>NC_060124.1:265487079-266737079 GCF_021461395.2 Schistocerca americana | reverse complement strand
TCTCTTTAGTGCAAAAAACCTGAATTGAGTATTTTTAGTGTCATTTAAAGTTAAAATGTTAAACAAAAAATGTTCTGGTATATCGCAAAAAAGGTTCTTCATGTTGTCATCAACAATGAAGGAGGCTTGAGATTAGCTCCTAGCAAACCGACGAACAGCTTATTAAGGGGAAACAAAAAGACAAGCACATACTTTTTGCATTATTATTCGTTGCACTTCTTAGCATGAGATTTCTCTTGACTTGAAATTTAAAAATGTATTGTAATACTACTCTGTGTTGTAGAGGAGTGCATAATTTGGTTACAAAACTGCAAGTTGTTTTTCAGGTAATTTTGGAAAAAGGATCTTTTCAGTAGGGAATCGCATGTATTCTTAATTGTGTCCTTTACTTTTCTTGAGGTTATCATTTTCTCAAATAAAATGCAGAGAACGGCCATCCCATCTTGTTGTGACTAAGCCACAATATGAATCTTATTACTTTCTAACAGCACCACGCGACTACTACAGTCACCCCCACCATCATTAACTCATTATCATCGCCATCATCTTCCGTTACCTGTATTTTACACACTCTAGTTGTAAATTCTAGCCGGCTGGAGTGGCCGTGTGGTTCTATGCGCTTCAGTTTGGAACTGCGTGACGGCTACGGTCGCAGGTTCGAATCCTGCCTCGGGCGTAGATTTATGTGATGTCCTTAGGTTGGTTAGGTTTAAGTAGTTCTAAGTTCTAGGGGACTGATGAACTCAGATGTTGAGTGCCATAGTGCTCAGAGCCATTTGAACCTTTTTTTTTTTTTTTTTTTTTTTGTGTAAATTCAAACAAGCTGTCCAATCGTGAGGTCTGATGAACCAAAATGTTTTCATCTTTGATCTAAATACAGGAGAACAACCATGTAATATCCTTAGAACATAGAGGTAACACTTTTGTACTTTCACGCCGAGTACCATTTCTTCTACATGCGATGGTTTTCTGACATTTCACTATACCTTCTGCAAGCTATACTCTCAGCGAACACAAAAATCTATGAGTTATTTAATCTTAATTTATCACATTGGGCAATAAACTTACATTCACTTTCGCGCAGTAGAGAAAAATTAAGTGAGTCTGTGAAATGCGTTTTCAGCTACTTTTCTCTGCTTCGCTGAACTCGGCGATTCTTCTAATTCCGTTGCAGGTATTTTATTTTCACTTGAATAGTAAGTGAATTTATTCTAATTTTATTTTATATCTGACCTGTCATCTAGTGGATAACACTATGTTAAACCGAACGTACACCAGAATTAAGCTATTCAGTTTATTATAGAATTAAGTATCATATTACAGTTTCGTTGAAAAAACTAAGTTACCATGAACTGAGATCGTATTGTTAAGTATAGGAACTTCATGTTTGCACATTTATTTCAGTATCCACTACAGCACAGAGATCGAAAACTGTGACAGTCTAAGGAATTGAAAAAAAAAAAAATAGAAAAAAGGAAAAGCTTGAATAACTGAAGCAAGGAATTGCCGTCCCATCCAAATCTCAGCAATAGTCCGATTCGGGAAGTTGTAGCCGACCTTGATGAGTAACTCAGAAATACAATATGTGATCAAAAGTATCCGCAGACCTGGCTGAAAATGACTTACAAGTTAGTGACGCTATCCGTCGCTAATTCTGGAATTCAGTAACGTGTCAGCCCACACTTAGCCTTAATGACAGCTTCCACTATCGCAGGCATATTCAATCTGGTGCTGGAGGGTTTATTTGGGAATGGCAGCCCGTTCTTGAAGGAGTGCTGCACTGAGGAGAGATGTCGATGTCGGTCGGTGAGGCTTGGCACGAAGTCATCGTTCAAAAACATCCCAAAGGCATTGAATAGGATTCAGGTCAGGACTCTGTGCAGGCCAGTCCATTACAGGGATGTTATTGTTGTGTAACCACTCTGCCACAGGCCGTGCATTGTGGTTCAAATGGCTCTGACCACTATGGGACGTAACATCTGAGGTCATCGGTCCCCTAGAACTTAGAACTACTTAAACCTAACTAACCTAACGATATCACACGCATCCATGCCCGAGGCAGGATTTGAACCTGCGACCGTAGCGGTCACGCGGTTCCGGACTGAAGCGCCTTGAACCGCCGTGCATTATGAACAGGTACTCGATCGTATTGAAAGATGCAGTCGCCATCCTCGAGTTGCTCTTCAACAGTGGGAAGCAAGAAGGTACTTAAACCATAAATGTATGCCTCTGCTGTGATAGTGCCACGCAAAACAACAAGGGGTCCATGTCCCCTCCTTGAAAAACACGACCACACCGTAGCACCACCGCCTCCGAATTTTACTGTTGGCACTACACACGCTGCCAGATGGCGTTCACCGGGCATTTGCCACACCCACACGCTGCCATCGAATCGCTACGTTGTGTACCGCGATTCATCACTCCACACAACGTTTTTGCACTATTTAGTCGTCCAATGTTTACGCTCCTTACACCAAGTGAGGCGTCGTTTGGCATTTACCGCCATTATTTATGGCTTATGAGCAGCCGCTCGACCATGCAATCCAAGTTTTCTCACCTCCCGCCTAACTGTCGTAGTACTTGCTGTGGATCCTGATGGCGTTTGTAATTCCTGTGTGATGGTCTGGATAGAGGTATACCTTGTAACCTCCCCCTCACTTATCGACCCTAATGACAGTGAAAAATTAAACCGCGTGCACCTTATGGAAATTTGGGAAAAGCAATCGTCACCGAAGTTAATCTGTCGGTAAAGAGGGAGGAAAGGGTTACATCTAAATGAAAGGAAAAATGCAAATGAAAGGTGGAAATTAATTTTGAGGAAAGAGTAAAATTAATAAAGAGAGTAAATCTACAGTCGTTACGTTAACAATTAGTTGGCGTTAATTAGATATTTGAGATTTGGGGAAAATTACGGTCGCCAGTCCTATGGACAACTACTATAATAACTGAAAAAGAAATGTTATTGCACATATAATTAGCACTAAAAGCGTGGCAACTGAAGGTTGACACGTGTTGTGTGAAAACTGAAAGTTTATCAGAAGTATAAATTTCGCTACACTCTGACTTAATTTAGCAAAAGAATTAATAAAACCGGAAAATTGAAAGTTAATTTAGTGACTGAAATTGATAGTGAGATTTGTTTCTGAAGCACTACGAAATTCAGTAAAATAAGGTTAGGCTTGGGCTACCTCAACAATCATTTCAAAAGCTACTTGAATCTACGCAATTTTGAAATAAGAGATTTAACTTTGAACTTGAATTAAATGATTCTGGACAATTAACAATAGTAACTTTTAGTACGTACCAAGCTGAGCTGCAGTCACAGGTAAGCTAAAATATGCTAACAAAAATCGCACTTTTGATTTGTGCTTGTGTAATCTAAATATTGTAGCCAGCTATAAACACCTTAACTGAACTTTGAAATTAAAGCAGTGAAATCGAATGATATTACTTTGATGCTGGCGTCTGAATTTCAACGACACTCGGGTTCATTTCGGAAAAGGAAGGGATCCTGGTTGGTAATGCAATTGGGACAGTGAGCAACAAAGGTTCATGCTAAGTTGCTGTAATTTTGTGATGCAACAATTTAAAAAGCTGAGGTCTGTCATACAGTTCTAAAACTTTACGTGCTTCCAGTCTTTCTTGTTGGTTGATTGAAGGTTTGGATTCGTCAGTCGAGGAGGTGGCGACAGTCACTCATTGTCGGCCGTCGCTGTTGCAGATGCTGGATGTTGGCGCGCCTTCTTCTCGACACGTTCACCAGGCGAAACCGTCCCTTGATGTGCGCCGGCTAATGCTTCCCGTCCACGACACCGTGTCTGAAACTATCATAGCAAGTCGAGCGCAATTACATGCTGCCAAATCCCCAAAGCGCGGCAACTCGCGGGAGCGTCGCACAACACACCTGCTTCACCGCCCTACTCCAGCGAGACTCTCTCTGCCTGCGCTACACGCGGCAGAGTTAACACTACCAAAGATCCTGAACACTTTGGTTCTCCACTCGACCTATCGATGTATTCGTTCAATAGGATAGTTTTCCCCAGCGCAAAAATACAAATAACATTTACAAAACAAACCAATTATACATCGACATAAATGCATAAATAAATATAAACAAGTAGTAAAACTGTGGTGCCACCGCCAGACACCACACTTGCTAGGTGGTAGCTTTTAAATCGGCCGCGGTCCGCTAGTATACGACGGACCCGCGTGTCGCCACTATCAGTGATTGCAGACCGAGCGCCGCCACACGGCCGGTCTAGAGAGACGTACTGGCACTCGCCCCAGTTGTACAGCCGACGTTGCTAGGAAAGGTTCACTGAGAATTACGCTCTCATTTGCCGAGACGATAGTTAGCATAGCCTTCAGCTAAGTCAATTGCTACAACCTAGCAAGGCGCCATTTAATCCTTTGCTGTGTATCTAATGAAGCATGTACATCAGCAAGACCAATGTTCACCAATTGTGGATTAAAGTTAAGTATTCCAGCAGCTACGTACTTTTCTTTATAGCATTCATTACGTATCCTGTTTCAGACCTCACGCCAGCCTGCGTGAGTTTAAGCGCGTGCCTTTCGGTTACCCGTCACTGTGGACTGGCTGTCTTGTCAGTCCACAACAAAAACAATTACAATATATAAATACACAGAAATGTCATATCTTGAGGTAACAAAACAAGAAAAAAAATTATAGTACAATAGATGGAAATAGGAGGATATGCATTTCCGGCGTTATAACCTATTACACATTACGACCATCTTCAACTGTCGGCGGTCTCTGGCAGTCAATGGACGAGGTCGGCCTGTAGGCCATTGTGCTGTACAGGTTCGTTCACATTTCCACTTCACGATCACAACAAAACCAGTGCACCTAGGGATGTTTAAAAGTGTGGAAATCCTCGCATACACACGTATGACGCAAGTGGCACCCAATCACCTGAGCACATTCGAAGTCTGTGAGTTCAGCTGAGCGCCCCATTTTGCTCTGTGACGATGTATAATGACTAATGAGATCACTGATATGGAGTATTTGGCAATAGCTGGTAGCACTATGCGCCTAATATTAAAAACGTATGTTTTGGGGGTGCCCGCATACTTTTGATCACATAGTGTAACCAAAGTACACCAGCGTTGCTGTTTTTGAAGCACTTGCCACTTACTAAATGTGTACGGTGAACAAGGATTCGATTAGGAGCTTCAGAACTCCTATTATGTTCTGAAATGCAACTGCATTTGCCGCCAAGTTTCACTTGAACAACATTAACACTTTCAACCCGTCGTATAAGTTTGTGCTAGTATTTAATATATATGTTTCGTAGGAACATCTTACAGATTATAATTTTCAGATCGTGGTTTACTGAGAATTTAATGACAGTGTATCGACTAGAAACAATTTACTACTGTCAATAAAAACTTCATAGTTTGCTCTTTCTGACACTTGTAGCAATTGCAGATTTGATACTACAGTCACGGACTGTCGAGCCACCCCCAACGCATAAAACATATTCTAAATTAATAAAATTCCCACTTAGCTTTGAATTTTCAAAATAACTGAATCATATTTTAGTAAGTAGGTATCATTGACTTGGGCACCGGACTCGCTGCAGTAAGCCAGTCGAAACATGATACAATGTACATACAACCCTAAAGAGAAGATATCAGGTATGTGACATGGAAATATGGCAAATCAGAAAATGGAACATTAAAATTCTTTAGGATTTGTATTGAACCAGTAGAAACGAAGACAAATATCATTTGAAATCGGTTATTTGAATATTATTACCGCTGCTGATAAAATTTTTCGTTTAACAATCGGTTTTCTATATACCTAACTGAAAAATAGGTAAGAATAATTGCAAGATTAAACTGTCACAAATGTGTTACCTAACGTAAATGTTAGCAGAAAAAAACGTACTAAAATGTCACAGGTCCACTTGAAACACTTACAGCGATATATTAGGCGAATATAAAATCATTGACGTCATAATAGAAACAGGAATTTGACAGTAAAAATAAAAGTACGGTACACAGTGATGTGACGATTTGCACAAAATCATAACGTCAGAACATAGATGGTTCCTGTTTATACAAAGTTACCTGTTGTCACATCGTAACATAAATTGCAGAGTGAATATACTATTAATTGTGCTATGCAGTACACTCCAAGTTACATGAGCAGTCAGCGTTAACTTAATGAACGGATGCATGCATACTGCGCATACAGCCGACTGCAGAGCTGATAACAGTTTACAGGATAAACGAAAGATTGTAATAGAGGTCTTAACACACGGATAGTGACTGGTATCATAGAAATAACAAGCTGTGAATCATAAGCCACTACACGTAAGTGTGACACTCGTAACAGAAAGTCTGCATAATGCAATTAATAGCAAATAACTCTTGTTACAATTAGAGCTGCTTTGACAGAAAAAAATATTACGTGTAGTTATAACTAAAATACAGGGTGGTTCATTGATAGTGTCCGGGCCAAATATCTCACGAAATAAGCGTCAAACGAATATCTACATAGAACGAAACTCGTCTAGCTTCAAGGTGGAAACCAGATGGTGCTATGGTTGCCCGCTAGATGCCGCTGCCATAGGTCAAACGGATATCAACTGCGTTTTTTTTTTAAATACGAACCCCCATTTTTACTGTATATTCGTGTAGTACGTAAAGAAATATGAATGTCTTAGTTGGACCACTTTTTTCGCTTTGTGATAAATGGCGCTGTAATAGTCACAAACATATGGCTCACAATTTTAGACGAACAGTTGGTAACAGGTAGATTTTTTAAATTAAAATACAGAACGCACATACGTTTGAAAATTTTATTTCAGTTGTTCCAATGGGATACATGTACCTTCGTGGACTTATCATTTCTGAGGACTCATGCTGTTACAGCGTGATTACCTGTAAATACCAAATTAATGCAATAAATGCTCAAAATGATGTCCGTCAGCCTCAATGCATTTGGCAATACGTGTAACGACATTCCTCTGAACAGCGAGTAGTTCGCCTTCCGTAATGTTCGCACATGCATTGACAATGCGCTGACGCATGCTGTTAGGCGTTGTCGGTGGATCACGATAGCAGATATCCTTCAACTTTCCCCACAGAAAGAAATCCGGGGACGTCAGATCCAGTGAACGAGCGGGTAATGGTATGATGCTTCGACGACCAATCCACCTGTCATGAAATATGCTATTCAGTACCGCTTCACCCGCAAGCGATCTATGTGCCGGACATCCATCATGTTGAAAGTACATCGCCATTCTGTAATGCAGTGAAAAGTCTTGTAGTAACATCGGTAGAACATTACGTAGGAAATCAGCATACATTGCACCATTTAGATTGCCATCGATAAAATGGGGGCCAATTACCCTTCCTCCCGTAATGCCGCACCATACATTAACCAGCCAAGTTCGCTGATGTTCCACTTGTCGCAGCCATCGTGGATTTTTCGTTACCCAGTAGTGCATATTCTGCCAAAAATCAGTCATCGTCCCGTAACTGTACACGACGTTCAAAGAAGTTGCCATGCAACTCCTGGTGCATAGAAATATGGTACGGGTGCAATAGATGTTGATGTAGCATTCCCAAAACCGACGATTTTGAGATTCCCGATTCTCGCGTAATATCTGCTACTGACGTGCGGATTAGGCGCGACAGCAACTAAAACACCTACTTGGGCATCATCATTTGTTGCAGGTCGTGGTTAATGTTTCACATGAGGCTGAACACTTCCCATTTTCTTAAATAATGTAACTATCCGACGAACGGTTTGCACACTTGGATGATGTTGTCCAGGACACCGAGCAGCATACATAGCACACGCCCGTTTGGCATTTTGATCACAATAGCCATACATCAACACGATATCGACCTTTTCCGCAATTGGTAAACGGTCCATTTTAACACGGGTAATGTATCACGAAGAAGCAAATACCGTCCGCACTGGCGGCATGTTACGTGATACCACGTAGTTATACGTTTGTGACTATTACAGCGCCATCTATCACAAAGCGAAAAAAGAGGTGAAACTAAAACATTCATATTTCGTTACGTACTACACGAATATGTATTAAAAATGTGGGTTCCTATTTAAAAAAAAAAAACAATTGATATCCGCTTGACTTATGGTAGCGGCATCTAGCGGGCCAACCATAGCGCCATCTTGTTTCCCCCTTCAAGCCAGACGAGTTTCGTTCTTTGTGTTTTTTTTTGTTTCATGCTTATTTCGTGAGATATTTCGCCCGGTCACTATCAATGGACCACCCTGTATACACATATATGCTGGTGTGTCACATTCCCCGTATGTACCGCTTCTTTGCACTGCAGCTTTTAAGGGACAGATCGTATAGATGCATAAAATGTACGAATAATTGAATTTTCTGAAAATATGCAACACGTTGGATTTCATAGATAGCTTGTGCTTCGCAGTTCAAAGATGGCAACAGCGCTGCGGGACGTCATGGATCTTCATACTGACAACAGTAAGGAGCTAATCCAATTATCCCTTCTCTGACGGTATTAAAATACTCTGTCTCTGTCAAACTTCTGTTAGTATACCTACTTAGATAGCGGAGGTGTAGAATTACTGAGGAATGTAAAGGGGAATATTTGCGTGTCGGCAAGTACGCTTGCGTAAGCCCGCTCGCATCTGTGTGTGTGTGTGTGTGTGTGTGTGTGTGTGTGTGTGTGTGTGCGTGTGCGTGTGCGTGTGCGTGTGCGTGTGCGTGTGAGAGAGAGAGAGAGAGAGTTTTACCACAGTGTTTACAGCGAAGAGGACACAAACGAGCTGCTAATGTCCTAGTGTCCAGTGTGTGGATGGAGCTGGGAGCCAGAGCACGGCTCAGTTTGTGATAAGCGAGTCTGCCGCGGATGGCATTGTTGTCCGTGCCTGTTCCTGACACTGGAGGACTACCTCGGTACGTGCAGGGAAACTGGTACTCATACGTGGAACGCGCCCTATGAGACACTGATAGTTACTGACGATTTCGGAATGTATGATTCGTGCAGAAAAATGGAAACATAACATTATCACATGCTAAGCTTCACAAAAAAGAAAAAGGACCGCTGTAAACTATAAAACCTAGCAGACAGTGATAAGGAGTACTGGGAAATATAAAGAAACAGCTTAGCGACTACTACTTTGCTCGCGTAGCCTGTATGTCAGCACAGATTTCTTTTTAATGGAATTTTTGTGGTGTTGTGCCCATTACTCATGTGTAAATCTACACACTATAAAAGAGTTAGTGATCCTAAGAATTAGTGAACTTTTACAAGGCTGCCAGTCTTTGCATATCGTATTCCAGAAGGTTTAATTTAATTTACGTAGCGACTTAAAAAAGAAAGAGACAAATGGGATAAGTGGTTCCACAGTTATTAGTGCCAATCTTACGACTGGTACTGAATTATCTCATGTCAGACCGTTAGTTGTGTACATCTAATCGCTTTTAAACTTTCTATCTTTTGTTTCGCGGCCGGCCGCGGGGGTCTAGCGGTTCTAGGCGCTCAGTCGGGAACCACGCGACTGCTACGGTCGCAGGTTCGAATCCTGCCTCGGGCATGGATGTGTGTGATGTCCTTAGGTTAGTTAGGTTTAAGTAGTTCTAAGTTCTAGGGGACTGATGACCACAGATGTTAAGTCCCATAGTGATCAGAACCATTTGAACCATTTTTTTTTTGTTTCGTCACTAGTGATTAACTGACGTTGTCATTACAACAAAAACTATTCGATAAACATATGTTAGGCGTGTCGAAAAACAAATATATTAAAGATCCGTTAATTTTGTTGTGGTCACTGCTATACAGCTTTGATTTAGTTCACAAAATACAATATCTCTTTTCATGTTAATTGGTTCGGTAGAGGTATGGTCTTCTCGGAATGTGCATCTGATCAAAAAGTGATTCTTCTTCCATAACGAAATACTTACACAAAAATTTTCATCCCCTATTTCACCCCCTAAGGTGTTGAATCCCCTGAAATACTGAATATCTACTTCTTCATTTCTAACCGAGAATTCCAATACATATTTGCGTAGATGTTGACTTAAAAGTACTATGTTATTTAGAAAAATAAAACTTTTACTTACTATTTCTCCCCCTTAGAGGCTGAATCTCCAAATTTTGAGGTTTGTATTTAAATTGCGTACATATGGGGTATCGTCTCAGTTATGCAACTGGATTCATGATTTCCTGTAAGAGAGGTCACAGTTCGTAGTTAACTGACGGAAAGTCATCGAGTGGAACAGGAGTGATTTCTGGCGTTCCCCGGGGTAGAGTTGTAGGTCCTCTGCTGTTCCGTATCTATATAAACGATTTAGGAGACAACCTGAGCAGCCATCGTAGGTTGTTTGCAGATTATGCTGTCATTTATAGTCTAGTAAAGTCATCAGAATATCAAGAGAAATTGCAAAATGATTTACGATATATATCCAAAAGGTGCGAAAATTGTCTATGGACCCTAAATAATGAAAAGTGTGAAGTCGTCAGCGCGAGTGTTAAAAGGAATCCGTTGAACTTCGATTACACAATATGTCAATTAAATCTGAAGGCCGTAAATTCAGATAAATACCTAGTAATTACAATTACGAACAACTTGAGCTGGAAAGCACAGAAAATACTGTGGAAAAGGCGAACCAAAGACTGCATTCTAACGGGATTGCACACACTACGACTGTCCGACTACTGTTGGAGTACTGCTATGCGGTGTGAGATCCTTAACAGATAAGATTAAAGAAGTGCATTCAGAAAGTTCAAAGAAGGGCAGCACGCTTTGTATTATGAAGAAATAGGGAACAGTGATATAGGATTTGGGGTGAACATCATTTAAACAAAGGCGTATCTTGTTGCAGTGGGCTCTCCTTCCCAAATTTCAATCACCAACTTCTTCCTCTGAATGTGAAAATATTTTGTTTATGCCGACTTACATGGAGAGAAACGATCATCATAATGAAATAAGGAAAAATCTGAGCTCGCACGGAACGCTGTAGGTGTTCGTTTTTTCTTCGATTTGTTCGAGAAAGAATCATAGAGAATTATGTGAGGGTGGTTCGATGAACCTTCTGCCAGGAAATTAAGTTTTGTTTGCAGAGTATCTATGTACTCGTAGATGTAGACGCAGACGTCGATGAACACTTTATGTTATTTCTGATGGAGAAACTCAATTCTAATTTTTGTGGTTCTACCGTGAAAACTGCCCTAATGCGGCAACTTTTCCAAAATTTTCCTCCCCTTAGAATTGGAATTTCGATAAATGCCTTCTAAGCGATGCCTACTATGTAAGATTGACACCCTCGCCAAATTACAAGTTTGTACCACTAGTAGTTTGGGCTTAATGACTATGAGTTAGTGAATCATTCGGGATATTTTCTTTTAGACAGAGATTCTGAATGGAGAAACTGCATGCCGCTGCCACTTCGAGAAAAGTGCTGAGGTTTGAATACTGCTCCCCAGTCACTGTGTGTTATTTCAGTGCAATAGTAAGAACAAGCCTTGTAGTGGAGCCCAAGGGAACGTCCGATGTTCATGTCTTATGAAATCTGATGGTAGATATACTAAGCTTTATGAAAAGCTCAAAAAAGAGATACACACATGAGCGTTATGCCAATACTGCTTATTACCAGAAAGTGGTAAATGTGAACGGTAAACAGAGAAGTTGATTTATGGATTCTTGAATTCTGTTGCGCAGTTACCTTAAACTTCAAGTACTGGACATTACGGCTTGTTGAGTATCCGCTTATTGCATACTCTTCCCACTTTTTATCTGCTTCAGATTTCATTTAAGATTAATCGTCTACTTCAAACTATTCTGGCATATTCTTCCACTAGGGCAGTATGTTTCTATCTTTTCCTTATTATTTCGTTTCTAGCTGTGTCTTCTTGCAACTTTTCACCTCTCCTTATATACAAACTTCCTTTGTCTGCACTTGACTTTCTAGTTCCTTACGAAGTTTTCGCTTCCACATTTGAGAATTTGACGGTTCAAATGGCTCCAAGCACTATTGGACTCAACATCTGAGATCATCAGTCCCCTAGACTTAGAACTAGTTAAACCTAACTAACATAAGGACATCACACACATCCATGCCCGAGGCAGCATTCGAACCTGCGGCCGTAGCAGCAGTGCGGTTCCGGACTGAAGCGCCTAGAACCGCTAGCTCATAGCGGCCGGATGAGAGTTTGAAATGGAAACCTTTTATGCAGTTTCATTAATGTCTTCTTCTGTGCTGTGTTTCTTTTTCTAAGTTTCTGATAACTTTCCTAATATTTCCTCATTTCCTCATTGTCATAACGTATGTCGCATTCCACTTAAATTGTGTAGTGATACAAAATATTCAGTCGTGTCATTACAGCATCGATATATGGTAAGTAGAACTCATCTTTTAGTGTGATTATGACAAATGATTTTGTACTGACGTAATTTGTACTGCTCGCATCTAACTACAAAGAGGTGTTTTATATTCTTCCATGGGTGACGTTGCAAGATATTGGCAGGGACGTTACTCTTCAAGTCGCCGCGAGTTGTTAACGCCGTCGGACATATTCATTAATTTTTACTAAGGAAAATCGCCAAACGGCCGTATGTTCTGAGAAGTTATTTATTTAGAAGATCAGTTTCGGCATCTCATTAATGCTATCTTCAAGCCTCTATGCGCTCCGTATAGACAGTCTGACGTATCGATACTTGCGTAAGTAGAGCGATCAGTATCTGGATTCCGTAAATTCGTATTTACGTACTTACTTCGAAGACTTGGCGACAGGGTCTATAAGTAGAGTGTATGGTAGTCTGAATATGACATTAATGAGATGCCGAAACTGGCCATCGAAATAGATACCTTATCAAAGCGTACGGCAGTTTGGTGATTTTCCTTGGTAAATATTTGAGCGGTCGTTGTCCCTTATTCAGTATGGATCAACAAAGATATTCGTTACTAGTTCAGCAGCCAGAGAGATGAAAATGATGAGAGCACCTCAAGTTCTCGCAGTGCATGTTTTTGATAACACTAAATGGAGAAAAAAATAGGTAAATTTTATACTGCAAAACTTTCAGTCTGTCTTGGCATCTGGAAATGTCAAGAGACATTATCTGATATTGTGATTAAAAGATGTGAGGTGACACGACTCCATTCAAATAACGCTTTCATGCAGTGTTGAGAATTACCGAAAATCTTGCTGTTCTGATTATCTTGGTAATTTTTCGAAGAGAATATTTAGAAGAAAAAGTGGTGTTGCGAAGAGTAGTTGCATTTTTAGGTTATACACAATTGAGGACAAGATATATTTGACGTTGAAGACGAAGGAAAAGGTACCTTTTGTTGCTGAAAACTTTCGGAATTTGGAAAAAGGATTTATATTTTTTGCTTTGTGATGAGATATCACTGCAACGTAATAACTGGAACATTCGTGCTTTAGGATATCTAAAAACGTTCAGCAAAGTGAGTCCAGATATATAAAGCCAATTTATAATTAATATCAAAGGTGAAAATTGCGATTGGAGACTATCACTCAACTGTGCTGAAGAAGTTATGACCTGTGGTGAAAACAAATTACGCGGATTAAAAGTCAAAAGTGAAAATATTTTAAATTTCATTATATGTATTTCCAATGAGTGGAGAGTATTTCAGATTTACCTGGTTCATTATAGAAGTAATGTCAACATTCAGATCAGGAAAGCTGAAAAATTCTGCAATCACTGAATTATCTTGGGAGGGACGGCCTTCGCCGGTGTAGCTCGTGGTCTGACGAAGAATAGGTACGTCAACTTACATACTCACTGTTATGCCAATAACAGGGTTATCCCACATTAAACTTAGAAGTAGGTTGTGCACAGTCCTCTAGTTCATGTACATTTCTCAAAAATTTCCTAATTTTGACAAAACTGGCTGTAACATAAATGTCAGAATGGCCTGATGAAATATAGTATACTCGTCTTATTTCTGTGTTAGTTAATAAGTTTAGTGTTCAATAAGTTTTAACAAAAGTTACTTGGCATCTGTAACTTCCCACGACGTTATCCTATGACAGTGTTTTCTTCCCATGTAGCCTGGTGAAAACGTGGCGTTCGTGTGTCTATGTTACTGTGGATGTAAGCGTGGTTTCTTCATAGGTTGTTGGACAGCAGATACTTTCAACGTAAATCGATGGTTTGAAGGCGATTTCCGTGGTTACCAGAACGATCATCCTAGTTCGTTGAACTAGCTGCAAACCTCAGTTACATAGAGAAAAGCGTATCTTGATGAAAATATTCCAGGCAGTGTATAGTTTGATATGAACAATCCGATTGATGAGATCTCCCGATAGTTGAATTTTGATTTATTTTTAAATTTTATAGCCCCAACAATTCCATGGTTCATGCAGTTTTCTTTTTTTTTTTTTTTTTATTGTCTGGCTGACGATGCTTAACCCACTTCGGAAGTTATCTATTTGTACATACGGGTTACCTTTTCCTTCCCCTCAATCACACTGGCGGCAATTTCTCAGGCCTCGCTGAGACGCTAGCGTTAGTTATACACTCCTGGAAATGGAAAAAAGAACACATTGACACCGGTGTGTCAGACCCACCATACTTGCTCCGGACACTGCGAGAGGGCTGTACAAGCAATGATCACACGCACGGCACAGCGGACACATCAGGAACCGCGGTGTTGGCCGTCGAATGGCGCTAGCTGCGCAGCATTTGTGCACCGCCGCCGTCAGTATCAGCCAGTTTGCCGTGGCATACGGAGCTCCATCGCAGTCTTTAACACTGGTAGCATGCCGCGACAGCGTGGACGTGAACCGTATGTGCAGTTGACGGACTTTGAGCGAGGGCGTATAGTGGGCATGCGGGAGGCCGGGTGGACGTACCGCCGAATTGCTCAACACGTGGGGCGTGAGGTCTCCACAGTACATCGACGTTGTCGCCAGTGGTCGGCGGAAGGTGCACGTGCCCGTCGACCTGGGACCGGACCGCAGCGACGCACGGATGCACGCCAAGACCGTAGGATCCCACGCAGTGCCGTAGGGGACCGCACCGCCACTTCCCAGCACATTAGGGACACTGTTGCTCCTGGGGTATCGGCGAGGACCATTCGCAACCGTCTCCATGAAGCTGGGCTACGGTCCCGCACACCGTTAGGCCGTCTTCCGCTCACGCCCCAACATCGTGCAGCCCGCCTCCAGTGGTGTCGCGACAGGCGTGAATGGAGGGACGAATGGAGACGTGTCGTCTTCAGCGATGAGAGTCGCTTCTGCCTTGGTGCCAATGATGGTCGTATGCGTGTTTGGCGCCGTGCAGGTGAGCGCCACAATCACGACTGCATACGACCGAGGCACACAGGGCCAACACCCGGCATCATGGTGTGGGGAGCGATCTCCTACACTGGCCGTACACCACTGGTGATCGTCGAGGGGACACTGAATAGTGCACGGTACATCCAAACCGTCATCGAACCCATCGTTCTACCATTCCTAGACCGGCAAGGGAACTTGCTGTTCCAACAGGACAATGCACGTCCGCATGTATCCCGTGCCACCCAACGTGCTCTAGAAGGTGTAAGTCAACTACCCTGGCCAGCAAGATCTCCGGATCTGTCCCCCATTGAGCATGTTTGGGACTGGATGAAGCGTCGTCTCACGCGGTCGGCACGTCCAGCACGAACGCTGGTCCAACTGAGGCGCCAGGTGGAAATGGCATGGCAAGCCGTTCCACAGGACTACATCCAGCATCTCTACGATCGTCTCCATGGGAGAATAGCAGCCTGCATTGCTGCGAAAGGTGGATATACACTGTACTAGTGCCGACATTGTGCATGCTCTGTTGCCTGTGTCTATGTGCTTGTGGTTCTGTCAGTGTGATCATGTGATGTATCTGACCCCAGGAATGTGTCAATAAAGTTTCCCCTTCCTGGGACAATGAATTCACGGTGTTCTTATTTCAATTTCCAGGAGTGTATTTCGTCTCTTGGTCTTTATTTCGCACATCGACGGCTTCTTTTAGGAAACATTACCAATATTTGGACGTTTGCGCCAATATCTTGCTACGACCGTATTCAGTAGCGTGCTTTTCGGACATTAAGTGCTCTACATCCGGCGACTTTTCAGGCATGACAAATTCGACTTACTTTCTTTGCGATGAAGCTTACCACAAGCAGACTGAAGTCGTTGCCGTGAGCTGTTCGCTGCCTCCGGTGGTTGCCATCGCGAACGGAAGGCCACTCCGTAGATGCAAGGAAGAGGATTTAAATCAACCGTACGAACTCTGCAGGTGCGTTCGGAAATGCTCGTGTCGATAACTACAGCGATGCTCGTCGAAATATTATGCCAGCTGGTCACCAAGACGAGTACAACCGTTTTATTAACTACATTAATATTCGAGGAAAGACTAGGCTCTGACATAGGACTAAATTTCAACACTGAAACTGATAGAAAGATCCCAAAATAACGTGATATATGGCTCAGTAAGAAATACCCTACAAAGAACTCAGCGATAGAGTCACAAATGAAGTTTTATTACGTCATGGCAGTACCTCTTTTATGCTCTATTGATATGAAAACAGGGTTGCGACGCCAAAAAGTATGACCCGTTGAAGGCTACGGAAGTATCTAGTTTCTTAATGGGAGCACCAAAGAAGACAGCTGCACAAAAGAAGACGTTAGAAATTAATTGCAAATTGATTCAGTACACAACAAAATTGATCTAAACAAGTACAGATGGTGGAAATATATAGACAGAATGCATGGAATTAAACTTCCTAAAAAAGTCAACATAGAGGGATATGACAGAGGGAAAGGCAACAGATGAGATAGTTGGACCCATGAAGGGAGAAGTAGACGAGTGAGTACGTGATGAAGTTACAAACTTTCAGTGCTGACGGAGAAGGGTAATTGTACCAATATGAGGTAGGGCACTCATGTCCGGAAACGACCGAATCGAAAATTGTAAATGAAATCCTGATACGTCTGACAGTGGAACACACGTACCGGTGTTGTTGTTGCTAAGATTGTAGGATAGGCAGCTTTCAGTGGTGACTCTGTGGACCAAAGTAGTAATGTCTAGTAAACATGGGCTCCAAAAGGCGTACTTCAGCAGTTACTAGCACTTGGTCATCTCCGATGCTGTGAAACACAACTCGTCTGCAAACTCTTCGGTTTCCACATTTTTGGAGTACGAAATCAGCACCAAAACAAGGGAAAAAGTCCAGCAAATTTGGGCTCTAAAAAGATAAATTAAGAGTTACGAGCACATGTTCATCTTTGCTACTAAGAAATACATCATCTCTACCGACCAAGATCCTATAGCTATTAAGGTATGCATTTAAGAGCAAATATTTACTGAATTTTACTCACATCAATGCATATATCTTTTCCCGCACCTACAAAAGTTTGTAACTTTATTTAGGAATCACCGCACATATATCGTTCCACCTGGTTGAATTTTAAAATTTTATTTTATCAAGCTCTATTAGTTACGAGAGTTGCTCTTCATTAAATGTAGGCGTTTCTATAACCAATGTGGGTGCATCATCCTCGTCAAACAGAAATCGCTTGTCACGCTTAGGGGTGCAAAGCACAGTCGCCAAAGTACAATATCTTAAGATGAATAGCCACAACGTAGAATTGCCCGCGCGAGAATTTTAACTGACAATGAGAACAGTGAACAGTGATATCAAAAGAACGCTGCGTGGAAGTATAGCCGCCCTGTAATTAGATGTCGCTTCTTAAGAAGCACTCACCTAGTAGAACACGCCATCCGCCCTCAATTCTCTCTCACTCGAGAAGAAAGTTCTAATGCAGACGTAGTGGCACTCGCTTCCAGAAGGGACATAGTACGGCTCACATAATGTGGACTTGGTGAAACTTATAACATTCCTTCTTTCTGTGTGTATCATATTACAGTTCCTTTTATTATGCTGCTAACAACATTTGTATTTTTGTGACCTTTCTTTTGGGTCAAAATGTTACAAACAAATTTGCATTGCCGTAAATTAAGAAATTTCGTAATATTTGTTGGTAAACATGATTCCCACTCAGGATTAACAAAAATAAATAAATGAGTAAATATACAGTTTGCAAAGGGATTGATTACATTGCCTTAAGACGAGGGCAGAGTTTGTATACAGTGTATTACGACTGTATATCTGTCCCACCCACTTGCAATGTTCAGTTGTCGTTCACTTCCACCTCAGTAGCACAGCACTGCAATGAAGCTGAAACATTGCTACGATAAACAGATAAGCACAGAAGGGATGAAGGAGATGCTGCACTACAGCATGACGTAACACGAGTGTAATAGAACTTGTTATGTCCATTATAATTATCCGGGCTGTTATGCCGTGGTCGGTTGATGAATTCTGAGGTGATTGTTGTTATTATTAAATGGTATACTTCATGCCGCAACACTGTTCACACGTG
Organism: Schistocerca americana; assembly: GCF_021461395.2. Taxonomy (NCBI): domain Eukaryota; kingdom Metazoa; phylum Arthropoda; class Insecta; order Orthoptera; family Acrididae; genus Schistocerca; species Schistocerca americana. The sequence goes on along the minus strand of NC_060124.1, from coordinate 266,718,683 downwards.
AGGTATGCATTTATTGAAGTCACGTTCACTCCCAATTACTGCTGTCCGTCAAGGCGGCGATCGTGACAGAAAGATCAATCCAGTGCTTCAGTTCATGCAGCGCGGAAGATGCATATGGATTTTAGCTCGTATTTCTCGCGACTCACTTTAACTTTCCACGTTTAGCAAACCACAGTTACATTTACGTGATTTGTTTATTCGAATTAAGATCATTAATTGCACTTTTAGTGAAGTATGACACTGTCAGCGAAGAGACGGCGGTCCAAATGTGGTTTAGTAAATTAAAAATATTAAAGTGAAAACCTTGTAATGGCTAGACCACTTTTTCCGTATTACAACTGAAAGACGATAAATAGTTTCGGCTGTGACTTGCAACCAGCCCAACATGATTCAAAATTTAAAAAAGTGCTGAATATGCGTTGGGAAACATCATTAGCTGTAGTCATGCCATGACATGCATTTGTAGCCGGCCAGGGTGGCCGAGCGGTTCTAGGCGCTACAGTCTGGAACCGCGCGACCGCAACGGTCGCAGGTTCGAATCCTGCGTCGGGTATGGATGTGTGTGATGTCCTTAGGTTAGTTAGGTTTACGTAGTTCTAATTCTAGGGGACTGATGACCTCAGAAGTTAAGTCCCATAGTGCTCAGAGCCATTTGAACCATTTTTTCTCCATTTGTAAACAACAAGACAACGAGTATAAAGTTTAAAAACTTCACTGTGAGCAAACCATGTTGTTGAAAGTAATATCGCGGCAATATTCCATTACTAGCGTCATCCTACACTATAAACCGGCTTTCTCGCAGTGATGTTGTTAAACTGCGTACTTCCATTGCCCTGGTATTTAAGAATGCATATCATTTCATGACTACAGCTAATGATGGTTTCCAGTGCATATTCGCTTCTTTTTTACATTTTGGATGATTGGGAAGAGGTTGCATATAGCAACCGAAAATAGTTACCGTATATTAATTGTAGTAGGAAAATTGCTATCTAGGCAATAAAAGGTTCTTAATTTAAAAAGTTTATGTTTAATATGTTGATATTCTTATCAAAACTTTAACGTCTTTTCGCGAACGGATTCTTCAGCAGTTCCTTCACGCGAGTCAGGTAACTACTAACTAACTTCTTTTTGCCAAACATTACTAAATGCTAGCGTAACGAAATCTAAACAAGGTAAGATTTCTTTATTTACTGGTGTCCAGAACATAACATAGATGTATACCCGATAGACAGCCATTTTCAAACAATATAAGTACATGATTAAATTCCATATGACATCCAAAATTCTGCCGTTTGAACTGCTGTATCATTAGCGATAACCAGATCGTCCATCGGGCATGGGGCTGGGAGGTTTCTGCAGTTGAGCAGATGCTGATCATGCTGTTCGCCTCGTTAGCATACTTCATCTCATTGGGAGAAACCTCATTTCTTCAGATTGACCTTGAATCGGGATACACCAGTTCTAAGCCAGTTGAGGACCTTCCATGTTTTGTATGGGAGGTGACGTCCTTCAAGAAGCTCCTCTTTAGGGTTGGTCCAGTACCTCATTGATGGTGACTTACGCCAAAGCTGTATTCGATGTTTTGCAGGTGACGTTAGAAGCTTAATTGTTTATAAGTGGATATGTGAAGCACCGTAAACACGTCCATAATTTGTCTCTTTATAGAAATGTTCTCAGCATTCATTACACAAAGTAGCGGAAAACCAACTAGCGCCAAGAATTATTCTGGAAATTGAAGAAATGTACGCATTCGTTTTTCGGTCGATGCAAGTCGTGTGTCGCCGATTCCCCGACATAGTAGATGTGCAGTGATGTGAGAAAAGTTCTCGGATACCTCATGATATCGAGTCTGAATTCCTTTCGCCCAGCGCAGTGCAGCAGTACGAAGTGTCATGCACTCAACAGGTCGTTGGAAGTCTCTTGCAGAAATAGAGCCATGTTGCCCTCATAGTCACCCTTAATTGCGAAAGTGTTGCTGGAACAGGATGTCGTGCACGAACTGACGTCTCGATTATGTCCCAAATATGTTCGATGCGATTCATGTCGTGCGAACTGGGCGGCCAAACGATTCGCTCGAATCGTCCAGAACGTTCTTCAAACCAATCACGAGCAGTTGTCGCCCTGTGTTTTGGGTAAACACAGCCCACACCATTACTGAGCCACCGTCAGCAAGCACACTGCCTTATTGACAACTTGGATCCATGGGGTTTTGAGATATGCATCACACTCGAACCCTACTATCAGCTCTTAGGAAATGAAATCAGGAATCTTGTGACAGGCCATGACTTTCTCGTCGTCTAGCGTCCAACCGATGTGCTGATGCCCGGGATAGGCGCTTCAGGCGATGTCGTGCTGTTAACGAAGGCACTCGCTTCGTCGTCTGCTGCCGTAGCCCATTAACGCCTGACTTGGCCGCACTGTCATAATGGACACGTTCGACATACTTCCCACATCGATTTTTATGCAGTTACGTCATACTATATTACTCGTCTGTTAGCACTGACAACTATACGTAAAGGCCGCTGTTCTCGGTCGTTAAGTGAGGACCCTCAGACTCTGAGTCTCCCGTGGTGAGAGGTGTTGTTTTTGTTGTGGTCTTCAGTCCTGAGACTGGTTTGATGCAGCTTCCTATGCTACTCTACCCTGTGCAAGCTTCTTCATCTCCCGGTACCTACTGCAACCTACACCCTTCTGAATCTGTTTAGTGTATTCATCTCTTGGTTTCCCACTGCAATTTTTACCCTCCACGCTGCCCTCGATTACTAAATTGCTGATCCTTTGATGCCTCTGAACATGTCCTACCAACCGATCTCTTCTTCTAATCAAGCTGTGTCACAAACTCCTCTTCTCCCCAATTCTATTCAATACCTCCTCATTAGTTGTTATGTGATCTACCCATCTAATCTTCAGCATTCTTCTGTAGTACGACATTTCGAAAGTTTCTATTCTCTTCTTGTCCAAACGATATATCGTTCATGTTTGACTTCCATACATGGCTACACTTCATAAAAATACTTTCAGAAACGAGTTCCTTACACTTAAATCTATACTCGATGTTAACAAATTTCTCTTCTTCAGAAACGCTTTCCTTGCCATTGCCAGTCTACATTTTATATCCTCTCTACTTCAACCATCATCAGTTATTTTGCTCCCCAAATAGCAAAACTCCTTTACTACTTTAAGCTTCTCATTTCCTAATCTAATTCCCTGAGCATCAGCCGATTTATTTCGACTACACTCCATTATTCTCGTTTTGCCTTTGTTGATGTTCATCTTATATCCTCCTTTCAAGACACTGTCCATTCCGTTCGACTGCTCTTCCAAGTCCTATGCTGTCTCTGACAGAATTACAATGTCATCGGCGAACCTAAAAGTTTTTATTTCATCTCCAAGGATTTTAATACCCGAATTTTTTCTTTGTTTCCTTTACTGCTTGCTTAATATACAGATTGAATAACATCGAGGAGAAGCTACAACCCTTTCTCACTCCCTTCCCAACCACTGCTTCCCTTTCATGTCCCTCGGCTCTTATAACTGTCATCTGATTTATGTACAAATTGCAGATAGCCTTTCGGTCCCTGTATTTTACCCCTGCCACCTTCAGAATTTGAAAGAGAGTATTCCAGTCAACATCGTAAAAAGCTTGCTCTAAGTCTACAAATGCTAGAAACGTAGGTTTACCTTTTCTTAATCTAAGATAAGTCGTAGGGTCAGTATTGGGCCGCGTGCTCCAACATTTCTACGGAACCCAAACTGATCTTCCCCAAGGTCGGTTTCTACCAGTTTTTCCATTTGTTTGTAAAGAATTCGCGTTAGTATTTTGCAAATCTGACTTATTAAAGTTACAGTTCGGTAATTTCCGCATCTGTCAACGCGTGCTTTCTTTGGGATTGGAATTATTATATTCCTCTTGATGTCTGAGGGTACTTCGCCTGTCTCATACATCTTGCTCACCAGATGGTAGAGTTTTGTCAGGACTGGCTCCCCCAAGACTGTCAGTAGTTCTAAAGGGATGTTGTCTACTTCCGGGGCCTTGTTTCGACTCAGGTCTTCCAGTGCTCTTTCAAACTCTTCACGCAGTATCATATCTCCCATTTCATCTTCATCAACATCCTCTTGCATATCCATAATATTGTCCTCAAGTACATCTCAAGTTGATTCCGTATTTCTAGATTTCCGGAAAGCTCTTCACACCGTTCCTCACAAGCGAATTCTAATCAAGCTGCGGGCCTATGGGGTATCGTCTCAGTTGTGCGACTGGATTCGTGATTTCCTATCAGGAAGGTCGCAGTTCGTAGTAATAGACGGCAAAGCATCGAGTAAAACTGAAGTGATATCAGGTGTTCCCCAGGGAAGCGTCCTGAGACCTCTGCTGTTCCTGATGTATATAAATGACCTGGGTGACAATCTGAGCAGTTCTCTTAGGGTGTTCGCAGATGATGCTGTAATTTATCGTCTAGTAAGGTCATCCGAAGACCAGTATCAGTTGCAAAGGGATTTAGAAAAGATTGCTGTATGGTGTGGCAGGTGGCAGTTGACGCTAAATAACGAAAAGTGTGAGGTGATCCACATGAGTTCCAAAAGAAATCCGTTGGAATTCGATTACTCGAATAATAGTACAATTCTCAAGGCTGTCAATTCAACTAAGTACCTGGGTTCAAAATGGTTCAAATGGCTCTGAGCACTATGCGACTTAACTTCTGAGGTCATCAGTCGCCTAGAACTAAGAACTAATTGAACCTAACTAGCCTAAGGACATCACACACATCCATGCCCGAGGCAGGATTCGAACCTGCGACCGTAGCGGACGCTCGGCACCAGACTGTAGCGCCCAGAACCGCACAGGCACCCCGGCCGGCTAGTACCTGGGTGTTAAAATTACGAACATGTACAGTTGGAAAGACCACATACATAATATCGTGGCGAAGGCGAGCCAAGGGTTGCGTTTCATTGGCAGGACACTTAGAAGATGAAACAAGTCCACTAAAAAGATAGCTTACACTACACTCGTTCGTTCTCAGTTAGAATATTGCTGCGCGGTGTGGGATCCTCACCAGGTGGGATTGACGGAGGACATCGAAAGGGTGCAAAAAGGGCAGCTCGTTTTGTATTATCACGTAATAGGGGAGAGAGTGTGGCAGATATGATACGCGTGTTGGGATGGAAGTCATTAAAGCAAAGACGTTTTTCGTCGCGGCGAGATATATTTACGTAATTTCAGTCACCAACTTTCTCTTCCGAATGCGAAAATATTTTGTTGAGCCCGACCTACATAGGTAGGAATGATGAGCAAAATAAAATGAGAGAAATCAGAGCTCGAACAGAAAGGTTTAGGTGTTCATTTTTCCCGCGCGCCGTTCGGGAGTGGAATGGTAGAGAGATAGTATGATTGTGGTTCGGTGAACCCTCTGCCAAGCACTTAAATGTGAACTGCAGAGTAATCATGTAGATGTAGATCGCCCTTGTATAGACCCTCTGTATACTCCTTCCACCTTTCTGCTTCTCGTTGTTTGCTTAGAACTGGGTTTCCATCTGAGAGGTAATGCTTGATATTTGATATTCTCATCTCACTCTCAACACCCTGTATCTCGGAATATTAAAGTTCCTTAACGATTTGAGAAATGGAATGTCCCATGCGTGTAGCTCTATCTACCATTCCGCGTTGAAAGTCTGTTAATTCCCGTCGGGCGGCCGTAATCAAGTCGGTAACCCTTTCACGTGAATCAGTTGAGTACAAATGACAGAACTGCTAATGCACTGCCCTCTTATACCTTGTGTATGCGATAGAACCGCCACCTCTACGTGTGCATATCGGTTTCCCATGAAGTTTGTCACTTTAGCGTATATGCATACGTACTGTATTTCGAGGCAGGTGTGCGCTTCTGTCGGCCCAGACTTTGGCGTCGCCGGCCAGACGGAGTACCGGCGCTGCTGGTGAACGATCCCGTCAGCGGGACTGAACCAGTGCTTGCGCCGCTCAGCAGTTCCCGCAGGTCCTTTCCTGGCGCCAGTAATCCTTGTCGCCCGCCGCGCAGTCCCGCCCCTTTGATGGGCGTGTTTCTCCGGCCGTGAAACTGGCGCGTCCCGGCGGCACGGCCAGATGTCCTGGCGCCGCGCCCTACCGTGACCGCCCCCTGAAGCACGAAAAGGTTTCCTCGCAAAAGTTGCGCCCCCGCCGTCCCTGGCGAGTGCTCCTGCGACCGGCCGGCGTCTGCCTCTCCCGTGTTCTCTCGCCTGCTACTGGACGTTCCAGCAAATGCAGAGTAACTGCAGACGACTTTAACTGACCTGGACGTAGCGAAGACCAAGTTGATTGAAACTGCTAAGAAGTGGAACAACGGACAGGGAGACGCAAGAATCTAGAACTATTCAACAGGCAAAAACTTACACTACTAGCCATTAAAATGGCTACACCAAGAAGAAGTGCAGATAAACGGGTATTCATTGGACAAATATATTATACTACGACTGACATGTGATTACATTTTCACGTAATTTGGGTGCATAGATCCTCAAAAATCAGTACCCCGAGCAACAACCCCTGGTCGTAATAACGGCCTCGATACGCCAGGGAATTGAGTCAAACAGAGCTTGGATTGAGTGTACAGGTACAGCTGCCCATGCAGGCTCAACACGGTAACACAGTTCATCGAGTGTAGTGACTGGCGTATTGTGACGAGCCAGTTGCTCGGCCGCCATTGACCAGAGGTTTTCAGTTCGTGAGAGATCTGGAGAGTGTGCTGGCCAGGGCACCAGTCAAACATTTTCTGTATCCAGAAAGGCCCGTACAGGACATGCAACATGCGGTCATGCATTATCCTGCTGAAATGTAGGGTTTCGCACGGATCGAATGAATGGTAGAGCCATGGGTCGTAACACATCTGAAATGTAACGTCCACTGTCAAAAGTACCGTCAATGCGAACAAGAGGTGGCCGAGACGTGTAACCAATGCACCCCATACCATCACGCCGGTGATACGCCAGCATAGCGACGACGAATACACGCTCCAATGTGCGTTCACCCCGATGACGCCATACACGGATGCGACCATCATGATGCCGTAAACAGAACCTGGATTCACCCTAAAAAATTATGTTTTGCCATTTGTGCACCCAGGTTCGCCGCTGAGTACACCATCGCAGGAGCTCCTGTCTCTTATGCAGCGTCAAGGGTAACCGCAGACATGGTCTCCGAGTTGATAAGCCATGCTGCTGCAAACGTCGTCGAACCGTTCGTGAAGATGGTTGTTGTCTTGCATACGTCCCCATCTGTTGACTCAGGGATCGAGACGTGGCTGCACGATCTGTTACAGCCATGAGGATAAGATTCTTGTCATCTCGACTGCTAGTGATACAAGGCCGTTGTATCCAGCACGGCGTTCCGTATTACCCTCCTGAACCCACCGATTCCATATTCTGTTAATAGTCATTGGATCTCGACCAACGCGAGCAGCAATGTCGCGATACCATAAACCGCAATCGCGATAGGATACAATCTGACCTTTATCAATGTCGGAATCGTGATGGTAGTCATTTCCCCGCCCTACACGAGGCATGACAATTTTTCACCAGGCAACGCCGATCAACTGCTGTTTGTGTATGAGAAATCGGTTGTAAACTTCCTCCCATGTCAGCACGTTGTAGCTGTCGCCACCGGCGCCACCCTTGTGTGAATGCTCTGAAAAGCTAATCATATGCGTATCACAGCATCTTCTTCCTGCTGGTTAAATTTTGCGTCTGTAACACATTACCTTCGTGGTTTAGCAATTTTAATGGCCAGTAGTGTATATATTTATCTGCCCTAGAAAGAAAGAGTACTCAGGATGGCTGTAAAAAGGAAGGTACTATAAGTACACTGGCGCAAGCCAGGAAATCTCTAAAAAATATAAGACCGTTACGAGTAATACTTATTGTTGACACAGAATTGAATTAGAGGTATCTTAAAGTGTATGTATAGAAGGCAACATTTTAAAGCAGTCGAGTTTAGGCCACTGCAAGGAACTGGAAGAACATGAGAAATGGTGCTGCAGTTAAATCTTAGAAATTATGTGGACAGATGAAGCCCAGTATCACCTGCTGATTGACTTATCCATCCGTTCCTGGTAGAATATTTAATACACTATAATTGAAACCCACGCAACGCTGATGTAATATTTTACACCAGTGTCGTGTGTCTTTCAGTTATAATTTAATATATCCAGAATCAACAAGAAAAGAAAAGGAGAGGAAAAAAATCTGTAGGAAACATCAGTGAGAGGGAAATAAATATCGGGTTTTACAGCGTCCAGGGGGGTCAACCTGCCGTGTGATAGAGTAGCGGAGGTGGAAGACAGAGAGACACAATTTGACTCAATGTGCAAACCACACTGAACAAGATAAAATTTTGGTGGTTGTTACGGCACTTATTTTGTTTTTTTTTTGTTTTTTGTTTTTTTTTGATTGATCAGTCTTCTCACTGATTTGATGCGGCCAGCCATGAATCCCCTCCAGACTTTCCATAACAGAGTAGCAACTGCGACCTATGCCCAGTGAAGTGTGAGAACGGCATGGAATTCAACCTTTTACACAACGACACAAGCTCAGTACAATAGGCTTTGGGGTGATAGGACAGGACCAAGTGACACATCTGGCAATCACTATCGATAGTTGCACTGAACACTTATTTGGCACATTTAAACAAGACAAATAACAAATAAAACCATCAATACATTTTTAAAATTCCCACACCTTTAAATTTACCATTTAGATGAAAGGATGTTAATTCAGAATTTTGACATTCATAAACCACCCCACTTATGGCCTATTATACGTTTAGTGAAGTGGGGTCAAAATTATTTACTCAAAAACTATGATCAACCTGAAGAAAAATTTACTAAAATTTAATGAGAAAATGTAGTCCTTCGTTAATGCAATGATTGGTATTACCAAAGTAACTGAGAGTACAGGCAACAAGAAATCCGATACCATGGCACACAACCACGTTACTTAAATGGCAGGCACCCTACAATATAGGATATAAAATATAAAATTTCATGTGACCAAGCAGCCTCGTGGGATTCAACAGACCACTCGCCAGAAGCGGACGCCCGCTCACTCAGCTGTTTCCAATTCAGGCTCGGCATGGACCCCCAAACGGGAGAAGCAACGGTCACGAATATGCACGAAAAATCCCAGAACTACTACAAACTGATATCTGCCTTAACTAACTAGAAATACAATACTTCATTACAGCACATGATCAGTAGAATTAATCAACTTATTAATAAACATCAACTAAGCTGTAAAAATCCATTATCGTATGTGTGTGAGGCCAAACAAAGGGGGCGGAAAATACACAACAGCTCAGGCAGGACAAAACCTAGGACCCCGCACCGCTACCCTGACAAACAGTAGAAGTCCCGATAAAACGAAATCAAAATTCAAGTAACTAGCGTGCAGGGTAACGGTATATCGAGTCCACCCGCCCCCCCCCCCCCCCTCTTTTCCCTCCGACGCAAAACACAAAGCGACTTCCAGCAAATAGCCACACTTCAATTTGTGATTAAGTCAGAATTAATTACCATATACTGTCATTGAAGGAATTCTTGTACTTTCATTAATAGAATCAGTTTCAAACTATTTAAACACACCGTAACAACTGGCCTCTCAGTAACTATTAAGAATTTCTGAAACTACTCATTAAGAATTAGACACATGTCTCTCAGACACACTATTACTTCAGATAGAAGCTAACAGTAATGTTGTTGCAGTTCACAGCAAAATGTATCCAGGGAAAATTTTATCAGTGTATATCTATAGCAATTGGCCAGGTTAACTCCGTCGTGTGATATAAGTACAATAACCAGGCGGCACTTAGACAAGGACCAGCCAAACTGTTTTCAATGACGGTTTAAACACTGACAGTAGCAACCTACAAACACAATGTATCAGCATTCCAGGCCTTAGTAAATGTTAATCATCACATCATATACAGCTCTCACTAGAACATCGCGTATTAAGCAAGTTGAAATTAAACACATTCGAGGACAGACTCAGTAGGAGTAGCAACGGCTGGCCAAGAAAACGAAGTCAACAGCACAGAACCCAGTAGTCGATTCCGGCCACAGTTTACAAGCAATGCCCTTACCCTCTTGCTTGTTCGACGAAGCCACCCGACGCAGATCCCGGGGCCAGGAAACATATTGCAAGCGAAATACACCAACGGCTTCCCAGTAAAGTGACTGCAGGCGATATTTCCCACGGCGCCGTCACTCGGGTAAACAGCCCATTTTACATGTGCTCTTCCTGCTGCCTCGCACGGCACCTGTACTGTCCGCCAGACATGGCACATGACTTTACTGGTAGGCGTCCCAAAGCAAAATTTACACGCTACTTGCTAGGGCTTATCTCGCTCCACGATAGGCCCGGTAGGTGGCGCCACCGCGCGCTCTGAGCACACCATTGGAAAGATGACCCACACCGATCGCGGGAATATCACTGATGGAGCCACACGACTCACCTTGTTATTTTCAGCATGTATTTCAATCTCTGTCTTCGTTTACCTTCTACAACTCATTCGAATACCATGCAAGTTTCTGCTTAATGTCTTCGCACATGTCCTGCGATTCTGTCCATTCGTCCATCAGTGATTTCCGTATATTCATTTTCTCCTCCATTCTGCGGAGAACCTCCTCATTCCTTGCCTATCAGTCCATGTTGTTTTCAACATTCTTCTGTTCCACCACATCTGAAATAGATTGTCCGGTTTTCTCATACTCCACGTCCCATTACCATAGAACGCTTTTCTTCAAATATGTTGTTGTTGTGGTCTTCAGTCCTAAGACTGGTTTGATGCAGCTCTCCATGCTACTCTATCCTGTGCAAGCTTCTTCATCTCCCAGTACCTACTGCTGCCTACATCCCTCTGAATCTGCTTAGTGTACTCCTCTCTAAGTCTCCCTCTACGATTTTTACCCTCCACGCTGCTCTCCAGTACTAAATTGGTGATCCCTTGATGCCTCAGAACATGTCCTGCCAACCGATCCCTTCTTCTAGTCAAGTTGTGCCACAAACTGCTCCTCTCCCCAATTCTATTCAATACCTCCTCATTAGTTATGTGATCTACCCATCTAATCTTCAGCATTCTTCTGTAGTACCACATTTCGAAAGCTTCTATTCTCTTTTTGTCCAAACTATTTATCGTCTACGTTTCACTTCCATACATGGCTACACTCCATACAAATACTTTCAGAAACGACTTCCTAACACTTAAATCAATACTCGATATTAACAAATTTTCCTCCATCAGAAACGCTTTACTTGCCATTGCCAGACTACATTTTATATCCTCTCTACTTCGACTATCATCAGATATTTTGCTCGCCTTCTAATCTCATTTTTATGCAAACGGCCTTCCCTCAGTGGTATCACGGGTTCCCGTGAGATCACCGAAGTTAGGTGCTGTCGGGATTTGCTAGAACCTGGATAGGACGCTGTCCGGGCCTGCCATAGCTATTGGCAGGTGCAATGCACTCACCCTTGTGACGTCCGTTGAGGAGCTACTTGATTCAGAAGCGCCACACGTACGCAAAGTCTCTCCGCAGATGAGACTTTCACGTGTTTGGCCTTGCGGAGCTTGTAAGGTTGGCAAGTATCGCCCGCACATGTTCAAAAATGGCTCTGCGCACTAAGGGACTTAACATTTGAGGTCATCAGTCCCCTAGATTAAAGTACTTAAACCTAACTAATCTAAGGACATTACACACATCCATGCCCGAGGGAGAATTCAAACCTGCGACCGTAGCAGCTGCGCGGTTCCGGACTGAAGCGCCTAGAACCGCTTGGCCACAACGGCCGGCCCGTATATGTTCCGTGGACCTCTAGTGCAATGGTGGAGATAGTACTATTGCCACTGTCTTACTGCTGTTAGCTGTGTTGTGTTATTGTCGAGCTCTTGTGTAAACAGAGTGTATTGAGAATGGTTACTATTGCAGTGAGAGCGCTTTTAGTGGAATAGGTTTTCCGTGCAGTAGGAAACTACAGTACGTATGGGTCGGCTAATTACATTGCGTTGGCCTGCTGCGAGATACCCACATCGTGGCGCTGTACCTGATTTAATTCGCAAATTTCACACGAAAGGTTCAGATCATGATGCACCACGAACCAGCAGGTACACAATTTTATCAGAATTGACGACATTTCGGACATCAGGTAGTGGAGTCTAACAACATCAGTGAGGATATTATCCCACGAGGCTAGAGTCTCTCGTACCTGAGCACGTAAGGCCGCAACCGAAGAACAGAGGATGTATCCGTATAAAATTACTTTTGTGCAACAATTACATTGTATGGACCATGGGAAACGAATAGCGCATTGTGAATAGTTTCAGTCATTTGTTAAGCGATTTTGTGTTTTAGATCGAAACTTTTTTACTGATAAGGCTTGGATTTCCTATCTGGCTACATTAATTCTCTAAATTCACGAATTTGGTCAACTAAGATTCCACAAGGCGTTATACAAACGCCACTACACGATGACAGAATCGGAGTGTTGGTTGCCATAGCATGAACGGGAATTAAGAGGCCTATCTTTTCCCATACTTCTGTCACTTTCTACGTCCATTGCTCCCGAATAATTTATCCATTTCTCGCCCTGGTGGATAAATATGATACCAATCATTTATTTTTGCAGAAAGTCGATGCTACTGCTCATAAGGCACACCAGTCCCTACGACTTCTAGATGAAATATTTGGAGACAGAGATATTGCGAAAAGTAAATGGCCCCCACGCTCACCGGAACTGTCCGTGCTGGACTATTTCCTTTGAGGTGCGGTTAAGACTTTTGTGTATCAGAATAACCCAATGTAGTGGAAGAACTAAAGACAAAAGTAATTGTTTATCTGCTTTCGATTACACGTGAAACTTTGGTAAAAGTGTTGGCAAATATATATATATAAAACTGTTGAATTATACCTACAAGAAAAAGGAAATCATTCCCAGCATTTGCTGTAGTACTGTTAATTGCAGTGTATTTAATTGTATTAATATAGTTATTTAATTTAATTGTGGTGACTGTAATATCGTTGCATCGCGTTTCCCAAAGTAACTGCAGCCACTAGCCCTTAGCTTATACAGTGACATCCACGTGCTGCCAGCCTTATGTGACTTGCAAGGCGAGACAAATGGAGCTCGCCATTGCGGTGAGCTGATTCACTTCTGGTTAATTCGCTTCTTATTATCATCTTGTTGCAGTCTAGTATTCTAGGTAATTCTCGCTAAAGGTATGACATCGAGATGGTAAATTCGAGTTCTTTGTCAAGGTAGCTCGTTACAGTCAGAAGCAACAACTGATCTACTCTTCTACGTAGCAAATTATCTTTTTCCAGCCGTCATATAGTAATGAGAGAGCAGTGACCACAGCGGTGGCTCGCTACCTCAATGATGATTGAGCATCGTGTGCCACCGACTTCATTAGCTTTTTGCTCTAATGTGACCACAGGACTCGTATATTGTGTCAGCTTTTTTATTGTTGTTTAAGCGAACTGGAATCAGCCATATCGAAAATCTGCGCAGAACTTTTGAGCTCTTTATCATAAGCGTCGCATATGAAATTTCGGAACTACGCGCTTGTTAATACTAGTATTTTTCTGTTTCGGTCATGCAAATTTTAACTTTCTATGCAATGCTATTACGTTCCTTCTGTTATAAGCTCATTATCTGCTCTCATATATCTCTTCCTTCTTCCTTGCCCCAAGTGGGATACGGTGCAAATTTTGTCATACAAATGGTTTCCGATTGATAATTATCCGCGTATGACTACGTTACTGTTACTCCACCATATTCATTTATTTATTTATGTACAATATTTGCTATTCCCTGTTACTCTGTTATCTACATACAAGAACAGACCAATTTTTCCACCTCATTTATCATAAGTATTACACACAATATTTTAACATAATTCTTTTATTTAAGAAGAATTACAAGAATTAGTAGCGGACGGAAGGTCATTGGGATGCTTAACTCAGTCTTATTGAACAGGAATGTAATGAGCAGAACTAAAAAATTAATACATAAGTCCATATTAGAGAGTGTGGTTCTGTATGGAACGGAGACCTGGACAATTAACATGAAGCACTTAAGATACAAGCTCTAGAGATGGACTTCTGGAGAAGATCGGCAAGAATCTACAGGAAAGAAAAGATAAGAAACTCCGAAATAATAAGGAGAATGGGAATAAAAGAGAGAATATATGGCGTAATGGATAGGACGAAATTACAGTGGTACTGGCATATACGACGAATGAAGAAAACCAGAATACCAAAATTCATACTGGAGTGGGAACCGGAGGGGAGAAGAAGAAGAGGACGACCTATGACAACCTGGATCCAAAATGTACAGCGCACAATGAGGAGAATGGGCGCAGAGGAAGAGGACACACAAGATCGAAACGCCTGGAGGAATATTTCGAAAATATAGTTTAAGAACGTGTATTCTTTGTATTGTAATTTCCGAGTAAATTATTATGTTGGAGATAAGCCTCTGTAATGAGGAAAAACTCAAAATAATAATGCAATATAATAATTTTAACATAATTTGAAATGCGTTACTGTAACTAAGTATCACAACTATATTTAACAGACTACTATTTGCAGTTACTTTCTAATGATCTATCAGATTTATCAATTTAATTAATGCTTGAACTGTTACGTGCGACTCTTATTACACACAGGCAAACCATATCAGATTCTCGCGACCGATCAGTACTATCATTCTATAAATCTCCCCAACGATTCGTCCGGCCGATTTCTGCTGGTCACAGCGATAACCACAGGGAAAGCCACCTACTGTGGTTTCCAGGTATGTAGTTTTACTTTTCCTGACGATTCCCTTTTTTCATTGTTCGCTAAGCCAGGGTGCACATACCGATATTCGGAAGAGCTACGAGAACAAAAACCACAGTGTACAAAAGTGATAGTTAATTGATTACCGAGTGGGATGAAATGATTTGTTAAACCTGTAGATGGAGTTAATTTATTGTTTGCTGACTGAGAAGTCTTTGAGGAGGCGATGAAAGGACTTTTATTTCGTCATTGCTCTCTGGGGTCATCAAACATTATGCTGATACTGCTGCTGATCACCTCTGGCTTATCTGAAAATTTATGGCCTCATAAATGTTACATAAACGAGAAAAGAATATCCTATCAACTGCCCTCACAGCTGGAATCACATGGATGATTTGATAGGGCTATTGAGAACAAAAATACTAAATCAGTGGTTTTAGATTACGTGAGAGTGTAACAGAATGAACATTCATGCCCCAAAGCAAGGAAATTTCGTCTCTTGGTTCACCTATATGTATTTGTAAAAATTAGTAATTCGACAACGCATGAACCTGTGTTCAGTATATGCCGCCTTTAGCATCTGAAGATGGTCATTATATGGCCGAAACCGGTTATGACTGTGTCATATAAACATGTGATTGTGTCTATAAATAAACAAAAAGTTTTACAGGAGAATCAGTCACGTAATCCATAGACTATATGTCTTTTTTTCCTATATGTATTTGCTTGTATATGACGAGCATCACCCTGTTTCATAGACCTTCTTCTACATCAGCAGCTCATGTTCGCTGTGGCGAGGATCAAAATAACCCTGATGGAATATTGTGTGCAATCTACTGCACGAGGCAAATGTGCCATGGTGGGAAAACATTTATCTGCATACGTGCGTCAGCTTTCAACACTTGGATATTGAGGAAATTGTTTAGTGCTTAGGCAAATATGCCATGTTGGGAAAATATTTATCTACGTACGTGCGTCAGCTTTCAACACTTGGGTATTAACGAAATTGTTTAGTGCTTGAGCTTGTCTATTCGTGTCAGTGTGGGTCCCTGAACGAAAGGCTTAGAACTATTTTTTAAGAGACTTGCTTGAATTTGAACAAATTGTTGATAGCAGTCTCGTAAATTAGGGAAGTTCCAATAGTTAGCGATAATAACGGGATTGTTCTCGACGCTAGCTTCCTCAAAATGTAAAGTTAAATAAACACGGAAATACCTCTCTTGTCGACCTATTGCAGCAAACACCATTGAGATGGAAAGGCGTCGGTCCGAATTTGGGCTAGGGCTCAGTTAATTTCGTATACTGTGTGTGCTGACTTTTCGTGAACTTGGATGATATTAACCACGATGAATCACAGTCAATAGTTGCTTGAACTAACTACTGAATTCCCATATCGAGAATACGAATAACGTATCCCCCTTAAACATACCAACAACCACCACCACCACCACCACGAATAACGTATGTTTTTAAGGCATAAGTGGTAAACATAGTCAAAAGGAATCTTCTGTACTGGAAATAATTAAAGTAGAGGTTTATGTGATATATGTTTGTTTGTTTGTTTACATCGAATACCACTCGTTCATTGGTTCCAGAGGTCGAGTACACGATACGCATACCGACGTTCTAGCCATAAGAACGGGATGATATCTAATCCATATTTTTCTATACACTGGAAAGTCCCCTCCGCCGAAATCAATAATAGGATGAATTTTCATACCCTTGACAATAAATGTTATTCACACTTAACCGCAGTCATGTCGATGTAGGATATGCAAAAGCACATAAGCTTGCCAGAGATGTGAGACGCGTGCATGGAAATACGTATTATCCACATACTGCAAGTGTTTGCTTGGTCCGTTTGCCGTCGCAGATGGGCCTGTGTTGGTGGACAGGTCGTGCGATCGAATAAAATAGCTTTAAGTACCTTCGACACTATGTGCGTGACGGAGGACATAAATCGACGGTAGATCAATATGCTGTGTGTGACACAAGCCATAAATCCATTTGACACAGCACCTCAGTTAATGGACATCCATCTACAGTCTGCATGACGGGAATGTTACCGTTGACTGGAGTAGGCCAGTTGTAGATGAATGACATCTAGTGATTTATGCGTCTGGTTGTCTATGTATGTTTGTTCGTTACTACCAATTAGTGTATGCTTTAGCTGAAAGGCTTCCTTATTACGTCTGGGTGACGTGTTTTTGTGGCCATGATGGCCCGCCATACGATTGTAGCTCATTTCTTGATCTTCCTTCTTGTCTTCCCTTTATCATTTTTTCGGTGAATGGCAATTATATCGTTGTTCATTTGTTTGTAATTAACTGCAGGTGCATCCACACGACCTACAGTGCCTAGGTGTAAAATTCTCAACCGCAAGAACTTTGAAACTTTATGCCACAGAAGTGTTGCTAAAATTGGTTCCCTTACAGTCGGCGTAATTCTTGATTTTAGACAGGCATGTAAGTAAAGGATAAGGAAACGGAAATAGTAGTCTGAC
The DNA here is from genome assembly GCF_021461395.2 of Schistocerca americana. Lineage (NCBI taxonomy): Eukaryota > Metazoa > Arthropoda > Insecta > Orthoptera > Acrididae > Schistocerca > Schistocerca americana. Next base: position 266,701,358 of record NC_060124.1, on the reverse strand, counting down.
ACAAGGGAGGACGAGATCAGAAGGCATAAAATAGGGCACTCTGATACAACATTTTGATAATTAGACTTTGTGACAGAAAGATAAAGCGAATCACGATTTTTTCATGTTCTAGCTTACAACTGACACCTTCCATAACTTACTCTGATGTGTTTTACTCTGATTAGAAGTGCAATGGCTGTCTGAAAACCCATTTACTAAGGTGACCTCATTCACTCAAAGTGTGATTCCACTGTGTGAATAGTTTATTTCTAGAAAACCGTACCATACAACATGTAATATTTTCTGACAAATTTGTGATGTAGTTACGTAGTGTCGCTAATTTTCTAATAATGTCCATTTATAGCTTTCATTGTTGTTTGTGCCTGCGCAAGCATTCATTATATTTATGGTCGTTTGCTGCAGGTTGGAGAATCTGCTGTAAATTAACTCGGAAAATAAAATTGCTGCTTCTAAACACTAAAGGATAAAATCTATTACGAGCAACTGTAGCAATATGCAACATTGCTTACACTGAACTGCTAATAATGTCCTAGTTCATTTCTTTCTTCTACGAATCGTTCCCGGAAATTTCATTTACGATTGGCTACTTTCTCTAAGATATCAAATATTTCGTAACCACCCAAAGAAAAAAAGTATTTCAACTAAACGGCAGCTAACATGCAGTAAAGTTATCTACCTCGTGACTTCGACACTCGTTGCATACTTAGTGTAAATATTCGAAAAAAAAATTTGCCATCGTCTAAATCATATCAAATTCATAACGTTAAGCCGAATTCGGTATACAGATGGTAAAACTTTCTTTTTAACTCAATCAGTTTCTCGGCCTACAGCCGCACCACAGGGACAACATGCATGACAAAAAGCAAAGTACGTATCACCACATTTAGTGGGTATCAAAATAAACCAAATGAATGTCTAAAATACACTCTCAACGTTAAAAGATCATAGACATATCCATCGCTCTTAGTCAAACTTTTCTATTCATTGAATATTGTCAATACTGTGGCGAGCGAAAGGTAACAAACATATGCACCATTATATAAAATTTTCCTGCATTTAAAATAAAAAGAAAAATACTTTGTAGTGAACGGACGCTAAAGGTTCTTAAAAGGGATCGGGCTAGCGATAAATCGAATTCATTCATGATGATTTATGGATACACAGTTCAAGTCAGGAACTGTATAAAAGTATTCGACCAATTTCAAGATGAAGAATGAAATTTTCCTGCTACGTCATGAGAATGTAGGACAACATACTGACCGAGAAATTACGGGACAAAACATGTAGGAGAGCTGATAACTGATTGGAAGACCTCAGAGAGACTGGGAAAACATTGCAATAAGCGAAAAGATCCATATGCTCCAGTAAATTTTTGTTCTGAAAAAAAGACCCAGTAATAATAATAATTTTCTAATATATTACTCAACAGAGTAAAAGCAACACTCGAAAGTAATTTAAGAGACTATTGAGGTTGTTTTGGGAAGGGAAGATCACATTGTGAACGAGTATGTAAACTGGAGTCCATCATTCACCATAGATTACCGAATTTAAAAGATATTGCATTAATGTTAATTGATTTCAGAAATGTCTTCGATTCCACTGATAAACAAAAAATAAAATAAAACCTAAATTAGTAAAATAAAACCTAAAGTAGCAAATATAGTTCGTGAAACGCTTGCGTGTTATCTAAAACAAAATGTTTGAGGGAAATACTTCAGCCCTACGAAGTAAACATAGGTGTACAACGAGGTGATAAATCATCCCCCATTCTTTTTAATAGTGTCCTCGAGAAAAACATTGAGAATTAGGAATAAATAACTGAAAGAATATAAGATCTTACCGAGAAGGCTAGGAAGAGGAAACAAAAACATGAGTCTTAGTAAGCTCTCTCGCATACGCACTTGACTTTGCTACACTTTCTGAAAATCTAACATCCGCTGTAACAGAAGTATGCTTTTAGAAGAAATAGCTAGATGTACCGGCTAAAAAATATCTGTACAAATAAAAATTACGAACATTATAAATTTATCAAAATTTCTGAAAACAGTCACTGGAAAAGTTTAAAAGATTCAAAACTTTAAATATATTGGGGAGATAATTCAGAAAATGATTTGGAACAAGCTGATACAGAGGAAAGCACACATAAAATGAGAAGAGCATATTATATACGGAAGGCATTTAAAGCAAGAAACGTATGTCTAAAAATGCAGAAAAGGTATTACAATACAGCAGTGAGGCCAGTCTATATCCAAGTGGAGTATAAATTAGATAAATTTGAAAGACATGAAAGGGAAATCACTTGGAAAGTATTAAGCACATTAAAAACTAAGGAAGGCAGTAAATTACGCGATAATCTCGAAATTTATCGAAACATAGAAAACTTATGAGAATTAATGACGAAAAATCGACTGGTACTTTTTGGACTCGTATAGAATTCAGGACATTTAAACAAAATGATCTTCAAATAATTGTGTGATGAGAAGTCAACGACAAGTTGGAATCATGACAAGAAATAAAATTTCGAAAAAAATAATGTAAAAGTTGAAGAGCGAACTGGCATGAGATGTGTTTAGGGAAAAATATTGAATATGGAAACATTCTAAGGTACCAGAGGGATAAAGACTGGTGAGAAGTAGTCAGAAAGGAAAAAAAAGTAGATGGTGAGTAGATGAAAGAGTACTGGAAGAAAACGAGATAACATCAAGTAAGCAATCTAAATTCGCAACTGGTCCTTATTTTGATAGCAGTAATAATAATAAAAATAATGATAATGTGTGGTGACCTCTGTGACATAGAAATTTCCGCATATCAAAAACCAAACGCCTGCCGAATGGTCTGAATCCATTTATGCACGTAAAGGTTAGCGTAGTATGGGATTACCATTGAGACACTTTTATCATAAACATATTGTAATTATGTTTAATACGAATATACGATAATCATCCAGTAAATTGAAGATACTAGGTTGGAAATCGCTATCATAACGCTTGTACTGCTAAAATATGGGGTAATCAGAAATTTGTAGTGTTCTGAGTTGATATAAAAGACCAAAATGGTGACAAACTTAGTTCACCGAAACAAGACCCCTACATACAGTAGCCCCGAATACGCTAGTTTCGTTATATGTATTCATTTTTGTATTAAAGTCACTTATTCCAGATGAGTTGCTAAATGTATCACAGTTCCCCAAACAGTTGTGAAGATATAATCGATGCTCGATAAAATTTATGACGTATTCAATTATTTCAAAGTACAGGATGAAGCGATTTGTCGCATACTGGAACAATAAATAATTAAATTGAAAACCGAATGAGTGTTTTCGAAACAAAAAAACGTAAATTTAATTTAAATGCGGTATAAGAAAGCCAACAACAGTGGGACATTTTATCGCTATTGCTGTGAAATGCGTACACCTCATCGGACCCGCATTCAAGCGGGGCGCATTAATATTTTTTAGCGCTACTCAGACATGTTAATCGCAGTAACAACTGCACAACAACATATAATTCAGCAGCAAATTGTATGATTGCCACACTAGACTTGACATTCCACAGATAATGCTGAATGACGTATGAGTGGTCCAGTCTACGTAGCACAGCAACGATAAGCAATGACTCTAATTATGGATTCGGTGTGCTAATATTTTTTCTCTTAGTATTGAAATTGTGTGTGCATGGCTGGGCGGGGGAAGGTGGAAGCTATTTTCCGTTATGTTGGGTGACTTAAATTTGGAGAAAAAATATTAATTAATATAATTACGAAAGCATCGCTGGTAAACATCATGAATAATTCATTTCGAACTTCAGTATTCGCGCTGGGTAGGCCATTCTGTTCAGATTTATTCTTGGAAGGCAGAAGAGTGCTCTTAGCACGTAATTGTGCGGTTTACGGTTTACGGTTTAACCCATTCTAAACTGATGTTACTATGCAGAGTAAGACGATTGCACACAAAGAAAGCAACAGCTCTTAATGTATAAAGAGTTTGGACTAGGAAGAAGTTGTCCGGAACAAAACACTGCGGCAGCTCACATAACGGCATGCCAGGTACGGCAACTGACTCTATTGAACGCGTTTCTTCAACCCTACATTTTGAACAAGAACTGATTACTGATTTACTATTAACTTCTTTATTTGTGGTTGCTTTCTAATCCTTCTTTCTACCAGTGGAAGTTTCATTGTGCGTACATGTTTCTCGGCTTGATGTCTTCTTTACCAACTACGTGGTTGCTTTTACAGGTGATATTTGGGAGCTAGGTCTTCGACAAAGTGACAAAGTGAATAACACCCAAACCTCCAGATGTCCGACACTTAGATCGATACCAAACGTTGTGTGTCGATAGAGTATCAACGAAAACACCGATGTAGTTCGTGCTGTCTGCTGTCGTCCCGTAGAAGACGCGTAAAGGGTAATAAAAAGTAACACCGGATCTACGGAGCATAAGGAAAGCGTACCTGTGGATAACTGAGTCGACTGTCTGGCGAGGGTTAGTTGGAAGAGCGTGAGGTCGTTGCACGACAAGCCACTTGTTCAAATCCCATTGGTAACGATTTGTTTTAACTGTTTACGTGTGAAACTGTTATATGAGAGAACAATTTCCTGCCATGTAAAAGTACGTTTCTGAGTCTGTAGCAGTGTTCTTTTGACAGTCTGCTTTCGCTTCGTTAACTGAAAGTAGCAAACCTATAGAGTATTGTAACTAACCTGTTTCTACAGGTTATTACGTTAAGATTAGGGTCACCACCGACTATAACCATATAACTAATCAAAGGTTTGGCCGAGTCGGAAAATAAATTAATTTCATCACAGACCAAAAACTTATAAAAATGCATACGTCGTGATATCGCTCATAGAGGATGCGATGTAATTAATTGTATTGCCCGTGCACTGTTCACGAGACTGAAACCTTTAAAATAAACTAGAAAATGCATGAACACTGTGCATAAATCAGCTCCCAGAAACAGACCTGAAAATAAGACTTAATCTGAAGCATTTGTTTTAAAATGAAAGGGGAAACTGATCACTAAACCTATGCGTAAGGAAACGCTTTGGATGTGCTAACGGTAAAGCTACGAGGTGAGTGGCTTAGGTGCAAAAACGTAACGTCGGAATACAAGAGAAAATTGTGGATAAAATCATTTATTTCTAAGATATGGATGTGAAGCATGTACACAATTCCTGATAACATTAATTCCTAAAACATTACAGAGAAGCATCGAGACATTCACCGTTATAATGTGCACCTAAAATCATTGGTGTGAATCATTCACACAACTGCTATTGCCTGATAACTGATCGCAATAACTCGTGTAACGGTACATGTTTCACAGTACACCCGCGTGCCCACATGGTTTGTGGAGACGCAATATCTAGGTATGGTGGACAGGTTGCCACAATATCCCATCACACAGTCATGAACAGTTAACATTCGTTAAAACAAACATGAGATCGGACAGTTGACGGTAGCCCAAAAAACTCTAATGTTCTACCACGTGGTTGGCTCCCCACGGGCGAAAGACACATAAAGCAAGGAAAATTTAAAAGAAGGCAAAGCTATAAATATTTAGGAAAATAAAAGCTTATACAGGCTCAGCTGAAGGCAAACAGACATTCATACAAAAGCTAGTGCTCATTTCTTATCGGCACCTTTGTGTGGCGCTCTTCGGGCGGATCCAAGTCTGCTACAGAAATTTACTAAAAGAAAAATCTGCCAAAGTTTTGCATTCCTTGCTAGACAAGGCAAAGCAATCTTTCAGAGATGCGAGACCAAAAGCTATCTCCTCTCGCCAAGTAGCAACGCGCCACGCTGTCAGTCTAACTCACCCTACTTCGACTGGAGCACAGCTGTGGACGCTTCCCGTAAAGGCGGCAGACTACCCCCTTTTTCTTCTCCAGCCTCTTCCACGCTCCTCGTGGCCCGGAAAACCCAAAGATGCCATTTCCGCCACCAACCTAACGCAGGTGGATTTCTCACAACTAGCGCAAACGTCTTTGCCTACTTGACCACTACGAAGTTGGCTATTCTGTACAAATGCCGCTGAATCTGTATGACTATCGCAGACTTTCTGCAGCGAACTACGCCACCGTCTAGCAACGTGACACACAACCACATTCATTCAATCACACCACTATGAGAGTTGTGAGAAAAGATAAACGAGTAAAAGAAAGAGAAATGCTAGTGAAAATGGGCTACCGGACTAATGAAAGGTGCCTACAGGACCCTTTCAGTATCTTTGTATAGGTAGGTATGGTGTTCTGTCGGTCATGGATCTCTTATCGATTCACACAATTAGTACGTCTCTTAAGTGAGTGAATATGTCTTCTTACCCGATTTAGGTCTTCATATGAAAGTGAATATAATTACTTCCAATGAAATGATGAAACCGTAGTACTTTGTTACAACAGCTGCCGCAAAACAACGCAACAGTTTCACAATCACGGTCTTTACCTTTTCGCTGTCGAAACAAGTGTTTTCTATGTTTTTGAAGTTGCGTTCTGTTTTGGAAATTTTGACTCTAGAATTTGTTTTTAGTAACGTAGTTCACAACCGCTTATTTCTTGTTTTCATTTCTATGAAATGTCTGTTTGTACCTCGCCTGCTCTCACTATTCATCACATTTACTTCCTACGGTAACGTATTCTTACCACATGTCTCATACGCTATATCTAATGTTTAGTGTGACAACTGCCGAAACCACATTAAGAAAACAAACATTTTAATAATCGGGCACACAGTTCATAATGCCGTAAAGGAAAAATATAGCAGTCGCACAAGACGGTTTTGACAGCAGTCCGTCCGTATTACACTCCAAGACTGTGATAAGTTAACCACGACGCCGCGGCTAGTTGATTTCTCTCGATACTTGCACTTGTTAAATTTGGACCATTCACTGTTTTTATTCTTGTCACACTTCAGTACACCTCCTTTCTGTTTTCATGTTTGACCCGTGTTCTACTTTAGACAGACTATCCACTACGCCATCTTACCACTAAATCTGAAGGGGCTGCGATGAGAAGCTTCCCCTGTTAGTGGCCAGCAATTTCCCGCCGTAACATACTACACACAACGAATTGTGTGGCACTATATAGAAATATTTATAACGTTTTGCGGCTGAACTAATTATCATTTAATTAATACGCTTACTATGTAACATCTTATGTTTCGAATGCGACTGATGGGCGTATAAGTCTTAGTGACTGAACTGTCCTTTTTCACTGAAATAAGTGTCATGCATTATAATTTATAACATGTCATTTATAGGCAGGTGGCTGATTTCATCTTGTCCAGAGCCCACAAACGAGGAAAAAAATAAAAAGCATTCCAGATATTTTGTGAGAAATCCACCTCCAACGCCAGGCCACATAATGTCGTATATCCGGTGCGGCAGTAAATAGACCGAAAAACAGGTCAGCACCTTCATTGGAATAATGGTGCGCTCTAAATGTTTCGTGAATTCCTAACTGGTTTATGACTTTTTACTGTAATAATCGGGCTCGTTAATATAGAGTACTTAGACAAAGAAGTTATTTTCGATCAATGGTCCAAGCCGCCTTCGCGAAACAGATGGTCCCAATGAACGCAATTGGCACGTCAGCATGTGGCTATACCATGCAGCTGTATAGAAATTCCATTACATTCAGTGAAAACATGACTATTTTTCCCAGAGTTCGCTATTTTGTCTTCTGATAGAGGTAGTTCCCTTGAGAAGAGAAGGTGTCAACAATTTCCCGACTTTCAGTTGCTGCGACAAATACTTGTATATATGTGGCACTGAAAATTTGCCAAATGAAAGACGCATAGCTTCGCATAGCAACTCTAATGTGTCTGCAGAATAGACGCAGCAACGAGTGAAGTATTTTATGTCAGTAAGAAGCAATAAGTAAAGAATAAAGAGTTGTAACGAAATAAATTAACCATTAAAACTTCAATTATTTTTGGGAAACCGTATCCTGTTCTCAACTCAGAGCTTGCTGAACTTGTGTTATTCCAAACAGTTAATATTCCTGTCTCGATAATCCAATATCTCTCCTAAGATAACGCATGTAACTGACTTCCTTCAAACTCTGATATTAAGAAGAAGAAGCTGCGAAATTCGCACTACGTCGGTAAAAGACATATGTAACGAGAGTGACGTAAAAGCAGTATGTGTAAATAGACGGTTAATCCAATGAAAGAAGCACAAGACTAATAATCATTCATGACGCTGACTTATAATCTTCTAAGTTTCTTAATAGATGCATCTCTGCTCACAAAATATTCGCCGGCCGCGGTGGCCGAGCGGTTCTAGGCGCTTCAGTCCGGAACCGCGCGGCTGTTACCGTCGCAGGTTCGAGTCCTGCCTCGGCTATGGACATGAGTGATGCCCTTAGTTTAGTTAGGTTTACGTAGTTCTAAGTTCTAAGGGACTGGCGATCTCTCATGTTAAGTCCCATACTGCTCAGAGCCATTTGAACCATTTCCACAAAATATTCTCCTCCTGAAGCTACGTCCAGAATCTAAGGAAGCAGTCTCTCCAGTACAATCTGCTAAATAAATGAATTTGTTTAGAAAAATTTGTACAACTTATACATCAGGAAATAATGCAAGATGGTACAGCAAATATCCGTTACAGCTAAATAACCCTCACTCGGTCAACCCTTAGGAAGACGATCAAAGGTGTTCCGTGAACGTAAATGCAGAAGCACTGCTTTTCACACGGTTAGAAGAGGTTTACCACACTCGAAGAAAAGGTAATATGAGATCTAGAGTTTTCGTTGTTGAACTTTCACATCTATCAAGTGGTGATGTAACAACATAGCGGATCACAAACGCTGAGTTTTATTTTGTTTATAGTTCCTCAAAAACTGTTTGGTTTTACGCCGGAGTGTATCAAATAGCAGAATTCGTAAGTACACACTAGTGTGCCAATCTTAAAGACCAAAGTAACTTTCGCATGATGTGTTATTACCAAGCAAAATAGCTGCGTGGAACTTGTATCATACACAGAAACCACTGCTGCAGTATAGTACAGAAGGTAACTGGAAGAAATACATAATGTGGCAACAGAAATGACACTCACATTGAAAGATAGTAAGTACACCGAGGTCCCACGAGTTTTGCTGTTCCCTTCAACATTACTAATGGCGGGAGATGATTCTTAATAATGTGCGTGATCAGCACGGACAGCAGTGATTGTGTTCTCCAACGTGCTGCCACCTGGTGACAAGTTAGGTAAGGAATTCTTGTGCCAGGGCGTTCGATTCTTCCATCAGTGCGGTTGACAAATGCTGGATGACCTTTGGTGCATGTGGTCACTCTAAAACTACGTCTCCCCAACACATTCCGCAAGCGATTTAAGTCAGGGGAACGAGCAGGCCAGTCCATTCATCCAGTATGCGTCCAAGAGCTCCTTCAGCTGCGCAGTTGCATGCTGTAGGGGAACGAGGGGCTTGTTGTAACAGTTTTCATGAAAACTAATGTATCTTGGGATCCATTGATGAAATTGCTACTAAATAAAGATGAATGGCCGCTGTAACTCTCTCTCTACCAAATCAAGAAAAAATAATACCATAACAATTGGTCATTATTTTACAATCAATTATTTGCTAGAAGAAGTGCGTTGTTACAACTTACCTTGTGCTTGGGGCTAGTTGTAACGTCTACCGGGGCAAGGAGTAACGACAAAAAAAAACGCACAATTACACCTCAAATCATTTTTTCTTTGTTTATTGTTGACAAAATTGACATCTTTCTAAAGTGGGTATTCTGTAATTCGTATCAAAAATCACCTTAAATACACTTTTTAAGTAATCAACACTAAAAATTAGTTAAACACTGCTTATAATCATCATGACACTTTTCAATCACAGTAAGTAATTAAATTATTTATATATAAGGTATGCTTCGTAATTATCTCTTTTTAGTATCTATCTAACAAAGTATTGCACTTACATACGAATCAACATTTGGTGGGTTTCATTACAATTAAATACAGTCTTCAGCTGAGCTACAGTTAATACAAATGAAAGATATAGTGTCTCCTGTAACACATCCTACATGTGCCCCCATCTTACAAATGCTACATTCGACCCAATCCCCTTTATTCGAATCTGTGTAAACGTCACCACATACCAGACAATACCACACTTCTGATTCAGATTCTGAATCTGACTTTCTTTTATACACCTTCATTCTAGAAGAAAGGAAAGAAAATGTAGATATCTAGATCACAACGTGAGGCTTGTTGTAACACATTACAACAAGCCCCGGGATTTTGTTACAACTTACACCATGGTACGATTTTTTACATTTATCAAGATAACTACTTAAACAGTTTAGCAATCTGAAAAACTGTTACACATTATCAGAGACAGATAAATTTGAATGTAAAAAAGATAATAATAACACAAACCAAAATGTTGCGACAGTACATTACCTTGCAAAAGTGAAGCGCGTGCACACTTCCGCTGACTGCGCCGGCCGGCGGGACACTGGCTATGGCAACATGATGAGGCGCGGTTTGTAGGTCAAATCGAGTCAAAGAAATACGCTAATAAAGTAGAAGATCCTAGTGAAAAGAGCCTGTTACTACTTACCCCTGTTACAAAAAGCCCCTCACTCCCCTACTGTATTGTCATCTATAAAAAGAAAGTCAGGCGCGAAAGCACCACTGAAAAGACGTATATGATGAAGGAGTACTTTGTCACAATAATGTTGACCCGCGAGTGTACGCGTTCCAAGTCTTTTAAGGTCAGTACACCCATACGTCCCCACACAGTAACACATCGACCACCAAAACGATCACTGTCATCAATGTTCCAATGTGAGTTACGTATTCACACCTCTCGCAGTATGAGAGTACATCCAGAATCACAACTAATGCTGAATCACGTCTCGCCCGAGAAGAGCACACTGCTCCACGTCACGTTGGTCCAGTGCTTATGCTCTTGGCATCACTGCGCACGGCACCGCATATGTGCAGGTGTCACTGGTACACAACGCACTGGCCGTCCGGCAAAGAGACTACACCATACAATAGCCATTCCACTGTGAAGCGTAAATTTACGTGCCTCCAAGTAGTGTTACATGCCTTCAGGTAGTGTTAAATATGGTTTCAATTATACCCCCTCCCCTCCCCCCCCCCCCCCCCCCCCCGCCAACCCAACACTTTCACATGGGTCCGTTCTAGCCAGCTGCACAATGTGGCTGTCATTTGCTGCTGTAGTTCACCGTGCTCAACCACCTCCCCCCTTCTGGCAGTGGTGACTGTGGTTCGAACGCTCGCTATGGAAGAAACAAAAAAAAGAACAAACAAACACCGGCCGAACATCCCTTGAAGGCCAAGCGGTACCGACCGACTAATAGAGAGCGTCGTGACGGATACAGGGATTAGTGAACACAAGGTCATCGTAGCGAGGTTCAAAACCATATCAACGAAAACCACTAAAAAGAAACGCAAAATATATCTATTTAAAACAGCAGATAAAAATTAGCTTGATGCCTCCTAAGGGAGAGTCTCCATTCCTTTCAAGTTAATTATGCAAGTATACACCAGATACGCCTCAAATTCAAAGATACAGTATCAACAGCAGTAGATTGATTCATACCACATAAGTTAATAAGAGACGGGACTGATTCACCATGGTACACAAAAAAACTCAGAAAATTGTTGCGGAAGCAACGAATAAAGCATGCCAAACTCAGAAGAACGCAAAATCCCCAAGACTGGCTACGTTTTACGGAAGCTCGAAATTTAGTGCGGACGTCAATGCGAAACCCTTTTAATAGATTCCACAATGAAACATTGTCTCAAAATATGGTAGAAAACCCAAAGAGATTCTGCTCGTATGTAAAGTACACCAGTGCCAAAAAACAGTCAATACCGGCACTGCGCGATAGCGATGGAAATGTTACCGATGATGGTGCCGCTAAAACCGCTTTACTAAATACGGTTTTCCGTAATTCCCTCACGAAATAAGACGAAGTAAATATTCTACAGGCTGTTACAAAAAGGTACGGCCAAACCTTCAGGAAACATTCCTCACACACAAAGAAAGAAAATATGTTATGTGGACATGTGTCCGGAAACGCTTACTTTCCATGTCAGAGCTCATTTTATTACTTCTCTTCAAATCACATTAATCATGGAATGGAAACACACAGCAACAGAACGTACCAGCGTGACTTCAAACACTTTGTTAGAGGAAATGTTCAAAATGTCCTCCGTTAGCGAGGATACATGCATCCACCCTCCGTCGCATGGAATCCCTGATGCGCTGATGCAGCCCTGGAGAATGGCGTATTGTATCACAGCCGTCCAAATTACGATCACGAAGAGTCTCTACGTTTGGTACCGGGGTTGTGTAACAAGAGCTTTCAAATGCCCCCCGTAAATGAAAGTCAAGAGGGTTGAGGTCATGAGAGCGTGGAGGCCATGGAATTGGTCCGCCTCTACCAATCCATCGGTCACCGAATCTGTTGTTGAGAAGCGTACGAACACGTCGGCTGAAATGTGCAGGAGCTCCATCGTGCATGAACCACATGTTGTGTCGTACTTGTAAAGGAACATTTTCTAGCAGCACAGGTAGATTATCCCGTATGAAATCATGATAACGTGCTCCATTGAGCGTACGTGGAAGAAACTAAAATGAGCTCTGGCATGGAAATTAAGCGTTTCCGGACACATGTCCACATAACATCTTTTCTTTATTTGTGTTTGAGGAATGATTCCTGAAAGTTTGGCCGTACCTTTTTGTAACACCCTGTATAGTTGGAAACCAGAACAGCTGTTAGCAGGAGTGACATAAAAGTAGATATTTTAGGTGTTGCGAAACAACTCAGATAACTTAAGAAAGGCAAGTCTTCCGGTCCAGATGGTATACCAGTCAGATTCCTTTCAGAGTATGCAGACACAATAGTGCCTTTCTTAGCAATCATATACAACCGCTCACTTGACGAAAGGTCTGGTCCCAATGACTGCAAAGTAGCACAGGTCACACCAGTATTCAAGGAAGGAAATAGGAGTAACTCATTGAATTACAGACCCATATCACTGACCTCAATTTTCAGTAGGATTTTGGAGCATACTCTGTACTTCAACATTATGAATCACCTTGAAGAAAATGAGTTATTGATTCATAACCAACACTGATCCAGAAAATATCATCCTTATGCAACATAGTAATGAGAGCTGTTGACAAGGTATCTCTGATCGATTCCATATTCCTAGATTTCCAGAAGGCATTTGATACCGTTCCTCAAAAGCGACTATTAATCAAATAAGGTGCATATGGAGTATCGTCTCAGTTGTGTGACTGGATTCATGATTTGCTCTGAGAGAGGTAACAGTTCTTAGTGATAGACGGTAAATCATCGAGTAGGACAGAAAAATCTGGCGTTCCGCAAGGCAGTGTCATAGACCCTCTGCTGTTCTTGATTTACATAAACGATCTAGGTGATAATCTGAGCAGCCCCCTTCTACTGTTTGTAGATGGCGCTATAATTTTCCGTCTAGTAAAATGATCAGACAATCAATTCCAATTACAAAATGACCTAGAGGGAATTTCTGTATGTTGCGAAAAGTGGCAATTGGCACTAAACAAAGAAAAGTGCGAGGTCATCCACATGGGTACTAAAAGAAATACTATAAATTTTGGGTATACGATAAATGGCACAAATCTAAGGGCTGTCATTTCAACAAAATACCTAGAAATTACAATTACGAGCAACTTAATTTGGAAAGACCACATAGATAATAATGTGGGGTAGGCGAAACAAAGACAGCACCTTTGTGGCAGAATACTTCGAAGAGGTGACAAACGCACTAAAGAGGCAGCATACAAAACACTTGTCCGTCCTCTGTTGGATATAGCTGCGCGATGTGGGATCCTTACCAGGTAGGATTGACGGAGGACAATGACAAAGTGCAACGGAGGGCAGCTCGTTTCGTGTTATCGCGCAACAGGGGTGAGAGTGTCACTGATATGATACACAAGTTGGGGTGGCAGTCACTGATAAAAAGGCGGTTTTCTATGCGACGAGATCTTTATACGAAATTTCAGTCACTAACTTTCTCTTCCGAATGTGAAAATATTTTGCTGACAGCAACCTTTGTAGGGAGAAATGATCACCACATAAAAATTACAGAAATCAGAGCTCGTGGACAGATTTAGGTGTTTCCTTTTCCAACGCGCCGTTCGAGAGTGGAATGGTAGAGAAGTAGTATGAAAATGATTCTGTGAAACCTCTGCCAGGCACTTAAAGTGTGAACTGCAGAGTAACAATGTAGATGTAGATGTAGATGTAGAGCGGCCGCCGTGTTATCCTCAGCCCTCAGGCGTCATTGGATGCAGATACGGAGGCGCATGTAATCGACACACCACTCTCCCAGCCATTGTCAGTTTCAGTGACCAGTGTTGCTACATCCTGATCAAGTAGCTCCTCAACTATCCAGACAAGGGCTGAGGCGAGGTTGCTTCCTTACAGCACTCGGCAGACCCAGATGGTGACCCATCCTAGCGCTAGCCAAACCCGGCAGCACATGACTTTGGTGATCTCACAGGAAGCGGTGTTATGTTGCGAGCAATATCCAGCTCCAGGACTATACTCGTCGTATTTCCTCCTTCTTCCAATTTCCCGACGATTATTCCCCATGTGTAGTCCTCCAAACGTCTCCAAGCGGTGTTGTAACTCATATACACGGTCTTTTCCCGTTCGCTCAACTGCCTCGTGATTAGTCGCCTCATGGCATGAGGTGTCCACCATTGTGTGCACGACTGGGAGACCTCTGGCAACATTATTCCCCACTGCACTCATTTCCCCCAAGTAGTTTTATATTACCTTACCGACCTCGTCCTTTAGCTTTGCAGGGCACTGTATATCACCTGCAGCTGTCCATGATATGGCCCCTTATCTCAGTTTTCATACCGCAAGCTCCATGCTGTTCCCTAATGTAGCGTGACTCGCTTCCATATTGTGCGAACTGAGCAGTATTTACGAACAATCTGATACCTATAGCGTGAAAATTCTGCCACACTACATCAATAAAGAATTGCTGAACTGGGAAGATAAAGACACAAATAGCTGTACCTATAGTCAAAATCTGATGTACATATAGTCTTTAATCCAAACCCCAGATTTTTAGTGTATAAGTAACTTTAAGAATGAAACGTATTTTTCTATTAACTAACCTGACGTATGTCACATACCCAGAAAGGTAACACATCTTCTAGATGTACATTTATTTAGTCATTTATATGTTTCCAGTTAGTCGAACGTCGAGGTACTTTTAATAATTGAGGTTTACTAGGACATACTGTCTTAAGCTTTGGATGCACTCATCATTTGCTACCATTTGCAGGTTTAGCGAAGTCACATAAGATGGTTTGCAGTCATTGCTTATTCCCATGTAAGAGACAGTCACCTCCGGGTTCTAAAGCAATTGACTGGACACACTCTTTTCAGATAATGTACCAAGCAGAACTGACGTAGGTGTGACCTGGCTAAATAAAGCAACCAAACTCAAATTAATAATTCCTTTCACGAGAAGAACTGTTCGTTCATAAGTTTCAAAGTAGGATTCGCAATGTATTTAAATATGTGGAAAACTCCTGAACCACATCTAGTTTCTTATCTAGAATCGCTCTCAAGTGAAAATGCTGAGAAACAACGACTTAATCTGAAGTGCAGGCCAACCACAAATTTTTTAAAGAAAGACATTTTCTGCATATGCTCTTCTTTTACAACGAAATTCACTCTTAACTTCATTATTTAACAACGCGCTTATTTCAGCGCCTTGGATACTATCAAACTACAGAACAATAAATATGGTTAATCCTGCAGCACAAGGGTCTGGAGGAAAAGATACAGCTAACGACATTCGTAATAACAGTTTAAGACAGCGTACCTATTGTACTTTTGCATTCGAAACTTTTAGAGACGCCATTGCATGACACATTTTCCACGCACTGTGTGCAGTACAACATGCTATAAGCGTAACGATTATTGTTGTGCTGTATCTTGATAATGCCCTAGAAGGCAAATATAGCTAATTAATTACGAATAATGATTGATTTCAAAAGAAAATCCTAACCAGGGAAATGACTATCTTTAAGGGATTACAGGAGTGTCTGAGTGTGGACGAGGCATGTGAGACACACTAGCTGACTGATATTCGTAAAGAGATTCTCAGCATTTCACGATAAGCCTCTTGGAAACGTCTAACAACTCAAACATTTTATATCCTTTCTATTTCGACCATCATCAGCTATTTTGTCCCCCAAATAACAAAAACTCATTTACTACTTTAAGTGTCTCATTTCCTAATCTAATTCCCTCAGCCGCCGCACGGGGTAACCGTGAGGTCTAGGCGCCTAGCCACGGTTCGCGCGGCTGCCCCAGTCGGAGATTGTAGTCCTCCCTCGGGTATGTGTGTGTTGTCCTTAGCGTAAGTTAGTTTAAACTAGATTAAGTAGTGCGTAACCGTAGGAACCGATGTATCAGCAGTTTGGTCCCATCGCCCTTATCACAAATTTCCAAAAAAATATTCCCTCAACATCACCCGACTTAATTCGACTACATCTCATTATCCTCGGTTTGCTTGTGTTGATGTTCATATTCCATCCTCCTTTCAAGACACTGTCCATTCCGTTCAACTGCTCTTCCAGGTCCTTTGCTGTCTCTGACAGAATTACCGTGTCATTGGCGAACCTCATACTTAATGAATAACATAGCCGATAGGCTACAACCCTGTCTCACTCCCTTCCCAACCACCGCTTCCCTTTAATGCCTCTCGACTCTTATAACTGCCATCCGGTTTCTGTACAAATTGTAAATAGCCTTTCGCTCCCTGTGTTTTACCCCTTACACCTTCAGAATTTGAAAGAGAGTATTCCAGTCAACATTGTCAAAAGCTTTCTCTAAGTCTACAAATGCTAGAAACGTAGGTTTGCCTTACCTTAATCTATATTCTAGGACAAATCGTAGCATCTGTATTGCCTCACGTGTTCCAACATTTCCACGGAATCCAAACTGATCTTCCCCGAGGTCGGCTTCTGTCAGTTGCCGCGCAGGATTAGCCGAGCGGTCTAAGGCGCTGCAGTCGTGGACTGTGCGGCTGATCCCGGCGGAGGTTCGAGTCCTCCCTCGGGCATGGGTGTGTGTGTTTGTCCTTAGGATAATTTAGGTTAAGTAGTGTGTAAGCTTAGGGACTGATGACCATAGCAGTTAAGTCCCATAAGATTTCACACACATTCTGTCAGTTTCTCCATTCGTCTGTATAGAATTCATGCTAGTGTTTTGCAACCATTTATAATATTTGACATAGACTTATTTCTTATTGCCCCCTAACTGTAAGAAGAAAATCTGTAAGTAATTTACTACATGACGTAAATATTGTACATTGAATAACTATGGATACCGATAATGAACAGAAAAGGGAGTCGAAATGACTAAAGACGATAGGAGAGTCCGCTACATTTACATACAAAAACGACACACAGGCACCTCTCGATTTTAGGCAAGAGTATGAAGCTAATGGCCAAGGCCTCTTCCACAGGTAAGCAGAAAATAAAAGTGGTCGTGAAACAGGGACACAAATGTAAAAAAGACTGAAATATTCGTTTTAGGAGGCCATTTCTGTTACTGTTCATTCGTGTGACTCCGTTTTGATATGGATTTTTGTAAATTAAAGGATATATAGTCATATGGAACATAACGAAATTCACAGACATCAAGATACTTACAATAAAATTAGAAACGGAATCTCGGCTGTGTACGAGACGAAACGCCAAAATTATTACCGAAAAAAAATTTTTTACGACACCTTTTTAAGGAAATACATAAAAAACCAACTCGTTGTGAGCTCGATTGTGTTGATTCGTCACAATCCTTTCATTGTCAACGCCAATATTTTGTCTCACAAGTGTATGCGTCAGTGCTCGAGATCTATAAATTGATGAATATTTTTCCACAAATGACTTTCAAGCCTATATATGAGAAATGAGAAAAGACTTATTATTATATTGTGACTTGTTATTATACTCTGAAATGTAATTAATTTCCTGCAACAATATGTTTTATTATTTTTGTAACCAGTTTTCTGCTAGGAATAATCATGTAATGAAAGATAATACCACTAAAAGAATGTAAAATATGTATTGGCATTATATCGTCTGTGAAATTTTCTTCCGCCTTTTATTGTTCTCTATGTTGTATGAATCAACTGAGATCGAAGATAAGCTGAGGTCTGCTCTTGTAAATACTGTAAAAGTTAGTCATAAGAGAACAAAAGGCAAATATAACGTACAATTTTCTAAATGAAATTCTAGTGTACAGACTTCTATTTGTAACTAGATAACGGGCTATGAATATTTTAAGTTTTGTGTCCGCAGCAGTCTAGACTGATTTACATGAGCGTATGAAGTGGCAATTTCAAACGGCAGAAATAATCAGACATTAATTCTTTCGATCGATATTACAATACTTGAAGTCCGAGGACAAGAACCCACAGGAATTTATTATTTTTCTATCCTAAAAGTGAAAATAACATTCCGTAGAATAATCTTAGACTTTACGTAAATGGAACAATTTTTGTGGCTGGTGTGTGAGATTAATTTTTCTTAGAGTAATTTATCAGTGACTTTAAATGAAAACATTTACGACGCCAGTGTTGTTATGGAAAGTGGTTGTGATGTGATGCATTAATTAGTTGGTGCATACATTTTAATGTCACTTACTGAATTAGTGAAATAGCATTTCAGTATTTATTTGTAGTAATAAGGTAAGACAAAATAATTCACTATCGTTCCCGTCAACAGCACATAAATAAGAATAATCAGAGATTATTCCTTTCTTTCAAATAATACTGTCTTTTTTTTTTTTTTTTTTTTTTGCTACGTTTCCATGAATTTTACAATAACACGTACACACAACGACAACAACTTTAAACAGAACAAAACCCATTACATCTTTCATGAGAGTATTTTATCCTTATATTAGTGGAAGGTTCCCGACCTGTCGTCATTCTTAGACCCAAGTTTGATTTGCACGCCACCAGCTGGAGGCAAAATCGTTTTACAGTAAGCCAAATTGTCGTTTTTATATACATCGCCTCGATTTATCTGCGTAATATGAACAAACGAAATTACATATTAGGGTGGCACAATAATCTCAGGTCACTGCCACACGGAAAGACAGATTATGAACACTTCATCTAGAACATTGGGCCGTCTGTTACTTATATATTTCATACCTTATGATTATCCAGAATTATTGTTATTGACATTAAAAAATAAACCCACAAAATTAGTGATGGCCGTTAATATTATTAAATACTAGAAGCTTTTTTACCCATTAAGGCAACATCTATATATCAAATATCGTCATGTCTAAGTCGGTATTGGTAGTTTTCACTCTCACTGAATTTTTGAACCAGACCAAAGTATGGGTTAACTTAAGTCCCTCAGATTCTAACAGCGTTAACGTAATTCCTTGTAATACTGTTCACCCTTCCGTCGAGGCCTTAGCTGGCTATATTCATGCAACATTTCAATGTTACTATTCGTGTAGACAAAGAACTCTAATGTTTCAAGCTCACTGTTCTAATTTTCCCAACAAACTTCGTTTGAAGACGTTTAAGAATGATAATAACAATAGCAATAATAACCAACGCAGAAATCGTTCGGACAATGGGACTACAACAGCGAATGAACTACAAAAATGAATATATTTCTCTTGGACACATACTAAAAATTACGCAGAAGCACATTAATACGACAGTCTACAAACCATTTTTCTCAGAGATAAAGTTTCTACCTTTCAGCTGACCAGGTGTGAAAAGGAATTTCAGTGATCTATGTCTTTGTAGTTTGGTAATGGAGTGGATCAAATCTCTTAATTTCTTGCGTTCTGTGTTACTGATGGAACAGATACACTATTGAAAGGGTGAACTGGATCTTAAACTGGTTCGAAAATATTTTTTTTTAGTTTTCATCTAAGTTTCAAAGCGTGGAAATTGTGAAGATACGAATAGTATGAATACAAGACAAATCGAATGATATTACTAAGTCAAACTTTCTATAACGTTAGTTTCGATAAAAAGACTTTTAAAGACTTACGTAATGTTAGAAAACAGTGAAACACCGTATTTGTTTTCGCTATAAATATTTGGTCATGAATAATGAAGGGTGTTTGGAAACGAAAAGGGAACGTTATCTACAGATGTGAAGAAATAATACATTTCCTTGTAACTATAGTGGAATTCATATAATGAATGAAAGCACAAAATTTTCAGATAATATCAACTTCGTACAACACACTAAACGAGATTTCTCCAGTTATATGTCTTCATGTCAACATACTCCAGGAAAGTTGTTATCTGTAAGCGAGTGTCACAATCTATGGCAAGCCAGTTCCGTGACAGTTAATTAACAACATCGCTTGGAGGCAACCTGTGCGAAGTTAATGCGGCAACGTACGCAACCTTTCCGGCGGTGTGATTCACGCACTTTAACCAGCCTCTATGTGGCAGCAGATCTACGGAAGTCTGTCCCCATGAAATGGACGCTGCTGTGTGTACAGTAATTTGAAAGTGATGAGAAAAATACTGTTCTTTCGAATTATGTTAACAACCTTACGAAATGTTTAGTGTCGTTTTCCGTCTGTTCTCGTTTATTACGAACTACCTTTTGTTGTGCTCGTTTTCCTGTAAACTTCATTATTCCACTATGCTTTTTGAGATCCTTCATTAATTTCACTCAGCATGTTTTCACGGCGCTATAGGGGATCTTCGCTGGGATGTCGATACATGGATATCAGCTGCACAGTAGGGACGTCAGTCTGAAGATTGTCGAAAGACATATGTTCGAAATATTATAAGAAGAAGAAATGCGCGTATGTATGAAGGAGACACATCCAAGATGTCCTCATGACTACTGCAGGTAATATTTGTCAGTTTGGTTATGACAGTCAGGTGCTGCTGTAGGCACATAGGCTAATATCAGTGAGAGTAGTCGATGTCCACAGTTTAACTTCTGTACAGAAGCTATTCGTGCCTTTTGGCACCATATTGTATGACTAGTTACGGTTAATAACAGGAGTGTGGTTTGAAAATAGGCATGTCAGCCCGAATGGTAACTATAGAACCAAAAATTATGTACTCTGGCAAGTGAAAAAGACAAAATTATATATATATATATATATATATATACATATTATTTATTATTATTATTATTATTAGCGAATGTCCCCATGGGAGAACGATAAGCAGGTGATTAACATTTCTTAATGTTCTTCTTATTTCCCCAGTATTTCTTCATTGCCTCCCCAAAGGCCTTCTTCCTTTCTTCGGTCCACTTTGGTCGGAAAGGTTTAGATTCCGTCTCTGGAGTAAACTTCCACTTGTCGATTTTTCTTCTGAATGTATCCCGGTCTGATGTGTTTGTTATGTCAATTTTTGCCTTTTTCAAATCCTTCTTAACTTCAGTTACCCAGGGTATTGTTGCCTTAAGTGATGTCATATAGTCCAATAGACGTTTAGTTAACCTGTTTCCAGGTAATCTGTCTATATGTCCATAAAACTTCATCCGCCTCTTCCTGATATCTGCCTCGATGTTTGATATTTTTTCGGTTGTCTCGGTAGTCTGCAGCCTGTATCCATCTTGTGTGTATCGTGGTCCTAGGATTTTTCTAATAATTTTTCTCTCTACTTTCTTAATTTCGTGTAAATCTAATTTTCTATTCAGGGAGAGTGTTTCACTTGCATATGTGACTGTTGGTTTGATGACTGTGTTGTAGTGTCTGATTTTAGTGCCTTTGATAGACATTTCTTGTTATATATATTTTGAATAAGTCCGAATACTTTCTTGATTTTCTGTAATCGGTTTTTTTGTGCTATTTTCTCAAGTCCTGTTGGTTCAATAACTTCACCGAGATACTTAAAGTGCTTGACTCTAGTTATTTCACCATACTTTGTTTTTAGTTTCGAAATATCTAATTTTGAGCAGATGAATTCTGTCTTCTCAAAGGAGATTTGCAGGCCAACCTTCTCAGCACATTCTTTAAGTGTCTCAATTTGTTTTACTGCTGTTTCTTCACTGTCAGTTATAATTGCCAAGTCATCTGCAAACGCTAAATAAGGGATGTTCAATTTTCCTTTACCTCTTCCTAGTTCAATTGGCTTCCAAAAGCTTTGTTTCCTTAGTGTTACTTCCCACTCTTTCATAACTTTGTCCAAAACTATATTGAATAATAGTGGTGAGATCCCATCTCCTTGTCTTACTCCTGTTTTAATTGAGAATGGTTCCGAAATTTCCCCTCTGAATTTAATTTTTGATTTGGTTTCTGTTAGTGTTTGTTCAATTAGTTTTCGGGTTTTAGTGTCTAGGCCTCGTTCTTCGAGAATGTGACATAGAGACTGTCTGTCTATGGAATCGTATGCCTTTTTGAAATCAACGAATGTGCAGATTATTGGTTTTGACCTGATTGCTTTAATCTTTAAAATAGTTTTAAGGTTGAATATCTGTTCCGGGCATGATCTATTAGGACGAAAGCCTGCTTGGTAGTCTGAAATTGTATGTTCTAGTTGTTCTTGTGCCCTCTTTAGGAGACATGCAGATAGAATTTTGTAGGTAACTGGTAAAAGTGAAATGCCTCTGTAGTTGTTTACGTCTGATCTCTCTCCCTTTTTGTGCAATGGGTGAATTAGTGCACACTTCCACTCCTCTGGGATATTTTCTGTCTGCCAAATTTCTTTGATGATGCTAGTGATCTCTTTTAACGAATTTGGACCAAGGTTTTTCAGTAGTTCAGCTACAATTCCATCTTCTCCCGATGATTTATTATTTTTGAGTTTTCTAATGTGACTATAAATTTCTTCTTGAGATGGTGGTAGTGAAGTCTCATTCGTGTGTTCTGGTTGTAATCTGGGGAATCTTGTACTTGGTTGTGGGCAATTTAGGAGTTGTGAGAAATATTTAGCTAGTTCTTGGCAATTTTCTTTGTTAGTTAGTGCCAATTTTCCATTCTGTTTCCGGAAGCAGAGATTTTGTGGAGTGTATCCTTTGATTTGATTTGCGAATATTTCATAAAAATCTTGAGTGTTGTGGTTCTTAAAGTTTTCTTCAATTGTGTTTAGCTGTTCATTAAGGTATTTTCTTTTAGTTTGTCTAAGTATTTTAGCTGTTTGTTTTCTCACTTTGAAAAATGTTTGTTGTGTGGTTTCTGATTTGTCACAATTGTAATTTAAAAAGGCTTGTTGTCTCTCTTCTAATGCGTTATCACAATTCGAATTCCACCATGGATGCTTGGATATTTTCTTTAACGGAATCAAATCTCTTGCTTTCTGTATAATTTTCGTTCGGAAATCTTTCCAGTTGTTTGTTGGTTGTTTATCCCATGCTTCTGTAATTTCTGATTCCTTGATATTTTCCAAGTCAAATTTGGGAATTAGTGGTGATTTCCTTTGGCGTTTCCTTTTTGGAGTGAATTTAATTTTAACTCTGGTAAGGTAGTGGTCAGAATCTATATTTGCCTCTCTGCGGACTTGAACGTCGTGTATTTCTTTCTGGAAGTCATAGGAGATCGCAACATGGTCTATTTGAAATTCACCAAGCTGAAGGTTTGGTGATCTCCATGTTTTTTGTTTCTTGGGGTCTTTTCGAAGTGATGTTGTCACGATTTTTAGGTTGTTTTGCTGACATAACTCGATGAGTCTCATGCCGTTCTTGTTTGTGAATTTGTGTGCAGGGTAATTACCGACTGTTTTTTTATATTTCCTCTCTTTGCCAATTTGCGCGTTGAAATCCCCTAGAAGAATTTTTACATCCTCCTTTGGAATTTTGGACATTTCAGTTTCGAGTTTTTCCCAAAATTTTTCTGTCTTCTCCGGTTCTTTTTTGTTGGCAATGTTGGCAGGTGCATGAACATTAATAAATGTATATATTTTGTTGGTGTGCTTGATTCGCATGGTCATTAGTCTGTTACTGATTTGATTCATGTCTATAACAGAGTCAAGGGTGTCCTTATTTACAATAAAAGCCATGCCAAATATTGCGGCTCCTTTGCCAATTTTCTTGTCTGTTTTACTTTTAAAGATACGGTAATTGTTGTAGTCTATTGTTTCTGAATCAGTGAATCTGGTCTCTTGGAGAGCAAGGATTTGAATTTTCTGTTTGTTGAGTTCTGTTGTAAGATTATGAAGTTTGCCTGTCTGAATTAGTGTCTGAATGTTAAAAGTGCCAATAAATGTATGGGACTTTCGTGGACGTTTACTAGAGAACTCCGACTTTCTCTGTCGTACGAGCCCAAGCTCCCCAGAATCCGATAGCTTGGTTGTCGCCACAGGGCGAGTGGATTGGCCACCTGGGGTAATATTAATTTTACTTGTACGAATCATACTGCTTGTAATTAAGTTCCAGCTAATGCTGGGTAGTTAGAACCAGGGATTGTTAGTTCCTGGAGCTTGGTGTTCAGCCGCACCTCACATGGTGAACAGACGCTGGCCAGAGTACCGGAGGTTGCCACACAGACGTGTCTGGGCTTTTCAATATGCTTTATCTTGTTGATAATGCTTGCCTCTTCCGCCAGTTCCGCCGTACCGATGATCTTCATCTCCGTCTTCACTACCGTATATATATATATATAATTTTGTCTTTCTCACTTATACAGGGTGTCCCAGCTATCTTGTCCACCGAAAACATCTCTGGAACATTAACAGCTATTAGAAAATGACTTTCACCGGTATCAATGTAGGGCTGGGGCCCATTAATGTATATATTTGGAAACATTCTAAAACGAAAGCATATGTGTTTTTTAACACAAACTTATGTTTTTTGAAATGGACCTCCTATATTTTTTCTTCAGCAATCCATAGCATGACAAAGCAAATACACAACGGCGTTGATTGCATCGAATTATTCCCATCACATCCCGAGATATTGGGACGCGAATTTGACGCTTGAAACACCCGACATGCGCTGCTAGCGCACGTCCTGAGGCTCAGGCGTGAACCCCATGCTGCCCGTAATCGCGACATGATTGACATGCGTAATCACACTTCCATACTTATCAAGAGGTCCGAAACGAATAATACGGTCTGCTGCCATCCTGCATTAACGTCGTACATTCCAGTAGGTATTTATCCCATAGGCTAGGGGTGATGCGGTTCTGTAACATATCTGTGTACCGCAACGTTAGTCACAAAGTTAACTTCGCTTATCGTTAATCCGTTACTAAAAAGGTAATGCCGTTCAACGTTCAAACTTTACTGTCGATCTAGCGCAAGTGACAGTTAATCATTCACTCGTAATAGTAAAATTCATATTGATGGTTTTAGTGAAACGAGCAAGTGGACTAAAAGTTTTACCGTTGTTTAGGTAAAAATGTTTTGATTTGGGAAGTTCAGGTAGGACATAGAAGATGAATGTAAACACGTGGAACCAATTAGTTTTATTATTACATAATTATCAATGTTATGTTTATCTAATGCGTTAAATGACAAATCGTTGCAAGCAAATGTTTCTTAACATCACTGGGTAAAATGGCCCTTTGTAGAAACTTCCTCTGTGATACCAGCACTACATACCAAACATAGCTTTCACATCTCATGCTCAAAGTGATGCCCATTGGCTTGCATACATAGGGTCACTCTGCGGATGAAAGATGCCCTACTTAGTGCTACTGTTTCCTCTTTGATGGCTGTACAAGCGTCAATAATGCGTTGCTTCATGTCCTCTGGTGTTGTTGGTTCATGTTGGTAAACAGCATCCTTCACTGCTCCCCAAAGAAAATAATCCAGCTGTGTAAGGTCCGGAGATCGGGCAGGTCACCTAACTGGGCCACCTCGTCCAATCCACCTACCAGGGAACTTACGGTTCAGAAGTCGTCGTACTCGTAAGGCGTTATGAGCAGGGCATCCGTCATGCTGATACCACATGACCATTCTCCGGTTCAGAGGTACGGTGTCCAAGTGAACAGGAAGATTGTGTCGTATAAATCAGGGGCACTGTCTGCCATTTTGGATGCCATTTATAAAGAAAGGTCCGATAATGGTATCTCCAATAATCCCACACCAAACATTAACTTTCCACGGACGTTGATGCTCTACCTGACGAAGCCATTTTGGATTGTCTGCGGACCAATATTGCATATTCCTCATATTGGCAACTCCTTTGTTGGAGAATGATGCCTCATCGGTAAAGAGAACATCTGCAAAAAAATTTGGATTAGTCAGAAGTTTTTGCTGAGCCCACCGACAAAATGTTACCCTATTGCGGAAGTCATTTCCATGAAGATCCTGGTGTAAATGAACATGGTAAAGATGAAATTTATGATGTTTAAGAATACGCTGTGCACTTGATTTCGACATACCAACTTCACGTTCAATTTGACGTGTGCTGATTTGAGGATTCACAGCTATGTTAGCGAGCACAGCAGCTTCAGCATGTTCATCTGTGCGTGTTCTAGGACGATGTCGAGGTCTTGAATTTAAGCTTCCAGTTTCACGTGGACGTGATGTGAGACGACCAAACATCCGGCGCGAAGGCGATGGCATGTCAGGGAATCGTCTTCCGTACAGTCGTTCTGCCTGAACAGCATTTCGTCCACCTACAACAGGGTACAGACATATTAACTTAATAATCATAATGTTCGCTAACAATACTATCAACAAACAAGCAATCTTATAACGTATTTCCCGTCAACGTACATTCTCCATAGATCAGCAGCATTTCTACCATACCTTCATGTGTGTACATTGTACTGTACAGTATTAGTTCCACAACACAACGTTTATTCACAATGTGTACTACCTCCGTGCCGTCACTAGATTACTCTGACGCACGACTACACTGGCAAGCGGTGTACTGCACGCCAAAGCAACAACAAATGGGATGCTTGGAGGGTGGTGGAGTACAGGAGTTTGCATGGGTCGCAAATCATAAACAAGTCGAAGTGGTAACTGTGGCAATAGTGGGAACTACGTTGGACAGTTGACTAGGTAGAGCCAGGCCCTGCGTGACAGGCACAATGGGTCATACAACGCATTAGATAAACCTTATTTTGGGTGTGCAGGACAAATACGACAACCTGACGGGTGTACACCGATCGGTACTGGTTCATATTGTGTACGTAGATACGTAAAACGTGCAAGAGGGAAACCATTATGTGCTTATGAGAGTTGATGGCAGCAGACCGTATTATTCGTTTCGGAGCTCTTGATAAGTATGGAGGTGTGATTACACATGTCAATCACATCGCGATTACGGGCAGCATGGGGTTCAAGCCTGAGCCTCTGGACGTGCGCTAGCAGAGCATGTCGGGTGTTTCAAGCGTCAACTTCGCGTCTCAATATCTCGGGATGTAATGGGGATATTGCGATGCAATCAACGTCATTGTGTATGTGCTTTGTCATGCTATGGATTGCTGAAGAAAAAATATAGGAGGTCCATTTCAAAAAACATAAGTTTGTGTTAAAAAACACATATGCTTTCGTTTTAGAATGTTTCCAAATACGTACATTCATGGGCCCCAGCCCTACTTTGATACCCGTGAAAGTCATTTTCCAATAGCTGTTATTGTTCCAGGGATATTTTGGGTGGACAAGATAGCTGGGACACGATATATATATATATATATATATATATATATATATATATATATATATATATATATACAGTTCACGAGGTTGTGGAGGTACGTCACATCGAAGTTAAGCCACTAGCCTGCTTGTGTCTGTATATGTGTGGATTGATATGTGTGTGTGCGCGAGTGTACACCCGTCCTTTTTTCCCCTAGGGTAAGTCTTTCCACTCCCGGGATTGGAATGACTCCTTACCCTCTCCCTTAAAACCCACATCCTTTCGTCTTTCCCTCTCCTGCCTTCTTTCCTAATGAGGCAACAGTTTGTTGCGAAAGCTTGAATTTTGTGTGTATGTTTGTGTTTGTTTGTGTGTCTGTCGACCTGCCAGCACTTTCATTTGGTAAGTCACATCATCTTTGTTTTTAGATATACACTCCTGGAAATTGAAATAAGAACACCACGAATTCATTGTCCCAGGAAGGGGAAACTTTATTGACACATTCCTGGGGTCAGATACATCACATGATCACACTGACAGAACCACAGGCACATAGACACAGGCAACAGAGCATGCACAATGTCGGCACTAGTACAGTGTATATCCACCTTTCGCAGCAATGCAGGCTGCTATTCTCCCATGGAGACGATCGTAGAGATGCTGGATGTAGTCCTGCGGAACGGCTTGCCATGCCATTTCCACCTGGCGCCTCAGTTGGACCAGCGTTCGTGCTGGACGTGCAGACCGCGTGAGACGACGCTTCATCCAGTCCCAAACATGCTCAATGGGGGACAGATCCGGAGATCTTGCTGGCCAGGGTAGTTGACTTACACCTTCTAGAGCACGTTGGGTGGCACGGGATACATCCGGACGTGCATTGTCCTGTTGGAACAGCAAGTTCCCTTGCCGGTCTAGGAATGGTAGAACGATGGGTTCGATGACGGTTTGGATGCACCGTGCACTATTCAGTGTCCCCTCGACGATCACCAGTGGTGTACGGCCAGTGAAGGAGATCGCTCCCCACACCATGATGCCGGGTGTTGGCCCTGTGTGCCTCAGTCGTATGCAATCCTGATTGTGGCGCCCACCTGCTCGGCGCCAAACACGCATACGACCATCATTGGCACCAAGGCAGAAGCGACTCTCATCGCTGAAGGCGACACGTCTCCATTCGTCCCTCCATTTACGACTGTCGCGACACCACTGCAGGTGGGCTGCACGATGTTGGGGCGTGAGCGGAAGACGGCCTAACGGTGTGCGGGACCGTAGCCCAGCTTCATGGAGACGGTTGCGAATGGTCCTCGCCGATACCCCAGGAGCAACAGTGTCCCTAATTTGCTGGGAAGTGGCGGTGCGGTCCCCTACGGCACTGCGTAGGATCCTACGGTCTTGGCGTGCATCCGTGCGTCACTGCGGTCCGGTCCCAGGTCGACGGGCACGTGCACCTTCTGCCGACCACTGGCGACAACATCGATGTACTGTGGAGACCTCACGCCCCACGTGTTGAGCAATTCGGCGGTACGTCCACCCGGCCTCCCGCATGCCCACTATACGCCCTCGCTCAAAGTCCGTCAACTGCACATACGGTTCACGTCCACGCTGTCGCGGCATGCTACCAGTGTTAAAGACTGCGATGGAGCTCCGTATGCCACGGCAAACTGGCTGACACTGACGGCGGCGGTGCACAAATGCTGCGCAGCTAGAGCCATTCGACGGCCAACACCGCGGTTCCTGGTGTGTCCGCTGTGCCGTGCGTGTGATCATTGCTTGTACAGCCCTCTCGCAGTGTCCGGAGCAAGTATGGTGGGTCTGACACACCGGTGTCAATGTGTTCTTTTTTCCATTTCCAGGAGTATATATATATATATATATATATATATATATATATATATATAATTTTAATATCCCTAAGTAGCAGGCTACGTAAATGAAGCTCAACCTTACGGAAATCATTACAACCATCATCTAATACCATTGACAGAACTTAATAACCACCTGAATTCGGTTAAGAAGGGAGTTCACTAGGTTGTGCATATACATCACATCCAATTTCAGCCACTCGCTGAGCATCTGATCGTGCAGTTCCACCAAATTTCGCGACTCCTGATGCCAGCATTTTGTCTGATGATCCAACGTCCTACAAAATTTTCTATGGGCTTCGAATGAGGCGATTTTGCAGGTCAGTCGAGATGTAATAGCGTGGGCGAGTTTTCAGAAAACCAGTCACGTGTTGTTCAAACGCCACGACCTCTGTTGTAGTCGACTAGGAAAGTAGGGGTATCAACAGCATAGATATTAACTGAAGACAGCACGCGACCATTCAGAATTTTTAAATTAACACGCTAATTCATGTTAGTGGTCCAGTCAGGGATTTAAGAAGAACGTCCCCGAAACTTCACATACCAGTCACCACCTTGAGTGAGACCTTGCGCACATTCAGGATAAAATTCTTCGTTTGGCCTTGAGTGTGCTTCATTTGAATACACACAAAAATGTGATTCGTCAGACCAAATTACGTTCGGCCAATCCGCTACTGTGCACGCTCCTTGCTTTCCAGCCCTCGGCTTTGTCTGCTTGTGTGGGCAATGGACTTTTACGGGGAGACCGATTCCAAATGTTCATTGCATGCATGTCCCGTTGCATTATTATTTCGCTACCGGGTACGGATGTACGTTCATTCACTGCCTGCAGGAATTACTTTTGGATTTGGAAATGATTTTGATTCGCAAGCCGTGAAACGCATCTCCGGCGTCTCTCAATGTCGGTCTTACACCGACTATACTTCAGACATCGTGTTTCTTGGTGACGTATGTTACAACCAGTGCTTGTAGACACGTTGAATAGTTCGCCGCAAAAAAAACACAAATCCTACAACTTTACACAAAGTATAGCCATGGGAACTGCCGAACACAGTTGCCTCTTTCTGCCATTGTGTTTCGTCCTTACAGTTACACATGTGTACATACAATGTACACTTGAAACTTAAGAGACTCAGTGACAGCTACTTCCTTCTGCTCTCACAGAAGCAGTTCTCGTGGAACTGGATACGTGACTCGTTTGCTGCACCATCTGTAAAGGCGTAGCGACTCATCTGTGCGTACGCACTAGGATAATTAATATTTGCCCGGTAAGTTTACCATCAGTTTTTTGGCTCCGCAAGGACCGGGAGGCGTTAGAGCGTCGTTTCGCTGTAGTGAAGTAGACTTTTCGCCGCTGTACCATAGTGCAGCGCTGTAACATGACACAGCGGCGAAAGGTATATATCTGTACGGCGACCTCCCTATACATCCGGAGGCACATGAATCAAACAAGCGATTATAGCATGCGGATAATGAATATTTGCCATTTCAACATAGAAGGCTATACGAGGAGTCAGAAAGAGAAATCCTTGAAAAAATTTTAAGCAGAGCAAGAAGAAGAGCCGTATTCATACAAGAAATTCATCTGATTGATGATACTATCAATCCACGCAGAATTACAGGATTTAGTAATATGGGTTACGTTGGTCATGACAAGCACGGTATGGCCGCCCTAGTAAAGAACAAATTCCTAGAGAATTTAGTCACAAAAGTAGCAGCGGAAGAAGATGTGGTAAATATAAAGCTGGGTGAGCTAACAGTCAATAATGTCAATAGACCTCCAGCACAGAAACGGCCCATAGGTATTTTATCCAAGGTTAACCACCCAGCAGATTACGCCGGCGATTTTAACTTTCAACACACAAGATCCCCAGTTGAAAGCATCAGGTTAAATGACTGGTCAGATAACCTGGACCTACATCTTCTGTTCGATCCAAGCGATACAGTGATCTTCAAATCAAAGGCGTGTGGCCCAATTTCAGCACCTGACCTAAGCTTCGTCACATGCGGATAAAGAGGCTCCGCCGTGCAAGCTGCAAGAGCGATCCTCTAGACTTTCCCACGCAGCCAGCACTTCCCGGAAATTGTAGACATGGGCCTCTGTATCCTTGTCACAAAAATTTCCCCAATCCAACAATGGAACCTGGGTCACAAAACGACCTAAATTATATTCCCCGTGGGTCTATGGAGAAATACTAGAAGAGCAGGAACGATGTGACCGAGGGAGAGTACTGTGATCGGGTTATGCAGAAACAGAAGGAATAGGGCAGACACACCTGCTGGGACCTGCGGAAGTTAAGCGGTGCTACGCGCCTTACTGGCCGTCTCTCGGCGCTATGCCATCTCAGATAGTGACTGTCCTGAAACCGAGTTCCGAAATCCAACTGATGTCAGCTGTAGAGAAGGAAATTTCCAAAAACATGAAAAATTTAGAAATTCTTCCAATCCATGTGTGGCATACAGCCAACCAGTGATTAACATTATTGGTTAAAAGCTGTCTTGGTTGCAATTTTAGCTTTTAATTTTTCAACGACGCTTTTCGCCTTATTTAGGCATCTTCAGGTTAATTTGGTATTTCTTAGTATAATCCTTTAGTCAGTGTAGCCAAAGGGCATCGTCGAATACGTCAGGCCAACATCGCCATCGTTAAAGTCAGTAAAAACTTTTCTAGATGGACGCGGGTGACACCAAGGTTTGCCTCATGAAAAATACATTTTTTTAATAATCCAGTCTACATGGACATGGTGAAAGAAGTGGGAACAGGAGCGTTTACTCAGTCCTTGAAGCTTATGAAGACAGGATAAGCAGCTGGACATGAAAAGATCCTACCAGAAATCGTACAGGAACTAGTAATTTTAGAAAAAAGTGATTGGTAAAACTCTTCACGACGTACTGAGAACAGACGCTCTTCCTAAGATCTGGAAAGAAGCAAAAGTCATAGCGATACTGAAACCCTGAAATTCCGCAGATAACGCAAACAATTTCAAACAGACTGTAATTTTTTCCGCTTCATTAAGTATGATAATTTAAATGAAGGGTATAAATATGTTGCGTATGTTATTATAACGTAATTATGTTTTAATGATTTACTGTGTGCAAGACAAGCAATGAAAGAGAATGTAAATAATTGTAGTAAGCCAAAGAGGTTATTATTATTGCCGTATTGTTGGCAGGGCGCAGGGCAGCGGCGCAGTCGGGCAGAGTCTGTTAGGTGGTAAGAAGAGTCGCTTAGCAGCGAGTGAGCGGGTCGGACTCAATGGAGGAATTCTGTTGCGACAGGCCGCAAGAATGGTTTCACTGCGAGATCCTACGTATGGTATGGCAAGGCATAATGTGGAGAAGTAACTGGACACAGCGCAAAGCATCAACGTCAACCCGTGTTGGAGAAGAGCGTTGCTAGCCCAAAGTTAATTGTGGTGAAGAGCGTGTGGCCGTACATTGTGGTGATATAATGGACCTCGCAGCACCGACCGCACTGCTATGAAGTAAGACCCTACCAGCTCATTTAGAATTGTAAAAGGATTGCCAGTGACAATTGTGAATCGTTCAATAACAAAAACTTTAGCAACTTATGTGTGTTAATGTGTGTAAACCTCATAACAACTACCTGGCAGGATCATCTCGATGTCCATAATTAACCAACTGTGCCATTCATGAACTGGAAGTAAATCATAAGAAGAGTGAAGTTTAACGAAATGATTAGAATTTTAAATGAATGTGGACAAAAAAGTTAGTTTTTCAGAACTTGCTAATTAAGTGCTGATTAGTGTCAAATAATTTGACAATGCACTACAGTTAACAATATTTCATGTTCAGGAAACATTGTTTGAGAAGTGATTTATGTAACAAAAAGTTTTTCGGACTTGCTAATTAAGTGTTGGTAATTGACAAGCAATTTGACAAAGCAGTATACATAACGGTACTTCATGTTCAGATAATTTTGTATAAAAAATAATTTACGTAACAATAAGTCAAAGTAGCACACTCCATAATCATTTTAAAAACCGATCATTATTGTGGAACAGTCAATTAAAATACTAAAATAATTCTTTCCGAAAGGTTTATCTTCTGCAAAACTGTTTAACAGCAGTCAGTATTACAGTGAGAAATGCCGTTCAGTTGTTATGCAACTAGTTATGTAAATAACTAGTAACTTGTGTCATGAAACAGTTGCAAGTTTGCTTTTGTCCGAGACTGAAACTTTTTTGGGTGATAATTGTGTTTACATAATGAGCGCGAGTCAGTGCCTTGGCGACTGTCCACGCCTGTCAACATACTGCAATAGTAACGTAATTTGATTTCAAATTCAAGGATTTTAATTGATTTCACTCACACTTAGTGGGCTGCTGACCTTTCAGTTACAGTAATTTCCAAACAGAATCAAAATTAATTCCTCATTTCGGACCAAACTTCACTAGCAAGTTTCCGATTTTTGTGCTTTTTTTTTTTTTTTTTTTTTAAATTTCCGGCGATAGTGGCTGCACGAAGTAAATCGAACAGTAACGATCAAGTGATGACAGCCATTGACTTCTTTCGGGCAATCCCTTCACTTCGTATACAATGCCTTGTCCCAAATTAATGTCAAACCATTAGCAACAGGGGAATTCATTAATTCATTTACCACCCGGAGAGGAAGGGGGTGTTGTAAGAAGTCTCTGCTATTAACCTGAGAGAATATTACTTATAAGACAGCCAGAACATTCGCGACTACATAATAAATTTCCAGATGTAGAGTAACGCTTGTAGTTCATTTTGTTTTGTATATTTAATTAGAGAGTTTTGTGTTACTTAATTTGATGACGTCAATGAGCCTAGAGAAGTGGTTGGTGCTTGCTAGATTTTGGCGCGAGGTGCGCCCTAGAAGTGAGTTCTCATTGGTGGTAAGTGCTGACAGCCAATGAGAAGGGAGACGGTTGGCCGCTTAGCGAGGAGATACAGTTTTGGGTGTGGGAGAGTGAGAAGGAAGTCGCGAGCTAGCTTTGATTGGAGGCGGTTATGCTGGATGTGCCTTTTCGCATTATGTGTAAGATGAAGTCTTGGGATGACTTCCGCGTTATGGTCCAGTGTTAATGGTATCTGGTAGTGACCAGAAACTGTTTATGAAAACTTTAGAGTGGTGTGATAATTCGTTCCGCCGAAAATCGCGAGTGAACTTTGAATTATATAGCGTGGCGGTACTGAGTATATTCTTACTGAGAATTTTACGGCGAGCATAAACTTTTACTAAAGACAACCACTGAATATCGTGTGCAGAAGTAATTGGCCGATCATTGACTGTGATAGGTATGGTGATAACTGTGAGCAGAAACTTTAGTAATTTTCGTAAATGTGGGCTGATGATCTTGCTTCACGGCAATAAAGATCAATTGAAGGTTTAAATTTGAACTTCATGTTTAAGGTACGAATCACATCCCCTTTCCGAATCATTTCTTTAAAGTACATTGACAATTTTCTGCAAATTTTACTTATAATAGCCTCTGGCGCGTAGCTATGAGGTTACAGTTTCCTCAACAATGCTTTTCTGTGATCTCGTAAGTAGCTGCAGTCAGGAGTTTACGTGCGAAAATCTACCACTGTAAAGAGGTAGGTGAACAAAAATTATAAAAGAAATTGCATTGCAGCAGCAACGTATAATACGTGGCAATTGGTGCATCGCATGCACGCACGTAAAAAAAAAAAAAAAAAATAAATAAAAAAAATAAAAAAAAAAAATAAAAAAAATCCAGCGCAGTTGGTGCATCGGCCTGGATAGATAATGAAACATTTCATTAAAAGCAGTAGTGAGTGGGTAACTGGACGATAGAGAAAGTGGGTGCGAATAAATAGGAAGTGGGGAAAGGACAAATATTAAGAGTGAACTATCGCCACGTGGACAGAAAGACAGTGATAGCCCATGAACAGTGAGTGTGTTTGATGTGCTTGGCGGATGAATTTTGCGGTTACATCACGCCGACTGAAGTAGCTGATAACGGCGACATACGGCGGACTACGAGCTACGAGACGACGCGAAGGCGGCAGCGGAAGCAATTGGCAGCGCTGACCGGAGTGGTGGCCCGTAAACTGGTACGGCGGCCCAGTGCATGATGATCGGACCCGCAGCCTCAGCTAGACGTGTTGGAGACATCAGAAGCGCAAAGTTAAGTAGTGTGCGTTTTAAAATTTTGTGTGTGTGTGAAAAAAAACTGAATAAAATGGCTGAGTGTAAGCAAACAAATGTAGAGGACGAACTGAGGGTAGATAGGGGGAAAGAACAAGGGGAAGAGATTTATGATCCCATGAACATTAGTTTGGATGTGTCCCAACCCAATTTCAGTAGTAGTTTGACAGAGTCATTAAGTGTTAATTATGGATCGGAGGTGGAACAGAATGCATCAGATCCCAGTGTTTCAGATCTACCTGTGGCAGTAGCTAATATTAATCAAGACATTGTATCAGTAAATGATGGGGCGAAAGATAGTGTGGCAGGTATGTTAATGAGTCTATTGGGAAAATTGAATGGTTTAGATGCTAATATGACGAAAATGGATTCTAATATGACGAAAATGGGCACCTCATTAAGTGAGGAGATAGAATCTAAGCTGGATTCAAAAATTTTAGATCTAAGAGATTGTTGGAAGCACGACATGTCAGTGCTTAGCAATAATGTGAAAATTGAAATAAATGAGGTTAAACAGGAATGTACGGAAACTATTGTTCAAGTAAAAACATGTTACTGATGATCACCAGTAATTTAAAGTGCATGTAAATTCATAAATAGTCAAGGCTCGTGAATATTTCAAAGGGGTAGAAAATTATAGTTAAATAAATCACGCTGCGTTAGAATGTAAATTGAAGGAAAATAAAGATAAGTGTGACAAACTTGAGGCTCATGTAATAAATAAAGTCACTGGCTTAGAAATTCATATTAATCAATTCAGTGAAAGTATGAATGAGCAATTGTGTGAGCATGACTGTCGGCTAACAAAAGTAGAATAGTGTGTTACTAACAATAGTGGTGGCATTATGCATAGTGGAATAGTAGAATCCACTGAGATTGCTTGTGTCACCCATCGACAGTTTCGCAAGTTTGATCCCAATAAAAGTGTACATCCACGTGAGTTTTGGAATAACTTTGAGGATATCTTGCCTAAAGTGTGGAGTGATAAGCAGAAGATCGGATTTGTTACTTCAAACTTAATGGGGGAGGCAAGAATCTGGGGGAACTTGGCCTCAGAAAAAAATACTAAATTACAGGAATTTAAGCACGCTTTCTTTGAGGAGTACTGGGGTAAGCGAAAGCAAATGGATGTACTTAACCGTTTCTGGTCTGGGGAAAAATACGACCCCAAGAAAGAAGGAATGAAAAGATTTGTACAAAGGTGGGTAACTACTCTATCCTATCTTAGTAATTAAGTAGAAACGGAGCAAATCATTTTGGGGGTGGGAAATAAGTTACGTTGGAATAGGAAGAATAAAATAAATTCTGCACCTAGAGACAATGTAGATAAATTTGTACAATATCTAGAACGCGTTGAATCAGTACTCAAAGAGGAGGAAAGCGCGAGAAGAGAGTATCGCCCTCCTGTGAGGCAGAATGACAATCGCACTGATGTAAACATAAGCAGAG
Organism: Schistocerca americana; assembly: GCF_021461395.2. Taxonomy (NCBI): domain Eukaryota; kingdom Metazoa; phylum Arthropoda; class Insecta; order Orthoptera; family Acrididae; genus Schistocerca; species Schistocerca americana. Next base: position 266,664,343 of record NC_060124.1, on the reverse strand, counting down.
TGAGTGTGCAGAGAGGAGGCGGATATCGAGGTAGGTCACGAGGGAGAGGCAGGACATATGATAATCGGGTCAGTGACCGGGGCAGTACAGAGACGGCCAACAGATGTCAGGAGGTGACGCAACCAGCTGGCGAAGGACGTCAGTTAGCGGTACGCACCACGGTCGGAAAACTTGTAGCTGTCTACGATTATGCTAGTGTTCGTAGACAATGGCATTCCCAGTTAAACCCGCTGGCAAAACCATCTATACGAAAGGCACCAGTAAATCCACCTAGCATTAATATAGTAGCTACAAAACGAGGGAAGAATAACTGGGAGCAACAAGAGACAGCAGAATTAATTAAAGTTAATGGGGCACAGTAATATTATCAATAAGAATAAGAACACGCTTGTCGAAGAAATACGTACTGATAATAAGGTTTTGAATCTGGAGGTGAAGGGAAATCTGCACAGCGAAACAGGTGAGGATCTGTGTGACAGTGGTGGAAACAGAAATGAAGCAGAGGTCAAAGATGTGCTTAATAGGTTATTTGAAATAGTTGAGGGTCATGAAGAAGAAGAGAAGAAGGAAGATGTGGAGGATATATATATTGCTGACGACACCTGGGTTAGGGTCGCAGAAACAGAGGTGAGTAAAGGAAGAGAAACAGTAGAGAGATGTTTCGATTTAGCACTAGTGGACAGACTGGTACGAGCTGACACTAATAATAGGGATAATGTTAAGCATGAGGGAGACCCTGTAAGCGTGAATGTGATACAACCCAGAAGACAGGTTTTGACCGAAGGGAAACGGTGCAGGATTTATTAGACGAAGTAAAACCTGAAATCAAAAAAGAATACTTAGGACAGCCAATAATAGAGTTAAGTGTATTAAATCAAAAGGTAAAGTGTTAAATAGATACAGGATCAGAGGTGTGTGCTGTGTCACAAAATTTTGTGAATGGACTCCCAAATAATAAACAAGTAGTAAAGATGCCAGTAAGTGGCTTAAATATAATTGCAGCAACAGGAAAATCCGAGAAGGTGGTAAACCAAGAAGTATTCCTACCCATAGCTGTCAAGGAGCTAGTAATTAAGCTGAACTTCTTAGTAATAAGTGGACTAAGCGTAGACACGCTGGTGGGTGCTGATTTTCTTAGTAAACATAAAGAATGGGTAAATTTCGGGACAAATGATGTAATGGTTAGAATTGATAGTAACCTTATAACAATACCTTTCATAGGTAAGAGACCATGTGACGATACAGAACCGAATGACTTTCCAATCCGTACTTGCAATATCACAAACCGGATGGAAGGCTACAAAGAGTACGGTGGACGTAAAGAGGTGGATCCGTCTGAGCTGGATAGCGTCAGGGAAAGGATTGGTGGCAAATTACAGGATTTAAGCGATACCTCAGAGGGCTTTGCACTCTTTGCAGAGCTAGGTGCGTGACGAACACAAGGTCTCGAGTCGTATGACGATACTATTTGATTTCATTTCGTTTTGTCAACCTTCCCTTATTTCATTCACGCCAGTAAATGAGTGAGAGGCTAGGTGTTGCCTGCTCAATCGTAGTATCAAGTATGTGAATAAATGGCGTGAGAACCTCGGGAGGTTGGTTTGGTAAGGGAGGTTGTAACCTCCCCCTCACTTATCGACCTTAATGACAGTAAAAAATTAAACCATGTGCACCTAATGGAAATTTGGGAAAAACAATCGTCACTGAAGCTAATCTGTCGGTAAAGATGGGAAGAAAGGATTACTTCTAAATGAAAGGAAAAATGCAAATGAAATTGGTGGACATTAATTTTGAAAAGGGGTAAAGTTAATAAAGAAAGTAAATGTGCAGTCTTTACGTTAACAATTAATTGGCGTTAATTAGATATTTGAGATTTGGGGAAAATTACGGTCGCCAGTCCTATGGTCACTTACTACAGTAACTGAAAAGAAAGGTTATTGCTCATATAATTAGCACTAAAAGCGTGGCAACTGAAGGTTGATATGTGTTGTGTGAAAACTGAAAGTTTGTCAGAAGTAACATATTTCGCTACACTCTGACTTAATTTACCAAGAGGATGAATAAAACCGGAAACTGAAAGTTAATTTAGTGACTGAAATTAATAGTGAGATTGGTTTCTGAAGCACTACGAAATTCAATAAAATAAGGTTAGCCTTGGGCAACCTCAACAATCATTTCAAAAGCTACTTGAATCTACGCAATTTAGAAATAAGTGATATAACTTTGAACTTGAATTAAATGATTCTGAATAATTAACAGTAGTAAAATTTAGTATGTACCAAGCTGAGCTGCAGTCACAGGTAAGCTAAAAATATGGTAACAAAACTTGCACTCTTCATTTGTGCTTGTGTAATCTAAATATTGTAGCAAGCTATGAATACCTTAACTGAACATTGAAATTAAAGCAGTGAAATCAAATGATATTACTCTAATGCTGGTGCTTGTATTTCAGTGACACTCGAGTTCATTTCGGAAAAGGAAAGGACCCTGCTTGGTAATGCAATTGGGACAATGAGCAACAAAGCTTCATGCTAAGTTGCTGTATTTTGCTAATGCAAGTTTGAAAAGCTGAGGTCTGCCAGACAGTTCTAAAACTTTACGTGCTTTTAGTCTTCCTTGTTGGTTGATTGAAGGTTTGCAGTCGTCGATCGGGGAGGTGGCAATGCTCCCTCATTGTCGGCCGTCGCTGTTGCAGAAGCTGGATGTTGGCGCGCCTTCTTATCGACACGGTATCCAGCCGAAACGGGCTCTTGATGTGTGCAAGCTACAGCTTCCTGTTCGCGACTCCATGTCCGAAACTGCCTGGGGGATGTTTCCAGAATGAGATTCTGCAGAGTGAAAATCTCATTCTGGAAACATCTCCCAGGCTGTGGCTAAGCCATGTCTCCGCAATATCCTTTGTTTCAGGAGTGCTAGTTCTGCTAGGTTCGCAGGAGAGCTTCTGTAAAGTTTGGAAGGTAGGAGACGAGGTACTGGCAGAAGTACAGCTGTGAGTACCGGCCGTGAGTCGTGCTTCGGTAGCTCAGTTGGTAGAGCACTTGCCCGCGAAAGGCAAAGGTCCCAAGTTCGAGTCTCGGTCGGGCACACAGTTCTAATCTGCCAGGAAGTTTCATATCAGCGCGCACTCCGCTGCAGAGTGAAAATCTCATTCTGGAAATACTAATGTCAATCGGTGGAGGGACTTTATCTCTTCCACTTAACATTTACGAGGTACTGGCAGAAGTAAAGCTGTGAGTACCGGCCGTGAGTCGTGCTTCGGTAGCTCAGTTGGTAGAGCACTTGCCCGCGAAAGGCAAAGGTCCCGAGTTCGAGTCTCGGTCGGGCACACAGTTTTAATCTGCCAGGAAGTTTCATATCAGCGCACACTCCGCTGCAGAGTGAAAATCTCATTCTGGAAATACTAATGTCAATCGGTGGAGGGACTTTATTTCTTCCACTTAACATTTACTTCTGTCATCTAACAGGAATTCCTCCGGAGAAAATCCCGTAGACTCATGTCTCAAGATGTTCATAATTCTCTCAAATTCTGCTACATATTTGCCCCAAGCCCTATGGTTGTGATGGCAATAGGTACGGGAAAGTCGGCCTCGTCTTTTTTCGGGTGTTACGTTTGACACACCGTCTACAGTACTTTCCAATTCACTTACTACACTATTGTCAATGCCGAGATTCCTCACGTTACAGTACTTCAAATTAATGCCTACGTCAATGGCATACGGTCAGTTGACAATGTGTATAGGCTGGTATTGCCTATGCACACCATCTCCTGTCTCGTCAAAACTAACTAATATTGTATTATCTTGTGACGTACATGTCGAAGTTTTGATTTCGCAATTAATCACTGAACGGTACTTTAATAGCCAATCTAACCCGATAATTACTTCCGTAGTTAAGTCTGGCACGACGACAAACTCTTGTTCAAGTAGTGCCCCACATAATTCGAAGTTGACAAAAATCTGTTTTGTGACCTGTTTACTGGCCTTCCCAGTAGCACCGATAATTTTCACTCCTGTTACTAGCATAACTACGACACTACGTCTGTCCTTCAGTAACTCAAATATTTTTCCAGATACAGCACTCAATTCTGCACCAGTGTCAATCAACACGTTTAGTTGTAGGTCCTGCGTATTAACAGACACTACTATGTGTCTTCACTTATCCTCGACTGTTTCTTTATTTTCCCACAATAAATCCCCGTCTATATCCATGTCATTCCAGAAAAAACTATCTGGCTTTGATCCTAGATCCGGCTTTTCTGGCGGCTTCTTCAGCCTCTGTTCACATACAGTTTTAATTTCAACACGTTTGTCCTGAGGCTTAGTCTGTAGCTTCGCCTTCAATGCCGAAACCTTTTCCTGTAACTCGTCAAGTAGTAAGTGTTGCTTTGCTATCATTTCCCTAATTGTCACCTTCGTTGATTCCTCTTTGGCCAGATTGATCTCATCTGCCAATCTACATGGAGGAATGTGCCCAGTAGTATCTGCAATTACTTCCTCTAGATCTGCGCAACCCACACTGCTACCGTCCGACCGTATAACGTCAGCTCTACCCTCATACACTCTGTAATCTACGTGCTTTTCTACCAATCGTGTTCGGTTGTCACTAAAATTCTCCTAATCTTTCTCCTTAATACATTCGCAATGTTTAAACTGGAGTTATGCGTCGGATGGGTCGGCTACTTCTACAACTATAACTTCCAGTAAGGTCTGCCGGTTGGGGCCAGAACTTTCCGTTACTACTTCAACATCCAACTCCTGCCTGACTTAACACGACGAATCTTGCTCGTGCTCCCCATTAGCATCAACTATTTCTGGTAAAGTCTGCCGGTTAGGGCCAGAACTTTCTATCACTTCACAAACACTATCTTCCTGCGGGACGAGACGCGGCAAATCCTGCCCGCGCTCCCCATACACATTTCTCCCGTACACACCCCTATAATCTCTTAGTTCGTCGTGTAAGCGACCGAACTGCCTTAACCAGACCTCATCCCTCTCTGCATCCCCTCGCTCGATGACGGACGTGTTATCCGACATCTGATCTTCTCTCAACAATTGCGAATCATTCTTAAACTCGATCTCCAGTTCTGTTGTGGGTGTTACAGCTGCCACTTTATAATCGATTTCCGGAACACTACTTAAATTGTTCTCACTGACAGTGAATCTATTTTCTACTGCCATGTATACAACTGATCTACTACTTGTGGGCGCACTCCTTTCTCCTAACACTGGCATACTCTCCCGCCGTTGATTATTCCACACGGAATTTCCATAAAGACGACACCTCGGTTTTCTCCTGCCATTGGGCAGCCAAAATTTCTCCAAGAACGGTGGGCCCCTCACCGGCACGGCTAATGGTTTCCCTGTCTCGTCCCAGCAGATCCGCTCCTCGGATGCTGCTGAGGCGGCATATCACACCCTCTGGCGTTATTGCTATTGTGTGAAGCCCGTGTCACGTTGGTATGATACCAGTTTCCGTCATTATTGTTATTATTTGCATTGTACCGATTGTTATTACGGTCCGAACCATTATTGTTATTGCTGCCATGGTTGCGGTATGCGTTATTCCCATGGTTATCGGTTTTGTGTTTGTTGTGGTACCCGTTGTTGTTACCACGGCCTCTACCACTGTCGCGATTATTGCGCCAATTGTCCTCGTCCTCAACTCTTTCCAGGAAATCAATGATTGTCTTGTAATTGCTTCCTACGTATCGTTTTGTATCATCTGGAAGCTTATTGTAGAGTTCGCAGACTATTTCGGATTCCGTGCGGCGGTCACGCAAATATTCCAACTTGGGGATCCAGCCCTCATAAAACTCCTTCATTGAGCCACGCGAATTCGCATCGAAAGGCCTCGATACGACATATTCGCGCCAGACACTTGGTTGTGTTTGCTCTGACCAGTATTCAGCCAGAAACAAATTTTTAAACTCGTCGAAAGTCAGGTTCGTGATGTTAAGGTTTAAGCCCCAACGCTTGGCATCACCAGCCAGCACGTCAATAACCGCATTAATTTTTCTCTCATTAGTCCATGATCTGGGTAAAACTCTTTCACAATATTTAATGACATCCGTCGCGTGTATAACGCCCTTTTTTCAAGGGGTCGAACCGCTCCTCTTTCGTCAACAATTCCGACCTATGTGCGCAGATTGGCACATAGCTCTGTTTTTCGTCAAGTTTCTTTTCTAATTCCGACACTCTCGTAATTACTTGGCAAATGGTTGTCGCAAGCGTTTCCACTTCCCTCTTTTTCCCTTCGCGGGTATTAGCCTGCTTCATCACTTTACTATCTACTTCGGACACTAAAGCCTTTAAAGTTTCCACCTTCTGTTGATCCTCTTTTTTCACTAATTGAATTTGTTCCGTCACCTTATTCTCGATGATCAGAGCAACTGCTTCTCCTACACTTTTTTCGATTCTGCTACTTTCGGAATCAAAACGAGTATTTGTGCTCGCGATTTCCGCCTGAACGCCTATCGTTTCCTGTTTAAGATAACCGATTTCGGTATTAATTGCAACAATATCTTCTTTGATTTTATCAATTTTTGTCTTAACAACTCCAACAGTTTTGTTAACAACATTAGTAGCTTTAATCTGATTATCTAGCTTCCTGTCAATTATTTCAGACTGAGCTTCCTGCTTGGCAGACTGAGCTTTCATTTCTGCCGATTGACTCTTGATTTCGTTAATCAAAACATCCAATAAATCAGTTAAATTCCCGGAAACTACCGGTTTTACTTTCGTAGCGGCTTGCTCTTTAATTGTCCCCCCGTATTCGTCATCAAGCGGTTCAGATTTGATTTTCACTTCCGATTCCGAAACATTTTCTGAAGTTTGGAATTCCATTTCTGCTCTTTGTGGCGTTTCGGCGGTCGCGTCTTTCATGCTAGCCGCCTGCCCCTGAACAATGGGTTCCGCGGTGCACGTTTCCCACTGTTCGACCGATTGTTCCATACCCAAGTCTACCACATTCTGGTAATTGTTGCCTTCACTCATTTTACAAACTTTCGATATAATTAGGAATCCTCCCACTACTTATTCTCGCTTACGTAACGACCTGTTCATAACCAGTACTTTGTTACGAGATTTGCACAATGCAAAAATCGTGTCCAGAACAACCTCAAATCCGAAGATTGTCCCGTCGCCAGGTCACCACGTGTCACCTCCCCCTCACTCATCGACCTTAATGACAGTGAAAAATTAAACCACGTGCACCTAATGGAAACTTGGGAAAAGAAATCGTCACCGAAGTTAATCTGTCGGTAAAGAGGGAGGATAGGATTACATCTAAATGTAAGGATAAATGCAAATGAAATTGGTGGAAATTAGTTTTGAAAAGGGGTAAAGTTAATAAAGAAAGTAAATGTGCGGTCGTTACGTTAACAATTAATAGGCGTTAATTAGATATTTGAGATTTGGGGAAAATTACGGTCGCCAGTCCTATGGTCACTTACTACAGTAACTGAAAAGAAAGGTTATTGCTCATATAATTAGCACTAAAAGCGTGGCAGCTGAAGGTTGATATGTGTTGTGTGAAAACTGAAAGTTTGTCAGAAGTAACATATTTCGCTACACTCTGACTTAATTTACCAAGAGGATTAATAAAACCGGAAACTGAAGGTTAATTTAGTGACTGAAATTAATAGTGAGATTTGTTTCTGAAGCACTACGAAATTCAATAAAATAAGGTTAGCCTTGGGCTACCTCAACAATCATTTCAAAAGCTACTTGAATCTACGCAATTTAGATATAAGTGATATAACTAAGAACTTGAATTAAATGATTCTGAACAATTAACAGTAGTAAAATTTAGTATGTACCAAGCTGAGCTGCAGTCACAGGTGAGCTAAAAATATGGTAACAAAACTTGCACTCTTAATTTGTGCTTGTGTAATCTAAATATCGTAGCCAGCTATGAATACCTTAACTGAACATTAAAATTAAAGCAGTGAAATGGAATGATATTACTTTAATGCTGGCATTTGAATTTCAATGACACTCGAGTTCATTTCGGAAATGTAAGGGACCCTGCTTGGTAATGCAATTGGGACAAGGAGCAACAAAGTTTTATGCTAAGCTGCTGTATTTTGCTAATGCAACAGTTTGAGTAGCTGAGGTCTGCCATACAGTTCCAAAGCTTTACGTGGTTTTAGTCTTCCTTGTTGGTTGATTGAAGGTTTGCAGTCGTCGATAGGGGAGGTGGCGATGGTCACTCATTGTTGGTCATCGCTGTTGCTGGATGATGGCTCGCCTTCTTCTCGACACGGTCTCCAGCCGAAACGGGCTCTTGATGTGTGCCAGCTACTGCTTCCCATCCGCGACACCATGTCCGAAACTAACATAGCAAGACGAGCACAGTTACATGCTACCAAACCCCGAAAGCGCGGCAACACACGGGAGCGTCTCACAACACACCTGCTCCACCGCCCTACTCCAGCCAGAGTCTCCTCTGCCTGTGCTCCACTTGGCAGAGTTAACACTACCAAAGATCCTAAACACTTTGGTTCTCCACACGACCTATCGATGTAATCGTTCGGCCAGACCCAGTGTAAATATACAAATAATATATACAAAACAAACCAATTATACATCGACATAAACGCATAAATATATATACAAATAGCAAAACAATTACAATATATAAAGACACAGAAATGTCATATCTTCAGGTAACAAAACAAGGAAAAAATTTACAATAGATAGCAATAGGAGGATATGCATTTCCAGTGTTACAAGGTTAAGGTATGATGCAGTGCAGCAAGGCTGTCTGTAAGATAGTGGTAATATGTTGTAAGAAGGATATTAGTGTAAGGTAATGAGAAAATGTTTCAATAAAATATATGTGAGGAAATAATCTTAGAGCAGCAGGCTGGCTGTAAAACGATGGTAATTTGTAACAGAGCAGTAAAATTGTTGCCTGCTAAATAATAATAAACAATGGAGTGAGAGGCAAGGTGTTGCCTGCTCAATGTTGGTAAAAGAAGGAGAGGCTATATTTGTAAACGGAGTGAGGTGATGTAAGTAAACAAAAACGGGATCGAAGCTTAAAAACAGGTGGATGTGCAAATGAGAGAAGTGAGAAGGAACCTGACTTAACGCAGAGTAAATTGAGATGTTATTAACCATTACTAACCTGAGTGAGTGTAGCATTGATATGACTATGTAGCAAATGCTGAATGTGACTAGAGAAACCTGATGTTGAATTTTGTGAAACATGAGTTGGAGATTATTGTAACAGAGCAGCAAAAGGCTGGCTTTAGAAACCCTAAGTTGACTTTAATCAAGAGGAACCCATATATGAATCTGAACCATTCAAGTGCCCCAGAAGTGAATAGAACAATTTTAAGATTAGTAGTTTTAAGGAATGTGTAGTGTTTATATGTGTTTTCAGATGTTGTTTTCCTTGTACAGGACTGCAGGAGATTGCCTGGAGAAGAATTATATATATATATATAATATGAACAATTTTGTGTTTTGTAAGGTTATGTGGGGTACCGGATTTGGAGAGCCATAAGCACTGGCTGAAATTTGAAGTGTATTTGTGTACTATTTGTTAGAAAAAATTTGTATATATTTATATGAAACAGTAACTTGTTTGATTCATTGTGATGAAAAAAAAAATTAAGAAGAATTAATAGTAAATGGGCCATTTTGGTACTGCTTGTAGGAAAGTTAGTTCACATTTAACTTAAAAAAAAGGTATATGTAAATGGAAATATTGGAAAGAAAATTTTGCATGATGACTTGGAAAAGTAGAGTTATTCAGCAAGAGTCATGAAAACTATGATTAAAGTAATTTTGAGAGGGTTATTGTGTTAGGTTAAGACGTAGCATTTAAGGATGGAAACTGAGGCCAGCTGAATTTTTGAGGTGCGCTGGTGTAAGGTTGTAGTAGCACGAGACTCACATGGACTTCCAAAGCAGGACCGAGTCGGACAACGAGTGCTAGCAGAAGTGAAAGGTGTAAGTGTTCAGAGGTGACGCTCACCAAAGCCATTGTGTTGTTACTGTGCGTGTGATGTAAAAAGAGTGTATTGTAGGTTTGTTTCTTTTTCAGCAACTTGTAACAAAAAAAAAAAGACATATGCAGATTGTAACTTTTTTATTTCAGTATTGGTGATTTAACATATATGTCTAGAGTTAACTGATTGTAGGTCATCAGCCCTAGATATTAATGAATGAAATATATACAGAACCAGACATGACAAATAATAACGGTTAAAGTAAATCTTTAATAGAAAAATATTAAGAAATAAATATTTGTTAAGAAATTAGAAATTTTAGTTCCTCAGGAGGTGTGTGGTGTCTCAACTAGTGCGCGATTGGCCATTTGTCTATTAAAAAAGCTTTACTTCAGAATGTATGTGGACTGCACTGTAAGCAGGTAGAGTATTATACGGTCAGTAACGGACGAGTTGTGTCCTGCAGACTGACGTCACGACCATCTGTTGCAGCTGCGCGTGAAAAGCAGTGGAGTAGCGCTGGCTGGCCACTTACATTATACGAAACTAAAAATATTAATAACTAATAAAGGAATAAACTGAGGAACGTCATATTAGATGTACATTCTTCTTTTGTGAATACAAATAATATGTCAAAGTCTGAGATCAAAAATAGTTGTATTTTGAAAGTTAGTAAAATTCCATAAAAAAACGTAATTTTCCGACAGTCAAGACTTTAAATAAATACAGTGATGCAATAGTTCACCTTCTGTGACTATGTACCATAATTTAATAACACATTCAGTGTTCATATACAAATCTGGAAAGTTTTTAGTTTCAGAAAACCTCTGTGACTCTGCTATAATAATAATTTCAAGAATTCTAAATAAATATGTGCATTGTGTGTTAGGGTGCGTGTGAATTAGAATGCGTGAGTGAGAGTATGTGGGACGTTCGGCATTATTACAAATCATTCATATAATTCTCTACTGGAACTGGCAAGTGTTCCAACTCTGTAACGTGGAAACGAATCCACTAGTGGTTCCCCTACTAGTGAATGTCGGCTGTCCAAGTATGTATGTTTGTGTATAAGACAGCTAGAACATTCGCGACTACATAATAAATTTCCAGATGTAGGGTAAAGTTTGTAGTTCATTTTGTTTTGTTTATTTAATTAGAGAGTTTTGTGTTACCTTATTTGATGACGTCAATAAGCCTAGAGAAGTGGTTGGTGCTTGCTAGATTTTGGCGCGTGGTGCGCCCGAGAAGTGAGTTCTCGTTGGTCGTAAGTGCTGACAGCCAATGAGAAGCGGGACGGTTGGCCGCCTAACGAGGAGATATGGTTTTGGGTGTGGGAGAGTGAGAGGGGAGTCGCGAGCTAGCTTTGATTGGAGGCGGTTATGCTGGATGTGCCTTTTCGCATTATGTGTAAGATGAAGTCTTGGGATGACTTCCGCGTTATGGTCCAGTGTTAATGGTATCTGGTTTATGAAAACTTTAGAGTGTTGTGATAATTCGTTCCGACGAAAATCGCGAGTGAACATTGAATTATATAGCGTGGCGGTACTAAGTATATTCTTACTGAGTAATTTATGGCGAGCATAAGCTTTTTCTAAAGACAACCACTGAATATCGTGTGCAGACGTAATTGGCCGATCATTGACTGTGTTACAAGTAATTGGTTTCGGAATTTGGGAAGGTAAAAGTTCTGGCTGTTTTAGGTATGGTGGTAACTGTGATCAGAAACTTTAGTAATTTTCGTAAATGTGGGCTGATGATCTTGCTTCTCGGCAATAAAGATCTATTGAAGGTTTAAATTTGAACTTCATGTTTAAGGTACGAATCACATCCCCTTTCCGAATCATTTCTTTAAAGTACATTGACAATTTTCTGCAAATTTTACTTATAGTGGCCTCTGGCGTGTAGCTATGAGGTTACAGTTTCCTCAACACTGCTTTTCTGTGATCTCGTAAGTAGCTGCAGTCAGGAGTTTATGTGGGAAAATCTACCGCTGTAAAGAGGTAGGTGAACTAAAATTATAAAAGAAATTGCATTGGAGCAGCAACGTATAATCCGTCGCAGTAGGTGCATCGCACGCACGCACGTGAAAAAAAAAAAAAGGTCCGTCGCAAGGTTTTCGTGCAAGAAGAAATTGTTGCGATCAAGTGCTATCCCTCACAACCTATGCTGAGAGACGCTTTCAAAATAAGATGAAAAAGGCTGGTTGTCATAGATTACGATACTGTATGGTTTGAGGAGCTAGTGATTTAGCTAACTAGAAACATCAAATAGAAACAGACGTACATCTCACTGAGAAACATGTTAGCAGACTGGAAAATCAAGGCTTTACTTCACGGTACGAGCAGCAAGAACGTAGTTCAATAATGGTATGCTATAGGGTTCGGCAGTAGGACACACTATTTTGAATATGTACATTGTCGACCTGCCAGGCACAAAAATTATGTAAATTTGCTTACACGGACGTCCCAGGTAACCTATATTAGAAAAATTTTAACAACCTCGACAAGATGTTAAATGCAGTTTTGGAAGTACTGAAAATTGCTACTCCAAGTGGCAGCTACATCCAAACCAATTTTTAAAAATATCAAAGACGTTAATGAATATTAACAACGATATTAGATCACACTCTATCGTACAACTCAGTTACAGAAGACACGAAACAGATACTACATCCTTTAATGTTAGCATGTAGAAACTATATAAAACGACTTGAGGCTACGGAGATAGTACATTGAGGACTTCAACACTAGCCCTTGCCTACAGCGGGGCTGAGTACTGTTAGCTAGTCTGGAAGAAATTGTACATGTAGCTAAAGTGGACGTCCAAAAGAAGGAGACCATGAAAATAATTTCTGGAACACCCCATGTTCCTGGCTCTCTTTCGTAGCAAACATAGAGCCTTCTGAAATCAGGTGATCACAGTTAGCCAGAATGTCACACATCCTAGACAACCCACGACTCCGTATACACCAAGACCTAACACCTCTACACAGATTTAAATCCGAAGTCATGTTTGTGAGTAATCGGTAAAGAGCTGCAAGGCTTGGAATTGGAAACAACTGTGGGCTTCAAGTGGGCATAACAACCCGAAACTTGGTGGACGACCTCAGCTAGAGGAGCGATGGATTCAACCTTCCGTGGAAATTGTAGACAACTTTTAACCTTGTCAGATATTTAAGCACCTAGAGGAGAAATGGAGCCTAACGAACGGACGTGAATAATTATTCTGGGAAATACATTTATTGGATCATTTACTTGTGTGTGAAGTACTTCGCTATGAGGGTGATCCAATAAAGTGGCTCAAGAATATTTGTAATTTTACATAGTGTTATGAGCACGTTTGTCAAGAATATTGTAAATGAATATAGAGTTATCAGAAAGTTCTAGTTAATACTTGATGTGATAAACACGTTTTGTAAATACTGAACGATTAAATAAATAACCATCGAACTCTTCTTCTTTCCATTCCTAATTGTGTTCTGGACTCACTGGTGCAGCAGTGCCTTGTTTCAAGCACTGTTTTTGTCAACGTATTTATTATTCACCCACCCTCTTATTTCATTTTACAGTTACTCTCTACCTCTCTCATTTCCAACCAGAAAACTTAAACTAAGTGGGTTTCATTACTGACATTAAGTATTAATCTGATACAATGTTAAACCAGTAAACTGAATTCTGCCCACAGAATTTCAGTTTAAGTCATTGTAAAGTCCAGTTTACGCAGGAAAACATAACATAGCGCGCGAGGAAAATGACGCTAAACACAAACGACTTAGGAAATTTACGTGAAAAGCAGTTAATTTATGGTTTGCGAAAAAAGCAATAAAAACAGCACAAAAATTAATTACGACATTCGGTAATAACGAGATAAATAATGTGATTGAATGATATGTAAAAATGCCGTAAATTAACATACAAAAGTTATACAGTGTTAATTACAAAAGTTTGTGTATGCCGTATGAGAGCATAAGCACCCAAACCTGCTTTCTCTGCAATTATTTTCGATTGCTTAGTGATTTGTAGTCCTAAACTTGCCCAGTTTATAAAGAATTTGCTTTTCACTTCTTTGAAGAGGTCTATTCACAGCAAGAAAATTTTCTTCTGCCTTCGCTCTTTTTTATGTCATTGGAAATTGTTGTGTCACGAAACTTTAGAGTAGAACAATCCAACAGCTCTAGTTGATACGGAAACAAATGGGTACATATCGAAAATCGTATCAGCCGTATGAAGCATTGTTTCCTTGAGGACAATTAAAATTCTGTTGATAATTTGTTTTTCCTCAGGTGACGCAGTAAGACGTTACCCAGGAAACTTTTTGTGACTATAGTACTCCACTAACATTGCCGAATACATGTTATACAGAATTAGCTTCTCTACAATGGAACTGTGCCTTTCCGTTATGGCACAGAATAGCAATAGGTACAGAATAGAGACATACATATTAAAGCTCACTAACAATGCCTCAGGTTAATTCAGGTCATGCCAAAGACGCAGGCGGAAGCAGCAAGGGTGTCATTATGTTGCAAGTAGGTTAGGTAGCCGACACTGTATGCCCAGTAAAGAATGAGCATCCAGCAGGAAAGAGAACGCAAAAATCAAAGGAAGCGTGACAATCATATCCGTTATCTCGCAAGGCTTGTTGCAAGGAACTATATCTATTTCATAAAAGTACGTAGCGACGGAACGACATAGCAGTTAACAGCCCGTTAAGTGAATGTAGCAGAATATGGAGGACACATTCAATCATTTCGATCCGTGCTTTCCCTCTAGCCTCATGCTAACCTCCTTCAAATACTCCATCTCTTGAGTTTATCATTGGGATCGACGGCATTCACAGTAACGGTACTCGATTCCATGATTACGATATTGTAGTGTATCAATGTCCAGCACAGTCAATGAACAAGCCGAAAATGTAGTCAAGATGATGGATGAACTCCACGCTGCTCACTGCCTACGATCTATTGATGGAGAAACTGTCTTCCGACAACACCACATCGCAGAGTGCTTCCAATACCGCAGTTCAACGCAGAAGTCAGCAAGAGGGCCTCTTGCAGAATCTCAACCTGCTATTTGCTTTTCCTACTGTTAGCCTTATGTGCCCATTCTACTATACTGTTACTCCTCGATATTTTACGGTACTTACTATTTTCTGTGATATGTCGCAAATTGTGTATCCGAACAGTAGTGGGTCACTTCAGTTGTTTGCTGGCAATACGTTAAATTTACTTACTTAGGAAAACTATCAGTGTCTGCACCAATCGCCCGTCCTCTATACGTCTTCCAGCATAACGTTGCAACCTTCAGGTGTTGCATGGTTACTATAGACAACAGCATTGTTTACGAATGGCCTCACGCTGCCTCCAAAGTTATTCACTAGATCAATGATGTAAATTGGATGTAGTAGATCCCCTATAACGGCTTCTTGCTGTACAAACAACTGTGTGTGTACGTTTTTTTATCTAAATCTACATGCATACGCTGTTTGACAGTACGTCACATAAATTTACATTTTAAAAAAGAAAAAGGTTTTTGCTTGTGTGACGTGTGAACTATAAATTATTTCAAGACTGCGTATGTGTGCGCGAAGTATAATAAAAATTAAGAAGTGTAATAATTACCACCAAAGCTCACAAACAGGGATGTGATTAACAAACAACATTTTTTGTCTATAATCTCTGTGTAATGAAAATGAACATGACCAGAGACTATTTATTGAACTCTCTCTCCTGATTTGTTTCGTCTAGCGGAAGGCCGCCATTGTATAGCAGCTGGTATTTAATGTAAGTTTGGCTGTAATTTAGCAATATATAATAGCACCTCTCATGATAGTAGTTATTAATTGTAATTAACAAATTTATTTTCAGAACTTTGTGCTGCAGGGAGCTCATCTCCCCTAGCAGCATTTGGTCGGAAAATACGCTGAAGATATTTTCTAATTAGAAATTAACGTCATAATATTAAATGTAAATGTGCGAGATTTCTGTGTTTTGAATTTCCAATGGTTTCAGAGTTAACAGAGTAAAAATAGACTTCATTTATTAATATTTAGAGTACTGAATTAGTTCAGTATGTTTTAAGTTAGGCCGCTTAACGGCAAATGAGATTCTCACCAGTTTTGCCTTGAAAATAACTAATAATAAATAATGAAAGATATTCGATTCAACGAGCATAACAATATCTCAGTTACTTTATGGAGTTTGGTACATAATGACCAGTAGCCCCTTCAGAATCAAATTAATTATTACAGGTTGTGTAAATGCATGCACATTTTCTTTTCAAAATAGCAGCTCTCACGCGAACTATCTATTAGAAGGCGGTGAGTCG
Source organism: Schistocerca americana (assembly GCF_021461395.2). Lineage (NCBI taxonomy): Eukaryota > Metazoa > Arthropoda > Insecta > Orthoptera > Acrididae > Schistocerca > Schistocerca americana. The sequence goes on along the minus strand of NC_060124.1, from coordinate 266,648,062 downwards.
CACGTTGTGTTTAAAATACTATTCCGTGCGTACTTCGGAATAGCCGAGGTCCGTACGTATGTTATCGTGCCATTGGGTTATTTCAAAGACTTATGCTAGCCCACAATATTTAACAAAGTAAATGATATTGTAGTAGTTAATAGATATTTATTTTTATTAAGTGCCGCGATAAGTAAAAGAAACAAATAAATACCCATTTGCCGCGACAGCTGCAAATCACATTTACCTGCCTGGCAGAGATTTTATCAAACTTCCTTTACAATAATTTTCTATTATTCTAATCTCAAACAGTGCGCGAAGAAAACGAACACCTACGTCTTTCCGTGCGACTCCTGACGTTCCTTATCTTGTTACAATTGTCGTTTCTCCTTGTGTAGGTCGGCATCAACAAAATGTTTTCGTATTCGGAGGCGAAAGTTGGGTACTGAAATTTCGTGAGAAGATTCCGCCGCAACGAAAAAAGCCTTCGTTTTACTGAAGCCCCCCCCAAATTTTGTATCTTATCTCTCCTCTATTTGTTGATATGCAGAACGTGCTGCCCTTCTTCAAACTGTCTCGCTGTACTCCGTTAATCTTATCTGGTAAGGATCCCACACGACGTATCAGTACTCCAGAAGAGGCCGGCCAAGCGTAGTGTAAGCAGTCTCTGTAGTAGATGTGTTGAGTCTTCAAACTATAGTGCGAACGAAACTCAGCCTTTCGTTCACCTTCCCCACAACGTTTTCTGTGCCATTTCCTGTTTAAGTTGTTCATAATTGAAATTACTAGGTATTTGATTGAAACTACGGTCTTTAGATTTGACTAATTTATCGCCTACACGAATTTTAGCGTATGTGAATGGCCTCACATTTTTTTTATTATTTGGAGACAGTTGCCAATTTTAGCATCATACAGTCATATATCATTTCGAAATAGTTTTACAATTTGTTTTGATCTTCTGTTGATTTCACTAGACGATAAACGACAGCATCATCTGCAAACAACCTAAGACAGCTGCTGAGACTGTGTCCTGAATCCTTTATATAGATAAGGAACAGAGAGGGCCTATAATAATACTTTGGGAGCGGCAGAAGTCACTTCTGTTTTACTCGATTACCTTTCGTCAACTACTACGAATTGTCAACTCTGTGACAGAAAATTCCGATCCAGTCCCATAACTGAGTCGATATTCTACAAGCATACAATTTCCCTACAAGGCACTTGTGTGGCATATTGTTAAAAGCCTTCTGTAAATCAAAAAATACGGAATCAGTTTGAAACCCCTTGTCAATATCTCTGAACTCTCGTGTGTGTTAACAGCTGATTGTGTTTCACAAGAGCGATGTTTTCTAAATCCGTGTTGACTGTGTGTCAATAATTATCTTCGAGCTAAATCATAATGTTCGAACACAATGTATGTTCCAAAATCCTGCTGCGTACCGACGTTAATGATATGAGCCTGTAATTTATTGGATTAGTCTTGGTACCTTTCTTGAATATTGGTGTGACTTGTGCTACTCTCTAGTCTCTCGTCGAGCGAGCAGCTGTATATGATTGCTAAGTATGGAGGTATTGCATCTGCATGCTCTGAAATGAACGTGATCGGTATACTGTGTGGACCGGAACACTTGCTTTTATTAACGGATTTAAGTTGCGTCACTACTCCGAGGATATCTACATCTAAGTTCCTCATATTGGCAGCTGTTCTGGATTCGAATTCTGGAATACTAACTTCCTGTTATCTAGTAAAGGAACTTCGGACGGCTGTGTTTAGTAACTCTGCCTTGGTAGCACTATCGTCGGTAGTACTTCCGTTGATACCGGGTAGAGAAGACACTGATTGTGTTTTGCCGCTATAGCACTTTACATACGACCAGAATCTCTTTGGATTTTCTGCCAGGTTTCGAGTCATAACTTTCTGTGAATACCTTTATAAGCATCTCGCATTGAAGTCCGCACTAAATTTGGAGCTTCTATAAAATATCGCACAATCTTGGAGGTTTCGTGCTCCTTTCAATTTCGCATGCTTTTTTTCATTGTTTCTGCACAGTGTTCTGACTTTTGTTGTGTGCCATGGGGGATCAGCTCCGTTGTTTGCTAATTTATTTGGGATAAATCTCTCAATTGCTGTCGATGCTACTTCTTTGAACTCAAGCTACACCTGGTTTGCACGTACACAGTTAATTAGGAAGGAGTGGAAATTGTCTTTGAGGGAGGCGCCAAGTGAATTTTTATCTCCTTTTTCGAATAGGTATACTTTTTGTTTATTTTGTCGGAGTTGGGGGTTACAGTATTCAGTCTCGTTACGGCAACCCTGTGTTCACTAACCCCTGTATCCGTTTTGAAGTTGGTTATTCGCTCAGGATTATTTGTTGCTAAGAGGTCAAGTGTGTTTTCACAACCGTTTACTATTCACATGGGCTCATGAACAAACTGCTCGGAATAATTTTCAGAGAATGTACTTTGCACAATTTCAGACGACGTTTTACGCTTAACTCCGAAACTAAACATATATTTTCGACAACATATCGAGGGTAAATTCAAGTCACCACCACTTAGAATCGTATGGGTCGGGTATGTGTTGGAAGTTAAATTTTCTTTGAATCTTTAAGCATGTTTATCATCTTAGCTGGTAGGTCAGTAAAAGGAGCCAACTATTATTTTATTCTTGTTGCCAGGAATGGCCTCTGCCTGCAGTAGCTCACAGGAACTATCTACTTCGCCAGCCGGTGTGGCCGTGCGGTTAAAGGCGCTTCAGTCTGGAACCGCGTGACCGCTACGGTTGCAGGTTCGAATCCTGCCTCGGGCATGGATGTGTGTGATGTCCTTAGGTTAGTTAGGTATAAGTAGTTCTAAGTTCTTGGGGACTTATGACCACAGATGTTGAGTCCCATAGTGCTCAGAGCCATTTGAACCATTTGAACTATCTACTTCAATTTCGCTACAAGGTAAACTACTTCTAATTGCAAGTTGTTCCACTACAAAATACGTGCTGAGTATCGTGTGCAGGGAAGTCCTGTATCTAATTATAGGCCTGTCCGATACTCGACAACGTCGTGTTTTGCTCACTAAACGACACTGTGGAACTATAATGAATGCCTTTCGGTACTCGACGAGCACGTCGTCGACACTGATTTGACAGAACAGTAGAGACGCGTATCACACCCTTGCAATTAAGCTCTATCACAGCACTAAGAAGAGCTGGACGATAGAGCGGTGACACAAGAAAATTACAGGCTTTTAAGACTTAACATTGCTGCCCAGAGATAACATGTTGGTTCCACTGGCAAAACAAAAGGTTGAAATCCATGATATTCACTATTTAATTCAATTATAAAACTTGTCAGATTGTCGTCAATAAAGCGAACTTTTCATACGACCTTACCTTTATTTTAGTGAATATACTTCGGTAGGATGGTAAAGTGGGGACTAAATCGATTCTTTCTTCACAACGACATGATAAAATTCATGGGATAGTGATATTCTCATATATAGAAAATGGTAGTATCGTGTAGACGAGGTGTAAAAGGCAGTGCTTGGCGGAGCTGTCTTGTGTACTCAGAAGATTCAGTTGAAATTGTTTCCGCACGACGGGAATTAACAGAATCTTAACGCACAATGGTTATTGGAGCTAGATACAGGGGACATTCCATTTACAAAAACAATGGAAATTCTGTATTCCGAGATCCATAGTGTCAAGAGTGTGCTCAGAGTAGGGGATTTCAGGATATAGGCGTAGCGTGTTTGATTACTAGTCAAAACGCTTTCGGTGTCCAGTTCAAGTCCCGATATCCCTACATTCTGAATAAAAATCAGAACTGGCGGTCGAAGACGGCCTTATCAATGGAAGCGGAGCAGCGGATAGAGGTTAAGAGCACTCTATTGCCCATGGGATGAGAAACTGCCCATAAAGGAAGGAGAATTAGCAATGATCAACTGCATGAGGATGCAGAAGGCAATGGAGACAAGTACATTAAAGACATATCATGTGTGAGGCGACTGCCAGGGGAAAGTAAGCATGACAAATGTTTGAAAGAACACCATTTTACGGGTAGTGGCGAGGAATGTCAGTAACTTGAACGTGGTAGGGATGTTAGAAAACGGAAATGCAAAGGCTCAGCCTAGAAATAGTGAAGGTCAGTGAAGTGAAATGAAAGAAAGACCAGCATTTCTGGTCAGGTGTCTATAGTTCAATATCAACAGCATCGGAAAATGGTATATCGAGAGCAGGATTCGTGATGAATAGGAAAGTAGGGCAGTGAGTTACTGTGAAGTTCAGTGATAGGATTGTTCTCGTCAGAATCGACAGCTAACCAACGCCAACGACGATAGTTCAGGTATACACGCCGACGTCGGAATCTGAGGATGAAGGGATACAAAACGTGTGTGACGATACTGAACGGGTAATTCAATAAGTAAAAGGAGACGAAAATCTAACAGTCATGAGAACTGCAATGCGATTTTAGGGGAAGCAGTAGAAGAAAAGATTACGGGGGAAGATGGGCTTGGTGTCTGGGATGAGGAAGAGAAAGACTAACTGAGTTCTGTAATAAATTTCAGTTAGTAATAGAGAATACTCTGTTGAAGAAACACAAGAAGAGGAGGTGTACATGGAAAAGGCCGGGTGATACAGGAAGATTTCAGTTAGATTTCAACATGGTCACACATAGAGTCTCAATTCAGATGCTGGACTGTAAAGTACACCCAGAAGCACATGTTGAGTCAGATCAGAATGTAGTAGTGGTGAGGAGTAAGCTGAAGTTTAAGAGTTTAGTCAGGAAGAATTAATACGCAAAGAAGTGGGACATGGAAATACTAACTGTGGTGTCACCGCCAGACACCACACTTGCTAGGTGGTAGTTTTAAATCGACCGCGGTCCATTAGTACATGTCGGACCCGCGTGTTGCCATTGTGTGATCGAGGACCGAGCGCCACCACAAGGCAGGTCTCGAGATACGGACTAGCACTCGCCCCAGTTGTACGGACGACGTAGCTAGCGATGCACACTGACGAAGCCTCGCTCATTTGCAGAGCAGATAGTTAAAATAGCCTTCAGCTAAGTCAATGGCTACGACCTAGCAAGGCGCCATTAGTAACATTGCATATATATAAAGAGTCTCACTTGTATCGCCACAATCTCCAGATGTACCAAAAGGTTGGATTAAAGTTAAGTATTCCAGAAGCTACGTACTTTTCTTTATAGCATTCATTACGTATCCTGTTTCAGACCTCACGCCATCCTGCTTTAACTTAGCGCGTGCCTTTCGGCTTCCTCTCATTGTGTCTAGGCTGTCTTGTCTAGGCACAACACTAACGAATGAAGAAATACGCTTCAAGTTTTCTAAAGCTATAGCTACTGCAGTAAGGAATAGCTCAGTAGGATTGAAGAGGAACGAACATCTGAAAAAAAGGTCAGTCGCCGAAGTAATAAAGGAGAACATACGTACAAAGATGGAACTCCGAAGGGACCGTGGGTAACACAAGAAACACTTCAGTTGACTTACGAAAGGAGGAAGTACAAAGATGTACAGGGAAATTCAGGAATACAGAAATACAAGTCTCTGAAGAATGAAATAAATACTAAGTGCAGTGGTGCTAAAAAGAAAAGGCTGCATGAAAAATGAGAACAAATAACATATAGGAGGGCGAAAACAACCTTTTGTGAAATCAAAATCAACAGAGATAAGATTAACAGTGCAAAGGAAATTCCACTGTTAAATGTAGAAGAGTGGTCAAATATGTGGAAAGAATACTTTGAAGGCCAGCATTAGGGAAAAAATTTGTCTGACTTGATAGAAGTAGAGAAAGGAGTAGATTTAGAAGAGATATGGGATCCAGTATTAAAATCTGAATTTTGAAGAACTCTGCAAGACTTAAAATTTTTATCGAGAAATTTATATCTCAACTTTATCAATGATAATGAAGGAACCTGTAGAAATGAAGTAAAATTTGTGCTACGGCCGGCGCTTGAACCCTGTCTTCTTGCTTGTTACGGAGAAATGCACTCCATTACACCACTGCAGTACTGTGGCTCACATTGATGCACGGACTACACTAGTCCAATGCCAAGGCAAAAGTGATTATTTAGGGGAAAATAAGCTGTAGATATGAAGGTTTTTTTCGGGATGGCATACGACTTGGGTAGTCCATTCAGCAATGTAAGCAATGGTGTAGCGGTGGTGTACTGGTCAGCATTCTTGCTTAACAACAAACGAGACAGAAGTTCAAGTCCTTGCCATGGCACACATTTTAATTCATTTCTGAAGTTTCCATCATCATCGTAGATAAAGCAGAATGAATAGATAACATTCCACCAGAGTATCTAAAATCATTATCATTGGTGGAAGTGCCAACGTAACGACTTTTCACCCTGGGGTGTAGAAGGTATGAGTCTGGCGATATACCTTCTTAATTTCGGAAAAATATCATCCACACAATTCCGAAGAATGCAACAGTGCAAGAATTAACGCACTATCAGCTTAACAGCCAAGCATCCTAGTTGTTGACAAGGATAATATACAGAAGAATTGAAAAGAAAATTGAGGATGTGTTAGATGAAGATCAGTTTGGGTTTAGGAAAGGTAAAGGCACCAGAGAGGTAATTCTGACGTTGCGGTTGCTAATTGAATCAAGACTAAAGTAAAATCTAGACACATTCATAGCTTTTGTCGACCTGGAAAAAGCGTTTGGCATTGTCAAATGGTGTAAGATGTTCGAAATTCTGAGGAAAACTGGCGTAAGGTACTGGAGCAGTTTGGGTAGATTGAACATGTACAAGAGTCACAGGGATTAACAGAGTGGATGACCTGGAACGAAGTGATCAGATTAGAAAGGGCGTAAGACAGGGATGTAGTATCTTGCTTCCACCTCTTCAATACATATGTCGTCGAAGCAGTAATGGAAAATAAAGATAGGTTCTGGAGTGGAATTAAAATTCAAACAGAAAGGATATCGATGATACGATTCGCTGATGAAATTGCTATCCTCAGTGAACAGAATGAATAGTCTAATGAATACAGAACGTGGATTGAGAGTAAATCGAAGAAAAATGAATGCACTGAGACGCAGTAAAATGAGGTCAGCGATAAAATTAAAATCAAGATTGATGGTCACGAAGTAGATGAAGTTAAACAATGACGGATTGAGCAAGGAGGACATAAAAAGCAGACTAGCACTGACTAAAACGGCTTTCCTCGCCTAGAGAAGTATACTAATATCAAACATATGTCTTAATATGGGGAAGAGGTTTCTGAGAATTTCCGTTTGGAGCACAGCAATTAATGCTAGGGCAAATGGCATGTGGGAAAATGGGACTGGAGAGGAATCGAATGGTGTGAGATGCCGTACTACAGACGAAAATTGAAAATTAGGTGGACTAACAAGGTAAGGAATGAGAAGATTCTGCACAGAATCGGAGAGGAAAGAAATATGTGAAAAACGCTGATAAGAAGAAGGGACTGGAAGATAGGACATCTGTTAAGACGTCGGTGAATAACTTTCATGGTACTAGAGGGATCAGTAGAGGGTAAAAACTGTGGAGGAAGACGGAGAATGGAATACATTCAGCAAATAATTGAGCAGGTAGGTTGCAAGTGCTATCTGAGATGAAGATGTACACACAGAAGAGGAATTTGTAGCGAGGCGCATCAAACCAATCAGAAGACAGATGAGTCAAAACAAAAAAAAAGCTCTAACCACGGACAACTCAGCTTCCGACGGCCTTGACTTAACGACCGAGAGTGGCTAACAGCAAGCATCGCTGCTTGAAAATCCGCAGAAATCAACGTGGGACGCCCGATTAACCTACCCATTAGAACAGAAACAAAATTTTGCGTTGCTGGGTGGTGACTGCAGACAACCGGTGACAGTGCCTTTGTCAACAGGACGACATCGTTTTCAGCACCTCTCCTTCGTTCGTGAACACATGGGCTGGATCATGGACGACCGGAAAATCGTGCCCTGGTCAGATGAGCTTCGATTTAAGCTGCTAAGAGTTGATGGTTGGGTTAGAGTGTGGCGCACACCCCACGAAGTCAAGGACCAAAGTGGTCAACAAGGCACTTTGCAGTCTAGTTGGGGCTGTGTTTACAAGGAACTGACAGTGTCCTCTGGTCCAGCTGAACCGATCATTGGCTGGAAATGATTATGTTCACCTACTTCGAGCTTATTTCCAGCCATTTTTGATTTAGTTTTTGTGGGTGATAATGTCCTATGTTGCTGGGCCACAGTTGTTCGCAACTGGTTTGAGTAACGTTCTACACAGTTCGAGAGTATGAATTTGCATCCCAGATTGCCCGAAATGAATCCCACCAAACATCTATGGGACACAATTGACATAGCAGTTCGCGCACAAAGTCCTGTACAGTTAACACTTTCTTGATTATGAACTGCTATAGAAGCAGCATGGCTCAGTATTTCTGCAGTAGAACGATCTGTTGCGCCAATGCCATCTCGAGTCCGCTATACCAGGCAAAAGGAGGTTGGACACGATATTAGAAGATATGTCAGGATATTTGCCATCTCACTGTGCATCGACTTTAGTTGTTCGATAAATTATCTCTTTCGTCATGTAAAGAGGACTTGTAGAAGCTAGCAAAGGAGAAGTTTATTCATCTTTGTTTGTCTTATCCACTCTGAATCTTTTAACGTCGCGCAAAGTCATGGTAAAATTGGCCCATTCGGCAGCCGCACGATGTAACACCCTGCTTCCCGAGCCGGTACCCGGCACGAATCCGCCCGGCGGATTATTGCTGAGGTCCGGTGTGCCGGCAAGCCTGTGGATGGTTTTTCAGGCGGTTTTCCATCTTCCTCGGTGAATGTGGGCTGGTTACCCTTATTCCGCCTCAGTTACACTGTGTCTGCGTTTGCTGTGAAAACACCGTTTCCGTGTACGCGTACACCATAATTATTCTACCACACAAACATTTGGGGCTACACTCATCTGCTATGAGACATTCCTGGGAGGGACCACTGGGGGCCGAACCGCACAATAACCCTGGTTTCGGTGTTGGGCGGCGGTGGCGTGGGTGGACTGCTGTGGCCTCTATGGGGTTGTGAACCACTGAGTACTATGGCAGGACATAGCCTTGCCGTCGTTTCTAGGTCCCCAGTTTAATACATACATACATGGTAAAATTACTTATTAAACCCTGGAAAATTAACAGTGTAACATTTAAGCTGCGCAACGATAAACGCTATAACTTTGATATAACTGCACAGTAAAGCGATAAATTAAGAACACTTAATTGATATTAATCACTCTGGCAAATGCTACAATCCGCACATTAGCATGCGTTAATTATTGGGCACAAGATGAACCTTTGAACTTATTTTAAACTACACAAAGCCTTCCGAATATACATTGGACACGATTCAGAGAACAGAGGTACTCACAGGTCGAGAGCTGCAACAAGAGTGTCTTAAAATTCCAGCCATTTGAGTCGAAGCTTCTTTTATCGTATGGTGAGGAGAGGACTCGTGGACCTATTCGATCGAACGAACCTAAAAGGCGGTAAATTTCTGAGTTGACAACATGCTATGTTTCTGGATATCGATGGGAAGGACCAAGTGAATTTGGTTCCACTATACTCTGACCTTCATCAGCAGATTTGAAATTACTGCCACACACACAAACAAATCAAAGGAATTATTGAAGATGTGGCAGGGAAAAGGAAGAAGTAACTGGTCTGAAAATAAATAAAACAAAGTTTCTCCATCGTATTCATTTCCCAAGTATTCGGCATAATTACAGCTGGACACCAGAAACATCTGCGAGACTCCAGATAGGAGATAACAAGTCAAGTGACCACAAATAACATGAGAATGGGGTAAAACAGTCTCTTTCAACTTGTACGCCTATATCGTTACTGTACAGATTATGACTCACCCACAAATATACTTTACTCTTCAAGGCACATCCAGTGGCCTGTATATTGCAGACAGAGGAGTTTCTGGTACTTTGACAGCCGAATCCGACCAAATGGCACGCGTTTCACCAGTACAGCTCGACGCCAACCGCCTCAGAGCGTCAACGCAGAAAGTTATAAATCCATTGTGTGGTCCAGTGTTGAGATAAATCTGTGGACCATGCTGTACATTCTTCTACAGCCATCTGGTCATTTTTAGTTTTATCACTGTGTGTGGTCAGGCAATCATTTACCTTCTATCCACTTCCATGCATAGGTCACTGTCAATGGAACATGTTCCTCACAAGCTGACATATCATGTTTAACAAACTACTGTCTTCACTGTGAACTCCCTACTCTACAACCATGACTGATGCTACTATTACTCACTTCCATGAGAGATCCCCGGATTGCTGGGGACACCATGTCAAATCGTTAGAACCGGAATCCAGAAATTCCATACGACCTCAAAAAGCAAAATAACTGCGAACCCATCGTACAGCAGCCCTGAGATGGGGCCACAGGTGAGTTGGAAGCAAATGGGGCCAAAGACACTACTGGCTAGGGCATAACCACCTATGGCAAGCCAACATACACCAACAAGCGACAAACGTCGGCAAGACCCTGCATATTAGCAACGTTGACTGGATATACCAGCTGCTATCAAAGCCGACGAACAGGCTACAGCAGGGAAACCGATGTGTTCGCTCACTGACGCACAAACAAAACGCCCTCACCCTACACTGTGCATCTGATATATGACCTACCAAACACAAAATGATGATGAACCTAACTGTTACAGGCTTACTGAGGCCGATCAAGAGGTAAACACCGGCACCCATCGGCAGCCGCCGAGTAACAGCACCGCTCAATGTCAAAGGTATCGACCTGCATGATACCCACTACTAACAGAGACTACCCTTGCACGACCTGTTGCAGGCAGCAAGCCATCCGCTACTGCTCTTACTACCCGACCTAACTATCGCAGAGGTCTTTTTCCCTTGGCTCTTGCCTTGGCACTTTCTTACCCTCTGCCCTTCAAACCTCTACCCTTCGTTCGCATTTCTACCAAATCTACCCCAGATCAGCGCATATTAATGGTTAACCTTAACCAGATGTATGTAAACATCGCAGTACCTACATCCTGCGACACCTCACTTTAGTGAAAACTAACCATTATACAGAGATAGCAGTAGACCTTTTGAGTTGTCCATCATGCCGGTGTGAGCGTGGCGGGGCTGCACTACTTGTTAATAAAAAAAGAGGTGAGCTAGCGCCATCGACCTCAGATCAAATAGGTTTCACAAGTATAACCTAAGAGATTCACTACATCAACCAATGCCAGGATGGGCGATCCACACAAGGTTCTGTAAGTTCACATTCATTCTGACGGTTCTGGCCATAGCTGCCACGTTGTTGCTCACACATCCACTGCATCTGTCCGCTCACTTTGTGAAATTACGTCATCGGCGAACCATTGGTGATATTCATTTTCCCACTCACAGCACTCACTTCAGCGTTATCACTTAATATTGTGTTTCTTTTAGACCCTGAATATGTCCATGTTCCTTCCCAGAGACGCTATTTGCTACTTCATTTACCAGATGCCATTTGTCTTCGTCACTAACAATCCGTTTGTGTACCATGTCAGTTACCTGAGTTCGCAAATTTTTGCAGGTTAGACATTGTAGTGTACTGTGTTCGGGTGTACTAGTATTGCGACATGCACACATATTTGTCGGGAGAATACCGTCAAAGGCCTGTCAGGCAACGAATAATGTCTAGATCTATTTAAATAGCTCAAAAATACCTGTTCTTGATGTTTCGAAATATTCCATACACCCTGCGAGTGTTGTGATAGTGTCCTAATTTTTTTGCCACTCACAAGCTTTCTATAATTGTAATTCTTATTTGATGTTAGTTCCAGACCCGTCATTAGTCTCATCTTGGTGAGCTTCCCTTTGCGAGACTAATAGAGAGACGTTCTACACTGAGCAGCCAGATCACCGTGAACACCCACCTAATAGCCGGTATGTCCACCTTCGGCACGGATAACATCTGCGATGCGTCGTGACAAGAAGGCAATGAGGCCTTAGTTGGCACCACATCTGCACATCTGCACACACCAGTCAGTTCCCGTAAATTCCGGTGAGGGGACGAAGAGTTATCAATTGAAGACATAATGTCGGAAAATGAGTCCGTGAACATATCGTGACACTTTATTTTACAGATCCGTCTTCATCACACAGAAACTTTTACACTTCACCATTGTCCGCCCCAGGTAGCTGAGTGGTCAGAGCGACAGAATGTCAATCCTGAGGGGCCAGGTTCGATTCCCGTCTGGGTCGGACGTTTCCTCCGCTCAGGGACTGGATGTTGTGTTGTCATAATCATCATCATTTCATCCCCATCGACGCGGAAGTCACTTGCACCCGGTGATTGGTCTACCCGACGGGAGGCCTTAGCCACACGACATATACATTTACAATTACTGGTTTCTGCTAGTGCCGTCTTCTGATCATAAAGTATTCTGATGAAGGTATCAACGACAAATTATACACGTAGATACACAGTTTCTGTGTGATCAAGACGAACCTGTTCAAATGGTTCAAATGGCTCTGAGCACTATGGGACCCAACTGCTGTGGTCATCAGTCCCCTAGAACTTAGAACTACTTAAACCTAACTAACCTAAATACATCACACACACCCATGCCCGAGGCAGAATTTGAACCTGCGACCGTAGCAGCAGCGCGGCTCCGGACTGGAGCGCCTAGAACCGCACGGCCACCGCGGCCGGCAAGACGAACCTGTAAAATGAAGAGACCTTGCGTCACATTCAATAATATCCCAGATGTATTCGATCACATTTAGAAGTGCCATTTTGGGGTGACCATCTCTGTGTTCCTCGAAGCACTCTGTCACACTCCTGACCTTGTGACAAAGCGTCGCTGCCGTCGGAAGACGTGATCATATGTAGTCTGCAATCAGTGCCTTTTACTCCTTGGCCCTCATGGCGAATTGCACGATCTCCCAAGTGAATGGGGCCCCGCCAGCTTATCTGCGTCCTGCAGTACAGGCGTCAAGGAACTGTTCTCCGGGAAGACGACGGATCAGCGCCCTATCATTGGCATGATGAAGACTTTATCGGAGTTCATCAGACCATGAAGTGCTCTGCCACTGCGTCAACGTCCAGTGCTGATGGTCACGCGCCTCTTTCAATCGTAGTTAATGGTGTTGTAGTTTTAACATTGACACAAGCCTGAGTCTTTGGTTGCGGAGGCCCATCTTCAGGAATGTTCGGTTCGCTGTGTGTTCATTCACACTCGGACAAGCAATAAACTAATTCAGTGGTCAGAATGTTTTGGCTGATTACTGAATATCTGACAGTCACCCATTGGGTATGCACCTGACATGACTAATAGTGTATCCACCGATGTTGTCCCATAGGCTCATGTCAACCTCAGAACTACACTCCTGTGTCGTTTTACATTTATCAATTGTGTCACAGTCTGTGTGCCCAGACACTGGAGGCAAGACCTACAATAGCAGTGAAGATTGCATTGTGATGGAGTCCAAAGTGTCGAAAGGGGATCTAAAACTCAATGGTGGCCAGTCTTGCTGAGCCGTGCACAGCTCGTGTTTATCCCATTCATTGTTTGTCACCTTCTACTACTGTACTGCCACCTCGTTTTCTTATTCCAGTTACTGGCATTACTAACTTCCTGACTTACTCGCCCCTGAGCGGCAGCAGCAACCCGTATCGATAAGTGCACTGCCATAATATCTCTGGAGCGACCGATAGTATTTCCAGGTTGTCGTGTGTTTGGCGGTCAGTTGGAGACAGACCGGCAGTGCAGTCGGGACACAGCACCAGTGAAGTCGGGGACTGAGTGCCGGTAAGGTGCGGACAGCCAGAGCTCGCCGACCGCTGGCGGCACACATGAACTGCCTGCCTGACGAAGGGAGCTTGGAGTGGGACTACTGTTGGTTGGTCGTTCGGTTGGTCGTCTCATCGGCCGACGTATGTTTGGTCCTTGCACCATTTGTGAGCCTGGGCAGTTGGTCGGTTGGTACGGAGCAGTCAGGAAATCTCCGCGGCATGTAGTTTGGCCAGGCCCGCTGGCAGCCTCTATGCGGTGTTGGAATGTGTGGTGCTGTTCCCATTGCTACGAGTTCGTGGCTCACCGATCCTGGACATGAAAGTTGAGTTTTGACCTAATCTACCAGCTGACTGTTCACATTGTGTCGTTTGGATTTCGTTGTCGGCTGTTGGGATATTCCCGCGAGCAACAACCTGTGTTTTGAAGTTGGCAAATTTTAGCCACTCTTTGGTGGAGTTTAAATGTACTTGATTATTTGAACTGAAGTGCACCAGCTTAACCATCTAACTTGTGGCCGCTAACGCTCCATTTACCTGCCCTGGCCGTTGACGTAAGTTCAGGCAGTGTATTTTCCTTATCGTGTTGTCGCTGGCCAACATGGTGTGTTGTTTGACAGCTGAATGAATAATTGGTAGGAGGCGCCAATACCTTCTACGTTGTTCCACTAAACTCCCTGCCCTGTTGTGTGCTTTTGACAGGTTTATCAACACAGTCATTTATAAAATTTTCTAAGGGGAGGTTTCACATTTAGATTGACAGTTTATTTTCATTGATGCTTCATGTTGACAGGGTAATCTTTGCTAGTAACTGATGTTAGTTGTGTTGCACTGATGTTATAATTTTATTTTGAATTGCATCTGTAGTTATGTTTTGTTTTCGTGTACTGTGTGTTTTTATCCGTCGGTGGGTCCGTTGACTGTCTGTTGGTTGGGTTGTCGTTGGATCGACAATGGTTGGGCCGATTGCCTGTCTCACCTAAGCGAGCGTTAGTGTTTGAATTCCAGGCCGACCCTTGGAACCTCTGAGCACCCTCTTGTGTACTACCTTGTCTTGTTTGTTCCTGTTGTTTGTACTTGTATGGCTTCTAGCCGATTTTTAGATTAAAGGTGTTTTGCCCTTAAGGCTTCAGATGTTTTCGGCCTTCAGCCTAATTTAAGAACTGTTTCACGTCAAGCCTTTGGAATTTTTAAAATTAATGTTATTGAGTCTTACGTGTTGGGCCTTCAGCAGATTTTGAATTTAAGTTGTTTGCTCTTAAAGTGTCAGATTCTTTGGGCCTTCAGCCTATTTAACGAACTGTTTTAAGATAAGGCTTTGCCCTTTAAATTTATGATTTTGGTTGAATTTAGTGGCTTTCAGCGGTTTTGTATTAAAGTGGTCTTGACCGTATGGCATGAGACTGTACTACGCATTCAGCCGCTAATTAAGTTCCAAAACTAAAGCCGTGCTTTTTTAAATTTTTTTTTTTTTTGCTCTTGTAGTGTTTGATCAAGTACAAGGTTGTATGGAGGTTGGAGGTTAGTGTTTAACGTCCCGTCGACAACGAGGTCATTAGAGACGGGCAAGGTTGTATGTTCGAGAGTAACTGACAGTCGCTTGTTTTGGCCCCTTTCCACAACTGAAAGTATCTGTCGTGTCCAGGGGG
This sequence comes from Schistocerca americana, assembly GCF_021461395.2. Classification (NCBI taxonomy): domain Eukaryota; kingdom Metazoa; phylum Arthropoda; class Insecta; order Orthoptera; family Acrididae; genus Schistocerca; species Schistocerca americana. The sequence goes on along the minus strand of NC_060124.1, from coordinate 266,632,649 downwards.
TTTAGCAGGGCGTTGAATGGGCGTTTCACTTGCTAACTTGTGCATAACTCTGGTAGCTTTCTGGCGTTCTTTCAGAAGCAGATTGCTAAGATTTCAGCGCAGCAACACGTAGGAGGTACGAGTAGAGTCGTCTATATTCTGCATAAAACGACTGGACAACGGTTATATCATACAAAAGTCGCTTTAGAATGTTGTTTGTTTGTGGGAGATCGTGTCACGCTTCATGTAATGAGAAAAGTGTACAAGCACTTGTCGTAACTCACGTTGGCAGGCTCATGACGTGTCGGACCAGTTGTTTATCGTTTCCAGTTACTGTTGCTCGTATGGGTCGGGATCCCGCTCCTGCCATACAAATTTGGGTCTCAACAGTGCATCGCGAATAACACCTGGGAGGTCAGTCGTATTGTTCTCACACCGACACTGCGATGATATCTGCACGACTATCAGTGTTGCCATGTTTGCTGATGCGACAACCGCTCGAGGAAAGCAGATGGTGCGCTTCCAACGGCAACACTGGATGAGAGACTGACGCCACGTCGTCTTCTCTCACGAGTCTCGATCCTGTGTACCGCATCAAGGTGGACGTAATGAGTCCGAGAAGAATGAACTATGCCAGCCTGCAGTCTTAATCGTCACGCTGATCCAGCACCTGGCTTGATTGTATGGGGTACGACTGGATAAACAACACACTGATATCTGGTATGCACAACCAGTAATATGACAGCGGCATTTACAATTTACATATGTTAAGGGCAGTTGCTGTGCCCCATCTTCGAGATCCGTCTGAAGCTAATTTTGAAAAAGATAAGCAAGACTGCATGTTGCCCATGATTCCCTGACCTACCTCAGTGCAGAGGGTGCTTAGCCCGTGATTTCTCTACATTGGCCACTGCTGTCTCTAGATCTATCAAACTCAACGTCTTTGGTAATGCGCCGCCAAGAGATTGTCTAGCCAACACTCACTAGCCTTTACAACTGGTGGAATGGAGGCAACGATGCAACATGGAAAGACGTATCGGAATCAGCCATGAAAACACTGTTCGACTTGATGACACAGCTGCTGTTCGCCCCTGAGTTGGTAGCGCAGTACAGTGAAGTTTGTAGCTTGTATACTCCCGTATCCCCTACGAACATAATATGTACATTATACTCCTCTCGCAAATTTAATGAACAATATTGTATTTATTGCTTTATATATTTGAAGTCGTTGGGCTAGGGCCTACACGAGTTCGTATATATCGGACCTATACTTTATGCATAAAGAACTGTTAGTATTCAGTTTCATTAGAAATATGAATAACTAGAATCTCATATAAAATAATAATCGCGATGGTGAAACTCAACAGGAGTTCAGAGGGGCACGAAGACGAGAAAAGTAATCTTCCAGAGTTTACAAAAGGATATTCCTTTTGAAATCTCTCATATGTGAAATGTAGGGGACTTTCACATGGAGACGATACGTCGTCCCTGGTACTTAATTTAATTCTGTAAGAAGCAATTAGTGAATGGCGAAATGATACCAAAGGTATATAAACAGGAAATTCTGACTGCAAATTCAGTGTTAAGGGGTTAAAATTTAGCGGTTATCACTAGGAATTAACCAAATAAATCACGGGAAAGTTACACAAGTTATCGCCAAAGGCAGCCTCCCCCTTCACTACGAGAAAATATATTACGTGACAAAAACTATTCTTCTCCAAATACCTTATACGTAAGGGGGATGAAACATCAAAATGCACTGAAAACATCGTGGACGCACTGTAATAAAATACTAATATCGTGCAATGGTAAACGTGACTTCACAGTTCTTCTACCGGAGGCAATAAATGCATCAAGGGCCATAGTTGTACGAGGCAACACTGAAAATACAGAAGCGGGTAACAGAAGTCAAAAATACTTAGAAAAATACGTAGACGTACACGAGATAACGAACTTGGACACAGAGCAGAACATTGGAGCGCCAGACGTTAATGGTTAACTTCAGTAACACCGTCCGCAATAGAGGCTTCAAACTCTAATGTCTTATTTTTAAAATTGACAATAACAGACTCTCCAAGAACTATTCAATTAAACTCATTGAATGACGGTCGAAATAAATTTTGTTAGAATAATATAGAATTTTATAGAAAATACGAACATCAAGGAAGAGATCGTCTATGCTGTGGAATTTTAAAAAAGAGATCGAGAAGAACGACAGAAAAACCGTAGTAAAATTAATGAATATATCTTGGAACAATAAGGAGGAAAAGTTACGAAGATTAAAAGCACTCGTTAAGTGGCCAAAACGATGAAAAGAGAAGAACAGTTGTAGTGGACGTGTAACTTAATGGTGTTACATATATCTGAGAAATAGTCGATTTAAGGATTTCAAACTAAAAGCAATAACTAAGGTCGTTTGAATGATACCGCCAAGAATTAAAACAATGCTAATAACTGTGAAACACACAACAATGATCTTCTTCAGTCACCTGTGTTTTCCTCCACGAACACCTTCGAGAGCTAACACGCTTATCTTGAGTTGATCAGTGGTTTAAATTAGTGTTTCTTTCCCAGAATGTGGCGAAACTTTATGCTAATATTTCGAAGACATTCCAGTAATAAATACATCGAAGACCAGTAAATATAGACATTTAAACAACTGAATATTGCACAAAGACAAAAAGCTTAGTTTTGTTGGGCTCTTGTGTAGTATTCAGTGGTTAGATTTATATACATAGCGAAATTCAGTGTGCATTTTTCTATAACGTCCTCGAATTGCTGCATAAGTCGGTTTAATAGTTACATACAGGGAGAGAAACACATCTTTCGTGTATTGATTCGGCTTGAAAATGAGAATATTTTAAACGTTGTCATGAAGGAAAAAAAGTGACAGACACAGATAGACCTTTTACTTCGTCTTTTGTGTCGTAAATAGCCACAGCTCCCTAATCAAAGTCCAACAATGACGATGTAAAAACTAAACTCCGCCCAAACGGGACATGAAACCCCAACGGTACAGACCGGCCGCCGTGTCCTCCTCAGCCCACAGGCGTCACTTAATGCGTATAGGGAGGGGCAGGTGGTCAGCACACCAATCTCCCCGTCGTCCGTCAGTTTAAGAGACCGCAGCGCTACTTCTCAATCAAGTAGCTCCTCAGTTTGCCTCACAAGGGCTGAGTGCACCCCGATTGCCAACAGCGCTCGGCAGACCGGATGGTCTCCCACCCAAGCGCTATCTCAGCCCGACAGTGCTTAACTTCGGTCACCTGACGAGAGCCGGTGTTACTACTGCTGTTAGGCTATTCTCCACTGACGGTATTAAGTTGTAGTAATTACTGGTCTCTCTTTTCTACCATTGTTGTGAATGGCTCTATAGGAACTCTGATCGTTTGCTAGGTGGCTCAGCAGAAACCAGACTCAATACTTACTTCGTTCATCGAGAGTGACAGTATTTTCCTAATCACGAATACTCGTAGAATTCATATTTACTAAATGAAAGTGATAAAAAGATTTAATGTGTTGAGAAGGTTGTGCAGGTCTGACAAAAGGAAGCTAACCTCCAGAAATGCTACGGTCTAGTAAAAAAACTGAAGCTGAAACAAATCACGCTTGATAATGAGTTCACCGAGTTTCCTCCCTAAATGTTGCCTCACTGGCCGTTCAGTATCTGGAAAGAGAAAGGGACAGCTCGCCACCGACGGCCAACCTCGCTCAGGCGCCATGTTAACTGCCACCGGCGGACGGCCGCTAACGAACTAACTTGGCGAGACAAGTAGCATTCTCGCAGTGGTCCGCCCGCCCGCACAGCACTTGCTATCCATTAGCCCGGCTGCCCTCCCCCCGTGCCTCGCAGGCAAAGTTCGCAGACGGACGGGGAGGAACGGAGCTAGCAGCTGTGCTGCTGGTTGCCTGTCCGGCGCCACGCAGGGGCAGAGGCAGTGCTAGCCGGGTCTAGCGAGAGACCAGCAAGCGGGACCCTGCGTTTTGCGGCTGTCTGAAGTGCTGCCTCACTTCTGACTGCGATATCGTACGCCTTAAAGTGAAAGCCGCTGCGGTAGTACATAAAAAACTTTTTCGTTCGGGTTTTTACTGCAGTCGCAACTTCTACAATGTCGGGCCTGACCTCAGACTGGAGAAACCAGAGTGATCCACGCTGCCATGAAAGATATCTCCCATTCGGGAAATTCATCGCTTTTCGTTTATTTATTTGCTTATTGATTTGTTGTAAATATGCTTCTTCTTTTTTTATGCTTCATGGTTGGCTCTGTAAAGTAGGTGTAAATGTCATTTATACAGCAGCAGAGAAGTTACTTTCAGATTTCGTAGCAGCTCTGGAAGGCCACTGCTGGATTCTTTTTTAACTCATTAATACCATGATCATAATGTCTTCCAAGGCAGAAGGCGATTTTTGAGGGAGAAGTTTCACATGTCACAGTGCCAACAAAATTCTAATTTCATTGTCAAGCAACACAGATTGGCTAGGTTAAAATAAAGAAGTAATTTTCGAAGGCGATGATCATGGTACTGAACTTATTCTTTCAAAATATCGTTTGGATGACTTTTCGTGTATGGAAGAAGTAGAAAAGTATATGAAACCTCTTCTTAGGGATATCCTTAACGAACAAATCGATATTAAACATAAAAACTATATAGAATATGTTACTGACATTTTGGTAAACGATAACGGATAAAAACACACAGTACATGAAAACAAAAGATAACTATAGATGCAATTCAAAATAAATCTATAACACCACTGTAACACAACTAACATCACTTACTAGCAAAGATTACCCTGTCAACATGAAACATGGAATAAAAATAAACTGTCAATCTAGATGTCAAAAGTAGTTCACGAAAAAATGCTACAGAAATAGAAATGACATGTAACGCTTTAGCAACAAATACATAGACGTCAATTTACCCAGTGAGGCAAGACGTAGGTTTATGCGTAAACTGACCATTGTATACAACTTTTCTAAATGTAAGTACCTCACCAAATGTAAGACCTACAGGTTTGCTTAAAAATGGCGCTATAGCCGAAACAAGTTTGTCTTTGGACAGAAGTCACAGGCTGCATAATCCACACTGCTGGTTTGTCTTGTAGCAGGTGAAGCGAGATACTGATGGTCTCGTCTCGTTCGTCACTTGCTCTCATCAGCTAGTTCGAAAGCTGCCTTGACATCTTCGCTGACACGTGAGGTGATTTCGTCTCTCTGTCTCTCTTGAACGTATCCTGGGCTGATTTGCTCCCGGATGTGTGCTGGCTTGTTGCCCCTACCGCTCAACTAAGCCTGCGACGCTACACTATGGTCGCAGCGCATCGGGCTCAGCCCAACGACGTCCGAAAAAACATTAACTTACGTGAACTTCGCCTTCGCAGTCGTGTTTACTGCACTAAGAGAGGTAGCTACACAAATATACAAAATGACGCAGTTCCTAGGTTTCCCATCGTGTTCAGTTATAACTTACTAAGTGTAAACATTGATATAATACCGAACCCAAGCGTAAATTTTCATGTCGTTCATCCGTACCACAATTAAAAATCTGAATTACAACACGCTCAAAAAATGCAAGTCCCATCCAACTAGGCATAACTCGATCGCCGTTGCCGAATGTTCACATCACTCAGCAGCTACGACACACAGAACTGTCCCCATTGTTCTTAACGATACTAGCAGCTACTTGTTCCCAACAAGCTTTACTCCTCTGATTTCACAAATTTAATTGTTTTCAATACAGATTATCTCCTGAGAATCCACCTGCAATGGCGTGAAATCGTATGTGTTGCCCAATAAGGCCTTTTAGAATTTTAATTCTTTTCCAGAAACCTTTCGAAAGAGTTTGGAGAATTTTTGGACATTTGTTTACAGTAAGAACGTATGAGGTGACCAAAAAGTTCATTAATACTTTAAAATTCAATACATGGAGGCATAGTGTAGGTAGAGAGGTAAGAACTGTCACACGAGATTGAAATGACATGAGGTTTTATTGAAAATTAAAAATTTCACAACATGACAGTAGATGGCGCTTAAAATGATATAAAAGCAATTAGTATAACAATCGAGTTTTGGCAACGACGCTGTTCTTTATAACAAATGCTCAACATGTCATCCGTCGTTCTTCAACAATGCCTGGAGTCGGGAGACGATGGTCTGGGTAGCACTGTACACCATGTCTGTAGATACAGTGAGAAACTGCTGTTGGGTGTTGTCTTTTAGCGTCCCTAATGAGATCGGACGACTGCCGTAGACGTTTGACGTCACAACCTCTTTAATCACAAGGATTCAGGTCTGGGGAACTGAGAGGCCACGCATGGCGAAAATGGCAGCTTTGGATGCCATCCCTACCAACCGATATGGGTATGAAATCTTTCACACGAGTCGCAATATAGGGTGCAGCGCCATCGGGCACAAAAGTAGCACCTTTCAGCAGGTGTTTATGTGCCCGGCTTGGGATGGTGTGATTCTGTAACATGTCGGAGTAGCTCACACCCTCATCCGGTGTCACTGACGTCCTACTGCCCAGCGTCATCTGTTGGCCGGTTTTCCCGCTTTTTTGGGTGCTGTAAGGTCCCATGTCATTTCAAGCTTGTGTGTCAAGCTTTGCAAATGGTTAAAATGGCTTTGAGCACTATGGGGCTTAACATATGAGGTCCTCAGTCCCCTAGAACTTGGAACTACTTAAACCTAACTAACCTAAGTACATCACACACATCCATGCCCGTGGCAGGAATCGGACAGGCGACAGTAGCAGTCGCGCGGTTTCGGACTGAAACGCCTAGAACCGCTCGACCACAGCTGCCGGCGTCAAGCTTTGCCTGTCTACCTACGGTATTCCTTGTATTACCGCATTTTCAAATGTAACAGACTTTTAGGTCATTCTGTATATTTGTTATTGCCCTAGCTACAAAACAGTCTAAGTAGTTAATAACGTATCTATAGTCTGAAAAAAATTCAGAGGTATCCTTAATTCAAGCATTGTTTACATTGTTAGGCAAAAATTGAACCGCTGGACGATGAGCTGCCTATGTGACGCTGTAATATTTCTAGAATATGGTAAAGTATCGTGGTACGTATATGACATAGTGTGTAATAAACAAGCTACTTTGCAAACATGATGTTATGTGGATGTTTAATTTTTTTACTTTACTGTGTTATCTTTTACCATTTGTTAAAAGACCTTTTATCTTGCCTATACGACGGCACGAAAGATACACCACTTTACATTCACATAAATAACTGTGCTCTTGGTAAAATGAATCTCGTTGAGAAGTAATGATCTGTTATCCTGTATTGGAAGGCTGCAGCGCCGCCACTCACACGCCGTCTAGCGTAATCGAGATTATTTATGCCGTTATTGAGGGCCGCTACATTCACTCGTTTGCTGCCTGTCTATATGTCTGCCAGAATTTCTTTCCTTATGTGTATAAAGTAGCTTTACGTCCTATAAGTGGAAACTCTTCTCTGTCACAGCATTGTACTAGGATTGTGTTATGTATTTCCGTACAAGAAAATTTTGGTTGTTAACAATTCTGCCTGTTTGTTTCAATTTTTTGTGTGTTCAAATTTGTAAGAATGTGCAGGTCATCTCATGGTGGGGTATGCCTGAAACGTGTTATAAAGGTAAACGAATACCCTTACCATCAAATAAATATATTTTGCTTCCTATAACGTTTCTTAGAACAATAATAATAATAATAATAATAAAAGATTATAACATAGCGACCAATCGTGGACAGTCGTCTTTCCTTCCTGAGTGCGAGTTCGTTTATATGCGTGACGTGCGTATCGGATTGCGCACTAACCTCTCTTTACACGCGGGTGGCACCTCAAATAGTTACCTGATTTACGGGTGTACAGGATATGAAATCTGGTGCACAAAGCTAGCACCTAGGGCATCTACAACAGTTTTGATCCGACTAGACTTAGCTCGAAACTGAGAATGGATGACAAAATGCGGGTACGTTAATCCATGCTGCTCCAGATGGATACAGTGGATCATAGTGACTTGTGTATGGTGATGTGACAGTTTCTCGCTCATACCCATTACCCGAAAAAAATATCGAAATGAGCCCATGACATCGTTGGCCAGGAGGCCCCTAGTCGGGAAAGGTCGGCCGCCAAGTTGTAGGGAAGCAGCATCCTCACGCCTTATAAAATTCGCTACAGGCTTTCCATTGTGTGCCAGCTTAGTCCGCTGTAACTAGCTCTGACGTCATAAATCTTGCGCAATACTTTAAAACGAAGTAAATAACCTGAAACGTTTCTAGCATGTCAGGAGTAATACAAAATCAATATGTGTTGGATATCTGTTCAATAATTTTAACCATTTTCGAAATTAGGATGTTTTTCTGTAAAAATCGTTGGCGCAACAGAAAAGAGCTACAAACTTAAATATTTGTATTTAGATTACTTTTGCATAATAATTTAGTTGAAACAGTATTCTGGATCTCACAAATTAAAATTTTAGTTGAAATTCATGATTTTCTGGTTTTTGCCTTAGAAATTAATGAAGCAAGATGGATTAAGTAGGCGAATAAATAAAGCTAGGATGTTTACATTTAAGTAGAAGGGAGATCCGCTATAATCACAAAAATGTGAGAAGTTTCAACAGAACAACTATAAAACTATAGCTATAGCGTACCTCCAAAGAGCAAGTTCAGAGCTCATCTACTGCGTGTAGTGTCATTAAATTAATTCTCTCGCCCAAAATATTTGACTTAGTCACGTCAGACTTTTATTATGATTACTTACTTCTGTGCTGATTGCACAATTAAATTGAAAGCTTCATCGGCCATCAGCAAAGGAAGAAATGGTTTATTCGATAACTTAAAGTGGTGCATTACTATCCCAGCATCTAGGCGGGAGAGCAGATTTGATCAGGTGTTCCCTTAGCCATCCTCACCGCGGCTTTATATGTAGGAACGCTGCATGAGAAAGAGGGCCCCAGTTCTCTCCAGACGCTGATTAGCGCACCACCTGTGCTAGGAGTCGCGTCGCGTAGCGTCGGTATCATTGCTATAAACAGCCTCGGATGCCGTGATAAGTTACTCGGGATACGCATAACCATGAAATCGTTTTCGAGTGATGTGTTAATTCTGGGATGACTTTAATGATCTATCTTCAGTTTGCGTATGTCGTATTTTCACGTGCCGCCGTAGGACAGACATTCTACCATTATTTAGCGTAGCGTTTGACGAACATTATCATCAAATTATGGCGAGCATTCACTTAAACATTTAATTTGAACAGTTATAGTGTCATCAGCGCATTAGACTCTGAACTGCTCTGGTAGTTGGATTGTGTGGATTCTTTCCGGTCTGTGACTTTCAGAATATAGTGAACATTTTAGAGATAATGGTTTTTGATTATGAATCCCATACAATCTCCTAATTCCTCAGGGCTATAAGCTGTAGCTATAAATGTATATCTCAGATGAAGTGGGCACTAGGAATTCTAATTAAAGGCTTCACGTTTTGCTAATCACTTTCTGGTTGCCAATATTGTAGTTAAAGAACCAGTGTTGAGGACGGCAAACAACAGCATTAAATAAATAATAGGAACATATATTCTATTATTCCACCGACCGCCCCACATATGGTACATAGGCCAGAAAAAAAACTGAGTAAAAGTGAGAGTGAATTTTAAATATTCCGATTCGGAAGTGAAATGCGACACGCAACTGAGCAATGGAACAGTGATAGACAGTGTTACGTGTGCATGTGGACGAGGCAATTGGATTAACAACGCTTCTGGATTGACGGAGCTGGCGCTGAGTCTAGCTGCACTGCTGGCATCGCGAGAAGTCAGTCTCGCCCACCGCAGTCATCCTTCGGAGCGACCGCTACACCCACAACACAGCAGTTGTCGAGGTGCAGTCAGCAGTTCAACGCGCCGCGTCACATCAATAATCCTGGTGCGCCGCGCCGGCAACGCCATACGTCGTGCTGAAGGAACTAAGTTAAGTGAAAAGCTGTTAAAACTTTTACTAATCTGCACTAAAAGACTGTCGGCGATAGAAACGCAAAAAGAAACAGAAGTTAAACCTAAAACAGGACCTATGTCTGCAGAAGGAACTGTAAATCCAGACACCGGTTCAAGTGTAAATATGTATGAAAATAGTAATGTTAAAGTGAAATCCGAACTAGTGTCTCCTGACAGTAGTGTGAAAAAGGGCAACGATTCAATAGTAGAGACCCCTGTAGTAAACCAGAAAGTGTTAAGTTATTGGATGATAGTTTCTCTGATGAATTAAAAATGAAACAGTCATCAGCGATGGTAGAGTTTAAAAAGGGGAAGTAAGATATGACTGATCAATCAGAAGTTTCATTTAGTTTTGATGATTCTGGTGTTGGAGCTAGTTTTTCGTCACCTGAGTGTGATAAAAAGCCAGCTAGTGTGCAACCCAATGACACTGGGGCTATTGATTTAAATGTAATATTACAAGCAATAGCTGCCAGTAATGCAAAAACGTCAGCCAGTAATGCTAGAATGACAGCTGAGTCGAAATCTGATATAATTGAGGTAAATAACAGGATTGTGGCCAGCCAAACGAATTTTAATAAACGGTTTGAGGCAATGGACAATAAATTAGAATCCAATAAAGCTGAATTAGAAACTTCCTTCAAGACTGGCTGCAATAAGTTGAAAGAGGATCTGGACAGTTTAAATTATAAAATTGATTACAACCATGAGGATACTAAGAAAAAGGTTGTTCAACAGTTATCTGAGATGTACAAAACAGTAAAATCCGAAGTTGCTGAGGTTCGCAAAGACTTCCAAATGGAAGACGCGAAGCTGGAGCACAAGTTAACAGAAAAGATCGAGGCGGAACCTGAACTGTGCTCAGATAGGTTTAAAGATGTTAATATAAAAGTAAACATGCGCCAAGCAGAAATCGACGCAATCAAAATTGAGACTACTCATATTGTGCAAAGAGTAGATAATGTTGAAATGAGAGTAGAAAATATTAATACTAACATTGCTAACATTGAGAGTAGGGTAGCTGCAGTAACTTCTGGTAATGGTAGTATGCAACAAGTTGTAGCTGCAAACTCCGCTTTTATCGGGTGTCGGCAGTTCTTGCGGTTCGATCCAGATAAAAATATCCACCCGCTAGATTTCTGGAACGATTTTGAAGATGTGATTCCACCAACTTGGTCTGAATGAGAGAAAATCTCATTTATTAGAAGCCATTTAGCGGGTGACGCCATATGTTGGTCAGCTGATGTTATGTTGAAGTGTAAAACATTTTCGGAATTTAAAACAGCTTTCATTAATGAGTACTGGTCGAGCAATAAGCAAAATGAAGTGTTGAGAAAATTTTGGAGTGGAAAACGCTTCAATGCAGGCAAGGAATTTATTAAAGAGTTTGCCGGGTCATGGATCTCACGTTTGTCACATTTGGCCGAAAAGTCAAACCTGAAATGATAATACTAGGTCTTGAAGCCAAACTGACATAGTATTGGCAAACTAGAATTATATCTGCCCCTAGAGACAATCTGCATCGTTTCATTGAATATTTGGAACGTGTTGAGCGTGTGGCTGCCAATGAGGAGCAAGCACATAATAACAGAAATGCTATTAACACTAGTAGTAATTATAAGAACGAGCAGAATGGCAATGTGAACATCAGAACAGTAGGTGTTCGCCATCCTAAGAAAGGTAGGAATTGGAGAAATAATTACCAGAACCAAAAATGGCACCCAAATTATAGTAATTTTGTTCCTAACAAAAATGTGCAAGTAAACAACAGTTTTGAAAGCAATGCTGTGCCAGTTTAACGCAAATAAAGGTAACAGTTGTAGGCAGAGGCTGGAAAACTAGTTCCCGTCTATGAGGATACTGGCGCTCACCAGGCGATTGCTTTTCCTAAGCCAGTAATTACAGTAATTAGTATGACAGATCAGAATACTCAAACTGAGGATTCGGATGATGGGTCGGTAGCATCCAATGATACCGCAGAATTATTAAACCACTCACAGTATTTGATAGATGCCGTGTTAGAGACGCTTTCTAAGAGGGATGAGAAAGAGAAGGCGCAGCAGTGTAACGGTAGGGAAGAGCTACAAAATACTGAAATGTCAGGTGAAGAAGCAGAAGAAATTTATGCTTACATTTACGATGAGGATGATGTGCTCTTATCTAAAGTGCCTGTGCAGGATGTTGATACTGTACTAATAGATTCAGGACAGGAGGTAAGTCAGAATGTAGACGATGGCCTGTTGGGGGTCGATGAACCCAGTAGCTATGACCAGTTGTCACTGGAGAAGGAACACGACGAAATAGTGAAAGTGGTTTAGCTGTAACTAGTGTTATGCCCGGTCTGGAGGCGAACAATCGCTCAGACTACAGTAATTTGGGTCATGTTCAGCAAACTAAATGTAATGATGTCGTGCGGTGTTTCGATTTGAAATTAATAGACCGACTGGAAAAGGCAGCTGAAAATGTAGTTCAGGAAACCCCTACACACTTTGACCTAAATGTAATGAAGACAGATGTCGATCACTTTGGTTGGAGACAAATCCAAAAGGAACTATTGGATGAGTTTGAGGAACCACCTGTACAACCTAGAATAAGCCACCCTATAATAATAGTGATCATGTTGGGTATCAATGTACGTTGTCTCTTAGACAGTGGAAGTGAGGTGAGTGGGATATCTCAGTCCTTCTTTGATGCATTACCTGGTAAAGACAAGCTTACAGTAATGAGGGTATCAGGACTAAGAATATTTGGTGCTACTGGCAAGGTGTCGAAAACCGTAAAGCAAGAAGCTTTACTGCCCTTTGATATTAATGGTAATTTAATTGATCATCCATGCTTAATTGTAAACAATCTCAGTATTGAGGTTTTAATTGGCATTGGTTTCTTGTTGAAATATCAGAGTGTTGTTGACTTTGAAAGAAGCCAGTTAAAATTGGTCATGCCGATAACTGGAGTAATTACGGTACCTTTTGTTGATAAATATGTAGTAACTAATGATGAAACTTGGGAGCTGCCTATACGAGTTCTGAAAAATAGGAGATATTGGGACGAAGGTGTTAATCTTAGTACAAGTAAGCTAAACACAGAAGAAGAAGAAGCAATTATTTTGGACAAAATAGAAGCTAAATTGCATGAAATCGATAAAATTTCAGCTAATCAGAAGGAAGAACTGAGACAGGTTTTAAAAAGGCATCATAAGGTATTTTCAAATCGACCTGGCGTGGTCATAGGTTATGAATGTCAATTAAAGGTGAAACCTGGCCAAGTGTTTTTCAGGAAGCCATACCAAATAAATGTAGCTAGGACGGAGGTGGTTCGAAAGGAGATACAGAGAATGCTAGAGTGGGGTGTGATTGAAAAAGCGGTCAGTGAGTACAATAATCCTCTTGTTGTTGTACCAAAATGAAACGGGAGTGTATGATTGGTCTTGGACGCTCGTTGGTTGAATGAAATAGTGGTTAGGGAAAGTGATAGACCGCAGAATATGGACGAGTTATTGCAAAAATTCCGGGGAGTAAAATTCTTAACCACTATGGACATCACGTGTGGATATTGGAATTTGCCACTGGCGGAAAGTTCAAGGAAGTACACAGCTTTTTTGTACGAAGGAGTTTGTTACCAATACCGTGTGGAACCTTTCGGACTTAATATCTCTGTTTGTGCCTTCGTACGTGTGATGTGCCATGTTTTAGGACCAGCCTTAAGTAATAAAATAACAATCTACGTAGATTATCTGTTAATAGCAACTCCTACCTGGGAAGAACACATAGTTTTATTAGAGGAAGTGTTAGAGGTTATTGAGAGAGGTAGCATGAAACTAAAGATTGAAAAGACAGAGTGCGTTAAGGAGGAAATAGGTTTCTTGGGATGTATGATAAGGTATTCTGCCTGACCCAAGCAAGCTAGCAGTCATTGAAAAATTTGAGGCTCCCAGAAACAACAAGCAGTTGAGATCGATGTTTGGTCGTTTCGACTTCTATAGGCGTTTTGTTAGCGATCAGGCTTTTAATGCACCCTGTCTTCACCTCCTGCTGAAAAAGAGTACCCCTTGGGTTTAGACAGCAGAATGCCAACAGGCGTTCGAGGTGCTTAAACAATCTTTAATTAATAGTCCTATGTTACATCATCCTGATTTTGAAAAACCATTCTGTATGTCTGTTAATACTAGTGGCTATGGTATAGCTGTGGAGATATTCCAAGTAGAAACAGAGAAGGAACAAGAAGTGCACAAGACTATTGCTTTCGCAAGTCGATCTTTACAGGCAGCAGAGAGAAATTATGGCATCTTAGAACTGGAAGCTTTGGCAATTGTATTTGGGGTACAGATATTTGAGCAGTATGTATTAGGTCACAAGATAATTGTTTACAGTTACCATCAGGCGTTGACCTGTTTAAAGACCTGTAAGTTGAGGAATGCTCGTTTGGTAAGATGGTCATTTTATCTCCAACGGGTTGACCTTGAGGTTATATATATTCAAGGGAAAGACAATCTGGTAGCTGATAGGTTATCTAGAAGTGCGGAGCTATGTGAAGACGCGGGAATTATAGCAACTGACCTAAGTGAAGTACGAATATTTGCGTTGCACGGACTAAAGAAATAGAGTGCATTAAAGAGGGTGATTAAGAACTTGAGACGTGAGCAGAATGCAGATGACCAGCTGAAATTAGTGAAGAGCTATTTAGGAATTGCGAACTATCCTAAGGTTTCGCAATACTGTTGTCTGCATAAAGGTATTTTGTTTAGATGCAAAAATGTAGGAGTTTCAGAGTGGAAGCTGGGCTTTCCCTCACAACATGTAGACTTACTAATCGACTATGTACACCTGATGTATGAGCACTATGGTGCATAGAAGTGCATCGCAAAATTAAAAGAGAAGGTTGTGTTTGACAACATGTACCGCCGTGTTGCCATGCGTCTAGCATCTTGTGTAGTGTTCCAGAAAGTCCGTGCTGCTAACACCAGAATACAAGGGGATATGCATTCAGCAGAGCCAACTGAAACCCTAGAATTACTAGCTCGTGATTTGTTTGGCCCTCTTCTTGCTTCGAGAGGTGGGTGCACCCATGTTATTGTTGTTGTGGATGGATTTAGTAAATATGTTAAGCTATACCCAATTAAAAGAGCAAATGCAAAAACTTTGGTAGAAAAGTAGGAAAAAGATTTCTTCGTGAACGTTGGCGTTCCGAATAATTTGCTGTCAGACAATGGGCCTCAATTTACTTCTGATAGTTTTAAAGAATGTCTGGATAAGGCCGGACTGAAACATCTGAAAATATCTGCGTATTTCCCCCAAGGAAATTTGAGTGAACGTATTATGAGAGAATTGAATAGGCTTTGCAGGACTTATTGTGCTCGGAAACACTCAAGTTGGGCAGAGCACATGAAGTATTTTGAGAATGTAATTAACGACTTAAGGCAAGATGCAACTGGTTTTGCGCCTTGCGAATTGATGTTTGGCCAAGAACCACACAATGTGATTGCAGATATGGTAGAATTCCCTATTCTAACGCAAATGTCCACAGACGAAAAGAAGTTAAGGGCTAGGGCAAATATAAGGAAAAGAACATTAGAAAGAAATAGGCGTAGTGACGCAAAAGCTATACCCACCAGTTTGAAATAGGTCAGTTAGTCCTTGTCAAAACCAAGGAAAAATCAAAGTAAATAAATGCAGAAACAAAGAATTTCATGTTCGTATACCAAGGACCTTTCAGGATCATAGGAGAACCACATGCCAATGCATATAAGCTAGAGAGACCTAACAGTAAAAAGCTATTCGGTCTCAGGAACGTGATCGACCTAAAGAAGTTCATAGGTAGTGAATGAATTCTGTAGGGAGGAGGTTGTTCTTTAAACTCTACACAGTGTGGCAGCTGTGCAGTCCCAGCTGTGTGAGATCTTCTTTTTCATTTTGGATCTCTCTGTGTCTTCATCTTTTCTATCCACCTAAAATTTCGACCTCTTCTTTCCAACACATTAAATTTTACTTTATATTTATCAAACCAATAATAAACTAATGATTTCTGTAGGGAGGAGGTTGTTCTGTAACCTCTACACAGTGTGGCAGCTGTGCAGTCCCAGCTGTGTGAGATCTTCTTTCCCATTTCAGATCTCACTCATTCTTCATCTTTCCTATCTACCAAAATTTCGACTCCTTCTTTACTATACTGAAATTTTCTGTCATGGCTATCAAGCCATGAGTTCTGCAACCATTCTATCCACCGATTAGTGAAGAAAATACCTAATGTGACAATCCTATCAGTGACATAAACAATAGAGAAGTATGACGTAATTAAGATACAAAAGTATTTAAGTAACAAGTATGTATTGAACCCTGCTAATATTGTAAGTACAAAGTGTTGTTTTATTGGAAATGGTCCCAGAATAATATTTAAAAAAGATATACAAGTTCGTTTATAAGCAGGATCTGAAGTGGCAATGAGACCTAGTGTATGCATTAGAGCCAACTAATAAATAGTAAGAGAGAGTGCTTAGTGATATGAAAAATAGACAGATAAGTTGTAAAAATGAACTCACCTTGTGTAGCAAGGAATGGCAGTGTAATAGAATTGAGTAGTGTTTGTGGTTGAGACGTGAAGGACACGTCCCTGAAGTATTTATAAGGTTGGAGCTGGCCATTATTTTGGTGTTGGGTGTGCAGTGACACACCTACATGTATTGAGGTAAGGAGTTGGAGGCGTGAATGCGACCATAGGTACCTTTATGTTAGATGAGACAGAGCAGCTCATGGTGTCCTCTAGGTTTAAGGAATTTTGCGTTACGCTCGTCCATAATTACTTAATGCACTTTAGTGGTAGGTCGAGAGAGACAACCTGTGGTTTCAGCATCCGATCGAGTGGAAATGGATTGCCACGTGTGCAAACTGATCAGCTGCAATACACTACAGATATGAAATAAATGTGCTATCCTATGCTTTAAATTTTAATGGAGTGAGTATTACTTTAAGTTCATACACTACCAAAGTAAGTAAGTACATAACTGCAGATGTGGAACTGACACAGCAGCAGAAGACCAATAAGTGGATTTAGTAGTCAACTAAACGTAGTGTGTTTTGAACCCTCAGAACTGTACTATTACCACAAGTTACTCACATCTACAAAGAAGCTGAGAAGACAACTACTAATCAAATATATTCATACCATCTCTAAGAATAAGGTAATCGAAAATGAGTCAGCTAAGTAAATGAAATACAAATGTGTCAAGAATGTACCGAGCATTGGTTGAGTCTTCTGGCCCAGAAATAATAAATTGAGATTAAATAGGGTTCATGACCCCTCCCCTTTCCCCATGTAATTTAGAGAGAATGTGAAGGACGCACACCATAGCAACTTCCCCTCCTCTACCCTTGTGAATGGAAGTGTAGAACGCCAGCTAAAGCGGCTACAACCGCGTGTGTAAAAATGAAATTGTCACGATTTGCGAAATTTCCTTTTAGGTTTAGAAAAGACTGCTAAGATATAATTATCTGTTTCTGTATCATGCATAACTGTGTTATTTTCTTTGAATTTGTGTATGTAAAAATATTTACAGACAATTTAATGGATTTAAGATTTTCATAATTTTATATATTTTTATGTGTTTTGTGTGTCTAAGGCAATGTGTATGCCAAAATGTTTCATTGATTTTGCTTAAATTTTAAGTTACAATGTTGCTTAAGAGGCAGTGAACATGCCAGCAATTTAAATAATTGAAGTAGGTAATAAGTTTTCTTTTAATATTTCTATATGTTTAAATTTCAATTCAATTTTTTATAGTTAGTTAAGCTGTACTCCTGCTTCCCTTTTTGTAATTAATTTTTTTTCATTTACATTCAAAAAAATTAAGTAGAGGGTGTTGTAGGGTGGCAGCATACTCACGCCTTATAAAATTCACATCAGTCTTTCCAGTGTGCCAGCCTAGTCCGCTGTAGTGAGCTCTGACGTCATAAAATTTGCGCAATACTTTAAAATCAAGTAAATAATCTGAAACGTTTCTAGCATGTCAGGAGGAATATAAAATCAATATGTGTTGGATATCTGATCAATAACATTAACTATTTTCGAAATTTGGATGTTTTTCTGTAAAAATCGTTGGCGCAACAGAAAGAGCTACAAACTTAAAAATTTATATTTAGATTCCTTTTGCATAATAATTTAGTAGAAACAGTATTCTGGATCTCACAAATTAAAATTTTAGTTGAAATTCATGTTTTTTCTGGTTTTTGCCTTAGAAATTAAGGAAGCAAGATAGATTAAGTAGGCGAATAAATAAAGCTAGGATGTTTACATTTAAGTAGAATGGAGATCCGCTATAATCATAAAAATGTGAGAAGTTTCAACAGAATAACTATAAAACTATAACTATAGCGTATCTCCAAAGAGCAAGTTCGGAGCTCATCTACTGCGTGTAGTGTCATTCAATTAATTATCTCGCCCAAAATATTTGACTTAGCCACGTCAAACTTTTATTATGATTACTTACTTCTGTGCCGATTGCACAATTAAATTGAAAGTTTCATTGGACATCAGCAAAGGAAGCAATGATTTATTCAATAACTTAAAGTGGTGCATTACTAGCCCAGCGGCTAGTCGGAAGAACCGATTTGATCAGGCGTTCCCTTAGCCCTCCGCACCGTGGCTTTATATGTAAGAACGCTGCGTGAGGAAGAAGGCTCCAGTTCTCTCCAGACGCTGATTAGCGCGCCACCTGTGCCGGGAGTCGCGTCGCGTAGCTTCGGTATCATTGCTATAAACAGCCTCGGATGCCGTGATAAGTTACTCGGGATACGCATAACCATGAAATCGTTTTCGAGTGAAGTGTTAATTCTGGTATGACTTTAGTAATCTACCTTCAGTTTGCGTATGTCGTATTTTCACGTGCCCCGCAGGACAGACATTCTACCATTATTTAGCGTGGCATTTGATGAACAATATCATCAAATTATGGCGAGCATTCACTAAAACGTTGAATTTGAACAGTTATTGTGGCATCAGCGCATTAGACTCTGAACTGCTCTGGTAGTTGGATTGTGTGGATTCTTTCCAGTCTGTGACTTTCAGAATATAGTGAACATTTTAGAGAGAATGGTTTTTGATTATGAATCCCAGACAATCTTCTAATTCCTCAAGGCTATAAGCTGTAGCTATAAATGTATATCTCAGATGAAGTGGGCACTAGGAATTCTAATTAAAGGCTTCACGTTTTGCTAATCACTTTCTGGTTGCCAATATTGTAGTTAGAGAGCCAGTGTTGAGATTGGCAAACAACAGCATTAAATAAATAATCTATTTTTTTGGACATCAGTCTACTGACTGGATTGATGCGGCCCGCCACGAATTCCTTTCCTGTGCTAACCTCTTCATCTCAGAGTAGTACTTGCAAACTACATCCTCAATAATAGCTTGATGTATTCCAATCTCTGTCTTCCTCTACAGTTTATGCCCTCTACAGCTCCCTCTAGCACCATGGAAGTCATTCCCTCATGTCTTAGCAGATGTCCTATCATCCTGTCCCTTCTCCTTATCAGTGTTTTCCACATGTTCCTTTCCTCTTCGATTCTGTATAGAACCTCCTCATTCCTTACCTTATCAGTTCACCTAATTTTCAACATTCGTCTATAGCACCACATCTCAAATGCTTCGATTCTCTTCTGTTCCGGTTTTCCCACAGTCCATGTTTCAGTATCATACAATGCTGTACTCCAGACATACATCCTCAGAAATTTCTTCCTCGAATTAAGGCCGGTATTTGATATTAGTAGACTTCTCTTGGCCAGAAATGCCTTCTTTGCCATAGCGAGCCTGCTTTGATGTCCTCCTTGCTCCATCCGTCATTGGTTATTTCACTGCCTAGGTAGCAGAATTCCTTAATTTCATTGACTTCGTGACCATCTATCCTGATGTTAAGTTTCTCGCTGTTCTCATTTCTACTACTTCACATTACCTTCGTCTTTCTCCGATTTACTCTCGAACCATACTGTGTACTCTTCAGACTGTTCATTCCGTTCAGCAGATCATTTAATTCTTCTTCACTTTTACTCAGGATAGCAACGTCATCAGCGAATCGTATCATTGATACCCTTTCACCTTGTATTTTAATTCCACTCCCGAACCTTCCTTTTATTTCCATCATTGCTTCCTCGATGTACAGATTGAAGAGTAGGGGCGAAAGGCTACAGCCTTGTCTTACACCCTTCTTAATACGAGCACTTAGTTCTTGATCGTCCACTCTTATTATTCCCTCTTGGTTGTTGTACATATTGTATATGACCCGTCTCTCCCTATAGCTTACCCCTACTTTTTTCAGAATCTCGAACAGCTCGCACCATTTTATATTGTCGAACGCTTTTTCCAGGTCGACAAATCCTATGAAAGTGTCTTGATATTTCTTTAGCCTTGCTTCCATTATTAGCCGTAACATCAGAATTGCCTCTCTCGTCCCTTTACTTTTCCTAAAGCCAAACTGATCGTCACCTAGCGCATTCTCAATTTTCTTTTCCATTCTTCTGTATATTATTCTTGTAAGCAGCTTCGATGCATGAGCTGTTA
The DNA here is from genome assembly GCF_021461395.2 of Schistocerca americana. Taxonomy (NCBI): domain Eukaryota; kingdom Metazoa; phylum Arthropoda; class Insecta; order Orthoptera; family Acrididae; genus Schistocerca; species Schistocerca americana. The sequence goes on along the minus strand of NC_060124.1, from coordinate 266,612,139 downwards.
CGCTGATTGTGCGATAATTCTCGCACTTGTCAGCTCTTGCCGTCTTCGGAATTGTGTGGATTATGCTTTTCCAAAAGTCAGATGGTATGTCGCCAGAGTCATATATTCTACATACCAACGTGAATAGTCGTTTTGTTGCCACTTCCCCCCAATGATTTTAGAAATTCTGATGGAATGTTATCTATCCCTTCTGCCTTATTTGACCGTAAGTCCTCCAAAGCTCTTTTAAATTCCGATTGTAATACTGGATCCCCTAACTCTTCTAAATCGACCCCTGTTTTTTCTTCTATCTCATCAGACAAATCTTCACCCTCATAGAGGCTTTCAATGTATTCTTTCCACCTGTCTGCTCTCTCCTCTGCATTTAACAGTGAAATTCCCGTTGCGCTCTTAATGTTTCCACCGTTGCTCATAATGTCACCAATGGTTCTTTTGACTTTCCTGTATGCTGAGTCTGTCCTTCCGACAATCATATCTTTTTCGATGTCTTCACATTTTTCCTGCAGCCATTTCGTCTTAGCTTCCCTGCACATCCTATTTACTTCATTCCTCAGCGACTTGTATTTCTGTATTCCTGATTTTCCCAGAACATGTTTGTACTTCCTCCTTTCATCAATCAAATAAAGTATTTCTTCTGTTACCCATGGTTTCTTCGCAGCTACCTTCTTTGTACCTATGTTTTCCTTTCCAACCTCTGTGATGGTCCTTTCTAGAGATGTCCATTCCTCTTCAACTGTACTGCCTACTGCGCTATTCCTTCTTGCTGTATCTATAGCGTTAGAGAACTTCAAACGTATCTCGTCACTCCTTAGTACTTCCGTATCCCACTTCTTTGCGTATTGAATCTTCCTGACTAATGCCTTGAGCCGGCCGAAGTGGCCGTGCGGTTAAAGGCGCTGCAGTCTGGAGCCGCAAGACCGCTACGGTCGCAGGTTCGAATCTTGCCTCAGTCATGGATGTTTGTGATGTCCTTAGGTTAGTTAGGTTTAACTGGTTCTAAGATCTAGGGGACTAATGACATCAGCAGTTGAGTCCCATAGTGCTCAGAGCCACTAATGTCTTGAACTTCAGCCTACTCTTCATCACTACTATATTGTGATCTGAGTCTATATCTGCTCCTGGGTACGCCTTACAATCCAGTATCTGATTTCGGAATCTCTGTCTGACCATGATGTAATCTAATTGAAATCTTCCCGTATCTCCCGGCCTATTCCAAGTATACCTCCTCCTCTTGTGATTCTTGAACAGGGTATTCGCTATTACTCGCTGAAACTTGTTACAAAACTCAATTAGTCTTTCTTCTCTCTTATTCCTTGTCCCAAGCCCATATTCCCCTGTAACTTTTTCTTCTACTCTTTCCCTACAACTGCATTCCAGTCGCCCATGACTATTAGATTTTCGTCCTCCTTTACATACTGCATTACCCTTGCAACATCCTCATACACTTTCTCTATCTGTTCATCTTCAGCTTGCGATGTCGATATGTATACTTAAAATATCGTTGTCGGTGTTGGTCTGCTGTCGATTCTGATTAGAACAACCCGGTCACTGAACTGTTCACAGTAACACACCCTCTGCCCTACCTTCCTATTCATAACTAATCCTACACCTGTTATACCATTTTCTGCTGCTGTTGATATTACCCGATACTCATATGACCAGAAATCCTTGTCTTCCTTCCACTTCACTTCTGTGACCCCTATACACGTTACGTGTCTTTAATGCAGTGGTTTCCATTGCCTTCTGCATCCTCATGTTGTTGATCATTGCTGATTTTTCCTTCTTTAGGGGCAATTTCCCACCCCTAGAACAAGAGAGTGCCCGGAACCTCTATCCACTCCTCCGCTCTCTTTGACAAGGCCGTTGGCAGAATGAGGCTGACTTCTTACGCCGGAAGTCTTCGGCCGCCGATTCTGATTATTTATCAAAATTTAGCAGTGGCGGGGATCGAACCCGGGACCGAAGACTTTGATTATGAATCAAAGACGCTACCCCTAGACCACGGATACAATAAATAATGGGAACATTTATTGTATTATTCCACCGGCCGCCCCACAAAGTGCAAGTCTTTTTTCAGTCTACGCCACATTGGGCGACTTGCGAGCTGGAGATGAGGATGAAAGGGTGATGAGGACAGCACAACACCCAGTCCCCGAGCGGAGAAAATCTCTAACCAGGCCGGGAATCGAACCCGGGCCCCGCTTGCATGGGACCCGATATTTCCAGTGGACGGGAGATGAGGAGCATAGATCCAGGCTAGGACAACATCATAGCACTCTCTGTATCTTGGTACCACCAGACTTAACACATCAGGAATATAACGGTTCTTGTCTAGAATACCAGCTTTGCGAAACAGAGATGACTTTGTCGAGTACCCAGTCACAGTTGCTAGGCGTGTATGATGATAAAAAATGCAATACGGCAAATTTCGTTCTCCTATACACAAGGATACTTTTAGCGTGATGATGTACGCAGAAGCCAGCCTTTTTTGAAAAGACGGCGCTACCACTTCTCCCAGTCGTGCATATCTCGGCTTCCGCGTCAAAAGAGGCCATGATTGAGGTCCCCTTGCTGAAAATCCTTCGTGTTCCATGCGAAATCGTTTCTTACATATGGAACTTTTCTTTCTGCAAAAAAGGCTTTTGTCATTGTCGTATTACTTTCAAGGACCTGATCAGAACTTACAAACTTTGGATGTCTCCCTGCACCTTTTTCCCCTTTTACGTTGTAGTTCCGGATATTCCGAGGAATTTTCTGATCTAGCTTCCTCAAGCTATTGTTCCCAGTGGTCACGACGCGTCTGAATTTTTCGTTCACATTGAAGACATTTATCTGTGTTGTAATATCTTCATTTCTAATCACGTTTCTCTGTGTGGAGCGCTTGGTTCTCCTCAGGCACCTTGCCTATTGCGTCTTAATTTCATTTCCGTAATGTTTTTTGTTGGCCCGCTTTCAGTTTATAGGATAGGGGCCGCTATAGCTTTATAAAATTTCATGAAGATCTCTTTTTGAACTGTATGTCCTGGTGTCAGAACTACTAATGGTGTCAAAATAGCTTTGGAATTTATGTATTTTATTTTTAGTGTCGAATCAAAACTCGTATCATAGCCTAAATAAGAGATTTGGGAGATTTGTCTTCTTTTAATGAATTGTCTAGAATTTTTTTTTTTTAACTTTATTTGATATTTTGCATGGAATGTCATTATTTTCGTTTAATTAGTAAAAAATTTTAAATTGCAGTCCTTGCATATTTGGTTCAGCTGGTTCACTGATCTTTGCAGATGAAGTACCTTCTTTTGAGCAATAACGATATCACCTGCAAACAGAAGCACGTTCAGGCAATCATCATTCGCTACCTAGTTCCTTGGTTTACTTACTTTTTCATTTCCGAAGAATTAAGTGAATGTAAATATTAGAAAGAATAGGCGATAGCCCAAAGCCGTTGATTCCTACCTGCCTTTATTACAACGCATGTATCTCTACATCTGTGTTTATTACAATAATTATATTTTCATGCAGACTTTTCACTGCCTCACTTAGATGATAAGGATATCAGGCACAATCTTCCATATGCAATAGATGCAGATATGATGAAAACCTTTTCATTGTCGATAAAGGCCATTGCGTTTGCATGCACGGCCGAGATAAGTATGTATCAGCTTCAAAGATGTTAGACGCAAGAGACCATTGAGATTCTACATGGAGTCGAGTACGGCTTCTTGAACGCATTCGTTCCATATTGGCATGCCAGTTGTGTAACCCCAACCAATGCGAGTAGCAAAATCGCGGAAAATTAATCTCCAGTCTCGATAGGCCAGATTCCGATAAAATACTTGTATACGTTTCTCCTTCTTGCAAGAGGCAGTTGACGATCTTCTCACACTGAACCAACTCTTAAGTGCGATTCCTGTATGACAAAGTGGCTGTCTAATCTCTCCTCATATAGGGTCAGGCGAGGAGAGATGATGTATTTTTCGAGAAGACTATCTAAATCCTGTGAAGGAGCGTATGTAACAGTATACCTGCCAAATGTCCGGCACATAGTTCTCAAATGAAAAAAATAAAAATAAAAAATAAAATAAAAGCTTCCGGAAACACGTCAATGAAATTAGAATTTTAAACAGTATCCAGTAGATAAAAACACAGCAATTTTCTATTTCTCCTTCTACGGTGGGTAAAATGACACACCGTAACTACTAGAGATGCCTCATGATTGCGCTTTGGAACTGGTTCGATTAATTATAAAGAGAAGTCTAGCCAACTGGTTTACAACTGTATTAACAAGCTTTGAACAGAATTTCAAGCCAGTGGAAAATTTAAGGAGTGAGGCTAAAATTTAACTCTCATAAGCACTTATGAGAGTTAACTGATATCAACGTGAAGACTGAATCAAATTATTCTTAGGTGGGTATCTAAAGAAACGTAGGAGTTACAAAATATGAAGTATTATTCTACCTTTTGCATAACTGTAACTTTACTGCTTTTTCTGTTCATTTCCTCCATAAAGGCCTCACATAATTGTAACGGTGATGGAAGTCCGAGACTTCCTTTCTTGAAACTGTTGCTTTTTATTCTAGTCCTTAAAGTTTTTAGAGTTTTCTGAGGCATATTGAACTTCTGGCTCGCTGCCCGCAATGGAAACTTTTGTTCATTATAGTGTGGGCCGCATTTCTCAAATCATCCTCATTCCAAGAAGTTCGATTCGTTATCCAACTACAGGTATTCGGTACGCTGTATTTAACCTGCAAGCATAAGACAGGTCAGGAAAATTGCACTAAACTGTGAGCCCGAAACAGTATAGCAATAAACTGATACCTGATTTAAGTCAACTGTCCTAAAGCGGCAGTGGAGAGGACGCATCTTGTCTTTCCGGTGCAAAAATGTCTGCCTAGCATTAAACACTCCTTTCCCCACTGCCATAAATCTAACTATCGCCTGCATCGTACGGTTCTTTGTTAATTCTTGCGTGACTCAGCGTGGTTTGATGGGTTTGTGTTAATAGTACACAGTAACAATTTAAGATATAGAAACTTATTTTAAATCAATAGATAGGCAATGAAAAGCAGGTTACACCTCGTACGTCATTTTAACAGACATTAATTATTTGTGAAATACAGTGTCCTTTAACTGCCGGCTCTGTTTTTCAGAACATTCGTCGACCTTCTGCACGAAGTTAGTCATCACCCTCTAGAGCATGTTTCCGGGTATAGCATGAATCTCTCGCTCAGTAATATCTTTTAATTGAAGCACTATACGTACCTTACTGATGTGAACTTTGTTCTTGAGGAATCCCCACAAGGACAAGTCACATGGTCTGGAGGGCAAGGCGGCCAGTCAACATCTCGTCTGCTGGATGTCATTTTCCTGGGAAGCAACTTCCTTACTCCAGACATACACACACTGCAACTGTCAACTGTCACATCGTCTAGCTGAAACCGAACACTTCGACGATTCATGCCACGCCGACGAAGTTACGGGACGATAAATTCATGCAGCATGATCAAATAACCCTCCGAATACATTGTGACGGCTCTGTTATGTTCTTCTTAGAAATAAGACCCTACATCACCATATTCATTAATATCACTATTCCAGGTTCCTTCTCCAATATCTCTTCATTACTTCAGCAAAACGTGTCCTCCGCACAAGATCTTCAGGCTTCAACTCTGGAACAATCGCAGTTTTGTAGGGACGAAAATTTAAAGGTGTGAAATGCATCGAACTGACGAATTTGATAACCCGAGGAGCTGGGTGTGTCGCCTTGTCGATCGGTTGGTACTCTGTTGAACTGCATGACGGACAGCTTCAACGTTTCAAGGTAATGTTGCTGTCTTTGCACTGCTTCGCGGTTTTATCTTCGCTTAATACCTGTTTCACGAAAGTTCTCGCTTGTAGCAGATTGGTATTGCGGGTTGAATTTGCTGCATTACGCGGAACGTTGAATTGGAGATGGAACTTCCTCTGAGTGGTGGCTACAGATTCTGCATTTGTAAACAAAGTGTCTACGACGACCGCAAGTTATTGCACAGTCCACCACTCCATTGTAACATCGAAACTAATTTGCTGCTGTAGGAGAAAGCAATGAGTCCAAGTACACTCTCCAGTACGCTGACTCTTGCGCTATTACTCGAGTCAAAAGCGTCAGGTAACGCAGACTCACCTTGTACAATAATACTGCACCACTAAACTTCCTGGCAGATTAAAACTGTGTCCTGGACCGAGACTCGAACTCAGGACCTTTGCCTTTCAAAAGGCAATGGTCCCGAGCTCGAGTCTCGGTCCGGCAAACAGTTTTAATCTCCCACGAAGTTTCGTAACAGCGCACACTCCACTGCAGAGTGAAAATCTCATTCTGGAAACATCCCCCAGGCTGTGGCTAAGCCATGTCTCCGCAGTATCCTTTCTTCCAGGAGTGCTAGCTAGTTCTGCAAGGTTCGCAGGAGAGCTTCTGTGAAGTTTGGGAGGTAGGAGACGACATACTGGCAGAAGTGCAGCTGTGAGGAGGGGTGTGAGTCGTGCTTGGCCAGCTCAGACGTTAGGGCACTTGTCCCTGAAAGGCAAAGGTCCCGAGTTCGAGTCTCGGTCCGGCACACAGTTTTAGTTTGCCAGGAAGTTTCATATCAGCGCACACTCCGCTGCAGAGTGAAAATCTCATTCTGCAATACTGCACAATGTCCGCGAAATTTTGCTCTTACCTCAGTCAGTGGTTGAGAAAATTTCATCCTACATAAGTATGAGTATGCCCACAATCTCTACAGAATTCTCAGAACACCTGCCTTCTATAGGTACTAACTCGCTTGTAACAGACTCATACTGCCATACAGCGGCAAGCATGAAAAAGCAAAGTGCATCTTCTCTCCTATCTGTGTCAAGTAGCTTCACCCTACAGAATATGGAAGGGGTAACTCTACTTGCATGCTATTGACCAGAAATGCTAATGATTCACGTATCATAGCATAAATGCCATACGGACGTGTATTGCACGGTATCTTCGTGATTTAGCCCTTTTTATGGCTGAGAGTACAATGAGAGATGAAAAGTTTACAACAACAGTGCTTTGCTCTCCGGAGTTTCAGATAACAGCCGCCATCCGTCAGGAGGACAACTTTCGCGAGCAGCTGGATTCAGAGTTGGGTGCGGCCGCGACTGCTCCGTCTTCATTTCGCGCGTCGCGGCCGGCTGGGGCGCGGCGCGTTTATCCGGGGGACGCAGTGGCGGTGGGACGGCAGCCAGCCGGTGACGCCCCCCTCCCAGGTCCACCCCGCCCCATCCGTCTCTGTCCCCCATAAGCCCCCTCTGAGCTGCGCCGGCGGGCGCGACGGCGGCCAACCGAGGGACGAAGCGCGCGGTTGGCGAGTGAGGAGCGGAAATGAGGCACGGCCGGCCCCTAATCCCAAATAACCACCCGAGAACGTATCGAACTCCTGTGGGTCCCAAGGCCGATGGACAGCAAGCTACGACGGTACCATCTGTAAACACTTTGAACGTACCTTTGGCAACCCTCAGCTGTATACGCATAACGTAACGCACATTGTAATGGACAGGCTCTTTCATGGCCTCTGTCTTTCAAGAGGCGTTGTAGTACTTATGAGACAACAACTAAGCATAACCCCTATTGGGCACATCACCTAGGAGGTGGATGGGGGATCCCATTCCAATCGTAATCTGTATGGGGAAAGCATAAGGTTTAGCAACTTCTGCTACAAAAGATCGATCAAGGAAGAGAGCAGCAAACGGGAACCATACTAAGCAGCTTATAAGAAAACAACATCAAGACGATTCAGGCAAATTAATTGTAAATATCGAAAATGATACACATGGGAAACAGACCTATGCATATAAGATTTTAAACAACTAAAACCAATTGGGTAGAGTTAATAATAGAATGTTATCAGTGAAGAAGAGTAGATACAATATTATAAATTTTATGATGTTGTGAAGCCGCTGCAATAAATACAGATTACCTAGTACCCTGTCACAACGAGACAGTTTATTCAGTAACTGTAGATGAGAATCATGAGAGCGTGAAAAGTCTGATAAATAGTACATGTTGTCGCCCAGATGGAATAAATGATCAACGAACTCTGTTTGGAGGGATGCTTGTGAACTTAAACTGTTACTCTTATTTAATGAATGGCGAAGTTAAAAATCCCTGGTGAGTGGAAAAACGCTGGAGTAATTTCTGTTTCGAAAAAGAGCCTAAGAAATGCATGTGACAATTACAGGGGTATAAGTCTTAGTTTATAAAGCTTACTCAAAATTAACAAAAATTGGGAGCAGTAACAGGTCCTTGTTTGTGAGAAAAGCAAAGTGGTTTTAGGAGTGAACGCTCATGCAGCGATAATATTTTCAAAATCAACAGAATTTTGTATGAATGACGGGAAATAAATTTAGAAAGGCATTTTGCTTTCACTGAATTCGATAAACCATTTCACCCAGTCATTAGAAGTAGAATATGTGGAAGACCATACAAGCGAGAATACCCCATGCATCTCATCCGAAGTATTAATGAAACGCGAAAATAACCTTACATTCAAAAATTAATAATAGATCAATGTGCTGTAGACAGGGGATGTCAAATTGATTTCCTATTTTTAGATTTCCAGAAGGCTTTCGATACCGTTCCTCACAATTGTCTTGTAACCAAACAGCGTGCCTAGGGAGTATCGCCTCAGTTGTGCGACTGGATTCGTGATTTCCTATAAGAAAGGTCACAGTTCGTAGTAATCGAAGGATACTCATCGAGTAAAACAGAAGTGATATCCGGTGTCCCCCTAGGAAGTGTTATAGGCCCTCTATTGTTCCTGGTCTATATTAATGACATAGGAGACAATCTGAGTAGCCGTTTTAGATTATTTGGAGATGATGCTGCCATTTACCGTCTTGTAAAGTCATCAGATAATCAAAGAGACTTGCAAAATGATTAAGATAAGATATCTGTATGGTGCGAAATGTGTCAATTGATCCTGAATAAAGAAAAGTGTGGAGTTATTCACATGAGTAGTAAAAGAAATCAGCTAAATTTCGATTACGCGATAAGTCACACAAATCTGAAGGCTGTGAATCAGCTAAATATTTAGCGATTACAGTTACAAATAACACAAATTGGAACGATCACATAGATAATATTGGTGGTAGAGCAAACCAAAGACTGCAATTCATTGGCAGAACACTTAGAAGGTGCAACAGGTCTACTAAAGAGACTGCTTACACTACGCTTGTCCGCTCTATTCTGGAGTATTGCTGTGCTGTGTGGGATCCGCGTCAGGGGGTCTGACGGATGACATCGAAAAAGTTCAGAGATGGGCAGTTCATTTTGTATTATCGCGTAAGAGGGGAGATAGTGTCACAGACATGATACGTGAATTGGAGTGGCAATCATTAAAAAAAAGGCGTTTTTCGTCGTGATGGTATCATCTCATGAAATTTCAACCACCAGTTTTCTTCTCCGATTGCGTAAACATTCTGTTGCCAGCCACCTACATAGGGGGAAATGATCATCACAATAAAATAAGAGAAATCAGGGCTCGCACAGAAAAATTTAAGTGCTCGTGTTTCCCACGTGCCGTTCGAGAGTGGAACAATAGAGAGACATCTTGAAGGTGGTTCACTGAACCCTCTGCCAGGCACCGTATTGTGAATAGCAGAGTAATCATGTAGATGTAGAATTTAACAGACAGCGATGTGCTCGTCATAGACTCCTTTTAACATCTATATCGAAGACCGCATAAGGAACTGGAAGAAGGAACTACCGTCTAAAAACTATGCTGTATGCAATTGACGTAATTGTGTTACAAAATACGGAAGTAGACTTTATAACACACTTTCTGTGCTATAGGACACAGGAGACAAACATTACTATGTAAAACTTCCTGCCACTATAATAAAAGTTATAGCCCACTGAGGAAAATTCTCGTTTTGCTCTAATACTGAAATCTAAATGGAGGTACTTGAGCAGATCTCCAGTTTCAGTTATTTCGGCATTGAGATAGTTGTGAACATATCCAAAGACAGAAAACGAAACCAACCAATTCCAACGAACAAGGGACGTTCATTAAGTAATGCAATGGATTACTTTTCTCGGCCTATTTGGGTTATGTGGAATTTGTTGTGGGAAACTGTGCACTATGCTCACTTCATCCCTGATGGTTCATGAGGTTCCGCAAGGTTGCGTTGCTGTCCTTAGGCTGCAAAACGACGCCTGTAACGGAGGAGAGTTCTAAGCAGACAGCCGTCTCTGAGTTCCTTTCTGGGGAAAAGCCTTGCAGATACTCAAATGCACTTGCAAAACGTGCACGGGGACCCGACAGTGAACAAAAAGACGGTGAGTCGTTGGGCGAGGTGTTTGTATTGGTCATCCCAGCAAGGTCAGGCAAACTCGTCCCATCTCTCGCGTACCGGCTGGCCACACACAGCCGTCACTCCTACAATGTCTGAACGTGAGGACACTCTCATTCAAGATGATCGATGGATCGATGGATCATAATCGAACCCCTCGCTGCACAACTGGATGTCTCTGTTGGTAGTGCCGACATCCTCATCCACCAGTTGGGCTACTCAAACGCGTGGGCCGGCTGGATTCCTACCGCCTAACAGAAAGCCATAAAGAGCAACGAAGAAACATCTGTGCCGAATTCCTTGTGCATTACAAAACTTATCGTGACAATTTTTTGTCGAATATACTCACTTCAACCTAGTAACAAATCGGCAATGTACTGCCGCCACACCACATCTCCTCCGAAGGATAAGGTAAAAGCCGCACTCTCAGCAGGTAGAGACACGGTGACGGTTTTCTGGGACTCTGAAGGTGCTGTACTTCTTGATGTCCTCCCTCATGGAGCAACTGTCAACTCTGGGGAGTATTGTGCTTGGCCCACGGAACTGATGATATGACTTCAGCGCGTTCGTCAACACAAAAATTGAAAGGAACTTCTCCTTCTCCACGACAACGTAAGGCTTCGCACAAGTCTGAGTACCCGAGAGGAGCTCACAAAACCTCTTTGGACTGTTCTCCTCATCCTTCCTACAGCCCGGATTTCGCATCTTCCAACTTTCATCTGTTTGGGCCAATGATGTCGAGGATGTTGATGCAACACGACGTTGGTTCGGACGCCGCCTAGTAGAGTGATACCATGCAGGCATACAGGCACTCCAAGAAAGGTGGCGTAAGGCCGTCGGACTGAACGGAGATTATGTTGAAAAATAGGGTTTTGTAGTCACAAGTGTGGGGAGTAACATGTACTGGAGTCCTGAATAAAGCCGACCTGCTTCCAGAAAAAAAGTGTTGCATTACTTGTTCAACGCCCCCCGTGTACGTAGAACTAGAAACAAAGCTTTGAAAAATAAAGTTAGCAGATCCTCAAAATTGCAACCGTAAGAACCAGTGGCATTGTATACAGACAGCCGAAATGAGATTTTTGAGAAATGTCAAAGTTTGCTCACGGGCAGACCACATAGAAAAGGATGGTATCTGCCAGAATTGGGAATTTATATTCTAGACGATATGATTGAAAAATACAGGGAATAATGTCGACAACACCTTGAGAGGATGGATAAAGACAGAAATCGAGTCGTTTTAAACAAATACAATGGCTCAGAAAGAAGAGATGTTGGTCCTCCGAGATAGAGATGTCGTTAATTATTTCGTGACAGGCATTTTGCTTAAGTCTAGAAGTGGTAAAGAAGTAGAAAAAGAAAGAGCAAAGAAGGCGAAAAAGAAGAAGAAGAAAGACCTCCACACAGTTTCGGGATTGACCTGGATCATATCGACATCCACGATATTTCGGCTGGTTCAGTTTAGCCATTTCTATTACTTGATATAGAAATACTTACATAGTAGAGGCAGGCGACCATTCAATTTTGGCACAACTTTGAAATATAGAAAGGTCTTGATCATTTAATTGTTTATTAAGCGTCAAGCGTTCGAAAATTTCATCGTTAGGCTGAAGATAAAAATCAAACTTTAGTACAAAGTTCACGAAAGTGAGCACATAGACTGAATACAGCACAAATCTCATCTCATATAGGCGTATTAGTGTTTTACACTGGTTCTATTCGAATACACGGCACTGTCATATATTCCTGCATGAGATGATATTTGTATTGTACTCACTGTATGAGCTACGTTACGTGACCATTGTGTTAAAGTTTGATTTTTATCTTCAGTCTGACGATGAAATTTTTAAACGCGTAACGCTTAAAAAAGAATCAAGACCTTTCTATAGATGACAGTTGTGCCATTTACACATTTTCAGGTCAGTTTTACGCTGGATTTTGCTGGCGCTAGTCGATAAGTTTATAATAATAATCCACTCGTTGGCGTATTCGCGTTGGTTACCTCTACATGACAACCCTCTGTCGAAATTCGGTCAACACCACCAGGCTTTGGTTTACCACCCGCCTTCTCCGAATCAGATGCGCAGTTGTGGAATTGCCTAACAGCAGAGTTAAAATTCAGTGGTGAAGGAAATAAAATGAACTGTCCCTTTATTTGTCACTGGGCGTCGAATTTTGTCTTTGTGCCAATATCAAAGAAATCGCCGGGTCCTACGCTTCGTGAAGCTGAAACCCGGTATCATAGTTGATAATATTCTCAGGAAAAGTTATTTCCACAGATTATTCAGTAATTCAGTATCAGAAGGATTTCATCAGGATCAAGATTTCCATGGCAGAATGATCCATAGAGTAACCTGTGGAGATACAATGGAAGGCTATGGCTAACTAAATGAGCTGTGGAAAGCGTGCGTGGCGTGCATGTACCATGCACCTTTCATGTATAGCGCGTGTTTTAACCAGTGTACTCTTTCATTTAAATCTACTGTAGAACGTATGGCAACATACGGAGCACAAACATGGGAGTGTGAACGAATTACGTAGTCCGACCGGGATGATATAGACAAGTACAGTGCCTCAGGAAGAAGAGATTTAGGACTGCCGACACGGTTTTCAGACACACGCTTTACCAGTAGACTATGTGGATCTACATGAATACTACGCAAGGCATCTGAAGGTGTGTGGTGAAGGTTATTTCTGATACCACTAACGGTAATGTGTTATTTCGCAGGCATGCCTACTGCCTAGTATACTGTATTAAGCACATTCACTAGTTGTTGGGGTTCATTTACACAAGAATGAAACAATGAAATATCATCCTCAAAAGTCGGGTAATGAAGATGCCGTCGAGTAACATATATTTCTTCTCCGTTCTCTTAGTTTATTACACTGAAATGTCTACTGAGATTAGTTTCTGTGGTATGGGATTTCCTTATCAGACTCACTTTTAAATTAAAACATTTTCCTCTTTCTGGATGAGGACCAATGAAAAACATAGCTCTGATATTCACATTTTCTAGTATACTACTACAGGTTTACTTAGACTCTTGTTTCTCAGAGATCTCAGTACAATTGTGCTGAAACTGTTCCAAAGCCTTCTTATAGTTAGCGAGTCCCAAATTAAGTGGAAAATCATTGTCTCATTGTCATTGTTCCGTGCTATAATTTATTTCACGAACTGCCTACGCATTATTCTACAGTAGCCGTTTCTGAAGCTTCTTTGTTCTTTCCAATGATTTTATTCTACCGGTTTTCCTCATGCATCTGTTGCCGATTTTACTTAAAACTGTATAGCACATGGGGAGGTGACTGATACGCCTACCGTTTTTCTCTTTTATTCTCGAATGGAAGAGTTATGTCAGTGTTCTGATTTTCGAGGCTTATCTTCTTCTTCACACAAAATATGTGTCAGTTTGTGTCCAGATATAATCATTCCAACTGAAACATCATCTCATGACACCTGTTCTTTCATCGTATCTCTAATGACTTCATGAACTTTATCTGCCTATCCTTCCTGACTGTCATTCTTTCCTTATTAACCATCCGTATTTCTGATTCGTCTTCGGACGAGTGTTCGATTTTATATCTGTTACTAATTACTCTGCCAACTGCTATTTTAAGGAATGCAATATCGTGTCTACCTTACGATGGTTTTCGGATCTGTCTTAACAGACTTTCAACCTTACTTTTGAATTTATTTTCAACACAGTTATGATTAACTTGGCTTTCTTCTGTCTATTACTCTGCAAACCACCACAACACACGCAAACTCAACGTTGATAGCTGGGATCTTAGTGTTTTGCGTGGACTAATGCACGATAACGTGACAGGCTCATTTCTCCTCCCAGAGGAAAAGATAGCAGGAAATGTTTACCTGCAGGTGCTCGAACATGTCCTACTACCACAGATGTAAGAGGTGCAGTTGTCCATCGCCTTCCGGTATGATGTATCCCGTGTCCCCCCTGCCCCCCTTCTCACTATCCAATCAAACTCGAGTTTGAACTTGCGGGATACGCTGAATGAAAACTTTTCCGGGAGGTGGATGAGCCATGATGATCCCAATTTATCGCCTAAGCACTCTTGAAATATCATGCATTAGACATATTTTTCTGGACTGACGTTAATTATCACGTTTACACTTTACTAATGACACTACTGCCTTTTGTGCACGAATCAATGAAGCAATCAGAACTATTGATACAGTAATACTGAGCCGTACATGGGCAGAACTTTTATATTTCTTGATTTTATACGAGCGATGAAAGCTTATTACAATGAAATTTTGGTACTACAAAATATAAAATGTTTGTGAGCTGATGAACGTCTTATAACAAACAAACGATGCTCTTTTTTATAGTTTCCACATTTAATTTTTTGAAATGATAGCAGTACTTAATAATACCTCGTACGTATTAGATCTCTATTATCCGTTTCTGTAAGTGCCTCCTTCTCTTTAATATTTGCCTAGTTCCATTTTATATAACTATTTCTTTCACTTATAAAATCCCGCGAAATCGTTTGTGGAGAGCAGCTTTGTTAACTAGTGATCCTTCTCGCCTGTTTTGGTATACTCTTCACTTTACTATAATCTGCACATGTAGCTCAATTTAATCTGTATACAATATATCAGTATAGTAAAAAGAACATAGACAAAGAGAGTATTGTTTTCGAGTACGTTAAGTGTACTTTTCAGTAAAGACGATGCCTTCAAAATGCGCTCCTTGAGTGCATTTTCTTCTACCGTACTTTGATACTTCCCGCAAAGCAGTCGGAATGAAGGCGGGATGCGAACCGAGACACTCAGTCTTCATTTCGCCGTACCCACGAGACAAGCGCCCCCCCATCCGATCACACTTCATCCTGTTCGGGTCCGTGATGGAGAGCGCCATAAAACCAAAGATTAGGTGCCGCAGCCTCTGATATCCCGATGCGTTTCTCAGTGGCTCACGTAATCTATTTCTGAGCCGATGCCTGAAAGCTGGCTAAGGACGGATCACAGCGCGAATGCGAAGGATCCGGCGAAATGGAGAGGGTGGTTTACGCGGACAGCACGTAATCCTAGTCCATCAACGGTAGAGCGCTCTGATACACGAATATTCTCTGTATGGTGTTAGAAGTTTTTATATGATAATTTGCAATGCTTTTTGAATGTTAAGCCCGTGTACAGACTTATTGCCGTTCACAAACTTTTACACTACTGGCCATTAAAATTGCTACACCACGAAGATCACGTGCTACAGAAGCGAAATTTAACTGACAGGAAGAAGATGCTGTGCTATGCAAATGATTAGCTTTTCAGAGCATTCACACAAGGTTGGCGCCGGTGGAAACACCAACAACGTGCTTCCACGAGGAAAGTTTCCAGCCGATTTCACATACACAAACAGCAGCTGATCGGCGTTTCCTGGTGACGCATCGTGCAAGGAGGAGAAATGCGAACCATCATGTTTCCGACTTTGATAAAGGTCGGATAGTAGTCTATCGCGTTTGCGGTTTATCGTATCGCGACATTGCTGCTCGCGTTGGTAGAGATCCAATGACGGTTAGCAGAATATGGAATCGGTGGGTTCAGGAGGGTAATACGGAACGCCGTGCTGCATCCCAACGGCCTCGTATCACTAGCAGTCGAGATGACAGACATCTTATACGCATGGCTGTAACGGATCGTGCAGCCACGTCTCGATCCCTGAGTCAACAGATGGGGACGTTCGCAAGACAACAACCATCTGCATAAACAGTTCGACGACGTTTGCAGCAGCACGGACTATCAGCTCGGAGACCGTGGCTGCGGTTACCCTTGACACCGCATCACAGACAGGAGCGCCTGCGATGGTGTACTCAACGACGAACCTGGGTGCACGAATGGCAAAACGTAATTTTTTCGGATGAATCCAGGTTCTGTTTACAGCATCACGATGGTCGCATCCGTGTCTGGCGACATCGTGGTGAAAGCACATGGGAAGCGTGTATTCGCCATAGCCATACTGGCGTATCACCCGGCGTGATGGTATGGGGTGCCATTGGTTACAAGTCTCGGTCACCTCTTGTTCGCATTGACGGCACTCTAAACAGTGGGCGTTACATTTGAGATTTGTTACGACCCGTGGCTGTACCCTTCATTCTATCCCCGCGAAACTCTACATTTCAGCAGGATAATGCACGACCGCATGTTGCAGGTCCTGTACAGACCTTTCTGGTTACAGAAAATGATCGACAGCTGCCCTGGCCAGCACATTTTCCAGATCTCTCACGAATTGAAAACGTCTGGTCAATGGTGGCCGAGCAACTGGCTCGTCACAATACGCCAGTCACTACTCTTGATGTACTGTGGTATCGTGATGAAGCTGCATGGGCAGCTGTACCTGTACACGCCATCCAAGCTCTGTTTGACTCAATGCCCAGACGTATAAATGCCGTTATTACGGCCAGAGGTGGTTGTTATGGTTACTGATTTCTCAGGATCCATGCACCGAAATTGTGTGAAAGTATAATCACATCTCAGTTCTAGTATAATATATTTGACCAATGAATACCCGTTTATGATCTGCATTTCTTCTTGGTGTAGCAATTTTAATGGCCAGTAGTGTACTACTCTGCTGATTACGCAACAACAGCCCCACCCCTTGCTAAAAATAAAACCACCAATAATACTTTTAGGATATTCAAATTTTCTTCGGTACCAAATACTTCTGGTATCTTCGTCAGTCAGGCCGAAGTTCATCTTACTTTCTAGATCCGAAATTTTTTCCACTTATTGTACTTTCCCTTAATCATTAACATTTTCGTACTGTCTTATTTTATCGCTATAATCTTCATTATATCTTTTTTCTGTACCATTACGTTGAATACAATAGGAAACACGCTGAAATCTGGATGTTACCGACGCTATAAATAGTTTTCTGTCGATGGACTAGGTCGTTCACAAAACAGAACCATTCAGCAATACAGAACCATTATTCGGTCCTCTTATTATCCCGTGTCCATTGTTCTCGGTAATTAATAACTTACATTTTTCCTGGTAAGTTATATTCCGTCGTTCTGCACGTAAGTAAAGAAAACACTTAACGGTTAAAATGAGTATGTTTCATAACAGAGCCCACTGTACTTTGTGTGGTTGATAAAATATTCTTATTTCTGTATCTCCAGCATGTTGGGGTTGAAACAAGTCTGCAACTTTTACATTATTACAATAAATGTTAGAGAAATCGATTTAAGCTGCGTAGGAACTTTTTCATTATCGAAACTAGTAAGAAATAAACTCCCTATGGTTCGTCTAACAGTTATTATTTTTAGTTTTGTTTTTTTGTTTTATATTCAGATGACACAAATGTCACCGACAAGAATACCATCAGAGCTATCATTTCATGTGTCAGTTAGCAGCATGTAGAACTGGACCACAGCATGTGATGCTACGCTGGTTAGCCAAATTTTGCATGCGTTGACCGATTCCTTGTGTGATTCACTGATATTATTGTCAGGGGATACTACGTTTTCTTCTGTTTATGAAGTTCACGCTATTACATTTAAAGAATGTGTCCAGTCTTCACACCTTTTTATAACCTCACCAACATCTGACGACAGTTGTGCAGCTTCTCTAAGACAGTACTTCATCATAGATAACCCCATCACCGGTGAAAAGGCTGAGGTTATTGTCAATATTGTACGCAACAGCTTTGAAATATAACAGGAATAGCTATGGTCCAAACACACTTCCATGGGCCAACTTCGAAGTTACTTCTGTATCCGACGATGCTTCTGCATCAAAGAAAATTTGCTGCGTCCTCTCTAATAAAAACAAAAAAAAAAAAAAAATCGTCAGAGCAGTCACTAAATTCACTTGAAATACAATAAAATATTACTTTGGAAAATAAGCGGTGATGTGGTGCTGAATCAAACGTTTTCGGGAATCTACATAATTGCCTTGATCAAGTCAATTGAGAAAAGGAAGTGTTGGACTTCACATGAGAGATGTTTGGCGGAGTCTATGCGAACCGGAACACTCGTTCTGTTCGAGATATCTCAATACGTTTGAGAGCGTAGTATGTCCAAAGATTTTACAAGAAACTAATGTCAAATACAGTGAACGTAAGTTTTCTGACCCACTTCTGCTACCTTTTATGTACACGGATATGACCTTTTTCCTTTCAGCGAATGAGCATGGTGTTTTGTTCAACGGATGTACCGTGGAATATACACTGCACAGGAAAATCAAAGGACTTCTTTTTGGAGACACCGGAATTCTAACCCACTGTTACGGTTAAGATTGAAATTTGGGTCGAAAGTGAGTACAGTCTTTCTCTGTAATGGTGCAAAAGCGTGGAGCCCTGCGACCTCAGATCGTGCTAGACGGCGCTTCAAACAACAATGCGTCAGACAGTTGCAGAAAAAACACCACATCAGAAGTTCGTGTGACAGGTAAGACGGGTTAGTGATGTCACGTTGCCACCAAAATTCAGTACAACGTCCCCAAATGTCACAGCTTACCCACATTTAACCACTTCTCTCGACGCGTCTTTGATTGAGGTCAGAATCGCGAGACCCAACATTGAAATAACACCGCTTTCTTACTAGTGGCGGAGGAGAACATTCTACATAATCTGCCGCTCAGAATCGGCAAGGAAGGCCGCCGGGGATAGCACAAAGGGCGTCAATGAGAACCATCC
Source organism: Schistocerca americana (assembly GCF_021461395.2). Taxonomy (NCBI): domain Eukaryota; kingdom Metazoa; phylum Arthropoda; class Insecta; order Orthoptera; family Acrididae; genus Schistocerca; species Schistocerca americana. Next base: position 266,593,144 of record NC_060124.1, on the reverse strand, counting down.
CTACATCTGGGGCGTTGATTCCCAAACATTTCGCGGTGAATAACGACTGTTCGCAGTTCAACAGGAAGATGTGTTTTCACAGACTTCGACACTTACGATACCTTCAGCGTTTCGACCCTTCTCTAAGGGAATTGTGGCTCTGCATCGCCATCGAACGTGGTCGCACCTATTTGGACCGCAATGCGACCGCAATTATATGCCCTAGTGTACACGCTCGAATCTTTAGGAACCGAATCGAAACCACTGGACAAAACTTTAACGTGATCAGGAGGAGTGCTTATGATTTTTCAGATTCCCCCTGTGGCGTCATCACGGGGGGATGCGACTTTCACACATCCGTCAATAAAATTGGGAACGGTCACTCTAAGATCCCCTCATCTCGGCAGAACCCTCATTGGTACCCGCCCACGTTTATTGAGAACGCATGACGATATCCTAGGCGCTTGTAGACTGGCAACCCTTCGATGCACTCCGATTCCGGGTGGCCTACTATCAAGCGCAAGAGAGCAATATAGCGGTGAAAGAACAGCAGCGTAGCCTCTCTGCACGCCTCTGGTATTCCTGCAGTGATTCTTTCTGTACAGGTACATTCGTCCTGACAATGTGGACAGAGTAGTGGGTAAGGTTTCTGCACTTAACTTAGGATCCACTTAGCAACTAATAAACACACGAAACACTCCGTTGCCACATTTACCTTTACTGTAATTTTAATTAACGTCGAAGCCATAAAAACACCAAACATGGAGGCCAAATGTACGCATCTAAAAGCTACCTAAAAAAGGAATAAAATCACTTAAATTTGTTTCCACAAGAGGAGAATACAACGTTCCAATTCGGACCTCGTTAACACTTACATTTTACTGACATTAAATATAACAAGATAAATAATCATACATTTGACGGGAACAAATGAGTAACACTACAATCTTTACAGATGAGAATACGACTATATCCACGAAGTTTCGCGCCCTGGCAAGGGAAATACTTGACTTCAACAAAAAGTGTGATTACAGTAAGCACTAATTCCACTCCACAAACGTAGTAACGATATAAGCGAAACAAATGTACTGAAGGAGGATAGCCGGATGTGCCGCAGTAAAAAGGGTCACTATCAGCCCCGTCAGGACGCGACCCCCGTGAACACGTCGGTTTCAGCTACCTGCAACATACACAGAGTCATTTCTATGTTCTTAAAAACAATTAACATGAAAAGGCACAACGCGTAACACACAAATGAAAATGTAAACGACTACTTCACAGAACTAGCTCCTCTTCAGACAAAGCAAACAGCAGAATATTAATAACTCGTAAAATAATTCCATCCTATAACAAACTAAGGTACCACGTAATACAATATCGTCTTGAGCTCATACAATACTCAGTCTGACTTGTCTGCTTATGGCTCTTACAACTCAGCAGTGTCAGTTTAAGCAAACCCGGGAATACAAAACTCGAAATATGACAGGAATAATGATTGAAGCCACTGACAAAGCTAGCCTGCCACACAGAGGAGACAATAGTGATTTACAGTGGCACACAACCGACCTTACATCTCCAGTTTAGTATAATCAGAATAAACTATTTTGTGTATAATAATTACTTACAGTACCATGACAACCTCCGAATAACACTTATTACCCAACGTAGCTGCTGGTATTGAAAGGCACCTTTAGCAATACTGAGTTCGAGTGTATTCACTTAATGGAAGGTGTGACGATTGCGATTCTACCCTGTCACTAAGTATCGCCAAAATACCCGAAAAGTACCATGTTAACTAATGCAGTCCAAATCAAGTCGTATCTAAATAGACGTTTCTCCAAATTTTACTTCCCAACACAATATCTGACCGTGCATTTATCCCAGTTTAGCATAGAATAACCGTATTAAATAAGATTTAAGGACATTGACAAAAAAATTTGTTTCTAACATCAATAAACAAAAGAATACCAAAGTTGAGTGATGAAACCACAATTTTACACGACTCTCATTCAAAGTAATCACAACCCGTGTGGTTTGACAGCTACCCACCTTTGAATTACCCACTATAGGATGTTAGCACCAATAGGAAGCGAGCTTCACTGTCATTGGTCGCCGTTTAAGAAATTAATGGCGGGGGCCCTTGTCCAAGTAGCAAGGCATTACAATACTTCTGGTAAATGCTACGGCACACGAATTTAGACACATACCCTCCAAAAGTTATAAAAAAATATACACATGCGGTGGCAGCGGATTTAAAACGTAAAAGAAAATAAAAATGGAAATAATTAAAAGGGATATGGCTACTGATAATGAAAGTCAACAATGTCTACATAGAACACACCACTTCGTGGGGAACACTTTTATTCTAAAGGAGACAAATGTTACGTGTATGTCAGCCAAAAGGAAATGAAAATGGTTTGCAATAATTTTGTGTCTTTGCGAGGAGAGCGCTGCTTTTAAATCTTATCTTGTGTGTTGTGACGATGGTCGCGATATCGACGGCAGCTGGCTGTTCCTGGTGAAACGCTGAGATCTGCTCCCACAGTTGTGTGATTACAGCTGATGATTTTTCCTCGTAATCGGGCGGGCGGTGGTATTCATTAAGCTGCAAATCTGACTACAGTGGCGTTTTGCAGGCCACAGGTTGGTCGATGTAATTGTTGTTACAGATGTCCGTATGTGCACAGTATTAATGTTTCTGGCACACACAATTTAAGTTTACTTATGCCACACACAGTTTATAAAACTTGCCGACGGCGAATTCTATAGAAAGTCAATTCGTATTATGACTGCCGCGATCGCGAAAAACCGTCCCGGACGGGAATGTACTCACACACAATAGACAGTTCGCATAAGTTCATAACGACTGTTACTGATATAGGCGTCGGACAGTTCATCGAAACGCGAATAAATATGTAAGTTCACAGTACTTGAGTGTACGAAAACACAGTCAAAATACAAGTGCAGTTCAATTCACAGACACAGAGCTACAATACCGCCCATTCTCGGTTGCGTTGTCATAGTTACTTCGTCTCACGGCACAGTCTCAGTATTTACTTCGCCCAGTTTCTACACTCACTGTTATCATATCACGTACTGGTATAAAACAGTCATTCAAAACGTACATCGCTTGCCACTAAACTCAACTTTCACCAGTTCGTAAAAGTCACAACTCCCACAGTGAAACATGTGTCCGCCTCTATCGCTACCCAACAACACAAACCCCGTTTGTTGGATCGACTATCGATATTGCTCTCTCCATTTCTCAATACTCTCACCCACAGTTTATACAACATCAAAGTAAATTACATATATCTTCACACAACTATTTTCTACCAAACTTATAACAGTAAACGATTAACACAAAAAAATTAAAGCTTTCCGCAATCAATAAACTATAAACATATTTATCTACTTACAAAAAAGAAATAATTTACAGTTATATATTACATCTAGAAAACAACTTTTATATCTATATAACAGGACAAAAGAAAATAAAAATGCGCTACAACATCAAAGATATATGAACGGACGGAAAAAAACAAGATAAAATTGTGTATCTATCGCAAAATAACGATTTCTTCAGAAAGGGTCTCAACTTTACATCCCTTTGCACATAGCTCTCTGTTTATACACTTCTATAACTTCTGAAACTAAAGAAGGGCACATAAACGCACATATAACTGACACAGATTCAAGCAGAATAAAACAGTACCTTAGTATGACGCAAATGGCTTCATTAGCTTTACACGTGGGATATCTTCACCATTCAGTAATTCCGAAATATATTCAACAATGCGTGAGACCAAGACGTCACTGTGGTATCAGCTATTTACTTCACATAATTTCCTGCACAGATACAAGGCAGACGAAGCGTTTTCACATGCAACAGCGGCGAGCATCACACATTTTCTCTGTCACGCCACAGATACATATCAATTTCAATGGTCAGCAACAAGAACCTATACATGCCCTCGCAGCAGAAAATCCCCAAAACACAACAGTGTACCACCGCGATACCAAACCCGAGGTCCCATCAAGCCACTGCCGGGATCTCTCACTGATCCTGCCCATAGCGTACAGGCGTCGTACCACAGGCCTCACGGTAAACGTCAAGAAGCCACCTCCGACCCTGCGAATATCCGCTGTCTCTTTTCTCTCCGTTAACCACCCGAACTCCGGCCTGAATCGCGGAAGGCAAAGATGGTGAACCTATAATCGTTGGCAGCGATGCCATTCTAAGTGCAAGGACACTGGCGCCAGCCGCGCCACGGCTCAGTAGTAAAAGGAATAACCACAAGTGGCGACATTTTAAACATAACCAACGGTTCTCGTGGATCATCTTTCCCTTTCAACCGACCTAAATCTGACCTGTAGCAGCTGATTTTAACGAAGTAAAAATTTTGTTTTCTACATCAAATAAACTGCAACAAAAATTATTACATAACAGAAAGTGCAATCATGACCCACACGCACATTCTGGATTATGCTACGTAACATGATGGGAATGCTCTATGTTCTACCTACAACAAAAAGACCAAGAATCCAACAGCAGGTGCTCAGAGTACGTTAAACCTACGTGCACAACAGACACACAACATCAGCAATAGCGACACCCAAACACAACACAGTCTTGCTCCCAATGTCAAAAATCAACGTCCGACCTGCCCGGTGCCTTTAACTTTCATAAATACAATCTAATTGTCAACAAACAGGTCGTCCACTTTGTTTCGATTTTTTGTACATTATTCTTGTCAGCAGGTTGGATGCTCGAACTTATAAGCTGATTCGCGGGTTAGTTTCCTCACACATTTGGCACAGCCACGTTCGGAATAGTGAAGAAGACATTTTTCCGAAAGCCCGACGGTTCGTCATCAGTCTCCACACACCAATTTCTATAGTCGCTTGGTTGCCACTATCCCCAACGATTTTAGAAATTCCGATGAAATGTTAATCTCTTCTATTTCATTTGGCCTCTAGTCTGTCTGAGTCCATTTAAATTGTGGCTCCAGTTTCGTCTACCACGTCACCAGACAAGTCTTCTCCCTCATAGACGCTTCCAATGTACTCTTTCCATCTACTGAATCTTTCCTCTGCGTTTCCCAGTGGAATTCACATTGCAGTCTTGATTTTACCTCCATTGCTTTTAATATCACCGAAGGCTATTTTCATTTTTATGCACGATGATTCTGTCCTCTCGACGATCATTTTTTTTTTTTCGATTTCTTTACACCTTTCCAGCAGACGTTTCCGCCTTGGCTGCCCTACTCTTCTCATACATTTTATTTATAATCGATTTATACTGCTGCACTGCTGAACATTTTCGTGCTTCCTTATTCCTTCTATCAACTGAAGTAGTTCTTCTGTTACACAAGGTTTCTTCTAGTGACGTACATTTAACGACTATCAAAAATCTGACAGTCCACTGTTTAGTGATGTCCACCGTTATTCACTAAACAGCCAACTCTGGTGTTCCTTATCGCAATATCCACATCCTCAGCAAAATTCATATGCTTCTCACCAGTCCTCGGTACTTCAGTGTCCCATTTCCTTTCCCTCTGAGTCTTCCAGACGATCCTCCTTAATTACAGTCTATTCTTCACCATTTCTAAATTGTGATCTGAGTTTATACATGCTCCTGGGTACGCCTTACAATCGTGTATTCGATTTCGAAATCTCAGTCTGAATATGACGTAATCTAAGTGGAAACTTAATTATCTCCCTACCTTTCGCAATTCTACCTCCTGTTCTTGTGAATCTTTAACATTGTATTCGTTATTGCCATCAGAAATTTATTACAGAAGAGGTCTTTTTCCTGTCCTGTACACTTTTCTTCTACTCCCTTCTCTACACCTACATTCCAGTCCTTTATGTTTATATGAAGAGACTGTGTATGATTCGACTGCAAGCATGTGACGCATTTATAGAGATGCTTTTGGTCAACAACCCCAGAAGGACAGTAGTGTTGGCATGGAAATTATGTATGGCGAAACCCTAGAGAGGTTCCGCTGATCTTCAAGCTCCTCCGGACCAGATGAAACAATACAGCTGAAAACTGGAGTGGAAAGAACTATTTGAAGAAAACTACAACAAACACGGACCTAGAGACTGTGTGTTCCCAGACAAAGGAATACGTTTAGCGGAAAAAGGAACAGTGTCAAATGAAGGTTGTCCAAGAGAATTTGTCGTGGACTCAAGACGGAGAATGTGAAGTGTACAAACAGCTGTTATATGTTAGTGTCCCTACATCAGCAGTAACTCTGAGGGTAAGATTGTTCTTTGGGGAACGGAACATAACGGTAATCCCAAAGCCTGTGCCACTGCCTTACCTAGAGTGACAGTAGGTGCGTCAGTGATCTGAAAACACGGCAACCCAGCAGAAGCAGCCTCTTCCGTGCCGCCCACTCCCAGGATTCGACGCCCGAGTCTAGAACACTGACCAACTTTCGGAAAGCTTACGTGCTAGCGAGAGGATGCACAAGGCGGAGGAATGTGGTGGAAGTGCGTCTCTTTTGTGGCCAGTATTTTCACGAGAGACATTTCATAAATAATGCACACTAATTCTTTTTGCTTACACGTTTCTTTTTTTTAAATATCTGTTTAGATTCCTTTAGTATGATCTCCCTGCTTCTCTATTACTCAATTCCAATGTCTTCGAAGTTCTGTTATTCCATCCAGGACACTATATCTGTTGATCTGTCGAATACCTCATGGTACAAAGCTCTTTCAGAGGAAGATAATGACATCCATGCACAGGTTTTTTCAGCTTGTGGAGAAAGTGGAAGTCTGGTGGACTCATTTCCGGGCTGTAGGGAGGAAGCGGCAACATTCCCCATCCGTATACGCGCAGTTTATACGCTACAACATTGCCGGTATACGGGTGATAATTTTTGTGAAGAATGAGTGGCACAGCCTCGACTAATTGGGTCGAATTTTGTGCATTTGTCTACGCAGGTGTGGCATGAAATTACGATAGTACGCTGCTGCGACACTTGTTGCGCATGGTATTCTATCTTTCATGATGGTTCCTTGGAGGTCGTAACCAAATATCATCATTTGCGTGAGCTTTGATTGAGAACGTCGAAATTTTCTTCGACGTGAAGAATCTTAAGCACTCCACTCATCGGACTGTGATTTCAACTCCAGTTCAAACTCTCTAATCGACTTTCACCAAGAGCGACAGTTCGACACAAGAATCCTTGACCTTCAAAATTGAGTCTTTGTTTGAGCAACGTAGCCATGCCCAGTCCCTTCTGCTTCTCTTCAGCAGTCAAACTGTGAGAGACACATCTCGTTGAAATTTTTGTCTTCTGCCTGACACTTGTCAGAAAATGAAGTCCTGATGCTGGTGGAATTCCCGTAATGCTATTTTCTTAAAGAGCATGTGCCACAAGTTGCACACTTCGTTCATCAGTTGACATTTTTGGACTTCCGGGTCTTAGATTGCTCATACGACCAGCGCGAAGGCGATTAACTCAAATTGAGATCCACTTGAAATTCATCACGAACTTCACTTAACGCGGTGTGGATTTCTGTTGGGTTTTTGCCGCGTAAAGTTTCGATCCTGATGTCTTCAACAGTTACTGTTTCCGAGACACCTGCAGGGTCCTTTTCTACCTCTCGTCAGTTACATGTCACACAGCGAGAAACAAAAACATGTGCTTCTTCACCAAGGTCCCAACTGAATCTGCCGTAATTTTCATTGTTTTGCAACAAACAATCTACTGTAATACTAATCGCTGAATTATTTATGGTATGTCCCTCGTACCCTCAGCGCCACACAGTGATCGTTCCTGGCATCGGCAATGTCGTGACACACAGCGGTGTCGGACGCAGCAATGAAGTCAACGCCGCGCTTGTGATACCATCGCAACTTCCGCCGCAGGGTTCTGAAATGCTGACTGATGTGTAACTGCCTCGGCGCTTCGCAGCTAGTACTCTGAAGTCTCCACGATTTCGCTCGCCGTCTTACCTGCCACCGCCGTGTGGCCCGAGACATGTACGGCTGGGGTCCGCCGCTGGGTGAAGCTGCCCTGCAGACAATGCTCCAGGGTTCATGTCCCTGGGCAGCACGGCATACCTTCACACCACAAAGACACTGGCCGACAGCTCTGATCCGAAAGCCGTCACCGACTCAGTGCCCGACCACCATGTGAACACAGCGCCTGCATGCGCGTTAGTCTCGCTCGGTGCAGAGCGTGTCAAAAAGGACTTTGCAACTTTGAAATGATATAGAAATTTATTTAGATAACTTACAGAATTGGAAAATGTGCATTTCTTTAGTGATTAACCTCAAGTTTGATTCACGTTGTGCAGCAGTATCGCCGACCGGCCGGTGTGGCCCACCGGTTCTAGGCGCTGCATTCTGGAACCGCGCGACCGCTACGTTCGCCGGTTAGAATCTTGCCTCGGGCATGGGTGTGTGTGATGTCTTTAGCTTAGTTAGGTTAATGTAGTTCTAAGTCCTAGGGGACTGATAACCTCGGAAGTTAAGTCCCACAGTGTCAGAGCCATTTGAACCATTTTTTTGCAGCAGTACCTATTCCGCCATCAGGAACACCAACATTGAGCACAGTTCATATGGCTACTTTTGCTGATGGGCAGCGTGCTCGTCGTGTCCTTTGCTTTCCTGAAACGAACTGTGCAACGTCTATTCGGCGTTAATTTACTAACTAATACGCTAAGGAACTTCTAACCAGGCCTACGGTCTACTCTTGGCACGGTAACCTTGTGTCCTTAGCAAACTGAAAGTGCATGGCCCTGTCTTCTGATCACTGGTACCTCCACTGACACTGGAATTGTGTAAAACTGGCACTGTAAAGCTTTCTAACTCCACAGATCGATGAAGATTACCGACATGGGATGTTTTCCTACCAGAAAGACAATGCACCATGTCATTTTGTTAAGAAGTTTGAGGTTTCCTCAACATCGCTTCCCAGTTCAGTGGACTGGTCATGAGGGCCAATCACGTGGCCTCTCTGGGGTTCCATGAAAGAAACGCGTGTACGTTCACCCCCCCCCCCCTCCCCCCCGGCAAAGATTTTAGCCGATCTGAAAAATCTAAACTACGCTGCCATCGTACAAGCTACTCACGAAATGCTGTAGCGAGTGTGGGAGGAAACTGATTACCGGTGGGATGTTTGCCACATCACAAATGGTAGTCACATCGAAACAAAGTGACACTTGACACTTTCATGTGAAACTTGAGGTTGTTTGCTACGAAATGGGAAATCTACTGATTCGGCAAGATATCTCAATAAATTTCCTTATCATTCCAAAATTTAAAAGTCCTTTTTGACTCACCCTGTATTTTTGCAGCACGAATTGAGTGTGTTTTAGTCGGCTCATCGTGAGTTTTTATCGCGATATTTCACAAAGAAACGCTGAAACACTTGAAAGGATATGCACAGCTGTCCACAAATCATTCACAGTTCAGTGCGTTTGTCTCAATCACTCCTATACTTGTTTAGCGTAACGTCATCGCGTGTTCCCAATAACGTCGGATTTTCACAGATCGGACCTTATTTTGCGAACATGCCGACTATGCCGCACGTTGTGAGCTTCGTTGAGACTCCATGAGCAATGTTAGTATTTTCAAACTTCCTTGCCACTCACTAGAATGAGCAAAGTATGACCTCGGAGCCCATATGACAGGAGTGCAAAATTTGCTGTCGGTTACGGTCCCCTCAGTGGCTAGTGAACCCTCGCTGTCCTTTACCAAGGGCACCATTACTCAGTGTACAGTTGAACTGCCAACGATTAATGGACCCACAACCATTTGTGTATGCCTCCACTTCACAGAGGAGGCAGGACATTCTACAAGAGAGGAAGTGAGTCGCACTAGCTTAGTTACGGTTTCAGTGAAAGAGGCACACCAAGTACTAGATTCAGAGGATGGGTGTAGCACACTAGGTTTCCACTGGTCTCTCTGTACAGAACCCCTAGGCATACCACTGACAGACAATTCAATGTCAAGTGGGCGGAAAGTAACAGATGCTAATGTCCTCTGAAAGAGACAGTGTCCCCGAGGGGGTAGTATAGCCCTTACTACACACCCAGCTGCAGAAGCTTTCAATCTATTGCCCTCAGTCAGGATGATTTCCAGCTGCTTATGAACACAAACTCAATCCTTGGCTTACAACAGCATACAGAGTGGGATCACACGTAAATTCATCAAAAGATTACAGAATTTAAATAGTTAAGGTACTACACTTTTAACCTCCCCAGTTATAAAAATTTATATAACATTCATATTTAGCGTAACCTCCCAACAGTTTTATTATACCGTAATCTTTTTTCTTTACAGTAATCGGGATGGCCATGGATTGGAACAATTAGTAAATTCTTTAAATTGAGATGAATGGTTGTCAAAAAGTTAATTTTTATAAGAAAGATTATTATTAAGAATTTTTTTTAAAAAACATTTACATGGGACTTGATATAACAATACTACATATGCAGGACGCTGCTTGTACCTTATACTACATTGCTCAGGCACCGCCATGGCTCCCCACTACCGGCCCAGCCAACTCGATACACACGACTGCCCGCTACTTGGTTCATGTGGTATACACGACTTCTAACAAACACCGAACAACGCGCTCCAGTACGCGGCCGCCAAATACATCGCTGGCCGCACTTCTCTGGGCGACCCGCTGCTTCCATCGCTGGCCATCTTCACACGCACGCTCCCTTACGTGGCCGAGAAATACATCGCTGGCCGCACTTCTCCGGGCGGCTCGCGGCTACCATCGCTGGCCGCCTTCGCGCGCGCGCGTTTGTCAGCACACAGCAATTGGCTACGCCAGGAAACATTGCGATTGGTTTTCCCTGGAAAACAGCGACCCCAGCCGACGGCTCCATTAGCTAGCAAGCCTTATATAAACCCGGCCGCCGCCGAAAACGACAGTTCTCATCGGGAAGTGCAGTACGCTGTGTTCCAGCTGCTTGTGGATGACTCGCGGCACTACTCGGGGTTACCTGGCTGCTCGGCGGAAATCTAGCGACTTCACTTGGAGAGACTGAACTTCACTGGACTTGGGAATAATTATGGGACGTGCAGTCCACTATGCACATTTGGACATTGGTATAACCAAACTTTAATTATGTATTACTTCTGAGTGTGAGCCTGGGTAGACGCTTGGCCAATCTAATTGTTAAAAAGTGATTTGTGATTTAATAAACCAGAGTGATGAAGTTATTGTGTTATTCCTGGTTATAACAGTTCAAATGGCTCTGAGCACTATGACACTTAACTTCTGAGGTCATCAGTCCCCTAGAACTTAGAACTACTTAAACCTAACTTACCTAAGGACATCACACACATTCATCCCCAAAGCAGGATTTGAACCTGCGACCGTAGAGGTCCCGTGGTTCCAGACTGTAGCTCCTAGAACCGCTCGGCCACACCGGCCGGCACTGCCCGCTACTACTTACTCCTACTGCTACACAGTTCCTACTGCTGACAAAACTGCTCTCTGGTCTGAGATTCCATTATAGCTTACGTACAGCAGGCAGCGCGTGATCAGTCCATTGAAATTACATCTGCTCGAGTGCGCTAGCAACAAATTCCTTAATCATGGACCTCTTACACACTCTAAGAGCAAAAAAATTAACGTACGACGAAGGTTTTATCCGAATGCCGCAGAAATCGACAGATTTGATGTGCATGTACAAATAAACAAATGTTACAGTTTCAGAAAAATTGCATGATTTGTACTTCACAAATTGAGAAATTCAGTAGTACTTTGGTCCATCTCTGACTCGTGTGCAACCAGTTGTTTCGCTTGCCACATAGCTGTAGGATGACCTCCTGAGATATATCGTGCCAAATTCTATCCAGTTGGCGAGCTACATCGTCAAAATCCGGAGCTGGTTGGCGGTCTCTGTCTATAATGCTCCAAACGTTCTCGATTGGGGAGAGATCCATCGAAGTTGTTGGCTAAGGGAGGGCTTGCCGATACGGAGACAAGCAGTAGAAACTCTCGCTCTGTGTGGGCGGGCATTATCATGCTGAAATGTAAGCCCAGGACTGATTGCCACGCAGGGCAGCAAAACGGGATGCGGAAAGTTGTCGACGTACCGCTGTGCTGTAAGGATGCCACGGAAGACAACCAAAGGGGTCCTGCTATGAAAAGGTATGGTGCGCCAAATCGTCGCTCATGGTTGTCGGGCCGTGTGGTTGGCGGACTCACGTTGGGATCCCAGCACTGTCCGAGGCGACTCCAAACATTTCTTCGGCCTGGAACCTGTTGACTGGAGTTGAACTGACTTCAGTGACGAGTTCTTCTTCGAATTGAGCCCCGGTGACCAACGCAAATGTGCCTGGGGACGCCCCAGACAGTGGTGGGAAACTAACCTGAGAGTCGCCTGCCGTACGGCTCGACATCCAGGAGTAATGATCTGGGATGTCATTTCATCTCAAAGGTGAACCCCTTTGGTTATCCCCCGCGGCGCAGTTACGGCACAGCGCTACGTCGACGGTATTCTGCGCCTCGTTTTGTTGTCCTCCGTCGCAAACACATCTTTGTTCACATTTCGGAAAGATAATGTTCGCCCGCACTCAGTGAGAGTTTTTGCTGTTTGCCGTCGTGCTTACCAAAACCTGCCTTGGACAGTAATATTACCGGTCTCTCCCCAACTGAGAACGTTCGGAGAACTTAGGGTAGCGCTATCCAAGCAACTCAATATTTTGGCGATCCAATTGCACCAATTGAACAGCATATGACACGATATCCCTCAGGAAGACTTCTTATAACTCTATCAATCAATCCCAAATCTAATAATTGCTTTGCACTGGGGCCAAAGGTGGAACAATGGGTTATTGACTTGCTCAATTTAAGAAACTCTTTTTCTTGAAAACATCATCAAATTTATTTTAATTTGTGATTATTTTTCAGTCTGTACATGTACATTACATCTAGTGATTTTCTTCGAGGTGCGTCGTTTTCTTTGTTTTAGACTGTATTTGAGAATTGTTGAAACTTTAATACAAGTTTTACAGTAATACCTTTTACAGAAGGACTCGATCTATACCATCATACATATTGCAAACCGTAGAGAATAGAAAATTTGTGTTGAATTCATACGAAATGTAAGGTAGAACATATTTAAACGTAGCTAATACAAGCTGTAAATGAGGGTCAAGTAGTGTGGCAACATTACCAATCGTCTGCTGCTGCGTATACCAGCACAGTGCTTCACTATCTGAAGTACAATGTCCATATTCCTGCGGAAGAAATCAGAGAAAATACCTTCGTATGGAAGGTCTGCTAATTCCTCATGGAGATCTTCTACTACAACTAGAATACATATAACACGCAATGATTAAAACCACAAAGGCCCAATGAAGAAAGTAACCCACAAGACCATAATTGTGGGATAAGATGGTAACTGAATTGATATGGGAAAAGATAAGTATGACAATTTCGGCGTTTCCATAATCTTCTCTTAAGGGGACGAAGTCGAACTGATCCTTCTCACCTGCACGTCTTCAGAAATCTAACAATCGTTCCTCTTATTTTTCTTTATGTTTTCTGCTCATAATTCTACTCAGACGTAAAATGCATCAGTTGTCAACGTAACTGTCGGATACTTTCCAAACTGAAGCTCTAGCAATGTCTCTGTCTTAAATAGCATCGAGGTCCTCAAGCTGCTATACTCTGACCTCCCTGAGAGTTTCTGTTTAAAGAAAGGAATAATAAAGGTGGATAAATGCGGTGTGATGAATGTAGTTTTTGAAATAACAGAATAAATTCCTTTTGCTTTATTTTTGGGATTAGAAAAATTTTTTAATTGGCACTCTAAACCCAAAACGTTATTGGCTTGAATTTTTTTGGGACCATCGACCCTTCTCGCTTGTACATGGTTCGCTATACAAAAAACACATTATAACAGAAAGATAACTTGTAGTGCTCTAGCATAGTGATTTAGAGTTACGAAATTCATCCGATATTAGTTTCTGCTTAGCAGGGAAGAGCATAAATGACAAGGAACGGCTTATGGGACTTATAGATCTGTGGAAATGTTGCACCCTGATGTAAAATAAAGTGTTCCGAATGCGGAGTACTGGAACTGAAATTCTGAGTAGAAAGGGTAATACACTCCTGGAAATGGAAAAAAGAACATATTGACACCGGTGTGTCAGACCCACCATACTTGCTCCGGACACTGCGAGAGGGCTGTACAAGCAATGATCACACGCACCGCACAGCGGACACACCAGGAACCGCGGTGTTGGCCGTCGAATGGCGCTAGCTGCGCAGCATTTGTGCACCGCCGCCGTCAGTGTCAGCCAGTTTGCCGTGGCATACGGAGCTCCATCGCAGTCTATAACACTGGTAGCATGCCGCGACAGCGTGGACGTGAACCGTATGTGCAGTTGACGGACTTTGAGCGAGGGCGTATAGTGGGCATGCGGGAGGCCGGGTGGACGTACCGCCGAATTGCTCAACACGTGGGGCGTGAGGTCTCCACAGTACATCGATGTTGTCGCCAGTGGTCGGCGGAAGGTGCACGTGCCTGTCGACCTGGGACCGGACCGCAGCGACGCACGGATGCACGCCAAGACCGTAGGATCCTACGCAGTGCCGTAGGGGACCGCACCGCCACTTCCCAGCAAATTAGGGACACTATTGCTCTTGGGGTATCGGCGAGGACCATTCGCAACCGTCTCCATGAAGCTGGGCTACGGTCCCGCACACCGTTAGGCCGTCTTCCGCTCACGCCCCAACATCGTGCAGCCCGCCTCCAGTGGTGTCGCGACAGGCGTGAATGGAGGGACGAATGGAGACGTGTCGTCTTCAGCGATGAGAGTCGCTTCTGCCTTGGTGCCAATGATGGTCGTGTGCGTGTTTGGCGCCGTGCAGGTGAGCGCCACAATCAGGACCGCATACGACCGAGGCACACAGGGCCAGCACCCGGCATCATGGTGCGGGGAGCGATCTCCTACACTGGCCGTACACCACTGGTGATCGTCGAGGGGACACTGAATAGTGCACGGTACATCCAAACCGTCATCGAACCCATCGTTCTACCATTCCTAGACCGGCAAGGGAACTTGCTGTTCCAACAGGACAATGTACGTCCGCATGTATTCCGTGCCACCCAACGTGCTCTAGAAGGTGTAAGTCAACTACCCTGGCCAGCAAGATCTCCGGATCTGTCCCCCATTGAGCATGTTTGGGACTGGATGAAGCGTCGTCTCACGCGGTCTGCACGACCAGCACGAACGCTGGTCCAACTGAGGCGCCAGGTGGAAATGGCATGGCAAGCCGTTCCACAGGACTACATCCAGCATCTCTACGATCGTCTCCATGGGAGAATAGCAGCCTGCATTGCTGCGAAAGGTGGATATACACTGTACTAGTGCCGACATTGTGCATGCTCTGTTGCCTGTGTCTATGTGCCTGTGGTTCTGTCAGTGTGATCATGTGATGTATCTGACCCCAGGAATGTGTCAATAAAGTTTCCCCTTCCTGGGACAATGAATTCACGGTGTTCTTATTTCAATTTCCAGGAGTGTATATCAAAGCTAGAGCTCCATGTGGGAGTAATAAAGATGAGAAGACAAAGAGGACGGCCTCGCGTTATAATAGCTTTACGGGAGGGTTATAATTTATTACCACTGCTAATTAACTTCTATGTAGATCCAACAGAGAAAAATCCTGCGATGAGAATGAGACAGCAATGAGAAGTAATGTCTGCGTTCAAGTAACAGGGTGGCAGGGTCACGTATGAAAAATACGATCGTTTGCAAGAACCGTTAAAAAAACTCAACAGGCTCCAAGTCGGAGTAAGTTAGTAGAAAGATCTGACAAAGACTGCCACACATTTGAATAGTTGCACTGAAAAAAAAAATGAAGAATGTGAAGAGTGGGTAAGTCTCTCAAAACATGGTATTCATTGTTACTGATGTTCTCCGTGGCCAATCAAAATCACTGACTAACACAGCAGTCCAAATACGTAAAATTCCTGAAATCATCCAACGATATGGGCATAAAAGCACTTACACGAAGGCATGAAACTCTGTCCCGAGCTCTCAGCTATGGGGAATACGCCATTCAACACATTCAACATACAAATTACAAAGACTAATACTGAAGTTTGACACATAAATATGAAACATTTCGTCCTTAACCATTGCAATAAAGCAAGAAAATAAAACTAAGGGCTAATCGAAACATGAATATATTCCCTCCTTGCCAAGCCTACACACAGGGTATGATATGTATGCCCTGCACTGTTTGGATCTAGACTGTTCTCGAACACCTCACATTGTTGTGTTGGTCAAAGTAAACTAAACAGTACTTACGGAATATCGTTTCATTTTTGTGTCTTATTTTCACGACCGCCTAGATTTAGAGATGGGAATGTAGTTTTAAGGTGGCCTAAACGTAAGGTGGCGTAAACAGTGTTACGTACGGGGGCGCGGTGAAAAGTAATGCCTTCGAAATTCTTATGCGAAACTCTTACGGCGTTTTAAACATTACAAACTTGGTTAACATTCAAAATCGTTATTCTTCACGTTTACATAT
Organism: Schistocerca americana; assembly: GCF_021461395.2. Taxonomy (NCBI): domain Eukaryota; kingdom Metazoa; phylum Arthropoda; class Insecta; order Orthoptera; family Acrididae; genus Schistocerca; species Schistocerca americana. The sequence continues at coordinate 266,576,630 of NC_060124.1, read as the reverse complement.
TTATTTCTGGAGTAAGTCACCCAGACAACGAACACATTTCTCCTAACTAGGGACCACCTTGTTGATACGGTCACTGTAGAATGTTTACATTTGCTGACGAAGCTATAATCTCTTCTATGCATTCACCGCTTCATCACTATAAAATCCTCGAAGGTGCTTGAAAGCCGATGAAGATTGAATGGCGCCAAGCGGGGACTGTACGGAGGATGATCGATGACAGTGAACCTAAGACGTCGGACTGATGCAGACGTGACAGGGCTCGTGTGGGGCCTAACATTTTCATGCCGAAGGAAAGGGTGCTCCATGTGTAGACGAAGTTTCATGCATTTAATTTTTTAAACTATCAGTCTTCTGACTGGTTTGATGCAAGCCGCCTCGAATTCCCCTTCTGTGCCAAAATTTCCCATTTGAGGGTAGCGCTTGCAACCTATGACTGCAATTATTTGCTGCTTATATTCCAATCTCTATCTTCCTCTACAGTTCATTCGTTCTAGAGTTGTCTCTACTCCCATGTAAGTTATTATCTGATATCTTGACACATGTCCTGTCGTTCCGTTCCTTCTTCTTGTCAATGTTTTCCATTTATTCTTTTTCCCGCAGATTCTGCGGAGGGCTTCCTCATTCCCTACCTTATCAGTCCATTAAATTTTTAACATTCTTCTGTAGACCATACCTCAAATGATTATATTCTCTTCTGCTATGATTTCCCCCCCCCCCCCCCCCGTTCATTCTGTGGTTATCCTGATTGGAGGTGCCAGTTCCTCTTCAACAGAACTGCCTACATCTACATCTACATCCATACTCCGCAAGCCACCTGACTGTTTGTGGTGGCCCTATCTGGTACGGATCCCACACTGGTGAGCAATATTTAAGCAGTGGGCGAACAAGTGTACTGTAACCTACATCCTTTGTTTTCGGATTGCATTTCCTTAGGATTCTTCCAATGAATCTCATTCTAGCATCCGTTTTACCGACGATCAAATTTATATGACCATTCCATTTTAAATCACTCCTAATGCGTACCACCAGATAATTCACGGGATTAGCTGCTTCCAGTTGCTGACCTGCTATATTGTAGCTAAATGATAAGAGATCTTTCTTTCTATGTATACGCAGCACATTACACTTGTGTACATTGAGATTCAATTGCCATTACCTGCATAATGCGTCAATTCGTTGCAGATCCTCCTGCATTTCCGTACAATTTTCCATTGTTACAACATCTAGATATACCACAGCGTCATCCGCAAAAAGCCTCAGTGAACTTCCGATGTTGTCCACAAGGTTATTTATATATATTGTGAACACACCTGAAATCACTCTTACTTCGGAAGACTTCTCTCCATTGAGAATGACATGCTGCGTTCTGTTATCTAGGAACTCTTCAATCCAATCACACAATTAGTCTGATAGTCCATATGCTCTTACTTTGTTCATCAAACGACTGTGGGGAACTGTATCGAACTCCTTGCGGAAGTCAAGAAACACGGCATCTACCTGGGAACCCGTATGTATGGCCCTGTGAGTCTCGTGGACGAATAGCGCGAGCTGGGTTTCACACGATCCTCTTTTTCGAAACCCATGATGATTCCTACAGAGTAGATTTCTCGTCTCCAGAAAAGTCATTATACTCGAGCATAGTAGGTGTTCCAAAATTGTACAACTGATCGACGTTAGTTATGTAACAGAGTTATTCAAATACCGCAGTACCAATTGTCACAGAGAACGTCAAGCGTATCTTTTCATTCCTTAGTACTTCCGTAACTCCCTTCTTTGCACGTTGATTCTCCCTGACTAGTCGCTTAAATTTCGGCTTATGTGTCTGTATCTGCCCCTGAATACGCCTTACAGTCAAATATCCTATTTCTGAATCTCTGCCTGACCATCCGGTTGGAAATTAGATTCCAGCACTCTGTTTCTCAATCACTGATATAGTTACGTTGCACACCGACATGTTATAGGCTAGAATTCGAAGTAGTCCACCGGCGGACGGTTCCATTTTGTCCTAGCGAAGCCACGTAGTCGAACGAGTAATGTGCATGACATGTAACACATCAACCAACATCGAGTACAGAATAAAAAATAAGGGGCATTACTTTTCAACACGCCCTGGTAATACTAACTGGACGGCCGGTGTGGCCGTGCGGTTCTAGGCACTTCAGTCTGGAACCGCGTGACCGCTACGGTCGCAGGTTCGAATCCTGCCTCGGGCATGGATGTGTGTGATGTCCTTAGGTTAGTTAGGTTTAATTAGTTCTAAGTTCTAGGAGACTGATGACCACAGATGTTAAGTCCCATATTGCTGAGAGCCATTTGAACCATTTGAATTATAACTGCGAGAGTGGTACATGTACGTCTTACATAAAATGCATTGTCGTTGAGTATCGAGAGCGTCGAAGGAGTATCGATCACATCAGAGGTACTGCACAGCAAAGCGAAATCATGAGGCGCCAATGAGATGCTAGGACGATGCCGTGCATCCCGTGGTTCCGAGCTGCCACCGCCGCGCCTCTGCCCTGATATAGCCCTGCCAGATGCCATGAGGGCAGTTCTGTTCGTGGCCGGATCCTGCCCACATCGAAGAAGTTCCTGTCGGAATAACGTCGTTGTGCCGTCTACTCGTCGTGACACAGCTCGTGTCGACCGTTGGGGAGTGTAGACGTCTGTCTCTTGTGAAATGTACCTACACTCCAACGCTGTGCAAACTGCGTGAACAAGTGTCTACGAAATCGAACTTATGTTTTCTGGTAACTTCATTGTAGACGCAGTGCGGTCGCTCTGAACTTGCACCAATTCACCACTCAGTAATGGTGTCTCGTTTAGTGTGTTCGGAAATGCAAGTCCACCTATGCTGGTTCATGGCTACAGCCGAGCCTGGCGACCGAAGATAAGTGTTGTTGCAATTAATGAAGTTTTGCTTACTCAGAGTGTTATAATTAACTATATTTTTAGTAGCCGGAGACCTGGTGGTCAAGGAAGGCAGGATTAGTTTACGACTGTGGTCGGGGCCGTAATCAGTTACTATTGGTTGGCTTTTCTTTTAATCACACACAATTCATTTAAAATCAACAACAAAGTAAATAATTGCAATAATTTAAGAATTGTTTCACGGCTGAAGGCCTTAATGGCAATAAATTAAGAACTGATTAAACTTGCTGCAACTTACAATTACAGTTATTAAAATATAAATAACAAGTGACCAAGGCCTTAAGGCTCGTTGCAAAAATACAATTACCAAATTCAAATTTTAATACACGGCCATAATGCCAATAAATTAAGAATTGTTTAACTTGTTGCAACTTAAGAAGTACAGATATTAAAATGTTGAAAACAAATCAATGAGGTGTTAAAGGTTAACTGCTAAAATACAACAGGCGCGCCGGCCGGGGTGTCCAGCGGTTCTAGGTGCTACAGTCTGGAACCGCGCCACCGCTACTGTCGCAGGTTCGAATCCTGCCTCGGGCATGGATGTGTGTGATATCCTTAGGTTAGTTAGGTTTAATTAGTTCTACGTTCTAGGTGACTGATGACCTCAGAAGTTAAGTCGCATAGTGCTCAGAGCCATTTGAAACTTACTGGCAAACAGCAAGGCATTAGCAAAAGTTAATATAAAAGACAGGCAACTGATCACCAAACAGGTGAGACAAATGATAGTGAACTTGGTAGCACAACCACTTAAACTTGCTGTAACGCCAAGAACGGCAATTATATTAAAAAAAAATTGAAACATACAATAAAACAGCACAATGATAACAAAGTTAATTCAAAACAGGTGAGACAAACGATGCAAACTGGGAAGAACAATAATAAAACAATAACACAATAATAAAATACAAGGGCTAGTCACAGACGGTGCTCCAGGAATCGACCTCTGAGAATGTCAGGCCAAAAACAATTTCGTGAGCGATAAAAAGGCAGCCAAGCGTTTCATTCACTTCACAAGATAGGAACTCATACTAGTGGCAGTCTAACGAATGACTAATGATAATCTGCTGAAGCTACCTAACGTCCGATAACCAATGCAACGATGGAAAACCTGACCAAAGTCGGAACCGGCGGTTAGCACTACGTCCTCTGAATGCTGTATTTAGAGCGTCCGAAAGGGGAAAGGAACCACTACTACCAGAGTAGAAGAAACACCAACTGTCAAAACTACACTCCTCACCGGACAGCAGCGGCAAGGCGAGGAAATGTACACTGCCCTTACATACACTAAACTCCAGGGCAGGTCACTGGGGAATTATCGGCCACCATGGAGGAAAAATACCGCTGGGTGAACTTAACAAATAGTAACACATAGAATGCAGCAATTAGTAACATGAAGTCGAGGAAAGCTAATTAGATCCATCTTCCCTAAGCACTCCACTCGCTGCTCATCGTCTCGGCGACACTTCGAGCAGCAACACGCACCCAAGTCAGCGGAGAATCGCGAGATCTCACAGTTTCACTGCTAGGATTAAAATCCACTCAACTTAAAGCTATTTGGATCCGGTTGACGACTAAGTCATGTACCCTCGCGACCACAGCCCTTCCATCCGGCAGTGCGTGCGGGCCGCCAGACGTCCCAACGTGTTTTCGCACTGCCCTCTTGGCTCCTCTGGAATCCCCAGCCGAAATGCTCGCTCACACGACCTGAAAGAACAGGGACGTCACCCCAAAGATAGGGCCACAGTTACTACATATGGATAACGCCGCTGCTGCCACTAGCGGACAGGCAACGCTTGCTAAACCACGTGGCGCCAGTCAACACAAGAAGAATACAAACAACCGCAACCATGTGAGCTAAGCGATTCAGTCTGGCCTCCAACAGAGGACGGAAACCTACAACAGCACCAACGACAGCCGCAGCACGGCTCGCAGCCACATAAGCGCAGCATGAAGATCAGAATTATTTCTCGGAACACAAGTGGAAACCCATCATTGGAAACAATAACAACATCTAGAAGATTTTTTCCAAAATGACGTGAAGTGGATTGACCATGTACAATTTGTCGAAAAGCAGATGCTAGGCTGATATTTTTTGGTAACGTACTAGAGAAATGTAATTCAGCCACGAAAAATATAGGATGAAAAACTATCCGCTTGACCGAATACTGACTGTCACTCGTCATGCTTTGTCTACCATATAAGATTAAGAAAGGGAATATAGAAGGTCCAACAATGAACAATATGTCACATACAGGAATCGTTTAGTAAGCAGGAGAGCCTAACGGATGTGTTTATTAGTCTTCAGGGGCCAAGGATGGAAGACAGGCGTTGACCACGACAAAGAAATTCACATTTAAAATTTATAATTTTCGTTCTAGGAAAGTAAGGCTACACATTACTTTCTTTCACATATGGCTCATGAAATGCAGAGGTGACGTGGGTGGACTGGTAGCGGTGGTACGAATCCATAGTATATAGAATCGCTCGCTGTGTGCGAGCGGGCATTATCTTGTTGCAATGTAAGACCAAGTTGGCTTTCCATAAAGGACAACTAAACGGGGCGTAGAAAATCGTCGATGTACCACTGCTCCTGGTATGAAAAGAAATGTCACCGAGACCATTACTCCTGGCTTGGGATGTTATTGGCTAGAGTAGAACTATCGTCCCACTTCAAACTGAGCGGGATGACCATGGAAGTCGTGTCTTGGGAGGTGGGATACCAATCTGACATTCCCGGCGGGGTCAGGGGTTTTCTCTGCCTCGTGATGACTGGGTGTTGTGTGATGTCCTTAGGTTAGTTAGGTTTAAGTAGTTCTAAGTTCTAGGGGACTGATGACCATAGCTGTTAAGTCCCATAGTGCTCAGAGCCAATCTGACAGTTACCCACTCTACGGCCTGACAACCGTGACTGAGGGTTTAAGGTGTCACTTCTTTTCAACGCCTGTCATCCGCGATATCCTTACAGTACAAAGATTGTCCGACATATTCAAAGCCCCATTTCATTGTCCTCCATGGTAAGCCACCCTGTGCTTCCATTTCAGCTATCCCCCCCCTCCCCCCCTCCAATCGTAAAGAGTTCCTAATGCTTGCCTTCGTGCTTGCAAAACCCTATTACGGCTAGCAAGTTTGCCGAATCGCTCCCCAATCGAGATCGTTTGGAACATTATGGGCACGATCCTGCAACCTGCTCTGGAGTTTGACAATATGAGGACCAACTGAGCAGAATTCGGCACGATATGCCTCAGGAAGACATCCATCAGTCACGCCAGGCGGAATAATTGCTTGTATGAGGTCCGGAAATGGACGAAGGCGTTTTTGACTTGCTCAGTTAGAAGTGAAAGGTTTGTCTCTAACAAAACGTGTTGCCCAAGACATTACCAGTCTCCTTCAAACTTTTGATGCAAGTACTATGGAGCCGTCTATACAGTAGTCTATATCCACTACATATCATGTGGTGGCTTACGGAGTATAGATTTTCATGCGGATTTAAATGTAAACGTATACTGCAAACCGACAAAATCAGTCGGAATGCGTGTATAAACTACGAAACATTACCGCATTTTCATTGGCTGTACTGTGCTATCGATCTACGGCTGTAATAGTCTTTTCACTAGTTAACTTAGCACAGACAAAAGCTTCGGAATTTAGATTCTGCAAATAAAACAAGAAAATAGCGGCACCAATGTAGAGCTCGTTAGTGGACTTGAACACTGATGAAGTAGCAGTTACTGATTTGCTTGAGGAACGCTTCCTTTCAAATGAATACATCATCTCAGTGGAATATAAGGGTAAAGGAGGCGAGTGGATGGGATTAATGCTGCCAAAGTACTGTTGAGTCAGTTACGGATGACTACATGGTTGCTGACCTGCAGACTGATGACGATGATGCGATGATGATATTTGGTTTGTGGGGCGCTCAACTGCGTGGTTATCAGCACCTGTACAGTTTCCCAACCTTTGTTCAGTCCAATCTCGCCACTTTCATGAATGATGATGACATGATGAGGACAAGACAAACACCCAGTCACCTTGAGGCAGGTGAAAATCGCTGACCCCGCCGGGAACTGGAGACTGAGAAGGAGCGTCACTTTTACACGAATGTCCCTCAAAGCGCAATCAAAATTATTGCTGTAAGTAACATCACTTTGCAATCTTGACCTTCGCCGTTTGCTAGGCGACGGAGACACCCATTGTCCAAGCTGAAATTGGTACATTATGCCACAGGGGATTTCCAGGAAAACACTCACATGGAAGGACTTGACGCCAAGGTTGTTCAACAGCATTCAACGTTCAGTTTCAAACACAAATATAGATTTGTCATAACCATTCACAAAACAACAGTTCCATAAAACAGTAAATCAGTTAACAGAAGATTAGTTTAAACTATCAATTAATCTAGGATTAGCCTTACTAATCTGAAGACTACGTAATGTGGCTCCAATTAATGACGTCAAAACCAAGGTTCAGAGGTTGGCTAATGCTCACACTAAAACTCTACAGTAAAAAAATTTTCTTAAAAGGATTCGTATTTATTTACCATGGGAAAACACCCCCTGAAGCACAATAAATTCAATATAATAACTGCCCTCTTAAAAAAATTAACTGGATAAAGTTATAAGAATAATTAAAATACTACCAATAGCATTGCATTAAAGAAATGAGAGTCAGAACAATGTATAATTAAGGAAGAGGAGACTCGTAAAGCTGTGAATCAGCACGGTAGCAGAGCAGATCCAAGATCATCAAACAGTACAGTAGACAACTTCTTGGACTGTGAAAAATAAGTAAGTTTCAGTTATCACACGAAATATTAAAGATCCAAGCCCAGTTTGCAACCACAATGAACAACAACTTAACTTCCCCAATCAGCTGCATGAACTAGTTGCAACAGGCCCAGTGTACGTACAGAGGCGGCCTGGAATGGCTGCACACAACGAAGGGTGTCACTCGACATCCAGGTGTCCCTTGGGAATAGCAGATGTGCGGACTGGCCAGCACGATCTATTCAGCCAACCAAGCATGGAGGAACATGGCAGCCCCACGTAAGCAACTACATTAACAACTAGGATGGAGATACACCTGGGACACAAAAACTTATTAGTCAAGAGGTAAGAGAGACAACTCGTGTTAATTGCACAGAGGGGTAGGCCAAATTTGAACTACAGTACCTTAAATCTTCTGTAGCAAAACCTTGTGTCGGGCTACTACGCCTGGATTTGACCCAAGTTTAAGCAGTTCTCCGAAAAACCTAGGCTTTACTACCTTGACACCTCAACAATAGGAACAATCTTAAAAACACGTTAGAATGCAATTAATCTGCTAACTAGAGAGCACAAGAAATTTACCAAAATCTTATATACATAATTTACAATAAAATATTACCTACGTAAAGAAAAGATACATCAACAAAACCTGGAATGTTATGCAACATGCTACGAGTAAAATTCCAGAAATTTAATCATCGCAAATTAAGCTTCAATATCTTACAGTTAACTACAGTTACAGAGGTTACGCGAGGAAATAATAAGCCATATACACCCAGCGGAACAACGGTCCAGTGAGGCAAACCAAGATTTCTATCAATTTTCAGTATAAATTAAGGCATGCATTTAAAACAACGTACCCACATACAAACTTAATGTCACATTACCCATGGCCGGAGTCAAAGCAGGTGAAATAGACGCAAGCTAGGTCTCAGCCACGCTATCAATACAAACGCAGAAGGAAGCAATTGCAATGCTTGGATGCAGAGTCCGGAACACTAGTATCTTCGCTTCCAGACGATCTGCTTCGTTCTCTGCAGATTTCGCTTTAATCGTCAAACGAAAAGCGCCAAAGATCAGTCCTGCCCGTCGGTCAACGCGCAACCAAAATACGGCACGACCACCAGCATAGTGGCCGTGCGGGATTAGCCTAGCGGTCTAAGGTGCTGCAGTCATGGACTGTGCGGCTCGTCCCGGCGGAGGTTCGAGTCCTCCCTCGGGCATGGGTGTGTGTGTGTTTCTCCTTAGGATAATTTAGGTTAAGTAGTGTGTAAGCTCAGGGACTGATGACCTTAGCAGTTAAGTCCCGTAAGATTTCACACACATTTGAACATTTTCAACCAGAATAGTGACACTGCAAAATAATGCCCGCGCTCACAGCCCGCGGACTACCGCCGGCATGCGGCCCTGTAGCGCAGGCTTCCTCGTCGACATTTTTGCCGAACTCGATGCACTCGCCTGACTGCCTATACGCCCAGTCCCCTTCACTCAGCTTACTTCCCGGCCCCGAAGCGCTACCCACTGTAGCTACACCCCGCGGCAGCGAACAAAAGGATGGATCTACTCAAAACGAACTGCCACGGCTCACAATTACAACTTACAACTTATAATTTCTTTTCCTGTCCCTATGCTACGTGTCAAAATGAAACGAATCTGTCGCTCTTCATTTCTATACCTTTTTAAAAGAATATCCGCTAAATATCTGGAGTTTAAAATAATAGCAACAGTGTATTGTAAGCATTAGCTTGTGGAAGTAAAGCTGGACTTTTCTCAAATGATGGAATAGATAACGTATTGTTTAACTGAGTATGGCTCTGTTGGGGGCTGCAAGTTCTTGCCAGCGAGTTATTAGGATACACAGTGTGTACGTGACCTCTGAAGTTATTTTATGACATTAACAAGTCATTGGTTGGGGTGAGAGACCCGAAAGGTCCAAGGACTTAGCTGTATACCCCAGGCCTCTGGATTTGTGTCTCTGTCATATAAATCAAGACAGCAGGTGTAGTTACGTTAATCAATTTACCAGTATTTATACAAGATATGCAGCCTCTCGGACGTTTAAAGCTGTAAGCAGCTTAAAGATTATTAATAACACGTCGAGAGCGGTAATCAACCATTACGGTTAAGAATCCGTTTAAACATAGCTTATGAACAATATATTCGGGATGACAAATTTCATCTCGGAGAGCCTGTGACCATCGCGTGTTGGCTTGGGCGAGGCAGCACACACAGGGTTGAGATAAGTAATATTATTGACTTGGTATATATGTACCATGTAATTGTAAAAATATTTTATGGAGTCTTGCCGCTGTAGTTGTTGATTTTAGCCTCTGACTATGTCTATTTAGTCAAGCTGTTTTATATTTGTTCTGAAGAAACGCTACCATACGACACACCGAAAATAGAAAAAGGAATCACAAGCGTACATCCTTGTCAATTATTCTACAATTCTTGCAATGATATGCGACTTAGTTGGACTGCGATTTACTTCACTACAGTTAAGCTTGACAAAATGTATAGAATTGCAATCAGGAATACAGTGGACAAGTGTTGACTCACTGTCATTAAGTCAGAAAGAAAACAGCTCCAAATCGTTGTCCATCTCTAGTCCAAGGAAACAGCATGCAAATATCGTTAAAGTTTAGGCTTATTTTACTCTAATTTATTTTAAGAAAGAATCGTAATGCAGAGACTACTTCATTACTCCGAAACACTTCATTAGTATGAAGCTTAGAAATAGGTACATGCTTATGGCCTCCTTTTCTGGCGTCGCTGATATGCCTGTGTTACTTAACTGTAGACGCATTTCCGAGCAAGTAGCGCGAGTTGGTTTCCATATTTTCTGAAATGTCTCACGAAGCACTCTACGCCATCGTACACGACAACAACAGTGGTTCATGTTATAAAAGTAATCCGCCTGTTAATAGACACAAGAAGAACAGTTGTATATGGCTTGTCGCTTTTTGCAATGCGTAATGCAAATCCGTATCATTTGATTTGGCAAGTTACAAGGAGACCGTATTTAAGTTACAGCACACTCACATAAAAATACCAGTTACCGCAGGGAGGGGAAGTAATACAATGTTTACTCTTTAATGTAGGAAGAACATGTAGACAGTTCTGCTGTTAAATCTCGCATGCTCTGGACCTGGTACCACACATACCTTCGTAGATTGTCGGACGTTACTGCGCTTTCCACTTATTTTTCAACATCCATTCATACTGTTTAAATTTCTTCCGCAATTACAACTGTATGTTTTACTGCTGCCATAAAATGAAGCCACGTACACAATTATAAATTAAGGAAAAGGAAAAAACTAATCTGAAATCTCACCCGCCCACACAATTTGTATGGCACCGATATTTTAGTGTCTCACGCACAGTGTTTCCGAAATCAGTTTTATTTCTGGGTCGGATTCCATAGGACGGCAAAAAACGATAAAGAACAGTTATGTCTATTACCAATGTTATATTCAGTGGCATTGGTAACATTTACAAGATATTTATGTTCCATGCTCTGTAGTTACAGTAAACGCACCTCTACTTATTTCTGTACAAACAACATATGCTTAGTTAGTCATTAAGTTTTGGGAAAATGGCTCTGAGCACTATGGGACTTAACTTCTGAGGTCATCAGTCCCCTAGAACTTTGAACCACTTAAACCTAACTAACCTAAGGACATCACACACATCCATGCCCGATTCGGGATTAGAACCTGCGACTGTAGCGGTCGCGCGGTTCCAGACTGAAGCGCCTAAAACCACTCGGCCACTTTGGCCGGCAGCCCATCGCTTAGCCTCTAATGACAACAAATTAAGAAATATTACGAATACTGCATGCAATTTTTTTGCCACATCATGTTCACAAAATTTTATTTAATTCCTGCACAAACATATGAAATCCCTGAGTCTCTTAAAACGATTAGGTATAATACGAGCATTTCGTTAAGGATGGTGATCGCTCTCTCGGATTCAGCGCCTCTGTTATTTGTATCTAATCACCTTATACCTATTCTTACTGCCAGATACTTCAGTTTTACATTTGGTTAAGGAGAAAACGAGACAATGAGATACATTTGCAATCTCTACCTGCTTATGACACCAAGTCGCAAAGGTTTGGTTTAGTCATTTCCTTTTCTTATTTCGTATTTCTAGATATCCACAAGACTTTTGAAACAGTACGTCATAAGCGGCTTGTAATCAAATTGTTCGCTTATGGGATATCGACTCAGTTACGCGACTGGATTCGTGATTCCGTGTCAGAGAGGTCACAGTTCGTAGTAACTGACGACATATTGTTACAGGTCCTCTGCTGTTTCTTATCTCTATAAACGATTCAGCAGTCAATCTGAGCAGCCATGTTTTGTTATATGTAGAGGATGATGTCGTCTATCGTCTAGTAAAGACATCAGACGATCAAAATGATTTATATAAGATGTCTGTATCGTGCGAAAATAGACATTTAACCTTAAATAATGATAAGTGTGAGGTCATCCACATGAGTGCTAATTGGATTCCGTTGAACTTCGGCCACACGTTAAATCAATCAAACCTAAAGGCCGTAAATTCAACGAAATACCTAGGATTCACGATTACAAACAGCTTAAATTCGAAAGCATACATAGAAAATATTGTGGGAAAGGCGAATCAGTGACTGCGTTTTATTGGCAGAACACATAGAAGATGCAACAGATCTATTAAAGAGACTCCCCACACTATGCTTGACCGTCTTCTTTTGGAGTACTGCTGCGCTGTGTGGAGTTCTTACCAAATAGGGTTGCCAGAGCACATCGAAAAAGATCAAAGAAGGGCAGCACGTCTTGTATCATCGAGAAATATGGGAGAGAGTGACAAGGACATGAAACAGAATTTGGGATGGGTTTCATTAAAAGAAAGGCCTTCCTGTTAGCCGCAGGATCTTCTCACGAAATCTCAGTCACGAAACTTCTCCTCCGAATGGGAAAAAGTTTTGTTGACGCCGACGTACATAGTGAAAAGCGATCATTATGATACAGTAAGGGATATCAGAGCTCGCACGGAAAGATACAGGTGTTCGTTTTTTCCGGGCGATATCTGACGATGGAATAGAAAATAATTATTGTGAAGGTCGCAAGACACTTAAGTGTGATTTGCAAAGTAGCCATGTCGATGTAGATGTTAGCAGTCGACTCCTATTGCATCAACAGGGAGAATTCGTAATATCGGTATAGATAAATGGCAAATTACTCAGAATAACCCTGCATTTCATTTCTGCAAAGTGCACATTCACACACTGTAATGAGCAGCTGCAGGTCAGTAATTTAAGAAGTCTAAGAATTGTCTGGTTATTTATGGTATATTGTATGAGTGGAAAAGATTTGTTGACACTGCCTGACAAGGAGTGAGTTTAATGGCAAAAAACTGTTATAGGAGGTTGCAATGGTACTTGAATTATGCAACCATTACGGCACTTCACATGAACCTCTCGATACCAGCAATATTCTACTGTGTTTCTGTAAAGTAGTTGAAATATTTTTGAGACAACATTCAGATTCGATTTCAGTAATGTAGAGGTACTTTGTTTCATCGATATGTTTATATTGCAGTGATATTATTCTTGTGTGTATTCTTTCTTTTGTCACTATGATCTTTGACGTACTTGTAACACCGATTTTTGGGCGCGTAAGCGATTATTAGTTAGTTAGAGTCGGACCTTGAGAGGGTGAAGTCTTGAACGTCATGTTGGAACGACGCATATTGTAGTTGGCTCATAAAATGTCAGGAAGATGTTTTCAAGTATGCTTTGTATTGTGAAGTGATGTTTTGTGTGTTACGTGATATTGCAATACGAGCAATTAAAAGGAAGTGTAACCTAAATTCGGAGTGCTGATTATATTTTTTTTTACATCACTATTGTGTTAACTTTGAAAGGTTTAATCTCCAAGAATGGTTTGTCAAGCGCATCCGCAAAACGTTTGAATATAACAGAATAAAACCTAGGCCTTTTTGCATCCGAGCTTGGAATCATCACCACCTAGATTTTCGACGATTGAGCCATGATTTTACACCGAGACCAGCGTGGGAAACACGAAAAGATGAGTGCTCAGTTTATTCATTATCACATGAAATGACTTTATTAACTGTGCTCTAATGACACCTGCCACATAATAACTTTGCTGTTGCCCGAAAATGCACTATTTAGCAGCGTGAGCAACACCACAATCATAATTAAATTTTGACCTTTGTTGTGGTAGGGTTGTTAGAAGGTCCAGGTATTAAACACCAGCGCAGTGATCCGGCATACAGCATCATGAAAGCTTACAGGTGCTATCATTGATACCGAAGATACCATTTAGATTCTTCCTCCACAACACAGAAAAGCAGGAATTCCAATCAGTGTGCTCGATTCAGTGCTCTATTCGCTCTTACCACAAGCTTCTGACGCTTAACAGAGCCACTTCTGTATGGTTGTAAGAGCTCGATAGTTAACCTTTGGAACCATGAAACAGGTCGCTGGTAGAGAAATGTCTTTCAAAAACACTTGAAAACCTGCATCCTGTTTACCAACAGGCAGTGATTCCAGCAGGTAGTGAGGTATTCTCACGTGAGTCAGGTGTATAAGGAATGTAGTTGACCTTTAATACCTACTTTCCGAATATGTTTATTCATTTGTTGTGTAAAATATCCTGTGCATCCTATACTGAACTGCATTTAAAATTACGTACAAGTGCGCAAGCAGTGTTGCAGAATTGTCTTTGTAAGAGCGGCTGCCATCCAGAGAGATTATGTGGCTAAAAAATGGTTCAAATGGCTCTGAGCACTATGGGACTCAACTGCTGAGGTCATTAGTCCCCTAGAACTTAGAACTAGTTAAACCTAACTAACCTAAGGACATCACAAACATCCATGCCCGAGGCAGGATTCGAACCTGCGACCGTAGCGGTCTTGCGGTTCCAGACTGCAGCGCCTTTAACTGCACGGCCACTTCGGCCGGCTAGAGATTATGTGTTGGTGCATAAGTTCGTAGCGTTTTTCCGTAAGTTCAATAAACACAAATAACAGAGACTTTAGTCAGCAATAACACATTTTCCTTGCTATGTGGAACAGTCTGCCAACGCTGCAATCCTTCGATTCCTCGACTGTAGAAAACACGTGGGTTTGAGGCGAATTCGTCGAGACATGTTCGGAGCGCATATTCATTGGGAATGACTTCCCAAACCCTGTCCTTGATAGTGTTTTGTGTCAGTCAAACAGAATGCATGCGCGCGTTATTGTGAAGTGGCACCACTTCACGCAGTCTTCCTGTTGGTTATTCTTGGGCTGCATCTGCAAAATGTCTCAATTGCTGATAATAACTGTCAGCACGGATGGTTTATCTCGGAGAAACAGTTCGTAGTATATCACACTGTCGCTGTTCCACAAGATGCATAACACTTTGTTTTGTGACTGTGAGAAGGCCTTTGTATTTGCTCTTTTGTTTGGGCACTACCGTTCCTTTCTTTTCCTCATATTATCATAAAGATAACATTTATAGTCCCCAATAATACAGGTACTTTTCAGAAGACAGTTGATAAAGAGCAAGCAGAATGAAACCCGCTGATTTTTTTCAGTTTGTTTTGAGCATGCGGTGGTAATTTCCCCCTTCCTAACCGGCCTACTGGATTGTGATGTAACTGACCATAATCGCATATGCCTAATGAAATTTCACAGCGAGTAAGGCTATTGTTACCGAAGGAAAATAATGCCGGTTACTTGGACGAAATTGTACAACAGACTCTTCTGAAGGAAGAATCTATTCTAAACTTAAGCTAAATACGGATGATAACTTTGAAATGGATGGAGTGTAGTGCCCTCGCTCACTAACCGCACAGGGGGGAAAAGGGGTACCACGTAATATTAACTACAGAATTCACTGATAACTGATTACACAAAGAAAACGATTAGCTAAAGAAAGGGATAATTAAATGGTCGCCAACCCGCCAGGCCAATGAATCTCCAGAATCTTGAGAAAGGTTATGGCAAAGAAATTTAAGCAAATAATCACTTGCGCGGTAACAGAATGTTATCACGATTTTTCACAGCGCAATAGTAGAAAATAAATGAATCAGAAAGCGTTGTGTTGTGTAAAAAGTTCCGCGTAGTCAGCGCGCGCACAGCTTTCCCACTAGAGCGCGCCCCGCTAAGCACAACAGCGCAGGCGCAGCGCTCGTCCGACTCCGCACTACGAGATGGCGCTGTCTTACAGACGGACCAAATTCTGTTTCCACCAATGCGTGTATTAATATGTAACGCAGCCAATGAGATTGCTGCTAACATAGAACCTTTACTCCTCGCAGATCACACTCACGCAGTGATACAGGAATGCACGAGGTATTATAACTAGTGTACAGACCTCCGATTAGTCATTCTGCATTTGCCTGCACCAGTCTGTACCAGTCGACATTAGTCTGTACCAGTCTATAGTCAAGTTTCAGTCTGCGCCTAATAAGATTACCACATTCTTGTACATAGCCATGAAGATAAATGAATAGACACTTTGTCAAGTATCAGAGATATGTGAGAATAGGATGAACGAACCAAGACCAAAGGAACTTCAGATTGTCAATTGTAAACAGCATCCAGAATCAAGTTACGTAATATCTATGATTTTTATTATTTTATTAAATGTGTGTGAAAATTAATCAAGTTCTGTTTAAAGTTGGTCACCGTCAATCTGCTACTCTAAGCATGCAAGTGGCATTTCTATCGTCTGACCTAACGGCAGAAGATAAACACGCCACGATAAGACCACGAGACATATTACTGACACTCGCCTACTTCGTTAGAGCGACAAGTCAAATAATCTGATGGTGTGTGTACCGAAGGTCTTACAGTACGCACACCACACATTGAGTTTGCAGTGCTTATTCTGAAACACTACATTTTGAAAGAAAAATGAAATCGAGTTATTGGTTAAATGAATGACTGGTTTAAACTCTCTTATGTAAAAACAAGTACTTTCAGTAGCTTCAGTGTAACATAACGCAAAATTTAGAAAAAGGCTAGCAGTTTACTTTTATTATTGAAAGATTGAGCTGAATTTACATTATGTAAATAAGCAATTGGCTTTACTTTTAAAATAACAACAATGAAATACATACCAAGCCAGCAGAAGTCACTCCCTAAGCTAAGTACAGAGTCAATGAAATTACGCACTCTTAATTTGTGCTGTTTCTTTATTTATTCTTTTTGTCAGTGAAATTCTACTGTACTTTGAGTCATATCTGTCATGGAATGCAAGAATGAGTAATTACTGCCGCAGAAAATTTATACTGAAACTAGTCATTAGCAAACATACAAAACTTGCAGCAAATAATTATTCAGTTATCATATTCTTATGACACTTGGTGATTGCTTGGAAAGGAAAGGGACCTTGCTTGGTAATAAAGTATTAGGACAGTGACATCACAGGTGCCCTTCAAGTTCTAACTATTGCAAGTTATTATTGAAGTCATTCATATTTTGAGAAATAAATGTTGCTGGGCAGTGCCAACGCAATACTTAATTGTCTTACGATATTATAGCTGTGCGGTCGACGAAGAATGTAGCCGACAGCAATGCTGAGCCGCCGTTGTTGCCGCTGCTGCTGTTCGATGAGAACCCCGAGTCATATCCAGCACGACGGATAATTACGGGGCAGGCAATAGTTAGAACTGCAGCTTCCTCCGGCTGTCCACTCCTATCGTGCTCCCAACACTCGCTTGTTAACGAATCAGGCGCGTCTAAACTGGGACGAGGATACCTCCCCACCGCTTGTGCGGATGCGCCCAACAAACACTTCCGAACTCTTTCATGACACAAATTTTTCTACCTCCTCTCTACTCGCAACGCGACAGAGACTCTCCATAATCAAAGATAAACAACGGCGCAGCTACTACTATTTCGTCGTTGCAATCGATACATTAAATAAAGCTACAATGGCTATTACCCAGCAATTTACTATATTTTCATTATAATTACAGTCAATTAGACACAGTCAGAATTTAACAGACTATTACATCGATTACTTATTAAATATTGTTTCTGTAATAAAGCTTATAGTTTATGAATCATAAGTGCAGTAAATGTAGTCAACGGATATTAAACGGAGACACTTTTGGATGGCGGAGAAGGTATTTTATCTACATTTTCGGTGTTACACGGTACCAACACACACGATCTTTGAACCTCCCTCACTACATGCAACTAAGACAGTGGAATGATCGGAGTTCGTCATATTTGACAGTTTCCGAATACACTAACATGGACCACTGTGGATTAATGCATTTAAAGGATCTTCACCACACACCGAAAGTTTTCCTGAACGTGGATAGTACTTTTCTTTCCTTTTTTTTCTAGTCATCAGTCGTCTGACGGGTTCATGCTGCACACCACTAATTCCTTACCTCTGCTAACAAATTCATCTCAGAGTAGCAACAGCAACGCATGTCGTCAATTAGTTGCTGATGTATTCCTACAATCTCTGTCTTCCTCTACAGTTTTTACCCTCTACGGCTCCCTGATGTCTTGACAGATCTCCTGTCAACCTGTCCTTTCCCCTTGCCACTGTTTTCCACATATTCCTTTCCTCTCCCACTCTGCGTAGAACCTGCTCATCCTTGTCTTATCCTATTACCTAACTTTCAATGTTCGTTTGTAGCATTACATCTCAAATACATCGATTCTCCTCTGTTCGAGTTTTCCCACAGTCCATGTTTCACTACCATATAATGCTGTGCTTCCCACTAACGCTTTCAGAAATTTCTTCCCCAAATTAAAGCCTATGTTTTTGATACTAGTAGACTTCTCTTGGACAGGAATGCCCTTTTTGCCACAACTAGTCTGCTCTGATGTCCTCCTTGGTCCTTCAGTCAATGGTTATTTTACCGCCTAGGCAGCAGAATTCCATAACTTCATTTACTTCGTGCTATCAGTCCTGATGTTAAGTTTGTATTTGTTCTCATTTCTGCTACTTCTCATTAATTTCGTCTTTCTTCTATTTATTCCCAATCTGTATTCTGTACGCATTAGACTGTTCATTACATTCAACAGATAATATAACTGTTCTTCACTTTCACTCAGGACAGCAATATCATCAGCGAATCTTATCACTGATATCCGATCACCTTCAATTTTAATTCCACTCTTGAACCTTTCTTTTAATTTCCATCATTGTTTCTTCGGTGTATAAATTGCACAGTACGGGCGAAAGACTATATTCCTGTCTTACACCCTTTTTATCCAAGCACTTGCTTCTTGGTAGCCCATTCCTATTGCTCCCCCTTGCCTCTTGTATGCATTGTGTTTACCTGTCTGTGCCTATAGCTTACCCTTATATTTTCTCAGAATTTAGAAAATGTTGCGCTATTTTACATTGTCGAAGGTGTTTTCAGTGTCGACAAATCCTATCAACCTGTCCCGAGTTTTCTTTAGTCTTGCTTCCATCATCAATCGGAACGTCAGACTTACCTCTGGTGCCTTTACTCTTCCTAAAGCCAAAGTTATCGCCATGTAACACATTCTCAGTTACCTTTTCCTTTCCTGTATACATTATTCTTCTCAGAAACTTAGGTGCATTTGTTAGGCTGAATGTGCGATAATTATCGCACTTGTTATCTCTTGCAGATGTTCAAATGACTCTGAGCACTACGGGACTTAACATCTGAAGTCATCAGTCCCCTACAACTTAGAACTACTTAAACCTAATTAACCTAAGGACATCATACATATACATGTCCAAAGCAGGATGTGAACCTGGGACCGTAGCGGTCGCGCGGTTCCAGAATGAAGCGCCTAGAACCGCTCGGCCGTAACTGCCGGCCTATCTCTTGCAGTCTTCGGAATTGTGAGGATGATGTTTTACCAGACTCATACATTCTACAAACCTATGTGAATAGTCGTTGTGTTACCTACAGTTTTTTCTCAGTTACCTTCTTTGTACATACGTTTCTCTCTCCAACCTCCATAACTGCCACTTTAAGACGTGTCCATTCCTCTTCAACTGTACTGCCTATTCCCGTTATGCATGTACTGCTGGTGTTGATATTTCCCTGTACTCATCTTACCATAAATCCTTAACTTATTTCCAATTCACTTCACTGACCCCCGCCACTATATCTTGATTGAGCCTTAGCCTTTTCCTTTTCAGATTTTCTAGCTTCCATACCACGTTCAAACTTCTGACATTCCACGCCTCGACTTGTAGAACGTCATCCTTTAGTTGATTTTTCAGTCTTTTTATTATGGCCACCTCCCTTTTCGCCATCCCCTCCCGGAGCTCCGAATGGTGGACTATTCCGGACTCTTTTGCCAATGCAGATATCATGGTGATACTTTTTCAGATACAGGCCACATGTCCAGTGGATACACGTTATGTATAATTAATGCTGTGGTTTCCATTTCCTTCCGCATCTTCGTGCCGTTGGTCATTGTTCATTTCTCCGCATTTCGTAGCAGTTTCCCACACCAGGACAAGAGAGTGTCGCCCCTCCTCCCTCTTTGACAAGGCCCTTTGGCAGAATGAGGGTGCCATCTTATGCCGGAAGTCTTCGTCCACCACTGCTGATCATTAATCAGGATATAAGTAATGGCGGGTTTCGAGCCTGGTACCGAGGACGATTTGATTACCAATCAAACACGTTACCTAATATATAGATGATGTTAAATTCCGTTCTGATAATGGCACGGATTCACTGACTCCTTGCGTATTATAAAATCACACGTAACAAGGCTTGGAGCCCCACCTTCTTTCTCATTTCTTGTTGAACTAAGTTTTCCGATCATTACTCGATGAATATCAATGTGATTGTTCGGATTCGATATTTAAAGAAATATTAAAAAGTATCGTCTTACGTGGATGCTCTTAATGAATAGTAATAATCATTCCTGAACTCTGATTTCGATGACTGAATTGCAATATCACCGTCTGCGATAGCTGAAATCAAATTTATGGCCTTCAGCTATTCAAATATAATTAAAATAATGAGTCCTAAGCTCTACATGCATTTTCATATATATAGTGTACTTCACTTCTTCCTTTTATCTGGTGATCGTAATTAACAGCCAAATTTAGCTAATTGCTTAGTTTTTTATGACACAATTTAGAACCAGCATATATTGCTCCGAAGTCCGATGGTCAAAGTCTAATTAATAACAGTGAGTGACATTAATTTATTAGTGACAGATACGACGACAAGCCGGAACGATCCTATTGGTCCCTCTCAACTTTCAGTAGGCGACTGTATCTTAAGACCAGTTCACTGTTCCGTTTACCTCCAAACTGTGTGAGAATAAACTCAAGAGAAGTCCTCAAACATAAGTGTGTCATTTTTATTGAGCACGCTTAGTAAGCTATGTGAGCACCTTAAACACAGCTCTATGATGACTTCTGTTTAACTTTGATTGAACAGATGGTACTTCATGCCACGATGCATCACGGCCGTCATGAGGGTGAAGGACATCTTATACGCTAGTTGTTAGAGGTCTCTATGTCAATTTTTAGTGAGTGTAAGTGGCTGTGTGTTGCCAGTTAGTGTAAGAAAAGAAGTAAGATTTGATTGCATACTCAAAATCAAGTCTAAATTCCCTGTAGACGCTAACAGCTATGTTTGCCTGAAATCACTAACCAGTGAACGAGAGTAAGCAGTGTTCACGCCACTGCATTGATATCAAGTGTCTTCTACACGCATATGTACATTTATCGGAGTTAGGTTGGTGGTACTGGACCATATTAACTGCGTTGTGTGTGTTTCTCCGTTGGGTAGTCTCATGTCTTTAATAAAATAAAATAAAAATACATTGCGATAATTGAAATAGAACTGGAAGAGCAATAAAAAGATTAATATTTGAGTGATATGCTTTTTGAGAGGAGAGCTCTGGTGAAGTTCAACCTCTTGAATTTACCTGACGTCATCTGTCACATGTTACATGTTGTTATATTATTACTGGTATTATATTTTGAATTATGATTGTTGGTTGGCAGTAGAGCAAGGAAACAGTCAACGACTGAGGAGCAGTATTAAGTTACGACACATTTCTACATCAAATTATTGGCCGCAAAATCACATCCCCACACCACACTTAATCCCCAACCTTTGAGAAATTGGATCATCGGCTGCAACTCTATCACCACGTCTCACCGTACTTCCATCTTGCCACACTCCACATCCTCCTTTGTCCAGTTTGATTTTCTGTGCCTTCTGCTCCAAGGCCATAAAATTATTCGTGAAATCTCCTTAACCTCCCATTTCTAATCTCCCGTACATCCTCCAAAATATGGCTCTGTCCCACACTTTACGTGCATGACCGCAGTCCTACTCACCTCTCACCAGGTACATCCTGTCTTTTAGACGTTGCCAACATTCATCCCTAATCCCTTAATACACCAATTAAATATGACTGCCTTCAATCTCTGGCACAGGCACCATCCTCTGATATTCATACCATGTGCCTAACCATCTCATAAAATTTAAACAGTCGATTTGACTCATGTCATTGTATATGTCTGATAAGTAGAAAAGCTATTTCCCTTCTTCTACACCCCAAATTGCGCCCATTACGTATTTGCCTTATTTTGTACTATGACAGAAGCATTTTTCATTCTGGTTGCCAACTTTTACTCTATCATAATTTTGGCATTAGACCGCCACAGCTTGGCAACGCATACAGAGATTAATGACTCGGACGACGCCTGATCCGGTATAGGTATTTTTATTGTCTTTAGAACCATGTTGCTTATATCGTAGCAAGGACAAAGCATTCACAGAAGAATAGGACGACCATTAATAACATTTATTAGTGTACCCTCTTACGCATTTCAACCAATTCGTCCAAGTCTGAAACATAGAAGTCGGGCGCGTAAAATATCTCATAATTAAAGTGTTTTTTGCACGTTAAACCCAAATGAAGCTAGGATTTTGAAGGCACATTTTCTGCTTAATCGTACGATTACATTTTTGAATTATTTGATTCGCTGTAAACCGTTTCAGTGGATTCAGTTCATGTAACAATGAATTGCATGTGCTACATTCAACGCGACCCTGTACTATCACATCTCGACAATGGATAAAGATCATTGGCAAAATCAGGGTTTTGACTTTATCCATCTATCTGTCTTTGTGCAAAGTTTGAACTGATTGAAAAAGTTTAAAATATACAAGTGGCACACTTAAAAATTTCCCATGAAACATGATATCTGCACTTAACGTCCAAATGAAACTAGATTTCTCAGACGGTTAAAAGTTATCTTACACCGAGAACCAATTCATCAAAATAGTTCAAATGGCTCTAAGTACTATGGGACTTAACATCTGAGGTCATCAGTCTCCTAGACTTAGAACTACTTAAACCTAACTAACCTAAGGACATCACACACAACCATGCCCGAGGCAGGAATCGAACCTGCGACCGTAGCAGCAGCGCGGTTCCTGACCGATGCGCGTAGAACCGCTCGACTACAACGGCCGGCCACCAATTCATCGATGGACCAAATCTGAACCCTCAATCTCGTTCCATTTTACAGGTATTTAAGAGTGACTGTTTTGCACCTAAAATATGAGAGACAGTGACTGTTTCTGTACGTAGAATCCGAACCGCGCAAATACAAAATAATTCCAGTCCAACGTAAATGATTTGCAATATAGATTAATCGGCTCGCACAATTTGCTTGGGCGACAACTCCGGTTCGTCGTTCAAACTTTGTTTAATGCACTGTAATATAGCTACAGCAAGAATATACTTCATACGATGCTTTTCAGGATTTTTTAAGCAAATGTGGAATATAATTTCATTGTTTCTTGGGACACAGATCACTGAAATAAATGTCAAATCTATAAACTGACTTCCTTATTCGAGATAATCACGTTTATATTGTGTGTCTCACGAGAACTATGAATAATATGAAATGCTTTATGACCGACTCTTCTTTATCTGCTTCTGGTGCCATGTTGTTGAGCATCCATATCACCATTCAACAAAAAGCACTTAACAAAGCAGTACTCAGTTTCCTTAGTACCATTTCTCCATCACAAAGTTTGTATCTCACATCGCCACAATCTGGCAGGATGAAATTGCAATGGGACTGTAAGGCCTAATACGGTGGTAATATGTTGTGTTGTAACTGTTCCTACATCGAATGCGACCGACGGTCTTTGATATTTACTGCTTTTAAATTGTCGAGAAGACTATGAGAAACATTCTTAAGAAATCACTGTGCTACTGTCTCCTCCTTTATCTCCAATTCGAAATAGATTTAGACCATTTTCACGCAATTAAGTGATCGAACAAGAAATTTCATTCTTTATATGCCCCATTTTAATACTTAGTTCTAGATGCAAAATATTTCTTGGCTGTATCAATTGTTTACAAACAACAATTGACAATCCAGGCGTAAATGTCTGACTTTTCATAAATCTTTCCTGCTAATTTCTATTTGCTCTTAGCTCGATTATCTATCTCGATAAGATACAACAGCAGAAGGTGTAACCGCATTTCACTCCTAATGTCGACACCTATAAAATCTTCAGGAACTTTGGTCTCCTATTGGAATGTCTCTCATCGTTTGGTAAGTTTTTTTGCGTTGGTAACGTGAGCCATATTTAGTGCATCTATGAAACTGCCTCAGTGCTTATGTGAAGTCACCAAAAGTTTTATAGAACTATTCAGTTCTTACTTTTATTTCGAAATGTGGACACTTTCACGGGATCCTATAGGAACTTCTACTGCTTTACCCATGTCGCCAAATGTTATGACTTTTTTTAGAAAGTTATTGATCACAGACTCGTGATTTTAAGAAGACTGCTTGTTGAGATATGTGAATCTTTTAAAGTGCGTGGTTTCACGTTTTCATCTAAGGTTTCCTTAGAATTCACATAAACGTGTTTTCGGTGTTCAGTGCGTGTGTGCGTTTAGGGAGTGTATTTCTTACACGTGTACTCCACCAAAGCTCTAGTTAACTACTTTTTACGCCGCTGTACTTATTCTCAACTGCTTTCGAGCATGGATCACTTGTTAAGTGGTGTTGGCAATGGTACAAGACATTATACATATACACAAACACACATTTGTTGGTTGTATGGACACTTTTTACTTACATATTTTATCTTATATTTTAAAAGTTTTTAGTGAGCTATGGCACTAAGTTTAGTTGTCACATTCGTGCTGCAACTACGCAACTGTCATCGTATAGATTTATTTTTGTGTCGGAGATACAATAAGTCATTACATTTCATTATTTTTCATAAAAGTCGGTTGTCAATGTATTGTAACATTTTTTCCATCTCCTGTTCCAAGCTGTCTATGTACCGAGAATTTGCTCTGTGTTTTCAATATATTCTTTTTTTGTTTAGAAGTTAGTTTGGTTCGTTTAAAACAGTACTTGGCTTTATTCATCAAATGTGTGTAGACACTTGCCTTCTCTGTGAAATTCACATAGCAACCCATTTTCATCTGTATGATGCACTAGAAGTTTACTGAAATTGCGTACTGGTATTGTAGCGTGTCGTTTTTCTCTGTGATTAATAAATTCTGTATGACATGTACTTCCTTTCATGGAACCTTAATGTCACTGCATTTACTTCTATTGATCTGTGACTAATCATTCTTTCTTTAATTTCTGTGCTGAAGTTAATATTCTGATTGTAGTTAGTAAATATGTAAATTCTTTTTGACAGTTAATTCTCAGTTATGGTGACGTAGTGAAGTTTCCTATTTCCTTTCTTTATACCCTTGCTAATGTTAACTTCTCACTTCGATAAAGCCGGCCGCTGTGGCCGAGCGGTTCTAGGCGCTTCAGTCCGGAACCGCGCTGCTGCTACGGTCCGGTTCGAATCCTGCCTCGGGCATGGATGTGTGTGATGTCCTTAGGTTTAATTAGTTCTAAGTCTAGGGGACTGATGACCTCAGATGTTAAGTCCCATAGTGTTTAGGGCCATTTGAACCATTTTTTACACTTCGATAAGGAAGGAATACTTTGCAGCCTTGCTGGAATACAGGGAATGAAAAAAAGCATGTAATGTAATATGTCATTTACTTTTTCTCCTACGTATTCCTGGTTACGATGGTATGTCTACCACTAATTTCGTTTCTGCTACTCGTTATTACTCCTTTATTTGTTCGTCTTGCTCCAAGTTCACATGGTGTGCTTATTATGCAATTCATGGTTTTTAAGCGGTAGTTTCAATGCTACCTTCTTTGATGACAGCAGCGGTATCATCGAATATCATGTCGATTCAGCTTGGAGTTTCGTCCACCTTATTTGGTGTCCTGTTCCAGCACCTAAGGACATTCAGAGCTATCAGATGTTTTGGGTCCTATGAAGAGCTTATGCCAAAATAAGATTTGTGTTGTGCAAACTTTCAAAAATTGCTCTGTAGGAAAGACATTGTGTTAATAAAAATGCTTTGGGCAGAGTGCACTGCTTGAAAACGAATATCACTTTAACCTTACAGCACAGTTTGTCACTGCTAGATTATTAACTTTTATTTATTCCTTGATATATCTACGTCTGGGCTATAGTGTTTTGCTCGTGTTTATGACATATCATGTGCACACGTCTGGCGCTAATTTGTTGTGATTCATTTCTGATTGCTTACATTGTTACGACTCTCTTTGTATATCCGTGCTTCACAGCGTACCAATCAGTAATACCAGTCTTCGACGTTTAAGTGCGACAATTTTTCACAGAGATCTGATAAACGACGCAGCTATTATTGGCGGCTAAGTACGGTCCTGCGATACACACTTGTGGTGATTAATGGTGTTACTGCCCTACCATAGCCCCGCTTTTCACACGCAGTAACAGGCGCGCTGCTTCGCAGGTATCAGCGCATGTTGATGACAGGGAAGAATGGCGCGTGTATATCAGTCCGGTGTTTATAGATCACGAGCAAATGTCGCCTGATGCGAGGCTAAAGCTGACATCTGAATGGCAGGCTGCAGTTTCAGGTGTCTGCAGTTTCCATAAGGAAGAAAGCACTAAAAATCTTCTGGTTAAATTTATCTGCAAATGGCTTTCTGTGTGGTGCAACTGTCTTTTATTTCTTCTCCATTCAATTATTTGGACGTTGAATACAGTATAATCTCCAACTTCTGCTATCTAACTAATTTTCAGACGTATAGTACCTGATAAAATATTGGATTGTCTAACATTTAATCTCAGCGGTTTTATAGTTCCCTCATACGAAAGTCTATCACTTAGCGGGGTTACAGTACTCTCACATGGTATGGAAAAGCGTCATTTACTTAAGTGGATTAGTTCTTGTTCCACAAATGATTTGTACAGTTACTTGGAACTATGTTGAACGAGTCATTTCGCATCCATATCAATAATCATTTGTAAGTGTGCTAAATGCTACTTGCTAGTTCTCTCTCTCTCTTTCTCTTTCTCTCCTCGTCTCTCACTCTTTTTCTCCTACCCACCACCTTTTACAGATTACAAAATCAGAATTTCTTCTACGGTGTAAATGGAATTGTCAAGAGGACACCGTTTCAGTAGGTTTTCTAAATTAACTTAGCAGTGTGTCAGTGGATAAGTGATCAAAACTTTTCGTTTCAACCATGTGCTCTTCGCTTTGTGCTAAAGAGAATCTTAACGTGGAGCGATGAGTGTGATTTTTCAGTATAGTACTGTAGTTACGTACATCATTGTTCTTTTTGAGCTGCAGTGGATTATTTATAACAAACTTCGCGAGACAATAAATATACTGTGAAGCAGTAGTCAGAATTACTACCACATTAAAATATGTTTCCAGTGATGAATAGTTTCTTCTGAAAGATGGCTTACGGCAGCACATTATTTCATGCGTCTCTGATGAGTAAAAATATCTAAAATAACCTATCATACTGACAAACTCCTCCCGAAGCTTTCCGATGATTCGAAGTGCAAATGTGATTGAACTACGATGTTTTAAGAGGCTCAAAATGTTTATCCAGTTTAAATTCTCATCAACACGATCACTTAAGGTTTTTGAAGTCTGCAACCTAGTTATTATTTCCTTACCTGACTAATTACAAAATTAGTGTCTTCTGGAAAAAGAACTAATGTTGGTTGTTATGTATTAGACGAAAGGTCATTTACATTTATGAGAAACAATAGTGGTCCTAAGACAGAGCCCTGTAGAAACCCCTAACTGATTTCTCCCCAGTCTGAAGAATCTGCTTTACCTACGATGGTTGACTTGTTAAGTTCATCAGTCTGCATTCTTTTGGTTAGACATGACATTATCCATCGGTTGGCTATACCGTAAGTTCCATAAAATCCCTGTTAGTATACCAGTAAACCGTGATTCACGCAAATATCTTAGACAGGTTGCAGAAAATACTGCCCGATGTCGTTTTGAAATTTAATGCTTGTGAAATTTGGCGTATGATGCTGTAAATGGCATTGTTAATCGGAAACTCTTCTGAAACCCATTATATTATGTGGGAACAGGTCTTACGTGTTCTTTTGGAAACACCACCAAATGTAGATAAGCTTTAATTTTTGAGATAATATATTATTTGAAAATCATAGTATTACAGCCTTCAACTGCTGGTAAAATGCACTATTTATACTAAAGTTTCAGTCGTCTGACCATTGTTGTTATTGGTGAAATATGCCTGTAATGACCTACATTTGTCCTATAGCCATTCTTACTTAGCACTTTTTCTCTTCCTTTCAAAGTTATTAAATGCCTGTAATTACTTACTTTTGTCCTATAGCTATTCTTACTTAGCACTTTGGCTCTTCTTGTCAAACTTATTTTTTAAACGATTGTATTCCCTTTTGCCTGCTTCATTTGCGGCATATTTCAGTTTTCCTTTCTCATCAGCTGATTCAATGTTTCTTGTGTTACCCAAGAACTTCTATAAGACCTTTCCTTTTTACCTGTTTGATACTCTGCTGCCTTCATTGTTTCATCTCTTAAAGCTATCCATTCGTCTTCTACTATATTCCTTTCCCCTGTTTCAGTTAATCCCATTGCCTAATTCTCCCTCTGTAACTCTCAACAACCTACTCTCAACAACCTCTGCTTCTTTCAACTTATCCAGGTCCCACCTCCTTAATTTCGCACCCTTTTCCAATTTTTTTTATCAATTTTAATCTAGAGTTCATAACCAATATATCGTGGTCACAGTCCACCTCTGCCCTGGTAACGTCTTACAGTTTAAAGTCTGATTTCTATATCTCAGTCTACTAACCACTACACAATCAGTCTGAAACCTTCCGGTGCCTCCGCCTCTCTTCCACGTAAACGCCCTTCTTTTATGTCTTCAGGCAAGTGTTGCAATGAATAAAATATACTCTCGGCAACAGTCTACTAGGCGGCTTCCCCTTTCATTACTTTCCCCGACTCCACCTAATATTTTTTCTTCTCTTTCTTTTTCTACTATCTAATTGCAGTCCCGCATCACAATTAAAATTTCGCCCGCTTTAACTACCTGAATGATTTATTTTATCTCATCATACATTTCGTCAATCTCTTAATCATCTATGGAGGTAGTTTTCATCTAAACTTGTGCTGCTGTTGTAGGCGTGGGCTTTGTGCCTACCTTGGCTACATTAACACATTCACTATGCTGTTCATAGTAGCCTCTCCCCATTCCTATTTTCTTACTAATTATTAAACCCACTCCTGCAATACTCCTATCTGACTATGTATTTATAACCCCATGTTCAACTGACCACAAGTCCTGCTTCTCCAGCCACCGAAGTTCACTAATTCTCACTATATCTAACTTGAACCTAACTATTTCCCTTTTTAAATTTTCTAACCTCTCTGACCTATTTAAGGATCTAACATTCCACACTCCGATCCGTAGAATGCTAGTTTTCTTTGTCCTAATGACTACATCCTCCTGAGTAGTCCACGCCCGGAAGTCCGAATGGATGACTATTTCACCCCTGGAATACTTTACCCAAGACGACGTCATCGTCATTTAACCATTGGTAGAGCTGAAGTCTTCGGAAAGAAAATGTGGCTGTAGTTTCCTTTGGCTCTCAGCCGTTCTCAGCACGGGCACAGAATAGCCATTTTATTTGATGTTCCAGGACCAGATCAGTCAATCATTGAGACTATTGCCCCTGCAGCTACTGAAAAGGCTGCTGCCCCTCTTCATGAACCACACATTTGTCTAGTCTCTCGACAGATACCCCTCCGTTGCGGTTGCACCTGCGGTACTGTTATCTGTATCACAGAGGCACGCTAGCCACCACACCGACGACAAGATCCATATTTCATGAGGGGGGTGGGGTACTACCGTACCAAAATAAATACGTTAGTAATATTACAGGCATAAGCCGTCACGAATCTGTTGACTGTTGTAAATGTTAACAACATACACGAAATGGAATGTTACGCACTCTCATAAATGTATTCACAACATCAAGTTAGCCGAAATACAAAGTCTTTATCGAGAAATGATAAAATCATGAATAATGAACTGAAAATGAAAGCATGCCACAATACAGTGATGTGATACACTGATGTGACTCTTTACGAAAACCACATATAATTAAGACGTAAATGGTTAACGTTTGTACAGGGTTGCCTGTTATCGTATCCTAATATAAATTGTCTCATCAGTCTATATGACCTGCGCACTTATTCACATTAAAACTGTAATCGACGTTAGCACTTTGAACAGAGACATGCAACACAGAAGCGACTGACCAGGTGATCACGTTCTCCTGGTACACCAAAAGATGATCACAGAGATCTAAATTCATCGATAGTGACAAGAATCTTACCGTTATTAAGCTGGAGGTGTCTTGTATGGTAACTACATGTGACACTCATAACATTTGTTCTATATAATGCACCTAACAGCATTTTGCGCTTTTGAAAGTTCCATAAGCAATGGCAGAAAACATTTCCTTAATTTCAGGGGATGTTGGTCAGACACTCATTTAACTGAATTTCACGTGAGTTCATTATTCTACATAACTCTTTGGTTTTTCCCACTAGTTATTTTCCTCTACGTTTTCTATTACGTTTAAGAAATGATTGTTAAACACATCTTCTCTCTGTGAATTACTATTTATAAGCCTTCTATTTAAATCAATAATGATATTGTCCTGTTCTGTGGCCTGCCCATCTGTCTCTCGGTTTACTTCATCCCTTACAGACTTAAGAATGTTGTCGGGATTAGTGATCTCAGACATAATGAGCATGTTCCTTGTTTTTTCAATAAACGTCACTGCCTCTGTTAAATCTATCTTCATAGCAACCATAACTGAAAGGCTTTTCAGCAGTCCACCACAAGTTCCTGTAATATGCTCCACTACCCTCGCAGCAGTAATTACTTCAAATGTCCTCATTTACTTGTTGAATAAATGCCAACAACTCGCTTCTCACTTACGTTTTAGTTCCTGACTTTCTCTGTAGCACCAGGGTATTTAATTTCTGATGTTTGAAGATAAGTCCTGTCACCTTGTCACTTCTTCTGTATAGTGTTTCCCCGCATTAATTCTGTCGAAGATTCTGCGGAGAGCATCAACATTTCTTAACGTGTCAGTCTATTTAATATTCAATATCCTTCTAATCGTTCTGTAACATGTCACCTCAAATGTTTATAAAGTCTTTCTGTTCTTTTCTTCCACATCCGTACAGTTACTCCGTGCTTCAGGCGTGATTTATTACTCACATTAAGACTTATAATTGATACTACTAGCCCTTCTTTTGGAGATGAATGCTCTGCTTGTCTGTATCAATTACCTTCTGTGTCGTTCTTGATCCAACAGTCATGGGTTCCTCTGATCCCAAGACAGCTACATTCCTTATTACAGCAATTCGTGCAGGAACTTAAACGAAGCCTACACTTTGCGGTAACATACTGTACCTTTCACTGACAAACAACCTTAAGCAAATAGCCTACAGATACGGATACAGGAATTAGTGACAACAATGTAATAGTAGCGAGACTGAATAATGTAACATCCGAATACACCAAAAATAAACGAAAAATATATTTATTTATACGCAGCAGTATATGTTTGCTCCATAATAACTATATTAGCGTCAAATATATTTGGATAAAGTTGAAGTCAATACCTTGAAAGAAACTACCAGCTATCACACCAATTAAATCTGGTGATGCTGCGGGAATTTGAGTAGGAAAAGGGACGCTTAAACTAGTAAATGAGTTTTGATATTAGGGGAGCAAAATAACTGATGATGGTCGAAGTAGAGAGGATATAAAATGTTGACAGGCGATGGCAAGGAAAGCGTTTCTGAAGAAGGCAAATTTGTTAACATCGAGTATAGATGTGTCGGAAGTAGTTTCTGAAAGTATTTCTATGGAGTGTAGCCATGTATGGAAGTGAAATGTGGACGATAAATAGTTTAGACAAGAAGAGAATAGAATCTTTCGAAATCTAGTGCTACAGAAGAATGCTGAAGATTATATGGGTAGATCACATAACTAATGAGAAGGTATTGAACAGAATTGGAGAGAAGAGAAATTTGTGGCAGAGCTTGACTAGAAGAAGGGATCGGTTGGTAGAGCATATTCTGAGGCATCAAGGGATCAGGAAATTAGTATTTGAGGGCAGCGTGGAGGGTAAAGGTCGTAGAGGGAAATCGAGAGATGAATTCACTAAACAGATTCCGAAGGATGTAGGTTGCTGTAGGTACTCGGAGATGAAGAAGCTTGCACAAGATAGAGTAGCATGGAAAGCTGCATCAAACCAGTCTCAGGACTGAAGACCACAACAACAAGAATAAGAGAAGAAAGAGATATCAATGGAACACCAAACAAGTCAGGACAGTACCGCAGAAGTTACTACAGATGCATTTCATACATAAACGAAAGTAAAATCTCGAATATTGGTGGCGGTTTACATATGCTCGAAACATAGCGCGGACGTGAATTCGAGATGCCATTAATAATTTTCACAACAAAACTGA
This sequence comes from Schistocerca americana, assembly GCF_021461395.2. Classification (NCBI taxonomy): domain Eukaryota; kingdom Metazoa; phylum Arthropoda; class Insecta; order Orthoptera; family Acrididae; genus Schistocerca; species Schistocerca americana. The sequence goes on along the minus strand of NC_060124.1, from coordinate 266,544,058 downwards.
CCGATTGAAAATTGAAAAGAGTTTCTGTAGGTACTACAATTACGAACAACTTAAATTGGAAGGAACACATAGAAAAAGTTTTGGGGAAGGCTAACCAAAGACTGCGTTTTATTGGCAAGACACTTAGAAAATCTAATAGATCTGCTAAGGAGACTGCCTACACTACGCTTGTCCATCCTCTGTTAGAATACTGCTGCGCGGTGTGGGATCCTCACCAGATACGACTGACGGAGTACATCGAAGAAGTTCAAAGAAGGGCAGCACGTTTTGTATTATGTTGAAATATGGAAGAGGGTGTCACAGAAATGATACAGGATTTAGGCTGGACATCATTAAAAGAAAGGCGTTTTTCGTTGAGACGGAATATTCTCACGACATTCCAATCACCAACTTTCTCCTTCGAATGCGAAAATATTTTGTTGACACCGACCTACATAGGGAGAAATGATCACCACGATAAAATAAGGGAAATCAGAGCTGGTACGGAAAGATATAGGTGTTCGTTCTTTCGGCGCGCTATACGAGATTGGAATAATAGAGAATTGTGAAGGTGGTTGATGAAACCTATGCCAGGTACATAAATATGTTTTGCAGAGCATCCATGTAGATGTAGATGTAGAGTATGCGTTCAACATTACGAAACACTACTATGAAATCGATCTAAAGACACATAACTAGCACGTATCAGAAAATGTCGTTTCTTCATTCCTCATCCGCCGACATTAATGAGTTTTATCGAATTGGAATTCAAGCTGATTCCATGTTTGGCCGCGTGGAGAGGCCGCGCGGTTGGAGGCGCCATGTCACGAATCGGGTGGCCACTACCGCCGGAGGTTCGAGTCCTCCCTCGGGCGTGGGTGTGTGTGTTGTACTTAGCGTATGTTAGTTCATGTAGTGTGTAAGTCTAGGAACCGATGACCTCCGCAGTTTGGTCCCATAGGAATTCACACACTTTTGGCCATTTTTTTATTTCATGTCTCTAGAGTTTCAGAAGTCTCTTGACACCGTTCCTCACAAGCGGCTTGTATTGATATGAGGGGGTATTGCAAAGTAATTTCTCCGAATATTTCATATAAACCTCTTAAATAAGTTTAAATAAAACAAAAGTTATTAACATTCTACGTATTTAGTCTCCATGTCTACATATCTGCAGCCCATGTGTCGCTAGAAGGCTTCGAATTGTACATCGTGGATTGTAACGTAACTATGTCGGTGGGTGAGAAACAGCATGCTGTAATTGAATTTCGAATTCGAAGAGTTCGTCCACACATGGTACACCCTCTGCTTCATCATGACAATGCCATACCATAGACGATTGCTCCGACATATGCAACAATCCGACGCCTTCGGTTAACTATCGATCATTCTCCTTATAGTCGCGACCTCGCAACATCCAATTTTCATGTGTTTCGAAAACTTAAAGACCTCCTTCGAGGACTTCACTTCGACAGTGATAAAGCGGTGCTGCCTGAGGCGTGGTTGTGGCTCCGTCAATAAATTCACACATATTGCAGTGACGGTATCAGCAATTGATTTCTCGTTGGGAGAAATGTGTTTGTCGCATTGGCGACTATGTTGAGAAATGAATACACAGACACGAAGAATATAGATGGAGAGTCTCAATAACATTTGTTTTATAAATCAAGAACTGCCACATATATAATTCGGAGGTTTTTTTTTCGCAAGCCCTCGTACATCGCTCCACTGGATCTGAACAACTGGATTTGTGATTTACTGTCAGAAAGGACACGGTTCTAGTAACTGACCTGAAGTTATCTACTGATACTGAAGAAATATCTGGAGTTTCTCAGGGAAGTTTTATAGTGCCTTTGAAATTGTTAAACTATGTAAGTTAATTAAAAATAGTTTAGTTATCTATATGGAACAGAAAGGGGAGATTGACCCTTAACGACAAAGGTGTTAGGACTTCCCCGTGAGCAGTAAAGAAACTCCGTTAAATATCGGTTACACGATACAGTAGAGTCTCGATAGTTAGAGATGAACGGGACCGGAACCACCTCGAACTATCGAAAACTCGGACTATCGAAAGTTAATTATGATATTGTAAGTAATACAGGTCAAAATGTGAACTTTATTAAAATAGAAGTATTTACACATGCATTTGCATTGGCAGAATAACAATAATTATTTATTTACACAAGTAATAGTGAAGTGTCTTTTGCTTGGCGACGCTGCAACGTTTCCTTGCGGCAATGTCACGCCACCGTCTCAGGAGCATTAGGTCAGTGTCGCCTCAGGCTGTTGTTCCACGTGGCATATGGCGGCCTCGAGAGCAGCGTAGCCATCGGCGTGACTCATCATCGGTGCAGCCTCTGCCTCGCCATCCTCGTCACTCTCACACTGCGATGGAATGTTAACCATGTCAGTTATAGAAGAGTCTGTCACTTCCAACTGTTCGTCCGAATTTAACCAGTCGCCTACTTCCACCTCTTCTGCCTCTTCACACCCTGGCAATCTTCTGATTAAATTACACATTGGTTGATCGTCCACATCTGCTAAATCTTTAGTTTCTGTGTCTGCCATACTTTCCTGTAAAATTTTCCTCCATGACTTGGAAATTGTGGCTGACTTCATTTCGCTCCAAGATTTGCTAATCCAGTACACGGCGTCCTTCAAAGTAACTTTCTTCAAATCTCCGACAATCCTTTCGTTGTCTTCGGAATGCAGGATTGACTGTAGCAATCGCCTTCGATACTTTTTTTTTAGACATTCCAGAACGCCCTGATTCATGGGCTGAATGAGACAGGTAATGTTTGGTGGGAAAAACAAGGCGCGGTTACCGTCGCACTCCAGTTCTCCGGCACTTGGATGTGAGGACGCATTATCTATGAGCAAAATTGCCATGCATGGCAGTCCCCTTTCTTTTAAAAAATTCTTGCTGTCAGGTACTAATGAGTTAAAAAACCAGTTCTTGCCGATTTCCTGATTCATCCAGGCATTATTCTGATGTGTATAGACAACCGGAAGAGCTGAGATGGATACATTCTTGAATGCTCTCGGCTTGGCAGACTTCCAAATCTCACTAGTTTTAGTTTGTGGTTTGCAGTTGCATTTGAAGCTGCCATAACTGTGAACCGCTATTTGCTATTTTTGTGCCCAGGAGCACTTTCGTCTTCACAAGAAGCAAGTGTTCTTGATGGTAACATTTTAAAATTTACCCCAGTTTCGTCACAGTTATATATTTGTTCATTAGAGAAATTTTCTTCAGGTACGATTTTTTTAAATTCGACGATAAATTTTGAAACAGCCTGAGCTTCACCAGAGAGTTTTTCTCCACATACGTCTAGTTGACGCAATCTATACTTCTTCTTCCACTTGTCGAGCCAGCCCACACTAGCGGCGAAGTTATCATCTCCTTCCTGCAGCTGATTTCTGAAAAACAAAGCTTTTTCTTGCAAGATTGGGCCAGAAATCAGAGCACCCTTCTGTCTCTGTTGGGTAAACGACATGAACAATGCCTCACTTGTTTTTTCAAAGTCTGACTTCTTTATACTTCTTCGACTGAGAGATTTGCGTGAGCATTTCTGTGAAGAAAACTGTTCCAATTTAAGTCGGTTTCTTCGCCAGTCACCAACGGTAACTTCAGCTACACCATATTCGAGAGAAGTTTTTTTATTGTTTCTCCTTTGTCAGGTCGTCTTAGTGCTTCTAATTTTGGATGAAAAGGCACAAATTTCCTCTTTTTTGTTACAGCACTCTATTTTGTTAGGTGTACAACGGAACACACAGTCAACAGACAAAACGACACACAACACTCTACAGTACAGGTGCTGGGCACTACAGCAGCGTATGAACTCCCCAGTTTTGATCGGTAGCAGCCGGCAGCAGTCGGGGTATTTCGTGCCATACTGACAACAGATATTCGTGCAACAGGGCAGCGAGCTAATCCTTGGTGTTGATTGCATTGTTGTCTGATTTGTCAAATGGTTCAAATGGCTCTGAGCACTATGGGACTTAACATCTGAGGTCATCAGTCCCCTAGAACTTAGAACTACTTAAACCTAACTAACCTAAGGACATCACACACATCCGTGCCCGAGGCGGGATTCGAACCTGCGACCTTTGCTGTCGCGCGGCTCCAGACTGAAGCGCCTAGAACCGCTCGGCCACACCGGCCGACCTGCTATGTCACTGATCTGTACACTCCCTATCTATCTTTTGCAACGATGTTTTCATTATTTATCATGTCAGTAAAAAAAAGAAAGTAGATCGTTGCAATCTTTTTTTTTTAAAAAAAAAAATCAAAGAGGCTCGGATTATTGGAAACTCGAACTATCGAGACTTCAACTATCGAGACTCTACTGTACATTACAAAAATTTAAACGTTTTCGGTCTGTTACATATGTAGGGATTGCGATTACAAACCACTTAAAGTGGAAAAAAATGGTTCAAATGGCTCCGAACACTATGGGACTTAACATCTATGGTCATCAGTCCCCTAGAACTTAGAACTACTTCTAACTAACCTAAGGACATCACACAACACCCATTCATCACGAGGCAGAGAAAATCCCTGACCCCGCCGGGAATCGAACCCGGGAACCCGGGACTTAAATTGGAACCGCCGTTCCAAGTAGACTCAAATTTGGGAAGTCGATGGTTGAAATGCGCTATTGATCATCCAGGTTTCCCTAAATCACTCCAGGCAAATGGCAGGATGGCTCCTCTGAACCGATTTCCTTCCCTAACGTTCCCTGAACCGTGTTTGCGCTCCAACGACCTTGTTGTCGAAGGGACGTTAAACGCTAATAGTCCTCCATCTTTCTCCTTTAAACTGGTCTAATCACGAAGAAAACTTTATGGTAAGACCAACTAATTACTGTGTTTAACTGATATAACAATTAGAGGATGCAAAAAACTCTACTTAAGGGATTGCCTGCAGTCCCCTTGTGGTTTGAATTTAATAAATGGATGACAGCATCGGAGGCAGCCAGAAACCTTTGTGTTGTATTTGGAGGGGGGGGGGGGGGGGTTAATGCAACTAGGCAGAGCACAGCAAACCACGTGATTTCTACAGTCGCGGGATCGAAAAGTTACCCCAGCATTGGAAGACAGTTGCAAATTGTGAAGGGGGCTGTGTTACTCATGACTAAAGACACTGTTATGTGCATCTGTGGTGTTCATGAAACTTTTGGGGAAACGATGAGAACCAAAGGAATTGTTTAAATGTAGGCAACTCCTTTCGTATTATCACGAGGAAGACACTTTCATAGGTATACTAAGCTATTAATAGTGGCAGGAATGAAAACATAGCTGCTCTTCGTTTTCTCCACGAAATTACAGTCCCTTTGTTGTCTGAATGGTGTGGATTTTAATATATCATCTGTCAATGATAACCAGAAAAAACTTTATCTTCGGAATTCGTCTAGAAAGCATGTATCATCAATCCAGACAAAAGTAGTCTTCCTGTAGACAGCTCCTTTTGAAAGCCGAAGAATTGATTATTGTGAGTATTTATGGTTATCATCTTATAAATATTTTGTGCGTGACCTCTTCATAATCATTTAAGGATACTGGTAGTAAACAAATAGGTCTCTGATAACTTTTCCTTCAATTTATGAAATTTATTTTCAACAGCACAATGCTACCAAAGACCGTTCGGGAAACACCGGTACGAAAGATTCACTAGATACGTACTTCAGCTTATCGCTATTTCATTATTTTAACACATTTCCATGATAATTACTTCAACATTTTTCTGATAAATCGAAGCATTTTACAGGAAACAAAAATTCTGTGAGTTGTAATCCTACGTTGGTTTGATACGTCATTTGATTTAGGCCTTTACAGAGATTGAGATAAAGGAAAGATGGATAGTGTGCAACACAGCCATACCTGATGTTTTAGTATAAGTTCTTTCATTTTACATTATCATAGCTCTTTTAAATATAATTTTAATTTCAAACTATGTTCATCTGCGTACATAATAAGCAAATCAGACCATTCGTTTTCCTTCCATTGAGAAAAATTTGTTCACACTCCTGAAGCGTAACACAGAGGGAATGGGCAATTTAGCTCTGGTACAGATAAATTCTTTCTCCCTCTCAGCCAGGGTCTGCGGCCCTAAACGAGAAAACTTTATACGTTCTTGTTAATTCTAAACAAGAGGTAAAGTGTAATTAGGACAAAGAATTACTGTTTCCCATTACGAAGCCCAGGTACAGGGAGGGAACAGTCTCATTTCACGGGTGGCGAGTTAGCCGGCAAAATTTGCTTCTTCATCAGCACATTTGTCCCACTCTCTCCTTGAAAGGCAGCAGATGAACATGCCATGAGGTTTCTTGAGGCGTGTAAGAAACTAACAGTTTCGATCGTTCATGGAAGCAAACATATATCAGCACTCTTAAGCAGATTCGAAGCACGAATACGAAAAAATCTAGACAAGCTAATCCATATATTTTAAGAATAGAAGGGTCATCAGTAAACTTTCTAGCACTAGCTAGACTACAGTCAACATTTATTGCATCGACATGTGATACATTGAAGAAGGAGTGATAAAAATATATTAAATATTTATGAGTGGGATTATAATTCACTGTAACAGGATATCAGTGCTTAGATTCGCTGATTACATTGATGTCCCAATTCAAAGTTAGGAACACTACAGCACGTGCTGAATGAAATGAACAGTCTGTTCTGCAAAAACTGTCGATTCAGAGAAAAGAAAATAATAATGAAAATACAGTACAGAGATTATATTAGCGACAACCATAACAACAGTCTGGAGCACATAGCAGAGAAGTGAAGCAAATTATGCTACCCTGTGCCGGCCGCTGTGGCCTAGCGGCTCTAGGCGCTTCAGTCCGGAACCGCGCTACTGCTACGGTCGCAGGTACGAATCCTGCTTCGGGCATGGATGTGTGTGATGTCCTTCGGTTAGTTAGGTTTAAGTAGTTCTAAGATCTAGGGGACTTGAAACCTCAGATGTTAAGTCACATAGTGCTTAAAGCCATTTGAGCCATATTTGCTACCCTGAAAGCAAATACGGTAGAATGAATGAAGCAAGAAAGGCATGAAACTCAGGCTAGCACATACAAGGAGGTAATACGCGCCAAAATAAGACTCCTACCACCAAACATTAGCTTTACTTTGAGTTATAAACTTCTGAGAGTAATCATCTCGAGCGCATTCTACGATGAAAACAATGGACTGTGGGAAAATTGAAAAAGAAGACAATCAAAGCTTTTGAGATGTGCTGCTGTAGAAGTATGTTGAAGATTATATCGGTTGGTAAGACAAGAAATGAAGTTCTCAGCAGAATCGTCAGAGAGAGGAATAGATGGAGAACTTCAAGATGAAGAAAGTTGAAGTTGATAGGACATGTGTTAAAACATCAGAGAAAAGCTGCACTAAAAAGATGTAGAGGATAAAAATGTATGGGAGTAAGGATATTGGAATATTTCCAATTAGTAATTAAAGACGTTGGGTCAGGTACTGCTGTAAGACGAACAGTTTGACACATTATAGAAACTCGTGAAGGGCCGAATCAGACCAATCGGTAGACTGACGACAAAAAAAAAGATATATATAAATGCTTGTACAGTAATACAATTTGTCGTTCATTCGTTCTCACGCACTGAAATGCTGCAGTCTGCAGTGTAAGTGTAGACATTGATGAAAATGAGTGAATACAATAAAGAACAGTCTTTGAAGAGTCGTATAACAACATTAGAAGCTTGTTACGTAAGAGAACGATAAATCAAACAGCTAGGCTATTAAGTTTCATCAGTTTGGATGAGAAATCATCTTACTACTGAGGAAAGCAAACTACTGGTGCGCCACTGGACTCGATTCTAGGTTCAGTACTTATCTTTCGTCACATAGTGAACCTATCGTTACAAGTTGACAAAGTAAAAACGAATCTCTTTGCTGACAAGCGGACATTATAATCCAGGCCACGATAAAACCACAAAAATATTGAAAAGTAACTGGAATTTTCAGCAATCATTTCTTATCCAAGAAGAGCCACTAAACCACAGCAATTACACGTCATGAAATAAATCAGTATCTGAAACGAGTTTTCAGAACATTGATAGCATTTTAAACACCAAGTATTATGTAACTATTTACATAAACACATTAATTATCAATTAAATATTATACAGGTAACTTTCCTTGGAAAACTGTGTGCTTGGATGTAAACCATATTGATAATACAAAGTGACAGAACAAAGATTGTGTATACTGAACTTTACATGAGCTCCTATCGTACAGACACCTGTTTTGCTACATGGACATACCACAGACAGCTAGAAACTATTGTTAGTCGCTTCTAAAGTTCACATTTGGTTGCATCGAAATTTGAAAGTAAGACTCGAAACAAAAATGATCTAGACCACAGATTCGGGGTTCCTCTGTTGCATGAAGTCGTAAGTTACGCAGACAGCAAATTATTCATGAGTATCTCTACTGATTTCCACACTAGAGTTTGAAAACTTGAAGCGCCGTGGCCTATGGGGATCAGTAGTCGTCTTTTCTCGCTTGATAGCTTCTGTACCATTTCACTCGGTACCGGTTGAGAACAGGAGGTGCATTACTTGAATTTAACATTGAAAGTGTACTGCTGGTTCCGTTGTTCACGATCTGCCGTTATAAGTAAGTTATAAGTAAGTGAGTAACATTGGGTCTCACATTTTTACTGTTACTGGGAGACGGCGGAGGTAGGATGATGGCGATAATTCTTTTATTTATCATCCGCTAACCTCTCTTAATCCCTTTTTCAAGCTGTAAACCTTCCTGAAAAAGTGGGTGAATAGATAATATTGTTTTAAGAGTTCCGCTGTCCGCGGGGTCCAGAGATTCCAATCCAACCTGCGTGAGCTGGGGCCACCTTGCTATAGTTTGATAGTAGTAGAGCTACATGACAACACAGGACGTGTCGGAGACGTCCACCGTTGGTTTCGGCCACGCAGCTGTCCCTTGGCTTGGCAAGGTAGGTAACGTTTCTAGATACCCACCTCCCCCACCCTCCTTCCAACGAAAACAGGCCCGTGAAATCTGCGGACCCATTGGAACGTTTCTGGTGCTCACCTTGTATGACATGGCATTGTCGTTGAGATTACTATTGTAGTTTGCAGCTTGGCTCCGAGTCCTTATTTCACCATGTAATGTTTCCAGTCAGTTTCCTCCTTAGTGCTACAGCTCAGTAGATGTTTTCGTTATTATATTTTTCGCGGGTAGAAGGCAGCTTAGTGAGACAATATTCCCCTTTGAGAAAATGCTTCCATGTGAACTTAGTCATAAATTAAGTTAGTGTGTCATGTTTACCTTATTTCTAAATTCAAATGCGTGTTTTATAGGAAATTTTTTATCAAAATTTGATTGATTTTAATGTGTACGCTCGTGTCTTAGTCTCGATTCTATGTTAGTGAGTACACTGTATGGCGCAGTAGTCGACCAAAGCTCATCCTGAATTGTTTAAATGAAAGTATCACTGATTTCAACGACTGTGTTTAGTCATTCCGCGGCCGCCTTTCTGATTTCTACCGAAGAAAATGAATTTTCGTTCTGCGCTCCTCATAAGCAGTGCTATTCTTCATATTGTGTTACATGAAATTATGAGTCTAACGATTGCTGCCATTATCCCACATTTAGCATTTATGGAATTGAATATGTTGTTGCATCAATTCAGTATTAGACGCATGACGTGCCAGTACTCGCCCTTCTTCCGCCCTAGTAATTTGATTGTAGTAATTAAACAACTTTGTCTCCATAGTGGTTTCTATTTCCAAGTCCTTTACCGCTGTCTCGTATCAGTCTCCCTATCCACCGTGTACATAAAAAAATTTGAGTTTGCGGTAGCGTCTCATTGTTGCCGAAATTGAGTGACCAGTTGCATTCAGGAGACCATAAAGTTATAACAGTTTCCCACTTGTCCATATTTCTTTGGATAAGACCGTTCTTTTTGATAATTTATTGTAAAAATCGATGGCCGTAGTTCATGTTCTAATACGGTAAAAGTCATTTATCGTTATTATTGACCAACTACCGTTTACTAATAGACTACATACATCCAAACTTCATCCCTCCCCAGAAACTACCACGACGTAACCAAATGCTAGGAAGGCAGATGAAATAATTATTGAGACGCACATTAAAAATCTCAATAAACAATTTAGTATTCTTGAGATAATGTCGAAATGAAAGATTCCGTTGCACATATGTTAGTAATATCAGTACCAAAATAAAAATGAGTTTTAAAGCTTTTGGATATCCACTTGACGCAGGCAAATCCCATTGCAAAGCAGAGAGCTAGATGTTAATACACAGGGTGTCCATAATTAAAGTTCCAGTTTTAAAATGCTCTAGAAAGATGCCAGGATGACTTGAAATTTGAACGGTATATTATTGACGGAGGGTGAAACGCCATGGAACAAAAAAAAAATAACAAAATTTTTATCAGTAGATGGCATGTATAAGGGGTCAGCTGCAAATGAAAGATAAATAGGAATACGACGATAATGGTTTGAGTTCCACATTCTACCTGTTCCATGTACATGATCGTGCAAGTTCGGCAGCAACAGTTGTGGCACTATAAGAAACATAAACCTGTCCACCATGGCAAGTTCGTACCACATCAGACGGGAAAGACCGGTTTTGATTGTCCTGAGAATAAAAGCCAGTTCTAACTCAATAGTTTTAAGATATTTCAATGTAAATAATTGATTAGAAATCTGTCAGTACCAAGAATATCGATATAAAACCTCGATAATCGATACAGACTCACATGCTACAGACCACCATCTTGTGTTGTGTGTATAACATCGAAGCAATTTGTGCAGTGAATTACTTTGGCAATGAGTGACAAAATATAATGTGCAATAGCGTATTGTCAACCAACAGTTCCGCCATTACACCAGTGACGCAAGTAAAGCAGCAAGATGATGAAATTGTAAGTGATTAACTGTCATATGAAAGCCTTTCACACTATTTTCGTAACATATAACTGATGCAAATCTATCTGCATCCTATACACGCTGTGATATACATAGTCAACCACAAAGAAGAAAACCAGCACAAGACATCACTGATTTCGATTTCTAGCCATACACTGCACCCCTCCTTCCCCCCAAATGCCACACCAGGAGCTACAGTAAAAAACAATGGACAAAGTGTTCTAGATTAATCTGGTTTAAGACAGTTTATTTTTAAGTAAGATTTCTCTATGTTGTATGTATAAACGCCTGAAGATGAACAGAACATGTTCGATACGCGTTGCGTTATGCTAAATTATGCATGAAATAAAAAGTGACTGGTAGCAGCAACTTGAAAAAAATAAGAAGTCAACCGGATTAAGATTAAGTAATCTGGGTGGCCAAGCTGTAATAAAATGATAGCTGATAATTGTAGAGTTTCCAAAACTCCAAAGCTGCAGCCGCTTCACTCGCTGTAAAATCTTGCATTAAAATGATCCTAACCACAAATCCACGCTGTTGAATGGTGGGAGTGACAGAAGTGGGAAAAATAGAGTCATGACGTGTACCAGACACGGTACAGGTACCAGGACCCGCAGGACTCAACCCTCACCATAGAGTCACCTTTGCACTTGTACCAGTTGACGTGCGTGCTGATTTTCCGTTGCCCATATTACGCCATTCTGCACAATGCCCCTGGAAATGGAAATGGGTTTCGTCAGACCTCAGAATGTTCCGTGACCACTAACTGTCCACCTCCCATGAGTGCAAGAAATTCCAGTGCAAACGCTCGTATTGCTTACAGGTCATCAGGAAGCAACTTCTGAACATGAGTATTTTGTATGGATAGCAGTGCAGCAGGTTTCGTAGGATTTTATGCACCTGCCCGCGTGCAGTTCTCCGTGGACTGCATGTTTGCACACCAACACCTGACCATTCCGGCAATGCTGTGGCCACATCTTCGACGGACGTCGCATCAACTCCTTTCCTCCCTCTGTCTTACTGCACTTCAAAAGAACCTGTTTTTCCAATTTTGAAATCACTTTCTCCTAACCTTTAGTGGACTTCAGACCAATGCCTTTTTTCGTATCCGTGAGTGTCCGGAACTTCTGCTGCACTAATGTTGCACAATCACCGTTCTTGTAAATCAACTTTCCAGTAGCACGCGATTCTTAATAGGGTAAGTCTTGTTGGGTGGCTCTGACGCAATCTGAGCAACGGCCGTGTGCTGCGCTTCTGTTTGTGTTTGTACGCATGTTCTGACGTTTATACCGCCATCTGTTGGTCAAATTTTCGTAATTTCCTTATTTTATAATTTTCTTTGTTTCAAGACGTTTACCCTTGCATCAGTAATTATCTACGTAAATTTACGTTGTTCTAGCAGTGGTTCTTTTTCTACAGAAATCTGGAACAGCAACTTTAGTTAAGGGACCCTTCATATTTACTATAGATCCCACTGAGATCGTATTGCAGCTTTGACCAATCATATTGAAAACTCCCATTTTAATCCACCTAAACTCTTCTCTTTACTGAATTATGTAATTGAATACAAATGCACGTAATCAAGTAGAATTAAAAATATTGCAAACCAGTTAATTTCGATCTAAAGGGCAACCCCGTGTTGGAATAACTTTCTGAATGTGAAACTTAAGCTGTATTTTTACTGTCATAACTATCGAGCATTACGATGGCGCGAATCAACAGTTTCCAGCGACTAAAACAGTAGTTTAGGTTTTACGAGTGCTTTGTTTCTCTAACATATTTGTACCTCACTTTCTGGACAAATAATGTATTACATTTCAGTTTGTTGTTTCCGATGAGGATTTGCAAAATCTGAGCAATACGTACGCCTCACATTTTATGCAGAAAAGGTCTTTGTTTCATTGGCTTCCACACTATACCAGGGTATACGTATATCCGTCGATATGAAGTCGTTGGACAATGAAGATCCGAAACCCTCTCCCTTGTAAATGGGCCTGTCTGAATCGCAGGACGGATTCTAGATTAGTGTCGCTACGGTTCCTATTTGTTCTGACGGGTCCTGTAGCCGAGCGGTTCTAGGCGCTTCAGTCCGGAACCCCGCTGCTGTTTCGGTCGCAGGCTCGAATTCTGCCTCGGGCGTGGATGTGTGTGATATCCTTAGGTTAGTTAGGTTTAAGAAGTTCTAACTCTAGGGGACTGATGACCTCAGATGTTAATTCCCATAGTGCTCAGAGCCATTTGAAGCATATGAACTATTTGTTGTAGCCTGTGCTAATGCTGTCACCATGAAGGTTCAAATACTTGCAAATATTTAAAGTACAACTAACAACCAAGCGACAAAGCCATGTACCAACGTGTGGAGATCGTTATTCTGATTTCGAGATAGTTGTTGATTCTTGCGGCATATATTCCCTTGAAAGTGTTCAGTGCCATGTTCTTTTCTCGAAATTCATTTCGCTTCCCACTGGAGTAGCCTATAACTAATAGGTTGTTGGCGGCTGCTCGTCCTGTCTTCGAGTGGGTTGATCATGTACTTTCACGGCTGACTGAATGTTAACAGTACCAATACGGCGATTTTAAATGTAGTTATTAGACCGCGTCCAGTTTAAATCTATACGAAAATCCCCAAGTAAAAAGCAGTTCAACAAGACACGGAGTAGGCTGAAAGCTCTTAAAACAGGCACACCGTAGGCTATACATTATGTAACGGCCGCATCGCATATTCTTCGACAGTGTTCGCAAAAAATTGCTTAAAAAGTGGCAGAAATATACCTTTGTCATAATTTAAAATAGTTAATCCGCAGACAAAACGTCAAATGTACATGTTTGAACACAGGTGAAACGTTTCACTTCATTGGCTGTGTTTGGTATAAGAGCAGCTACTGTTTTACATAAGTAATGACGCCAGATAAAAACTTTAAAGGTACTTTCTGGAACGAAAGTACAAAGTTTCACTGCGTTGAACGTGGTTCCTATGTGCGCAGCTCCTGTTTTACATTAGTAATGACGAAGTGCTGTTCTCCTTTTTTGTAGTCGCAGTTATTGTATCCTCAACCACGACCACTTTGTGTAGAAAATATTTGCTCTACATTTAACGTGTGTAAAAACGACACGAATTTTGTATGTACTAGATATTCTAGATTCTCTTGCATTCGACGCAACTGGTCTAATGTGCTCTTTCTAGATGCAGGTATTGGAAACTCTACTGTACTTGACTGTCAACTCTAGATCAATGGCTTAAAGGCATCTTTTACGCATTTATGGCAGTGTATTTAGTATTTTTAGATTCTACTTTTAAGATGGGCTTGTGTGTATATGTATTTATTAAGCTGATTTCTAACAACTGGGACCAACGACAAATCAGCTTGGTCCCTTCAACCCCCCCCCCCCCCCCACTCCCTTTTAAACCAACCAACCAATCTAACAACCACTACCTTGATGGACTGAGTGTAAATAGAAGACACACGAAAATAGTGAGAAGCAGCAGGGATGAGAATAGGTGAAAACTTAACCTCACAATTTGAGATCACGAAATAGACGAAGTTAAGGAATTCTGCTACCTAGGCAGCAAAAGTAAGCGATGGCGGACGGAGTAAGGACGACATAAAGGCCGACTAGCACAGGCGAAAGTGGCATTGCTGGCCAAGAAGAGTCGCTGGTATCAAACAAAGGCCTTAACTTTACTGAGACACTACTGCGAAAGTACGTTTGGAGCACGGCAGTTTATGGTGCTGATACATGGACCGTGGAAAAAGCCAAAGAGAAGGGAATCCAAGCATCTGAGATGTGGTGCTACATAAGAACGTTTAAAATTAGGTGAACAGATAAGCTGTTGAGGAATGAGGAGTTACTTCGCAGAATTGTCGAGGAAAGGAATATACAGAACACACTGACAAGAAGAAGAGAAGGGTTGATGGGCCGTCCGTTACGACATCAGAGAATAACTTCCGCGGTAGTAAAGGGAGCTTTGGAGGATAATAACCTTGAGCCGTGCGTGGCTCAAGATTTTGACCTGTCCTCCCTGCAGTTCTGAAACGGCCAGAATATTTTGTTTTAATTTTATGTTAATGTTTTCTGGCGCCACTATCCTTGCTCACCTTCCTTGTCCGTAACTGGCAGCACCAGCGTTATCGATAGTAGGTTCGTATTACTATCTGTGGAGCGACCGCGAGTATTTCCGGGTTCTGCTCTGACAGGAACGAGTCGGTGTGTCGGTGGAGTCAGTCGGCAGAGTCATTCGGAAGGCAGACAGTCGCATGTTAGTCAGTCGCTCTGAGCCTCAGTCCCCTTTGGGTTGTGGACTGAGTCTGGTTCGTCGCTACTCTGCTGTTGGACGAGTTGGCAGGCAGTAGCAAGCAGGTCCACGCGGTGCAAGAACGCGCCCGGACCGTGGTCGACGCTGACAGAAGGCCGTTCGGTCGGCTGGCCGTCTGCTGAGCACTGACACCAGCATCAGTCGGGGAAGAGTTGGCAGCCAGCAATGGTCGGGTCCGTATGGTGTTAGTATTGGCCAGGACCGCTGTTGGCGACAGTGGGCTGCCGTTGGTCGTTTGCTCGGCTGGTCATCTCTATCGACGACGTCTTGGATCCTCAGCACGAGCACCATTTTTCGAGTTGGGATGTGGTTGGACCTTTTTGTTCGTTGGAACTGAGCAGCGACGTTGTCTCCTCAGCGCGAAGCCAGGCCGGGGTGTTAGGCGGTGGGCACGCGCTGTTGCATTGTGAGCAACTTTTCGCTTTCCTCCGAAGCAGGATCCTCAAGTTGAGTAATTAGTTGCCTGTTCTTAAGACTCGACTGTTACGATTGCTTCGTATTGGTGGATTGTTCTTTGGTCAGCCGTTGACGCGTGTGATAATAAGTGGTGTGTGTTGTTGCCTAGAACCCGCAGCCTTCTTCCGTAGTGATTTGACAGTTGTGACTTGTGTTTTCTGTACGCTTTTAAACTTGTCTTGAGTGGTGTTTGATGCCTTGATCTTGGTGAGGCCGTGTCGGAAGTTATAGGTATCTTAATTTACTCGTCATCGCCTGCTGTTGTTGTTGTAGTCTTCAGTCCTGAGACTGGTCTGATGCAGCTCTCCATGCTACTCTGTCCTGTGAAGGCTTCTTCATCTCTCAATACCTACTGCAAACTACATCCTTCTGAATCTGTGTAGTGTATTCATCTCTTGGTCTCGCTCTACGATTTTTACCCTCCACGCAGCCCTCCAATACTAAATAGGTGATCCCTTGATGCCTCTGAATATGCCCCACCAATTAATCCCTTCTCCTAGTCAAGTTGGCAACGAATTTCTCTCATCCCCTATTATATTCAATGCCTCCTCATTAGTTATGTTACATACCCACCTAATCTTCAGTATTCTTCTGTAGCACCACATATCGAAAGCTTCTATTCTCTTCTTGTCTAAACTATTTATCGTCCACGTTTCACTTCCATATATGGCTACACTCCATACAAACTCTTTCAGATACGACTTCCTGACACTTAAATCTACACTCGATGTTAACAAATTTCTCTTCTTCAGAAACGCTTTCCTTGCCATTGACAATCTACATTTTATATCCTCTCTAATTCGATCAACATCAGTTATTTTGCTCCCCAAGTACCAGAACTCCGCAGCGTCACCCAATTTAATTCGACTACATTCCATTATCCTCGTTTTGCTTCTGTTGATGTTCATCTTATATCCTCCTTTCATGACACTGTCCATTCCGTTTAGCTGCTCTTCCAGGTCCTTTGCCGTCACTGACAGAATTACAATGTCATCGGCGATCCTCATTGTTTTTATTTCTTCTCCATGGAATTTAATTCCTACTCCGAACTTTTCTTTGGCTTCTTTTACTGCTTGCTCTGTATACAGATTGAATAACAGCGGATAGACGCTACAACCCTGTCTCACTCCATTCCCAACCACTGCTCCCCTTTCATGTCCCTCCACCCTTATAACTGCCATCTGGTATCTGTACAAATTGTAAATAGCCTTTCGCTCCCTGTACTTTACCCATGCCACCTTCAGAATTTGAACGAGAGTATTCCAGTCAACATTGTCAAAAGGTTTCTCTAAGCCTACGAATGCTAGAAACGTAGATTTGCCTTTCCTTAATCTACTTTCTAAGATAAGCCGTAGGGTCAGTATTTCCTCACGTGTTCCAACATTTCTACGAAATCCAAACTGATCTTCCCCGAGGTGGGCTTCTACCAGTTTTTTTCATTCGTCTGTAAAGAATTCGTGTTAGTAATTTGCAGCCGTGGTGTATTAAACTGACAGTTCGATAATTTTCACGTCTGTCAACACCTGCTTTCTTTGGGATTGGAATTATTATATTCTTCTTGAAATCTGAGGGTATTTCACCTGTCTGATACATCTTGCTCACTACATGGTAGAGTTTTGTTAGTCCTGGCTCTCCCAAGGCTCTCAGTAGTTCTAATGAAATGTTGTCTACTCCCGGGGTTTTGTTTCGACTTAGGTCTTTCAGTGCTCTGTCAAACTCTTCACACAGTATCAGATCTCCCATTTCATCTTCATCTACATTCTGGTCAATTTCCATAATATTGTCCTCAAGAACATTGCCCTTGTATAGACCCTCTATATACTCCTTCCACCTTTCTGCTTTCCCTTCTTTGCTTAAAACTGGGTTTCCATCTGAGCTCTTGGTATTCATGCAAGTGGTTCTTTTTTCTCCAAAGGTCTCTTTAATTTTCCTGTATTCAGTGTCTATCTTACCCCTAGTGATATGCGTCTCTATTTATTTATGCAGTTGGAGGTGACGGTTGGTAATCGGTCACATTGTCTGTCGATCGTGAATCGTCCCTAGGTTGTGCAGCCTTCTCTTATCTGACCTTAAGCCTTGGCTGCCGGTCCTACTTCTCTACACCCTTAAGGAACCTTCTCAGGCCCATCCTGGAGCATTTTCTGAACACCACTTGTCACAGTTTTAATTTGTGTTTTCCCGTTTTTCAATTTTGTAAGTACTGTGCTTGGCCTTCTGTAGTGTATTAACGCTGTTTTAACTGATTGAAATTAACTCTTCAGCCGAGTCTTATTTAAAATTCTTGTTTGCTCCATATTTAGGCCTTCAACTTCGTTTGTTTTTAACCTTGTGGCTTTCAGCCGTACTGTGTAAATTCCTTTCTGTAACGTTTCTCTTTAATTACCTTGATTTCTTAAAATGGAATTCACCTGTACTGTTTAAATGCTTATCTTAAGGTTTGTCTTTAATTATTTTGAATAATTGCTTGGGCCTTCAGCTGTGAAGACCCGAGAACAGTACAAACAGTTAAAGCCTAAGATCACTCACAAGACATTTCAAGTTTTCTTAAAATGGTTTTCTGTTGTAGAGTGTAAATGCTTGTCTTTAAAGGTTGCCTCTAATTATGTTGAAATATTATTGGCTTTTCAGCCGAGGAATTAATTTAAATTTTCCGTAATATGGATTTTGGCCGAAGTTTGTAAATGCTTGCCTTTTAAGGAATTGCCTTTGGTCATCTGGAAAATTTTTTGGGCCTTCAGCGTAGAACATATATTAATTTTACTTAAGTAAGGCCTTCAGCCGTTTGTGTAAATTCTTTTGCCTTAAAAGGAATTATTTAAGGATATTTTAATTTTACTTAAGGAAGTCTTTCAGCCGTTTCTCTAAATCCTTGCGTTTTAAAAGTAATTATTTAAACTTTATTATTGAGAAGTTACTTGGGCCCTCAGCCGTGAGTTGATCCTTGTTGTTTTAAACAGAAAACTGTGCACTGGTTTTCGAGGAATAAAGTAGTGTGCTCTTGTGTAACTAACAGTAACTGATCTTGGCCCCTTTAAAGGTTGCCTCTGCAAAACTGTCCTGCAAAACTGGATTTCAAACCTGTAAAGGAAGACAGATATTGGAATAAGTCCATAAAATAATTGTGGGTGTAGGTTGCAGTGGCTGCCCTTGAGGACTGTCCGAATCTTAAATATCCGGAGTGGCTCTGGACCATACACGCACATATAAGAAAGACTGCCTATACTTGAAACGGAAAGTGTCTGTCAGACACATAGTGCGAAAGTGACGGACACCACGTGGAGAGCTCACCCACACAGTGCGAGAACTAGTGTGCTTGCGCTGTGCTACTCCAATGCTCGATAGGCATGCTCAGCATGTCTTTATATGGCGTCAGTGAGCACATCCTCTGCTCAAATCAAGAAAGAGCATCTTGGCAACTGCTGAAGCTCTTACAGGAACACCACAACATGCAAGGACCTGAGAGTGATGGGAGGGATGTCAACATTTGAAGAAATGGAAGATCCCAAAGAAAGAGCGCCCTCCTGGTCGTTCAGAGAAGTGGACTGTATGGAAGGACCACGAGGTGCAATACCAACCTGCAGAGTTGAGGCCTTCCTGTGAATTCAGATTTTTTTCAGATGTGGTTGGTTGGTTGATTTGGGAGGACGGTGGAGAGGGGCGGGGGGAGGTGGAGGGGAACACACAGCGAGGTCATCAGTCCCATCGGATTAGGGACGGATGGGAATGGATATCAGGCGTGGCCTTTCAAAGGAACCATCCCAGCATTTACCTGAAGCGATTCAAGGAAATAAGGGGAACCTAAATCATTACGGCCAGACGTGGGTTTGAAACGTCGCCATCAAAACTGGTGCAGTGGAGACTAATGGCCATCTACTACAGTGTTCTTCATCTCCAACCACACGGATAATGAGAGCCCTGATGGGGGCAACACCGAATGCATTCGACGTGCCCATTATCTAGTCAGCCAACATGAGGGAACATGAGAAAGTAACTTACTGGCAAGAAGTTCAATAAAAAAACTCCTCCGGAACAGGCCATGAAGGCTCAACTGTACCGACCGGCCGCCGCGTCATCCTCAGCCCATAGGCGTCATTGGATGCGGATATGGAGGGGCATGTGGTCAGCACACCGTTCTTCTGGCAGTATGTCAGTTTCCGAGACCGGAGCCGCCACTTCTCAATCAAGCAGCTCCTCAGTTCGTCTCACAATGGCTGTGTGCACCCCACTTGCCAACAGCGCCTGGCAGACTGGATGGACACCCAGGCAGCCCAGGCCGACAGCGCTTAACTTCGGTGATCTGACGGGAACCGGTGTTGCCACTGCGGTAAGGCCGTTGGCAGGAAGTACACAGGGTACAAAACAAAATGAATCAAACCGGGTTCGATTCCCGGCGGGGTCAGGGATTTTCTCTGCCTCGTGATGGCTGGGTGTTATGTGATGTCCTTAGGTTAGTTAGGTTTAAGTAGTTCTAAGTTCTAGGGGACTGATGACCCTAGATGTTAAGTCCCATAGTGCTCAGAGCCATTTGAACCATTTTAGAAAATGAATCAAAAACGAACTTACGTCTTTTTCCCGCTTTCCTAGAAAGTCACCAACGTTCACAACACAGTTCTCTCATTATGGTACCAGTATGAAAAGGCCCTGTTCATATAATTCCGTTTAGCTGAAGTATAGTCATCTGCGGACTGCTGATTTCACTTCCGCATCTGTTGCAAAGCGTAGGCTGGCCAGGAATCTCTTCATAGAACCAAACTAAAGAAAGTATTGTCCTGAAGAAGTCTGTCACCGTCAGCATTAATGTACTGACGTTTGTCACGAAGGGTACGATGTGACTTAACCAACGTTTTAATTAGGCTCCAGTATTCAAGGAGCAGTGTTCAGCAAAGTGCACAAATAACACTCCTTGCATATCCCACAACACTGTCGCAGGCACTTTCCTAGCAGGCTGAGTCACTTGGAGTTATTTTTGTACTGGGGAACCAGCATGTTTCCACCACATAGGGGCCTGCTTGGTTTCTAGGATGTTATGGTACGCGCACGACTCATCATAGGTGACGATTTCTTTCAGAAAGTTCTTCAGCGTGTAGCGCCGGAAATGCATATCTCCTATTTCCATCTATTATACTATAAATTTTTTCCTTATTTTGTTACCTGAAGATATGACATTTCTGTGTCTTTATATACTGTAATTGTTTCACTACTTGTATATATATATATATATTTATGTCGATGTATAATTGGTTTCTTTTGTAAATATTATTTGTGTTTTTACGCCTGGTCTGGCCAAGGGACAACTATACTATCGAACGGTTACATCGATAGGTCGTGTGGAGAACCAAAGTGTTTAGGATCTTTGGTAGTGTTAACTCTGCCGCGTGGAGCGCGGGCAGAGCAGAGAGGGTCTGGCTGGAGTAGGGCGGTGGAACAGGTGTGTTGTGTGACGCTCCCGCGAGCTGCCGCGCTTTCGGGGTTTGGCAGCATGTAATTGCGCTCGACTTGCTATGATAGTTTCTGACACGATGTCGCGGACGGGAAGTATTAGCTGGCGCACATCAAGAGCCCGTTTCACCTGGTGACCGTGTCGAGAAGAAGGCGCGCCAACATCCAGCTTCTGCAACAGCGACAGCTTCAAATCTTCAATCAACCAACAAGGAAGACTGGAAGCACGTAAAGTTTTAGAACTGTATGGCAGACCTCAGCTTTTAAAATTGTTGCATCACAAAATTACAGCAACTTAGCATTAACCTTTGTTGCTCATTGTCCCAACTGCATTACCATGTAGGGTCCCTCCCTTTTCTGCAATGAACCCGAGTGTCATTGAAATTCATACGCCAGCATTAAAGTAATATCATTCCATTTCACTGCTTTAATTTCAAAGTTCAGTTTAAGTATTCATAGCTGGCTACAATATTAAGATTACGCAAGCAGAAATTAAGAGTGAGAGTTTTGTTACCATATTTTAGCTTACCTGTGACTGCAGCTCGGCTTGGTACGTACTGAATGTTACTATTGTTAATAGTTCAGAATCATTTAATTGAAGTTCAAAGTTAAATCTCTCATTTCTAAATTGCGTAGATTCAAGTAGCTTGTGAAATGATTGTTGAGGTAGCCCAAGACTAACAATATTGTAGAATTTCGTAGTGCTTCAGATACAAAATTCACCATTAATTTCAATCACTAAATTAACTTTCAGTTTTCCGATTTTATTAATTCTTTTGCTAAATTAAGTCAGAGTGTAGCGAAATCTATTACTTCTGACAAACATTCAGTTTTCACACAACATGTGTCAACCTTCAGTTGTCACGCTTTCAGTGCTAATTATATGTGCATTAATCTTTCATTTTCAGTTATTATAGTAGTTGTCCATAGGACTGGCGACCGTACTTTTCCCCAAATCTCAAATATCTAACTCCAATTAATTGTTAACGTAACGACCGCACATTTATTTCTTTATTAATTTTACCCTTTTCCCAAAATTAATTTCCACCAATTTCATTTGCATTTTTCCTTTCGTTTAGATGTAACCCTTTCCTCCCTCTTTACCGACAGTTTAACTTCGGTAACGATTGCTTTTCCCAAATTTCCATTAGGTTCACACGGTTTAATTATTCACTACAGTAAGATCGATAAGTGATGGGGTGGTTACAAGCGTAACGCGATAAGTGATCCAAGCTTGTGACCATTCACTGGCCTTTGTAGTTGCCTGTCAGGCTCTTAAATACCCAGTGAATACTAACCTCACGAAATTTCAACGTGTTGTGAACCATATAACACGCCGCACCATAGGTAATGTTGAAATGCTGCTATAAGGTTAGCAGTAGCACACGAAGGTTGTCAAAAATAGCTGCTTCAATGACTCCGACGTTCTGTAGGCTTGCAGCTGTTACCGCCCGCTCGGAGCATGGCGAATCACTAATGTTCACACGGCCGTCTTGGAATAGTGCACAATACCTGGAGACATTGTTACGGACCCTATATGTGCCACGCATGTCCCAGTGAATTTCAGTCTGTGTATGCCCTTTGGCCTACAAATGTTTAACTACACTTCGCTGCTCTTAACAAGTTGACAGCAGTGATATGCCGGCCGCGTTCTTTCGTGGTTCAGGGTTTTATCGCTAGAGCTGCACATGAAAACAAAATACCATCTCTAGCGCAAAATTAAAGCTATATCGTCATGAAATTTCATTCCTGCAGCAATACCAGGGGAGAAGGAAATTCTTTTGCGTTACTTTTCGATCCTCCCTCATATACGCTGATGTCAACTACACTCCTGGAAATGGAAAAAAGAACACATTGACACCGGTGTGTCAGACCCACCATACTTGCTCCGGACACTGCGAGAGGGCTGTACAAGCAATGATCACACGCACGGCACAGCGGACACACCAGGAACCGCGGTGTTGGCCGTCGAATGGCGCTAGCTGCGCAGCATTTGTGCACCGCCGCCGTCAGTGTCAGCCAGTTTGCCGTGGCATACGGAGCTCCATCGCAGTCTTTAACACTGGTAGCATGCCGCGACAGCGTGGACGTGAACCGTATGTGCAGTTGACGGACTTTGAGCGAGGGCGTATAGTGGGCATGCGGGAGGCCGGGTGGATGTACCGCCGAATTGCTCAACACGTGGGGCGTGAGGTCTCCACAGTACATCGATGTTGTCGCCAGTGGTCGGCGGAAGGTGCACGTGCCCGTCGACCTGGGACCGGACCGCAGCAACGCACGGATGCACGCCAAGACCGTAGGATCCTACGCAGTGCCGTAGGGGACCGCACCGCCACTTCCCAGCAAATTATGGACACTGTTGCTCCTGGGGTATCGGCGAGGAACATTCGCAACCGTCTCCATGAAGCTGGGCTACGGTCCCGCACACCGTTAGGCCGTCTTCCGCTCACGCCCCAACATCGTGCAGCCCGCCTCCAGTGGTGTCGTGACAGGCGTGAATGGAGGGACGAATGGAGACGTGACGTCTTCAGCGATGAGAGTCGCTTCTGCCTTGGTGCCAATTATGGTCGTATGCGTGTTTGGCGCCGTGCAGGTGAGCGCCACAATCAGGACTGCATACGACCGAGGCACACAGGGCCAACACCCGGCATCATGGTGTGGGGGGCGATCTCCTACACTGGCCGTACACCACTGGTGATCGTCGAGGGGACACTGAATAGTGCACGGTACATCCAAACCGTCATCGAACCCATCGTTCTACCATTCCTAGACCGGCAAGGGAACTTGCTGTTCCAACAGGACAATGCACGTCCGCATGTATCCCGTGCCACCCAACGTGCTCTAGAAGGTGTAAGTCAACTACCCTGGCCAGAAAGATCTCCGGATCTGTCCCCCATTGAGCATGTTTGGGACTGGATGAAGCGTCGTCTCACGCGCTCTGCACGTCCAGCACGAACGCTGGTCCAACTGAGGCGCCAGGTGGAAATGGCATGGCAAGCCGTTCCACAGGACTACACCCAGCATCTCTACGATCGTCTCCATGGGAGAATAGCAGCCTGCATTGCTGCGAAAGGTGGATATATACTGTACTAGTGCCGACATTGTGCATGCTCTGTTGCCTGTGTCTATGTGCCTGTGGTTCTGTCAGTGTGATCATGTCATGTATCTGACCCCAGGAATGTGTCAATAAAGTTTCCTCTTCCTGGGACAATGAATTCACGGTGTTCTTATTTCAATTTCCAGGAGTGTATATACAGGGTGATTCAAAAAGAATACCACAACTTTAAAAATGTGTATTTAATGAAAGAAACATAATATAACCTTCTGTTATACATCATTACAAGGAGTATTTAAAAAGATTTTTTTTCACTCAAAAACAAGTTCAGAGATGTTCAATATGGCCCCCTCCAGACACACGAGCAATATCAATCCGACACTCCAACTCGTTCCACACTCTCTGTAGCATATCAGGCGTAACAGTTTGGATAGCTGCTGTTATTTCTCGTTTCAAATCATCAATGGTGGCTGGGAGAGGTGGCCGAAACACCATATCCTTAACAAACCCCCATAAGAAAAAATCGCAGGGGGTAAGATCAGGGCTTCTTGGAGGCCAGTGATGAAGTGCTCTGTCAAGGGCTGCCTGGCTTCTTGAACCAATTTCAGACGATAATGTTTCATAACTAACCTTTTTCGTAGGACTCTCCATACAGTTGATTGTGGAATTTGCAGCTCTCTGCTAGCTCTGCGAGTCGATTTTCCTGGGCTGCGAACAAATGCTTGCTGGATGCGTGCTACATTTTCATCACTCGTTCTCGGCCGTCCAGAACTTTTCCCTTTGCACAAACACCCATTCTCGGTAAACTGTTTATACCAACGTTTAATACACCACCTATCAGGAGGTTTAACACCATACTTTGTTCGAAATGCCCGCTGAACAATTGTCGTCGATTCACTTCTGCCGTACTCAATAACACAAAAAGCTTTCTGTTGAGGGGTCGCCATCTTAGCATCAACTGACGCTGACGCCTAGTCAACAGCGCCTCAAGCGAACAAATGTACAACCAAATGAAACTTTATAGCTCCCTTAATTCGCCGACAGATAGTGCTTAGCTCTGCCTTCTGTCTGCACAGAGTTTTAAATTCCTAAATTGTGGTATTCTTTTTGAATCACCCTGTATATTTCCTTTGCTGATTACATGCTTTCTTCTTCTGACACAGCAGTAAATAAATGAACTACTGTGGATGTCTCATTTAGTGAATCAGCAACCTCGTTCTGTCTGAGAACATACTAGACATCTACAGAGAAATATTCTGCTGGAAACATGCGATCCGCTGACGGCAGCGTTTTCACGTGAGCGGGTCGCCGAGCGTAGATATGCTGACTGCCGACTGCTCACTTCAGACTGCCGCTTTACTGCTGACCTCCTGCAGGTTACGACGTTTGACGCAGCGCCCTCGCGTAAGCAGTATCTGCAGCCAATGGCCGCCACAGCCCAGGGGACAACGGCTCGACTCCTGCTAATGACGTCGTGCGCGGCGTGCTTGGCACGTAATTCCTGTGCGGTAACGCGGTTATGTTCTCATAAAAGATACGCAAATACTGCCCATCCTTGTATCTCAGTACTGTCATTCTGCATTTATCTTTGCCTTTACAGCTGAAGAATTCATTTGCTGCTACACCGACTAAATAGCGCTATCTTGTCGAAAGTAGACATCTGGGAATCGTGTATGTCGTATGATATAAAAGATTCATTATTTAAAGAGTAACGAGCGAGAAGAATGGCTTCACAAGTTTGTTTAAATCAAACCAATCGATTATATAATAAGTCGCATGGCAGCATAAAAGTTTGTGTAATGTCTCTGATTCTCTGTCATTGTAGATAATTATATCAAGTTTAACACACATTGATTGTAATTATATTAACAACATACGACGAAAAATACTAGTTTGCTTGCTTCAGCTCTCTCACACTTTCAAAGATGATACATCTTTTGTGACTTATGATCATTTAGAGGGTTCATAATTGCCATTCATGACATATTTTACAGTTCTTGGCAACTGTATTTCATAATTATTCTCTTAGTGTCCATGACAATAAAGCTATCAAAGGACGATGTAGTTTGGTGTGAGCTCTGTCATCTGTTTCATTGACATTGTACATGTTTGTGGGTTAGCTTCTGTTCTTTTGAGTTTGCAATTGCTTCGATCAATTGTTTACTTCTTAATATCAGTGTATTACTTAAGATCTTGTCATTGATTTCAACGGTTATGACTGCACAGTCGACTATCGCACTCAACAGATGCAAAGTATTATGTTTTCATGTTTACTTTTCCGGTGGAGCTGTTCTTTTTTGGACATCTGGGGCTCCTCACCATACTTCCACCAGGCGAACGCCAGAGTATTATGTTCATTGCGTTTGGATTTGATGCTCTTTAGATAGGACATATAAACCACTTGTGTCTTGACATTAGCACAACACGGAGAGGATTTGGTGTAAAGCTGTTACCAGTAAGAGTTGCCTATTCTATTCTTTAAAGTATTGTACATTTGAAGCTCCTGTTTTCTTTAACTGAAGGTAATTTGATGTTCTACGAACGAAACTGGTCATGACGCAATAAGTATCTAATTAAATGGGTGAATTGGTTTTCATTAATCATTAGAAAACCATCGGATTTATTACAAACCCATCTTACAACATTTTCTTCCTTCCCTGCTGGGGCCTGGTTTTCTACTCCTTACTAGTTTTGTGCAGAGATGTATATTCTGCGTGACGAATTCGTCTTCTATTTGTGTTATGCATTTTAAAGGTAACAAAACCCTACCCGTGAAATGTGTGACTGCTGTTAAATACTCTGAAAATTGCTTAAACACACTTCATTCTATTTTTATGGCCGCACAGAAGCTCAGAATTCCCAAAAGATGGACCACTTTCTCATCACTAAATAGGTTTTAACAGGTATTGAACGGTAGATGTGAATCACTGAACAATTGAAATAGGAGAGGATATATGTGATACATTGGTGAAATGTTCACAGTGTGATTCCGTTTCATGCAGCATGTAATACTAATACCGCCCAACAGATCATGTGTGGCTATAACACAGTGAGATGGTTGACCTGCTATTTTTCACAAAAATACTATTGGCGTTATACGTGAAAGTGATGGGAAGAGAAAACCCTATGACGGACAGTAGTTATTGAGCTGGCTTTCTTGTACGCGGCAACTGTAGGGCGTCGCCACAGGGATAAATCGGTTTAGGTAAATCACGGCAAAAGTAAAGCAACATAAATAAGCTACAATCTACAGTAACTAGTCAAACAAAACTATACATTACCGGCCAGTGTGGCCACGCGCTTAAAGGCGCTTCAGTCTGGAACCGCGCGACAGCTACGGTCGCAGGTTCGAATCCTGCCTCGGGAATAGATGTGTGTGATGTCCTTAGGTTGGTTAGGTTTAAGTAGTTCTAAGTTCTAGGGGACTGATGACCTCGGATGTTAAGTCCCATAGTGCTCAGAGCCATTTGAACCAAAAATATACATTACGATAGTGGAGTATGAGGATGATGCATGGCGCTGTTGTTGAATGATCATATGCACTTTTCTTTTTGCGACCTCTGGTGTTATAATGAAGCCAGTGAATGACGCCTAACGTACCTAGCAGAATGATGAGTTGAGCTCTCCTAGGCGGCGACGGTCCGAACGTTGTCTTTGGGCCTTGTGTTGGCTGTGTTATCCGCGTGCATGATGAATGTCCGCTTGGGAACGATCGTCTGACGTAAGTCGGAATCATAATCTAGTCCATATGCGCCCTCTGAGGCGTTTGACTATAACTACGTAGCGCCTTTGTGCCGCCATTTGGTGCTTCCTCTGTGTGTAGTTATGTCATGCATCTTCTGGCAGACACGGTACGTCCTAAATTGTGATAATTTCCACGTAATCCAATGGTGACCTACTCAGTTTAAGTTGCACTGAATGAAATATTGTCTTAGTCAAGTGATTACTTCCACATGTGCGATTCTGATTTGCAACGACGGAAATTAAAGTCATTCTCCAAATCAGAATCAATGAAGTGGTAGTCACGCACTCGCCCGACACCTTTACTCAAAAACGTAAAATCAGAATAAAGAAAATTAATGAAGCGTCACTCTTTGACATTACATACAGTTCCCACATGTATATAGCATCAATGTTACTGAATAACAAATACAAAGGCACCAAGGCATACTGTCAGTGCGACACACGTAAACAAACTATCTGCAAAATCGTGTACACAAGCCTTCAAGAGATGGATGCAGCATCTTCCGCATTTCTCTAACAAATCATAACCAGCTGGAAAATTCTCCTATCGGAGCACAAAAAAGGCGAATACGCTCCTCTTTATTAAACTAACACGACTGAAAAGTGGGGCACCAGCTGCGTCGTTGTACTTTCCTCAGCACTTTTAAAAATTTTCACAGATACATTGGCAATATATTCGCGCTCTTTTTAACATGTAACTTACCTCTCTCACCCAAGCTGCCGTAACTGTAACACGCTCAACATGCACTAATCCACCGGCGTAAGTCTCCCTTCTTTTCCCTGCCACAGGAAAGCATATCACTAAAAATTGCACCTCAGACCGGATTTTACGTGTACGACCAATTTTTATATGCTTCACTACTACATTCTGATCATACGGAGACCCTTTACAGCATATTTCTTCGTGTTACGTTACTTTATAAACTATATTTCCGTGCCACACCGCATTTTACGCGAGTATTTTCGTGCACAACTATGGAAACTTTGAAATTATGTATCTGGGAAACTAATGAAGATGTCTAGAACATTATCAAAGTTATTCGAGAACGGAATGTTAGGAATATACCGTAAAAAATGACAGCTTTTGGTTTTGCATATGCGGCTTCGTATCCGCAACCTGTGTTTGTTCCGCTGCTGACGGTGAAAAATGAGGAGAAAAGGTTTTTTGTGGAAAGCCAAAGGAAACTATCATGTATTTTGTGCAAATGCATCATTCATTCACTAATTCATTCATCGATGGTATACCCGTCAGTTTAATCAAATAAAGGATTTATTACGGATATACCTCTCATCTATATAATTCTTACGTGCATATTTCACGTGCACTACTAGGAAGCATTTAAACCTCTTTATATGAGAAACGGATAAACATATTTATAAAAATTTTAAAGTTATTCGAGATTGGGATCTTAGAAACACACAGTAAAAATTTCAGCCATTTGCTGTGCAAAACCAAACTGGAATCCTTGGCTGGTTTTTGGTTTGCTGTTGATGACGAAAATATAGTACACAAAAATCTTTTTAATGGGTTTTCCGAAGAACCAGCCGTTAACGTGTGCAGAATTTCGTTGAAATACCGTCCATCTAGACAATATTACGAATGGAAAACAGTGTACCTTAAAGAGAAATCACGTAATACACAGCTTCGTCAACTGAAGTCTTGATCCCGTTTAAGAGTGGGGTATCTCAGCTCTGGCGGTAGCTCACCTCCAAGCAGAATTTGTAGATAATGGGGTGACAGTCGTGCTCTCCACTGGTATTTGTTGATTCTGCTTAGTTTATAACAACAACGTCTCTAAACTAGCTATTTTTCTGTGCCAGCTAATGATAAGAGCCACGTACTGACGAAGCTGTCTTTGTAACCTAGATGTCGTGGAACTGCAGTTCGAATGCGTGTACAGTTTGAAAAGCACGGAACTGAAGTATCTGCGGAGTATATTTGCTTACATGGTGTAGCAAGGTGTGAACATTGGCAGATGGGTACGATGTGAGCATATTTTCTTAATTAACGTATGTTACAAAATTCTTCCTTTGCTGGCTAGTCTCTGAAATGTGGAGAAGTACGTAGGCAGTGAGGTACACAAAAGCTAAGCATAGAGTAGGTGCTCAATATGATCGCCACTAACTTCGACAAATTTTGTGGATCACCGGTAGATCATTGGACCTGTGTATATCGTGTATTGTGTATTAAACCGGGGACCTAGATAAGACAAAGTGGCTTCGTCCCGCCGTAGCCCTCAGTGGTTCAAAACCACACAACTGGCTACACAGTAGTCCACCCACACCACCATCGCCCCACACCGAACCCGGGGTTATTATGCGATTGCGGTGGGAAGTGTTTGAACAGCCACCATACAGACGGGACCTGGCTCGCTCTGTTTTCCATCTGTGCTCAAGTGAACCACTGGCTATGAAGACATTTTGGCACAGACAACGAGCTACAAAAATGGTTCAAATGATTCTGAGCACTATGGGACTTAACTTCTAAGGTCATCAGTCTCCTAGAACTTAGAACTACTTAAACTTAACTAACCTAATGACATCACACACATCCATGCTGGAGGCAGGATTCGAACCTGCGACCTCAGCCGTCGCGCGGTTCCAGACTGTAGCGCCTAGAATCATTCGGCCACCAAGGCCGGCACAACGAGCTACAGTCCGGTGCGGAAAAATGTTAAAAAAGGCGGAAGGCTGCTTCTACGACGAGGGTATTGGAAGCTTGGTACAACGCTAAGACAGATACCTAAATCGGCGCAGCGACTATGTAGAAGAGTACCTGAAAGGTGAAGCTAACTTTTGTAAATAAAATAGTTGTGATTCTCACTGTGACTTCGCGACAAATCGTTTCCTACTTTTCTAATGTGGTTGTTGTTGTGGTCTTCAGTCCTGAGACTGGTTTGATCCAGCTCTCCATGCTACTCTATCCTGTGCAAGCTTAATCACCCTGTACTTACTGCAATCTACATTCTTCTGCATCTGCTTACTGCATTGATCTCTTCGTCTCACTCTACGCTTTTTACCCTCCACGCTGCCCTCCAATGCTAAATTTGTGATCTCTTGATGCCTCAGAACGTGTCCTACCAACCGGTCCCTTCTTCTTGTCAAGTTGTACCACAAATTCCTCTTCTCCCCAATTCTGTTCAATACGTCCTCGTTAGTTATGTGATCTACCCATCTAATCTTCAGTATTCTTCTGTAGCACCACATTTCGAAAGCTTCTGTTCTCTTCTTGTCCAAACTATTTATCGTCCATCTTTCACTTCCATACATGGCTACACTCCATACAAATACCTGACACTTAAATCTATACTCGAGGTTAACAAATTTCTCTTCTTCAGAAACGCTTTCCTTGAAATTGCCAGTCTACATTTTGTATCCTCTCCACTTCGCCCATCATCAGTTATTTTGCTCCCCAAATAGCAACACTCATTTACTGCTTTAATCGTCACATTTCCTTATCCAATACCCTCAGCATCACCCGGCTTAAGTCGTGTACATTCCATTATCCTTGTTTTGCTTTTCTTGATGTTCATCTTATATCCTTCTTTCAAGACACTTACCATTCCGTTCAACTGCTATTCGAAGTCTTTTGCTGTGTCTGTCAGAATTACAATGTCATCGGTGAACCTCCAAGTTTTTATTTCTTTTCCATGGAATTTAATACGTGCTCCGAATTTTTCTTTTCTTTCCTTTACTGCTTGCTCAATATACAGATTGAACAACATCGGGGATAGGCTACAACCCTGCCTCACTCCGTTCCCAACCACTGCTTACCTTTCATGTCCCTCGACTTTTATAACTGCCATCTGTTTTCTGTACAAGTTGTAAATAGCCTTTCGCTCCTTGTATTTTACCCCTGCCACCTTCAGAATACCAAAGAGTATTCCAGTCAATATTGTCAAAAGCTTTCTCTAAGTCTACAAATGCTAGAAACGTAGGTTTGCCTTCCCTTAATCTTTCTTCTAAGATAAGTCGTAGGGTCAGCATTGCACCACGTTTTCAAGTATTTCTACGGAATCCAAACTCATCTTCCGCGAGGTCGGCTTCTACCAGTATTTCCATTCGTCTGTAAAGAATTCGTGTTAGTATTTTGCAGCTGTGACTTATTAAACTGTTAGTTTGGTAATTTTCACATCTGCCAACACCTGCTTTCTTTGGGATTGGAAGTATTATAATCTTCTTGAAATCTGAGGGTATTTAGCCTGTCTCATACATCTTGCTCACCAGATGGTAGAGTTTTGTCGTGACTGGCTCTCCCAAGGCCTTCAGTAGTTCTAATGGAATGTTGTCTACTCCCGGGGCCTTGTTTCGACTCAGGTCTTCCAGTGCTCTGTCAAACTCTTCACGCAGTATAGTATCTCCCATTCCATCCTAATCTATATCCTCTTCTACTTCCATAATATTGTCCTCAAGTACATCGCCCTTGTATAAACCCTCTATATACTCCTTCCACCTTTCTGCTTTCCCTTCTTTGCTTAGAACAAGGGTTTGCATCTGAGCTCTCGATATTCATACAAATGGTTCTCTTTTCTCCAAAGGTCTCTTTTAATTTTCCTGTAGGCAGTATCTATCTTACTCCTAGTGAGATAAGCCTCTACAGCGCTAAATTTGTCCTCTAGCCATCCCTGCTTTGCCATTTTGCACTTCCTGTCGATCTCATATTTGAGACGTTTATATTCTTTTTTGTCTGCTTCATTTACTGCATTTCTTTATTTTCTCCTTTCATCAATTAAATTCAATATTTCTTTTGTTACCCAAGGAATTCTACTAGCCCTCGTCTTTTTACCTACTTGATCCTCTGCTGCCTTCACTACTTCATCCCTCAGAGCTGCCCATTCTTCGTCTACTGTCTCTTTCCCCAATTCCTGTCAATTGTTCGCTTATGTTCTCCCTGAAACCCTGTACAACTTCTGGTTTAGTCAGTTTATGCAGGTCCCATCTCCTTAAATTACCACCTTTTTGCAGTTTCTTCAGTTTAATCAACAGTTCATAACCAGTAGATTGTGGTCAGGGTCCACATCTGCCCCTGCAAATCTCTTACAATTTAAAACCTGGTTCCTAACTCTGTCTAACCATTATATAATCTATCTGATACCTTCTATTATCTCCATGATTTCTCCATGTATACAACCTTCTTTCATGATGCTTGAACCAAGTGTCAGCTATGATTCAGTTATGCTCTGTGCAAAATTCTACCAGACGGCTTCCTCATTCATTTCTTGCTCCCAATCCTTATTCACCTACTGTTTCCTTCTCTCCCTTTTCCTACTCTCGAATTCCAGTCACCCATGACAAATTTTCGTCTCCCTTCACTACCTTAATGATTTCTTTTATCGCATCATACATTTCATCAATTTCTTCATCTGCAGAGCTAGTTGGCATATAAACTTGCACTACTGTATTAGGCGTGGGCTTCGTGTCTATCTTGAGCACAATAGTGCGTACCCTATGCTGTTTGTAGTAGCTTACCCACACTCCTTTTTTTTTTTCATTGTTAAACCTACTCCTGCATTACCCCTATTTGATTTTGTGTTTATAACCCTGTATTCACCTGACGAAAATTCTTGTTTCTCCTGCTTCGGAACTTCACTAATTCCCACTATATCTATCTTTGACCTATCGATTCCCCTTTTTAAATTTTCTAACCTACCTGCCCGATTAGGGGATCTGACATTCCACGATCCGATCCGTAGAACGCCAGTTTCCTTTCTCCTGATAACGACGTCCTCTTCAGTAGTCCCCACCCGGAGATCCGAATGGGGGACTAATTTACCTCCGGAATATTTTACCCAAGAGGACGCTATCATTTATCCATACAGCAAAGCGGCATGCCCGCGGGAAAAATTACGGCTGTAGTTTCCCCTTGCTTTTAGCCGTTCGCAGCACCAGTACAGCAAGGCCGTGGTGGTTAGTGTTACAAAGCCAGATCAGTCAATCATCCAGACTGTTGCCCCTGCAACTACTGAAAAGGCTGCTACCCCTCTTCAAGAACCACACGTTTGTCTGGTCTCTCAACAGATACCCCTCCGTTGTGGTTGCACCTATGGTACGGCTATTTGTATCGCTGGAGCACGCAAACCTCCCCACTAACGGCAAGGTCCGTGGTTCATGGGGGGAAGGGGGGGAGAGGGGGGACGTTTCTAATAGCCCTCGCACATTTGGAGTTAGCCGCAGCGTGAAGAAGCATAATATGTTTAATCTGTGAAACTTATGCTTGTAAAAGTGATACACGGAACAATAAAACTATCACTACTACTACTACTAATACTATTAGAGTTTAGAGGTGAGTAAATCTGAGTGCAGGCCGGTCTACTAGCATAGTCGGATAATGAGTAATTTTGTGGTTTATGAAATGCAGCTTTCAGATTTTCTGATGAACACCTGCATGTGTGTGTCACGAACAGGAAAAAGAAAGTTGCTGGAAATGAAAAGAACTGACTGCAAAGATGCCATATCAAGAACGTCAAAGAGCTTTTTGTAAATAAACCCTGAATAAAATGGTTTAATTCCAGGAACCCGGTCTGAGAAAAGACCGTACATCTGTAGTAAGGCGAAGGCGCCTGTCAATTAGCTTTGCTTGGTATCAGTTACAAACAGCTTCCCCTTAAGAAGAATTAGTCACGTAAGCAAAAGAAAAGAGTATGGTGGATCATCTCAAATTTATACCTCCTTGCAGCGCTATTTCCTTTTAGGTTTACGAAGTGTTCCGGCAGTGTTTCAAATACTGACATATAATTAGATGAAACCATGAGAATATCAAAATAGTGATATTGTCTGCAGTTTCATTTTGTGTGTTTCAAATTTCTTTTTCACGTTACGTCCTGGCCGTAAGTAACTGTTCTGTTGTTTGAGCAGACAATAAACTGCCACTGAAGCTCATTCCTCTCCCCAAATATTTTTTTTTGTGGTTAATGATTTTTAATGTTTTAATTTTGAGATTGCTATAACGTTTCAACATTGCTTAAATTTCCAAGATACTGCCATGCTGTGATTCACTCAAGAAATACATAATTATGAGCTGCACATTTTAGTTTTTCTCTTCTGAGAAAGTTGAGTTTTGGGCACACACCACCGGCCAGCCAACCGGCCCATTTGAGACAGCTGTTGGCAGTTGGCTGTCGATTACCCACACTAAATTTCTCGTGGCTGTAAGTTCGATCTAATGCCTGACTTACCGAGATGTGAATACGCTATGTGATCAAAAGCATCAGGACACTCCCAAAAATATACACTTTTCATATAAGGTGCATTGTGCTGCCATCTACTGCCAGGTGCTCCATATCAACGACCTCAGTAGTCATTAGACATCGTGAGAGAGCAGAATGAGCCCGCAGCTCGTGGTCGTGCGGTAGCGTTCTCGCTTCCTACGCCCGGGTTCCCGGGTTCGATTCCCTGCGAGGTCAGGGATTTTCTCTGCCTCGTGATGGCTGGGTGTTGTGTGATGTCCTTAGGTTAGTTAGGTTTAAGTAGTTCTAAGTTCTAGGGGACTGATGACCATGGATGTTAAGTCCCATAGTGCTCAGAGCCATTTGAACCATTTTTGAAGAGCAGAATGGGGCGCTCCGCGGAACTCACGGACTTCGAACATGGTCAGGTGATTGGGTGTCACTTGTGCCATACGTCTGTATGCGAGATTTCCACACTCCTAAACATCCCTAGGTCCACTGTTTCGTATGGGATAGTCAAGTGCAAAAGCGAAGGGACACATACAGCACAAAAGCGTACAGGCCGACCTCGTCTGTTGACTGACAAAGACCTCTGGCAGTTGAAGAGGGTCGTAATGTGTCATAGGCAGACATCTATCCAGACCATCACACAGGAATTCCAAACTGCATCGGGATCCACTGCAAGTACTATGGCAGTTATGCGGGAGGTGGAAAACTTGGATTTCATGGTCGAGCGGCTACTCATAAGCTACACATCACTCCGGTAAAAGCGAACGACGCCTCGCCTGGTGTAAGGAGCGTAAATATTGGACGGTTAAACAGCGGAAAAACGTTGTGTGGAGAGACGAATCACTGTACACAACGTGGCGATCCGATGGCAGGGCATGGGTATGGCGAATGCCCGGCGAACATCATCTGCCTGCGTGTGTAGTGCCAACAGTGACCGAGCGAGGTGGCGCAGTGGTTAGCACACTGGACTCGCATTCGGGAGGACGACGGTTCAATCTCGTCTCCGGCCATCCTGATTTAGGTTTTCCGTGATTTCCCTAAATCGCTTTAGGCAAATGCCGGGATGGTTCCTTTGAAAGGGCACGGCCGATTTCCTTCCCCATCCTTCCTTCCCCCCAGCTTGCGCTCCGTCTCTAATGACCTCGTTGTCGACGGCACGTTGAACACTACTCTCCTCCTCCTCCTCCTCCTGCCAACAGTAAAATTCGGAGGCGGTCGTGTTGTCGTGTTTCTCATGGAGTGGGCTTGCGCCACTTGTTGTTTTGGGTTGCACAATCATAGCACAGACCTACACTGATGTTTTAAACACCGTCTTGTTTCCCACTGTTGAAGAGCAATTCGGGGATGGCGACTGCATCTTTCAACACGATCGAGCACCTGTTCATAGTGCACGGCCTGTGGCGGAGTGGTTACACGACAGTAACATCCGTGTAATGGACTGACCTGCACAGAGCCTGACGTGAATCCCATGGAACACCATTGGGATGTTTTGGAACGCCGACTTCATGCCATGCCTCACCGACCGACATCGATATCTCTTCTCAGTGAACACTCCGTCAACAATGGGCTACCATTCCCCAAGAAATCTTCCGGCACCTGATTGAACGTATGCCTGCGAGAGTGGAAGATGTCATCAAGGCTAAGGGTGGGTCGACACCATATTTAATTCCAGAATTATCGATGGAGGGCGCCATGAACTTGTAAGTTATTTTAAGAGAGGTGTCAGGATACTTTTGATCACCTACTGTATACAAGAAAAAGGAAAACGAATGAAATTCGTCTAGCGAGAATGGTAGAAGAGATTCAAGCACTGAGCAAGAGGGATAGATACTAAAATGTCGTAGGCTGCATATTTCCTTGAGAATGAAAACGCCATGGAAATGGGTGCAGATCCGACAATGTAATAAATTCATACCATATAGTACTAACTAGGAGGTAATATCCTACAATCCCAGATATTTCAGTTTTACGTGAAAATGGTTACGGGTACACTGAAGTACCTCTAGCTTCAACCTCATACGTCCTTCATGGTTTGGTTAATAGCTGGCGAGCATATTTACATTGTTGTACTTCCGTAAGTTTGCGTTTAGATGAAAGAGAAGCGTCATTGTACAATGTTTTGTTTTAAACTTGGGAAAAACGCTCCAGAAACGTACCAAAATTGGGAAAGAATGTTTTGGAGACAACGCCTTATTTCAAATGCGGAACGAACGGGTGAACATCGATCGATGATTATATGAAGGCTGTTCAACGAAGAATGATCCTAATTTTTTTTGACAACATACCTTCACTCATCTCATAATGTTGTTGATCCTTCTTAAAGTAGTCTCCCATGAATGCGATGCACCTGTCCCAGCGTTTCTGCCAGTCTTTAAATAATGGGTGATCAAAAAATCAGTATAAATTTGAAAACATAGTAAACCACGGAATAATGTAGATAGAGAAGTAAATATTGACACACATGCTTGGAATGACGTGGGATTTATTAGAACCAAAAAAAAAAAAAAAACCACCCCATATTGCTAGACGCGCGAAAGACCTATGACGCGCGTTGTTTGGTGATGATCGTGTGCTCAGCCGCCTCTTTCGTCATGCTTGGCCTCCCAGGTCCCCAGACCACAGTCCGTGCGATTAATGGCTTTGGGATTACCTGAAGTCGCAAGTGTATCGTGATCGACCGACAACTCTACGGATGCTGAAAGACAAAGCCCGACGCCAATGCCTCACCATAACTCCGGGCATGCTTCACAGTGTTGTTCACAACATTATTCCTCGACTACAGCTGTTGTTGAGGAATGATGGTGGACACATTGAGCATTTCCTGTAAAGAACATCATCTTTGCTTTGTCTTACTTTGTTGTGCTAATTATTGCTATTCTTATCAGATGAAGCGCCATCTGTCGGACATTTTTTGAACGTTGGTATTTTTTCGGTTCTAATAAAACCCCATGTCATTCCAAGCATGTGTGTCAATTTGTACCTCTCTATCTACATTATTCCGTTATTTATTCAGTTTTCAAATTTATACTGACTTTTTGGTCTCCCGGTATTTTGTTGTGAATATAAGAAGCATCTACGAGGCAGGTAAAACATTATTATATGCGGGAAACCATTTTTTAAGAGGTCTTTCAAAATCACCTCTGCAGCCTTCACCACTATTTTCTTATGTTAGGGAATAGAAAAACGTGACATGGTGCTAAATCCGGACTATAGTGAGGGTGAGGGGTGCATTTCATGTTGATTTTTGCAAGATATTCAGCAACAACATAGGCAATATGCGGCGGCTTATTATCGTGGTGCTTCATCCAGCCAGCTTCACGGAAATGTGCTCTTTTGCTCCTGGTTTGGACTTGCAATGTTTTAGGGATATCCCTGTAGTATTGTCCAGCTACTGTTGTCTGTGCAGTTACAACATGCTCATAAACCATTCCATGAATATCAAAGGATGAGATGACCGTAACTTCCCGAGCAGAAGCAACCACTTTTGCTTTTCTGGGGGATGGTGATGAACGAGATTTCGACACTGAGCTTTGCTGTTTCCTCTCAGGATCAAAATGATGTGGCCAAGTTTCATCGGCAGTGATTACTTTTGAAAAAAACTCCCGATCTTCCTCTAATATCAACTTTAACTCCATGCAGACCTGCACGTGAATGTACTTTTGTTCGGGAATCAACAGTCTTGGAACCTATCGCGCAGTGACGCGAGTCATGTGTAACTCTCATTCAAATGTTCAGTATTTCAGAAAGTTATCTTAAGGTAATTCATCGATCCTCTCTCACAATGACAGCAGCAGTGTTGATGTTTTCTTCCGTAAAAGCAGTAATTGGAGCACAGGTTCCAACTTCCTTTGAAATTGATAGTCTCTCGTCTTTAAACATTTGAAACCACCTTCGAGCTGTGCTTTAGCGAAGAACAGACTACCCATAGGCCTGCTGTAACATTGTGTAGGCCACAGCTGAAGATTGGATGAGACGAAAGCAGAATTTGAAAGCCGTATATTGTTCCTCGCGCGTTGTCTTCATTGCAGTGGTAGGCGATTCTGAACATGTCTGACCTCGCCTGCCTCTGAGAGGGGGCAACCAGGAGTCAGAACAATGAAACTACTACGGTGTGTTTTTTTGCACTTTCAGCTAACTGAATATCATAAGATTAAATTTTAGCGTGAGAAATCATGACCTTAAAAAAATTATGGTCATTCTTCACTGAACAGTCCTCGTAATTGTAACTGTAAATGCAACCGTTCAACAGGGTCGTGAACTGACATCACACTAGAAAATCTGCAGGAAGTGAAGATTCTCATTCTTAAATATGATAGACGGACCATCATAGGCTTTGTTTACCTTACGATTACGTTGTCACACATCAGAATGTATTCAGTTGGAAGAATCGAATTTGAGACGAGTTGCGGTGAAGTATCTGCCGCCTCCGTTTCTAGACCACTTAGAGTGGAAATTTGTACATAACATAAGCAATTGCGTGCGGGCGGTCGTAACTTTCCTCCAAACGCTGCTTCTGCCGAGGAATGCGGAATTTATTAGCATACTTCCGAAACTAAGCGGTGATAGTCACAGTGTCCTTTCTCACCTCAGCACAAAATATCTCGATGTTCCAGGTGTAACATGAAGTCCTTGTTTGTCAAGCGTATGATATTTTCATTGATTTTGACGGGATTGTACATAAGAAGTTCATCCCCCTAGTCAAATAGTTAATAAAGAGTTCTGTAGCGGTGTTCTAAGACGTTTGAGGAAGTACGTGAGGAGTGAACGTACAGACAGGTGAAAACTACTGGGTCCTTCAGCATGACATTGCAGGACGACATGCTGGTTATATCATTCATGAATACATTAGCAGACCAAATACAGGAATTCTCTCATGCAAAAAACTGACTTTCGTACTCAAAGAAACCATTTTGACCAAAAAAACCCTGTTAGTGTAAAAGAATGGCTTGAATTTTAGGAATAAATATCCAAGAATATACATTTCTAGCACAGCGTCTTATGGAGGTGAATCATGGACTGTGGGAAAGCCAGAGAAGAAGATGATGGATGTTTAAGATAACGTGCGTTGCTAAGGTAAGAATCAATAAAATATTAAGTGTGTGGCAGTCAGTGACAACGAGAAGGGACAATACGGTAAGACATCGGGGAATAGCTATCGAGGGTAAAATCTGTAGGGGAAAACAGGGATGGAATATCTCCAACATATAACTAAAGACAATGGTTGCAAGTATTACTCGGAAATGGAGCGACTGACACTGGAGAAGAATTTGTAGCGGGCCACCTCAATTCAGTCAGTGAACTGACGAAAGTAAAAAATACTGAAATGAGGTTGTCAGTGATGCCTGTTCACAGTACTCATCAAACATGAGCGAGTCTTCTTCCCAAGTTAATAATCAGACTGCATGGGCGAAGATTTGATACACTGGGCGAGATTCAGGCAGAATCACATAAGATCATAAACACATCAAGGGGAAAGACCTCCAGGAGGCATTTCAAAACTGGGAGACACGTTGCTGTGTGTGTTGTCACTATCTGTGGGAAAAGAACGAATGTGTTCTAGCAGTATTATAATGATGAACTTTCGGAATTTACAGATGGTAATCAACAGACTGTAACGTGTGCGTTGTGCACGTAAGTGGACCTAAGATTGAGGAATGGTAGAAGTCACTACTGGCCATTAAAATTGTTACAGCAGGACGTGCTACATACGCGAACTTAATCCGACAGGAAGAAGATAGTGTGATATGCAAATGATTAGCTTTTCAGAGCATTCACACAAGGTTGGCGCCGGTGGCGACACCTACAATGTGCTGACTTGAGGAAAGTTTCCAACCGACTTCTCATACACAAACAGCGGTTGACCGGCGTTGCCTGATGCAACGTTGTTGTGATGCCTCCTGTAAGGAGGAGAAATGCGTACCATCACGTCTCCGACTTTGATAAAGGTCGGATTGTAGCCTATCGCGACTGCGGTTTATCGTATCGCGACATTGCTGTTCGCGTTGGTCGAGATCCAATGACCGTTAGCAAAATACGGAATCGGTGAGTTCAGGAGTGTAATACGGAACGCCGTGCTGTATCCGAACGGCCTCGTATCACTAACAGTCGAGATGACAGGCATCTTTTCCGCATGGCTGTAACGGTTCGTGCAGCCACGTCTCGATCCCTGAGTCAACAGATGGTGACGTTTGCAAGACAACAACTGTCTGGACGAACAGTTCGACGACGTTTGGAGCAGCATGAGCTATCAGCTCGGAGACCATGGCTGCGGTTACCCCCGACGCTGCGTCAGAGACAGGAGCGCCTGCGATGGTGTACTCAACGACGAACCTGGATGCACGAATGGCAAAACGTATTTTTTTCGGATGAATCTAGGTTTTGTTTGCAGCATCATGATGGTCGCATCCGTGTCTGGCGATATCGCGGTGAACGCACATTGGAAGCGTGTATTCGTCACCGCCATACTGGCGTATCACCCGGCGTGATGGTATTAGGTGTCATTGGTTACACGTCTTAGTCACCTCTTGTTCGCATTGACGGCACTTTGAACAGTAGACGTTACATTTCAGATGTGTTACGACCCGTGGCTCTACCCTTCATTCGATCCCTGTGAAACTCTACCTTTCGGCAGGATAATTCACAACCGCATATTGCAGGTCCTACACGGGCCTTTCTGGATACAGAAAATGTTCGACTGCTGCCCTGGCCAGCACATTCTCCAGATCTCTCACCAACTGAAAACGTCTGGTCAATGGTGGCCGAGCAACTGGCTCGTCACAATACGCCAGTCACTACTATGGATGAACTGTGGTAACGTGTTGAAGCTCCATGGGCAGCTGTACCTGTACACGCCATCCAAGCTCTGTATGACTCAATGCCCAGGCGTATCAAGGCCGTTATTACGGCCAGAAGTGGTTGTTCCGCGTAGCGATTTCTCAGGAACTATGCACCCAAATTGCGTGAAAATGTAATCACATGTCATTTCTAGTATAATAGACTTTTCCAATGAATACCCGTTTATCATCTGCATTTCTTCTTAGTGTAGCAATTTTGATGGCCAGTAGTGTACATTCACTACAAAAGTGGTGAATAAGGGAGATAGGAAGGAAAGTAAGAAAGACAGCGGCAGAGAAAGGGAGTGAGAGAAAAAAGAAGAGAGAGAGAAAGAGGAAAAAAAGGACTGAAATATTCCCCGGGGGAGGGGGGGGGGTGTTGTACAATGGTTGTTTGTTTCTCTTTCTCTGTGGCTTTGGATAACTTGCTGCTGCATTTCTTGTATTTCACCTTCGTGAGCTACCGAAATACTCTCTTAATTAATGGATATCATAGGATGCGAATGCGTTAACGTGAGAGGTCAAAGTGGGGACAGTGCAAATACAGTGGAAAGATGTAAGATATCCCAAACTTACAGCAGCCACTGCAGGTGTTTCAGCTTGTGCTACTCTATAGTCCTGAAGTCACCGTAGTACCCCCTGCATACTGACTGATGCTCAAAGTATTGTCTGAGTAAGAGCCTGAAAAAATTGCATTTAGAATATAGAATATCATAAATCTAACGTACGTGCATATAAACCGAAGGTCTGCGACGCAGACGAACATCGTTTATTTCTCTAAATAGCACAATCTCTAGTGCTGCTGCTGACTTAGAAAAACAAGTAAGTAGTCTCTGACACCCATACATTCACGCATTTGGCAGCACGAAGATTAAGTTTCTTAAACTCAACTTCACCAAATCAAAACCTGACTTAATCCATACCTGAAGCTCAACATAGCCCAAATTGACTTAATCTTGGAAACACCTCTCTCCTAAAGTGACTTCAGATTTACAAATCTATTAAGTATCAAACATTAATCTATGAAGCGTTAAACATAGCGGCTGTACTACTTCCAATTCAAAATGCGGGTCCCCACAGTCTGCCGATTCGCAATTTCTTTGAAATACCCCAATTGATAAGTCTCTAAGTGTAAGAAATAAACAATTTTTTTTTCAAGGACCTAAACTACACCCCTACTAAATTGCTATCCACGAAATGTTAAACTAATTAAACGAATTTTTGTTACGTTAAAATGTGCGGCCATAGACTCCAAAGAACAACACAGCGACCACCTTCAAATGCATTTATTTTGTAACCACAAATATTTTGTGACCAACTTTGTGCGTGTAATGAATAAATGTGTAAAAATTTCGTATTGAAATGATACATAACTCGTATTCTGATGAAATCAAGTGTCAATCACCTCTGAATTCTAGTTTATAAACAGAGACCTCGCTGGCCGGTGTGGCCTATCGGTTCTAGGCGCTTCAGCCTGGAACCGCGCGATCGCTAAGGTCGCAGGTTCGAATCCTGCCTTGGGCATGGATGTTTGTGGTGTCCTTAGGTTAGTTAGGTTTATGTAGTTCTAAGTTCTGGGGGACTGATGACGTCAGATGTTAAGTCCCATAGTGGTTCATATGTGGTTCATATGGTTCTAAGGACTATGGGACTTGACATGTGAGGTCATCAGTCCCCTAGACCTAGAACTACTTAAACCTAACTAGCCTAAGGACATCACACACATACATGCCCGAGGCAGGATTCGAACCTGCGACCGTAGCAGCAGCGCGGTTCCGGACTGAAGCGCCTAGAACCGCTCGGCCACAACGGCTGGCAGTCCCATAGTGCTCAGAGCCATTTGAAACAGACCTCATTCTGCCTATCTCGATTGAAATATGAAAAGTAACGCACCTGCTTGGTGTTCTCACTCACATCGTGACGTGACATTTGTCAACCCAGAGTTGCTTCCAATGGAACTCGTTCTCTGTTATTTTTCCGATGAAAATAGTCAAAAGATTGTTAATTGCATTTAGACTAGATAAAATATCTGGTGAGATCTTAATAGAAAAAAGTGCTTGAGACGTACCAGTTGTGTGTGGAGAGAATTTCAAAAGAATCTAGACACCATCGACGAAACATAGGGAAAGGCTACTCGTATTCACGTTGCGAAGCCTTGCCTCGATCTATATTTCCTTCTGAAGTCAGTCTGGCGTAGATCGCCTGCATCATCCACACAGTCAGATTTAAACTGAATCCACAAGCAAACCAGACTAAAGGATAACAACCAGCAGTTTTAACAAGAAAGAAAAGATGAAATATGCGAGGGCCTGCTAAA
Source organism: Schistocerca americana (assembly GCF_021461395.2). Classification (NCBI taxonomy): domain Eukaryota; kingdom Metazoa; phylum Arthropoda; class Insecta; order Orthoptera; family Acrididae; genus Schistocerca; species Schistocerca americana. The sequence continues at coordinate 266,499,808 of NC_060124.1, read as the reverse complement.
AAGTGTTTTTCTTTTCGGTGTGATAACTCATAAAAATTTTAAAATAAAACAAACGTGGTTAACATTCTACATCTTTACTCTTTATGTATACATATTTATTTCTCAATAAAGTCATCCTGGCGACGAACACATTTCTCCCAATGAGAGACCAATTTGCGGTTGCAGATTACATGCTGTATACAGAAGAAACGGCCACAAATCACAGAAAATATGCATATATATCCCGGAAGTAATGACACAAACGTAAAACCTTGCCGTGACTTATAGTTGTGGTGTCACCGCCAGACACCACACTTTCTAGGTGGTAGCTTAAATCGGCCGCGGTCCACTAGTACATGTCGGACCCGCGTGTCGCCACTGTGTGATTGCAGACCGAGCGCCACCACAAGGCAGGTCTCGAGATACGGACGAGCACTCGCCCCAGTTGTACGACGACTTTGCTAGCGACCACACTGACGAAGCCTTTCTCTCATTTGCCGAGAGACAGTTAGAATAGCCTTCAGCTAAGTCCATGGCTACGACCTAGCAAGGCGCCATTAACCGTATCTGAAGATAGTCTTATTTGTATTATCAAGAGCGATGTACCACAAGGATCGAATAAAGTTAAGTATTCGAGGAGCTGCATACTTTTCTTGTTAGAATTCACTACTTATCCTGTTCCAGAATTCACGCCCGTCTGCGTTAGATAGCTTCCATTTCGGCCTCCTCTATCTACAAGGTGTTGGCACATTTACCAACACATCAATAGTATTATGAAACCAACACAGAGTATAATATTTGGAACCAAACATTATGTAAATGCGTCCCCTGTACGGGATATTCGTAAGTATGTACGAGTTGAGGTTGTAGACGCGCTTTTGACTGCATACGGAAGTTTCGGTATGGCGTGAAGCGTGCACGGATTGCCTAATGATAAGAATGCCGCTCGCGATAAGGGTTCGATTCCTGGACAGCACAAATTTTCATGGGCAGCAGCCCATTTCGCAGCTGATGGTTGCCCAAATTCGCACCTACGAATGCATTTCATATAAAACTTATAGGGATAGATTGAACATATACTACACATTATTCAAAACAGATGCAGCCAAGTACGAGAGTGTGACACCTGGAAACTGTTAAGAATTTACAGACTGTAAGGACCTGTAACCAAGGAGATGTAAGTGACTGACAGGGACCAAAGCTCTTACAAACACATCAATGAGCAGCGGTACTAACTGGCCAGGATATTCCAAACTTTGCATAAAATAGGTGCACCGACTTTTAGACGAAAATGGGGACAGCGAGTTTTGTGATAGCCAAATACTGACCAAAGACAGGAATACATTAAATCCACAGGAATATACTTAAACTGATATAAGTCCTCTCGGTGATTCGTTCCTGTATTTATTAAACCTCAGTCAGTAGCAAAATACTGACAAAAGACAGGAATACATTGAATCCACAGGAACATACGTAAGCTGCTACAAGTCCTCTCGGTGATACGTTCCAGTCTTTACCTGTAATTTCAGGAATTTTCTCGTCGTGGTCATTTCGTGAGTTATATATGGAAGAAAATGGTATGCTGTCCCACTCTCCCCGAAAATTTCTCACTCAGAATTTCAATAGTAAACATCCTGGTGGGGCACAACGAATTATTTAAGCGGCTCTGTAACACTCTCGAGCCGAATAAACGAACCCACGACGAAACATACCTCTCTTCAACAGGTCTTCTCTATCTCTCCTACTAGTCCTACCTGGTAAGGATATCATATTTATGAACATACTCAAGAATCTGTCGAACAAGACTCTTGCAGGCCACTTCCTTCGTCGACGAGTTGCATTGTCTTAAGATTTTTTCTACGAATCTCAGTCTTCCACCTGTGTTTCCGTCTGTTTTTCCATGCGGTCATTTCAATTGAGATCTCTCTAGATATTTTACGATATATACTGTTTCCAGCAATTTTCCGTCAGTAGTGTAGCTGTAGAGTACTGGATTTCCTTTCCTCCATATGCGCAATATGTTAAAGTGGCTCAAATTCTGTGTCAACTGCCAGAGCCTGTACCATTCCTCAATTCTCTGCAGATAGTTTAGTACATCGTACTGTCTTCTGCCGTTGTTATTTCCTTACAGACATCTGAACTGTCTGCGAACAGACTTAAAGACTTCTTACTAGTTCATTTATATACAGTTTAAAAGTAACGGTCCCACCACGCTCCCTTCTGGTATTCCGTAAAGTACCATTACATCTCTCAGTTAGGTTGAAAGCGACGTGTTGAGGTCAATCTGCAAGGAACCCAGTCCGAAATCTGATCCGATACACTGCAAACTTATATATATATATATATATATATATATATATATATATATATATATATATTAGGGCCTATTTTAGTTTTCCAAAAACGTCATCATTGTCGAGCTTAAAACATTTTTTGGCCAACGGTCTTGCCGTAATCGAAACACTGTCCCCGCCAGAACACAAATGTTAAGTGTTGCCGGGCTAGGCTAAAACCTGGATGGGTGACCATCCGGTTTTCCGGGCGCTGTTGGTAAGCGGGGTACACTAACTCCTTGTGTGGCAAATTGCGGAGCTACTTGATCAGTAGCGGCTCCGGTCTCATAAACTGACGTACCGCTGGGAGAAAGGTGTACTAAATACATATCCCTCCATATCCACATCCAGTGACACCCGAGGGCTGAGGACGACACGGCGGCCGGTCGATAGCGTTGGGCCCTCTTGGGCTGTTCGCGTGGAGTTAGTTTAGTTTTAAAATATTTTTCATTATTCTGCGACAGATTTACGTCATTGATATGTACTTATTTCGTACACCCCTTCTTGAAAACTAATGACAAGCGCTTGTTTACAGTCGCTATGTACTGTTCGTTGCTCCAGTGATCGACGATAAACTGCTGCTAGAACGGAAGCAATTTGATTCATCAGATTTCTGTAGAATCTTATAGGTATCTCATTCGTTCATGAAGTCTTCCCCCTACTGAGTGTACTTTCTTTTTTACTTCCCGATCGGTGATGATAGTAACTGCCTTTTCGACGTTCGTACGATGACTGAAAGGAAGGAAGGAGGTACGGCCATCAGCGTTGGAACAATTTCGGAAAAACGAATGCAGCATTTCGGCCTACCCTCTGTTATTCTCTGTTTCGGTACATAATTTTAAAGGAGTAGGGACTGGCTCACAGGAAGGTGCCAAGCAGATATTTATCTGCTTCTTTCCTTACTTTCTTGTGGAAAAATACACACACGTCCATTCGTTATCCTTGAAATAGAACAAGCACACAATGTAAAATCCTACCCTACATTTGGCATAAATTCTGTTTTCTATAATCTGTACAGAGTACAACGGGGCGGTAAATAAAGTGCGGTTGCAATGTTCCCACGAACGTGCATATACAAATGTTAGTTAAAAAATGTTAGTGCAAAATTTGGCTCTCACGTAAGTCTCAGGGAATGATTTCCACACTTGGTGCATTAGTACACTGTTCCACACCCGCGCATTAGTTACAGTTTTTGAATTAATATTCGTGAGTACAATTTATGATAGGGAACAAAAATTAGGCGATTATTATAGCAAAATAAGTTTTTCACGACACCGTTTAATAACTATCTATTGGCGTTGTCCTTTACTTTCACACAATGAAATTAGCACTAGTGACACGGTTTACAGTTTTACTTTAATAATACGTTGACTCCGAGCCCCAAATAGCAGTAATGTGGGCTGCTATAAACGAATATTACTCAATCAATTCAAACAGAACCACAAGTCCCACTGTCCTCTTTGTTCTAACAGTTTTGGGGCGAAATCACATATCGCCAGATGTCCACTTACGCAGATGTATACCTCGTGATTCGTACTCACGCAAATTATCGTAGCCCTTCCAGTTCACCAAATATATGCTTGCACACTAGCACTATTTAACAATACTCTTTGTCGAAAAAAATCGGAGCGAGGGAAACATTCTGAAACGACCACATAGGCCACCCTCAAGTGGGGCTCGGTCGCCACCCACGCTCCAACACGACTGACCCCTGGCCAAGATGGTCGCTCGCTTATATAGGCTCGGACGTCAAACCACCCCCCCCCCCCTTCCCCTGGTTATGGAAGTATCAATCTCACCACTTAAGATTACAAATTTTGAAATATGCACTACTGGCCATTAAAATTGCTACACCACGAAAATGACATGCTGCAGATGCAAAATTAAACCGACAGGAAGAAGATGCTATGATATGCAAATGATTAGCTTTTCAGAGCATTCACACAGGGTTGGAGCCGGTGGCGACACCTACAACGTGCTGACACGAGGAAAGTTTCCAATCGATTTCTCATACACAAACAGCAGTTGACCTGCGTTGTCTGGTGAAACGTTGTGATGCCTCGTGTAAGGAGGAGAAATGCGTACCATCACTTTTCCGACTTTGATAAAGGTCGGATTGTAGCCTATCGCCATGGCAAGTTTATCCTATCACGACATTGCTGCTCACGGTGGTCGAGATCCAGTGACTGTTAGCAGAATATGGAATAGATGGGTTCAGGGGGGTAATACAGAACGCCGTGCTGGATCCCAACGGCCTCGAATCACTAGCAGTCCAGATGCCAGGCATCTTACCCGCATGGCTGTAACGTCTCGATCCCTGAGTCAACATATGGGGACGTTTGCAAGATAACAACCATCTGCACGAACAGTTCGACGTCGTTTGCAGCAGCATGGACTATCAGCTCGGAGACCATGGCTGCAGTTACCCTTGACGCTGCATCACAGACCGGAGCGCCTGCGATGGTGTACTCAACGACGAACTTGGGTGCACGAATGGCAAAACGTCATTTTTTCGGATGAATGCAAGTTCTGTTTAGAGCATCATGATGGTCGCCTCCGTGTTTGACGACATCGCGGTGAACGCACATTGGAAGCGTGTATGCGTCATTGGCATGCTGGCGCATCACCCGTCGTTATGGTATGGGGTTCCATTGGTTACACGTCTAGGTCACCTCTTGTTCCCATTGACGGTACTCTAAGCAGTGAACGTTACATTTCAGATGTGTTACGACCCGTGGCTGTACCCTTCATTCTATCCCTGCGAAACCCTACATTTCAGCAGGATAATGCACGACCACAGGTTGCAGGTCCCGTACGGGCCTTTCGGGATACAGAAAATGTTCGACTGCTGCCCTGGCCAGCACATTCTCCAGATGTCTCACCAAGTGAGACCGTCTGGTCAATGGTGGCCGAGCAACTGGCTCATCACAATACGCCAGTCACTACTACATGGGCAGCTTTACCTGCACACTCCACTTAAAGCCCAGGCGTATCAAAGCCGTTACTACGGCCTGAAGTGGTTGTTCTGGGTACTGACTTCTCAGGATCTATGCACTCAAATTGCGTGTAAACGTAATCACATGTCAGTTCTAGTATAATATATTTGTCCAATGAATATCCGTTTATCATAGCCAGTAGTATACATCTCTCGACAGAAATAAGTACACCATCGGAACCTCGCTAAAAATTACATCTTATTTACTATGTTACATTAATTTCTAGGGAAATCTTATCGCCCATAAATCAAGTTTTAGTTTTTGCGAAGTTTCGCCACTTAGCGCAAATTTGTTTGTTTACATCTGTGCTGCAAAGTTTTAACATAGAGCTGCACATAGCACCGTTTACGGAATCTATATCGATCTGCGCACTTCGCTGCTCTAAATCTTCATATCTAAAATAGTTAATTAATTATGGGCGATAAATATTAATATTAATTTGCAAACAAGAAACTATTTCTATTTAAGTGAATAGTGTAACTTAACTAGTTTAAAATACGTGTGATGCCACGCAAAACATTATACAGTGCCGTTCTTTACGCCATGAATTTTCTATTGAATTTTATAAACAATTTCCTCTCACACTTTGTTTGTTTCTCTTTACGGGCTTAATTACTTATGAATCTTAACATATGATTACGGCACTCAATCCGCTATGACGGAACGTTTTTAATGAGTGCTCGCTCATCCCTATATGTTGTTATTTATTATTTTTAGTAATCTTTCAGTATTTGTGATATTAACCGATTTTGAGATTACTAAAACTTTTGCGTCTCCTGACTTGAAATAATGATTGATCTTTCAGAATGTGCATATTGCTGACCACAATCCACTGCCGCATCACTCTTCACTGTAAGTTACATAGTTTTCGCGTAATGCGGGAAAAACCAAACAATGCCCCAAGCTACGACCGACGTGGCCACCCGGCGGCAGAGACATCCCACTGACCGTTGCAAATCTCACGCGGGCGCGCCACGCATTTCCGCGAATCGTGCACCATGTAGCGCATTCGCTCTCCACAAAGCAATCCTTGCATACTAGACCTATCCATCTAGTAATGGGGTTTGTACTGTCACAAGACGAAAAAATTTGTTTTTAAAAGAATAGGAAAAAAGAAGAAAACAGTTGCCTATACATTAGTCACTCATTTCTCCCGGAGATGTTAAATTTCGTCCAACGATTTCCCAATCCAAGAGAACTGAAGACCATTTCAGGCTCCAGCACTGTCGTGAGTCCAAGAAAAGTGCATGGAAAACTGTAGTTGACATCACTCCATTTTCTCACAAGCGGCACTCCGTAACACGGTACACACATATGCGCCATGTCATACACTGCACAGTAATGAAATACTGAACGGCACTACTGTTTGACGATACTCCTCGACCACTTTGACAATAGTTCAAGAAAAGTGCAAACTGTATTAATCGTCATTTCGTCTAAATATAAATCTTGCCAATGTAATTCTAATGCTTCATTTTATGTAGCGTGCTGAAATAAGATCAACTCGTTCACACACATGATGACTCGTTTATTCTGCAAACTTTTAAACCTAAATTTCACATACAGGAAAAAGTTGTATTAGATATTTCCTCTAAGCCTTGAAGTCCAATCCTTGGCCAAGAAAGCTTTGAAGGTTGGTATTCCTTTCTATTGCTCTTAACATTGCAAAAGTTTCTGCCTAATAACACATTTGTCCATATCGTCAATGTGAAACATATTGTGTGTACTTTGCTTCTAGGTATAAGAATCATATATCGCTCGGCATCGTTCTGTCCTGGTATAATTTAAAAACCACGTGAGGTACTGAGCTCTCACTGTAGTGACCTATTCGTCTTCAGCCGGCCGCGGTGGTCTAGCGGTTCCAGGCGCGCAGTCCGGAACCGCGCGACTGCTACGGTCGCAGGTTCGAATCCTGCCTCGGGCATGGATGTGTGTGATGTCCTTAGGTTACTTAGGTTTAAGTAGTTCTAAGTTCTAGGGGACTGATGACCACAGATGTTAAGTCCCATGGTGCTCAGAGCCATTTGAACCATTTTTTTTATTCGTCTTCAGAGCATCAGCAACTGTATTGACCTTTAAAACAATTTTCATTTATTTTTCAATCTGTTACACGCTTTTAAGTGAGAAGCCTAGATTCTTTGGATCATCTCCATATCTATGTAGTGTCGTCAGCAGCACGTCTTGTGTGTTCAGAACCTTATATCTGAGTACAGTACTCTGATATGAGGTTCTGATTAGACAAGACGGGTTGCTGATGCAACTACTTAGACCTAAAGATGATCCTGAGTAATCGAAACACGTCATGTAATTAAAAATATGCAACTAAGACTGAAAGAAGAGAAACATCTTTTATTAAATTCTCTTTCTTATCGTCAATAAATTCCATTAAATCACTGGCAGGAATTTTCGGCCCTTAGTCTCCACTCTTGAACTGCTGGGTAACTACAACCACTACTTTGAACTACAGTGTGACTTTATCTAGTCCTGTGACAAATGTTCCCGATACGGTGGCGTTGGCAGTTGTTGAGTAATGTGAGAAGATCGTTCAATAAATATGTTCCACAACTTTTTCCCTCAGAACATATTTATTCTTACCTCCGTTTGGATAGAGGCAGAGCTCCAACTGGTAATAGGATGCAATGATGCTTAAACTGTTACAGGTAACAAAGGCTGACTAAAGCCAGAAAAAACTACAGCCGAAATTTTCAGAAGAACCAAATGGTGTTCAGGAAGCATAGACGAAACGCAGTTGGTTGCTGCGTGTTTGACGCTACTAGAAATAGTTTATGTTCTACAGAAATTGAAGCAGGTAGTTCCTGTGAGTTAGTATGGGTGTGGTTATTCTTGAGAGCCGGGATAATTTACTGATTGGTTCCTTTTAATCTACCCCCACCACGACTCAGTTGCTTTGTTCCTGAAAACTTTAAAGAGAACTTGAGTATTATCTCAAATATGTACCCACCCATACAGCGGTGTCTTCAGTCTATCCTCGCTTGGAGAAAATACATGTTCAGAGCTGATGGTAATTATAAACATCGTCAGGAATTGCACTAAATTCTTTCCACGAAAATTATTTTCAGCATTTAGTTCAGGAGCTCTCTCGAAGTGTAAATGGTTGCTAAAACATACCTGACCTCGTAGCAAAAAATAAACGTAAGCAAGTAGTGACCATCGTGACAGATTCAGGGATTAGTGACCACAAGGTCGTTGTAGCCAGAGTGATCACTGCAATATCAAAATCAACCAAACTATATCTTCTTAGGAAATCAGAAAAGGATTCGGTTTACGCATTACTAAGAGACTGTCTCCACTCGCAATTATGTAAGTGTAGACTGTATGTCACTTAAATTCAAAGGGATGTTTAAGTCGTTAAATAGATAAAAGATGGTACTGTTTCCCATGGTCCACGAAACGGGTCAGAACACTGTCATAGAAGCAATGAAGAAAACATTCCACATTTAAAAATATTTCCAAATCTGCAGTTCTGGCGACGTTTGCTATAGACTGGAACTTAGCGCTTCAATGCGAGTTGCTTTTAAAAACTTCCAGAACAAATATCTGTCTCGGATCTGAACAAAAAATTCAAATATACTCTGGTCGTATGTAAAGTACTTCAGCGGCAAGTCACCAGCAATACTTTCACAGCAGGATACTATAGGTGATATTACCGGTGACGGCATCACTAAAGAGGAGTTGTTAAACACAGTTTTCCGAAATTTCTTCATCAAAGAAGGCGAAGTAGATATCCCACAATTCGAGCAGGAACGGCTACCAACATGAGTAACTACAAGTAGATATCCTCAGTCTAAGAAGGCAGCTTAAATCAATAACGACAAGTCTTTAGGTCCAGATTGTATATTAAGTAGATTCTTTTCTAAGTATGCTAGTACAGTAGCCCCATACTTATCAGTCAGATATAACCGATTGCTAGACGGGAGATCCGTACCCAGAGTCTAGGAAGTTGCAGAGTTCACACGACTTCTCAAGAAAGGAAATAGGAGTAAACCAATGAATTACTGACTTATATAACTGACGGCGATTTGAAATAAGATTTTGGAACATGTATTGTGTTCGAATATTATGAATTACATAGAAGGTAACTATCTATTAACACATGGACAAAACCGATTCAGAAATACCGCTCTTGTGACACACACCTAGCTGTTTACCTCGCGCGAAGTAATGGGAAACTTTTGATAGGGGGTCTCAGATTGGATTGGACTGGATTGATACTTCTAGACTTCCAGAATGCTTTTGACACCGTTCCTAAGCAGAGACTTGTAATCAGACTTCTTGCCTATGGAACATCATCCCAGTTATGCGACTGGATTCGGATTTCATGTCAGAAAGGTCACAGTAAGTAGTAATCGACGGAAAATCATCTTGTAAAACAGAAGAGATTACGGGGGCTCCCCAAGGAAGTGTTTAAGTCCAGCTGTTGCTCTGATTTACTAGAAAATCTGAGCAGCTCGCTTGGATCGGTTGCAGATGATGCAATCACTTACTTTCTACTGGAGGCATCAGAGGATCAAAAGAATTTCCAAAATGAATTAGGCGCGATGTTCGGTTGCCGCGAAAAGCGGCGATTATCTCACAGTATGAGGGCATCCACATCAGCGCGAAGTCACACAAATGTAAAGCTAGTCAGTTAACTAATTACCTAGGAATGAAACTTACGAAAAGCTTCATTTGGAACGATGACATAGATAATGTTGTGGGGAAAGCAAACCAAAGATAATGTTTTATTGCCCGAACACTTACAAGATGGAACGAATTTACTAAGGAGACTACTTACATTACGTTTGTCCGTCGTGTGCTAGAGTATTACTGTGCAGTGTGGTGTGGTACCATTACCAGACAGATTGACAGATGACATGGAAAAATCCAAAGAAGGGCACCTCGTTTTGTATTATTGCTAAATAGGAGAGAGAACGTCACGGCTATAACAAGTAAGTAACTTCGGGAATCATTAAAAGAAATGCATGCTTTGTTGCGGCTAGATCATTTTATGGTATTTTAGTCAGCAAGTGTAACCCCTGAATGTGAAAATATTTTACTGTTGGCAAGCTACACAGAGAGAAATGATCATCGATATAACATAAGTGAAATCAGAGCTCGTACAGAATAACTGAAGTCTTCATTTTTCCCACCCGCTATTAGAGAGCGGAACGGCATGGCAATAGTCTGGAGCTCGTTCGATGAACCCTCTGCCAGGTACTAGAGTGTGAACTGCAGAGTACTCGTGCAGACGTAGCTGTAGATGAGGCAACGTTGTTCGGTCCAGTACGTTGAAATGTTCCCCAGTTCTGAGACTTGTCTGTGGGTGGGCATTGTCATGCAGGAAAATGATATCTTTTGAATCTCTGTCAGGCCGATTAACTCGGAAATGGTACTTGAGTTTGTTCAGAGTCCTCGTAAATGCTCGTAATTTATGGATATCCTATTTGACAACATATCCACGAGAAAAATACCTTAACTATATCAAAAGAATTCATCATATCTTCGTATCGAGAATTTTTCTTTTTGATGATTGCGGAATTTGTCAATCCAAGCCGTTTTGACTCCGGCTCAAAGTGACGCACGCCTGTTTGCTTCACCTGTAACGATCCATGACCGAAGGACCTCCCCTTTAACCTCAATCTGCTGCAGTAGTTCCGATGAAATGATTCTTTTTCGAACCTTGTGCCCTTTCTGAGCATTCGTGGAACTCATCCTGAGGAAACGTTCGAGTATCCAAGAGTCTGGATCACTACATGCGCACTGCAATGCTCACTGACAGTTAGAGAGTCAAATGCAAAGATGCAATGTGGCGGTCTCCCTGAATAATAGCACCCACACTGTTCACTTCTTCGGGAGCAAAAAGTCTATTACCGGACAAACCGAATGTGGGAGATTGTGGAACTCGGTTTCTGTTCTTCCAGATAGCTGAACTGTCGTCATCCATCGCTGAACAGTACTCCAATCAACTGCGTCAGTTCCATGAGCAGAAATGTATATAGAAAGTCACCAAAATTCTTTTTTCCGCAACTAAGTACTCTATTACAGCACGTTGATTGTAACGAGAGTCTTGCGCAGAAGTCATCTTGATAGATCTGTCATGATTCGTTCGAAACTTCTACGCGTGCATCAGAAACACCAAAGTTAAAACAAATTTTCCTTCATATATTAAGGACTGAAAGAAAACGATGCTTTATTTATTCAACGAGCCTCGTATCATTGAAACAATAAAACTATTTTTGCTTGGTGGAAATGTCTTCATTTCGCGAGGATAGTCCCCCATTCGGATCTCCGGGAGGGGAATGCCAAGAGGGAGGTTACCATGAGAAAAAGATTGAATAATCAACGAAAGGATAACGTTCTACGAGTCGGGGCGTGGAATGTCAGAAGCTTGAACGTGGTAGAGAAACTAGAAAATCTGAAAAGGGAAATGCAAAGGCTCAAGATAGATATAGTAGGGTATCAGTGTAGTGAAGTGGAAGGAAGACAAGAATTTCTGGTCAGATGAGTATCGGGTAATATCAACAGCAGCAGAAAATGGTATAACAGGTGTAGGATTCGTTATGAATAGGAAGATAGGGCAGAGGGAGTGTTACTGTGAACAATTCAGTGACCGGGTTCTTCTAATCAGAATCGACAGCATACCAACACCGACAACGACATTTCAGGTATACATGCCGACGTCGCAAGCTGAAAATGAACAGATAGAGAAAGTGTATGAGGATATTGAAAGGGTAATGCAGTATGTAAAGAGGGACGAAAATCTAATAGTCATGGGCGACTGTAATGCAGTCGTAGGGGAAGGAGTAGAAGAAAAGGTTACAGGAGAATATGGGCTTGGGACGAGGAATAAAAGAGGAGAAAGACTAATTGAGTTCTGTAACAAGTTTTAGCTAGTAATATCGAATACACTGTTAAAGAATCACAAGAGGAGGAGGTATACTTGGAAAAGGCCGGGAGGTACGGGAAGATTTCAATTATATTACATCATGGCCGGCCAGAGTGGCCGTGCGGTTCTAGGCGCTGCAGTCTGGAACCGGGTGACGGCTACGGTCGCAGGTTCGAATCCTGCCTCGGGCATGGACGTGTGTGATGTCCATAGGATAGTTAGGTTTAATTAGTTCTAAGTTCTAGGCGACTGATGACCTCAGAAGTTAAGTCGCATAGTGCTCAGAGCCATTTGAACCATTTGATTACATCCTGGTCAGACAGAGATTCCGAAATCAGATACTGGATTGTAAGGCGTACCCAGGAGCAGATATAGACTCAGATCACAATATAGTAGTGATGAAGAGTAGGCTGAAGTTCAAGACATTAGTCAGGAAGAATCAATACGCAAAGAAGTGGGATACGGAAGTACTAAGGAATGACGAGATACGTTTGAAGTTCTCTAACGCTATAGATACAGCAATAAGGAATAGCGCAGTAGGCAGTACAGTTGAAAAGGAATGGACATCTCTAAAAAGGGCCATCACAGAAGTTGGGAAGGAAAACATAGGTACAAAGAAGGTAGCTGCGAAGAAACCATGGGTAATAGAAGAAATACTACAGTTGATTGATGAAAGGAGGAAGTACAAACATGTTCCGGGAAAATCAGGAATACAGAAATACAAGTCGCTGAGGAATGAAATAAATAGGAAGTGCAGGGAAGCTAAGACGAAATGGCTGCAGGAAAAATGTGAAGAGATCGAAAAAGATATGATTGTCGGACGGACAGACTCAGCATACAGGAAAGTCAAAACAACCTTTGGTGACATTAAAAGCATCGGTGGTAACATTAAGAGTGCAACGGGAATTCCACTGTTAAATGCAGAGGAGAGAGCAGATATGTGGAAAGAGTACATTGAAAGCCTCTATGAAGGTGAAGATTTGTCTGATGTGATAGAAGAAGAAACAGGAGTCGATTTAGAAGAGATAGGGGATCCAGTATTAGAATCGGAATTTAAAAGAGCTTTGGAAGACTTACGGTCAAATAAGGCAGAAGGGATAGATAACATTCCATCAGAATTTCTAAAATCATTGGGGGAAGTGGCAAAAAAAGACTATTCACGTTGGTGTGTAGAATATATGAGTCTGGCGACATACCATCTGACTTTCGGAAAAGCATCATCCACACAATTCCGAAGACGGCAAGAGCTGACAAGTGCGAGAATTATCGCACAATCAGCTTAACAGCTCATGCATCGGAGCTGCTTACAAGAATAATATACAGAAGAATGGAAAAGAAAATTGAGAATGCGCTAGGTCACGATCAGTTTGGCTTTAGGAAAAGTAAAGGGACGAGAGAGGCAATTCTGACGTTACGGCTAATAATGGAAGCAAGGCTAAAGAAAAATCAAGACACTTTCATAGGATTTGTCGACCTCGAAAAAGCGTTTGACAAAATAAAATTGTACAAGCTGTTCGAGATTCTGAAAAAAGTAGGGGTAAGGTATAGGGAGAGACGGGTCATATACAATATGTACAACAACCAAGAGGGAATAATATGAGTGGACGATCAAGAACGAAGTGCTCGTATTAAGAAGCGTGTAAGACACGGCTGTAGCCTTTCGCCCCTACTCTTCAATCTGTACATCGAAGAAGCAATGTTGGAAATAAAAGAAAGGTTCAGGAGTGGAATTAAAGTACAAGGTGAAAGGATATCAATGATACGATTCGCTGATGACATTGCTATCCTGAGTGAAAGTGAAGAAGAATTAAATGATCTGCTGAACGGAATGAACAGTTTGATGAGTACACAGTATGGTTTGAGAGTAAATCGGAGAAAGTTGAAGGTAATGAGAAGTAGTAGAAATGAGAACAACGAGAAACTTAACAACAGGATTGATGGTCACGAAGTCAATGAAGTTAAGGAATTCTGCTACCTAGGCAGTAAAATAACCAATGACGGACGGAGCAAAGAGGACATCAAAAGCAGACTCGCTACGGCAAAAAAGGCATTTCTGGCCAAGAGAAGTCTACTAATATCAAATACCGGCCTTAATTTGAGGAAGAAATTTCTGAGGATGTGCGTCTGGAGTACAGCATAGTATGGTAGTGAAACATGGACTGTGGGAAAACCGGAACAGAAGAGAATCGAAGCATTTGAGATGTGGTGCTATAGACGAATGTTGAAAATTAGGTGATAAGGTAAGGAATGAGGAGATTCTACGCAGAAACGGAGAGGAAAGGAATATGTGGAAAACACTGATAAGGAGAAGGGACAGGATGATAGGACATCTGCTAAGACATGAGGGAATGACTTCCATGGTACTAAAGGGACCTGTAGAGGGCGAAAACTGTAGAGGAAGACAGAGACTGGAATACGTCAAGCAAATAATTGAGGACGTATGTTGCAAGTGCTACTCTGAGATGAAGAGGTTAGCAAAGGAAAGGAATTCGCGGCGGACGGCATCAAACCAGTCAGTAGACTGATGACCAAAAAAAAAGATATTTTCTTCCCGCCCTTGCTCCGCGGACGGCTTGCTGACGTGGTTCCCTATCACTTACAGCCTTCTGTATGTCACATTACTGCTCTAAATGTGTGTGATCACCACCGTCGGGATGTTCCGTTTCTTGTGAGGAGCGTAAACGACGCTTCTGCAAATGACGTACCGCCGGCGAACATCTGACTGCCGACAGGAAACGGCGTGGAAAATGGCGTCCCGCACCGTGGAGTAATGGCCGTGTGGGGCGACGAGGCGACGCTCCCTGCTCGGCGCTGATGAGAACAAAACACGAGAGCAGGCCGGCGGAAGACGTGACTGCTGGGAACGCTCCCACTTTTCTAATCCCCCCTTCCCCCCCCCCCCCCCCCGCCCCGCCACCACCCTTGTCGCTCCAACCGCGGGGCCCTCGCAGAGACGGCTAATTACCGTAGGAGGCCGCGGCCCACAAGAAGCGCCCAGATGAAAGCCACGGCTTATTCCAGTCACTGGAAGAGGACCTGCGCCCTGCTGCCGCCACTCTGCTCCTGACAAAGTGTCCCACGGAAGGGACGGGTAGGCGGGTTCTGCCACGTCCTTCACTACCCTTTCCCCACATCTTCGCACAACTTACGTTACTCATATCATACAGAACGCAAACTGAGCTAACTTCTTACCAATTGTGTCGTCCGTCTTAGTTTTGAAGTACAGTAGAGCGTCGATGATAAGAACGTCCGTCAACCGAACGACCGCTTAAGCGAACTGTGTACTCGCTCGCACCTGTTACTCTCCCACCCTAACGTCCATCATCCCCCTCACTCCCAAACCAAGTTTCCCACAGTAGACGCCGCACTGGGCCACCGCTGGCGGAACATTGCTTCTAATGGGGCCTTCACAATGCGCTGCTGACCGGCTAATCCGCCAGTCGCTATGTTTCAACAATCAGCACTCTTCTGTCGGCTTGGCACTGGCAGTAGAAGTAACGCAGTATCAAAGCTGCGCCAGCTTAGAGTAGAGGCGTGCCGCTCCACGCGGTTTGAAGGATTGCGCGCCCCCAAGAAGAGCTTCTGACGTTGCAGTCACCTTCTGTTTTCTGTTACGACCACTTGCGTGCTGCTGCGTGAAGAAGTGAACTTGACGATACAAAATCCTTAAACGTAAACGTGTTGTCCTTTCTAAGAGGGACAAGTACGAGATTGTTAAAAGGTTAGAAGAAGGTGAATCTGCAACCACTTTATCCAATGAGTACAATGTGGGGAAGTCGATAATCACGGATATAAAAAAAACAAAAGACGAGTATAGCAAATTTTATAGCTATGCTTCATTCTACTGATGGATCAACATGCCGTAAAACTATGAAGCTCGCAACTAACACAGATCATCTATGATGCTGTCTACAAGTGGTTTACACAAAGGAGATCGGAAGGAGAACCTATCTCAGTTCCCATGCTGTGTGAGAAGGCAATGCAGTCCAACGAAAAACTTGGAGGGCCTTCGAACTTTAAAGCGAGCACGGGCTGGTTGAAACGCTTCAAGTCAAGACACCGCATTCGTGAGCTTACAATACAGGGAGAAAAACTGCCGGCTGATTCTTTCAAAGTCAAACAAAGGGAAGTAATAAGGGAAGAAGATTATGCTCTCGAAAATCTTTACAATGCTGACTAAACTGTACTTAATTGGAAAGCTTTACCGAGAAAAACTCTTGTTTCACGTCATGAATTAGCAGCACCTGGTCCTGAAGCAAGCAAGGACTGTATTACAGCTTTGGCTTGTGCTAATGCTACTGGAAGTCACCGACTGCCTATGTTCGTCATTGGTAAAAGTAAAAAACCGCGTTGTTTCAAGCGTGTTAATATGCCAGCCTTGCCTGTTGTGTACACCTCACAAAAGAGTGCATGGATGGATAGTCCGGTTTTTATGAAGTGGTTTCTGGACGTTTCGTACCCTCTGTAAAAGCTCATCAGCTAAAGAATGAGAAGAGGGAGAAAACACTACTTCTCCTTGACAATACACCAACTCATGTGGTATTTTAAACGAAAAAGACGAGTTCATAAAGGTAAAATCTCTTCCACCTAACGTATTACAGCCCATGGATCAAAGCTTTATTGAGACTTTCAAACGATATTACAGGAAAGAATTGTTGCATAAGTTATTGTTAGAAAGAGAAGAGGATGGAGAAGAAAGTCTTTTGAGAACTCATAAGAATATGGACTTGAAAGACGCGTCCTACATGTTCAGCGCAGCATGGAATAGTGTAAAGGAAGAGAATTTGAAGAAAGTCTGGAATAAAATTTGGGACACAGAAGAAAATTCACAAGGTATGACTGAAAATGACGAACAGAATGATATGTCCGAAATTCTCGGTATGTTAAAAGAAACAGATTGCCACGAATGTGATGAAGAAGACGTTCATGAATGGATGAATATCGATTATACAGATCCAGGACACCAAATCCTGCAGGACAGCGAAATTGAAAACGTCGTCACTGATAAAGACGGCGCCGCCAGCATCTCATCAATCAGTGCTCCATACAGTGAAGAAAGTATACCAACAACCTCTGAGGCGATCACTTGTTTAGATACTGCCTTGCCATGGTTTGAAGCCCATAAAACGTCCTCACTGATAAAGACGACGCCGCCAGCATCTCATCAATCAGTGCTCCAGACAGTGAAGAACGTATACCAACAACCTCTGAGGCGTTCACTTGTTTAGATACTGCCTTGCCATGGTTTGAAGCCCATAAAACGTCCTCACTGATAAAGACGACGCCGCCAGCATCTCATCAATCAGTGCTCCAGACAGTGAAGTAAGTATACCAACAACCTCTGAGGCGTTCACTTGTTTAGATACTGCCTTGCGATGGTTTGAAGCCCGTAGTTGATATTTACACAGGCGGCAATAAGTATAGGGTGTAGCATAAGTCCCAATACTTCTATAGGTGACACAGGACGATGTACTGACACCCTCACATTTATCAGACTGAACAGCGACCACCGACCAGCCATCGATATAAACCCGTCCAGGCGATAGCAGCGTCACCTGGTGAGGAATGACTGCTAGTCACACACACGCACCGTGTATGTAGAATCAGTGAGCCTGCTATCCGTGCGTAGACTGGGGAAGGCGCGTGATCTGTCTGAATATGACCGAGGGCAGATTGCTATGAAAACTGCTGTGGTGAGTGTCTTCCAACCGTGGCGCAACCAAAGTGAAACCACATCCACACCTCGTGGGTTTTAACGGCCACTTCCCATTACAGATGTCGGACGTCGTAAGCTGGGCGGATTGGCAAAAAAAGACAGGCGGAAAACTGTGGCGGAACTAAGATTAGACCTTAATGCTGGGCACACAGAGAATCGTAGACTCATAACGATGGCCCTATTCGCCGGCCACGGTGGTCTAGCGGTTCTAGGCGCTCAGTCCGGAGCCGCGCGACTGCTACGGTCGCAGGTTCGAATCCTCCCTCGGTCATGGATGTGTGTGATGTTATTAGGTTAGTTAGGTTTAAGTAGTTCTAAGTTCTAGGGGACTGATGACCATATATGTTAAGTCCCACAGTGCTCAGAGCCATTTGAACCATCCATTTTTGATGGCCCTATTCAGGCTACGATCCATGCACGGGACGAGGTTAACACCACCACATTGACAACTACGACTGAAATGGGCAGGTGACCATAGGCGGTGGACTTTGGCGCAGTGGCAGAGTATTGCATGATCTGATTAAGCCTTAGACATTCTTATCACGCCGATGGGAGGGTGCGAATCCGTCGTCTTACAGGGGAAGAGTTCCTTGACCTACTGCAGGATGGAGAAAACCTGACAGCTGTTCCGCTATGCTCTGGGAACATTCGCATGGACATCCATGAATCCAGTGGAGCTCGTGCAACGCACCATGATGGTTCAAATCTCTCTAGGCACTACAGGACTTAACATCTGAGGTCATTAGTCCCCTAGACTTGGAACTACTTAAACGTAACTAACCTAAGGACAGCACACACGTCCACGCCCGAGGCAGGATTCGAACCAGTGACCGTAGAAGCAGCGTGGTTCGGGACTGAAGTGCCTCGAACCACTCGGCTACCACTATGATGGCCAACGATATCGTACACTGTTTGCAGACCGTATACACCCCTTCATGACGATCACTTATCCTGATATCAGTGGTAGGTTTCAACAAGATAATGCACCTCATCATAACGCGAGGAGTGTGGTTGAGCGGTTCGAAGCATTCAGTGGTGAGTTCTAGTTGATATCTGCCCCCACCCCCACTCCGTCAGTTCACAAGATCTAATCCTGATCGAACACATCTGGGATGTGATTGAACGCCGCGTCCAAACTCATCACACGCCTCCCCGTAATTTACGGGAATGAGATGACTTGGTTGTGCAACGTGCTGCCTCCTCCTTCCAGCCACAGACTAAGGCATCATTGCTTCCGTGCCATAATGAGCTGCAGCTTCTATCCGTGTCAAAGGTGCACATACCGTCTATTAAGTAGATGGTAATAATATTCTGGCTGATCAGTGTACATCAGTATTTACGTCGTTTGCAGACTAGTAATAATTCTAGGTGTTTCAAGTCATATGTTTTTAAGTTAAGTAGTGCCTCCAAGTGCATTAGCAAACAGCTAGGCATTAATGTTTATTTTTCCCTGGGCAGCAGGTTAGGTGTTGCAATGTGAATGCGCATACGCCAAACTGAAATGAGTAATCGACTTAGTGACGTAGCTACGACTGTGCAGAAAAGGTCAGGTCGTAAGTTTGTGTCGTATTTGTGGGAAGACTGCTCTGCGCAGAGAAAAAGCATGGACATCCATGGATCCAGTGGAGCTCGTGCAACGCACCATGATGGTTCAAATGGCTCTAGGCACTACAGGACTTAACATCTGAGGTCATTAGTCCCCTAGACTTGGAACTACTTAAACGTAACTAACCTAAGGACAGCACACACGTCCACGCCCGAGGCAGGATTCGAACCAGTGACCGTAGAAGCAGCGTGGTTCGGGACTGAAGTGCCTCGAACCACTCGGCTACCACTATGATGAGAAAAAGCAGCCCACATACAGATGCTTCTCTATATTGAGGTATACTCTGTATATTGTGTTAGGTTAACCCAATGACAACTTTGTTTTGTATACAGCCTGTTGTAATAGGGTAGTTCTGCTGGAGGTAGGATAGGTCGAAAAGAGAGGCAACATCTAATAATAATTAATGTGTTCAAGAACCAGTACCTGTATACATGCTGATATAGGAACCAATCCGTCTTCTCACTGCCACCAATGTGGTACATAGCATGTACCATTGGTAGTGATGGATGTTCTTACTGTACCTTAACAAAACCTTCAGCCCGATCTATTAACTTATTCATAGCTGTTAATTTTTGACAACTGTAATGTCTACATTAGAATAAAGTTCAGTCGTCAGTTGCACAGATAATTTTATTTCGCATTCCCAGTTTCAAGAAAGTTGTCACCTTCAGAAGACTGCAAAATTAGGGATCATTAGACCTAGGCCAAACATTTGTGTAAAATATAAGATGTGTGTTACGTATGATTGCTTTAGTTTGGTTTAGAAGATACCAATATCGTCTCAAAGACGTATAATGCCGTGACATCACCTATGTTCATGTTGAGCTGTTGTGTCAGCAGCAAGAAACGTACATAAGAGCATGTAAAAAGATTTACTGAAGTATATAAGGAAGTTATGTTCAGTGAACTTTAAAAGCATTGCACGTAGTTCTAGTATATAACAGGAACGGGCTAATTTTCAGGTTTTTCTAAGAAATGCATTACACTCGGAATAGTGTCTATTTTTCAATGCAAGCTGATCATTGAACAAATCTTTTTGACTTTAGGTGGGAATGTATGCATATTCCACATACTTCCGAATAGTTCATTTTGAAATCTTTGTAAACTGGGCGCAAAATTTTCGTGTTAATAAAGGACACAGGAGGAAGTGTGTGTCTCGATTTTGAGATGTTCTGCCAAACCCGACTTTTATACATTCCCGCCATCTTTGTTGAGCCAGTGCTCAAGAAAATCGGTCTTAAATGCGCTCCCTGTCTGCAGTAGATAAAAATTTGGACACATATTACATTGTGTTTGATGCTATTATTGTTATCCTACTGTGAGCTAACAGAAAATGAAGGGAACGATATTACTGTGAAAGAGCGACCCAAGAGTTCACTACCTCCATAAAGTCAGTGAGTTAACACGTCTATCCAGTCGCATCATGCAGTTGTTTCAATTTGTTATTGCGTCAGGTTGAAATGGCCTTCCATCTCTCTCCAGAGTCCGGATTTTAGGTCTTCATTCCTCCTGTAGACGCTGCTAAAATGTGCTCCAGAGTGCTCCCTTCCATCTCTGCCGATAGGCTGTCTTAAAAAGCAACTCCTCTCGGCCTGGCAGCGGTTTTCTTCAGCATATAAAATTTTCCGACCAACCACAAAATTTTCCGCCAATACTGGCCAATAGGGTACTCTGGTAATGTTTTTCATTCCTCCTCCTGTGGCCATATAAAACTATCCCCCTAATAAACTGTATTACCGCCCTTCTCTCTCTAAAAATTGGAACTCAGGAGCTACGTCATAGACGGTCTAGAAATGTACGCTCGTGCTTTCCCCGCTGCGCGTTTTCACCATCATGGTCAAAAAAAAAGGAATGAAGAAGAGAGACGAAACGGCTTAAAATATTTCTGTCACTTGGTGAGATAGCAGCCATCTTCGTTGAACACTTTCTGAAGATTTCATCTGCAGCTGGAAACCACGCTTTTCCAAACACCACAAGGCACGTTATTCTCATAAGCCTGTGAGAACATAGTACGGCGCACAAGTTAGACTGTGTGAACAGGAGATGCGGGGGTTCGTTTCAGTACTGTGGACGCATCTCTTGGTTCGTTTGAACATCGTGGATGCATCTCTGCATGTTGTACTCGATCACTTGAAGTCCGTAGCCCATTGCCTGCCTGGCAGCTGCTGGCCGTTCACAAAACGTTCACCATTCTTCCGTTAGGCCTGGCCATGAGTGCACCGACCTCCTTGGAAGAACGCCGCTTCCTACATCCCATGGGACAAGGCCAGTATAGCCGTCGGTCTCTCTTCAGCATCTTCTCAGCCTCTAATCATCGTTACAACTACAAGAAGAAAATATTATCGGAATAAAAAAGCACACAGAGTTAGTACTGCCATTGCTTTGACTGTCATATAACTCACTTACATTCCAACGCAACTGTCGTGTTTGCTAATTTGTTTCGTCACCTCTTATTTGAATGAGATGTGTCTAACCAGAATGGCTTGCACTGAACGGAAAGTATTTTTAATTGTTTGTTTATTTATTTTATATGGTCAGATAATGGCGTTCAGGCTTTACCTTACATAAGACTAGGGTTTCATACATAGGACTAGAGTACTTTACGTAATAGTCACCTAAGATGCAACAAATTGTGATAAAATGCTATAACAGAATTAAAAGTAATTTGAATGTGTTTAAAGACAAGGTGAATAAACAGTACACACCAAATAACCGCCAACGTACGTACTTTCTGCTCTAATACTGTTACTGTGGCCACCACTGCTGCTGCCACTTATAATAATAATGACAATTATAATAATAATTGGGACGTTATAGGTGTACTAAAGTAATTTTTTCTAACGGAGGGAATTTTAGGTAAACTCTGTCAGTTAAGAGCATTGCAAAATGAGGACGATGTTGTTGAAAGACTGCATGTTAAGGGGTAATATGGATTGAGAGTAAATCGAGGAAAGACAGAAATAATGACAAGAAGCAGAAATGACAACAGCGAGAAACTTAACATCAGGATTGATGGTCACGAAGTGGATCAAGTTAAGGAATTCGGTCACCTAGGTAGCAAACCAACCAATGACGGACGGAGCAAGGAGGACATCAAAAGTAGACTACCAGTGTCAAGAAGGGCATTCCTCGTCTAGAGAAGCCTAACAGTATCAAACACAGGCCTTAATTTGAGGAAGAAATTTCTGAGGATATACGTTTGGAGCACAGCATTGTATGGGGGAGAAACATGGTATGTGGGAATACTGGAACAGAAGAGTATCGAAGCATTTACGATGTGGTGCTACAGATGAATGTTAAAAGTTAGGTTCACTAGTAAGGTAAGGAATGAGGAGGTTCTGCGCAAAATCGGAAAGGAATATGTGGAAAACACTGATGAGGAGAAGGGACAGGATGGTAGGATATCTGTTAAGATATCAGGGACTGACTTCGACTGTACTAAAGGGACCTGTAGAGTCCAAAAACTGTAGAGGAAGACGTGACTGGAATACATTCAGCAGATAATTTACGGCATAATTTGCAAGTGATACTCTGACTCAAAAAAAAAAAAAAAAAAAAAAAAAGCCGGTGAACAGCATCAAATGGAGCCATTACTATTGCTTTACTAGGTAGGTCATTAAATATTTGTTGAAGCTGGTGCAGTTAATCAGGATATATGAGAAGGCCATCCAGACTTGAGTTTCTGGTAGTGAGAAGGAATGCATGAAAGTGATGACGTGGGACAGAAAGGGTTTTGCAGTAATGGGATCTAGTTTTACTGCTATGGGTGCAGCAAATATATTTAAGGTCGAAGAGGGTGTAGGTTGATAATACAGTACAGAAAATTGAATGTGTGCCATAAAAACCCAAATCACCGTTTTCAGTATTCGGTGTAAAGAGACTGTGTAAGGCATGACTTTGCTCACGAATTTACGCACAGGTGGTGACGTTTCTTCTCGACTACGAATTATTTGATGGGGAAACCCGATTTGGCTGTTTAGGAAACGTTCCGCCTTGACAATCACCTTATCATCATTCAGAAATGCCCGCCGCCCAATCCTATGAAGAAATCCCTGGCTGAGGAGAGTACTGCTAGCAGAGTGCTCGTGGTAAGTGACAGATGACACCTCGAGGGACCTGCATGAGTAAGTCCCGGGCAGAAAGACGTGGTGTGTTGCTGTGGAGCATGAACAAAGAATTAGATGCCTTATGTGACACATTGTTTCGCAGTAGCTGGCCGTATGGTAGTAAGCTTCCGTCGCGGCTACCATCTTAGGAGCAAACTGTTTCAGCACCACACCAAGACAGTTTCAGAAATATTCAGCATCATGTTCCACGATGGTGGCTTGGTCATCGCCTTTCTCGGCAGTGGTGAATCCACCTGTTTCCAGTGCTTGTTTTGGAGGTCTGAGTGATGTACGCAGCACTCATCGTTGGTGACTACGTGGCAGAAGCAGTCATTTAGCATCACACCAAAGCAGTCTGAAGAAATTGGCCATTTAACTGGTAATAAATATGCAACCAATTACGATTTATTTAACTATGAACATGTTTTCGATCAACTTCAGGCTCATCATCAAATGGAGGTGTTACAAGAATATTATGTTGTGGACCAAGTGGAGCTAGATGCAATGCTAGTGCTGCGTACACTGGTTTTTGGTATTCATATCAAGTTGCTTCTTGTAACGTACATTATTAAGCTGTGTACACAAAGATACACAATATTTAGTTGCACTTGGTTTTACACTAATTCATAGATTAATTGCCAATCTAAATCAGAGTCCCAGTTCGTCTTCCACGATGGATATACAGAAAAAGGTCTCAAAAAACACTCATCATTGTGTTCCACGATGAAGCACTTTCCGGCAGTGGTGAGTCCACCAGTTTCCAGTCCTTTTTCAGGGTCATCAATCTCGGGATCGCAATGATAACCCCATCACTCGTCTTCGTGACTAGGTGGCTGAAGAAGTCATTCTGGTTGGCGTGACACAGCTGCAAAATTTACGACTGATTCTCGCTTCGTCAATGCTTTTGGGTGCGTGTGAGTAGCCTCGTGAACTAGCGGACGGTGAACTTGGTCATGTTCAAATTGTCATGTACTTTATTGGAAACTGACCATGACTGAGTTTCAGTTTTTCCATGTTCACCTCTCTCGCCTTATAGCACCCGGCCGTTTACACCTATTGCAAATCAGATTCTGCCAAGAGAAATATTGCGCCACTTTATAAACGAACTCTCCGATCTTAAGAGTCATCAGCTTGTCACTATTTTGTACATCAAACCCCGTGTAGGGGAGGGGGAGAAGGTTGGTTCAAATGGTTCTGAGCACTATGGGACTCAACTGCTGAGGTCATTAGTCCCCTAGAACTTAGAACTACACTTCTGGAAATTGAAATAAGAACACCGTGAATTCATTGTCCCAGGAAGGGGAAACTTTATTGACACATTCCTGGGGTAGGATACATCACATGATCACACTGACAGAACCACAGGCACATAGACACAGGCAACAGAGCATGCACAATGTCGGCACTAGTACAGTGTATATCCACCTTTCGCAGCTATGCAGGCTGCTATTCTCCCATGGAGACGATCGTAGAGATGCTGGAAGTAGTCCTGTGGAACGGCTTGCCATGCCATTTCCACCTGGCGCCTCAGTTGGACCAGCGTTCGTGCTGGACGCGCAGACCGCGTGAGACGACGCTTCATCCAGTCCCAAACATGCTCAATGGGGGACAGATCCGGAGATCTTGCTGGCCAGGGTAGTTGACTTACACCTTCTAGAGCACGTTGGGTGGCACGGGATACATGCGGACGTGCATTGTCCTGTTGGAACAGCAAGTTCCCTTGCCGGTCTAGGAATGGTAGAACGATGGGTTCGATGACGGTTTGGATGTACCTTGCACTATTCAGTGTCCCCTCGACGATCACCAGTGGTGTACGGCCAGTGTAGGAGATCGCTCCCCACACCATGATGCCGGGTGTTGGCCCTGTGTGCCTCGGTCGTATGCAGTCCTGATTGTGGCGCTCACCTGCACGGCGCCAAACACGCATACGACCATCATTGGCACCAAGGCAGAAGCGACTCTCATCGCTGAAGACGACACGTCTCCATTCGTCCCTCCATTCACGCCTGTCGCGACACCACTGGAGGCGGGCTGCACGATGTTGGGGCGTGAGCGGAAGACGGCCTAACGGTGTGCGGGACCGTAGCCCAGCTTCATGGAGACGGTTGCGAATGGTCCTCGCCGATACCCCAGGAGCAACAGTGTCCCTAATTTGCTGGGAAGTGGCGGTGCGGTCCCCTACGGCACTGCGTAGGATCCTACGGTCTTGGCGTGCATCCGTGCGTCGCTGCGGTCCGGTCCCAGGTCGACGGGCACGTGCACCTTCCGCCGACCACTGGCGACAACATCGATGTACTGTGGAGACTTCACGCCCCACGTGTTGAGCTATTCGGCGGTACGTCCACCCGGCCTCCCGCATGCCCACTATACGCCCTCGCTCAAAGTCCGTCAACTGCACATACGGTTCACGTCCACGCTGTCGCGGCATGCTACCAGTGTTAAAGACTGCGATGGAGCTCCGTATGCCACGGCAAACTGGCTGACACTGACGGCGGCGGTGCACAAATGCTGCGCAGCTAGCGCCATTCGACGGCCAACACCGCGGTTCCTGGTGTGTCCGCTATGCCGTGCGTGTGATCATTGCTTGTACAGCCCTCTCGCAGTGTCCGGAGCAAGTATGGTGGGTCTGACACACCGGTGTCAATGTGTTCTTTTTTCCATTTACAGGAGTGTAGTTAAACCAAACCAACCTAAGGACATCACAAACATCCATGCCCGAGGCAGGATTCGAACCTGCGACCGTAGCGGTCTTGCGGTTCCAGAATGCTGCGCCTTTTACCGCACGGCAACTTCGGCCGGTGGAGAAGGAAATTAGTGTATAACGTCCCGTCAACAACGAGGTCATTAGAGACGGAGCACAAACTCGGATTAAGGAAGGACGGAGAAATAAAGCATCCGTGTCATTTCGGAGGAACTATCCCTGCATTTGCCTTAAGCGATTTAGGGAAATGACGGGAAAAGCGCCATCCTCCCGACTGCAAGTCGAATGTGCTAACATCGGCGCCACCTCGCTCAGTCAAATGGCGTGTAATCGAACCTAATACTTTCGTAACACTGGTTCCTTCAGTGCTACGTAACGACACGTGTGACTTAGTGCACATTACTCCCTTTGGTTTGATAACGTGCTTAACTGCCACGTCCAACCAAGGTTTATCATACGTGGTGAACAGTAGTAGCTCACCATCCCTTGCACTAAAAAATAGCGGCTTCTGGAGACCTTGGCTGCGTACCGCAAAGTAGAATTCTGTCCTCTCTACAAGCCGTTTACGAAACTTTATCTGCTATATTTCACTCAACAGATTACAATCATTTACTCTACACTGCACAAAAGTTATTAATCACAGTTTTAACTAACTTTGACTGTGTGTTAGTCAATATGAAATTACTATTTTGAAAGTAATCGACTGCTAAATTCTAAACTGTAAGGTAAATGTGGGGACTGATCTTAATTTGTAACACACACACATCATCGCACAAAGAGACAAACATTCATACACAAATAGACGCGCGCGCTCATGAACACCAAGATATTTAACTGTATTTGCTACCATAGTTGTCTGTTACATAACTTGGCTTCATCGTCCAAACAACAGTAGGGTTGTCGTGAGACTGCTTGAGATCGCTTATTAATTTACCGTATGAGAAACCGTGTCAAATAAATGTTATACTAATAAAAACGGTCGTCACCTCAGAAGGAGCGAAAGTTTATTTTGTTTTCCCAAATGTATTTTTCAAATACTGAAGTCAATATATTTTGTTTATTGAGTTTCCTTGGAAAGAAGATAGATGCAAGCTGTTATTACGTAGCTCTGTGTTCACCAAACTGAAAACATTAAGTATGAACAATAGTTAAAAAATAATTGTTAAGAAGCTGTAAGTGAAATTCAAGCCACCTTACTACTTATAAGAAATAAGGCAATCACAGTCATAAGTCTTTATATAAAAACAGGTTCTTGAGCTACTGAAAATGATACATATTTTTACGACTGTGAAATAATGTCGTAATAATCAGATACGACGTTTCACGTTCGAAATATAATAATTAAATATGTAATGAGCATAAAAGCAGGATATAGAAATGTCGTTAGGCGAATGATTGTAACAGTTTACAAAGTTTGCAAAATACTGTATTCTTAAACTTCGAACAACATCAAGCATTTGCCGATAGCTGGCTGTTATTCTTTTCCACACTTCTAAGAAAAATACTTGTGCTAAAATCCTTACCTTCAAAGCTGCTGTGTCATCGAAAACTGTAGTGGAAAATAAATTTTCAAACCACTTAGATTAGAAATGGGTCACTATGATGCCTCGAGAAGTACTGCAACTATGATTCAAGTAACCCAACAACTATCATAACCGGAACTTCTTGCAATTCGCGAACACTAATTTCATAGATGACTTTTCCATACATCCTCAATAACCTTATCACAATGCATCCCATTCGATGAACTTTTAGGCATTTTACTATTTCACGTTTCCATGCTCAGAAACCACGTTCGTGCCCGCATTCCACACTACCCTGCCTGCGAGTCTTGTCGGTCTGTCCGCTACGAGGCGCTACAATGACAACCAAACAAGGGCGAGAAAGGAAAATACGTTGTGGATCCCAACAGTGCGTAATTAAATGCTTGAATTTTGAAAAAAAATTTTGTTCAAATGGCTCTGAGCACTATGGCACTTAACATCTCAGGTCATCAGTCCCATAGAGCTTAGAACTACTTAAACCTAACTAACCTAAGGACATCACACACATATATGCCTGAGCCGGGATTCGAACCTGCGACCGTAGCAGTCACGCGGTTCCGGATCGAAGCGCCTAGAACCACTCGGCCACAGCGGCCTGCTTGAATTCTGACTTTCATAAATTATTATCCCTAGCAGTTACTCATTTCTATGTTTATTTATCGTATGATGACGAAGAAATATGGCGAACTGTTTACAACAAATACGAGTATATGTCTTTGATACAGATACACACTGTCCCAAGTTCGTTATTGGTTCAAAGCTCAAAATTCACATCGAAAACCGAATCAAGAGCTTCTGCAAAAAAACTGTGAAGGTATTCGATTTTCTCTCAGAATGTTCTGACTGTACATTCAAATGCTATGCGATGTACTGTTTGCTGATCTTTACCGCAGTCGCATCAGGAGAGGACGTCCATCCTCATTAGTACAGCAATGCTCAACATCTGCCCGATCAGTTCTGATCCGACGCAGTATACATGAGTGTCGTCGGGATGGATGGAAACCTGCTCGTCGCTGCCAGGGAGATGTGACTAGTTGGTGACGCTTCATAGATGACTGCCGCTGCCATTGACAGTTGTAGGCGCTTTGTGTGTTTAAATTACTATCCTGCAAGGATGTTATTTATTCTTGTCCACACGTTCAGCAATGAATACGATCTTCTAGTGGGTGGAGGAATATTACTAAGTACCGATAGGAAGTGCGTGTTTACGGGATGGGTGCAGCCTGTGATGAACCTCATTGTTTGACTGGGATGTGTGTAAATTATTTTATTCTGAGCACTGTTTAGCCAGGTGATACCGTAGCATCAATAAATTTCCTGGTCTGTTTTTCTCGAAGCTCGTACATATACTAATTAAAAATGAATGGAGCCAAAATATAGCCCTTTTGGCAGTCATCAGTTACCTTGTCAATTATGCTAGAAGTATGTAGCCGATTAGACATGAATCATGAATTTGAGCAAAAGTCTGTCACCCCAAACAGTGTCATTGGGTGTAGTTAGATCTAAGGAAACACCCATGTTAGCCCTCTGCTTCTGAAAGCCGTTTACCATATGAGCTAGTATTGTTTGCACCTGTTCGTCTTATCCTCATCCTGGCCTAAACCCCACTTCCTCTATTGGGCGGTGTTTGTTGATGGCTGAGCTCATTCTTTTAGGAATGAACCTCTCCCTAAACTTGAACGTGGCACAAGGGAGAGCAATAGGAAGCTCTGGATGGATGTTGGTTTGGCTTTAGTACACAGTGATATTTGTTTCCTTGAAGAGAGGTGCCAGATGATGTGACTCTAACATATTCTAAAAGAATGTGTTCAACCATTTGACAATAGCAGTGCCACAGTGCAACAGAAATTCAAGGTCAGTTCAAGGTCTTCTTTATAGCTTCTATGGCCTCTTCCAATTGAAATGGGGTGGATAACTCAGATGTTTGTGGAGCCACTCTTATCTTTGCTATTCAATGTATAATTTCTGATTTCTCTCTATTTATCTCTCATTAAATTTCAGGTGGAGATCACGTAATTGTCCACATAATCTAAATTTATATTAAATTTTGTCTCTTTTGCTAGCGTGAGTATGATCCAAGGAAGCTACGATTTCTTTCCATCTCCTTGTCTGCTCTCATTTAGTGATTGTAGAAAGTCGGAGGCCGTACCAGTATCATCACTGTTGTGTTGATAAATCCCTCACTTCTTCATTCAAGCCAAGAATATGTTCTTTGAGATAACCTCTTGGTGAAGAGCGTTTTGCTGCGACTTTCAGTACTACAATGGATCTGCTGCTGTTGTTTAAGATAAGCTTTGTCCACATTATGCTGGGATTTTTTCATTTGGAAAATTCTGTCCACTTGGCTTTATCAAAGTTCCATCTTCGTTTGGACAGGGGTTCATGATGAGTATTAACAATCTTGTGTGGAGAATTATTGGATAATACTTACTGAGGGGGAACTGGTAATGACTGTGCGACCCAGCTCATTGGGAACGTTTGCAGACTGCGTGATAAAGTTTAGGTCAGGTGTGTAGCCATTGTTCCATTCGCCGGTAAAGAAGGCTGTCTTGTCTTTTGCAACATGTATAAATTTGATGTTTTGTGTTTCCATCAAGTCGATAAGATTTTGTCGGTTTTAGACGCATTCTTGATATCCGCAGAGCATATGGTGTCTGTTGAAGTCTCCACCATTTATACTTGGATGTTGTGGTAAGAGTAAAGCTAGAGAAGGCCAGTTGCATCCTAGTAGTTAGTACAGGTTTACTATCGACAGGTCCGCCATCTTAGCGGCAGATGTGAAATGTTATCCTTCTACATAAGTGGCCAAACTGTATTTAGGATGATTGTTATAGGCCTAAAGCATGGTATCCTTCCTCTGAAGTGGTGCATCGCCTTCTACTTGGGTTTCTGGGAGTAAGATGGTCTCAATTTCATGTTCTTTCATTGTTATGGATACACATTCACCCTCTGATCTGGTTACTGCTTCTGCGTTCAGTTGGTAAATTGTTACTGAACGTCCAGTCTTACGAACTTGGGGGTCTTGGCACCTCTTCTGGGTAGCTTTCCTCCGTCGATTCTGACAGGGAGAACGTTTAAGACGGTTTGGTCCGTTGTTAATAGTTGTTGGTACCTTACCACCACTGCGGGAGAGGAGCGGACGTGATAAGGGGGTGGGGTCCCCCTTCCCTAGCAATACTACTATAAGTTCCAATAATAAGGGTATTCTTTGGCATGCTATTGCATTTATTGATTTATATCAATAAAACATCAGTTACGTATTTTCGAAGATGCACTACATTGCTAATAGTTAACCATCGATACAAAATATTTCTCAAAGAAGTCTTAAGGATTTTGTGATGTCTGTTTGTTAGATAAAGCTGTCGCGTTCCACCTTCGTTCTTCTTCATTGAGAAATGTTTGATCCCGGTGGAAGCGCCCGCGTGACTTAACCACTTCGTCGGATATAGGCAAATTTTTATCGTATAACTACGGTAACTAAGCAACATATTGTTGCAGCGTCTCTTGGTTCCTCGAATTATGCGACAAAAATTCCCCTATATCTGACGCAGTCGTTAAGTCACGCAGAAAAGAAAAGAAAAATTCGGAGTAGGAATTAAGATCGATGGAGAAGAAATAAAAACTTTGAGGTTCACCAATGACATTGTAATTCTGTCAGAGACAGCAAAGGACCTGGAAGAGCAGCTGAACGGAATGGACAGTATTTTGAAAGGGGGATATAAGATGAATATCAGCAAAAGCAAAACGAGGATAATGGAATGTAGTCGAATTAAATCGGGTGACGCTGAGGGAATTAGATTAGAAAATGAGACGCTTAAAGTAGTAAATGAGCTTTGCTATTTGGAGGGCAAAGTAACTGATGATGGTCGAAGTAGAGAAGTTATAAAATCTGGCAATGGCAAGGAAAGTGTTTCTGAAGAAGAGAAATTTGTGAACACAGAGTATAGATTTAAGTATCAGGAAGTCGGATCTGAAAGTATTTGTATGGAGTGTAGCCATGTATGGAAGTGAAACGTGGACGATAAATAGTTTGGACACGAAGAGAATAGAAGCTTTCGAAATGTGGTGATACAAAAGAATGCTGACGATTAGATGGGTAGATCACGTAACTAATGAGAAGGTAGCGTTGAACATTGCCCTGTGGACACTCACCATTCACGTCCAATGTAACGGCATTTGGTGAAAGCGGTAGTCAAAATTAAAAAATCTTTAAAAATATTATTTTCAAATGATGGGAGCGGCAATGACCGTGCAAACTGAGAGGAGCGGACACGGCCTGACTGACTGACCGAAACCGGGAAACCGCTCACGCAGTGGCGCGAGGATCGCCAGAGGCCGGACGACGTGTACAAAATGTGAAGAGTGGGGGGTGCTGAAGATTTGATAAACAAGATTGCACGGTCATTGCAACTACCATGATATAAAAAAAAATTTTAATAATTTTTTAATTCTGACTACCGTATTCACCAGAAATTTGACGTGAATGGTAGGGAGTGGCTACAGGGCAATGTTCAACGCTACCATGTTATAAATAGCGTATGCGAGTACTTTCCTGTCTCATTCAAAAAACTGGTTGTTTAAAAGTTCACTCTATACCTCACGATAGGATGATCGAATAGTTTGTATGAGCTCTTATTATATTATTTATTGCACACATTGCCTGAGGATGCACCGATGTTGTTGTCGTGGTCTTCAGTCCTGAGACTGGTTTGATGCAGCTCTCCATGCTACTCTATCCTGTGCAAGCTTCTTCATCTCCCAATACGTACTGCAGCCGACATCCTTCTGAAACTGTTTAGTGTATTCATCTCTTGGTCTCCCTCTACGATTTTTACCCTCCACGCTGCCCTCCAATACTAAATTGGTCATCCCTCGATGTCTCAGAACATGTCCTACCAACCGATCCCTTCTTCTAGTCAAGTTGTGCCACAAGCTCCTCTTCTCTCCAATTCTATTCAATACCTCCTCATTAGTTATGTGATCTACCCATCTGATCTTCAGCATTCTTCTGTAGCACCACATCTCGAAAGTTTCTATTCTCTTCTCGTCTAAGCTATTCATCGTCCACGTTTCACTTCCATACTTGGCTACACTCCATACAAATACTTTCAGAAACGACTTCCTGACATTTAAATCTATACTCGATGTTAACAAATTTTTCTTCTTCAGTAACGCTTTCCTTGCCATTACCAGTCTAAATTCTATATCCACTCTACTTAGACCATCATCAGTTATTTTGCTCCCCAAATAGCAAAACTCCTTTACTACTTTAATTGTCTCATTTCCTAATCTAATTTCCTCAGCATTACCGACTTAATTCGACTACATTCCATTATCCTCGTTTTGCTTTTGTTGATGTTCATCTTGTATCCTCCTTTCAAGACACTGTCCCCATGAACCATGGACCTTGCCATTGGTGGGGAGGCTTGCGTGCCTCAACGACACAGATAGCCGTACCGTAGGTGCAACCGCAACGGAGGGGTATCTGTTGAGAGGCCAGACAAACGTGTGGTTCCTGAAGAGGGGCAGCAGCCTTTTCAGTAGTTGCAGGTGCAACAGTCTGGATGGTTGACTGACCTGGCCTTGTAACACTAACCAAAATGGCCTTGTTGTTCTGGTACTGCGAACGGTTGAAAGCAAGGGGAAACTACAGCCGTAATTTTTCCAGAGGGCATGCAGCATGAGCTCTTATTATATTAATTATTGTACAGATTGCCTGAGGATGCGCCGATAAGTGGTGCGAAACCGGTCGCAGATTTAACAAAAATCATAGCTATAGCCAGTGCGATATTTTCTTTGAGAAATGTCGGAGATTGGCTGTGGTTGTCCGCCCTACGAAACAACGTAATGAGGAGGTATTGAATAGAATTGGGGAGAAGAGAAATTTGTAGTACAACTTGACTAGAAGAAGGGATCGGTTGGTGGGACATATTCTGAGGCTTCAGGGGTTCACCAATTTAGTATTGGAGGGCAGCGTGGAGGTTAAAAATCGTAGAGGGATACCAAGAGATGAATAAACGGATTCAGAAGGATGTAGAATGCAGTAGGTACTGGAAGATGGAGAAGCTTGCACGGGATAGAGTAGCACGGAGAGGTGCATCAAACCAGTATCTGGATTGAAGACCACAACAACAACTACAACAGTTCTCCGTATCAACAGGATGTGCCATGAAACTTCCTGGCAAATTAAAACTTTGTCTTTCGCGGGCAAGTGCTCTACCAACTTAGCTACCCAAGCACGACGCATGCCCCGTCTTCACAGCCTTACTTCTGCCAGTACCTCGTCTCCTACCTACCAAACTTTACAGAAGCTCTCCTGCGAACCTTGCAGAACTAGCACTACTGAAAGAAAGGATACTGTGGAGACATGGCTTAGCCACAGCCTGGAGGATGCTTCCAGAATGAGATTTTCACTCTGCAGCGGTACACAGTTTTAATCTGCTACGAAGTTTCATATCGGCGCACACTCCGCTGCAGAGTGAAAATCTCATTCAGGATGTGCCATTTTGATTTGCTGTCTCTCGCGGCGTACCGCGAAACTGTGGCCTGGAGATTTTCAAGTGTATCAAGACTACACATAATATACCTGCGGACCAACAATTAGTGTCCTAATTATCCTTTTTCAGATGACAATAAGAACTTGATGATTACCCGTCGTAAGCAAGGGAAGTTTCGAATGCCGTGCGGCTGTGGACTGAGTATGCAACGAGAGCAGCGTTCCGACCACAAAGTGCCGCGCCGTGACCTCAGCACCGTAGGAACGCCAGCCAGCGCCGCCGCAAATCCCTCTTAGGTCCGCAGCTGTTCGCAGCGGAAAGCATCGGATTTGCCCCTGGAAAATCGAAGGCGCAGCCGAAAGCTGAGCGGCGCCAACACGGGGCCGCGTTCGCTGCTGGGGCCAGCCTCCTCCCACTCCCTCCCCCCCTCCTCTGCCCGCCCACGCACTTCGCTTCGACCTCCTGTACCTTGCCATTCCGCGCTGCACAACCATTAGTGGACCCTCCCCAGGCCGCCGACACTGAGGAAACGCTGTTGCGAACCGGCTGCCAGCTTTTATTTCGATTTACATGCCGAATGCCTCCTTTTCCAACTTCTATGGACTCCGACAAAGCGGCTTCACCTTCCGTTACTCAACCCCGTGAATTCCTGGACATCGGAAAGTGGTTTGAGTTCGTACACCTAAGTGTCTATGATGACGGTTTACCAGAAAGGCTGATCCTCGTTACGTGTGACGGTAGCCAGGTCAATATTGCGGTATCAAATGGCTACAGCATATCTCATTGATCATGTAAGGGATTTGAATTAAACAGACGAAATTATGAAATATCTAAATTAATTTCTTTCGAGTGTATATGAAAAGTGTCGACACGTACCGCATGCAGCACGTCAGTCTTGTTTCAGAAGGAGGACATTAACACAATAAGTAAAATTTAGAGAGAGACTGGATTCAAAGGATGGTTGTGAGGATTTCTTAGGACGCTGGCTACCCACCGAGCTCCTTTTGCATCTTGGGAGAGGAGTGGTGGCGTCATTATTTCATTGTAGCAGTACTGTGGCCTTCTGATTAGGAAACCACAAAGCTTAATAAAAATGTTGAATTACAGATGCTTATGTGATTAATGTATTTGCCAGACAGTATTTACTGAGATCATGGATGCCCCATTGTTTGATTCATATCTGCCTGGTGGATATATATTGTGTGTGACTACAGCACGAGGTACACTGGTTTTGTTCAGCTTGTCCTCCGTGTAATTGAGAATATGACATACTGGAATATGTTCCTAAAAAAATCAGGCCGTGAAACTCTACCATCAAGATAGAGCAACTCCAAAAACTGGATTTTATTTGCCTCTTTCATTTTACACTCTCTATCAGTTCAGTAAGACAATGCAAAATAAAATATTCGAATTTGAAAATGTAACCACCTTCTTGATTATACAATACTCACATACGCTACCCACCTTGACACGTGAGGTTGATAACGAAATTTAGTTTGTGACGCTACAACGCAGTCCTTGCTACGAATTTTTTCGCTTATTTAACACATGAAACTGTTTGTATACGAGTGTAAACATGTATTGTAAATACTATGTTTAAATTATGTAATATTTAACACTGGCAAGTGAGGGCATATTTAGTTAACGTTGAAGTCAGAGAGATTGTTTTGTCGTGCCGCTGGAAGCATGGCCGGGCAAGTTATTATGGATTAATGGGCATACTGCTGAAGAAATGAGGACTTACATGTGAAGCGCACTGTGGGCCCAAGTCGCAACAGTAAAAGCCCGCTGCCACATTGTGTCGCTGCCGTGGACTTCCGTCGATACACCGACAACTATTGAAGTTAGATCTACGTAAGTTTCGTTGTATAAAATTGTAGAAGGCTTGCCAGTGACTGTGCGTTTCTCTGAAATTGAAAACTTAATGACAAGCACTTTATAATCGAAGTGTTGCAGCTACATTCCACCCGACAATAACACCAAGTAGGTTCCTTCCGATCCTTACCTTATTCAACCGAGTGTGTCACGTCATTATCAAGAGAAAATATGTTAATTACCAAATTATTTGCATAGACGGTGAAGAGTAAATTTCAGACTGGTTATCGTAGTTAATTTTTGCACTTAATAAGCTTACGCCAACCGTAGTAACTTACAATAGACTGAAGTAATAAATTTGATTATCAAGATTTATTTCAATGCATGTTCACCTGAAGTTAGTTCAAGGATATTTCATGAAACTATAAAGATTATTCCACCTGACAATCCCCCAATTAATGAATTATTATCATTCAAAACATAGTTCATCTATTATTGGCAATATATTTCATTATCAGTAGATTAAACTGTGCAAAGTACCTAATTTTAAAGACAGAGTGACAATCCATTATTCAAAATCTCGATAAATAATTATGAGTGTTGTCAGCATTGCCCTTAGCTGACAAATTATGAACAAAATAATTATCAAAATGCTTATTGAAAGTTAACTGTTAATGTTTAAGTGTAGTTAGATTGTTATGACATTGTCTTATATGACTTCTGAGACTGATACACCACTTACGTGAAAGATCCCGTTCCACCTGCTGGGTTACAAACAGGCAAACTTTATTTTTGACACAATTATTCACGTACTTAATAATACTGTCGCCCATCAGCTGAGCTGGCGACCGATTTTTAATTGCTTTTACAACTTAATCATTTCTTTCGGCAAAATTTCCACCGGAAAAATTTATTTCCAAATTATTTCCATTATTTCATTTACCGATCGTTGTTGAATGAAATTACTCATTCAATAACGATCAAGTTATAACTTCTCCTGTTTCCCGCGGAATAATCATTATTTACTTCGGATTCGGATCCCTTATCCCGACACGGGTCAAAATTCATAATTCACGGTCATTGTAAACTTGTAATTTCGCAAATCCCGGGAAGCAGGAGGGTGTTATAAGTTTCACGAAATGCGACATGGTCGCCAATTTAACACGAACCTGAATGTAGAATACATTTCCTTTACTTAAAGTCTATGGTCAGATATTTTATGTCATCAGAGTACCGGTTTCGGTCTATAATAATGATCTTCAGATCTGTTAGATAAAAACATGTCCTAATATACTGGAGCCATAGTGGCATCGTCAGACGCTAATCACAAAATCTGTGCAAGCGTCATCAAATATATATATATAAATAATAGTATATACAAGAGCCATCTTGTCAGCAGCACTACTGTTGTTTTGAATAGTAGCGCTGCTGGCAAGATGACTCTTGTATATACTATTATTTATTTATATATTTGATGATGCTTGCGCTGATTTTGTGTTTAGCGTTTGACAATGCCTCTGTGGTTCCAGTACATCAGGATATGATTTTATAAAACAGATCTGAAATTGGTCATTATTGACCGAAACTGGTACTCTGATGACATAAAATTTTTGACTATGGACGTTAAGTAAAGGAAATTTACGAAATTTAATGTCTTTTCTTCCAAATTATAGGCTGCCAGTTCTAGTGTGCATGATGGAAGATAACACTACTAACACTATCTGACCATGAACGACATACGTGGTAAGTTCCCTTTCTAATCACTATGCTCTAGAGCATTTCACTGGTACGTTACAAACCTATCCATGGTATCTTATGGTGTCCGAGCGTATTAAAACGTTGATGGCCATTTCTCCGTAAGATGGGAACGGTAACAGCTACTGCCCCACGTGGCTCTTGTAAAAAAAAAAAAAAAAAAATTATTCCATGGATCATCCGAGAGGAAAAGATGAGTACAGTCCGTGGTGGGAAGCGTTTGTGACCGTAAAACGTGGAAGTATTCGCAAACTCGGGGTAAGTGAACACAGGATCAAAATATTTATGGTTCGTGTTATCGTTAAAACCCTATAAATTTAGAGCCCAACACCAATACTTCTCAAAGAAAGAAGGATTGATCAGGTTGACGAACTGTACTTGATCTCCCAAATGTCACAGACGTTAACCATCGCGCGGGGTACCGTAACCGGCCCAAGTGGCCGAGCGGTTCTAGGCGCTTCAGTCTGGAACCGCGCGACCGCTAAGGTCGCAGGTTCGAATCCTGCCTCGGGCATGGATGTGTGTGATGTCCTGAGGTTAGTCGGGTTTAAGTCGTTCTAAGTTCTAGGGGACTGATGACCTCAGATGTTAAGTCGCATAGTGTTCGGAGCCATTTGAACCATTTGGGTAGCCGTGCGGTCTGAGGCGTCTTGTCACGCTTTAGGTCTTGCCGAGGAAAAACAAACTGCATGTAAGGGTGGACATGGTCCCCAGCATAGGTGAATACTTGTGTTGATCTATTGTATCTTCCAGAGTGATGAGACCACCCAAGGAATGCCACGCTAATATTCCTCAGATAATAACGCTCTGTCATCTGGCTTCGGACTTTCTGATGATTGTTGCAGGGGTTCTGCTGTCACCGATGAACCACTGCTCATCGCGAGATGGAATGTCACATGGCTACGTTGCGTGCACGTGACATGGTAATGATCGATTATTTCCGAAACACGGACGGATAGTGGTTGGATTTAGCTGGCCAGCTGGCCACGTGCTGCTATGGTTAGCTTCTCTGGACAGTGTATAAGGGATGGCGAAACCACGAGTTGGTGATGAGGTGTTGCTCGTCCACATCTTATCAAAGAACGTGGAGGCTGGTGGTCTTTCACCAGTACTTGTGGTGGTAATCAAAAGCACCTTGATAGCTGCGAACGAGACGAACATTACTGCGGACTACATGCATCCCTTCACACATCTACACCAATACTCCACAAGCCAACCGGCTGACAGTGTGTAACGGAGGGTACTTCTGGTACCACTAACTGATCCCATTTTCCCTCTTCCATTCGGGAATAGCGCATCGAATGAATTTATTGATTTTATTTTTCGAGTCCAGGATATAAAGTAATTACAAAAACTAATAACTATTGATTCACGCAACAAATTTGCAAAATTAAATATGTAAAGTAGTATTTATGACACAGAGTCAATAATATATAGAAACAAGTATCAGATAAACAAGCAGCAAGATGATTACATTTTTTGACGTGCCCAGTATTCGGCGGTTATCACAGCTGTTTCGCTGGCTGCTGCAAGATCACAGATGGTGCATGCAGCCGGTAGGTTCCTGCAGACCAGCAGACGTTGTTCGTCCTGTACGTCACCACACTGACAAGTTTCCTCCTCTTTGTGGAAGCCCCACTTCCTAAGGTTGGCTTTGCACCTTGATGCCCCAACTCGCACTCTGTTCTTGGTCTTCCAGGTCACGTGTGACAGGTGTGAACCTTCGGCTATTTCCTCCTTGACCGTTATATGATTATCTACAGCTAGGGGGTCTCACCATAGCTCCTCTCTGCGAGTTCTGGGAGATGAACGAATTGCGATAGTCTTCTGTAGGAAGCTTTCTCTTGACCTCAGTCTTGGCTGTTGAGGGTCACGTCCAAACAAAGGATGTCTAGGGTACATTTCTTGTTTTTTCTTCTGCGCTTCTGTTGCAGCTTGCCTTCGAATGCGTGGCGGTGCTATACCCATAATTTGGTACAGCTTATTGACAGGAGTAGGTCGTAAGCAGCCTGTAACAATGCGTCCTGTCTCATTCAGGGCTGTATCTACATGCTTAGCATGTGCAGAGTTTTGCCAGACGGGTGCTGCGTTTTCTGCGGCGGAGAAACATAGTGCCAAGGCAGATGATCTAATCATTTTGGCTGGGCACCCAAGCTAATTCCTGTAAGTTTGCGGATGATGTTCAGCGCTTTTACTTTGAGACTCGTTTCTTCACAGAGGGCTTTGAATGTGAGGGAACGGCCCATCTTCACCCCACGGTATTTAGGAGATTTGCATTCGAGTAGTTGTTCTCCTCTCCAGGTGATGTTCAGTTTCTTATTGGCATCCCTATTTCTAAGATGGAATGCACAGACTTGGGTCTTTCCAAGGTTCGGTTTCAGTTGGTTTTCATTGTAATACTTGGCCTAATTTTACAATTGAATGAATGATTTTCGGTAAGCCTCTGTGTTAGCCGTAATTCGTTGAATTTTCTCATCGTGGTCATTTCATCAGATATATGTGGGAGGATGTAATATGGTAGATATTTCAGTAGTTTGCTGCTTCCCTCCTCCCCTTATGTACAACGCCTCTCTTTGGATGACTGTAGAGCATTTCTGTAACGCTCTAGCGCCAACTAAACGACCCCATGAAGAAAAGGCGCCGCTCGTCATTGGGTCTTTCATGTCTCTTCTGTCTCTCCTGGTTAGAGTCCCAGACTGATGAACAGTACTTAAGAATCAGTCGAAAAAGCGCCTTGTAAATCATTTGTTACGTGCATGAGTTACATTTTACCAAGAGTCCTTTCAGTGAATCTCAGTCTGGCATCTGCTATTCTTTCTATTTGTTTTACGTGGTCGTTACACCTAAGGTCGTTCTAGAGAGTTATTCCTAAACATTTTACGGTATGTACCGTTTTCAACAGTTTGTCATTAATGGTTTAGTTGAATTTCTTTTCCTGTTTATGTCCAATATGTTACATTAATTTACGTTCAGGGCCAACTGCCAGAGCGTGCACGATTCATCAATACTTTGTAGGTCATTTTGCTAACCGATACTGTCTTCTGGCGTTGCTACCCTCTTATAGACAGCTTCAACGCTTTCTACTACATCATGTATACTGGGTGAGTCAGCTGCCCCAACCGATGTCGTTTTATGTAACCTGTAATGTTATTTCTTGCCGTCATAAAACTCGCGCAAGATTTTCATATCCTCTCGCTAGACATGCGCAAAGCATTAGTCATACTAAGAAAGTTACGCATGTTGGTGTGGCGATCTCTGTTTATACAAATTTTTTGTCAAACCAAAGATCGCTTCATTTTAAGACCTTCATTCGAAATGAAACTAGTAATTGGAAAAAGGTCTTAAAATCAAGCGATGTTGGCTTTGGTAAAAATACCTCCAAATAAAAGAACAGGACTTTTTGTAGGAAATTTAATGTGTTTAATATTTGTAATGGGATACGTTTTGCCTAGAGGTGGTGTAAGGTGTCAGGCAAATCCAACACCTTCCACGAAAACCCTGACATGATAAGCAAATCCAGCAGTGTGTCACATAGCTCCGAATAAATCGTGACATTTAATTAACCAAAGTAATACGATTAACGAGTGAGCAAATGGAATACCACAGACTAACACGAGAATGCCTAAATGCATGTCATACCTTCCCACCGTGAAACAGACGCATTTCCGAGGGGAGAACGAGAACAGAAGCCGAGAGCAGAACCATGTTGAGCTAGAAGGCCCTACGATAAGGAACAGACAACTACGTATCCAGCCAATCGCCAGGACCACCCTCCAGCCCATGTTAAAAGATAGAGCCCTCCAGAAGGACACTATAGCTCTTACGATAACACTAAAAGGGCCACACCAGCTGCAAGTTTTAGCGGGAGACTTTTTCGCGTCTCTGTTACGTTGCAAACGTTAAAAACATTGCTCCACCAAGAAAAGTATAACGTTTCTCATTGGATTGACAGAATTTTTGTAGACGGAGCTTTAGATTAATATTGAGACCCTGATTGGTCAGATGAAAACACAGCCAGATAGTTTTTTTTAAACCAATTTCAGTAAATTGTAGTAAGGAGAAGAGG
Organism: Schistocerca americana; assembly: GCF_021461395.2. Lineage (NCBI taxonomy): Eukaryota > Metazoa > Arthropoda > Insecta > Orthoptera > Acrididae > Schistocerca > Schistocerca americana. The sequence continues at coordinate 266,457,808 of NC_060124.1, read as the reverse complement.
AGAGAGTTGCTTCCGAGACGGCGAACTGTATGGAGCTGCGCCGAACGCCCCCCCCCCCCTCCCCCTTTGACGCCTCCTATCCAACGACAAGGTAATGAACGCACACGATGCTGCATTTTTGAGCGCATAAAGTTTCACTCAAAACTGCAGAAGTCTCATCTATTACATCCCCTTTTTACGTAATACTAGTGTCGATCGTCAATTAAATCTCATGGTGTTCACATTTGCTACTTGAAGTAAAAATCTGAAACGCAATTACTTTTCTGTTATATAATTATTGAGAAACCACATCAGCCACTGTAATTTACTATAAGTTAGATCAGTAATTTAAGATAATTTAGGGTCACTGTAGACCTTTTTGATAGTTTTCTCTTTTGTGAAACTTAAGTTAAATCTAGATTATAGATGTGATATGGCATAGGTAATCCTTCGATCCATTGTAGAACTTGGACACCGATTCAGGGAATATTAGTTCACATTTTTGTTGAATGCAGTTGGTTTTTATCATTCTGTATTAAAACATTTCCTTTTATCAATAGTGCAATTTATAAACAATGTTTTGTGAGTAGAATAAAATTTCCAATGGTATACTTAACTGCTTCTTCGACGTCATTTTACCAGCTAACTAAAAGTAGGAAAGCCTTGAACCTATTCCACTAAATTTAGTTAGTATAAGATTCTTATACAGGGAGTGCAGTGGAGCTGACGCTGAATTCATTAAGTATTTGGTTATATCATCGCTGGTCTCACTGAACTCTTCTGAACTCTACTTATCATGTGTGGTCTGGCGTCTCCTTACCAGCAACAGGTCCCAGGTTCAAACTAGTCAATTCCCTAAAAAACACGCTCAGAGCGTCGTTGCGCGAAAGTGGTAGGGAGACACAACTTAGAACAGACAGACACCGCGCCGAATGTTAGAGAATGGCAACCCTGCGAGGATGGTAAAATACCATGATTAAAGGTCCACCACATGCCCAAATAGGTCAGAAAAATAACCTGTTAAAAATTTTCGTAAAGATAATTTTTTTAAAGGCATTAATAGTTGAAAACAGTAGCTGCAGCGATAGATAGTAAGAAAGTATTCAATAGAAAGTGAGACATTCTAGCAGAGACAATAGCATAATTAAGTTATGAATTTTAATATTGTTAGAATTAAGTATTCTCTCCAATGAAAGCGCACAGGTGGCGGCTACATCGTTGACAGGTTGGTTCTGACCCAACAAGTAAGTGAATGGATTGTCAGTCTTGGGTATAATAAGTGTCAAGTCGTGTGAACATAAAGTTTATGAAACGCGTGAGATCGTATGACCGCATGATGACGCGTAGATTGCTTTTAAAACAGAAAATAAGGGATTCGGAATTATTAGCAATGGCAGATCGAAACCCAGCATGAAGATGGACAGAGAATAGAGGACAGTACAACAGACGATGCAGTATCGCGAGAAATAGGACAGATAACGCACCATAACGAGGATAACGTACACAAGGCATTGGAAACGTAAGTCAGCATACGACTGAGGAGCAGGAAAGTAGAGAGACAGTCGATGAGGATTCTAACTTGCGTCTTGAATACATAGAAACCATAGTACAAGTAATCAGAACTCCCTCACCACAGAGTACAAGGAATCCGAGCAGAAAAATGTCACCGCACAGTTCAATGCAATCTGTTGCGAACCAACACTCGGGCGAAAACACAGAGCGTAGGACGTCGGAAGAAAACGCAATAGGACCCACCAATCTGGCAGAATTATTACAACAAATTACGGAAACCATGACAAGGCAAAATAAAGACATAGCGAACCAAATTCAAATTCAGAATGCAGAAACCACGAGACAAATGCGTGAGATTAAAGAACAAAACAAAGAAAATTCAGTTACACCTAAGTCATATTGAAGACGAGGCAAAAGAATCTAGAGAAGTGATAGGAAACTTAGTAACAGGTCACAATCAATTGAGAACAGACATTGACAAGGTACAAGTGGACGTACAAACATTGCGTAATGACACTCAGGACGAGATAAAAACATTACGTAACAACACCCAGGGGAAAGTCAAGAAATTAGAGAAACTGATAAACGTGTTTTACACAAACGTATTACAAAAGCAGCGCTGAAAAGATGTGATAACCGCATATTCAAAGTAGAAGCGCAAACGAAGCAACAATTTCAGAAATTGCAAACCGAGTTTGTTGCAAACCACTGAAGAGCGTAGTGAACAAGATCGAACAAGCATTGAGTCTGCAACCACATCCGTATCTGTAACAGCACCGGAAAAACAAGCAATTAACGAAGATATCATGCATTTTCGATTCCAATCACAGGCGGAAAGTAACATACCTAAAATCAGACAGCCTGCACAGCAACAAACACGTTTCGAAACTCTTGATGAACAAACGGCACCACAAATTCATGCGGAACGACAAATGTATGTTTCAAAACAGTCTGGATCGTGCAATGAAGCGTCAAGGTTAGCCAGACAAGTTACCGAACCAATATGTGACAATGGAAAGCCAGGTCGCGAAGAGTACAGTGCAATGCATTCAGCTACACGTTCACAAGCGATGGAAGAAAATTATTACGTACCACTCCAACGATACTACGCAAGGGTAGGCGAAAGTTACAGTGGACAATATCCATTGGATCTACGACAACCGGAAAGAACGACGGGAGAAATGATCAGAAACAAAAGTGGCGAAGAATCGCGAATTTCATATGGAACTATGACGAAGTACGACAACGATCATCTCCTCACAGTCAGAAAATTTCAACACTTTAGAGAAGGAAACTCATTACATCCACGAACTTTCATTGATCAATTCCGAGTAGGATTACCAGAACACTGGACGCTAGCACACAAATTATACTTTATATGTACACACATGTCAGGAACATTCGCAGAAACCATGCAGAATGTTGCAGCGACATGCCGATCGTACGAAGATTTCAGAGAGAAGTTTCTCTCACGATATTGGTCCAGCGAAGCACAGAACAGAGTAAAGTACGAATTATTACAGAAACCTTATTTTGAAAATTCAGGAGAGAAGAGTCCCGTGAAATTTTTCGAATTAATGGCAAAGAAAAATCAATGCTTAGATGCACCATATAGTGATGGAGAGTTGATTAAATTATGCGCGATGAAGTTACCATTGAAATACCAGCAATCATAAGTAGGTCGCGGAGGCAATGGCGTCGAAGCATTTAAAGGTATTCTAAGCGAACTAGAGTTCACATTTTCTGAAGATGACGCAAGAAAAAGACGAAGCGCATGTGAAAACGAAAGCAAAAAGCAGTAGAATCCACAAGATACAGTAATAAGAAACAATAATTACGAACCACGTGATAACTTCGCACCAAGAAACGACAACAGATTCCAACAAAAAAAAAAACGGTTATGGATTTAGGAGAGAATATGGCAGTAACTATAATTCACCAAGTAACGGCAACAACTATTACAGAGGGAACAATGACAACCGTAACGTGTATTGGAGAACCAATAGACCGACAAATTATCCACAAAGAAACCAATATCAACAAGCAAGAAAAGAGAATACAGATAGAAGTGGAGGTGAGAACACCAAACCCCGAAAAACGTTCGAATTGACAGCTAAGCACCCATGCCAAAGAGAATGACGCACCGACCCAGAAAAATTACAGCACCTTGAACAGAGAGGTAAATACCTTATCACGAGAAGAGAAGAAGGAAGAAACAAATCCGCAGGGACCAGATGAAAACAAAGACAGGAAAATAACAATATCGTGTTGGGACGAAATTAATTGGGAGAATACTGACGAGGAATATGAATTACCAGAGGCATGCACAACGAATGTAGGCGGTAAGGACGAAGTAATGAGTATTGCAGAGCTGTTTAAGATAGAAACCAGGGAAAGCGAATTCAATGAGGATAATGCGCAGTCGACAGAAGTTGAAAATAAGTTATTAGTGGTCACAGAACCCAACGTATATAAAGAAGAAAGTTATGAAGCGATAATTAGAGCTTTTAAATGCGATTATGTGGAAGTAGCGACGAAGAAGGAGAAGATAGACGAGGATGAGGAAAAAGTACAGGATGTTGAAGAAAGCATAAATGAAGGACGAAACAGAGAAGAAGAAATAAAAGAGAGAGAAGTAGCAGTCGAAGCTTATCCTACAGAAAGTTCGAATTCACAAGGGAAATTCCTGAAAAGACTCATGTATGATTCAGTGGAGGATACGTTGATGCAAGAAGAAGAAGAACAGAACCAACCCTTTCATATTCAACCAATTGTGAAGGCCATGGTAAAGCATATCCCAGTCACTATTGTAATTGATAGCGGAAGTGAACTTACCGCGGTCTCAGAAAATTTATTCATGTAGTGTAATGCCAATGAGGAACTGCCAGTTCTGAAAACACGTAAGATTAAAGTAAGAGGCCCTATTAGAAACAACGCTGCGGAAGTTACGAGACAAACAAGGTTAACTCTTTCGTGCCAAGGTCAAAAGATCGAAGCCAACTTCGTGATTATACCTAAAGTAACTGGGGGGATTTTTTAAATGAGAGACGAGTGATAATAGATACGGGGAAAGGTAGCGTAACATTCGGGAATGTCACACTTCTCTTTGAGCAAAAGCTAAAATTAAAAGAAATACCACTTATAAACAAACAATTAAGAGTGATGCGAGATAAAGAGGATGAAGAATTAGAATGGCATGCACAAAAGGGGGAATAGCCTCAACTCATGTTAGAAGTCCATAAAGAAATCGACGAAAAATTGCAAGATGTTCAAGGTATTTCGGAACACAGTAAAGGAGAATTAAAGGGTATTTTACGAGATAAAGCAGAGGTATTTTTACCTAAGACTGGCAGTATTAAGCACTTTCAGTACAAATTTGAAGTAAAACAGCACAAACCATTTAGAGTGCCACCCTATACAATCACATTAGGAGATATCTAAAATGTTAGATGGTGATATTGTTGAACCAGCTACCTCCACATATAACAGGCTGCTCCATTTTGTACAAAAACGAGATGGGAGCATCAGGTTAGTGCTTGATTCCAGACAGATCAACGCCATCATAATCACTGAGACAGATCGCCCAGATTAATGAGAGGAATTGATACAAAACTTCCACGGTACTGAGATATTTTCATCAATTGATTTACGGAGTAGTTTCTGGTAAATAGAACTGGCCCCAGAATGTAGAAAATTTACAGCATTTATCGTATTCGGTAGATGTCACCAATTTAAACGATTGCCATTTGGTTTAAATATATCATCAGCAGGGTTTTTTAGGGGATGTAATACTATACTCACTTAAATCTTCCGGGCTCATAGGGCGTGGTCGAAGTATAAAACTGTCTCCTGACGCTTCGTCTCCGACTGCGGGAGACATCCTCGGAGGTAAAGCGGCGAACTGCGAAGAGAACGGGAGGAAGCGCTGATTACATAGGCAGTACAGAGGGCGCCACTGTCGATCACGTGGCGTCGGCTATGAGATTGTCACTGGTATTGCCAACATTCTCGATTGAGAGTAATCGATCATCACGCTTGCGGTGCAACGCTGACATCCAAATTTTATCCTGTTTAACACTTTCGTCTTTCCTGTTAAAATTATTACGATGTTTATCAATCTCGATAGACTCCCTATACAAGCGTGCATGATAATGCGAGGTTTTTGATATGACGCTTGTCTCGCTGAATTTTATTTCATGATCACCTTCCTGGTAAACATGTTCCGCTACGGCCGAGTTATCCGTGTGACCCAGGCGGCAATTCCTCTTATGTTCGACAAGACGGGTGTTCACATTTCTCTTTGTGGTACGAGGAAGGTGATTATGAAATAAAATTCAGCGAGACAAGCGTCAAAAAAATGGTTCAAATGGCTCTGAGCACTATGGGACTCAACTGCTGAGGTCATTAGTCCCCTAGAACTTAGAACTAGTTAAACCTAACTAACCTAAGGACATCACAAACATCCATGCCCGAGGCAGGATTCGAACCTGCGACCGTAGCGGTCTTGCGGTTCCAGACTGCAGCGCCTTTAACCGCACGGCCACTTCGGCCGGCGACAAGCGTCATTTCAAAAACCTCGCATTATTATGCACGCTTGTGTAGAGAGGCTATCGAGATTGATAAACATCGTAATAATTTTAACAGGAAAGACGAAGGTGTTAAACTGGATAAAATTTGGATGTCAGCGTTGCACCGCAAGCGTGATGATCGATTACTTTCAATCGGGAATGTTGGCAATACCGGAGACAATCTCATAGCCTAAGCCACGTGATCGACAGTGGAGCCTTTTGTGCTGCCTATATAATCAGCGCTTCCTCGAGTTCTCTTCGCAGTTCGCCGCTTTACCTCCGAGGATGTCTCCCGCAGTCGGAGACGAAACGTCAGGAGACAGTTTTTTACTTCGACCACGCCCTATGAGACCGGAAGTTTTAAGTGAAGACAGTACCGGCCGTGAAAGCTTACATTGTATGATCAAACGCCTTTACGGGGAGGATATGTCAGCATCGGTTCGACGATTAGAAGGAATGCGCAAGAAGAACGCACAACAACTGTGTACCCTCACCTTTTTGTTACGCTGCAGGGACACTTCGACGGTTCCGAAATTTGTGAAGGTGAAGAGGATGTTTCCCTCGGCCCAGGCACATCGTATTTACAACCGTATGGAGTCTGCAATGCTACGTGAGAGGATTCATCAGACGCGGGCAGCACTGGCGGTAACCAGCAGTAAACTTTTTCATCTCCACTTGTTTCTTAGTAATACTATGGAGTGTTGTGATTGGAATAAGATTGACGGTCTAACATTCAAAACTATGGAAGTTAGTGCAGAAATATCAGCAAATAGGCAGAAGAAGAAGTTCAATAACTTACAGAACAACATTTCTGGAGGTTCAGTTGAGGACAATTCTCGAACTGTTATTAACCTGTCCGATAAAGATTTGTCAAAAGTTGAAATTTCTGTACTAGCGAAAGGTGGCAATTTTGCTGTGACGCCCCAAAACGTACCGACAGAGGATATTGTAGCAAATATTGAGGCCGGTAACCGTCAGCTTCCACAGCAGTCCGCTGACGTAATTAGGATGGAAACGGATAGGATTTTACGTACATGTAAGCCACCTAAAAGTAATTTGTCGCCGGCTCAAAGGAAGGCGCTGAGGGATATAAATGGAGATAAAAACACTATTGTTCTTAATGCACATAAGGGCAATGCCACCGTCATACTGAACAGTGAGGACTATCATGGAAAAATTAATGATATTTCGGTTCCCTCCAATTACAAAAAACTCCAGAAAGAATCGACTATGAAGGTTTTAAGAATGACAAATCGACTGGTGAAAGCGTCCTCATTTGGCTCCGACGATAAGAAGCTGCTTTGTGAAACAGAAGCGTACCCATCTAGACTTTATGGCTTACCCAAAGTTCATAAACCTGGGATTCCGTTGAGGCCAATTGTCAGCGCTATAGGCGGACCAACACACGAGTTAGCTAGACAATTTGCCTCAATGCTGCAGCCTTATGTTGGTAGGACAGACAGTCATATTAAAAATTCAGCTCATTCCATTGACAAGTTAAAGTAAACGAGCGTGGGTCCGGATGATATCCTCGTCAGTTTTGACGTTGTGTCGTTATTTAGCATGTTTCCGGTAAACGAAGCTATCTTATGCATAGCGGATATTTTTCCTACCGATATTGTGGCATTATTCCGACACTGCCTCACCACAACCTACTTTCAATACAATAATAACTTTTATGAACAGATTGACGGTGTGGCTATGGGCATTCCTCTCAGTCCTGCTGTGGCTAACTTATTTATGGAGACTTTTGAACAATGGGCGTTGCAGACTGCCAGTAAGAGACCAGCCAGATGGTATCCCTATGTCGATGACACGTTCGTAGTATGGACGCACGGAGCAGTGCAGTTGGATGCCTTCCTGACACATTTAAACAGCATTAATCCGAAAATCCAATTCACTATGGAGACGGAAAGGAATGGGCAATTGGACTTCCTGGATGTGTCTGTGATTAAACGACGGGACGGAACGTTGGACCATAAAGTGCATAGAAAGCCCACACATACTGATCGTTATCTACACAAAGATTCAAACCACCACCCTAGAAAAAAAGAGGTTTAATGGAAACTTTGGTAGACAGGGCGTACTAACTTTGTGAACCTGTTTATGTAAAAGATGAGATTGAACATCTGTGGTCAACTTTCGTGAAGAATTCTAGCAAGGATAAAGTCGAGCACTTCGCTCTAGGCAGAGAATCAGGAGTAACGACGAACAACAGTCGTCCAAGGTCAAAGTTTTCTTCCGTTCTTTAGTAAGATCACAGATCGCATTGGGAAAGTTTTAGGCAAGTATGGGGTAGAAACTATTTTCCGACCCACTAGGAAAATAAAAGAATTTTTAAGGTCGGCAAAAGATGCAATACACCCTTTGGCTACACCGGGGGTATATAAAATTCCTTGTAGTTGTGGACAGGTTTACATCGGTACCACAAAGGGAAGTGTGAACACCCGTCTTGTCGAACATAAGAGGAATTGCCGCCTGGGTCCCACGGATAAATCGGCCGTAGCGGAACATGTTTACCAGGAAGGTGATCATGAAATAAAATTCAGCGAGACAAGCGTCATATCAAAAACCTCGCATTATCATGCACGCTTGTATAGGGAGGCTATCGAGATTGATAAACATCGTAATAATTTTAACAGGAAAGACGAAAGTGTTAAACAGGATAAAATTTGGATGTCAGCGTTGCACTGCAAGCGTGATGATCGATTACTCTCAATCGAGAATGTTGGCAATACCAGTGACAATCTCATAGCCGACGCCACGTTATCGACAGTGGCGCTCTCTGTACTGCCTATATAATCAGCGCTTCCTTCCGTTCTCTTCGCAGATCGCCGCTTTACCTCGGAGGATGTCTCCCGCAGTCGGAGACGAAACGTCAGGAGACAGTTTTATACTTCGACCACGGCCTATGAGCCCGGAAATTTTAAGTGAAGATAGTACCGGCCGTGAAAGCTTACATTTTGTGATAATACTATATTCAGTCCTGAAATTTTACAAAAAATTACTTGTGATGTTGATGATGTGATTATAGCAGAATCCTCTTGGGAACATCACAACGACACATTAAATCAGTTTTAACAGATCATGAAAGAGCATGAGGTAACAGTAAATATAACAAAATCCAAATTAGGAAGGCGAGAGGTCAGATTTCTAGGACACATAATTTCAGAGAAAGAGGTAATGCCCGACCTAGAACAACTAATGGCAATCAAATAATTCTGTACTGCATATAATAAGAAAACTCTCAGAGGATTTCTAGGTTTCAACGGATTCTATAAAAAATTTATTTGGGTCGACTCTCTCGCAACACCACGCCTATGTGCATTGAGTGGAAAAAACACGCCATGGGTATGGGATCAACAAGTCAATGAAGAATTTTTAAATGTGAAAAACGCACTAACAACAGTACCGATTTTAGCACATCCTGATCTAACACAAAATTTTGTATGGCCACTGATAGACCGAAAACTGGTTTAGGAGTTGTTTTATTCCAAGAATACGAACAGGCAGGGTTAAGATCATATAGAACAATTTCATTTGCCAGTCGTGTACTCACAAAAAGCGAGAACCACTATTCAGTCACGGAGCAGGAAGCATTGGCCATTGTATGGGGCTTCCAACGTTTTGGATACTTCCGATTCGGAAGAAAAACAAGCTCATGGAAGGTTAGCCAGATGGATGTTAATACTACAGGAATTTGACTTCACTATTACACATATTCCAGGACCAGCGAATGTATTAGTAGATGCTTTATCGCCAAGTCCACAGGGTGCATCCAGTAACATAGGTTTGGAAGCAGCAGAAGACGAGTTTACAATGTACTATATGAAACAAGTACCTTTCGAAAACTACATTACGACAGCATTGAAAAACATAGGCAAAGAACAAGACAAGGATCGCGAAATACTAGGAATCAAACACAAGAGGAGAAATAAGGATTTTCCAGACATTCGACAGCACTATCTCGTAAAAAACAATGTTTTATTTTTTAGACGAAATGTTGCAACGAATGAATGGTTAATTTATATCCCAGATGAACTAAATAATGAGTAATATGGTATACACGTTTAAGTAATGGCCTCTTCGGACCAAAGAAATGCTTTTTAAAAGTAAAACAAACCAGTTATTTTCCTAATATGGAAATTAGAACAGTATTAGTCAAATGCAAAAAATGTATGAGGGCTAAACACGTCACTTTCCAAACCAAACCACCTATGTTTCCAAATAATCCCTAAAAAATTAAAAGAAATAGCTGCAACAGATTTGATAGGGCCCCTCCCACGCACAAAAAATGGATATATTTTCAAATTTGTCGTTTTGGAACTTACATCTAAATATGTTACCTTGACACCATAAAAACAGGCAACAGGTCTTACTATAAGTAAAGCATTTAGACACGATTTTCTCAGACAAGTAGGTCGAGTGGAACGAATAATTTCGGATAATGGCCCACAATACAAATCAGTGCAATGGCAGAACACATTAAAACAACGCAAACCTAGCGTAATTCCAGCAGAACGATCTATGAAGGACATAGGCACGTTATGCCGATTATATGCAGGCAAAAGACACAACGCTTGGGATATATACTTTAAAGATTTTCAAGAAATAATAAATGAAATGCCACATTGCACTACACTACTACCTCCAATTACTGTACTTAAAAATATTTAACCCCCAAACATAATCAGAGGAAATGTTAGATTTCCTATTGTACCACGTAGACAGCACAAACAAGACATAGCAACAGCACTCTCCAACATCAGAAAGGCAACCATTAAAAGAAAAGAAAGAGGAGATAGAACAGCAATTAAAAGAAAATTCTCAGTAGGCCAGAAAGTATCTGTAAAAACACACCATTTCCCCAACAAACAGAAACACGAAATACATAAGTTTTACACTGCATACAAAGGACCTATCATAATTAGCCGAATTGCTCATGATAATGCTGTGGAACTAATGAACCCAAAAACAGGCAAAACCTTGGGACTTCACCATGTCAGCCATATCAAAAAGTTTGTAGATTAATTTTATTACTGGTAAATAATCAGCACAATATTTCAAGTTTATGTTGCAGATAAGATCGTCAATAGAAAGAAGAATCAGGAAAGAGGAAGGTGGGGAAAAGAAACTAGTTTCAATAAAAACAAAAAACAAAAATAACACCAGTAGTAGCGTAGATTAAGGTGAAAGGATAAAGTGTAGATAGTCTAACAGCATGAAATACTAAAATACTATACAGCACGACACTACACAAAAATAAAGAACGAATTTGAGGATTCTTGTAGAAGTTAAGACTCAAAATATCTTAGAATTGTAACATGGAAAGGGCGCCGAAATTTGTAAAGCTTTTTAAAAAGGCGTAAAATAATGTAGGTACTAGACGTATGTTAGATGAATATAAGTAAAACTTTTTGTAAGAACCATTGTAAAAAACTCCAGCAAAAAACCAAATGCAACGACCCAAAAGTTGCAACCAGAGAAGTATCAAGAAAGGAAAGGGTGTAATTAGCAAGACACGATTCCTACAAGGAAGAAGTGTCGAGAGAAGGTAAAGGACAGTGAGACCAACAATGGGCACGTGTAAATCAACTGCTGAAGGGACCGGTGCAGGGACAGACAAGCAAACACTGGACTTTCTCCGCTCGTAAACCCTGGGATGGCCCGACTCAGCGGAGCGAGCAAAAAACGGCCGGACGAGAAGACCGCTTGGGCAAGCCACCACTGGCAAAAAAGTATGTGTAAAAGTCACACTACCGCTATTAAACAGCACACTGATGCACGAAACTGAAGAAAACTTCCACAAAGTAAAAATGACATGTTTAAACAATTTATGAAACTGTTACTAAGAGGAGAACTTGAAAGCAACTAGGTATCAATAAATATTCCTATATCCTGCCCAGAGAAGAACCAAGAATCAAGTAAGAAGCAGAGAAAAAGCTGGAAGAGCAGAAGTAGAAGATTCACAAGATTGAGATCAAAAAAGTAGATGGGTGAAGAATAGACGACATACCATCCCAAATCCCTATCCTATTGTGATCTAGCCGTCTTCAAAGTATCACAACGAAAAACGACCGATTTCAGCGACACATAACGATGACTTTCATCATACAAAGCCAGTAAACCACGAGATTCTGCACTCACAGGGCCATTCCATTATGGGACCTCCACAACGTCAACACAGCCAGATGTCCGAATACTTTTGATCACATAGTGTATCTGCTCATACATTTACGTGCTACTTGCATCAACGCTCTTCCTTCTACGTATTGCAATTTGGATTAGTAATCAAACTACGCAGCCTACTTGCAAAGAGAAAACATATGCTGAGGAGGAAAATATTCTGCCCCCAATTTGCAACGCAATACAGTACCGATCCTGCACATCATGGAGTCAGCAGTATTCGGTAGGTTTCCGGAGGTATGCAGAACCATTAGCCTGTGCACATTATTAGTAATTCAGGTAATATGGGGGCTGGGAGTACGTGCGTAGTGAGACGTCGCCGGATAGAGTCAGAGGTGTTCGATCCAATGTAAATCAGGCGAATATGATGACCTAGAGATCAATGTGAGCTCTTCAAATCATTGTGGTACGACTGGCCTCATGACGATGACAGTTTCCTTGTTGTAAGTTATCACCACTGCAGGGGAAGACGTGAAGATTTGTTTATATACGTATATGACTGAAAGAGCAGACACCATATCCATATAAGTGTATAGTTTTGGCAATACCGACCATGACCTTCTTCTTCTGTGCGGATGCACACATATTCCCCGAACTCTTAGGGCTTGGTAAGAAAGTTTTCCAAAAATAATGAGTGTGTTGGCTTGGGACACTACGAATGTAGTGCGTGGACATACAAGATGAGAATGAGGGTCTCGCGGGAGGCGTGCGCGAGAGAGTCCCTGCAGTCACACTATCCTCTGTTCCCTCGGTGGCTCAGATGGATAGAGCGTCTGCCGGGTTCGAGTCCCGGTCGGAGCACACATTTTCACCTGTCCCGGTTGATATATATCAACCAACGCCCATCAGTAGCTGAAGGTATTAATGTAATTCTAATTTTGTTTGCATACGAGTCTCAACACGTCGCTCTTTGCGAGCCAAACTAACAGATTTAAAGTTAATATCTGGAGTGAAGTGTGATAGGACCGTTACTGTTTCTAACGTATACACGTTGATTCAGCTGCCCCCACAGATGTCGTCGTTTAATGCAACCCGCAATGTTAAATGCGGCCTTGATTCACCACTCTCGAAATTTCCCTATTCCCTCACTCGTTACGCTATAGAAAAAATGAACAGGACTAATTTGTAGGAAATCCAATGTAGCTAAATTTTGTACTCAGATACGTATTTGGTGGAGACCACGGTTTTCATGAAAAACATTCGGAAGTGACCTTCAAACGCACGTCCACCGCAAGACTCACCCCTTAATAGTGAGCATTTCTAGGAAGTTGTTCGTGGTACTCCGTCCTGCTACTGTACAAAAATTTCTGACAACGCGAACTATTTCCGGTATTCAACCTTCTTTGGTTTCTATGTGTTGTGCTACTTCGTCATCAAGACTCTTGGATATTTCTCCAACATTATTAATTTAAACGCACCCGTGAGGTTAATGAAAGGAAAACGTCTTTGTCAACATTACCATTAATCTATTTACTTTGGCAATTCCATCCAAACTTAATCCTTACAAGCGCAGTAGTTTCGTAGTCAGAAAGATGTATTTCTTTACTTTAAGCTGTTACGATTCATATAATTGTTACGTAAGATTTACACAGACGTCATTTTTACAATTTGTAAATGCTCGATTAAGCTTGTAGCACAAAAAAGTCAGTCAGTGAAGACCGAAATAGGACGAATTTGGGAAATATTAGTGCTGTAGGAAATGTTTGTACAGTGGCAGGAGGGAATGCCATTAACAAAATTTTAGCCAACCTGACAGGTCAGAGCTGAGTGTATAAGTGGGGGTGAGATTTAAGAACAGTTTTGTACGTTTTTCTTGAATAATTCGAAAACTACCACTCTAGCATTCTGCGTGGTATCTGTTTGTTCTACGTCGTGTCTCCCTACCACTTTCGTGCAACGACGCTCTGAGCGTGTTCTTTAGGGAATTGACTAGTTTGAACCTGGGACCTGTTGCTGGTAAGGAGACGCCAGACCACACAGGACATGTAGAGTTCAGAAGGGTTCAGTGAGACTAGCGATGATATAACCAAATACTTAATGATTTCAACGTCAGCTCCACTGCACTCCCTGTAAAAGAATCTTAATACTAACTAAATTTAGTGAAAGGGGTTCAAGGTTTTCCAATTTTTAGTTAGCTGGTAAAATAACGTCGAAGAAGCAGTTAAGTTTACCATTGGAAATTTTATTCTACTCACAAAACATTGTTTATAAATTGCACTATCGATAAAAGGAAATGTTTTAATACGGAATGATAAAAACCAACAGCGTTCAACAAAAATGTGAACGAATATTCCCTGAATGGGTTTCCAAGTTCTGCAATGGATCGAAGGATGACCTATGCCATATCACATCTATAATCTAGGTTTAAATTAAGTTTCACAAAAGAGAAAACTATCAAAATGGTCTACAGTCACCCTCAATTATCTTTAATTACTTATCTAACTTGTCGTAAATTACAGTGGCTGATGTGGCTTCTCAATAATTATATAACAGGAAAATAATCGCGTTTCAGATTTTTAATTCAAGTAGCAAATGTGAACACCATGAGATTTAATTGACGATCGACACTAGTATTACGTAAAAAGGGGATGTAACAGATGAGACTTCTGCAGTTCTGAATGAAGCTTTATGCACTCAAAAATGCGGCATCGCATGCGTTCATTTCCTTGTCGTTGGTTAGGCAGCGTCAGGGGGCGGCGGGCGACGCAGCTCCATACAGCTCGCCGTCTCGGAAGCAACTGTTCTCTTTACTACAATTTACTGAAGTTGGTTTAAAAAAAACTATCTGGCTGTGTTTTCATCTGACCAATCAGGGTCTCAATGTTAACCTTAAGCTCTGCCTACAAAAATTCAGTCCATCCAATGAGAAACGTTATACTTTTCGTGGTGGGGCAATGTTTTTAACGTTTGATATGTAACAGAGACGCGAAAAAGTCTCATGCCAAAACTTGCGGCTGGTGTGGCCCTTTTAGTGTTATCGTAAGATCTATACTGTTCTTCTGGAGGGCTCTATCTTTTAACATGGGCTGGGGGGTGGTCCTGGCGGTTGGCTGGAGACGTGGGTGTCCGTCCCTTATCGTAGGGCCTTCTAGCTTAACACGGTTCTGCTCTCAGCATCTGTTCTCGTTTCTCCCCTTGGAACTGCGTCTGTTTCACGGTGGGAAGCTATGACATGAATTTAGGCATTCTTGTGTTAGTCTGTGGTATTCCATTTGTTCACTCGTTAATCGTATTACTTTGGTTAATTAAATGTCACGATTTATTCGGAGCTATGTGACACACTGCTGGATTTGCTTATCATGTCAGGGTTTTCGTGGAAGGTGTTGGATTTGCCTGACACCTTACATATCACCACCCTTCGAACTTAATTTTTGCACTGAAGTTAGGCAATGATTGAATAGTTGTCTAAGTCAGTCAAAAATTATTTCTTTATCAAAATTTTGTTGCCTACTGTTCAGCCATGTTATTCTGGTTCTATGCTAGATTGTATTACTAATTAATATTTTTATATTCTTCCACACTATTCTCAAAAATATGATTACATTGACAAGAGAAGAATATTTTTATGCTAGTATTATTATTATTAATTTTTAATTATTTTCTTTCTTTATATAAGTGCGAAGTTTGGTTTTTAAGAAGTTTGTTATTGAAAGTGACACCCCTCAATCGGTAATGCTGGAATTTTAATATGGCGTTCGCCCACCCTTGGCCTTGATGACAGCTTTCACCCTCGCAGGCATATGTTCAATGAGGTGCTGGAAGGATTCTTAGTGAACGGCAGCCCATTCTTCACCAACTGTTGCACTGAAGATAGATATCGATGTCGGTCGGTGAGGCCTGGCACGAAGTTGGCGTTCCAAAACATCCAAAAGATTTTCTATAAGATTCAGATCAGGATTCTGTGCAGGCCAGTCCATTACAGTAATGTTATGGTCGTGTAACCACTCCGCCTCTGGCCGTGCGTTATGAACGGATGATCGATCGAGTTGAAAGATGCAATCGCCATCCCCGAATTGCTCTTCAACAGTGGGAAGCAAGAAGGTGCTTAAAACTTCAATGTAGGCCTGTGCTGTGATAGCGCCACGCAAAACAACACGGGGTGCAAGCCCCGTCCATGAAAACCAAAACCACACCATAACACCACCGCCTCTGAATTTTACTGTTGGCACTATATACGCTAGCAGATGACGCTCAACGGGCATTCGCCATACCTATAACCCTGACATTGGATCACAACATAGGGTACCGTGCCTCTACACAACGTTTTTCCACTGTTCAGTGGTCCAATGTTTACGCTGCTTACACCAAGCGAGGCACCGTGTGGCATTTACCGGCCTGTTGTGTCGCTTACGAGCAGCCGCTCGACCATGAAATCCAACTTTTCTCACCTCCCGCCTAGCTGTCATAGGACTTGCAGTGGATCCTGCAAGTGACTCCCAATCACCTGACCACGTTTGAAGACAGTTAGTTCCGCGGAGCACCCCATTCTACTCTCTCACGATCTATAACTACAACTGAGCTCGCTGATGTGGAGTACCTGGCGGTAGGTTGTAGCGCAATGCACCTAATGCGAAAAACCTATGTTTTGTGGGGTGTCCGGATACTTTTGATCACATAGCAGAGCAGAAATGACGTGTACGTGACCTATCAGTTCAATGGAATAAGATGAAACTCGGTCGTCTAAACGAGCAGCTATCATACACTGGCGAAAAACCAAATACAACACCCTCAAGGTCAAGGGAACTTTATTGTTAATTGAGAACACAAGTAGTTCAGCATTGCCCCTGTCTAAGATAACAAATTCACCTCATTTATCCCAAGCATCTTGCGCCTTTTGTTGCATTTCGGCAAGAATTCTCGTAGGCTGTGGAGCACGTGTAATGTCCCGCTACACAGTGTCCAATAAATGTTCGATTGGAAACAGATCTGGTGACATCGCTGGCCATTACAGTTTTTGTAGACCACGAAGAGCACTTACGTCTCAGTGCCTTATGTACACTGCGTTGTCCCGCTGAAAAAGCACATTATCTTCTTGTTGAATAACTGGTAGTAGCACAAAGAAAACTGTCTGGGCAATGTAGCGGTCACTTTGCGCTACGGAACCACGAAAGCCACTGCGAGTTGTAGTTGATGCCCCCCCCCCCCACACCATGAACTTTGGGGTATAAGCTGTTTGTTCTGCCCGAACAGGGTGGCCGTGCGGTTCTAGGCGCGTGACCGCAACGGTCGCAGGTTCGAATCCTGCCTCGGGCATGGATGTGTGTGATGTCCTTAGGTTAGTTAGGTTTTTAAGTAGTTCTAGGGGACTGACGACCTTAGAAGTTAAGCCCCATAGTGCTCAGAGCCACTTTTTTGTTGATTCTGGGCGAAAGCACTTCGCAGTATGCTACTTCCCAAGTCTACGCTGTACATGTTTACGTTTATCATTCGCGTACAGACAGAACTTACTCTCATGACTGAAGACAAAAGAGCGTCACTTCACTATGCAGTTCACTCTTTCACGACACCAGAATGGACGTTGTTGGCGGTGTCGTAGCGTCAGTGGTAACGGTGCCTCAGGTACACATGATCCTAGTCCTGATACTAGTAGACGGTTCCTAACGGCTCATGGCGACAGAACAGGCTATAAACGTCCACGCCTTTGTTCTCCGAGACGGATCTTGGTTCAGACAAAGTTCTAGGGAACTCTATGAAAACACAAACAACATTATAGCTAAATTTAGCAAAAGACGCCTGAAGTTGTACAGACATATATGAAGGATGGATAAACACAGGCGTACTAAACAATTTTTAACACCTTTAATGTAAGTAAATTAAACCTCAGTTACTTGAAAGAAACAGAAGAAGACCAGAAGGTATTAAAGGTATAAGAAGAAAATGTGCAGCTGCTCCCGGCGGAGGTTCGAGTTCTCCCTCGGGCATGGGTATGTGTGTTTGTCCATGGGATAATTTAGGTTAAGTAGTGTGTAAGCTTAGGGACTGATGACCTTAGCAGATAAGTCCGATAAGATTTCACACGCATCTGAACATTTTTTTTTAAAGAAGGAAACAATAACGACCTAAATGAATTGGGAAATAAGAAAACTGGACAAAACACAATAAAAAAATATCATAGAAGAAATGGACAGAGGAAGGGAAGAGTGAGCTAGTGAAGAGTTCTGGGAAGAAATGGAAAGAGGAACTGGATGGGAAGCTGTGATTGGAAACATGTTTTAGGCGTTACGTCGCGGAGGCCCAAATTTAATTAACCGGAAAATCAAAACAATTTTGTCAGGGAGAAACGGTAAGATGACATTTTTTGGAATTCACACGATATCATCATCACTAGATATACTTAAAAGTGTTCTTCTTTGATTACGCAATGTTACTGGACACATTAAATATACCATTGTTCCTAACCGCAGCTCGTGGTCTAGTGGCTAGCGCTGTTACCTTTGGATCACGGGGTCCCGGGTTCGATCCCCGGCCGGCTTGGGGATTATCTCTGCCCAGGGACTGGGCGTTTGTGCTTTCCTCATCATTCCATCATC
This sequence comes from Schistocerca americana, assembly GCF_021461395.2. NCBI lineage: Eukaryota > Metazoa > Arthropoda > Insecta > Orthoptera > Acrididae > Schistocerca > Schistocerca americana. Next base: position 266,439,033 of record NC_060124.1, on the reverse strand, counting down.
GGTCGAGAACGTGGCTGACTGTGTACAGATTGGGAATTCGTAGTTGAGCGCCACACAAACCAAATATGATCGTCACCATCATGGCTTTTCTCCTCAAACGTTAAGATCAACTGTTATTTCTTCTTTTATGAGAGCCCTCTCTGTTGTTAAATAAAAGGCAAAGTAGGAGGAAAGTGAAACAATCGTTATTAGTATACGAAGTATATGGTGCCTAAACTAGGTGCATATTTTGGAAAATTACAAATTACATTTACTCTCATATTCTCTGGGTCTACAAATACTGATTAAACGTATTTTTTTTAAAAGAAAAGAACATGTGAGCAACAGAGAAAGTGCTACGCTGTGCTTCGGAAGCAGAAATACTGCTTCTTTATGTATCACGGCACCAGTTTGACTTAAAGGAAGTTCTTCACCATTTAGCTCGTTGGTGTTAGCGTTGCCGATTATCACGAATTGCCCTACCGTTGTTTTTTAGTGCTGTTTCTGTGTTCAAGTGTGGGGCGGTAAACGTTTCCTCACCTTGTGTGTATGAGTGCTCGGGGTTTGTTTTAGGGGAGGAGACCAGACAGCGAAGTCATCGGTCTCATCGGATTAGGGGAGGACGAGGAAGGCAGCTGGCCGTGCCCTTTCAAAGGAACCATCCCGACATTTGCCTGGAGGGATTTAGGGAAATCAAGGGAAACCTAAATTAGGATGGCCGGACGCGGGATTGAACCATCGTCCTTCCGAATCCGAGTCCAGTATGCTAGCCACTGCGCTATCTCGCTCAGTGTATGAGTGTGTACGTATGTGTATGACTGTATTTATGAGTACGTATACATGCGTATGCAGTCTGGGGACCGGCAAGAAAGTCAGCATTTCAAAAATTTTAGAAAAGTGTGGCATTTAAAATACAGGGTGGTCCATTGTGACCGGGCCAGATACCTCACGAAATGAGCGTCAAACGAAAAAGCTACAAAGTACGAAACTTGTCTAGCTTGAAGGGGGAAACCAGATGGCGCTATGGTTGACCCGCTAGATGGCGCTGCAATAGGTCAAACGGATATCAACAGCGTTTTTTTAAATAGGAACCCCCCATTTTTATTACATATTCGTGTAGTACTACTCGCTGTTGAGAGGAATGTCGTTTCACGTATTCCCAAATGCGTTGAGGTTGACGGACATAATTCTGAGCATTTATTGCATTAATGTGGTATTTACGTGTATTCACGCTGTAACAGCCAGCGTTCTCAGAAATGATACGATTTCAAAGGTACATGGTTCAAATGGCTCTGAGCACTATGGGACTCAACTTCTGAGGTCATTAGTCCCCTAGAACTTAGAACTAGTTAAACCTAACTAACCTAAGGACATCACAAACATCCATGCCCGAGGCAGGATTCGAACCTGCGACCGTAGCGGTCTTGCGGTTCCAGACTGCAGCGCCTTTAACCGCACGGCCACTTCGGCCGGCTCAAAGGTACATGTATCACATTGGAACAACCGAAATAAAATGTTCAAACGTACCCACGTTCTGTATTTTAATTTAATGAACCTACCTGTTACCTGCTGTTCGTCTAAAATTGTGAGCCATACGTTTGTGACTATCAGAGCGCCATCTATTACAAAGCGAAAAAAGTGTTCCAACTAAAACATTCATATTTCTTTACGTACTACACGAATGTGTAATAAAAAATGGGGGTTCCTATTTTAAAAAACGCAGTTGATATCCGTTTGTCCTGTGGCAACACCATCTAGCGGGCCAACCATAGCGCCACCTGGTTTCCCCCTTCAAGCTAGACGAGTTCCGTTCTTTGTAGTTTTTTCATTTGATGCTTATTTCGTGAGATATTTGGCCCGATCACTATCAATGGATCACCCTGTATAGTTGTTCTGGTGAGACTCTGCTACGTATCTCAGTTTGTCTTCTTTTCGGTCAATGAAGTGATTAGTAAGTCATTTTTACGTTTATATAGTCATTTACTAATTCGTTATCTAGCATACACACGTATAGTGTGCTGTTGTTCAGTAATTAAACGAATATGTCATTTGTAGTTATTCATTCTTCTGCTCTCCATTTTAATTTGCTCTTTGACTACCGGCTCACTGCAATTGCCTTTTAGGATCTTACACCAGATGAAACAGCTGTTTATGAACTTTGCGGAATTAACTAAGTTTTCGCTTTAATTAGGCCACGTTTTTGCAGAGGGAGACCTAAGATAGATATTAGAAACTTTTCATTTTCAGATAATTGGTAACAGCTTTCTTACCAAACTATCAAACTATATACACTCCTGGAAATTGAAATAAGAACACCGTGAATTCATTGTCCCAGGAAGGGGAAACTTTATTGACACATTCCTGGGGTCAGATACATCACATGATCACACTGACAGAACCACAGGCACATAGACACAGGCAACAGAGCATGCACAATGTCGGCACTAGTACAGTGTATATCCACCTTTCGCAGCAATGCAGGCTGCTATTCTCCCATGGAGACGATCGTAGAGATGCTGGATGTAGTCCTGTGGTACGGCTTGCCATGCCATTTCCACCTGGCACCTCAGTTGGACCAGCGTTCGTGCTGGACGTGCAGACCGCGTGAGACGACGCTTCATCCAGTCCCAAACATGCTCAATGGGGGACAGATCCGGAGATCTTGCTGGCCAGGGTAGTTGACTTACATCTTCTAGAGCACGTTGGGTGGCACGGGATACATGCGGACGTGCATTGTCCTGTTGGAACAGCAAGTTCCCTTGCCGGTCTAGGAATGGTAGAACGATGGGTTCGATGACGGTTTGGATGTACCGTGCACTATTCAGTGTCCCCTCGACGATCACCAGTGGTGTACGGCCAGTGTAGGAGATCGCTCCCCACACCATGATGCCGGGTGTTGGCCCTGTGTGCCTCGGTCGTATGCAGTCCTGATTGTGGCGCTCACCTGCACGGCGCCAAACACGCATACGACCATCATTGGCACCAAGGCAGAAGCGACTCTCATCGCTGAAGACGACACGTCTCCATTCGTCCCTCCATTCACGCCTGTCGCGACACCACTGGAGGCGGGCTGCACGTTGTTGGGGCGTGAGCGGAAGACGGCCTAACGGTGTGCGGGACCGTAGCCCAGCTTCATGGAGACGGTTGCGAATGGTCCTCGCCGATACCCCAGGAGCAACAGTGTCCCTAATTTGCTGGGAAGTGGCGGTGCGGTCCCCTACGGCACTGCGTAGGATCCTACGGTCTTGGCGTGCATCCGTGCGTCGCTGCGGTCCGGTCCCAGGTCGACGGGCACGTGCACCTTCCGCCGACCACTGGCGACAACATCGATGTACTGTGGAGACCTCACGCCCCACGTGTTGAGCAATTCGGCGGTACGTCCACCCGGCCTCCCGCATGCCCTCTATACGCCCTCGCTCAAAGTCCGTCAACTGCACATACGGTTCACGTCCACGCTGTCGCGGCATGCTACCAGTGTTAAAGACTGCGGTGGAGCTCCGTATGCCACGGCAAACTGGCTGACACTGACGGCGGCGGTGCACAAATGCTGCGCAGCTAGCGCCATTCGACGGCCAACACCGCGGTTCCTGGTGTGTCCGCTGTGCCGTGCGTGTGATCATTGCTTGTACAGCTCTCTCGCAGTGTCCGGAGCAAGTATGGTGGGTCTGACACACCGGTGTCAATGTGTTCTTTTTTCCATTTCCAGGAGTGTAGATACATCTTCCCTAAACAGCTCCACTCGGTTGAAACAATAACTACTTGCTTTCAAATCGATCATTATTCCATCCATATACGAATAATGGAATACGAGCTGATTTGTGGAAAATATCCCCAGAATAAAATTTAAATATTGCTTTTCGACGTAGGAAGAAAACAATTCTAGCTGAGAATTTTCACTGCTGAAAATTATATCGCCAATTTTAGTAAAGAACTAGTTAAATTTAAATTTCAGTTACACGATAAATCAGTCTAACCTAAAAGCCATAAATTCAACTAAATAGCTAGGTATTACAATTACGAACAACTTAAATTGGAAATAACACATAGAAAATGTTGTGGGGAAGGCTAGCCAAAGGCTGCGTTTCAATGGCAGGACACTCAGAAAATGTAACAGACCTATTAAGGAGACTGCCTACACTAGGCTTGTCCGTCCTCTTTTAGAATACTGCTGCGCGGTGTGGGATCCTTACGAGATAGGACTGACGGAGTACATCGAAAAAGTTCAATGAAGGGCAGCACGTTTTGTATTTTCGCTAAATATGGGAGAGAGTATCACGGAAATGATGCAGGATTTTGGTTGGAAACCATTAAAGGAAAGGCGTTTTTCGTTGCGACGGAATTTGAGACGTAATCTTCTCAAGAAATTCCAATCATCAACTTTCTCCTCCGAAGGCGAAAATATTTTTTTGACACCGACCTACATAGGGAGAAACGATCACCACGATAAAATAAGGGAAATCAGAGCTCGTACGAAAAGATATCGGTGTTTATCCTTTACGCGCGCTATACGAGATTGGATTTACAGAGAATTGTGAAGGTGGTTCGATGAACCCTCTGCCAGGAACTTAAATGTGATTTGCAGAGTTGCATGTAGATGTAAATATAGTTCTTCAGTGATGACTACAAAGTGTTAATAATTAGTTTATATTCACAGGCAATAAAGAGTTCTCTACCGCACTGATTTCCCCGGAGAAAAACTTCACACAGAAGAACCGTTGCCGGTCAGGAGATAATTGTTGAATCAACTGATATTCTCAATGCGAACGTCCCTTTTACAGCATCTAAAATAGCCTTATAACTTCATCGCTCACAGGCCCTCCGAAGAATTTTAGTAATTAATTTTCAAGCAAGCAAAGAGCGTGGCATTTCGCGGGCATCTTTTTAACGTTGGGAGTAGCGACCAGTACAGGAGCTGCAGCTACAGCGCGAAACGAGAATAATGAAAGACGCAGATTAATTAAAACTTTCATTTGTTTCTGTGGCTGCTCTGAACCTCTGCTGAGGAGCAGCTGTCTGGACGACGCTCTGTCTGGAGAGGTAGAGGGAGGGGGGCGGGAGGAGGAGGGGGGGGGGGGGAACAGCAGAGGGAGGGAGGGACAGCAATTTAAGTCCGGGCCGGCCGGGCGAAAACTGCAGCCATCGTCGGCGTGCGGGCGTTGGCAGCGGATATGTGACTGACGTGGCCACTTTCGGCGAGAGTTTTTTGTAGTTAGCTTTAGAAGCACTCACCTGACAGAAACCGTATTCCTCCTTCCGTCAGTTAGTTCAGTGCCATATTTTATGTTATTATTCGATTTCACGGTAATAAATTTAAGCTTTATTTGTCTGTTGAACAATGCTGTTGGAAGATCCATTCTTTAGCAATGCCCCAGTGCTTGTGATTCAACATAGGTAGGGTTAAAGGAAGACATCGAAACAATTGAGTGGCATCCGGCTCGATTTGTTACCGGTACGTTCGATCATCAAGCAAGCAAAGAACGTTCTCTGTGAACTCTGTCTCTCTGGAGGAAAGAAAATTAAAAGACTGCCAACGCAAAATAGAACGCGTTTCCGTAACTTGGGTGATACGTACATGTGTGACACAGAGCTGAGATGAAATTAGTTGTTTTCTTTAACATCTCAGTAAGATAAATTCGAAGATTCAGTTCGCTAAGGAGAAGGAGCACTGTATATTGCGTTTCCCTGGTGTGGTAGTCTTCGAGAAAGAGGTGGTCCATACGGAATACCGCAAACCCATGGAAATTGTCCGGTACCTACAGAGGTTTTCAAATCACCACGCACAACATCAGCGAGATGTTATGAAAATAGTTTTGCGAATCGAGCAATGAACATCCGTTAAACGGAGTTGAACGAAGCGGAATTGTAATGTTTCACCAATGCATTGCTGAATAGTGAATATTTGCCCGCTGAGATAAAAGCACGCGAAAACGGAATTCTATTTCCGTCAGTAGCGAGCTGCGCTGTGCTTCCGGTCACCGAAAAAGTTACAAAATGGTTCAAATAGCTCTGAGCACTATGGGACTTAACTTCTGAGGCCATCAGTCCCATTTAGTAAAATACAGGCATAATCCTAGTGGCGTCTTGCACTGTAGAGGGTGTTTCTCATAATAATTGTCGGAAACAGATTCTCTGGTGTTTCGGCAGATATTAGAAAATTACTTTTTGCTATGTGCCATGTGAAATCATCCGAAACAAATACTGCTCATCACATCTTTCGTGTGATGTACATTGTCAATGGAAAGAGCCACTTTCTTTCCCGTTACAAACAAAATGCATTTTAAACCTGAATCTGACATGCACATTTGATGGAGTGGAATTATGGTTACTTTTGTTGTTTTTACTAATCCTCTTTGCACATGTCAAAAAACTAACTCTGTAAACTAATTTGGAACCGCTCTATCGAATGGGCACGTAAAACTCCGCTTTAAAAGTGATTTTATTTCTAACGGGAAACAAATCGACATATTACGTCGACTCCGCGATTTACTTCAAAGGTGTCATGAGCAGTATTCGCATGGGCAAACTACAGCTGAAAAATGAGGAAATTAATTCCAATCTGCCGACTGACTGTTCTTAGGAGAGGAAACCTCTATATTAATCTCATGACACACTTACTGAAACACTCTATAGGGGCAATTGATTTACGCCGTAATTGGATGAATGTGTCGTTGAAACCCAGCATTTCATTCCCGTCTCCAGAGGATTTCTTCGCCGATTGTAGCTCTTTCGCCGGCCAGGGTGGCCGAGCGGTTCTAGGCGCTACAGTCTGGTACCGCACGATGGCTACGATCGCAGGTTCGTATCCTGCCTCGGTCATGGATGTGTGTGATGTCCTTAGGTTTAAGTAGTTCTAAGTTCTAGGGGACTGATGACCTCAGAAGTTAAGTCCCATAGTGCTCAGAGCCATATGAACCATCCCCTCTCGACATCCAAATCACTCCTCTACGATTCAAATGTGTGATAATGATGCAAGTTGGACGAAACAGAAGGAATGTTGGCCTGACATATGTGCTATAACTGTGGGTCTTGTATAAAATTAATAAACATGAAACTAGTGTTAGGGACAGGTCGCTACTGGAATGAAACAGGAATTCAGGATCATAACGATATATTGTGCCCGTGGTCTTGGGGCATCATCTTTGATTAGTAATCAAAACGTTTTCAGTCCTGGGTTCTAATCCTGGCGTTAGTTGAATTATCATTAATAATCAGCATTGGTGGTCGAAGACTTCCGTCAACGGCCTTACGAAAGAGGGCGGATGAGTGGACAGAGGTTCAATGCACTCTCCTGTCCTAGAAGTGGGAAACAGCCCCTAAAGGCGGAAGAATCAGTAGAGCTCAACGGCATGAGGATGCAGAAGACAATGGAAACCACTGCATTCAAGACACCTAACATGTATCCACAGGACATGTGGCCTGTAACTTAAGAAGTGTAATGATGATCTCCCTTTCAGCAAAGATTCCGGAATAGCCCCCCCTCCCCCCCATTCGGTTCTCCGGAAAGGGACTGGGGACTGCCAAGGGGGAGGTTACCATGAGAAAACGAGTGAATAATCAACGAAATAATAACATTCTACGAGTCGGGGCGTGGAATGTCAGAATTTTGAACTAGAAAATCTGAAAAGGGAAATGCAAACGCTAAATCTAGATATAGTAGGGGTAAGTGAAATAGAAAGAAGACAAGGATTTCTGATGAGGTGACTATAGGGTAATATCAACAGAACCAGAAAATGGTATAACTGAAGTATGAGCCGTAATGAATAGGAAGGTAGGGCAGAGAGTGTGTGAAAGTTCAGTGATAGGGTTATTCTTATGAGAATCAACAGCAAACCACCACTGACCACGATAGTCCAGGTATACATGCCAACGTCGCAAGCTGAATATGAAAGTGGATGAGGTTATTGAAAGGGAACTGGAATGTAGTTGTAGGCGAAGGAGTAGAAGAAATGGTTACAGAAGAATATTGGCTTGGGACAAGAAATGAGAGAGGAGAAAGGTTAATTGAATTCTTTAAGGAACGTCAGCTAGTAGTAGCGAATAATCTGTTCAGGAATCACAAGAGGAGGTACACTTGGAAAAGGCAGGGAGATACGGGGAGATTTCAGTTAAATTATATGATGGTCAGACAGAGATTCCGAAATCAGATACTGGATTGTAAGGCATATCCAGGAGCAGATATAGACTCAGATCACCACATAGTAGTGATGGACAGTAGGCTGAAGCTTACGATATTATTCAGGAAGAATCAATCCGCGAAGAAGTGGGATGCGGAAGTAGTAAGGAATGACGAAAAACGCTTCAAGTTCTCTAAGGTTATAAACACGGAAATGAGAAATAGCTCAGTAGGCAGTACAGATGAAGAGGAATGGATGTCCCTAAAAAGCGCGATAACAAAAGATGGGAAGGAAAACAACTGCATTCAAGACATGCAACATGTATCAACAGAACATGTGGCCTGTAACTGAAGAAGTGAAATGATGATTTCCCCTTTAGCAAAAGACGTATAGCGATATTCTTGAGGACAATATTACGGAAATGGAAGAGGATGTAGATCAAGGGGAAATGGGAGATATGATACTGTGTGGAGAGTTTGACAGAGTTCTGAAACACCTAAGTCGGAACAACGCCACGGGAGTAGACAACCTTCCATTATAACTACTGATAGCCTTGGGAGACCCAGCCCTGACGAAACTCTACCATCTGGTGAGCAAGATGTACGAGACATCTGAAATACCCTCAGACTTCAGGAAGAATATAATAATTCCAATCACAAAGAAATCATGTATTGAGAGATGTGAAATTTACCGAACTATCAGTTTAATAAGTAACAGCTGCAAAATACTCACACGAATTCTTTGCATACGAATGGAAAAACTGGTAGAAGCTGACCTCGGGGAAGATCAGTTTGGATTCCGTACAAATGTTGGAACACATGAGGCAATACTGACCCTACGACTTATCTTACAAGACAGATTAAGGAAAGGCTAACCTACGTTTCTAGCATTTGTAGACGTAGAGAAGGCTTTTGACAATGTTGACTGGAATACTCTCTTTCAAATTCTGAAGGTGGCAGTTTTAAATACAGGGAGCGAAAGACTATTTAAAATTTGTACAGAAACGAGATGGCACTTATAAGAGTGGAGGGGCATGAAAGGGAAGCAGTGGTTGGGAAGGGAATGAGACAGTGTTGTAGCCTCGCCCCGATGGTATTCAATCTGTATATTGAGCAAGCAGTCATGGAAACAAAAGAAAAATTCGGAGTAGGAATTAAAATCCATGGAGAAGAAATTAAAAATTTTGACGTTCGCTGATAATGATGTAAATTTGTCAGAGACAGCAAAGGACCTGGAAGAGTAGTTGAACGGAATGGACAGTGTCTTGAAAGGAGGATATAAGATGAACATCAACAAATGCAAAGCGAGGATAATGGAATGTAGTCGAATTAAATCGGGTGATGCTGAGGGAATTAGATTAGGAAATGAGACACTAAAAGTAGCAAAAGAGTTTTGCTGTTTAGGGAGCAAAATAACTGATGGTGGTCGAGGTAGAGAGGATATAAAATGTCGACTAGCAATGGCAACGAATGCGTTTCTGAAGAAGAGTAGTTTGTTAACATCGAGTATAGTTTTATGTGTCAGGAAGTCGTTTGTATGTGGTGTAGCCATGAATGGAAGTGAAACATGGACGATAAATAGTTTGGACAAGAAGAGAATAGAAACTTTGGAAATGTGGTGCTACAGAAGAATGCTGAATATTTAATGGGTAGATCACATAACTAATGTGGAGGTATTGAACAGAATTGGGGAGAAGAGAAATTTGTGGCACAATTTGACTAGAAGAAGGAATCGGTTGGTAGGACATGTTCTGAGGCATCAAGGGATCACCAATTTAGTATTGGAGGGCAGCGTGGAGGGTAGAAATTGTAGAGGGAGACCAAGAGATGAATACATTAAGCAGATTCAGAAGCATGTAGGTTGCTGTGAGTACTGGAAGAGGAAGAAGCTTGCTGAGGTTAGAGTAGCATGGAGAGCTCCGTCAAACCAGTCTCTGGACTGAAGACCACAACAACAAACAACAAATGCCATATGAGAAGCTTGTACTTTAGAGAAGAACAACAGCGGTACAAATAATCTAACGATAAACCCTGGCATCGAACTGAAATTAGAATGGAGGGACTGAGATGCACTTGAAACTTTTAGCTGTTAGACAGTTGTGTAATAAAAGCATTAATAAATTCAAAACGTTTGAATATTTTTTTTTACCAAATTCGACGTTTTCCTGAAAAAGTAGAGAAGAGGTAGGGTATAAGATGAGCGCCTGTTTGATATTGCAAGTAGAGGACACCAAATGATGACAATCTGACTGTAGCCTTTGTTGTCTACTGTTTAATCGTGTCATTTGTCTCCAGAATCCATGCATTAATCTGATGTGAAGCTCTGGTGGTTTTATATATAAATACGTACAAAAAATGTAATCTGGAGAGGATGCATTTCCGTTTGCTTAAAATGTACAGTGGTTGCCACTAAACTTATTCGAAGTTCAATTCAATAATTTTAAAGGTGTTTGACAATACATGCATTTTCCGGGTATACCAAGTTACACTTCGCTGAGCTATCGAGCACAAGCTCCATTTTGGTACACGGAATATCGATCACGCTCGCTGTTCCAAGAACGGTAACCGAGAACAATAGCTTGCCGATAACAGTTAGTTGGACGGCATCTTATAGCATGGCAAGAAAATGATGGTTCAGCAAAGAAGCGGCAGATGTCTGAAAGCACAGAACAGAACAAAACATTAAAAAGGAACATGTACTGGACATAGTTGGTTTGGTGCAACTGTGAAGGGAATTCCCTTGACAGAGTTATAGGTACAGTACGAACGGCAGCAAAGGCATTATATGCTACGACAAAATTATGTGCTTAAAGTTCAATATCGTTTTATAAATGCATGAGACATACATAGAAGAAAACGAGAGGCGCTATTTTGAAGTGGGAGGAAAGGTGAAACTTTCATTACTTGTCTTATAGATGGCGGTAATATAGATAGTGTTGTATTTCTATTGATATTATGTTTCAGCGACGCAGTAGTCTCACTCGTCATCACACTACATGATATTGTACAATTATTCAGTTATTGCTAGAATTTAAATGATGAATGTGTTTGGTACTAGAAGTGTCATCGAATGTATAAGGGAAACACCAAAAACAAATATTGGACGTTTCGTTTGTAAACGAAGAATTGGGAAAAGTACCTTACACGCATTTGCCCTAACGGTATCCGTCGCCTCATGAGAGTGTCCTATTCCCATTGATACCAGAAAAAGGTAACTGTGTCAGAGAAATGAACACTGTAGAAAATGGACAATGGAAAACCTTCTGAGCCGCGGATAGCTATTTCAGTTCGTTACGTCTCCTGTCTCACCAGTAAAGGGTCAATTATCTTTTTCATGACAAGTTGACACTTGATATTTAAGCCTCAGATGCATTAAATTACTCTTGCTTAAAAAACTACACTTATTCCATAGGAGAGCCGTTAGTTTAGCACAGGCAAAGTCTTCCCCTTTCGTCCCAGATCACTGGATACAACTTGCTGAGTCTACAAATGTCATCTGAACATATCTTCTTCAATAACATAATGTAGGCTTATAGTTTAGTTCTGTAGTTTGTCATCAACACAATAAAAGTTAATCCTAGGCATAAAACTCTCGAGATCAATCTTACTTTAAATTGTGCTTAATGTACAACTGGAACTAAACATATTAGCAAGTTCCTGATAAACACAGCACCACACAAACCTACCTTACTTGGAATCATGGTTATGTAGCAAATTTTTGTCAGTGAATGTAACTTTCTTATGAATAGCGCTATAATTCTGTGTAACCGATCGCATTGAAACGAGTTCCTGATAAACACAGCACCACACAGACCTACCTTACTTGGAATCATGGTTATGTAGCAAATTTTTGTCAGTGAATGTAACTTTCTTATGAATAGCGCTATAATTCTGTGTAACCGATCGCATTGAAATTTCGTTTCAGGTCTGGTACGATACCGTGATAATTAGCTGTGTAGGCATGGTACATTTTACTGGGAGTGGTTACGGAGGACCCGGTAGTCCTGTAGGATCGACAATACGTTTCTCGTGTGGTCTCAGATGCAGAGAAAGACCGTCTGCTGGGTGGTGGGCAGTCTTAATGAAAATGGTTCTGTTATCTGAAATGCTTATTGTGGACTGTTCTTGGCGCTTTTCCGCCTGTCACAGGCACGGTTTTGCTGGCCGCTACTGCTTTCCCCTAAGGATGCTTGCAGATGAACATGACCGTCTGTCGACACATCGAAGAGGAACCACACCTACTGGTACTTCCCTGGTGTGAGAATGTTCGTTGCTTCCCTGTTCAGTTCATATGAGCGTTCCCAGCAAGAGATGTGGTGTGACGGAAACAGACTCTTTGAAGCCAGTACCAAACGCGTGAATCTTATCGATGCTTTTTGCAGATACTGAGTGGGACATACTGCTGTTTTGTCATGTATTTACTAAGAAAAAGTAGCGTATTCGTTCGTCAGTCTGGCGACAGAATTCAACCCCCTCTCTCCCCCCTCCCTCCACCGAGCGAAGCTTGGGAATTGCAGGGAGTTTTGAAGAGAACTTAGATTTGGGAGGACTCGTTTCCTGTGATGGTGACTGATACCTCGTTGTTGTACTTGGAAAACCGTAAGTTTCGTTCGGCTCGTATTCGACGCATATCGATATGCATTAAAAATGCTCAATTAACGATTTGAAAATGTTTGTCATTTTTATCTTTCTTTTGTAAGTTGCCCGTGAGACACATAGAGCTTAATGATATTTTATTTTAGTTTGCTGCAACTTCGCGAACATTGTTCCAAATCATTCTTTCCCAATTTTCCACTTGATTATTTTAAACAAAAGTTTTTTATTCACAATGTGGCTTACCGTCCTACAGTTCTACACTTCACCTATGATTAGACGGCCTTTCCGTTATAAATACGATCAGTTAAATTCTAGGATGTTTGCTGCACTGTGACGAGATTCACGTGTGTGTGTTTCCCCAGCACTTTTTTAAAGGTAGAACTGTTCTACCTCTTCCACATTTGTTAATTGTGTCATTGTTCATGTTAATTGTGTCATGCATCCCATGCAGGAACAGCTTGCCGATTTCCACCAGCACTAAATTGCATAATGACATGCCAATATTTACTGAGGTGACAAAAGCCATGGACTAGCAAAATGCACATGTGCAGATTTCGGAAGCATCGCGTAGACAAAATAAAATATGTCACTGCATTGTCGGAGCTGTCATTTGCACTCAGATGATTCACGTGAAAAGGTTTCCATCGTGTCTATCGCAGCACGACGGGAATTAACAGACTTTGAGCGCGAAATGCTAGCTGGAGCTGGATGCATGAGGCATTCCATTTCGGAAATCGTTAGGAAATTCCATATTCCGAGACCCACAGTCACAAGTATGGGCCGAGAATACGAAATTTCACGCAACCTAGTGGCCGACGACTTCACTTAACGACCGAGAGCAGTGGCAACAGTGCCTGAAATAACCGCGGAAATCAATGTCGGTAGTACGAGAAATGTATCCGGTAAGACAGTTGAGCGAATATCGCGTTAATGGGCAACGGTAGCAGATGGCCGGCGCGAGTCCCTTTGCTAAGAGCACGACGTAGATTCCACCGCGTCTCCTGGGCTCGTGACGATATAGGTGGGACACTGGACGACTGGAAAACCGGGTTCCGATTTCCGTTGATAAGAGCTGATGGTAGGGTTCGAGCGTTGCACAGACCCCACGAAGCCATAGGCGCAAGTAGTGAACAACGCACTGTCCAAGTAGGTGGTGGCTCCACAATGGTGTTGGCCGTGCTTATACGGATCATTGACTATGAAACGTCCCCTTAGAAAAATGTATGAATGACTGTGCTGATAAACCTCTAACATTATTTGATTTTCAAACAGCTGAGCAGAACTGAACGGACTCAGACATTTCGCTCTTTACCTATACTGATCAACACTAAACTGACACACAATATTTTTAGCGCAACTCGATCTGACTTTCAAAAATCCCTACAAAAGAATGGCCTTGGCTAACAATAACCTATACCTCTCATGAATCACTTACCTCATAAAAATCATCGTTACTGAAACTACTGCAATACAGCGTGCGCTAATACTGCCGGCTGCATAAAAGATTTCATCTCCTGAAGACACTAACTACTGATAAGCGTAGTTAGCAAATGAAAGATTTTGATAGAGAACAAACAATGTATTTACCTTAATAGTGTTCAAAAGTCTTTATATATATATATATATATATATATATATATATATATATATATATATATATATTCCGTCATCTCTCTCCCCGCATCCACCACAGCTGGCGGATCACCTCCAACTGCGCACACAGCACAGTCAGTGATTTTCATACAGAGCGCTGCGTGACGTTACCAACATAAAAACCTAAACAGCCTACCTACAACTAGAGATAATTATGTTCGGCTACTGCAGGTGATCTGCAGCCTTTCATGGACTTCATGTATCCAAACAAGAACGGAATTCTATTAGATGACAGTACTCCATGTGACCAGGCCACAATGGGTGGCGACTGGTTTGAAGACCATTTTGGATAGTTCGAGCGAAAGATTTGGCCACCCAGATCATCCCACATGAATCTCATTGACATTTATGGGACATAATCGAGAGAACATGTGGTGCACAAAATCCTGCACCAGTAACACATCCGAAATGCATGAAATGTATTTGCAGTTGTGAATATGAACAACCGTTAGCTGTATAATGGATTTACGACGATCACAATCTATGCAGTAACGGATATCGAAGTGGGATTTCCTATGTATCGCAATCGGTCACCTTGCCGTTTGGCTTTCCGAACCCGACTCAAGGCTAGACCCAGACTTCCATATGTCGCTAAACAAGTTTCCACAACCTGTGCTCGTACATTTCATGACGTAATTCCCGTACAGGGGAGACGTCTTACTTTAAAGTCGCTTGCCCGGTGCCGGTAGATAAATACGATATTCAGAATAAGATTTTCACTCTGCAGCGGAGTGTGCGCTGATATGAAACTTCCTGGGAGATTAAAACTGTGTGCCGGACCGAGACTCGAACTCGGGACCTCTGCCTTTCGAGGCAAGTGCTCTACCAGCTGAGCTACCCAAGCACGACTCACGCCCCCTTCCTCACAGGTTTACTTCTGCCAGTACCTCGTTTCCTACCTTCCGAACATCCCCCAGGCTGTGGCTAAGCCATGTCTCCGCAATATACTTTCTTTCAGGAGTGCTAGTTCTGCAAGTTTCGCAGGAGAGCTTCTGTAAAGTTTGGAAGGTAGGAGACGAGGTACTGGCAGAAGTAAGGCTGTGAGGGCGGGCCGTGAGTCGTGTTTGGGTAGTTCAGATGGTAGAGCACTTGCCCGCCCAAGGCAGAGTTTCCGAGTTCGAGTCTCGGTCCGGCACACTGTTTTTGTCTCCCAAGAAGTTTCAGATGCGATATTGCAGCTCCTGTGTTATTCCAAATTACGACGCAAAGTTTCTTCGAAAAGACATGCATTTATATTGAAGGTTGTATCTGGTCGCGATGAACGGGAAATCCGCGTTCGAGTCCGGGCCCCGCACAAATTTTCACTGTCGTCAGTCCACTATACAGATGATGGTTCTCCGTATTCGCAACTGCTAATACATTTCTTGTATTCCATAAGCCTGCAGTCACCGCAGTGCCTAATCCTATGGCCGCGCATGTATGTCCAAAGGAACTACGCATTACAATTCGGAATAACACAGGAACTGCAATATTGTACTTTCGCAGTTATGGACGGCTATTGAGGTGGGATGGATTTCTACCGAGGACTTCCTGCGACTTTAGTCCATGCCACGTCGTATCGCTTCAATACGCCGGTCAAAAGGAGGTCCGATAAGGTGTTAGGAAGTACCCCATAACTTCCCTCACCTCAGTGTACATGTTCTGTACAACGTGACGCGTGCTATTTTCATTTAAGTAAAAAGACAGCAGCTTTGTTGCCTTGAAGTTAAGGAGATTATGAAATCTCCCTCTATATGCTTCATATTAGTCAGTCATTCACCGAATATAGAGCTAAATCCAAGTTTTCTGTGAAATGTTCTCATTGGATCTGTGTTACTACCGTCTGCAATAAACAGTGAACGTAAACTCTTGTAGGTGTAGAGCATTAACTAAATGTCATGATCAACTGATTAGTAGCATATTGATCCACTTTCGGAACGCAATGCACCAGCAATTGTGTCTGGCATGATGGCTAATCCGTGATAAGTTTAAGGAGGTGTGTTGCTGGTGGCAGTAGATGCATGGATGGCGCAGTTCCCGTAAATTATGGACCTGACACTTTGCCGGATGGGGAATTTTGGTTGACAATGACGCACGTCTGAATGGCTGAGACAACTAAGGCAATCACTCGCGCTGAGTGGGAGATCTGGCTTTGAATCCAGGTAAGCCCAAATTTTCAACATTCAGCACAGAATTTATTTCACTGCAAAATGTTGATCATGTCTCGATTTCCCTTATCTGCTATACATACGGCCACTGCATCACTCAGTGGTGAATATTCTATCGGACATGTCCGATAGAAACAGAACAGACCCCACACGTATAAAGCGATGACTGAAGACGGCTACCAACATTGGAGATGCACAACATGTCGGAACTCTTCCTGGATTACAAAAATTGGTGTGAGCAGTGAGGTTAATGGATACGGGTGCTAGTAGTCTGTGACTAGTGGAAAATTTGGATGAGCCTTGAAGGGTATCCGGATGGTCGTATGTATACAAGACAAGGGAGATCAACACATCAGATTCATCAGGCATTAAAATAAATCAGTGGTGAAAGTCTAAAATTTATGCCCGGTTGGGACTCGAATCCAGATCATCCATTCGACGCAATTTATTGTCTTTACAGCCTTCGCCATGAGGACACGTTTCACGGTCGGCCAAGACTGTCAACTTGTCACATGTTAATAGCGTCTGCTTGCAGAAATATCTGTGTACGGGCAGGTGTTTGGACTTGGACCGTGTTTAGGAAGAACTGGTGCAGTACAGCACAGAAGATAATTAAAAGAAATATGCATTGAAGAGAGTCAAAAATAACTTTTTTTTATTCAAAGACAAGAAATGCGCTGAAGTCATCAGGTTATTTGATGGTCTCTTGTACACTGTCAAAGTTAGGAGCTGGTTCATAATAAACTGTGTGATCATCTTACATGGACTGTAACGTGCTACAAGGTTGACAAGGAGTTATTCTTGTAGAGCGTGTCACTCCTCCATAAAGGCTGGATGGTCGTTGGGGCATTCGAACCTGATCAGATACGTCCCCCTAGCGCATTCCATACAGGCTTGATGGGATATGAGTCAGGGTAACAGGCATTCCAGTCCATCCACCGAAGATCTTCCCTTTTCAAACAAATCTTAAACTTGCGGTGTTCCATACTGTCGCACATTTTCATCCATAAAAATTAAGCCAATGTAGAATACACCCCTGGAAACACACGCTTGTGAAAGAGTACAATGTCGGAATAACGTCGAGCAGTGCATTGACCGTTTTCAGAAATTTGGAGCTCAACGCCCATGCAACATTATGCATCTCCACACCGTCACACCTGGATCACCAAACGATTATGTTCGATAATGGTACTAGGTGCATTACGTGTTCCCACGATCTCCTATGTAAGGGTACGTCCGAAATTACTATTTAGTCTTAATCTGCTCTCATCCGAGAAGAGCATGCGTCCACACCCTTCGTTGGTCGAATCCCTTTGCTTTTGGCACCATCGAAAACGCTGCTACTAGAGTAAGGGTGTCAATTGAAAACTATGTACTTGTCTTCGAGCAAAGGAAGCACCGTCATGCAGTCACCGTACCACTCTTGAGCGTGCGATTGCGTGCCTCGCTGTAGCACCCGCTGACTGACTTGAGTCCGGATCCATTCTTGCCTGTTTCACAATGCAGCGGTCATCTGGTGCTGTGGTTGACCGTGGTTGACCACCTCCTCTCCTTCACGCAGCAGTGCCTGTGGTTCAGAACGCTCCTCACCCTGCCTCCTTTCAAGTCATCCAAATGTCAACTCTGGACCGTGATGTGCTAAAAAACGCTACCACTGTACACCGTATTAGCTCATTGATTGACACGCACTGTCTTTCCCCGTTTCTTCAGCTGCCTCGTGTTGCGGAGCGGTGCCCATTTGGAACTATAGTGAGTCTGACCCTGCACCTGGTAACAGAGCATTCTGTGCATAACTAGGATACCTCTGATAAAATGCTTCCGCAGTTTCATTCATTTCCACCGAAATGCTAACACGTTATGTTACTTCATATATCCCGAAGTTATGTAGAGCATTGTATATTTTGCAAAGAATAATACATAGTACATTGTAAAAGTTTTGTTATTAACTGCCCATGTAATTGAGCTCAAACCTCCATAATTAGGGGATGTGGTTCCTGCACGATGGAGCACTGGCCTATTTTCCTGTTTGGGTAAGACATTTATCGCGAAAATAACGTCCAGATTGAACACATCGATTATGGCCAACACCTGTCGATGTACGTGACGATCCGGTGCTGTTAGTAATACCTCGTATATCACTGTGCTGCAAAGTTAAGTACGAGATGTGGGACAAGTTGACGTCTACGAGTGGACAGTAAGTTGTGACATGCGGTTTGTTGCAGTAGTACTGAAATTATTGGTAAGGTACACCTGGGTGGGACCCATTTAATTGAGACTAAACTGAAACCTTTCCTTTAAGTTTCATTTGCACCTATTCACTTGTAAAATAGTGGCTGTTCGTAACCACACAACCGCAATTACTAGGAAACCGGTTCGTTTGCGAACCCACACCTGCTGGAATCCTATCATTTCCAATATCGTTTTATTTTACCCGTGTTTGTTTCCGCTATTGATTATAATAGACTCTCTATGACACACATTTGAATGTAAGTAATTAAGAGAGAAAATTAGGTTTTTACAACCTATATTACCTCACAGAAAACCCCTGAGGAATATTTGGTTGTATATTTCATAAAGGCATCAAACAAAATCTACTAAAGCTATACTTCCTAACACTTACCATAATTTAGGCTAATCAAGACAGGGAAATTTGTCTCCAAGAAAATAATCAGTCTTGTTACCCAAAATACTTTTTAAATTATTTTTAAAGTAATTTAATTTAATAACTTTTCATATGCCTTGACGACGCATTTATTTTTCGAACAATCTTAAGCGTATAGACTTTTCGTCATTTTCAAAGGCGGTGTTATGTCAGTCACATAAATTCGTTCATTAGATACATTGTTTTACGTCAACTATCTCAGTCACGTAACAAGTCTCGTGATTGACAATGTTGACGTGCTACAATGTATCTAATGAACCAATTTATGTCACTGTCATAACACTGCCTTTGAAAACGAGGAAACGTCGAAACGCGTAAGGTTGTTGGAAAAATAAATGTGTGGTCAAGACATAAGAAAAGTTTTAAAGGTGCATCCAAATGTCAGCGACGTCTCACAGAATTTTTATGCAAACTGCAGCTAATCTATATTAAGGATAACCGGTTTCAGTATTGATGATCGTCATCAGACTGTTACTTGTCTCCTTAGGTGGTGTGCAGAGACGCCGATCAAAACTCAGATACATTCGCGCAATATTTCTCGTGACTTTCAGTGTGTTTATGGTACAGACACAGATATTATGACAACTGATACACTAATATTTACCCATCTCAGAGTGTTAGTTGTTCTTTCTCTGTCTATAACTGTCCTTCCACGGAAACGTCTCATAATTCATTACGTGACATGACTTTATGGTCGCAACAGGACCGCAAAGTAGAATACGTCTGTCAGAGTAGACTTCCCGTTTTGCGCCAACATGTTCACACCTCAGTAACTGGTATGCTGCCCAGGGGGAAATACATATTTTAATGGCTTGCTTCTGCTTTGCATACGTGGAGTATTAATTAACCTAAAAACCTCCTGCTCATAACAGCTAAAATTACTAGTCTACAAATGAACTAAATGCAGATGTAATATAGTTCAGTGGATTTTCCTCAGTCATAAACAAAATTGTTTGCAAAATTTTTCTTTTTAAAATTGAGTCTTGATCGCACCATGTATTCTACAACAACATAGGTGACCGGTTTCGGTCATATCACATGACCATCATCAGACTTGTAATTTAATTTAGAAAGTATTAGAAACCTTACTAGATTGACAGTGAAATATGCCATGGGTATAACAAGCCATATTGTATATTATCCTTATAAGCATTTTGTCATATTTTACTGTCAATCTAGTGAGGTTTCTATTACTTCCTAAATTAAATTACATGTCTGACGATGGTCATGTGCTACGACCGAAACCGGTCACCTATGTTCTTGTGGCATACGTGGTGCGATCACAACTGAATTTTAAAAGGAAAAATTAAAAAAAAATTTTAATCGCTGTTCCAAAAATGTTTATTAAAATTTTTCAAAAATATTTGCACCTACACCCCTAACACACTGTATGTTCGAGCTCCGCTTGGCGTCCCAGCGCATCACATAAAGAGGCATTCATCAAATGTGTCTCTGGACCGTCCTCCACCCGATGTCTCTCAACACCAGCTAGCGAGACGTGTGTTGATATTATGACAGCCAAGACTGAAACAGGTTACTTTTACAATAAATATTTTAAATGTATTAGGAAAATATTTTTGGGACGAAAGCTAATTATTTTCATATAAATTTCAGGCAAAAAGGAATACAAACGTCTGAAAAATGAGATCGACAGGAAGTGCAAAATGGCTAAGCAGGGATGGCTAGAGGACAAATGTAGGGATGTAGAGGCTTATCTCACTAGGGGTAAAGTAGATACTGCCTACAGGAAAATTAAAGAGACCTTTGGAGGAAAGAGAACCACTTGTATGAATATCAAGTGCTCAGACGGAAACCCAGTTCTAAGCAAAGAAAGGAAAGCAGAAAGGTGGAAGGAGTATATATAGGGTCTATACAAGGGCGATGTACTTGAGGACAATATTATGGAAATGGAAGAGGATGTAGATGAAGATGAAATTGGAGATATGATTCTGCGTGAAGAGTTTGACAGAGCAATGGAAGACCTGAGTCAAAACAAGGCCCTGGGAGTAAACAACATTCCATTAGAACTACTGACGGCCTTGGGAGAGCCAGTCATGACTAACCTCTACCATTTGGTGAGCAAGATGAATGAGACAGGTGAAATTCCCTCACATTTCGAGAAGAATATAATAATTCCAATCCCAAAGAAAGTAGGTGTTCACAGATGTGAAAATTACCAAACTATCAGTTTAAAAAGTCACGGCTGCAAAATACTAACGCGAATTCTGAGCAGACGAATGGAAAAACTAGTAGAAGCCGACCTTGGGGAAGATCAGTTTGGATTCCGTAGAACTATTAGAACACGTGTGGCAATACTGACCCTACGTCTTATCTTAGAAGCGAGATTAAGGAAAGGCAAACCTACGTTTCTAGCATTTGAAGACCTAGAGAAAGCTTTTGACAATGTTAACTGGAATATTCTCTTTCAAATTCTGAAGGTGGCATGGGTAAAATATAGGGAGCGAATGGTTATTTACAATTTGTATAGAAACCAAATGGCACTTATAAGCGCCGGCCGCGGTGGTCTCGCGGTTCTAGGCGCGCAGTCAGGAACCGTGCGACTGCTACGGTCGCAGGTTCGAATCCTGCCTCGGGCATGGATGTGTGTGATGTCCTTAGGTTAGTTAGGTTTAAGAAGTTCTAAGTTTTAGGGGATGATGACCACAGCAGTTGAGTCCCATAGTGCTCAGAGCCATTTTTGAGCAGTTATAAGAGTTGAGGGGCATCAAAGGGGAGCAGTGGTTGGGAAGGGAGTGAAACAGGGTTGTAGCCTCTCCCCGATGTTATTCAATCTGTATATTGAGCAAGCAGTGAAGGAAGCAAAAGAAAAATTTGGAGTAGGTATTAAAATCCATGGAGAAGAAATAAAAACTTTGAGGTTCACCGATGACATTGTAATGCTGTCAGGGACAGCAAAGGACTTGGAAGAGCTGTTGAACGGAATGGATAGTGTCTTGAAGGGAGGATATAAGATGAACATCAACGAAAGCAAAAGAAGGATAGTCGAATTAAGTCGGGTGATGTTTAGGGTATTAGGTTAGGAAATGAGACACTTAAAGTTGTAAAGGAGTTTTGCTATTTGGGGAGCAAAATAGCTGATGATGGTCGATGTAGAGAGAATATAAAATGTCGACTGGCAATGGGAAGGAAAGCGTTTCTGAAGAAGAGAAATTTGTTAACATTGAGTATTGATTTAAGTGTTAGGAAGTCGTTTCTGAAAGTATTGATATGGAGTGTAGCCATGTATGGAAGTGAAACTGGACGATAAATAGCTTAGACTAGAAGAGAATAGAAGCTTTAGAAATGTGTTGCTACAGAAAAATTTTGAAGATTAGGTTGGTAGATCACGTAACTAATGAGGAGGTATTGAATAGGATTAGGGAGAAGAGAAGTTTGTGGCACAACTTGACTAGAAGAAGGGATCGGTTGGTAGGACATGTCCTGAGGCATCAAGGGATCACAAATTTGGCATTGGAGGGCAGCGTGGAGGGTAGAAATTGTAGAGGGAGACCAAGAGATGAATACAATAAGCAGATTCAGAAGGATGTAGGTTGTAGTAAGTACTGGAAGAGGAAGAAGCTTGCGCAGGAGCTTGCGTAGCATATAGAGCTGCATGAAACCAGTCTCTGGACTTAAGCCCACAACAACAACAGCTGTGTTTCGAATAATGTTTGGCGAAAATCAGAAATTAGTTTGATTCCCATTGATGGTAATCAGAAAAGACCGGGAACGCGCTGAAGGCGTGAAGAAACTGCTCGGCAGAGTAAAGATCGTTTGACCAGTAATGAAAAGGGGATCCGAGCGGCGTGTCGGCCAACTTTGGCCAAGTGGCTCGGAGAGGAGTGGCGCGCGCTTTGGGTGTCAAACAGGCGGCCCCGCTGTCCGCAGCGGCTTAGGCGAGGCGAGGCGAGGCGACGGCCAGACGGAGAGGGCTCGGGCCAACTTGTGCAGTGGGGACGCCGCCGCCGCAGCACTTGGAGACCGCGATCAGGAATCAGTTAGCGCGCCGAGCGCAACTTGGCCCTCCGGCTAATTAGCTGCAAGTTGCCGGCGCTGCGGCCGGTGCCTGCCTGCGGTCTGATTGTGACTGCGACTCCGCCGCAGTCGGCACCTGCCGCCCCCAGCGCAGTTATGAGTGGGCGCCGCAGTCCGGATGAGCGCTGAGTGCGCCTAACGCAGTTTACGGCCGTGTGCCGGGACTGCGACACCAGCACCGGTCTGCGAGGGAAAACTGAAAATTTCTCCTGCCAATGAAGACAGAATTTAGAGTTCAAGTATGGTCTTAACACTGGAGGAAGAGTCGATCAAACGATTACAGAAGCTACAAACAAACCCATCTCGTACAGGGCGTTACAAAAAGGTCTGGCCAAACTTTCAGGAAACATTACTCACACACAAAGAAAGAAAATATGTTATGTGGACATGTGTCTGGAAACGCTTACTTTCCATCTTAGAGCTCATTTTATTACCTCTCTTCAAATCACTTTAATCGTGGAATGGAAACTGAAAATTCTGAAAGGAATATATAGAAAACACTGAAAAGAAGGAAGTTAGGGTGGTAAGACATCTTTCAAGACTTCATGGTATAATTTTCACGGTACTAGATGGAAAAAGTAAAGGAAAACAGAGATTGGAACACATCCAGAAAATAATTTAGAACACAGGTTGTAAAAGAAGAGGATGAAGAGGTTGGCACAGGAGTGGAATTCGTTGCTGGGCCACATCAGACTAGTCAGCAGACTGATGACACACAGCGAAAAGCCAATACTGCGTAAAAATAACTGTCATATATTCTGTTACAACCAAATATGAGGAAGAAAGCAAAACAACACTTTTTATTAGCGTAGATAAAAAAAAATAATTGCATCACCTTGGTTCGGAGAGTTCCGGAACATGTACAGAAAATTGAAATAGTGATCGACATAAACATCATTTTCGCCATTTTTATTGCTCATTGATCATGAAAATCATACATTGCATGTTGTACCACCATGCAGCAAGACCTTCAGAAGTGGTGGTCCAGATTACTGTACACACCGGTACCTCTAATACCCAGTAGCACGTACTCATGCATTGACGATGCCTGTATTCGTCGTGGCATACCATCCACAAGTTCATCAAGGCACTGTTGATCCAGATTGTCCCACTCCTCAGCGACGATTTGGCGTAGATCACTCAGGGCGGTCGGTGGGTCACGTCGTCCATGAACAGCCCCTTTCCAGTCTATCCCAGGCATGTTCGATAGGGTTCATGACTGCAGAACATGCTGGCCACTCTAGTTGAGAGATGTCGTTATCCGAAGGTAATCATTCACAAGATGTGCAAGATGGGGGCGCGAGTTGTCATCCACAAAGACGAATGCCTCGCCAATATGCCGTCTAAATGCTTGCACTATCGGTCATAGCACGGCACTCACACATCGTACAGCCGTTACCACCAGTGCGTTCACCAGTCCCACAAGATGCCACCCCAAAACAGCAGGGAACCTTCACCTTGCTGCGCTCCCTGGACAGTGTGTCTAAGGCATTCAGCATGACGGAGTTGCCTCCAAACGTGTCTCCGACGGGTTGTGTGGTTGAAGGCATATGCGACACTCATCGGTGAAGAGAACGAGATGCCAATCCTGAGCGCTGCATTCGACATGTTGTTGAACCATCTATATAGCACTACATGGTGTCGTGATTGCAAAGATGTACCTCGCCATGGACGTCGGGAGTGAAGTTGTGCATCATGCGGCCTACTGCGCCCAGTTTGAGTTGTAACACGACGTGCTGTGGCTGCCCAAAAAGCATTATTCAACATGATGGCGTTGCTGTCAGGGTTCCTCCGAGCCATTATGCTTAGGTAGTGATCATCAACTGAAGTAGTAGCCGTTGGGCGGCCTGAGCGAGGTGTGTCATCGACAGTTCCTGTCTCTCTGTACCTCCTCCGCGTCCGAACAACATGACTTTGGTTCACGTTGAGACACCTGGACGCTTAGCTTGTTGAGAGCAAAGTAACAATGCGGACGCGATCAATACGCGGTATTGACCGTATAGGCATGGCTGAATTACAAACAGCTGAGCTGTGTACCTCTTTCCTTGTGGCATGACTGGAACTGATCGGCTGTCGGGCCCCCTCCGTCGAATTCGCGCTGCTCATTCATGCACGGTTGTTTACATCTTTGGGTGGGTTTAGTGACATCTCTGAACAGTCAAAAGGACTGAGTCTGTGATACAATATCCGCAGTCAACGTCTATCTTCAGGAGTTCCTGGAACCAGGGTGATGAAAAAAAAATTTTAATGTGTGTATATAACGTCAAATACTCAACTTATAGTGGTTGTAGAGGGGCGTGACTGAGTAGATAATATATTGATTTTGAACCCACGTACCGTTTCCATGCTACGACCATTTGAAAACGTGTAGGTAACGCGACGACTTTTACGAATAATAGATTAGGTGTGACTCAGTGCATCACTTGTTTCACAGTTATACTCATGAATAACCAAGAAAACTGCTAGTGTACTCGTTGATGGATTCTCTTCAACGTGACGCAGTACGGCCTCCTGCAATTCGCGTTTACGGCATCTCCTTGGAGAACCAGTTACGCCAGCAAAGATTGAATGTACCTTTTCTCTAAGCCGTTGCGTAATCTTGGCGAAAAATGTATCCAATGGAATCTGGCGTTCTGGATAACGATCGATAAAGGCAACAAGCAGCTCTTTCACTACCGTGAGTTTCGCCATTCAGAAGGATCATGTAGCTGTACTCAGCCATGTTGCTCTAACATTCAGAGATAGATGAATGAGTCTTGAACGAGGTCAGAGAGGTAGGATAGACGCCAAATGAAATCAGCATCAGAAGCATCCACCTCTCACCGCGACTGCCCTGTTGCTTATCGGCCTACCTAAGAAGTTTTCAAATGAGTGCCGTTTTCGGACATACAGTATGTCGGTTATGGCCATGCGAGTGTTTACTCGACCATCACAAAAAAAATTGATTTAAATTGATCAAGAACTTTTGAGGTTTTTCGTAACTATATTAAACAATATATTGCTCTTATGTTATTTTAGAGCAGATGTATAGTAACGAAGAAGAAACAATAAGTATTTAAGACAAAGAATAGATGACTGAATTAAATGTACATTCGAGGACATTTATAATTCAGAAGAACAAGGATACTCAACAAATATGTACAAGGAAAATGTACCGTCCTCAGATCCCAGGCGAAATGGTCCTCATTGATATGGAGCAAGTTAGAAGAATTTTAACGTGATTTCATTTAAATGATAATAAGTAAGTTGTCATAAACTCGAAAACGTTCAGTACCCTAACGTGCATATCATAATTCTTGTTTTTAATATGGATCATCCAACAGAAAAATCATTTTACGACAGTTATTTATAATGATCGCACTACTGTAATCAATGAGTACGAAAGTCAGCATTATTTTATATTATTAGTTACATATACAGGTCAGTTTGTTCCAAGAAATTCATCAACGGAGTAGAACGAGTTAGTCATGAATAAACCCTTTCGGCTCCTCTTAAGCTGAAATTTACTGGTAGTGAAATTTTTCATGGGTACTGGCACGTTATTAAAAACGTGTGTTCCTGAATGATGGGCACCTTTCTGGACCAAAGTAACCAATTTTAAATCGTTGTGAAGGTGCTTCTTATTTATTGCATTCGTTTCATGAATGGAGCTTTAGGTTAGAGAGAGAGATACATTTTAATGACAAATCGGACAAAGAAATAAGTACAGTGGCAAGCAGTAGTTAGAATTCCAGATTTCCTGAACAGGTATGTGCAACATGCACTTGACTTTACTTCAAAAATAATTCTTGTTACTCGTTTTTGGAATAGGAAAGCTTTAGCTTTGCTCGATGAGTTACCCCAAAAATTAATCCTGTGCGAAATTATGTAATGAGATTAAGCATTGTATGCAAGTTTTTATATTTATAAACAGCCAATGTCTGACTACATTCACACTGTAAATACAGATTTCTTCAGTGTTTCAGAGCTTCTGTGGTATGTTTCCTCCAATTGATTTTATTATCTAGCTTTAAATCCAATAATTTAACGCACCCAACTTCTTCTATATGTTTGTCTACATTTTTAGGTATATACTGGCGGGAAAGACCTTAAAAGTTTTATATTATATATCGTGTCTTTTTTTGAAGTTTAGTAACATGGAATCGGCTAGGAACCATTTAGAAATGGCCATCGACATTTCTTTAATCGAGCTTTCTAAGAGTGTACTAGATTTCCAATTTATTGAAAACTCTGTGTATCATCTGCAGTTGGTTTATACCTGTTTGCTTTATACGCTTTCCTTTCGTAGTTACAACATATGTTTCTTGCCAGATGTAGAGGATTTGCACCATTCTGCAGCACTTCCTGTGACACCATACTATTATAATTTACTTAACAGGATATTGTGATTTACACCGTGAAACGCCTTTGAGAGATCGTAAAATACAGGACTAGTCTGCAGTTTATTGGCTGTGTGTGTAAACCACCTTCTCACTATCAGAAACCTTTAGAAATCTGAACCGTGACTCAGACAACATATTAGTGGTTGTCATATAGTGAAGAAGACGATTGTATATTACACTGATTAAAATATTCGAGAATGCTGGCAAAATTGAAATTGGACATGAATTTGACGGTTTTTCTTTGCGTCTCTTTTTCAACATTGGCCTAATATCAGCACATTGCAAGCATTCACGATAGGTTCCACCGAAAAATGGCGGGATAGACCGATAACTTAGTATGTAACTGTAGTCAGAAACTTTGTGGGTATTTTATGATAACCGCTACAATTTATGATTTTAAGCATTTCGTTGTGGACATTACATGTATTGGGCCATATTCATGTTATTAAAGTCGTTTGTGATGCCTTGTTTGAGCTATTCCAGGGTAGTATCTACTGATCCTGCTAATCCCATCTTTTCAGTAATAGATATGAACTACTTATTACAAGGTTTGACAGTACTGCACACATGTTTTACCAATTATCTTTGACCCTTAATGCTATCTGCTCCTCTTCATCTTTGGTTTTGCCAATCTCCTACTTTGATATAGCCGATACTGTCTTTATTTTGTTATCTGATCTGAGTATTTTCTTCTTGTAATGCATTTGCTTTGATATCTATATTACAGACTTAAATATTTTGCGGCATGTGTTGTGGTAAGTTACAACATCAACATCAACTGACAGGTACAGTTTCCTATTTGTTCTGTATGACACCTTTATTCCCTGAGGCTCGTTTGTAGACTTTGGCCTAATCTCGGTTAATTTTGGGGAAATACAGGGCGTTTCAAAAAGAAAGAGCGGATTTCAAACATTTATTTCTCAAAAACTACAAATGATAGAAACACAATTCCAACGGTCCTTCACTCAATATGAGTACCAAATGTTACACAACAAATATCAAAACTGTACCTCAATATGAGCACCATTTGTTACACGACAAATATCAAACCGGTATCTCATTTCTTGCCACACACGACGCAACTGGTCTTTAGTTACCGAATTCACGGCCGCAACAATTCGATGTCGTACCTCTTGAAGAGTAGCGGGCATAGGTGGGACATAAACACAGTCCTTTATGTACCCCCACAAATAAAAATCGCAGGGAGTAAGGTCTGGTGACCTGGGAGGCCACAGACGATGACATTGATCTTGTGCTCCTGCTCTTCCAATCCACCGTCCTGGAATGGTGTTATTTAGGTACCGTCGTACAGGTTCAGAGAAGTGTGGTGGGGCGCCATCTTGCATGAAGATGAAGTGATTTGAATCTTCCTGAAGTTGAGGAAATAGCCAGTTTTCTAACATGTCCAGGTAAATGGTTCCTGTGATAGTTTTCTCCATGAAAAAGAAAGGTCCATAAACTTTGTTTACCGAAATTGCACAAAAGACGTTAACCTTTGGTGAGTCTCTTTCATGTTGAATAACGTCCCTCGGAGTTTCACTCGCCCAAATTCGTACGTTATGCCGATTAACTTTACCAGAAATGTGAAACGTTGATTCATCTGAAAAAATTAATCGTTCGGCAAAATTGTCCTCTTCCATGTCCTGTAGAATTGCAGTTGAAAATTCGAACCTTTTGTTGTGGTCGTCAGGACGCAATGCTTGCAATAACTGCAGTTTGTACGGCTTCATGTGCAGACGCTTACTCAGAACGCGCCATACCGTTGTTTTAGACATGTTTAGTTCGTGACTTGCCCGTGTCGTGGATTTTCTAGGGCTCCTTTCGTAAGCTGCACGGACACGCTCGACATTTTCATCCGATGTGCGTGGACGACCCGTGCTTTTTCGCTTGCAGATGCAACCATCTTCTACGAATCTGTGATGCCACTCATAAATTTGCTTATGACGAGGCGGCTGTTTGTTGAATTGACGGCGGAATGCACGTTGCACACCAACAATGGACTCTAACTTTGCAAATTGCAGCACACAAAATGATCGTTCCTGTGGTGTCGTCGCCATTTTCCTACAAACAAACGCCAGCGCCACTGCGGATTTGCATGGAACTTCTGCGCGGACCATTGAAAAACTTTGAACCTTTCTCTGACAAGAAACGTTTGAATTGTGTTTCTATCATTTGTAGTTTTTGAGAAATAAATGTTTGAAATCTGCTCTTTCTTTTTGAAACGCCCTGTACAGTAGTCAGACAAGTTAAGAACTTTTATAAATAAAAGTGTTATTTTTGTATTCATGCTCTGAACATCAATATTGTGGCGGTAAGCTTTACCGAACTGCTTCTGTCCATGTGCTCTTATTTCTTCACTCGTCATGGCTCACGATTTTTCTTTTATGATTGTTGATTCCTAAATTTCTTATCACATTTTTTTATTATCACTCTCTGTAGCGTCTGCAGTAGTTATCGTTGTTTCTTGGTTGAGTCTCATTGCTTTTATGTACATTATTTTGTCGTATAGGAAGTCGTTGACTCGAAATATGGCTAAATGATCTGCGTTACACTGCAATTCACAAAATACTTGTCCGCCTTCCGACTCTCGAACGGTACGCGGAAAAAAACGAGCACTCAAATCTTTCTGTGCAAGATCAGATTTTTGTTATTTTTCAGTTACAATCATGTCTTCTTTTGTAGATGGGCACCAATAAAATATTTCCGCAATCGGAAGAGAAAGTTGATGCTAAAAACTTCATGAGGAGATTCTGTCGCAACCAAAAACGCCTTTGTTTTAATTATTGCCATCCCAATTCACGTACGTTTCATTCTTTATGCGAAGACTGTAGAAAGTGTCCGGTTGGAAGGTAACGTTGGGATACCTATAATGAACCTCTGCCCCGGAATGTTCTATGGCACAGGGCCACTCTGAAGGTGCACCACTGTAAAACTAAACTCAATGGAAGATTTATATGCAAATAACTGATTTGTGGTACCACCAGTGAAACTGAAGTTGGTACAGTGTATGGCATTCCAAATTCACGCCCATTACCTTCAACATAGACAAAATTAATACATTTTCATAGAATGGTACCTTCTGGAATAGAGAATTTCAGTCAAAGTAACAACAGATTTACTACACATAGATCAAGAATGACATCAGACACAGACAGATATTCCATTCAAGAACCTGTTTAATGAAACACAGTATGTGCTGATGTACGCCTGACAAAGTTGTGGAGTGGGTGAAATAATTTACTACGTCTCCTACTTTAAATATTGATCCAGCTATCTGACTTTGTCAGTGATTGTGAATTACAACGCTGCGAGATAGCGCGGTAAGCAAACATTGAACAGCCACTGTTGCTGTTTTAAAGAGCACAATGCAGACAGTGAGCATTCACCCTAAACGTTGTCCATGAGTCAGAGCTACCAAAAGCTCCACATTCAACTGGAGGAGTCTGCAGTGCTGCCACCAGTGCGCCTCCGCGCCCACCCGAACAGTGGACCTCAGTCTACTTCTGTCTTTCCAGGATCCTGGACAGCATCTCCCGATCAAAAACGAAGACACGATCTAATGTGTATCCATACTCTCGCCCAAGTACATGATCCGATTAGCCTCGTGGCCAAAATCCAAATCCTTTTCTCCGTCACTTCACTATCATTTCTCAGAACACTACACATCTCGAAATACTAAAACTACAAATCTAAGTGCGGTAGCCAATCGCATAATTGTCTTCTCTCAGTACAGACACCTCCAGGAGAAAAGGCAACTTTCTGCCCTCCAATCTAATCACTTTCTGCGGCAGACGCCCTCCCTCACATCTTTTGACATCGTCATCGGATTCCCAATCAAGACAGTGTTCCTCTAATCGCGTGGGAGATCATTTGGCGCGAGTGCTTACGCAGAGTCTAAAAAGCGCAACACCTATCCAGCTGACAGTGTATCATGTGTTCAGCCTCCCATCGAAGTGAAATATTTTCATGATGCTTATATATTTAGATCTCACAGGAAGGTCTACAGAAAATCACTGGGTGGATACCAGTGGGATATGATGAATACACTATGCGCAACATGGATCAATTATAAGATCGACGGTCCGTCACGATTCGGTTAAACAAGCTGTGAAACAGCCTGTAGGAAGCCAAGGGGATAATGCAAGCGCTCCTATGCCCGATACAGGAGACAGACGCGGTCCTGCCCTTGCTCTTAGGGAACGGAAAAAATATATTGTAGTTAGGTGCTTACTTTTCAAGCCTTTTTAAGGCTTCTTTTAAGCCGCCGTTCGTCTTCCAGAATATAAAATTACTCCATACCAACAGGTAAGCCCCCCCCCCCCCCCTTCAATCTATCGTGTAGGTGCCCCTGGGATATGTATTATGGCCCACTAAGGGCACTTCTCTTCATATGGCTGGGTGACCCTCTGCTGTTCTCACCATTTTCTCCAGTTCGCCACGCTTCCAGCCTGCTGAATACACCTGCACCTGCGCCCCTTCCTTGTTATCTGAATGGACATCAATAAAGTGACCCTTCCAACAAAGGCGACATTTCTGTTTTCTATGGCCGGCAAGCTTCCCTTCGCCCAGCTGGAGCTATGACTGTCTAACAAAACCGTACTACCAAACACGAACTTTGTCCTGTCACTCAAATTACTCATTGCGATGAGATACCAATGAACTCAGCACCCAACCACAGTCAACGCTCTTTCATTAGCAACATTCAGGTCACTGTGACTTCCTAACTGGTTCATCTACATCTACATGCATACTCCGCAATCCACCATACGGTGCGTGGCGGAGGTTACTTCGTACCACAACTAGCAACTTCTCTCCCTGTTCCACTCCCAAACAGAACGAGGGAAAAATGACAGCCTATATGCCTCTGTACGAGCCCTAATCTCTCTTATCTTATCTTTGTGGTCTCTCCGCGAAATATAAGTTGGAAGCAGTAAAATGTTACTGCAGTCAGCCTCAAATGCTGGTTCTCTAAATTTCCACAGTAACGATTCACGAAAAGAACGCCTCCTTTCCTCCAGAGACTCCCACCCGAGTTCCTGAAGCATTTCCGTAACACTCGCGTGATGATCAAACCTACCAATAACAAATCTAGCAGCCCGCCTCTGAATTGCTTCTATGTTCTCCCTGAATCCGACCTGATAGGGATCCCAAACGCTCGAGCAGTACTCAAGAATAGGTCGTATTAGTGTTTTATAAGCGGTCTCCTTTACAGATGAACCACATCTTCCCAAAATTCTACCAATGAACCGAATACGACTATCCTCCTTCCCCACAACTGCCATTACATGCTTGTGCCACTTCGTATCACTCTGCAATATTACGCCCAAATATTTAATCGACGTGACTACTAATGGAGTATTCAAACATTACGGTATTCTTTTTCCTATTCATCTGCATTAATTTACATTTATCTTCATTTAGAGTTAGCTGTCATTCTTTACACCAATCACAAATCCTGTCCAAGTCATCTTGTATCCTGCTACACTCACTAAACGCCGACACCTTCCCGTATACCACAGCATTATCAGCAAACAGCCGCACATTGCTATCCACCCCCTCCAAAAGATCATTTATGTAGATAGAAAACAACAGCGGACCTACCACACTTCCCTGGGGCACTCCAGATGATACCCTCACCTCCGATGAACACTCACCATCGAGGACAACGTACTGGGTTCTGTTACTTAAGAAGTCTTCGAGCCACTCACATATTTGGGAACCAATCTCATACGCTCGTACCTTAGTTAGGAGTCTGCAGTGGGGCACCGAGTCAAATGCTTTCAAAGTCAAGGAATATGGCATCCGTCTGATACCCTTCATCCATGGTTCGCAAGGTATCATGTGAAATAAGGGCGAGTTATGTTTCGCAGGAGCGATGCCTTCTAAAGCCGTGCTGATGCACGGACAGCAAGTTCTCTGTCTCAAAGAAATTCATTATATTCGAACAGAGAATATGTTCGAGAATCCTGCTACAAACCGATGTTAAGGATATTGGTCTGTAATTTTGAGGATCCGTCCTTCTACCCTTCTCATATACAGGCGTCACTTGCGCTTTTTTCCAGTCGCTCGAGACTTTACATTGGGCAAGAGATTCGCGATAAATGCAAGCTAAGTAAGGGGCCAATTCAGTAGAGTACTCTCTGTAAAACCGAATTGGAATCCCATCAGGACCTGGCGATTTATTTATTTTCAACCCATTCAGCTGCTTCACAACCTCAGGGATGTCGTCCATACGGGAATCTGTACGAGACTCAAACGGCGGTATGTTTGTACGATCCTCCTGCGTGAAAGATTTCTCAAATGCAAAATTTAAAATTATTAGTGTCCTAACTGCACAATATCAGTAATTAAAGTGAAAAACAGGCGAGTCCAAGCGACTTCCTGTCTTTCAACTACGTCGCATTTATATGTTTTACCATGAACATGTAAGGTTGCTCAGTAAAAATGGGTCATCTCGCCTTTGAAGAAGGCAGCAAAATTTAGACTCATGGAATAGAGCTACAGCTGCAAGAATTGACAGTTAATGCAATAATCGATTGTTAGCACTCTTCTGTCAGCATTCAGTTTATTTCCTCAGTGAAGTTAGACACTTCTCTTTGCGGCCTGAAAATGGCTTTCTCGATAGATGAAAACTTTAAATTGTGCCAGCATATATGAAGACTGGTCCGATTAAAAAGACTCGCAACATTTTTGGTGTCACGTACCCATACAGACAATTATAAGCAAAGGGAGTCTCTATAAAAAATGGCGCATCTACGGATCTGTGCAAAATCTAAAACGGCAAAGAATTGCTTCAGTTCACACACCAGAAGTAATTGTAGAAATTTACCGAAGAATTATTCAAAGCCCTAAGAAGTCGACACGCAAATTGCTATGAAAAGCGCATGTAATTGGGAGTAGCCAGCGGATATTGAAAGCTCGTAATCAGAAGCCATATTGTGCGACGGTTGTCCACCAATTACCGTAGTATGACAGTCATAAACGTATATATTATTGTATGTAGCTTTTGAATAACATCAACGACGATTTGATACGCCCTTTCCATCACATCACGAGTTTTGAATCATGATTTCTTCTTTCCGGTCATTTGAATTCGCAAAACACGAGGTACTGAGAAACGGCGAATATTATCACTGCGTGTCAGCAACCACTCCATGATGAAAAAATCGGCCTTTGGGCTGGTGTAGCAGGAACGAGCATCATTGGACCTATATTTTTGTCACCGCCCTAAACATTGCTTCACATTTGGAAATTTTTTATACGTTTTGAGCTCGAATCGCTGAATATGAAAGACAATAGCCTTCTTCCAGCAAGCAGGGGCAACATGCCTCACGTCTAAGGTTTCCTTGGGACAAGTCAATGACGTCTTCACTGAGGAACGATCTGCCAGCAAATATTTATGGCCGCCGCGTTCGCCGGATCATACAACATCTGACTATTTCCTGTGGTGACACTTGAAGGGAAAGGTCTACGATGCAAATGAACCAATACAGGGAATTAAAGATATCAGAGCCGGCCGATGTAGCCGAGCGGTTCTAGGCGCTTCAGTCTGGAACTGCGCGACCGCTACGGTCGCAGGTTCGAATCATGCCTCGGGCATGGATGTGTGTGATGTCCTTAGGTTAGTTAGGTTTAAGTAGTTCTAGGGGACTGATGACCTCAGATGTTAAGTCCCATAGTGCTCAGAGCCATTTGAACCATTTTTGAAATATATCAGCAGTGAAGGTCGCCCATCGATATCGAAACGTTACATCGATTGTTCCTGATTATGCTTTGAAGTCCACAGCTGTGTGTAGATGTTGCAGGGGTCACTTTCACCATCTTCTATCAATGCATTTTTCACTGTGTTTTTCATAGTAAACAAATGATAGGCTGTTTCACCTCTTCGTTTCTGTAATTTCGCTGCATTTTCTTTACACTCACACGGGCTATTTTTCTGTGTTCTACCCTGTATCTAATTTAATTAAATCTGTCTCTTACTCCCCTGTATTTTTCCTCCACTCCCGTCATTAATAATGTCATTTATTTAGGCAGTATAATTTCCTGCTATAGTTGATGAAGACTGATGTCCCCGCATTTCAGTTGATAGATTAGCAGATTCTATCATTGCTATCTGCTGATACGGAAATGGTGTATGGCAACATCTCACTTGTATTCCGCGAACAACCAAATAACAGCGACTACATACTCAGTATGATATATAGAGAACTTCCATAGCCACTCATATATAAATGCAATTTTTGAAACGGAGCTTTGGAAGATTTCTAAAGTTGTTCCAACAAAAGTCGTTTTGCCGTCATGGTAGCAGGTCTGCAGGTCAACGATTCCAATGTATTTGTGACGTCGAGGGTAAAAGAGAAGTCGGGTTCAAGTTTAATGACCTTTATATGCAAACGCTGTGGTCGAAATGGTTGCGGGTATTCCAGGCGGTACCACACTACGGGTTTTCTGCCCCTTAATGGGACGTGAACATGTTGACTGTTGGATATGTGTCGCTTAGAGGGCAGCACCTGTCCGCACTCCGGAGTCTGGTTCACCCTGCGGGAATCGACCGTCGTCCTCCAGAATGCGAGTCCAGTGTGCTAGCTACTGCTTGTTATCTATGGATCACCCATTGAGACTGATAATGAGCTGATAGCGCGCATTATGGCAGCCTCCGATGGATGCCTCCCCTTTGCCAAGAATGTTGAAAGACAGCACCATTAAATTCTGCGTCATTCCATGGCGCGCATTCAAGCAGGAGAGCAGAATTTCGAACGTTATTTGTAGCCGTCTTCAAATAAAAGCCATTGAAGTTCTCCCCAACTTCTCATTTACGTAGACGCCACAAATACATTGAACGTTGCCCTCCAGACCTGCTACCATGACAGCTCGTATGGCATGTTGTGTGCCTACCCTTTTTGGCGGCGCGCGACGCTGTTCAACGACGCCTAGTGCTGTACACTTGTATGGGATGTGATCATGAATTGCTATGTGAAAAATGTTTGATATGACCCCCTGTACGAGCCCTCACATTTTTTACATTCATTTCGGGTACTATCTAACACTGTGCATCCGCACGTAATTGTACAGACTACGCCGAGAACGTAGACCATTTCGCCTTTTTATGGCTGTGTTGTTGAACTCGTAACTTGGTAAATCTGTCACTAAGAATACCTGTCACCACATAAAGTAAAAAATATGTTCGGATAAGTGATGGAATCTGTTCCTGTCCTTGTGGCGTGAGTACTGAGTGAATGGTGGGAGTCAGAAAGATAGAAAAACGAATAATTAAAGGATGCCCACAAGGATCGATCTATGGACCAATATTCTTTGATAATTTGGATTCAACTCACCGTACGCCTATCAGAAAACTGAAGCGTCACAGAAGGGCAGAGGTGGTACAGTAACAACAAACTTCATGTTACTGTCATGGTACTGGCATATACACTGTTAAAAGTGGTACCTTTTCAAAAATGGATCCAATCCTGTAATACTACTGAGTAAATCTTGACCTAGATGGACAATTAGGATAGGAACTACTTAACAGATGATTATTTTATATCTCTTGAGGCCTGTAAATGGGTGTTTAACCGAATCAGAGACGCATACATTATTACCAGTTTAATCAGGTGTCAAGTATTGGTCGGCTCTGAGCACTATGGGACTTAGCTTCTGAGGCCATCAGTCCCCTAAAACTTAGAACTACTTAAACCCAACTAACCTAAAAACATCACACACATCCACGCCCGAGGCAGGATTCGAACCTGCGACCGTATCGGTTGCGCTGATCCAGTCTGTAGCACCTAGAACCGGTCAGCCACCCAGGCCGACTGTCAAGTATTCTTCTAGGCTTTATGAGGAGGAGAGGCCACTAATTTGATACATTCTGTGGCTGGAACCTGGGTTAGCACCATCGTGTATAATTGCTTGCCTACTCCTCAAAATATGCTGTCATCTAGAAAGGCCACAGAAGTGGCACGCGTAGTTGCATATCGTCGCTGCACAAATACACTCGAGCTGGCGCTTGGCGCATGTTACTGTATAATGTGCTGTTGGCATGGAGAGCAGAGAGCAGCCCTCTCACGTCCCCATCGCTCACCCTGCTGTGTAGCAAGCAAACAAGTGTTCAAACGGGCTCCAGCCGGCGGAGCACCAGCCGAACACGTTTCTGCGCGAGTGGACATTAACAAGGCAAGTTGGTGCCAGACAAAACATGCCCAGCATCAACCTGCGAGGTATATTAAAGTACGTACTAACGTCTGTGTACAATACATTTAGAAATTGATATACTGTATCTTATAGTTATACGATAGGATGCAGGAAAATTAATGTACCGGTTGATCAAAAAGTCAGTAGAAATTTGAAAACTTAATAAACCGGTGAATAATGCCGATAGAGAGGTAAAAAGTGACACACATGCTTGGAATGACATGGGCTTTTATTAGAACCACCCCACATTGCAAGACGCGTGAAAGATCTCTTGCGCGTGTCGATTGGTAATGATCGTGTGCTCAGCCGCCACGTTCGTCATGCTTGGCCTCCCATGTCCCCAGACCTCAGTCCGTGCGATTATTGGCTTTGGGGTTAACTGAAATCGCAGCTGTATCGTGATCGACCGACATCTCTAGGGATGCTGAAAGACAACATCGGACGCCAATGCCTCACCATAACTCCAGACATGCTTTACTGTGCTGTTCACAGCATTATTCCTCGACTACAGCTATTGTTGAGGAATGATGGTGGACATATTGAGCATTTCCTGTAAAGAACATCATCTTCGCCTTGTCTTACTTTGTTACGCTAATTATTGCTGTTCTGATCAGATGAAGCGCCATCTGTCGGACATTTTTTCGAACGTTTGTGTTTTTTTGGTTCTAATAAAACCCCATGTCTTTACAAGCATGTGTGTCAATTTTTACTTCTCTATCTACATTATTCCGTGATTTATTAAGTTTTGAAATTTACACTGACTTTTTGATCTCCCGGTATATGTAATCACTAACATCTTTCGTACCTCTGTCGTTACTGCAACAAAAGTCTGCAATCATTATATATTACCGCTATTGATACCTGGCAATCGATAATGTGATTTTAATGTAAAGAATCAAATATTTCGGGATTGCTTAACGGAGAACTGAAATAAACCTTCTGGGAATTACACCTGGAAAGAGAAAAACAGAACAACACGTCAGGAAACAAAATGCAGTTAAAGACGTGAGTATGAGTGCAGTAGAGCAGAAAATGAAGCCATGTAAATGAATTACATGAGAAGACTCCAAAAAGTCAGATACTTTGTCAAGGAAAAGAGCTTCTGTTTGATACTGCACTGTACTTCAAAGTGACTTAAATGCATGACACTACTTTTTAACACAGTCATCGAGACTCCGCTAACGGTCCGAACGCACTACCAATCGGTCAGCTATTCGGCGATAGAAATCCGCTCCTACGTCACGGAGCCATTCAAGAGCCGTTCTGTGTTTGTCTTCATTAATGGAAAATCTCTTTCCCTGCAGATGTTCTTTCAGCTTGCGAAAACATGTAAATCGCATGGTACAAGATTGGTCTTCCCGATCAGCGTCACTCATCTCTGTCCGACCTTGGTCTAATTGACACCATTTCCTTCCTGCTACGTTATCAAATTGCTTAATATTAGATACAATAACATGCATGGAATATTTTCTAAGATAATTAGAAATTTTAAGTCCTGAGACCATTACTGGCTATCAAACTCTGCTCACACAGTGGTAGTCTCACTAGAGAAACACGAAGTGAATAAAAAGATTAATATTTTCTGCAAACAGTGGTGCACAGCTTCATTGCATTTAGAGAGCAGCACGGCGGAGTCGCCAAAAACTATTTGTTTCGATCTGGCGACCATCTTCATGTCACAATTAACACTACATCATAATAAAGGAAGACTTCTTAGAGTCAAATAAGTAGTTGTTACATATTGCAGCATCTGACACATGCACATGAAGTTATTATATATTTTAGTTGTCTTCACTGCAATATAATATGATAATAAGTAGATGACAGTCAGTTTCTGCTGACTAACAACTACACCCAGACCGAATAAAGTAATTTCAGGACCTTTGTAGTCAACCGAAACCGGTTATCATTTTGCGTGCGCTGATGTAAAACTTCCTGGCAGGTTAAACCTGTGTGTCCGACCGAGACTCGAACTCGGGACCTTTGCCTTTCAAGGGCAAGTGCTCTACCACCTGAGCTACCCAAGCACTACTCACGACCCCCCCCCCCCCCCCACCTCCACAGCTTCAATTCTCCTAATCTTGTTGTTGGTAAATTATATTCCGATCAAGATAATTAAAACTTATGATACATAATACATATCGGTCTGCTCCATCCATATCAGGACTTCCCATATTATCTGATCATAATGAATAGTGAAGAATGTGTAACATAACAAATGAGACTACTTCTGTCAGATGCTGTAAATGGAAACAATTACATATTTGACAAAAGTGAATATTTCTTAAATTTAATGTTGGGTTATTATCAACTGAGCGAGGCGGCGCATTGATTAGCACACTGGACTAGAATTCAGAAGAACGACGGTTCAAACACACGTCCAGCCATCCTGATTTAGGCTTCTCTTCACGTCCCTAAATCGCTCCAGGCAAACACCGGAAGGATTCTCTTGAAAGGACACAGCTGACTTCC
This sequence comes from Schistocerca americana, assembly GCF_021461395.2. Classification (NCBI taxonomy): domain Eukaryota; kingdom Metazoa; phylum Arthropoda; class Insecta; order Orthoptera; family Acrididae; genus Schistocerca; species Schistocerca americana. The sequence continues at coordinate 266,398,803 of NC_060124.1, read as the reverse complement.
TTCCCCATCCTTCCGTAATCAGATGGGATTGATTATGTCACTGTCTGTACCCTCCCCCAAATCAGCCAACAAACCAACGGTGAATGTGTGACTTCATCACAGTCACTTGACCGAAACCGACTGTCTGTGAAATATATATATATATATATGTGTGTGTGTGTGTGTAAGTGTGTGTGTGTGTGTGTGTGTGTGTGTGTGTGTGTGTGTGTGTGTATTCACAGACAGACGGTCAGTTTTGATTGTTATACAACGCCTTTTCTAAAAATAGTCATTTCTTCATTTTCTGTAAAAATAACAGTGGATTATGTGATAATAATGCCTGATATAAGCTCGGATATCTCATATAGATTACTACTTTACCGGTATTTCAAAACCAGTTTCTGATTCATTTTTGAAGAAGAATATATCTCATTTGTTATGCGAAGGTAGGTTAACTCTTTCAGACAAGATCATATCGGTACCTCAGACATTTCTTGTAGTTTGATCTGCAGCTTACTGCTATAAAAGTTAAACAGCCTACCGTCAAACTGGTTAGCGAAAACATAAAAATGTACAGCTGAATAGATTGTTTCATAGAAGTACTACCGTATAGGGGGGAGCTGTTACGGTACCTAAAGAAACTCAAAGTTCAAAATTGACGCATAAACATGACATAGCTATACTGTAATTTTGTCCTCTGTATAATCAAATGGGTACCTATCAGTACAGATAAGCTACTAAGAAATTATTCCACTTATTACTCAGCATCGTATCTAATCTTTCATTCCGGAAAAGAATTTACCTTTAATATTCGACAAGTATAAGAACTTTTAATAAAATCACATGTTGAAGAAAAGTACTGCCAATAGTTTTAGTGCAAGCAGCACAATGTACCTGACTTATTCGAGAATTCCACGACGAGACTGGGAAAACGTTGGCGCCTTCTTTGGGACACCAGTGAAAACCCCACTAAAACGTTTTTACGGTGATTAGAGTTATCTGTGTTTCTGCACTTTTGTTATTGGCAAAGACCGAAAAATGGGCAAGAAAGGAAGGGAAAAAATGGAGATGTAGTGCCAAGATTCTCGCTTTTGTAGACATATAAGTGTATCAGTGTACTTTTCAGTTCTAAATAACTCTTTTAATGACGATCGTTAATATATGTAAAAGCATACTTGAATTTGATAATAGTTTACCACTGTTTACAAACCAGCTGTTATGTACACAGTGTGTGCTGGGTGTCGAAGTATTCTTCTGAGTGTCATCTCCTTTTTAATTTGATATCAAATGGCCAGCTACTAAGAGGTATTCATTATCGATTAAAGTACTTTAAAAACATTCATGTAGACGAACGACACAGCAAACACCACTTATGGCTGTGTATAGTAATTACCCCTTTCATAAACAAAGCCATCTCAAATTCCTTGAAATACTTACCTTCTAAAGATGTAAATAGGGTCATATGAGATCATTTGCCTTTTCAGCTTTTATATGAAATTTGCAATCACATCTGGATTTTATTGCAGCATTTATTACAGATATATGAAGTAGGTAATGACTTCGATTTAACTGTGTGCCATTGCGATATCGACCGAGCTATTGTTACTTGGTCGAATGTACTGGTTTTTATATATGCCAACACCAATCGATGGCAACACATCTGCTACAAAGCGTGTGGTGATGTGGTGGTCTGCAGTAATTTTTGTATGAATAGACGTCCAAAACGGCTTTCTAAGTGTCATGTGTGAGCCGAATATTCCAGAGTCCTCTGTTACTCTGTGAAGTTTAAATTGATTCACTAATAAAGTAAGTGATAACAATGGGATGCTGAGACCTGTTGTGGTCACTTGGTTTATCTACTGAAAATGATACCATAACTTATGAACACCGAGGAGACGGAAGAATGGTAATAATACATTCATATATTGTGTAATGGGTACAAAACTCTACCAGTACACCGAGGAGACGGAAGAATGGTAATAATACATTCATATATTGTGTAATGGGTACAAAACTCTACCAGTAACCGTGCAGTGGTGAAGAATCTGAGGTGACTCCTACAGAAGGAGACCATGTACTTAGGACATAGGTCACTGAAACGCAAACAAAATTTGAGAACAATAAATCGCCTGTAATAATGTAGCATCATCTTCAAGATAGCTCCAGAAAAAAAAAAAACACTTTGTACACTGCATCAATTAGTGACAGGTTGATGTACCTGGTGTTATTCAATGAAGCTACCACATGTGTATAAAGATGCAAATATAAAATGTAACATTAGTATGCAGATACGAACGAACTTTGTATTGTGAATTGCCTTATGTGTATTTAAGAATGACCAACATTATGCTAGATAATTAAACAATATTGGTATCAGGTCTACAGAGTAAAAGCCTTAATGCAGAATCTTTTGGGTTTGATGCTTGTGGTCCATAAACCTTTTACATTCCTGACTGGTATATGAAAGACTTGTTTTATTTCATAGAGAAACTTGAAGGGCTACCTGTGGCTTCTGGGATAATTCTTGTATGCTTCAGCATAATGTTTTGGACAAAATATATTTGGGTGTTGTACCTCTTCATTACAAACTTCTTAAGCGTCTAAATTGCTGATCAATTTTGTTCAAAATGACACTGACAATGTTTCATTATAACAGCGTATTAATTCTGTAAACATTAGCTGTTCCAGTTAACTCTAATGTATTTACCTACTTTGACAATCTCCTGACAAATGATCATTGTAGTAAGTATGATATTCAAATGATTTATATTTTTGTATGTTATACTTTCTGAGATGTTCCATACTCATGACAATCATTTCATTAGTTTCGCCTATGAAATGAAAACTAAATCTAATCTAGCGAATGTTTTCCGAGGGGATTTGACTGCTCTTTTTCGATATAGTGTTTCAACCTGTCAGTTCTAATGACGAGAAGAATTTTATAAGTAACTTCTCTGTGTCGCAATGGGCCCCTTGGTTGCTACAATCACTAATTTTTATAAGGAAAAATTGGAACAATCAGCACCGCAAAGAAACATACCAGATACCGTCTCGAGTATACGTTTGCGGCTACTAACTTCGTCTATCGTCACAGGACGAAAAACCTTTAAGAAACATAATAAATAATATAATCGCAAAATCCATTTTACCATGGAAATGGAAATATCATTCTTAGATGTTCTAGTGTGAGAGAGACCCTGGAAGTCTGGAACACAAATTTTCCTGAAATTAACCCATACGGACAGATATCTGCAGAAGTATTTGAACCTTTATCCACAGTAAATGGGGCATGATTGAAAGTTGTGTCGACAGAGCCTAAAACATTAGCACCCCTGCATACATGTACACTGAATTAAAACGTCTGAATCAATATTTCGAGAAAACTGGCTCTTCAGGAAAAGACGTAATAGAGTCTTGCAACAAAATAACTGCAGGCCGAAGGACCACGATAAATCGCATCAATGGAAGAAAGTTTCTCTTCACTTTATTAAAAATGTTGATGACCAGATCGGACAGATTTCATAGAAATACAGCTTCAGACAGATTTTTAGACCAACAAAAGGTATAACATCACTACTATCTGTAAGTGATAGACGTCGGCATGTTTGGTACATAAAATTCGGTGTAGGTGTGCTGGGTACACATAGTAACTACAAATTGAAGTGTCACTACAGAGCTGCAGGAACGAAAGTTTTTACCGACTAAGAAAAACAGAAAAATCACAAGCAGCAGATCATGTTCTTGATTTACGAAACCATGAAGTGAAGTTTCCGGAAATCATTTTTTTAACAATAGCGCATCACTATCCACGGCTTTATAGAAAAGTCATAGCAGTTTGGGGAAATTTTTGACAGGAAAACAGAAGCTTGAAACGTTATCGTACTTGGACAGCAACTCTACAGAATCGATATTTAGGTTTTGTCATGTGCATGCGACACTCGATAGTCAATATTGACCTCTGACAACGGTTATCTCTGCCAGTCACGTGTAAACTTCTACCACTCTTCTTCTCCGTAGTATTTAGGTCGCTCACGGTAGTCCGGCATGTCAGTTGGCTAAGGTCAACTGAACCAGGAGAATCTCTCAAGAGGTCCAGAGCAACTCTGAGCGAAACGCTAGAAACGGAAAAGTTCCATTGTCCAGGACATTGGAACAATGAAGAATAACACATACTTGGATGTACTGCATCTCATGTACATACAACAAGCATTAGACGTAGCAAAGAGATACATCATGGAAGGAACAAATGAGATACGTTGTTAGAGAGCGGACGTTTGGAAGGCACTGTACACTTGGCCAAAAGCCAAGACCAAGCACATTAGATCCTCACCGAAATATAGATCACGTTAACGGCGTACAACTTAAAATTAAATAAAGCTAAGAATTAGACACTTCATGTAAAAAGTAGGCAGGAGAAGGTTGGGTAATATCAGACAGTGGATTTTATCGAAGAAGAGCTACTTCTGAACCGCTAATGCACCTGAGAGTAGCTGACGCGTCATTGTACTCTGTTGAATGAACAAAACCGATCACACTATTCTGAATCAAAACAACAGTGTATTTCGGAGTGATCAAGTTGTCTGTTTGTAAGTAAGTAACATTAAACTTTTATTGCATCTCTATAAACAGGTGATACGATTCTCTGTTTTGGAGATGTGGTCATACCTGTTCCATGTAATAACTAACGTAATATTAAACTACCATAACGGTATGTTGCGGTTGGTTAAGACAAAATCACTTACTGTTTGTACCGACCAAAACAGTACGTAAACTTGACAGTGATAGAGTAATGCGAACCAAAATGGGATGATAATAAAATGAAGCAAATCTTAGAAAAATAAAGACATATTGAAATGACCGACAGGGAACAGAACGACTAATATTCAGTTTCAAGAAGTATATTTAGGTAATGATAGTTTATAGAAGAAAACAGACGTGGCAATGAAACATGTTTTAGGAAATAAAATTATTTTCCTGAACTTTCAGTGATAAACAGAAAAGACTGGCATACTCATGTTAAAAATTTAGATAGCCACCTATTGCCGCGGAATAAAAATTACTTTTAAATTTAATATATGAAAATCAGAGTAACTGGAAATAGAGCTCATTTTTTTCATTTCGGGTAGCACAGCAAAATATTTTTGTTAAAAGGAAATTTGAATTTATCCACCTCCGTTGTTTTTTAAAAATATTCACTTTGTTACACCTTACACGATTGGCCTATTTCGGCCTTGCAGACCATTTTCAAGGGCATTATTTGCCAATGTATTGGGTATACATTGATATAATGGGGTAACTATATCATACAAGTCACTGCGCTCGAATACTGCCTGTAAAACAGAAATAGGTCAGTCCTGAAAGATGTAATAAAGTGACTACTCGGAAAGAACAGCCGTAGTGGAAAGATCTCAAATGTCTTGAAATTAAATCATCGGTTCAAATCGAAAACTTCCAGATGTCTTGAAAATAAATCATCGGTTCATATAGACATAATTGGAAACGTATAAAGACTTTTACAACGATTTTATGAAAACAAATGATGATTTAAGGCTGAAGACAGGCTAATTAATGAGTTTGGAATTATAAGCAGATTTCATCTGGAAAAAAATTGACAAAACGTTTTTTATTATTGCAGAATAGGAAAGAGAGTATCTCGTATACGACACGTGAGTTCGGGTGCCAACCATTGAAACAATTTCGTTTTTCGTAACGTGTGACCAGTTCACGAAATTTCAATCACCAACTTCCTCCTATGAATAAGAAAATATTCTGTTGAGCTACATAGGGAGAAATTTTATCATAATAAAAGAAAGAGAAAACAGAGGCCAGGCGGACAGATTGTGCTGTTAATTTTTTCCAGTGTGCTATTCGAGTGGGAAACTTTCTAGAAATAGTCTACAAGTTGTTTCATGAACCGTCTGCCAAGCAGTTACGAGTGAAACGGAGTAGTCACGTAGATATACATTCTTTTTAACCCTGGTGAGCTGAAGGAAATGTTATATGTTCAAGCTTATAACCATTATGCGATAACTGAACCTTTTGCAACAAAGATGACTTTTATTCTGACTGCAAATTCATATCGTCAAAACTTTAAAGGAAAAGTGAAAAGATATTGGTACCAGACGTACCGTCCGCTATACACTATATGGTGGCTCGTGTTTCAGATGCATGTGCCGACCATGGTGATCAGACTGAAGAAGGAAGTACTTGAACAGGATTATGACCACGGATTTTCTACTCTCCACGATTATGAAAAATATAGAGGGTACGGGGCGAAAGAGGAATGATCTGAAGCTATGTACCCTCTACCACACACTGCTCAATGACTCGTGGTTTATAAATGGAGAAACGAACGAGAGGAACCGGATATTCGATTTTTTGTGATATGCTCAACAAATCACGAATTCGCCAACACGAAAAATAAAATGAAGGCGTCTATCGGCAACCTGCGTGAGCCCTAATAAAGTTCAGATCGTTAAGTCGAGAAATATCGCAAGAAACAACCGAAAACATCGCGAAGAGATGGAATAACTAACGAGGTGCTCAACTGGAGAGGGGTAGGATTTCTCCGAAGAAATGATGCCTTAGACCGATAAAGCTTCAGAGAGCTCGAAACTCAAAGGACTGTGAGACAAGTGCCGAATTACATGCGTTAAGGCTGCTAGAGGACACCTTGGATATAATACACCATAAAATAGTCCTATCCTTGTTGTTAAGAAATTTGATTGCAGTAAGTTGTACCATTAACTGCAGAAAAAATAGTGAGTCAGATAAAAATCTTCGGGAAGTTGAATGTACTTTGTCAAGTAAATAACAAGACAGAGCATTTGAGTGATGATACAGTTTACGACAATGGCAAGGAATGTGTTCTCCCTTCACCATTCCCTCCGTCCCACCTCACTGCCCCCCGGCCCCTCGTGTCACTTAAGCGTTTACTAATGTCATGTGTAATGGCTTATAGCTGTCGGAAAACTCATTAGCCAACAGTGCCAAATATATATATATATAGTACAAAGAGTGAAATTTCTTTTGCGAGCCAAATTTTTTAAACTTAATCCGTATAGATACATACATTGACAATAATTTATTTACTGTCTTCCTTAGCTGACCATTGCGAAAACGTCCGCAATTTGATTGAGCTAAATTCTCTGAGGTCGAACCCTTCCGACGCTGCCATGTACACTCGTCTCACGCGTGTGTCACCGTACTTCGGTTTTTAACAACGCGGTCGCTTAAAATACGGTAAACTGAAAGTGACAGCTTTAATACACGAGTATCGGCGGTAAGTCTTTAGTAGAACACTACTGTTCAAAGGAATTCATAGTCAGGAAAAGCGCGCTAGGTAAACCACTACGGTGAAAGCGTAAAAATCTGGAGGAATGTGTCTTGTATTTCGGCAAATGAAGAGAGCGTCAATCAGATTCCAAATGTGTTGGTTTTCAATGAATTACATAGCTTCATGACTACCTGCGGCTACCTGAGACAGACTTTTGCAAAAATCCGCACCAACGTATTCTATTCATCGAGATAACTGGTATGGAATGCTCTGACGAAAACATCATGTGATCTACAGCATACGTAAGAACTGACAGAGTGTTTGGTGACCCCAACGCTCGCTTTTTTCTGACCAAACATGCATCAGTGTTTGCATAGACAGTCTTAACACGGACGTACTTTTGCATATACACTATCTGATGAAAAGTATGTAATGTGGAACCTCACGGGAGGTTGACTCGCAAATATAAAAGGAGGCGGGTAGTATTATTTGTCAGCAGTGAAGCAGTAACAGCAAAATGGGATTGGTGAGGAGATACCAGTAGCTTCGAACGTGGGCTGAGTAACAAATCCGCTAGAAGCATCTCTGCTTTTTTGAAGTAAGGTAAGTGATGTAATTGTGCAGTGGAGACGTGAAATAACAACCACAGTTAAACCTAGACCAGCAGGGACAGTCAAGCATTGCAGCGGGTGTAGGAAATGTCATTAAATGAGCGGAAGGAATCACTCTTGAGTTCCAAAGTTCTTCCAGCAGTCGAAATAGCACGATCCCTATGGGTTGTGTGTTAAAAGGAATGGGGTCCAATGGTCCAGCGATTCCTCATAATCGACATATTTTTGTAGTATATGCTAAGAGCCTCTTGAGCTTACGTAAAGACCGACGCCACCAGACACTGGACGACTGGAAACGAGCGATCTGGAGTGGTTAATCACTAGTATGTGACACTGCGGTCTGCCATCATGTGTAGTGCCGAGAGGAGGAGGAGGAGATTACTGTGTAACGTCCCGTCGACAACGAGGTCATTAGAGACGGAGCACAAGCTCGGATTAGGGAAGGATGGGGAAGGAAATCGGCCGTGCGCTTTCTAAGGAACCATCCCGGCATTTGCCTGAAGCGATTTAAGGAAATCACGGAAAACCTAAATCAGGATGGCCGGACCCGGGATTGAACTGTCGTCCTCCCGAATGCGAGTCCAGTTTGCTAACCACCGCGCCACCTCGCCCGGTGTGTAGTGCCAACAGTAAAATATGGAGGTGATAGTCGTTTGGTATGGAGAGATTTTTATGGTTAAGATGCGGTCTCCTTATTACACTTAAGATAACGTGGAAGGATATGAAGACTTTTTACGGCCTTGTGTTTTGCATACAGGGCAGGAACATTTTGGAGACGATTATTATTTTAAACGCTTCCCACGCCCGGGTTCCCGGGATCGATTCCCGGCGGGGTCAGGGATTTTCTCTGCCTCGTGATGACTGGTTGTTGTGTGATGTCCTTAGGTTAGTTAGGTTTAAGTAGTTCTAAGTTCTAGGGGACTGATGACCATAGATGTTAAGTCCCATAGTGCTCAGAGTCATTTGAACCATTTTACTGCTTTTATCACGATGCCAATGCACCATGTCAGATATCAGCAACTATGATGCAACGTATTGTGGACAATAATATTTTTGAAATTTAACTCTTCTGCCTAGAGACCTGCCGTGAATACAGTGGAACTCATAACGGATGACTTAAGATACCAATTTCCTCTGGTTTTGTCTGATGGACTACAATCTCTGCACAGACACTGAGACATCTCATTGAAAGTGTCCCCAGCGCAGTTGAAGCAATGTAGGCGAAGGGTGGAAAGACGACATGATTCTTTCTGTTAGATTAAAACAGTGTGGTGGACGAGGACTCGAACCTGGGACCTTTTAATATTGCTGACAAGTGTTCTACCGACTAAGCTACCCAAGTACCACTCATGACCTGTCCTCACACCCCCTGTTTCTTGAGTATCTCGTCTTCCAAACTTCCATGAATTTATGCATAGCTTTCAGGGCTAGCACTCCTGGAAGGAAGGACGAGCCTTGGCTACAAGCTCGGCCATTGTTTCCGGAGGGAATTCGTACTCTGTCCCCGAGTGTGCGCTGGTATCGAACTTCCTGGCAGATCGTAACTTTGTGACATATCATGAATCAATACTGGGAGCTTTGCCTTTCGTGGACAAGCGCTCTACCGACTGAGCTACCTAAGCACGACTCATGTCTCTACCCCTCACAGTCCACTTCCTTTTTACATTCCAAATTTCACCGAACTTCTCCCGTGTAGCTTCCACGACGTTATTGCGGAGACATGGCTTAGGCACAACGTGAGGGATCGCTTCCACAAGGCATTTTCTGTCCGCAGTCGATTGTGAGCTGATATGAAACTTTCTGACACTGTCTGTACCTCTTCTCCTCCATTCCAAATTTCCCAGAAGTTATCTTGCGTACCTTGCTGGACTATCGCTCTTGGAAGAAAGAATACTGTAGAAACATGGCTTAGCCAGAATGTGGCGGATGGTTTCTGAAGGTAATTGCTGTCTGGAGTGGACTGTACGCTTATATGAAACTTCCAGGCAGATTACAACTGTGTGGCGTACCAGGACTCGAAATTTCATGTCAGCGCACATTCCAATGTAGAGTGAACATTGACACAGGACATAGCCTACTTTCATACGAAATTGTAGGTTTCCATAAACCTTTCATGAGAGAGCTATGTGCATTGATAGTAGACTGCAGCAAGGCGGGGAGAGTATGCATACATGTGTAGCGAAAATCACCTGTTGTGAGGCAGTAGTACGCAAACGTTATACATTATTTGATGGCGAAAGATATAGACATTTTTTAAATTGTTTGGCATTTCGTCTTAGATATCTGCAGAAGTATCCTACACGAGAAGCTCCAGAATTTTAGGAAGACTCTCACTATTCCACTTTTACATTACGTGAGAGGAAACGGTTGTGTAACACACACATGGGGCGATATCGACACTACCTTCAATTTTATCGATTTGTTTTTGTTGAGATAAAAAGCTATACTTTCTAGGAACCCACATCTTCGCAAAGATTGTCTGTTATCCAGTAAGCTTATAATGTGTTCGGTGGGTGGAAATACACACATCAACAAAAGTTTTGCATCAGCGCGGTACCCAGAAGTCCTGGTGATCGACATTGACTGTGGATATTGTATTACATACACAGTCCCTTTGACAGTTCACAGATGTCACTAAACCTTCCCAAAGATGTAAAAAACCGTGCATGAGCAGGGCCTATTAGACGGAGGGGTCCGACAGCCGATCAGCTCCAGTCATTCCACCAGGAAGGACGTACACGGCTCGTGCTGTCTGTATTTCAACCATGCCTAGACGGTCCATGAAGCGGTTCTTTCGCGTCCGCATTGTTACATTACTACAGGAAGGGCTCTCAACAAGGAAAGAGTCCAGGCGACTCGGAGTCAACCAAAGCGATGTTGTTCGGACATGGAGGAGATACAGAGAGACAGGAGCTGTCGATGACATGCCTCGCTCAGGCAGCCCAAGGGCTACTACTGCAGTGGATGACCGCTACCTAAGGATTATGGCTCGGCGGATCCCTGACAGCAACGCCACCATGTTGAATAACGCTTTTCATGCAGCCACAGGACATCGTGTTACGACTCAAACCGCGTGCAATAGGCTGCATGACGTGCAACATCCATGGCGGGGTATCTTTCCAACCACCACAACGTGCAGAGCGGTACAAATGGGCCAACGACATGCCGCATGCAGCGCTCAGGATTCACATCACGTTCTCTTCATCGATGAGTGTCGCATGTGCCTTCTAGCGGAGACGTCTTTGGAGGATACCCGGACAGGCAGAACGCTTTAGCACACTTTCCAGCGAGTGCAGCAAGGTGGAGGTTCCTTGCTGTTTCGGGGTGGAATTATGTGGGGCCGACGTATGCCGCTGGTGGTCATGGAAGGCGCCGTAACGGCTTTATTATACGTCAGTGCCATCCTCCGACTGACAGTGCAAGCATATGGGCAGCATATTGGCGAGGCCCCGCCCCGCTATTGTGCATGTCTTGTGAATGACTTTCTTCAGGTTAACGACATCGCTCGACTAGATTGGCCAGCATGTTATCCATACTTGAACCCTATCGAACATGCCTGGGACAGGTTGAAAAGGGCTGTTAATGGAAGACCTGACCCACCAACTATTTTGTGGGATCGAAGCCGAATTGCCTTTGAGAAATGGGACAATCTGGACCAACAGTGCATTGATGAGATTGCGGATAGTATGACACGACGAATACAGGCATGCATCAACGCAAGAGGACGTGCTACTGGGTATTAGAGGTACCGTAGTGTACAGCAATCAGGTCCACCTCCTCTGAAGATCTCGCTCTATGGTGATACAACATGCAATGTGTGGTTTTCATGAGCGATAAATAGGGCGGAATTGATGTTTATGTTGATCTCTATTCCAATTCTCTGTACTGTTTCCGTAACTTTCGCATCCGAGGTGATGCAAAACTTTTTCTGATGTGTGGATATGAAAGGATGTTCGACTGTGAAGCATTTTCGGCGTAGGTACAACTGTCTTCTCTGAAAATCTCATAGCTGGAACGAACTGAGGCTACGAGTCCACTCTCGTTATTTGCGGCTGACGTTTGTTTAATGACGTTTCACACGAAAGAGAGGCTAACAGTATCAGAAATTCTCCCTCCATTGCCGATAGAATGGGTGGGGGCAAAATGTCAGAAAAATCACTAAACAAGCGTCGGTCGCTGATCCCCTGCTTAAAGCCAAGAGGCAACACGTCATGATGGGGCTTAGTTTCCCATTTTCTTTTCTTGGGGCAGTGATTTTGATCCTTGCAGAGCAGTTTTTTTTCCTCAAAAAGACCTTAACACGCTATCTATAAGTATTTTATCTCTTGTAATACAGACTGACGACAGATTTTGAGAATTTTATGGGGATCTTCTTCCAATGATCTGTGTCGATCTCCGGTGATCTAAAACGATTTGTCTCAACAAACTTAAAGAGATTCTAAGATCTCTGTAAGGTCTCCTTGTTCCACGATTTATGTAGGTATAAGTCGTTCTAGATGCCAGATGTATACCTTGCACTGCACTGTTGCTGCTGTTTTGGTCCTCAGTCCAAAGACTGGTTTGATGCAGCTCGCTCTGCTACTCTAGCTTTACGCTGTGCAATCGACATCATCTCCATATAGCTTCTGCAACTAACATCCATCTGAATCTGGTTATGTATTCATCTCTTGGTCTTCCTCTACAATTTGTACCCCAAAATACTGAATTTGGTTGACCTTTGATATCTCAGAATGTGTCCTGTCAATATACCACTACTTTTAAAGTTGCGCCAAAATTTTCTTCTCTCTGTAATTCTGTTCACTACCTCCTGAGTAGTTATGTGGTCTACCCATTTAATATTCAGCATTCTTCTGTAGCAGTGGAGGATGCATGTAGGAGGGACGTGGGGTCAGCAGACCGCTCTCCCGGCCGATATGATGGTATTCTTGACCGACGTCGCTACTATTCGGTCGAGTAGCTCCTCAACTGGCAATAAAAATATCGCTTTCGATATTCTGTATTACATATCGACTGATCGGTAGGTTAAAAATCAACTATACATGCCATTATTTTGTAGAAGTACAGTATCTATATTTTGATATATCGGTATATTATGCCCATCCCTAGTATCGGATGCCTAAGACCCATTGTTATCTGAGATACGCGTCGGTGACTGATGACGTAAGCCACGGTAGCAGCAGGTGTCTTTGCAGGACAGGAGAGGGCGGAGGGCGGCTTTCCTTGCAGCCACGCGCCTGCAGGTGCTCGGCAGGCATCGCGCCCCCCTCTCCGCCACCCGAGGCGCTGCTGCGCATGCGCGCCGCCGCCTCGCTCCCGGCCTGCGGCTACCTGCTGGACGCTCAGTGTGCCCGCGCCCCCCGCTACCTCGGCTGCCCGCTCGGCCGCAAGGCGCCGCTCGCTTCCTCCGGAACGTCCCACAGTTGTCATGGACGCGTGCGTCGTCAAGTGAGCACACGCTCCCCACACCGTCACACCAGCAGCGCTCCATCCCGTCTGGACTATGGTCTACGCGACCGCCTCAGCCAGTGCGCTAGTTCTCTCTAGTTTTCTTCTCGCCGTCTCCGCCTACCAAAGTGAGTATCTTTTCGACTTAGTCTCCTCGAGCTACGACACTATCTCATCCTTTGTCAAAATAAACGATTTCCATTACTTCATTACATTTCCTGTTAAGATATTTAACATCGCACCATTTCTTTTCCATTCCATTCACACCGACTGGATGTCTGACCACGTCAATCTGTTTTTATTCTAACGTTATTGCAGGTATCTTTCATCTGTCTAAAAGCTATATATTCGTAAGACAGTGCAGTAGTCACAGAACCGTTTCATCACTTTAAACATTGCACGTTTACACACCTAGAAAGATTCCTATGTTTTAAATATTTTGATTAACTTACAGTGATTATTTCATTAGCACGACCGAGCATATCTCATAAGTTGTAACGCTCGTCAGTGCGTCTGGGAGAGGAAAAGAACATACTTTAAATGCATAAGAGCAGTACATTCCTTAAGAAAAACAGCAATAAAACATTTTCTCTCTTTCAACACACTCTAAAAGCAATAGTAATGATGCACGCTTTAGATATTTACAGATCGTAGTTCGTTGTGTTTTATATCCATTTTCCTCTGCAACGTATGTCAAAATATGCCTCGACAATTTTGAGTAGCTTTTGCACCTCGTTCTGGGAAATGCCGCTCTAAGAATCTAATGTTTACTTTCTTATATAAGAAAAAATGGTTCAAATGGCTCTGAGCACTATGGGACTTAACTACTGAGGTCATCAGTCCCCTAGAACTTAGAACTACTTAAACCTAACTAACCTAAGGACATCACACACATCCAAGCCCGAGGCAGGATTCGAACCTGCGACCGTAGCGGTCACGCAGTTCCAGACTGTAGTGCCTAGAACCGCTCGGCCACTAAGACCGGCTCTTATATAAGAAACACAGAGCTTTCCCATAAGGTAAAAAGCATGATGATTGCGACGACATTACGATACATAGCCTGACCTTTGTGTAACCACTTTCCTCCGTAAGTGCGAAGGAGAACTTTGTGGCATCAGTAAATTATCTGTTGTCTGATTTCAGAAATATATGTTCTTCAGTGTTATTGTATATATCTCTTTGATAACCAGATAGTGCAAGATATTGATAAAAATATGTGAAAAATACATGTTTAAAGAAGTTAATGTAATGAGAATCTTTGTCTACTATAATTATCTAGATCATAGACGGGATTGTCTTCTCACTACTAGAATGTTTATATTAAATTGGTAAACTGTGCTACGTTATACCTTGGTCATTAAGAACACTACACTGAGTTCCAAGAAGACAAGAGGCATCTAATGTAGTTGGTGTTTTATGACGATGCGTTCATAAGACGCCATATTGGAAGTCACGTGCTTTATGCAGGAATGAACGCTCAACTGTTGAATTGTACATTCCCACACTTGTCAAGCAATATGTTTGGAATTAATTAAATGAGAACTCATTCATTCGTGACTGTAAGAGGATTGCAATTCGTAACTAGCCGGTTGAATACATATTCAGACTATTTCAGATAACGAACCTACTACATTTTAAGTCACAAACTCACTTGGTAGAATGCCAAATCCGCCGAACTCAAAATGTGTCATGCATGAAATATCTGCTGACGTTTCGGTCCCAGTAAGACCCGAGGCCCTGTAAATTGCCGGTTCCAAGGCGTCACTGATTAGGAATTAACAATAATGGAATTACTGATTGAATAGAAGGTGTTGTGCATAAAGTGCAAGCACAAACGAAAGAAAACGGTTTGCCTTAGGAGGTAACTATTCGTCATGGTGCCGTACTGTGCAGTTGGGTTCTATATTAAATGGTCTCTTTACACTGTGAAAAGTCAAGATAGTGGGCAGGAAGTTTTTTGTAGACTTTTTCCCTCCCTTATGCTCCTCTGAAGGATGTCGTGCATGATGACTGTCACAAATGAATCTAGTGTGCTGCTGTGAATTCTGTGCTTACCAGACATGGTAAATTACTGATCGCCCTCAGTGCAAGACCAATCTAAATTTGGCCTTTACACTATTCAGAAACATCTCTGCGAGTCATTATCCATGTGAATACGAAGGAGTTTCGTTGTGTCTGGATTCCAGTGAAGTGGATAATGAGTAAATTGGTCATGTACTTACAGTGGGCTGACGAGTTTTTATGACTCTTGCCACAGCTGGAGCATGTAGGCCGCTATGGAAAAACGATCTCCTATCAATACGCCAGGGCAAATAGTTTCTAGTAATCAGAACAGTCTTGATTTTCGTTTCCATTTCTTTTCGATTTCGAGAATGATGCTGATAAAGGAACGAGGAAGTCGCCAAATGATATTATCCAGAGTTAAAAGAAGTTTACTGACAATTAATACTCTATATTATTGTCTTATCTTCTCTCATATAATAAAAATATGCAGTGTAAAATGTTTTAGTTAGTGTCGAACGTTTCATTTAGCCAGGTCACGCAAACAACTGAAGCATCAAACGACCTATCGCTACCCTCACAGACGATCGCACACTCTGCTTTTTATGGATGCATGCGGTGACAGCTATATCCACCATGGATAGTCATAAAGTTCTACCCTCTCGAAAAAAATGGGGGTTTTACTTAGTAGCAGCTATGTAGGGTTAAAACAGACGTCTAACGAATTCATGTGGATTGGTGTGATAAAACAGCATTTCTACGAAAAGAATTATCGCACTATACTCTACTCTACTGTTGGGGTTCCTCATTTTGTTGTTGCTCCTTTAGAGATGTGCCATGGTATTGTAACACGGGGTTCCATTGTCTACTATGACTGCGTGAGTAACGCCAAATGAACAAAATGTTAATGACGCAACTTTATTTTTTAATTAAATCCTAAAGCTTCTTTATAAGTTTCTGGACTCTGAAGAAGCTTTCAAGCGTCACGATCGCTAGGGCAAACTCTCAAATTAACTAACGTTGTTTGTCGCACTGTGCTTCTGGTAGCAACGGTGTCTTTTTTTTTCCCCGACAGATTTTTCGAGAGATTCCTCTACAAATTGTATTAAAAGTGGTACAGCATTATACCACTCTTAGTTAAAAAGTAGACAATTACATTTAAATAGAAATCATTCTTTCTTCCGCAAGCTGGTGAAGAAAAATGTTGTCAGGCTGATAGTAAAGTGAATCTATTCTTACCGCGCCATATTTTGTTGTCTGCGGGATATAACGGTCAACTTTGTTCCATAATGTGTAAAATATAACATGGAATTTTATTGACTGACTTAACCAGAGAGAAAAAACAACACGGGTCCTGGCCCCCTGTTGTCCATACCGAAACTCAGTTTATGTGAGGTATTTTTGCCTGTTATTGTAAGAAATCCAATCAGTATCTTTGAAGATTATTAGACCAGTGTAAGCCACGATTTCTTCCTTATTCGAGGGATGCTGGTAGATCCGCAACTATTCAGTACCGTGGGAATCGGATAAATTTTTATTTCGTCGGTCTCCTTTACATTGATATAGAATGTAGCTGTAGTGATTACCGGTTTCGGGCTGATACGCCCATTCTCAAAACACACACCTTGCTATTAACCGAAATTATTCGTACTATGTGGTGCCAAAGGTACGATTAGACAGTTGCAAGAGACACACAGGCTATGAGCAATAAGGGCACTTGTTGCCCCAGTATATGCCTTACCGTACTGAAGCTGTTCGTGCCTTTTGGCTGCGTATTGGTTGAATAATTGCGGTTAATAGAAAGGCGTGTGGTTTGAGAATGGGCATGTCAGCCCGAAACCGATAATCACTGCAGCTGAATTTTATATCAGTGCGTCTGAGATGGATGAAATAAATACGAGGGATGTTCACAAAGTAAGTTCCGATCGGTCGCGAAATGGAAACCACAGTGAAAACCAGAAATGTTATATTTGCAACAGTTAGGTAGACCTTCCACCTGATTTTCTACATTGTCGCCGCTCTAACTTCAAGTTTCTGCACTTATCTGCAGCTCGTTGTCTGTGGAAAAGTTTTGTCTTCATAGCCAGCGGTTCTTGTGAGCAGATGTGAGACTCAGGGGGAGCCAATTACGGACTATATTTTGGGTGACCAAACACTTCTCATCGAAAACGCTGCAGGAAGGTCTTCGTTGCCCCTGCAGTGTGCGGCCGAGAATTGGCATGGAGAAGGAACTGCTCGACAGTTGTGTTATCTTGGCTGCATGACACAGGCGAAATCTCTAACTAGGCCCTGATACTTGGCGGGAGACGCTATACGCTATGCATCTTTACGTGCTCACTGTTCACTCAGACCTGAAAAGAGGACGAGAAATGATCGACGGGCATACTAGAGACACTGCTCAACACATATGTGGAAAGCTTTACCGGATTTTCACAGTGGTTTCCGTTTCGCGACCGATCGGAACTTACATTCTCTGCACAACCCTCGTAATTTTCCGATTTCCTCAGCCACAATTTCTTCAGGAATTAAATACCCGTATTTCGTCTTTTTGCCTCCAGGGCTTTGCATTCGACGATTCACCCCGGTGCGGTTACATGCAGTCTGCACGTAGGGTCTTCTTCTCTATACATATGGTGTATAGGTATTTCTGGAAGTTCCCACGGCCAGCTGTTACGTCTACCATGTATTCATTCTGCCTCATGTTCAAGCCGACGTTTACAAAGTTTCCTTCGAAATGATATATGTAAGTAATGGCTAGCTCGCTATTACGTATGTGCCGCTTCCTGTTTCACCTATGTAGTTTAGGATCGTCCGCCCTGTCCTGGCTATCCTGTCAGCTTGTTCGTTACCGCTGACATTTGAGTGACTGGGAGCACACAGTACGTTAACCCTCCTGATTTCCCTAGCCTCATTAGGGTTTCATGGTATTCTGCAATGACCTTTGATCCCTTCGTAGGGACTGATAGAGATTTCTGGACTGCTTGACTTTCCTCCTCGCGTACTCTAATAGCGAATACCTTCACCTCGATTATTGTAGCTTCTCCAGAGAGGCTGGGCTCTCCAGTAGAGGTTGCACCCCATACGCCCTTGCCCCAGCATCATCGTCGTGATTTTCGGTCCATCAGTAAACCAGACACTGTCGCCTCAACTGCAGCATGTCTCTTCGATTGCACCCTATTTCCTATGACAGAAAAGGCTACTGAAGACAGCCGTCGTATCCTCGACCCTACCTATGTTAAGCACATTTTTTACATTAGGGTCGGATTCCGGAATTCCTATTTCAGCCACGCTGAGTGGCAGCGCAGTTTGAGGAGTCATGTCGCGGACTGCTCGGCTCCTCCCGCCGGAGGTTCGAGTCCTCCCTCTGGCCTGAGTGTGTGTGTTGTTCTTAGCATAAGTTAGGTTAAGTAGTGTGTAAGTCTAGGGACCGATGACCTAAGCAGTTTGGTCCTTTAGGAATTCACACACATTTGAAGATTAGAAAATATTTCCACTTTTTTCCAGTCCTGAATCTGTACGCTCCTGCTGCTAACTCCATTGTAACCCAGACATGAATAACTAAGGCAAGCAAAGTAGTGTGCAAATTCCACCCGTTGTGGCTAAGCAGGCCAATTTAAGCACTGTCTACATCACCTTGGCAGCCACCTCCCGATCTGCTTTATTCCACCATACTCTAAGCCCATAAATTGTCATAGGCATTTTCCCAGAGGTGTCTAAGGCCGCCGATTTTACCACAGACTCTCCCAGTGCATAATCTGCTAAATAATGTATGCACACTTAATTCAAGCCGGCCGAAGTGGCCGAGCGGTTCTAGGCGCTACAGTCTGAAACCGCGCAACCGCTACGGTCGCAGGTTCGAATCCTACTTCGGGCATGGATGTGTGTGATGTCCTTAGGTTGGTTGGGTTTAAGTAGTTCTAAGTTCTAGGGGACTGATGATCTCATCAGTTAAGTCCCATAGTGCTCAGAGCCATTTGAACTTAATTCAAAGAGGAAAACGATATTTGCTTTCTCTTTATTTAAGGCAGCAACTGAAAATGTGTTTGTGTTTCGCTGATAGGAAATAATTTGAAGGTACTCAGTTACACTTCACATTTTTCCTGCTGTGGCGTCGAGGTGATCTTCTCCATAATATTTCGTCAACGCCGACTGATGTAAACTCGTACCATTACAGCAACCGAAAAAAAAAAATCATTCTGGTTGGATTAGCAGCTCGTGCAAGGAAAGAGATTAGCGGTTGTGTACGGCTGTGGGCCGCACAGATCTGCAGAGATCGCAGAGAAGGTTGCAGGCAGACACTTGTTTGCGGAAGCAGCCGTAACTCAGGGATGCCTACCGCATAGGCGCTGTTGTCCGCAGGGTGATGTAGCGCCGGAAGCGCGCAGTGGCGGCCACTGTTTATGAGAGAATTATGCGGGCCCGCTGCTGTCGAATTCTGCCCTCCCTGTCGATTTTTGAGTCGCTCTTATTTATACCGGACGACGTTCAAATATGCACGTACGTCTTCCAAACAAGTTTTATTGCTGTTTCTGTCGATGTGCGGCCGTTAAAATTTTTCATACTCGGCGGAAGGCATTAATCATAAAGCCTGTGCCATTCATAACGCTCACAATAGTCTTTCCTTTTGAAGCACAAAGGAAGGAAATAATTTCTTACCGTGTACGTCATCGCCTTTCATTCATAACCTTCTTCGCTTCCATAGCAGTCTTCTTTTTTCACTTCAGTGTACCCTTCTCTCAAGAAAATTCGTTTAGCGCTTTGTATCATTCTACCATTTCTTCGTGTGCGAAAATTGGCCAGAAACTGAGAACATTTAAAAATCGTTACCTTTGCTCCCCAAATAGGTGTGCCAAATACACTTTCCTTTCAAAACATACTTTAATTCCTCTCGTGGTCTATGGTATATGTTTGTTCAATGTCTTTTCTGCCTGGCTTACACGAAGAGCTGTTTTCAAATACTGATATGAATTTATATGGAATAGGTCAAAATTTATGTCAGTACATATTTGACGCACCTATGCGTGACGACTGTACGTCAAGGGATGGCCTGATGACGGTAATATGTGAAACGTCCCCTTTCAACAATTATACACGACTGTCCTTAAGCTGACACACAATATTTTGTTAGCGCAACGCAGTCTGACTTTCAAAATTCCCTACAAAAGAATGGCCCTGACTAACATTAAACTATACCTTTCACAAATCACTTACCTCACAAAAATCTTCGCTGCTCAAGCTACTGCAATACAGCGAGCGCCACTACTGCCAGCTAAATAGAAGATTCAGACTATGGAAGGCACTAACTACTGATAGGGATAATTAGCAAATGAAAGATATTAATAGAGAACGAACAATGTATTTACCTGGATATCATCATATATAAATATAGCAGTTCATGACAAATTACAAACCTCCGCCATCTCTCTCCCCACATCCACCACTGCTGGCGGCTCACCTCCAACTGCGCAACGCTACGCGCTGTTCACAGCCAGCTGCCTAACACTACAATGGCGAGTATTACAACAATGCAAAGCAGCCACAGACTGCACACAGCACAGCCAGTGATTTTCATACAGAGGTGGCGTTACCAATAAAAAAACCTAAACAGCCTACTTACATAGAGAAAACATAAACAGCCTACTTACATAGCCCCCATGCTCCCCACAAAAAATTTTACAAATTGGTTTGGGCAGTGCCCAATACAGATTTGAAAAAATTTTTCATCATTACAATAACAAAGATATCAAATGCACACACTTATTGATACAACGTTGGTCAAAAGCTAAAATTTTGTCACAGTCCATAAAGACAGTCCTGATCATTCATTACGGTAAAATATAGTGTTTTTCTCAAAGTCTGAGCGGTAGAAGAAAATGCACACGGAAGTAGTGGATTTCCATGCAGTCTTGAAGAAGTAGCGTTGTCCTTCCAACGGAAAGACAGTGCTGACTCTTGACATGCTGACAGATAATGGGCCACAACAGAGCAAACCCACAGCAGAGTCATTCGACGTTTTGAAGAATATTGGTAGGTAGGTCATCACAGAGCAGACCCACTGTAGTCCTGGTAGAGATTGTGGTATTGGTGGGCCACCAGAGGTGCAGACCCACTGCAGTCCTTGTAGAAATAATGGTATTGATGGATCATCAAAGATGTAGACCCACTGTAGTCCTTGTAGAGATAATGGTATTGGTGGGCCACCAGAGGTGCAGACCCACTGTAGTCCTTGTAGAGATAATGGTATTGGTGGGCCACCAGAGGTGCAGACCCACTGTAGTCCTTGTAGAGATAATGGTATTGGTGGGCCACCAGAGGTGCAGACCCACTGTAGTCCTTGTAGAGATGGCCAGCAGCCATCTGTTGCGATTGTGCAGGTGCACATTCACCATCGAAGAGTCTTGCGGAGAATATAGCAAGTCCATAAACCACCACTTGTGCACTCACAAAGTTTTTGGAATTGTCCTTAGAACCAGCAATGCTGTTATCCAGTCCCTTGCTGAATTATTAACACACGTGCAAACACTAACAGTCCCTACTTCTCACATATTGTCCATATACTATGACCAACAGAAACGTGTGCAGTGAAATGTAACTTACAAGTTAATAATAAGATGAACTGGTGTCAATTACAATTTTATAAATTTACAACATGAAAATACAATTACAAAGGTACAAAATACATCATTAAAGAACATAATAATACAGATAACATTTGTAGTACAGGCTTTACAAAAGAATAGAAATAGACATATACATCAGTGTTACAGGAATTATGACATGAGTACATACATAAAAGATCGAACAACTTCCGAAACATCAACTTCACACATGAGCATTAACACAAAACAGAATAAATAATGTCTAAACATCTTTACAAAGTAAATAACACATTATTAATGCCAATTGTATTTGAGGATAACAGTATTCCTCATCATAGTGAATGTAACTTAGTATTAGAAGAGAAAAAATTTCTATGAAACAGTACACAGAGACAGGAAGAAAACAAATACACAAGGCTACACAAACATATAGTGGGAAAACACAAAAGGGAAAGGGCAGGGTTTGTTTTCAGTGTAACATTTGGTACTGCAGTCCAACCTAAAACTTCATTCCATAGATCTTTCGTCTTATTTCAAAATTTGTTTCCACCAAAAAAATCCTATCAAAGCATGCTTTCTGTATTTATATGTTCACATATTTCTTACCTCATTATTTATTTCCAAGAAAATCCTACGTAAACCTGTTGTCCCTAAACCCTACTTTTTTGCTCATATCCTCTTTCAAAATACTTTTTTTTTGGCGAAACCATTTTCTTATAGCTTCTCAATGCATTTCTTCCAATTCATCACATCTCGTTCTCTCATATAGCCTACCCCATCTTAAGCTAACTTAAATCTACTGAGCTCAGATGCTAAACTAAGGGACGAGGCAATGCAGCAGCACAAAACAATTAACACAAGCAGCAATGACAAAAAATACAGATTGGCAAAGCTAGCAGCAGCAAATGTAATAACTTATATCAAAACATGACATAGCTCAAGCAGAAAAAAAATATTACACTAAAAATGGCCATGTCTAATACCTATGTCACATCTTAACACTAGAGTGATGCATCACAATTTGTTCTACAAAAGAAATTACCAAGTACTTGAAAAGAAAATTTTGAATGCAGTTCCTGTGAAGGTAAATGTCGCTTTGTGCTCCCTCATTTTTTTGAAAAAAATTATTATATACTCGATCTGTAGACAGAAAATATTTATATTAGTACATCTATAAAATTTTATTTTAACCAATGCTGCAGTGCAGCTAGAAACTAGATATCAAATGAAATAAGCAACTATGTACAAAGCAAAGCGTAAAAATATCATTCAATAGTCATGTGGCATTTCGTAAGTCAGTAGCTCTCAACTCTCATAGAAAGACACTTGTCATAATCAGGTGTGCAGATGTACGAATATTTCCCATCAATTCATAAGCATTGCAGTAATTAGCACAAAGTACGAGTAATCGTATGTTTTCAGGTAATGAGCGTGTAATATTTGCGATGCTTTCTACAAAGGAATGTCAATAGCAAGGTTAATGGAAGTAATGAGGGTGTCGCATTTGCAATATTTTCTCTAAAGGAATGCCAATGGCGAGGATAAAGGCCTGCCTTTTTTCTTTTTTTTTCTACCTGTGCTTCCGGAAAGGCACACCCTAATGGCTTGTTCTCCAGGTGTTTGACACAGCTGCGTGCCCACGACGCATTACGTGCAGGTGGTCACTTAACTTTCTTACGGAAATATTTATGACACCAGTTTCCGCTACAGTGACAGTCTCACATAAAAATATTTCACAGGTCAAGAATTAGCGTTGCAAATCTGTAGAAAGAAAATCCTATGAATATAACGTTGTCCAAAAAATTTTCGCCAGCATTGTGATACATTCACGCATTTTCACACATTTCATAACTCTTAAAGTACGATTCTTGGTTTCCAACATCCTTTTTCACAAGTCAAGAGTCCCTACCCACTATTCATTACTCCTTACCTTATTACACATATACGTATCCATCGACACTCGTCAATATTTCGTCATTATAAATATGAAGCATAATCAAATAACTCATATAGCCTCAGCCTATTAATCGTAAACATACCTCAGCAGCATAATACACATCGTCGTCGTAAAAATAACATCATAACACATCAGTCAAATCTCAAAATCGTCGTAGCTTCCTCCAATGATTAAAAAAATTCTCTGCTCATGTCAAAAGTGTCATCTGCCTCAAACGTACTTTAAAAATCATGAAACCATACCAAATACATCATTCAAAGCTCTCATAGTATCACAATGGTTCCGAAAAAATATGAGCATTTCACAAAGTACAGACAAAATACAATTTCATAAGTGTGAAGTTATCCAACTGTGTAATTGCGTAAACATCTGTCACTGATGTAGTAAAATAAATGCTTGTCTCTCTCACGTAAATAATCAGACAGCTGTGTAATTTGTGTGTTAGAGAAATATGGTACTGATGTGTAAAGTTGTATAAGCAAATACCATATTAGCTAGGGTTCCTTGTGGTTGCCACACACATGGTACACAAAGTAGGCGTATACCCCCCTGAGGATTAATGTAATTATACCCTCAGGTGTTACAGATTACAGCAATGGAATGAAATGTATCACTGAAAACTTTCTTTTGTAATTCAAAAATCTTTAAAAATAAATGTTTTAAGTACAACATTAATCACTGAAATGCGTGTCCTGCAGTGCTAAATGTGCATCTTGTTGTAAGATAATCTCTGTGGAAGTGTCGTAGTTATCGTCCTCCGAATGCTAAGTTCTGCAGAAGCCAATGTACTTACCTCATGATAAACAAAAGTGAAATGCTTTGCGTATAGATATCTTAGTTATTACGCTTCTTGTTGTGATGAAGAAATTACTGTTCTGTAATGTATTGTGCTACGGAAAAGGCTGTCTCATTGTAGCTATACCACAAAAGTTACTATTAAAACATGTTTTACTTTCCAGAATAATACAGAAAAACTGTGCAGATATAAAACAGATACTCCGCAAAAGCAACAATGTAAATTGTCACACATTAGTAACGTCGTGATATAAATCGTGTAGCTGTCCCATAAACTAACCACTGTGTCATCTGGTATCTCACAGAAAGTACTTTAAATACAGAATGTATTTTCAGGTAACCAAAATGTTGCATTAAAATCTCATTAGCAGTACTGGTAAATGTTCTAAGTATGTAAGCCTGATAGTCGTTACGTAATCGTGCAACTAACAAGCAAGAATGTATAAATACAACACTGTGTCGTCTGTTCACTATAACAATGCATTCGTAATTTCTGTTTAAAAATGTTCTCTTGGTTCTTGACTGGATATTTAACTTCAAACATTGTTGCATGTTAACAGATTCTTAAGTCTGACAAAGCATACTAGAAATGTGAAGTGAAAAGTTTTATGGCAAAGACAAAGTTAAAAAGCAGATTATCTTTCAATAAATGGTTTTACATGTGAAATGTGGTGTAAACCTTTACTCCTTCTAGTGCGCAGCGTTTCAACTTCAACGCAATTATCATGCGGTATACGTCGTTAAAGAATACTGGAATTTTTCTTAATGTTAGCGTCTATGTTATTTTTTCCTGAGCCAGCCGGCGCAGGTGGCTGCCTGCGGCGCGAGTCATTGTCTGCCTCTTTGTTGGCGCGCATCGTTATTGGGATTAGGAGACCTAACTTCTACAAATTCGCCTTGCCGAGAGGGCCCAGCTCTGTTAGAGTCCTGCCAGTTCTGATGAAATTCACGTCTATCGTTATGATTATATCGTCTGTCGTCATGTCGGTAGTTCCTGTAGTTTCTTTCTTGTCGGTCATGTGGTGGAGAATTTCTCCCTGAATCGTAACTGCGCGCTGGACCGTTGCGTCTGAAATTATTCTGTCTCCCTTGATAATAACAGTTCTGGTTACCATATTGTCTGTTTCTATGATTGTCTCTGTCGTATTCATTACTACAGAAATGTGATCTTTCTTTGTAACTATTATTACTCTGCCAGTGGTTGTCATATGGGTGGTGTCTGTTTTCGTCACGATTTGCATTGTAAGAATAGCCTTGTCGTGTCCAATTATTGTTTCTGTCATCGCGGAATTGTGACGTATGTGACCTGTAGTGATTGTTTTCCTGTTTTCGCATCCCGCGACGGTTTGTGTCAATTTCCAGTTCTTGTAACAGTCCCTGAAATGCTTCAATGTCGTCTTTGCAACGTCCTGCTAAAATAATATGTCGTAAATGTTCAGGTAATTTGAGTAAGCAAATGTGGATGAGTTCTGAGGGGCTGTATGGGTTTGAAAGATACTGATTCTTATGCAACATGTCTTCAAAATATTTCACAAGACTGGAAAATTCAGATTGTTCGAAACGTTTCATCATTATGATGCTATGTTTTACTCGATCTTGTGTGGCTTAAGACCAATATGCTGAGAGGAAGGCATGGTAAAACTCTCCTTCACTGTGGCAATCGTGAATTACCGATCGCATTCTTACAGCTGGTTCATTCTCCAAGTAGCCACACATAAATTCTAATCTGTGCTCTAATGACCAGTTGGGAGGAAAACAATGAGAGAATTGATGGAGCCATGCTTGTGGATGAATGTCGTTGCCAGAATTCTTAAATGTTTTGAATTTACGTGTAGTAATGAACAGCTTATAGTCAAAGTCATCATGTCGGCGAGTCGCATATCGGTCATTGTTACGTCGTTTCGGCGGTTCCATTTCAAAATTCGGTGCACCTTGCCAATTTCTTTCATATCTTCCGAAATGCCCTGTGTTATTATTTTGTGGCTGTTCCGTATTTCTGTGTCCCTCTTCCCGTATTGGGGCGCGAGTATCCTCTGAAATACGTAATTCTTGTATTACCTGTGTCAGCTGATCTTGTACTTCTCGGATTTCTCTTTTGTACTGTGTATTGATTTGATTTTGATTCTGTTTGAATTTTCTAATTTGTTCATACTCTTCTGTGTCAGTGAAGGCTACAGGTCTTGTGTCATTCAGATCATCATCTACCTTTGTAGATAAGTTAGTGACCTTATCTGAAAGTTCGGCTACTTTCTCCGATAGTGAACACATTTCCTCAGCGTGTTTTTCTGAACCAAGTTTCAGAGTGTCCATTTGTGTTGAAATCGTATCTACTGTGTCCTTTAAGTTTTCTTGAGTTCTTGCAAGTTGCGTAACCGAATCGGTAGATGCAACTGAGTCAATTTTAGCTTGCAAGGTGTTGTGATTTTCGTGAACAATGGTTTGCAGTTCTTTTATGGCTGCTTCGTGATTCTGTAATACATTTTCATGCCGCGAAAAAATGGGTTGAAAATGCTCACAAATTTGTGTTTTTATGTCATTACAGACTTTTTGACATTTCGATTCAATGTTATGTAACTCACTAGTTAAATCTTCACGTGTTTGTTCAAGTGTGGTGTCTAACTTTTGAAGATTTTGTCCCATTGCGTCTAACTGTTGCTGTGTTTGTCTCTGGTGTTGTTCCATTGTGTCTAACTTTTGAAGATTTTGTTCCACTGTGTCTAACTTTTGCTGTGTTTGTCTCTGAGTTTGTTCCATTGTGTCTAACTTTTCAAGCTTTTGTCCCATTTGTTGCATTAATTGTAATAACAATGCACTGGTGTCTGAAACATGTTCCTCAGTGCTTTTCGGCAGTGAATTTGCACCGGCAACATTCACATTTTGACAAGCGGAAAATGTGTCTTGACTCATTTGAGAAAACGGTGAGAACCCAAAACCTGAGTCTGCAGTATTTGCAATATTGTGTTCTGTCATTCCCGATTCCTGAGGCGAGCTGTTACCGACCAATCGATCGATAACGCTTCCCTGTTCACTACCTGTTTCACTGTCTACACCATTGTTTGCCGCCCGCTCCATTTCCCTATGCGCAATTACCAAATTACTACTTTGAACATCAGTTAATTCATTACCCAGTGGTGCTGGCAAGCTACGCTCGTCGTCACTATCATTTCTCAATTTACTTTGGAGCCTAGTGTTACGTTTTTCACACCCCATAATTGTCACAATATTTCACACGATAACACAGAAAAGCACAATTTGAAGTGCAAAAATAGGAGAACACATTAACATAGCACTGAAAATAATATCTAGTTAATTGCAAGCGTAGCTGCGAAATACTTGGTGCAAATCTATATGCATGCCACAACTGTTTTACTGTACAACAATGAAAAACTACAACTACAAAGGAAATTCTCTCTATGATTACGCGCTATCAATAAACAAAATCTACACTAATTACACATACTACAAGAAAAAAAATCAGAAGATTCCAGTGAGGTATCCTAGGCTAAGGGTCGACATATGAAACGTCCCCTTTCAACAATTATACACGACTGTCCTTAAGCTGACACACAATATTTTGTTAGCGCAACGCAATCTGACTTTCAAAATTCCCTACAAAAGAATGGCCCTGACTAACATTAAACTATACCTTTCACAAATCACTTACCTCACAAAAATCTTCGCTGCTCAAGCTACTGCAATACAGCGAGCGCCACTACTGCCAGCTAAATAGAAGATTCAGACTATGGAAGGCACTAACTACTGATAGGGATAATTAGCAAATGAAAGATATTAATAGAGAACGAACAATGTATTTACCTGGACAAATTACAAACCTCCGCCATCTCTCTCCCCACATCCACCACTGCTGGCGGCTCACCTCCAACTGCGCAACGCTACGCGCTGTTCACAGCCAGCTGCCTAACACTACAATGGCGAGTATTACAACAATGCAAAGCAGCCACAGACTGCACACAGCACAGCCAGTGATTTTCATACAGAGGTGGCGTTACCAATAAAAAAACCTAAACAGCCTACTTACATAGAGAAAACATAAACAGCCTACTTACATATGTACCGAAACCGGTAGCGTTTGTGTTGTATGTTCGGATTCTGCCTCAAAAATATGTACGGTTTCCTCGTAACATTGTTTCCTTCGTGGTAAATGGTGCCATAATCTACATGTATCAAGTGTGCTTAAGGCTGAAACGAAGAACAGACACGTCTGATTCTACAATTCCTTTACAATGTAAATGTAAACCTCTGTGTTCTAACGATAGATATAGCTGTCCGAATGTTACTTCAGTGTTGCAGAAGTGATGGTACAATACAAATAATATTATGTGCTGAACAGAGAACAACATTACCATACAAGTAACTTATTTGCACGAAATGTTAATCACTTAGGGCAAATAAGTTTCTTGTATGGTAACGTAGTTTTCTGTTCAGCACGGTGTTGACTGTGGTGAGTCCCCCAAACCATCAGAATGCTTGATTTCGGTGGTCACCCTCAAACCCTGATATGAGAGTGATTTATATCGGTGTGTGTTTGTATCCATCTGCCGTGAGTCTTGTGCTACCACTACACGTCTACCTGCAGAACACAAACCACAACTATTGTAATAAGGTAAAATTTCCAGGAAGCGATAGCGACAGGCGCACGTTCCGTCGATACTTACCGAAATCAAGCAACCCAGAGCAGAGAGGCAAGGAAGCTCCCTGGTATCAAGCATCCCGATGAGAACAGATAACTATTAGGCCTACATTCACATCGTTGTTCCTGGATAACGCTAAATATTGTTTCTAACCAGACATTTTAATTGGTAATCATATTGGACTGTACAGTCAGATTTGCAGCACTAAAGTAAATTTCTAACATAAATATTAACAGTTAAGACACAGAGGTTTACATTTAATTCGTAAATGGTTTATCGAATCTAATGCGTCGGCTCTTAATTGCAAAAACAGGCACACTTGATATTTGTCTATTACAGGGCCCTCTACCAAGAATGTGTGATGATATTTTTTGGCCTGGAGTCCGAATATGCTATAAAACTGGGGGGGGTTTCCCATTTGAAAATGGAAAATTTACCCCGCCCACGTTGGAGGGGTGTCTAGGAGGTAGCCATTCGTAGCACAGACAGACGTGCACTTTACTACCAGTTTTTCACCAAGAATTATTATTATTATTATTATTATTTTTTTGTACGATGCCTCTTTCGAGATGAGATATATTCTTCTTTCGACGTATAGCATGCAGTTGTGTTTATATTGGATTAGATTATAACTTGTTCCAAGGATCATGAAAACTACACTTCGTAATGATGTGTAACGTGTCAGGTTAATAAAAGGTGTCTATACAAGATGTTACATTACACAAAATATTACATGACATCTAATATTTTTAATTTTTTTATTGGTGCGGGGTGGGGAAATTACCCGCTTACTATATCCAATAATTCATCTAATGAGTAGAAGGAGATGCCATTCAGAAATTCTTTTAATTTCCTTTGAAATGCTATATGGCTATCTGTCAGACTTTTGATACTATTTGGTAAGTGATGAAAGACTTTTGTGGCATCATAATTTACCCCCTTCTGAGCCAAAGTTAAATTTAACCTCGAGTAGTGAAGATCATCCTTTCTTCTAGTGTTGTATACATGTACACTGCTATTACTTTCGAATTCGTTCCGATTGTTAATAACAAATTCCTTAAGTGAATATATATATTGTGAGGCTACAGTGAAGATCCCTTGCTCTTTAGATAAGTGTCTGCAGGATAATCTTGGATGATCTCCAGTAATTATTTTGATTACACGTTTTTGTGCAATGAACACTCTTTTACTCAGTGATGAGTTACCCCAAAATATGTCATACGAAAGCAGAGAATGAAAATAGGCGTGGTAAGCTAATTTACTGAAATGTATATCGCTAAAATTTGCAATGACCCTAATAGTGTAAGTAGCTGAACTCAAACGTTTCAGCAGATCTTCAGTGTGTTTTTTCCAGACCAACCCCTCATCAGTGCATTCACCAAGAAATTTGGAATGTTATACCTTATCTACCGATTTATGATCGAAGTCTATATGTATTAATGGCGTCATTCCATTTACTGTGTGGAACTGTATATACTTTGTTGTGTCAAAGTTTAATGAGAGCCCATTTGCAGAGAACCACTTATTGATTTTCTGAAAAACACCGTTTACAATTTCATCAGTTATTTCTTGTCTGTTGGGTGCGATAGCTATATCATCTGCTTGGTATAATCTTGTAAATTTCACGACCTTACATAACAATTTGCTGTCCTTGTGTGTGATTTTTCTGCTATTATGTACCAAATTATGACCTAAACGTACGGCCAAGAAGTGCAGTGAGGTTTGCGATGGCATCTATTGTAAGTGAATGTACAATGTCATCTCGCTATGGACTTTCTCCTGTGGTTATTTTACCGTTGCAGTCATTTGGTTGTGAATGTTCGGTGCACGTGTTGTCAGTCTGAAATGTGGGATGCGAACTGTTTGCTGTAGACACACGGTATCCTTAATGCAGGTACTCCTCCACCAAGCCAGCCAGGTATCGTCAGCCATCGATATGCATCAGATGGGAAACATTTTGATATGCTGTTAATGCCATCCAGATTCCATGCTGCTTACCTACGTCTTGAATACTCAGTATCGAGCGGACACAATAAGCAGCTACAACCACAGTATTCAACTCCTACTATACAAAGGAAGTGTCGATCTGTGAATGTTGCATATTTCAATGTTGCCCTGACACAGCATATCCCGGAAACTAATACCATTACAGGAGAATGGAAATGATGCAAGTAGTCGACCTCAGAGAAGGTCAGTCTGAATTCAGGAGAAATGTGGGAATACACAAGGCAATACTTCCTCTACGAATTCTCTTAGAGTACGGGTTTAGGGAAAGCAAACCTACATTTAAAGCACTTGGAAACTTAGAGAAATCATTTGATAATGTTGACTAGAACGCTCTATTTAAAATTCTGAAGATAGCAGCAGTAAAACGTAAGGAGAGAAAGGCTATTACAAAACATACAGAAACTGGACGATAGTTACAAGAGTTGAGTGGCATCAAAGGGAAGCAGTGGTTGAGAAGGGTGTGGGAGAGGATAATAGCCTATCCCTGATGTTATTCAATCTCTCTATTGAGAAAAGAGTAAAGGAAAGAAAAGAATAATATTGAATACGAATTAAGGTTTAGGGAGGAGAGATAAAAACTTTGAGGTTTGTCAATGACATTGTAATTCTGTCTAAGATACTAAAGAACTTAGAAGAGCAGTTGAAGGGAATGGACAGTGTCCTGAAAGGAGGATATGAGATGAATGTCAACAAAAGCTGAACCATGATAATGCAATACAGTCGAAGTAAATCAGGCGCTGATGAGGGAACTAGATTAGGATACCAGACCCTTGTAGTAGCAGATGAGTTTCTTTTTAATTTGGTGAGCAAAACAACTGATTATGGTGGAGTAGAGAGGATATAAAATATAGACTGGCAAAGGCAAGATAAACATTCCAGGAGAAAAGAAACCTATTAACATACAATAAGTTTAATAAACATAAACATGATCTGAAGTAGGCTGTAATGTACCTTTTATTTAATTGTGTGATTACCTAGTTTCGACTACTTGTCATTGTCAAGCACTAATGATAAGTAGTCGAAATTAGCTAACTGTACGATTAAATAAAAACCATATTATATCCTACTGTGGACCATGTTTATATAATTATCTGGAAGCTGTGGCTCCCCACAAACACAAAATTTGAAGAATAAATGTAAGTGTTACAAAGTCAGTTCTGAAAGTAATTTTTCAGAAGTGCAGCCGTATATGGAAGTGAAACCTGGACCCTAAACAGTTTACGCAAGAAGACAGTACAAACTTTTGAAATGTGGTGATAGAGAAGAATCCTGAATATTAGGTGGGTTGATCATATAACTAATGAGGAGATTCTGGATAGAGTTAGGGAGAAAAAAATTTGTGGGACAACGTGACTAGAAGAAGGGATTGGTTGATAGGACACGTTCTGAGACATGAAGGGATCATCAGCTTACTATCGCAGAGAAAAAAAAGAATGTGTGGGGTAAGAAAGGTCTAGGGGACAAAGAGATGAATACAGTAAGCAGATTCCGAAGAATTAAAGTTGCAGTAAGTATACAGAGATGAAGTGGCTTGCAAAGCATACAGATAGAGTAGCATCGAGAGCAACAACAACGAAAACAACAATACCAACAATACCATAACAAAGTACTTCTTCTTAGCTATAGCAGCTACTTTAACATAATGGCAGCAATGTAACATCTTACCACACTTCCAAGAATCTTTACTATAATGGTCTGGTAAACAATTACATTACTGCTGAAGCATTTTTTGCTGTTAATGTTAACGTTGATGTTCAGCAGTTAAGAACGAAAAAGTGAGAGCGTATGATTAAGTCATGTAGCGTCGATTTTTGTTATTCGAAAGGCTTCAATAAATGGTTCAAATGGCTCTGAGCACTATGGGACTCAACATCTGTAGTCATCAGTCCCCAGGAATTTAGAACTACTTAAACCTAACTAACCTAAGGACATCACACACATCCATGCCCGAGGCAGGATTCAAACCTGCGACCGTAGCGGTCGCGCGGTTCCTGGCTGAGCGCCTAGAACCGCTCGGCTACCGCGGCCGGCCGAAGGTCTTCTTAGTTTGCTCACTGTACAGAAATCTCTGAAAACCAATTTTTATACGTTAGATACACTGCCTGACAAAGAAAAAGAAATAGTAGTAAAGCACCATGAAGGAAAGGAGGAAATTAAACCTCACGGTTTGTATAGGCATGTGATAACGTTCCAGTAGTTCCTCAATCGTGTTACATTTGCAAGGAAGATTGGGGTACAAGTCCACTTTTCGGTACGACATTGTTGGATGCGATGCGTTCACTGATTCGCCTGGGAAACTTGTCATAAGGTTGTTGTACTCTCTCCTGATGCAAGCTGATCCTCGGCTTGAAACTGGTCCTTGACATCCTGGATACCGTCTTTAGTATGGAGCAGACGTCCCAGATGGTTACGCAAATGGCCTATCAGGGATGGATCTCTGGGGCGTGCTGGCGATGGTAGTGTCTGAATATCACGCAGAGAGTGGATAGAGACACATACCATGTATCTACGTTGCCCTTGTGAAAATGGCACCAAGATAATGTGCAATAAGTGGTAACACACGAGACTGCAAGATGTCGAAGAGGTGCTGATGTGCCATCAGAGTTCTCTCAGACACTAACACCCGTAACTGAAGTCATACCTAACGGCTCCCCTTACCACAACATTGGAATATAGAGACTATTTCATATGTCACCACGAAAATTACTAACGTCGTAGTGCAGAAGTGCGATTCATCTCTGGTCACAACCCATCGCCATTCATCAGCAGCCGACGTTTTCCAATCACAGCACATTGCGTAGCCGTTCGTGTTGTGGTGTGAACGGCAGGCTATGCATGGACAGTGACTCATCCGACTGCTGTTAATCTTCAATCAATGGGCTGGGATGGCACAGAATGAAGTAGGGAGTTAGAGAGTTCTTTATTTGTCGAAAAGCAGGTGTACATTTGACGCGTTTACGATGTCTACGGTGCACTATACGGACATCATTCCTCCTGGTGGCCAGACATGGTTTACCGGTACCTTGACGAACTTTCGTGGTATTATATTCCCAGGCTATCCAACATTGGTCCAATGCCACAACCAAATTTCCTACAAATCTGGACAAAACGTTATTCGACCAGCTGGCCAAAAGAAGACCTACAGTTAGGCATCTTTCAAATAGTGAGAGCCGGCCGCGGTGGTCTCGCGGTTCTAGGCGCGCAGTCCGGAACCGTGTGACTGCTACGGTCGCAGGTTCGAATCCTGCCTCGGGCATGGATGTGTGTGATGTCCTTAGGTTAGTTAGGTTTAAGTAGTTCTAAGTTCTAGGGGACTGATGACCACAGCTGTTAAGTCCCATAGTGCTCAGAGCCATTTGAACCATTTTTTCAAATAGTGAGAACTGCTGATAACCTTGTCTCACACGAGTATGGGGCTTCTCTGCGTTCTCCAGAGTAATCACTGAACGCCTGACGCTCTCTACGCACCTTACACTTACTACGAGATCTGATGTAGTTACTGAACACAAACAACGCTAATCCACTCTAATTGGTGTTGTACCTGTAATGGAGAATTCCTACTCATTTATATACCCCCTGATGAAGTGTGTGGATAAGAAGTTGCATTGACATCCGGCTATATCTTCTGGGTGTTGCAGATTTTTCTGTCTAGCTGTGTATTTCGCGACGTTGTGTCGAAACAAAAAGTACAACACCAGTAACTGGTACATGTTGCTGCTAAGTTGGGACGGATAAATAATATGAAGACTTGATGGCTATACGTCACCTAGCAGTATCCCAATTAGACACTGCAATGCCGATAAATAGCCCCGTCTATTGTACGGTGTTGGTGCCCCAGTTTGGTACTAGCCATATTGTCAGGGTACACTGGCTTTCCTCACTTCTCCTCAATGTTCAGAATGAAGCCCAGTTACTTCCATCATACTTCGACAAGTGAGTTGGTGTTCAGATTGTGTCGCTACATGAGCTGTAACTCTACTCATCAGTCAAGTAACAATATTTAAAAAGTACATACACAGTGAGAAACACTATGTAAGTTTCAAGACATAAATGGAAAAATTATAGAATTTACGACAACTTTCTACATTAAACCAAACAAAGCTTTATATACTATTAGAAATGTTTATGTTCCTATATGGGTGATAGTATGTAGAAGTACAGGAAGTCTTATCAGTATAGTTATGTAGCACAAAATTATAAATTAAGTGAAGACATAAATTGCATAATTATAACTGATATAGCAAGGAACAGATGACTCTGGAGGCAAAGGGAAAAATTATTGATTGTTAATGGTATGTGTCAATGAACAAATTATAACATTACAGAAAGACACAGAGGAAAGTGAGGAAAGTACGAAAGTAGTAAAAAGTCTTCAGATTTCGAAAAATTAGTCTACTACCTTATAATTACAGACACCTCTTGTTTGAGACTTCAGATTTCAGATGTAAAATGAAGTTTTCTAATACAACACAGTATCTAATTGCAGGATACGTTACACCTTACAATCATGTAGTCTTCTGGTTCTTGTATTTTTAAAACGATCTCTTATTAGAAGACAAATTTAGATTGGACAAGCACATTACAGAACGAATATTTTTAAGGTACTTTCGGAACAAAATTCCTTTAATTCACCTACTCTTCCACCTGCTCCTCAAATAAAATAAACTGT
This sequence comes from Schistocerca americana, assembly GCF_021461395.2. Classification (NCBI taxonomy): domain Eukaryota; kingdom Metazoa; phylum Arthropoda; class Insecta; order Orthoptera; family Acrididae; genus Schistocerca; species Schistocerca americana. The sequence goes on along the minus strand of NC_060124.1, from coordinate 266,362,812 downwards.
AGTGCATCAAATCATTATGACAAATGCTCACCGCGAGATCGAATGCCAGGTGTTGGCGTTCCTGTTACGTGACGCAATAGGAAACGTGCGTAAACGGAGTAAAAACGAATGGCGAATCATGCAGGCGTTGAAACGTGGCGGAATTTGGGAAATCCAATAGCGTAAGTGACTTTCGGGAAGTGATGTGCCCCGTTGCTTGAGAATGGGAATCTCAGAAATGGAGAAACTGGTTATCTCTTCGCATCCCTAGTGTCGTGAGCATCTATGGAAATTGGCTGAAGGACTGTAAAATCATGCGAAGCTATCCCCGAGCTTCAACACTGGATCAGTTAAAGAGTTTTCCCCTACCGCATGAATAATATTTCTTTTTTCCGCCATGTCGATGTTCGTGTCGGCATAAACTGTCATTCAGGTGAACGGCTGCTAGAAACATATACCGAACGATGGACACAGACCTTTGGAGGCAAAGTCATGCTACGGTGAACATTCACGTGTCCTCACACAGGATCTGGGGTAGTAATCGAAGGAAGCACGGCATTTGTGAAATATTAGTGTGACGCACGTGCATCGTGTCATCCACGATGGCGATGGTATCCAACCGGGAGATAAGTGTCTGTGTGTCACAAGCCCTTAATAGTGATAGAGTGGTTTGAGAAGCGTGATAGTGAACTCATGTTCATTTCTTGGCCACAAAATTCACATGATCCGAACCCCATGTAACACATCTGTGCGCTATTTCACGTTGCCAATGTTGACGATCTCGCAATCACGCTGTTGGTAAATATGTTTTGGTATATCAGGCTTATCATTCTCACTATTCTACTTGTTTTCACCAAATGGCACTTCCGCTCCTGAAGTTCTATATTGCAACGCCCCTAGCTATTGTTCATGTTAATGTTCTTTTAGAAAAACGTCATGTAGCAAGTCGTGGTCACAGAGGTAGATAGGTGGCCATCTTCCCTAGCACTCGTTCACCTGGGGAAAAATATCGATGACCCACACACATGGCAGAATTTTGTCGACAAAGAGGTACTGAACTTCATAAGAGCTGTTCTCGCTGCTGCACCATCTCAGATATGCATGTATCTCAGTGCATAGTATCAGTTTGTTGGATGATTGCTTGTCAGCCCTGACTTTATGAGTCCACTCAATATTGTTTGAACATTCAGTCTTTTCATCGTCTGTAATAAAATTAGTCCACAGGGTAATAAACTTTGAGTCACCACACAGTGGAGTCTACTAGTTATTGTACAGTCCACCTATATTCACACCCTAAAAGTGCTGTATGAAGATTTATTCTGTATGGGCACTAAGAGGTGTATACTGTAGACACCTACCTTTGTGAGCTGATCTATCTGGTTACTTCAGTCTTCAACGTTCTTAGCCGAGACGCTTTTTCATCCAGGAATTATAAAAGTTCAAGAAATGCGTTGAGAGTCAGGTTGAAATTAGAGAATAGTTCGAGAACAGTTACCTACGCTCTATAAGATCAATAAAATTTTGGGAATTCGGCCTTAGCCAGATTCTGCCTCCAAACCTTTCAGGTATCTTCGGAGCAAGCCGAAAAGCCTGTTGGCATACCGTTCCCTTCCACGTTATAAGCTGGTAAGGTGAGCCATTTATACAGACGTACACAGCAAAATCTAGGAGACAGATTCCCACGTCGTATGAAAGATTTTAAATAGAAGGCTTTGAACTATGCAAGATTGAGCCCTATCAAGTTTTGGAGGCTTTCGTATGACATATCTGAAATATGGTCCTACAGCAAGGATAAACGCAGTAAATTCTTGGACCAGTCATGGGAATATCCAATTTGCCATGGAACTCGAAAAGTGCGGATGCTTTCCTTTTTTGAATGTCTTGGTTCGCCGTAAAACTGGCGGCACCCTGGCGCATGGTATCGCTCTCAAGCCCACTCATACTGAATTTTACTTGTGAATGGACAAACTGTCGCCATACTGGACAGACTGTGGTGCTCCGGATACACTTGTACACAGGTATTTGGATTCCAGATAGCCTTCCCGACTGAGAATGCCACTTACACATTCATTCATCAAATAGTTGATGCCTTAAAAAATGTATATCACCAGTTGGTATCTTTTGTGATCTTTTCAAGGCGTTTAATTACATCTATCACGATACTTTCTTAGGAGAACTCAATCATTACGGACCTCATGGCATCACACACAGGTGGTTTCAATCATACTTGAGAAACAGAATGCAAAAGCTTGAGATTAAGAATTCGGACAATGTCGGAGAGTTGGCTAATTTCAGTGACAGGGAAAAAAATTTCGGGTCCACTCCCATTTCTTATAGATGTGAATGACCATCTACTTAATATTCAGCTGTAAAAATTGGTACTTTTGCAGACGATACCAGTGTTGTAATAAATCTCATTAGGGCGAAAGGAACAGAAGAGTAGGTTAATGATAATTTCCAAGAAACTTTTAACTGGTTCTCTTAAAAATGACTTTCCCAAAATTTTTAAAAAGCGCGATACGTTCAGTTCGTTACAACAAACAGGATCATACCATAATTGACGTAGCACATGAGCAAGAGTCAGTAAGCAGGGTAGAATGTTCCCTATTTTTGGGTGTAGATATTGATAGCAAACTGAACTGGAAGAAGAACGTTACTGAGTTTCCCAAAAAAATTATTTCAGGTAGTTTTGCTCCTCGTATGAGTGGTAATCGTGGAAGCAAACGAATGAAACTCCTATTGTAGTTTACATTTTCCCACTCAGTAATGTTGTAGGAAATAATGTTTTGGGGTACCTCATCTCTCAACAAATAGTGTTAATAGCACGAAAGCAAGCAGTGAGAATAATATGTGGTGTAGCCCACGGAGGACTTGTAGGAACCTCTATAAGAAGCTAGCCATTTTAACTGCGCTGTCATAATACATGTATTCTCTTACGAAATTCGTCATGAATAATCCATCACAATTTGATAAGAACTATTATGTCCGTACCTACAACACTGGAGGGAAAACGATCGTTATTACCCATTTTTAAAGCTGCCAGTGGCTGAGAGGAGTTCAACATAAGCCAACAAAAAGTTTTGATCACTTGCCCAAAAACTTAAAATTCCTGATAGGTAGCGAAGCTCATTTTAAACATAATTTAAGATCATTTCTCCTGGACAACCCCTTCTATTCAACTGACAAATTTGTACTTAAAACTGATAACCCTTAAAAAATAAAAAATAAAGAAAACTGAAGTAAAGTAAAGAAAAATAAACAAAAGTAAGTGTATTTGCATCAGTAGAACTGCAAATAATAAAGTGTTTATCAGTTTTGAAAGTAATCTCTTACACATATTCTGTAAACTGACTCGTTCCATGTCATTTCTATAAGAGAATTGTTCAACTGATGTATGGAACATGTAACTAGCTGATTAACTAACTAGCTAAATAACGTACAATTTTTGATTAGGTATATCCACAGAAAGTACTCGAACACCTCATTGTAATGTTTTGAAGAAACTGAAAGGTTGTCACAGCTCTGCAATTCGGACTGAATATTACGTGTCGCGCTTCAGGTAGGTGAAGGGGAATCGATCAAACCAATCGCCACACTACCGTTCATACGTAATCGGTCTTCTGAGATACGTCACATCCAGTCCAAACGTAAAGTCAAGGTTATTGTTCTAGCAACATCAGGGATAGTTACGATTTCTGACTCTGTGAAAGACTACTTAAATCTGCAGCCATAGATAAGATTCCCTGTCAGTGTTGACTACATATCGGATGTCGTTTAGGTACAATTCAAGAATATTGCGTGGAACACCGGCACTATTCCTCTCTGCTACAACGTCGTGCTGCTGTTTGATAAATCCACCATGCCAGAGCACTGTATTAAAGCTGGCCACTCTATGCATGAGGAGATCTAGATTTTAATACGGTTTCTTCCCTGTGTGGTTTAATATTCAGAGAAGACCATGAACCACGTTTCAAGAATGATTTAACTGATCCTGGTGATGAATTTACCTGCAAAATTTCGAAAGTAGCACTGGCAGTAGTTAACTTTCACAGACAACGGTACTAATGCCTTGTCGATCATAATTTGGGATACAACATTCTTCACAGAAAGCTCACAGCAGTATAACCTCTGCCACCGGTGCGGTAATTCACCCAGTATGATTTACCGTGTAATTGTGTTCAGCAGACTCACCCTACCGGTACATAATATGGACAGGAGTGCTAGTCTTCCCAGCTCGCTTCTGATGTGGCTCAGTGGTTTGCAGCCGAAATATTAGCAGGAGACATAGTTTGCTTATAGTTGAATTCCCACGACTTTATGTAATGTATCGAAGATGAGCAACTTACTTGGGGGATGAGGCTGAACAAAGAAAAACATTGCGACACAACTAATTTGTGGTGGAAGTTAAACACAATAAATGCAAACTCTCTGCAGCCTTCTCTGCAACATTCCAAAAGACGCTATGGATACCGTCGTTAGCATGCAACCACAGGGGAAATCTGTGAGATCTCAATCTGGAAGGGAACACACTTCTTCTTATTTTTCTACTTATCTTTTCGAAAACACTAACTAAAGGTATTTAGTTTGAAATTTTTCGAAGCACTTTCAATAACATACACCCGTTAGAATCTTCCCGTTGCAGTTGAAGAGACACTTATTTTCACTACGGGAGGTACAAGCTGCTGAGAGTTGTTCGGAACAGCCACAGAAAAAATGGAAATAGAATATTAAGACAACGAAGCAAGAGACGTAAAGCTAATTCAGCCTTTATTTTGTGTTTATTGTACCGATACGCTAAAAATTTCAAGGCAGAATTTTCCTTACCTTCAAATAAAATTATATGTATCGTACCCAATGGAATGCTACAAATGTGAGCAATATGACGATACGATAGCGTTGAAATGAAAAGCAGCTTGTGAGCAACGCGGCAATGTCCAAGAAGCGACAGACTGTTAGCCCGTGGCATAATGCTTAACTTTCAGACGCTCGTATCCTGTTTCGAACTTGAAATTTCTGATGTACAATCAATAAGAGAGGTGGCAAAATATGCAAGTAGGATTCCGCATTACTGAGACGTCGATATTTGTGCTAACTTTCCGAAAGGAAACAACGAAAGCCAACGGTTTAGCGCAAAACGTCGATGGGTGATCATCACAGAGCCAGTTCGAACACATATTTCCGCAGGAGTGATCCTCAGTGCAGATCCCCCCCACCCGCACCCCTCTCCCTAGTCTTATTCCTCGTACTCTTTTACCAGCGATAGTTTTCGCTACTAACTACGACATGCGATGTATACAGATACGGCACATAGTCGCCTTTGGCGCTGCTTTCAACTTGGCGCCCCAAGAGGCCACTGTTAATTTTGGTACGTCCTGTAGAGAAATCTTTCAGAAGTGGCCCTTATCACACTGCTGTCAGCTTAGCACTCTAAGTGGGGACTTGTGTCGCTTGAGACTTAAACCAGTACTGTGTTACAAAGACAAATGAATGTTCAACAAAACCAGGATAACTAACGGATAGCCCCATGCAGACCAAGACTAACAGCACACAGAAAGTTTCAGAATAAATAATCATGGATTTAATAGTATGGTACTTCCTCTACATCTCGTATCTACACAAGAAGTGCTGGGAAAATCAAACAACATCAAGCTACAACAAAATCAGTAACACCAAACCGTGATAGAACCACCAATACGAGCCAATGGCAATTAGCTCAGTGCTGCAACTTGGTTATCATGGGGCATTTGGGGATACTTAAAACCTCTCCTCTATAGATGTCATGCTAATTGAACTTACATGTTTTTAAGTATAAACAAAGAAAAGTTTTGCAACAAGGTGAATACAAATGTTTATTTTTGGAAAATCTGACAGAACAAAGCTAATGTAACTTTTTACAAAGCATTATGATATATATTTGTGGAACAGAACACTGGTATCTTCTTTTGCTAGATGTTTACCTCTCTCTAAATTTCTGTGAAAAATATTCCAAATCTTAGGGTTACTCTCTTACATAAATGCGTTACTTTTGTGGTAAATGCAAATTCCCTCCACAGAATGTTTCTCTATAGTACTGACAAAGTGCATGCCAAATGTAAGTAATATAATGGCAGTGATTTCCAATGAAATGCAACATTAAGTTGCCAAAACGTAAGTTACGGAACCCTGAATCAAAGATTTGACAGTGTTTGTATTATGTCATACATTATCTGGGTGAACTAGTGCTAACTATATGCATTCTCCTCCTCAGCCCAAACCAGTCTCTTCTGTAATGTTTTATACATCTTCAGCAACTGTAATCGTATATAATGAAATAATAAGCAACGAGTTACAGAAAAGAAATTTAATTTCGTTACTGATTCCGGGCACTTAGTACTCTCCTTCGGAAAGTTATCACATAGGTAACCAGTTTTAACTGTTTCAGCTTTCACAGCAAGAATAATCTACAGTAAGACAGCGACTGATCTCCATAAGCAATAGATTCCAAAATTTACACGCTCTGCAAAAGTACTGTTCCTTCCGTGTATCGTAACTAGAAAATTTTATGAGTGTTGCATCTCATGAAGGCTACCTAACAATCCTATTTCTGCTCTTCGTAGATTTTGAAATGCCGCTAACGGTATCAGCACTTACCGTCCAGTAATAGAGAGCACAATTTTTCCTCTACACAATAATATTTGCTTATGAATCAAGCAAAAGCAGTGCACTTATTGACAACAGCTAAATCGCTCGCACTCATGAATATATTGTATAACTGTTATGTATGACCCTGTTTAGTGCAGTGGTATTTGGCTGAGAGCTGCATTCAAGTAATCATATGCGTATCGGGACCAACCCAAAAGCCACAACATTAGCCAAGAAGAGGCCACTGTGATGAACTTCTTAGTCCCGTCACCACAATGAATTAACTACTCCTTCAGGTGGGCACTACACGGCAGAAGTGATGTACACACAGTTGACACGAAGTTATGGCCACAGACACTGTTGGTACGTAGCTGTGTCAAGTTGGTGAAGCGCTACATTACAAAGTCATAAGGTTAACTTTACATTAAAAGGAACGCCTGATGATATAATCTGGATATATTCTGCGATAAGGCGTACTCAGGCCGCTCTAAGCAGATTACGGAACACGTGAGCCGACTACCTTGCCGGCATGGTAGCTCAGCCTGTTCGGTCAGCCGATTGGAACCCTCTGTAGAAAAGATAAATAAATAAATAAATCGAAATACTAAGTATAGTTTTCACCTAAAACCACTGACGAAGAAACATGCAGGAGAAAAAAAGAAAACAAAAACAGCTTCCTTGCAGGATAGTGGTTCCCAACCTGGGGATTTTACCCTCAGAAAATAGCAATTTACCACTGGCAGTTAAAATGCAATTTTCTGAGGGTAAAATGTAAACGATTTGATTCTGTTTGTCATGAAACTATATTATTTTAAAAACCTCATTACCAATAACAAAATTTTGTAAGACTCTGATTATATAAGATACCACTAATTACTTTTTCACAGTAAGACGATGGACGTTACAGATTCCCCGCTTATTCCACCCACTTGACACGTATGTTTTTGTATATCCATCCTTTTGACAGGAGGTCTTGGGGATGACGCCGTTTATTATTGTGAAAAAAATAAACCGCCCACAGCCTGCTTTATGATTTTATGTATTTAGTAGCTACCAGTTTTGGCACTTCCGAACTCCATCTTCAGACTGTAACGTCTCTGAGCACTATGGGACTTAACGCCTGAGTCCCCTAGAACTTAGAACTAACCTAATGATATCACACACATCCATGCCCGAGGCAGGATTCGAACCTGTGGCCGTAGCGGTCGCGCGGTTTCAGACTGAAGCGCCTAGAACCGCTCGGCTTCTTCAGGCTGTAGTTGATGCTAAAGCGGTTGACAGGATCCCTATATATACCGCATCCGTGTCCAGCACTAATGGTTACGCTGACTATCTGAAAACGTTGGAATCAGCACTCCAACCCCTTCAGCATCAACTACTTCCTGAAGATGGCTTACTGAAATGCCGAAACTGGTAGCTACAAAACAAATACAATCATAGGAGTGGCTGTAGGCGTTTCATTTTCTCACAACATACATAACACTACTGCCCATTAAAATTGTTACACCAAGAAGAAATGCAGATGATAAACGGGTATTCATTGGACAACTATATTATACTAGAACTGATATGTGATTACATTTTCACGCAATTTGGGTACATAGATCCTGGGAAATCAGTACCCAGAACAACCACCTCTGGCCCTAATAACGGCCTTGATACACCTGGGCATTGAGTCAAACAGAGCTTGGATGGTGTGTACAGGTACAGCTGCCCATGCAGCTTCAACACGATAACACAGTTCATCAAGAGTAGCGACTGGCGTATTGTGACGAGCCAGTTGTTCGGTCACCATTGACCAGAAGTATTCAGTTGGTGAGAGATCTAGAGAATGTGATGGCCAGGGCAGCAGTCGAACATTCTTTGTATCCAGAAAGGCCCGTACAGGACCTGCAACATGCGGTCGGGCATTATTCTGCTGTAAAGTAGGGTTTCGCTGGGATCGAATGAAGGGCAGAGCAACGGGCCGTAACACATCTGAAATGTAACGTCCACTAGTCAAAGTGCCGTCAATGCGAACAAGAGGTGACCGACACGTGTAACCAGTGGCACCCCATACCACCACGCTGGGAGATACGCCTGTATGGCGATGACGAATACACGCTTCCAATGTGCGTTCACCGCGATGTCGCCAAACACGGATGCGACCATCATGATGCTGTAAACAGACCCTGGATTCATCCGAAAAAATGACGTTTTGCCATTCGTGCACCCAGGTTCGTCGTTGAGTACACCATCGCAGGTGCTCCTGTCTGTGATGCAGCGTCAAGGGTAACCGCAGCTATGGTCTCCGAGCTGATAGTCCATGCTGTTGCAAACGTCGTCGAACTGTTCGTGCAGATGGGTGTTGTCTTGAAAACGTCCGCATTTGTTGACTCAGGGATCGAGACGTGGCCGCACGATCCGTTACAGACATGCGGGTAAGATGCCTGTTATTTCTACTGCTAGTGACACGAGGTCGTTGGGATCCAGCACGGCTTCCGTTTTACCCTCCTGAGTCCACCGATTCCATATTCTGCTAACAATCATTGGATCTCGACCAACGCTAGCAGCAATGTCGCGATACGATAAACCGCAATCGTGATAGGCTACAATCCGACCTTTATCGAAGTCGGAAACGTGATAGTACAAATGTCTCCTCCTCACACGAGGCATCACAGCAACGTTTCACTAGGCAACGCCGGTCAACTGCTGTTTGTGTATGAGAAATTGGTTGGAAACTTTCCTCATTTCAGCACGTTGTAGGTGTCGCCACCGGTGCCAATGCTAATCATATGCATATCACAGTATCTTCTTCCTATCGGTTAAATTTCGCGTCTGTAGCACGTCATCTTCGTTGTGTAGCAACTTTAATGGCCAGTAGTGTATGTTATGCTTTGTCCCGTACATCGCTGATGATAAAAGAAAGATATACACGGTGTTACAAAAAGGTACGGCCAAACTTTCAGGAAACATTCCTCACACACAAATAAAGAAAAGATGTTATGTGGACATGTGTCCAGAAACGCTTAATTTCCATGTTAGAGCTCTTTGTAGTTTCGTCACTATGAACTGTACTTCCTCGATCCACCGCCAGTTGGCCCAGTTGAAGGAAGGTAATGTTGACATTGGTGCTTGTGTTGACATGCGACTCATTGCTCTACAGTACTAGCATCAAGCACATCAGTACGTAGCATCAACAGGTTAGTGTTCATCACGAACGTTGTTTTGCAATCAGTGCAATGTTTACAAATGCGGAGTTGGCAGATGCCCATTTGATGTATGGATTAGCACGGGGCAATAGCCGTGGCGCGGTACGTTTGTATCGAGACAGATTTCCAGGGCGAAGGTGTCCCGACAGGAAGACGTTCGAAGCAATTGATCGGCGTCTTAAGGAGCACGGAACATTCCAGCCTATGACTCGCGACTGGGGAAGACCTAGACCGACGAGGACACCTGCAATGCACGAGGCAATTCTTCGTGCCGTTGACGATATCCCTAATGTCAGCGTCAGAGAAGTTCCTGCTGTAGAAGGTAACGTTGACCACGTCACTATATGGAGAGCGCTACGGGAGGACCAGTTGTTTCCGGACCATGTACAGCATGTGCAGGCACTATCAGCAGCTGATTGGACTCTACGGGTACACTTCTGCGAATGGTTCATCCAACAATGTGTCAATCCTCATTTCAGTGCAAATGTTCTATTTACGGATGAGGCTACATTCCAACGCGATCGAATTGTAATATTTCACACTCAACATGTGTGGGCTGACGAGAATCCGCACGCAATTGTGCAATGACGTCATCAACACAGATTTTCTGTGAACGTTTGGGCAGACATTGTTGGTGATGTCTTGATTGGGCCCCATGTTCTTCCACCTGCGCTCAATGGAGCACGTTACCATGATTTCATACGGGATACTCTACATGTGCTGCTAGAACATGTGCCTTTACAAGTACGACACAACATGTGGTTCATGCAAGATGGAGCTCCTGCACATTTCAGTTGAAGTGTTCGTACGCATCTCGGTTCGGTGACCGATGGATTGGTAGAGGGGGACCAATTCCATGGCCTCCACGCTCTCCTGACCTCAACCCTCTTGACTTTCATTTATGGGGGCATGTGAAAGCTCTTGTCTACGCAACCCCGGTGCCAAATGTAGAGACTGTTCGTGCTCGTATTGTGGACGGCTGTAATACAATACGCCATTCTCCAGGGCTGCATCAGCGCATCAGGGATTCCATGCGACGGAGGCTGGATGCATGTATCCTCGCTAACGGAGGACATTTTGAACATTTCCTGTAACAAAGTGTTTGAAGTCACGCTGGTACGTTCTGTTGCTGTGTGTTTCCATTCCATGATTAATGTGCTTCGAAGAGAAGTAATAAAATGAGCTCTAACGTGGAAAGTATGCGTTTCCGGACACATGTGCACATAACATATTTTATTTCTATGTGTGTGAGGAATGTTTGCTGAAAGTTTGGCTGTACCTTTTTGTAACACCCTGTATGCATAACAGATGCTAAACATCTCAATGTCTTCTTCAAGTTGTAGGTAGTACCTGCAGCATTCCCGAAACTGCTACATCACTCGCTTCGAATTAGATAAATGAATTAATTGACAGAACGAGACAGCTGTAAGTACACAAGCGCTACTATTTAGCTTATACATTATTATTATTATTATTGTTATTAGAGTGGTTAGACACAAAGCCTTAACAGCCAGAAGTCGTCCAGTTTCAGCCAGTCCAGAAGTAAGGACTGCAGAAATCAAATGATTTACGAAGAGTAAGTATAGCGCACTCGTTTTCAATTGACTGCTTTTAAATGTGGTTGCAGTGTGTAGGTCAAGCAAGTGGCGCAATGGAGAGGATTAATGCAGGGAAGTATGTTTTGTACAAGTGTCTACCCTCACTATGGGTAGTTAGCGTTCTTATTTGAGAGGGAGTTACGAGTAGCACTTTCGATGCAGCACAAAGTCTTTCGTCGTTCAGTCTCTCTCTCTCCCTCTTTCTCTCTCTCTCTCTCTCTCCTTCTTTCTCTCTCTCTCTCTGTTACACACCCACCCACCCACACAGACACAGACACACACACACACACACACACACAAACACACACACACACACACACTTTCAGACTAAATATAATTCACCTTCCATCATTTTCAAAATAAAAGTGTTTCAAGAAATGATTTCCATTCTACAGTTTATTTAGGTGCTAAAGTTGGCGATGATGTTTGGGACGGCGTGGGGGTGGGGGTCAGCAGACGGCGTCGGGTGGAGGGCGGGGGTGGTAGCTAATGTCTACTTGCACTCAGGGGTAATGATCTAAGAAAGGTTGCTGTAGCATAATATATTTTGTATTCCCCGTACCTTCTTAGATCTTTCCTGAGGTAGGGAGGTCTGCAATGGGATCCACTGAGTCTCTTGAGGGCAATAGTGGAGTGGCTTGAAAGAATCAGCAGCGGAATCATCAGAATTCATCTATTGGCAATAACGGCTGGAGAGATTGGCGGCACACTAATCACATGTTCCACGACCACAGAACGGTCCTCGTACTACTGTCCTGGAGGCACCAGTAGGCCAAGTAGAATAGGCCTGAGGCCTGTTCCTTGAGTCGTGTTTATGTTTAAGTCATTAGACCTCGCATCATTTTATATACCAAGAGCTAAACAACAAATATAATAAACGAAGCTATAAGGTTATGGTAACAGTTCTTAAAATAGGTCAGCAGCAGTACGGACTCAGTGAGAGTAAAAGTAAAGAAAGTATATCTTCGACGACGGTCATGCTTGAAAATTAATGTTCATCTAAGCTCACCAAACAGGTTGGCGCCACTGGTACCCAACCACGTTACTGGCACCAGTAGTACAAAAACGAGTTTTCAATACTGAGTGATGCCTGACACTATTAGGACCCATTCAGAGGATTAATACGATCAGCTTGCAATGATGGTGTTTAAATTCGCCACGCTTATTACCAGAACAAGAGCTAGACGAATGATTACAGTATGAAACTCTAAGGTACTTGAACGTTCCATCCAAGGTGTTTCTCAACATTCTTATTTTTTGTCGCATTTGGTCCGACGCCGAGTACCTCCAACTCTTGGGGGAAGGAAATTTCCTATTGTCAGTAGGTCAATTTGAATTATCCATAGCGTGTATTCGGGTATGCAGTATCGGAAGATATTCCGCCCAGATCACATACCATTTAGAGCGTTGTAATCTAATTGTCTGTAGATAGAAATCTCAGATGAATGCTTAAGATGTCCTATTAAATCTAACTCTAATTTCCTAGTTCCCTGCAGTGGGACAATACTCGTAAATAAGGATTGTATCTTAATAAGCTATTGGCGATTTTCTTTCTTCCACCTAGGGGTCTTTCGCATTCCATTTATGTTAGTTTTTCTTCCTATACTTAAAACTAGTGTGTGAACTTTGTTTTACGTGGGTCTCAGATTTAATATTTATCCTTACATCCACTATCGGGGGACGAAGAAGATCACACATAGCAAAATCAGGCATTGCGTTGTATTGTGAGTGCTGTACAATAGCTGTTGCCTCAGAAGAAGAGAATCTCCGACGTTACAGCACATAAATTTCCACAAATGACACTTTGTTTCCTGGTCGACAATAAGGCCAAAAAAAACTATAGTGGCAGGAGAAATGGAGAACTGAACTGGAGGATTTTTTAAAAAAAGAACGTTTTCAAGTGATAGCATCTTTGACTAGTAACGAAAACATCCTAGTACATGAGTCCAACCCAAGAAATGCTTAGATTTTGAACAAAAATGTCAGTGAGAGATCTGCGGAGTCACAGTCGCCCTGCCAGAGGCCTGGTCAAAAAGGGTGGAAAACCGGACAGAAATTCGCAACATCATGTTGTATTTTGGGGAGGGACACTTTCCATAAAAGGTGGAAGAATCTACAGTCATAAAGGGCTTCAGGATGAAGGAGGAAATCAATACTGCAGCATTAAATATATAATGCGTATCTATAGGACATATTGTTCGCAACAGCAAATACTTCACTATGATCTTCCGACTGGAGAAGAATTGTGGATTAGCTCAACATTCGCATCTCTGGGAATGCTTAACCAAAGGAGAGGTGACCACGATAAAAAGATTAAGTAGCCGATTAAAGGGTAGTTTTCTCCGAGTATGGGTGATGGATGTCAAAAAAATAATTGTGGTAGGAAAGCCAGAGAATATGAATAAGGAAAGGCAAACGCATATTATGGGAGCCACTCAATCGAAATAGTAAAACAATAAGGTTTTCTGGTCATTTGAACTTAGGGTGTACGGTAATATCAACAGGGGAAGAAATTGGTTTAACGGAAGTAGAATTCAATATGGATAAGAAAATACAGTAAAGACTGATATACTGTAGAAAGTTCAATGATACGATTGTTCTCATAAGATATGACAGCTTACCAACGAAAATAACAAAAGCTCAGGTATATTTGCCGTCGCCACAAACGGAAGATGAAGAGATAAAAAGTTATATGAAGATATTCAATGTGCTGCTCAGTTTGTACAGTGAGACGAAACTCTAACAACCATCGACAAATGGGACGCTTAACGGCGCGAACAAAGAGATGATATTGTTACTGGACAATAAGAACTCGTTTATAAGAATGAGGAGCAATCCTGACTGCGTTCGGCAATACGTTTCAGAAGACAAGAGAAAGAGATTTGCTTGGAAATGGGCTGAAGACACGTGAAGATTCCAGCAGGAGTACATCGTCTGGCAGAGATTCCGGTATCAGATATTGGATATTAAGGCTTACTCTGGATCAGTTATAGACTCAAATCACGATGATGTAAAGTGTGATGAACTGTGTGGGAATCATCCGAAAAAGTCAAAGCCGAATACTGAACTACCGTGCAAAAATAAAGTTCATTTGAAGTTTTCTACTTCCATATCTTCTTCAGAAATAAAATCGACATTAAGCATTTCAGTTGAACAGGAAAGTACGTCGTTACAAAAGGGCATTAGCCTGAGTTGGACAGACCAATATGGGCGCAAAGACAGTTGCAAGGCAATTGGGTTAATAGAATAAATACCAAATTGAACGACTAAGGAAGGAAATGCAAGAATTTTCAATAACATACAACAAAACAGCAATATAAGTAACTTAGCAACGAAAAAAACTGGATGTGTAGGAAAACTAAATGCTGTAGAAAGAATGGGAAGAACTCTAAGAAGTAAGCCACCTAAATGCTGTGTTCCATTCTAAAATTCTTTTGAAGACCTGCGGCTTCCAAAATACCTCGGCAGATGGATGACATCAACTGACGGCTGCCTCAGTAGCGCAGGGTCCGCGTTGAACATGCAAACCCGCTAATGTTTAAGGCCACCATCCCTGTACGCAAAGATCTTTCATGACACTGTCGAAACGCCTTGGCCGACCGGCCTACATTTCTCTGGTGTTCCTGCCCCTGCCGTGGCTACAGGCACGTAACAGGTAGAGTTCCAGGTAGGCAGCTTCTCGTGTCTTCGTTCGAAAGCATAGTCTGCACATCGGTGCGAGAAATTCTTGGGACAGGCATTCCGTCCCCAGCAAGTGGTTCGAGACGTTCCTTTCCCTAATAGCTGCATGTCTCTTCCAAGCCACAAACGTCTACTCCAAGATTTAATGTTAAATGACCAAACGACCTTCTTGTCCTCAACTCCAGAAAATACTGATCAAAGGAGAGCCACCATAGGGATCCAAGGATCCTGCATGTATTAACAATGTACATAATCCCATCAGTGCCAGATGATGTTGATAAGTTCCTGACGTCCCAAAATATAATATACTGGGTGTGAAATCAACATTAAATAGTAGCCTTGAATATGAAAAATAGTGAGAGAGTGAATAATCCTCCATTTCCACATGTGCAGTGTCTCCCTTCAGAACGTCATAATGTAATACGGACCTGAGGAAATGTCTCACAATGATAACATGTGTTGGAGCGAATTGGACAACCAAGACCATACATGAAAGAAAATCTTCCTAATTTGATCTCATTCAGTACAATGGTCACTCACAGATTGCTGCAGGCCTGCGAGAAGTACAGCTAAACATTGCTGAGTCTAGTATGATTCTTGTGGATCCTAGGGTAATTGCTACACCACAGCCTTCAGATAAGCAATTGCTAAGGGGTTAAAAAGTTCTTGCAGCAGTATTTTTATTCTTTCACAAAGTTTCTAAAGTCAGAGATAAGTAACGTCCTTAACCGTATTACATTTCCGTGGATTTTGAATCGTTCTCTGCCTCAGTGATTTACGGCTGCTCAGTCATTCACCATGTTTCAGTCAACCATAGTACATAAATGGGCAATAATTGTAATTTAAGAAACACACTCTTTCTCGAAATCTAAGCAAACAAGTAACAAGCGTCGTCTGTTGCTCCTAGGTCAGTGTAATATTCTTACCACTACCTACAACACATTTGAAATCATCCATTTCAAATAGAATTTATATAAATGCTTAACAAATTACCATCACTAGAGCAGCTGTTCCAGAACTAAATCAGTTTCACAAGAAAATATACAGAATTATATCAAACTCAGAGTCATGAAAGAATCTCTCACTCCCTCCACAAGGGTACCTGGAGACACTTAATATTTGCGAAGCGACACAGATAGAACGTAGTTCTCAACACACATACCAATGGTCTCTGGACTGGTTGGAGCATCAAGATGCAGCGAGGTTAAGCCAGTGTGAGGGCGCCCTTCACTCAGCGCAACGGATGTCTCTGGTCCCCCATCTAGTTCATGGCAGTATCAGTAAGGCACCTGGCAGGTTGGCAGCTTCTCGATCTGGCAGCAACTAGCAGTCTGGCACACTGTTGCTTGTGCCGGATATGACATCTGGTGAAAGCGAATGAGACACATTGTGGATGGACAGCGCCCAACATCTCCCACTCTGCCTCTCTGTTGTCTATCTCCTAACTGAAACAGTGCCGTCTTCCCTTGGATTGTGTGGTAAGACAGCATTGCATTTGATGTGCAACCTGTTTCCTAGCGATGATTTCTTGTCTCTCAGTGAGCCAGTGGGTAGCGTGTGATGTCTCCACAGTGGCCACTTCCAACTGCATCATAGTGCACAACTGCAGGAGCAACTCGTCGGGATCGTAGCCACCTGCAGAAGGGTACGTCCGTCTGAAGGATCCCTCCTGGCCTGCTTGTGGCACCAGGTCACCTGCAGGTCCTTTGAGGGTGTGGCATGACGTCAGGGACGAGCCCCCAGCGTAGAGGTTCTATTCACAATCGCTCGGTGGTTGGATATTGTTGGCTGTCATTTACCCGGCATCTGACCGTCTTCCAACCCGTCTACGAAGTCACGTGACATAAATGGCAGGCCGCTCTTGAGCGGTGCAGGCGTTCTCCTTCAAACTACTACCTGGCCGTTTCTCTGGCCCCAGGGTGTTGCTTCGTGAAGGATTGATGGCTGGCCTGACAGCACAAAAAATCTGCACAGTCCTCGTAGTATGTTTCAGTGCCAAGATTTTACGTCGGTCCTTACAAGTAGTTTCTTAGGAAGAGAACAACAATCCAAAAATAACCTCTTTGAACAGATACAGTATGAACGCTAATACACACATCAAAAACCGTTATGCATCGCCTCGGTTCCGAGAGATCCGGAACCTGTACAGAAAATTGGAAGAGAGATCAACATAAACATCATTTCCGCCCTTTTTATTGCTCATGAGAGCTACACATTGCATCTTGTACCACCATACAGCGAGAACTTCAGAGATGGTGGTCCAGACTGCTGTGCACACCGGTACGTCTAACACCCAGGAGCACGTCCTCTTGCACTGATGCACGCCTGTATTCGTCGTGGCATACTATTCATATCTTCATCAAGACGCTGTTGGTGCAGATTGTCCCACTCCTCAACGGTGATTCCGCGTAGGTCCCTCAGAGGTGTAGGTGGGTCGACCATAAAAAGCCCTTTTCAATCTATCCCAGGCCTGTTCGATGTGGTTCATAACTGGAGAACATGGTGGCCACCCTAGTCCAGCGATGTCGTTATCCTGAAGGAAGTCACTGACAAGACGTGCATGATGGGGCCGAGAACTGGCTTCCATAAAGACGAATGCCTAGACATTATGCTGCCGATGTGGTTGCACTATCGGTCGGAGGGTGGCGTTCACGTATCGTTCAGCCATGACCACCAGCGGCGTACGTCGGCCTCACCCCAAACCAGCAGGGAACTTCCACCTTGCTGCGCTCGCCGGATAGTGTTTCTAAGGTGTTCAGCCTAACGGGGTTGCCTTCAAACATGTCTCTGACGATATTCTGGTGGAAGGAATATGTGACACTCATCGGTGAAGAGAACTTGGTGCCAATCCTGAGCGGTCCATTCGGCATGTTGTTGGGCCCATCTGCACCGCGCTGCATGATGTCATGGTTGCAAAGATGGCTCTCGTAATGGACGTCTGGAGTGAAATTACGCATCATGTAGCCTATAGCGCACAGTTTGAGTCGTAACACGATGTCCTGTGGCTGCACGAAAAGGATTATTGAACACGGAATCGTTGCTGTCAGGGTTCTTCAGAGCCATAATCCGTAGGCGGCGGTCATCCACTGCAGTAGTAGCCCTTGGGCGGCCTGAGCGAGGCATGTCATACACAGTTCCTGTCTCTCTGTATCTCCTCCACGTCCGAGAAACCTCGCTTTGGTTCACTCCTAGACGCCTGGACGCTTCCTTTGTTAAGAGGCCTTTCTCTCTCAAAGTAACAATGCGGACGCGATCGAACCTCGTTACCGACCGTCTAGACATGGTTGAACTACAGACAACACAAGCCGTATACGTCCTTCCTGGTGGAGTGCCTGGAACTCAGCGGCTGTCGGACCCCCTGCGTCTAGTAGGCGCTGCTCATGCACAGTTGTTTACATCTTTGGGCGGGTTTTGGGACATCTCTGAACAGTCAAAGGGTCTGTGTCCGCGATACAACATCCACAGTCAGCGAGTATCATCAGGAGTTCTAGGAACCGGGGTGTTGCAAAACTTTTATGATGTGTGCATTATTACCTGCGCGCTTGTTTCCTTACATGTTACGAAAAGGACCAATTCCCTTGTGTCGGATCGCTGCTGTAATAAAATACAAAATGGTAAATTAATTTTTTGATGTAGCTTGATCCTCATCCTCACCAATGATTCCTTTCGTACTGCTGACGTCTTTTTCCTGAGCCTTATAAAATGACATTTGATGTTAATAATATGAATATTTATATATATGTTTGGAGATAGAGAGAGATTGATTTTTAATTGAGATTTTTACTTTAATTCGCATCTGGTACCTGAATTTAGGTTGCTGCCTCCTTGAATGATCAGCTTCTGCATCATTTGATGGCGTATTATAATTTGGAGGAAGTTATTCTTCTTTAAGGTTTAAAATACGACTCTGTTAGTAACTCCGGCGTATTGCGGATAGCTTTGAGTTTTCGTAGCTTTCCATACCTAAGGGACCACTGTTGTAAGTAAATAAGATTTTCGTGAGAAAAGGAGATTGCTTAGCCGCGCGGGATTAGCCGAGCGGTCTGAAGCGCTGCAGTCATGGACTGTGCGGCTGGTCCCGGCGGAGGTTTGAGTCCTCCCTCGGGCATCGGAGTGTGTGTTTGTCCTTATGATAATTTAGGTTAAGTAGTGTGTAAGCTTAGGGATTGATGACCTTAGCATTTAAGTCCCACAAGATTTCACACACATTTGAAAATTTTTGAGATTGTTTAGCACACAAACTTCCTTCAAACTACATGTCCTGCTGCATCAAAATTGGTCAGTGGAGTTCAGCACCATACAATTATACAAGAAAATAATCCAGGTACTGCAATTACGAAATTATGAGAGGTTGTTGTGTATTGAATGAAAACTATAGAGAGTGCATTTCCCTTCCTGTATTTTAGTGAACTTCGTACACTTACAGTTCTGTCGATTGATAGCCGGCGACGACAATGAAGCGCACCTCCTTTTCCAAAATACAAGGTATTTCGTTTCTTTACTTCCTGAAAATTTGTATACATAAATGTTTAGCAACTATGACACATACTTTACTCCGTTTTATCACTGAAACAGCAGTTTTCATTAAATGTAAGAAAATTTTCTGAGCGACGCTCTGGCAACACGTCCTCTTTCTGCAAGATACAGATTAAAAGCCCTCTTTTTTTTAATAAGTCGATTGTCTTTCTTTTTAGAGTCCATACTCAAAGATTCACAACTATAATCGTTGCGGGGATTGCGCGCTAAAGAGTTTGTTGCTCTCCAGCTGAGCTTCACTTCACTTCAAGTACTTTTTTAATCAAATTTACATTTTAGATACTTACATACACTACTGAGCTTCTCAGAATAAAGTCAGGACCAAATTAGTTTAAAAAAAGGGCAGTGAGGTTAAAATAACATTACAAGCTCAATAAAGCTACAATACTTTGACTGGCGCAATATGTGCTCATGCCTCATAATCCATTTTGCTTATGGTACTTTCATGGTGCCAGAAAAATACAAATATCTGGAGAAAGGCCTCATCGCACCACTGGAAATGGCCCAGAATCCCAACAGACTTAGCATCTCCACGCACCTAATGTGTTGGCAGCTAGTAGCACTCATAACTCACCCGAAAAGCTAGTGCAGTGGCTTGGGTGCAATCTCGACATCGCTAAACAACGTAAAGCAACGTACACTCATCTCTTGAGCAGTTCATAGCGGGGAAGGACACAAATACTCTCACAGGCCTTAGTGATATTATGGAGAATACTAATACGTGAATTATACAGCTGAATTAGATGTTCATAATGCGAATTTCATGACTAACATTCTTATATTCCTTAGGGCTCAATAATGGAGAACGATAGTGCGGTCCAAGGACATAATGATCATGTGTCACACATGGCCATGATGGCAAATCATGGTTGAACCCTGCGCCTGATTCACTCAACCTGCAGCGGTTATCAAGGCACAAAAAGGTGTCAGTTCATACCAGGAGTTGTCACTTACGGCAAATTTCTATTGAATCCTCACTTTAATTTTCAAGTAGGCATTGAACGTAATGATACGTTACGTTAAAGTTACAAATTGGTCTGTTACAGAATTTCAATATACGGGTAATCTGGACTACGTTACACAATACCACCAAGAACTTTCTTACACATTGAAGTTCTATGTACAAACTAATTCTGACCTAAATGAACTAGTATATACATCTATTCTACATCTCTTGTGCCTTTATACATTAACGTGTTGATTATGCTCGTTCCGATAGTTTCTGAGCCTTGTTTAGAGCTTGTCCGTAGCAGCCGGGCATCAGTTTCTACTTAGACTTCTGCTTCATTTCACCTGTGACGGTTTGGGTAGCCTTCATCTGGCTATGATGTTTCATTACTGCTGTGGTTCTCCAGTATCCTGCTGGAACTGATTTGTATTTCGTTCTTCTCAGCAGTTTACGTTTTGCCATTCGTTGTTATTATTATTGAAATTGCCTCGTTTACGGCTGTGGCTGCTTACTCCTTCTATTGTCCGAGTTGTCGTTTCCCCAGGATAATTTCCCCCACTTCGTCTGTTGTCGTTCCTTTCTGCCAGCTTCGGTCATAATTTCCGTTTCTGTCTCTTTTGTTTTGCAATTCGTTGACATAGTCTAATTAACGTACCCCGCTCTTGAATGATTCAGTGGAATCGTAGCACCTTCCGATGAGGGGCTGTTGGTAGTACATAGGTAATTTGACGAAACAGCGCCTCAAAATTTTCTTGGGACTGTACGACTGTTCCAAAGACCGATCCTTCTTAACTAGCGACTCAAAGAACGTCACCGGACTACGGAATCCTGTCACTTCTGGGTCTTTGCCCAGCATACTCTCCTACTTGATTGCTTCTTGCGTGTCCTGCGACCAATATGTGACAAAGGAACGCATCCTTGAACTCTTGATGTGAGCGGCAGCTCTCAGAAATTGTTTGAATACCTTCCGAGATAGACCACTCTAAAAATGCGTAGATAAATTCCAGTATGTGTTTCAGTGGCCACGATTGCGGCATCACTTTATTCTGCTGGGTTATCCCACTTTTTGGATGTAATGTATTGTTCTCTTTGTACGCTTGGAAATTCCGAGTAGATAAGAAATATTTGAGGTCGAATGGTTCCACATTTCCTGCGAACGAATTTTTCCTCTTTCTGCAGCATGTGTCTCGGAGTCCAAAATATGCTTGTACACTGTTAAGGCCTCTTCTTGTGTCGTCAGATTCAAGGAGTTAAGTTTCCGTCCACCGAAGACGTAATGTTTCCATAACATTAAATTAAAAAAATCAGTGCAGATTAAGGAGTCTAAAGACTCTATGAAACATTCTGCTACTACAATTAGGAATATAGGTCATTATCTTAACTGTGTATAGAAGTTATACATAGACTGTTATCAGATACTTAAATATATGAAGGTTTTTACTGCGTTTATGCCATTCCCGTTCTTTCATATTTTTCACTCTTAGATGACCACTCATTTTTGTGGTGATTTGGGCTTCATATTGAAGCTGATACTTTTATACATTAATTATACGCTGCTCATTGACATGCGCCGGTGGGGATGTTTGGTATTCAGTAAATAGTAAATATATTGGATGTGCACTCTACATATGGCCACGCTATGTCTTCCTATGATTATACACAACCAGCTTGAGTAGTTATGGTTGTATGGCAGTATCCGTGAATAGTACACATGACCAATCGTCTTTACATATGATCTGATGGTTTTCATTTTAGTTGCCATGTTGGTTGGAAATAGATTTTATCATATAGACATATTTCATATTTGTCTTACATTTCATTGCATATTGATGTTGTAATCACTACGTTTACTTTGTTTTAAATTTGTTATCGATTCACTTAGTTTAATAGACTTGTGTCTAGTAATATTCATGTCTTTTTTGTAGCGATCCTACAGCCAGTATCTGATAAACTGACTGGGTTCATATCGGTAACCTGTTGTTTTGAAATAGGTAGAAGTGTCATGACTAGATCATTTTCAGACATGGATTGTCTTAACGTCGACAACCTTTCAATGAGATGTTATATTATTGTATGCTCTTTATACATTGTTGACTTAGAAATGGATGCAAATAGTATGCCTTAATCATTACTGTTCTGTATGTCCATCAAAGTTAATAACTGTGATGTCGAACCTGATGCCTAGATGGTTTCTGGCACTGTATCCGAGCAACACATTGTCTTCGATCATAATTTTGTTAATAAAACAGTTATTTCTTGCATGTGGATTATTAGCTTCCCAAGAACAATTTTTGTCATTTGCCTTACATGTCTCCACTGTAATCGCTGTTTATTCATCTAATGATTGTCCTCGTATTTTCAGAACAGCCTTTACAATTTGGGGCACACATGATTTTTAGTGTCGTCTCTAGATAATTGCATATTACGTTAGTTATTACATTACTTGGGAGTTTATAACTGATCATCATATAACGATGTTCACAATTGTATATAACTGTTTGTTATAATTTAATACGTTTAGATACAGTTTGTTTCGAAACATATCGTTTAATTTTTCTTAGGAAAAAGACTAGATGTTTCTGAATTTATACCGATGAAAAATAAGTGGAAATAAAAGCAGATGAGCAAATTTTCAGTTAACAATGTCAACAAAATTAATTAGTATGCACTCTGAATCCTACAAGATGCACACAGAACCCATGTTTTAATAACTTGACCACACTGCAGGTGACGGATAAGGGCGAAACTAGCAACTGACAGATTTTATTTTAGGAGCCTAGAATTTGGTTATGTGGTTGGGAATTCTGTCACCGCATCCCTTTTTTCGCGTTCTCTTCTGTCTCAGCGGCACCTCGAATATCGAGTTGGTAATATTGTCTGAACCCCAGGAGAAATGAATGGAACAGAAGATGAATGGGTAGCTGTGAGAAATGAGATAGTGAAAGTAGCAGGGGATCAAATAGGTAGAGAGGAAAGATCTAGTACAAATCCTTGGAATTCATGCAAGATATTGGATCTCACTGATGAAAGGAAAAAATATGAAAATGCAGGAAATGAAAATGCACGTCTGAAAATGGGACTGTCGGGAAGTAAAAAACGGCTATGCAGCAACGTATAAGGGGTAGGTAGGCAGTGGCTACAGGAAAATGAAAGAGACCTTTAGAGGGATGGAAAGCTGCTCTATGAATGTCAAGAGCTCAGACAGAAAACTAATGCTAAGCAAAGAACAGAAATCTGAAAGTGGGAGGTGAATACAGAAGACCTATACAAAGGAGATACGATTGAATGCTTGAAGGCAATATGATGGAAAAAGGAAAAGACGTAGATGAAAATCGGATAGCAGATATGATACTACGAGAAGAATTTGATAGAGCACTGAAAGACCTAAATCGAAACAAAGACTCCGGAGTCGACGACGTACCGCCAGAGCTACTGACATCCTTGGGAATGCGAGCTGTGACAACAGTATTCCACCTGGTGTGCAAGATGCACGAGATAAGCGTAATATCCCCGGGCTTCAAGAAGAATGTAATTATTACAGTCTGGTATTGACTGATGTGAAAATTTTCGACTATGAATTTAATACTTCGTGGTTGCAAGATACTTACTTCGAGTCTTTACTGAATAATGGAAAAAACTAGTGGAAACCGACCTCAGGAGAGATCAGTTGGGATTCTAGAGATATATAGGAACATGCGATGCAATACTGAGCCTACGAATTCTCCCAGATTATAGGGAAAGGAAAGGGAAACCTATGTTTATATTTTTGATAATGTTGAGTGGAATACACTCTTTGATATTCTGAAAGTATAAATGGCAAAATACGTGGAGAAAGAGGTTGTACACCACTTGTGTCGAAACTAGACGGCAGGTATAAGAGTTGAGAGGCATCAAAGGGAAGCAGTGTTTGAAACTGGAGTCAGACAGGGTTGTAGCCTATCCCAGAAGTTATTCAACTGTAAAGGAAACAAAAAGTTGGAGAACAAATTGCAGTTCAGGGAGAATAAGTGAAAGAAAAACTGAGGTCATCCGATGACATTTTAATACTGTCAGAAACAGACAAGGACTTACAAAACCCTTTCAGAGACATGGTCAGTGACTTGAAAGGAGGATATAAGATGAACATCGCAAAAGGAAGGAAATGGAATGTGGTCGAATTAAACAACTAGCAGTAGAGTTGTTTTGTTTGGGCATTAAAATAAATTACGATGGTAGGAATACAGAGGACATAAAATTTAGACTGGCAATTGTAAGATAAGCGTTCCTGATGAAGATAAATTTGTTAACATCGTATATAAATATAATTGTTAGGATGTATTTTCTGCACATGTTTGTCTGGATAACAGCTTGTATGGCAGTGAGCAGTCGACGATAAACAGTTTGGACAAGAGGAAAACAAGAGACTTTTGAAATGTGGTGCTACAGAATAATACAAAATATAGGTGGGTACATCGTGCAACCGATGAGGAGGTACTAAGTAGAGTTATAGGAAAAAATTTGTGGAATAACGTGACTAAAAGATGTGATCGGTTTTTAGGACACATTCTGAGGCGACAAGGGATTTTGGGGAGAAGTTGGGCGGGTGAAATTTGCATGCGGAGACCAACAGATAAATACAGCAACAAGGTTCCAATTGATGTAGGCTGCAGTTTTTATTCGGAGCTAAGTCTCGCATAGAGTAGAGTCGCGTGTAGAACTCCCTCCAAACCAGTTTTCCGACTGAAGACAATAACGAGGACATGCGCCGAGCGCAAACCGGATACGCTATCATAGCAGCAACAACAAATGCTGGCCGTAACGCAATCTACATTAGTTCAAAATGGAAGACACTCGAAGTTTTCTCATTCAGAAATCAGTTTCACTGTTATTTCTTTTTGAATAGACAGTGTTACGTCTCGAACATGAAGGACAACGTCTATCAACATCTATTGAGTTTCGATAGGAATTGGATTGTGGGTTATAATTTAGTACAATGTGGACTATCATTCCTTGTTATGGATCTAGAAGTAACGACTCTCATGTGTGTGTGAAGTAGTTAATGACAGCCGTACGAAAGTCAGTGCAAGACTTCAGCGGTAACTCAAAGTCGGCGCACAAGACTAAAGGCTTGTTGTTCACTCGACTTAATCATACAGCTACGTCACGTCCCTCGACTCTGGAAATGGACTTCCTTGCAGGAACACAGATATCCACAGGGACACTGCGATTGTGTCCGGAGCACCACGGTCAGCACGACGACCATTGCAGCAGTCTTCCATGACACGGCAACAGAGAGGAGTGACCACAATGGTGCACCCAAAGGCAGATCTGGTGTGATAACACGGTGCCTATTCGGAAAAATCCCGGTTCGGCGTACTGCATCACTGTTGTGTATCAGGTCGTGGAGATTGCGGCGCCAACTACGTAACTTGAATTTTTTTCAGCGTGACACTGGTCCAGGGCTTTGCGTAATTGTATAGGGTGCCAATGCCTAGACAAAAAGTTCACCTCTAGGTCGCACAGCACGATATTTCAACAGCGGGCATTATGTTTCAGATGTGTTAAGGCCGATGGCTGTGCCCTATCCTCGAGGTTTCCGTTAGGTTACCTTCCAAAAACTAAACAACACAAGACCACTCGTTGCCCGTGCTCTGCTGATCGACCTCGATACAGAGGGTGTCGATCTGTTAACCTCACATGCACGTTTTCGTGACTGAAGACATCTGGTCATACATTACTCACTGTCCGGCAAGCCCCCATCCGCCAGCGACTGTTAATGACGAAAACAGATGTAGACCTGAAGCAGGGTAACTTTACGTATCCTTACCTGTCATCGACTCTCCATTCGGCTTAGTAAACAGCCATTGTTTTTACGAGAGGTGGCACCTGTTATGTAGCAAATATAGCTTCATTTATTCTTCCACACTACGTCCCGATAGCTGAGGGGTCAGGGCGGCGGCTTGTCACGCTAAGGGTCCCGGGTTCGAATCCCAGTTGCGTCGGAGATTTTTCTCCGCTTAGGGACTGGGTATTTTGTTGTCCTCATTATCATTTCATTATCACCAGTGGACGGCAACGGGAAACCACCACTGGAATCACTTCCCAAGACGCTCGTGGGGTGGAACTCTCTGACGAGGCTTCCCCCATGATAAGACCTGCTATAAGGCAGAACACAAAGTAAGTTTTCTTCCACAAAATCTACTAATTTAATCACCAATTATTTCTCCAATACTCCACATGAACAATAAGTATTCCCTTCTCCTTGGTGTTACAGCTTTCATTGTGAGCCGTGTCTTTCAGAAGGAATAAATGCAATACTGGCGTCACTTGTTATATTCATCAATCTTTTGCCTCATCATTTGCTTGAACGCATCCATATGAAGAAGTCTCGTTAAGTTCAGTTTGTTTTTTTATAATTTCGTGCCGGTTTCTTCCTCTTGACGTCAGTTCACGAAATACTAATGACATTAGGCGGACAGGATAACTCAAAAGATTTAAGTTTTCTAAAAGTGTGACAAGAATTTAACATCATATCTATGACAACAATTATGGCTGAGTAACGGGCCAACGAGCTTCGATAACAGGTATGGGTACGTAGTTCTTTGGCGAATGAAGTGTATATATTAGTTTTGTCACTGCGTACGATGCATTTCATTTACAGGAACAGTAAATACGAACCACCGCATGCAGCCAACATTCCTGAAGATTTCCAAAGACGTTAAACTGGATTAGGAAAGACACGGGGAAAGGATTTCTGACATTGGACTTCATTATGGAAGCAAGATTTAAGAAAAATCAAGAGACATTTATATGATTTGTAGACTTTTAAAAAGCGCTAGAAAATGGAAAGTAGTGCAACTTGGTGAAAATTGTGAGATAAATAGGGGTAATCCGTAGAGAAGAACGGGTAACGTACAATATGTATAAGATTCAAGAAGGAAAATAAATATGCAAGACCAACAACACCCTCCCTCGTTGTAGGAAGTAATCTTCTAACCTATCACTTTTACTGTTTACCTAAAAGCAGTAATCAACTCTAACCCAGAAAGGTGAAAAGAAAACTAAGTAAACTGTTCATAATTTCAACATCAATCGCCATAACGGTTAATACATCTATTCCACTGTGAGACAAGGTCGTCAGTGTCTTCATGGAGAAGTAATAAACGCTTTACTCACTTTTTCATCAAACTTGTTTTTATTTAAGTGCCTTTTATACAACTAAATGAGAAAATCACTGAAATAAACGTTCAGAAGTGGGTTTAAAGCTGAGGACTAATTGATAACAGTGATATGATTCGTTAATGACACTGCCAAATTAGTGAAAGTGAGGATGAATTGCAAGACATGTTGACCTGAATGAGCACTATTTAGCAAATACTATGGAGTGAGTGTGAACCTAAGGCAGACGAATATAATGAGGAGTAGGAGAACTGAGATAAGCGAGAAACGTCACATCAAAACTGAGAAATTCGTGGTATAAAAAATTAAGAAGCTCTGCTACCTTGGAAATAAAACGAAAATTAAGGACTTAGCAAGGAGGACATAAAAAGTAGACATCCGAGACAGAGACGGCATTTCTGGATAGAAAACGTCTACTAACATGACATATAAGCTTTATTTTGAGGAAGAAATTTCTGAGAAAATATATCTGGAGAATATCACTATATATATATATATATATATATATATATATATATATATATATATATGTGTGTGTGTGTGTGTGTGTAATTGTCGGAAAACGAAAAAGAAGAAAATCGAAGCTTTTGAGAAGTGATGCTAAAGAAACACCCTATGTTTAAAATGAGGTACACCATAAAATAATGATTGAGAAGGTTCTACAAAGAATCATCATAAAGAGGACAATATGAAAACACTAACAAGAAGGAGGGACAGCACTACCGAATATGTGTTAGGACTAATTTCCAAGCATTTTACCGAGTAAAATCTCTATACGAAGCAGAAACTGTATTACATCCGGGAGATAACGGAAGACATATGGAGAGGTATACGTACTGGGTTCCGTCAAACTAGTCAGATGGCTGATAGGAAAACGAGGTCTATCATCTTGCATGACCTTCTCCATTATGTCCTCTTTAGGTTTAAAAGACGTTACTTCCTTAGTATTAACCAGGAGCTAATGGACACTGTGATGCTTAGCGGAGGAATGAAATTTTTTGACAGGAAAGTGTGGAAGACCTACGACTGATGAGCTGGGGAACTGTCCTCATCGGACTGTGATTTGGTCACCTTACGGAGCTGTTGTCTTTTGAGTTGAACTGTGTCCCGGAGACGGCGGAGAACTTCATTGTGGACTTTTGTCACCGCCTGAGCATAATGAGCCGTTTACGAATGCACAACAGCAAGGCCATTAAAGCGGACAAACAGAATTACCTTTCCATTGCATCGCAACGTTCGCTGTTGTTTCCACCTGTAATGGTATCAGGGGTATCTTTGAGTTACGTTCTGTTGTTGTGACGCAGATTATCGGACAGTCCAGTCATCAGTTTTCGAGAGGCATGCTATATGGTAGGTCGTTTCCATATTTTCAGTGTCAAGGCATCGAATTTTTCATATATCAGTGTGATTATATCAGGTAAAAAATTTTCAAATAATATAGATTTTAATCAAAGTGCTGGTTTTTATATTTTTATTCAAAACTTCATAAAATGAATGAATTAATTTGTTTTGCTATATTAAACGTTAGTTTAGAGATACCGCAGCAAGCTGAAAAAACATTTCAAGATAAAGAAAATACGATGCACAAAGTGCGGCGGCGCGGTTCGTTTCTGGGATTAAACCAGCACCTACCTGTGAACTCGTCGCAGCAGATCGCCGGTAGGAAAGCCGAGCACAAACCTACCGTACTGCGACTCGCACCAGGCTGCATACAACGTAAATATTCTAAAATTCGGGAAAAGGTTTATATTTAGAATGAAAAGTGGAAATACTGGCAACACTTCAGTATATTCTGAAGTTTAGAGTTACAAGTTCACTGCCAAGCCCGTGCTAATCCTAACACAGTCATGTACAAACCCTTTCATTCACGTTAGCAAGTTTATGGTAAAGTATTTCCCGAAATCTGAACAGCTACTAATCATGGGTTGCTCTTAAATCAAAATGCTCGCCATACTATTAAGTTTATCAGTGTCTAAAGCACTCCAGTTTTTAGTCACCAATATGCTCAATATTGCACGCGGAATTACTGTCTTTTCGCTTACACAAAATTACTTAAAAATCCGTACTTTCTATAAAAAAAAAAAAAACACGCCGGAATAAATATGCTTCCACTTTAAAACGCAGTTGAGGCATGTAGCACAACTAAAACTGGCAAACCATAACTTCCTTCGGAGCTCGTACTGCACACGACCGTACCATTGAAAGGCTGGGCTCCGAATCTTTCGACTGCTGTAAGCATTGCCTGTTTCCAAGAGAAACGACGCGCAAAGAACACTCCGTTCTGATTGGTCAGGTTTCTTTAAGGCGGGTAGAAAAACATTATTCTCCCGCATTAGTCCGTAGTTTTCATGACTAACCAAACAACAAATAACACACTTTCGAATTGCACTTTTTCCTTAAATAAATATTTTACATTCTGATATTTTACTTATACTTTACATTATTACCTATTTTCATTTCCACTCGAATTATCTTTCCTTTTATCATAAAATTCCCGTCGTCTGCATTCACACTGTCTTAAAGATTTCTCACGCTAGTTCGTATAGCGTTTGTCAGTATAACAGTGATCTACACATTTATTTCAAACCGCATTCACGCATCATTCACACTACTAGAAACATATACACAACTGTATAAACCTAAATAAACAAAAAAGCCTTCAAGAAATAAACAGAAACATTCACAAAAACATTCTTTTGACTTGTTTCTTGAATGTGTCTGTCCGCCACTGTACTCTGGTGGATGAAAATTAGAACTAACTCGACTGAACTCGCTTCAGACCATCTGTCACTGTGCAGGCATGATTCATTCTCCCAATAGACGGGCTCCTGACAGGAGCGACATAAAGGTGCCACGCCTCACAAGAAGTGCATGAACGTAATAACCAAATGGCAAGCAAATCGGTAAATGAGGTGTACACTTCCTTGCAAATGTTAACAATTTGAGAGAAACTAGACGATTTATTCAAGAATTCAACAGAAAGATCTTCACAAAGTGAGTAAGTCTATAACGCGGTGGTCAATCTCTGGCCAAGCTGAATAACTGCTTCATAAAGCCCAGAAGTGGACCAACGCGTTATTGACTTTCTCGTACTCAATAGTGTTGTTGGATATCTTTGAGGGATATCACGCGGTATTCTTCTCAATTGGCGCTTACATCGTCAATATGCCGAGACTATTGGAGGGTTCTGCCCATAACGCTCCAGACGTGTTCAATTGGGGAGATGTATGGCGACCTTGCTGATAGGGTTTGGCAAGCACGAACACAACAAGCAGTAGAGACTCTCACTATGTGTGGGTCGGTATTGTCTGGCTGAAATGTAAGCCCAGGGTGGCTTGCCATGAAGGAGAACGTAACAAGGCGTAGAATATCGTCAACGTACCATTGATCTTTAAGGGTGCAAAAGGAGTACTGCTATGAAATGAAATGACACCCCAGACCATCAGTCCTGCCTGTCGGGTTGTATGCCGCGAGACGGTAAGGTTGGTATTCCACCTCTGTATGGGGCGTCTTCAGACGTGTCGTTGGCCTGGAATCTCACTGGCTAGAGTAGAGTTGTCTACAGTGGTGAGTATCGCTTCCAATTGTGCCCCAAGGAGAGGCTAAGACGTGTCCTGAGACTCCCCAGGCAGCATTATGGGCAGGGCCTTCCAACTATCTTAGGATGCTGACAGTCTAACGCTGCACCTGGACAGGCCCTGGCACGATAGCCCTCAGGATGGCATCCATCAAATCTGTCAGCGCCAAGCCGAATGCGTGTTTGCATAACGATTAAGAGTGGACTATCACCTTACTGACTCTTTCTCTGGAATAAATTATCCAATATTTCTGAAACTGTAAGCACTTGCTTGTCCATATCCTCTAAAAGCAAAAAGAGGTGGCATTACAGTGCAGGACGTTGATAAACTGTCCATGACTAATTTTCACTATTTTGCGGTATCACCTCGATTGTGATACACCGAACTTCAGGCACAAGGGCCAAATTTTTCTGGAGATTCCCAGTTCTTCAAACAGAAATGGTCTGCCACGTCGCTCATCTTCAGCCAACTTCACCATCGCGCTGGAAGCGTCAGTGCTACCTAACCACTGTGTCATACGATGCTGCACTTCCAGCAACTCGGTATGAAATTGTGTAACTTTTTTCATCTTCCCATGAAGAAATAAAATTATCAAGCTCTACTCCATTTCATACAAGGGCTGCGACAGTCTGTTATGCTTTGCGTGGCGGCATACTACGCTATTATCGCGAGTATATCTCAATATGGGCCATGACTGCAGACACTTATCTACAAACAATCAAGAAAACACGTTTTTTCAAAGTGATATTTGAATCATTGCGACTTAAAAGTCACGACTTAACCTCGTAGATACTACAGTACCTTTATACTAATAAAACATCTAGTTTTACTTATCCTCTCGTACTCACGTACAAGGACTTCAACATTTTTCTGTCAATGATTTCTTATGGGTGATAATTTCCAAACTCGTCAGTTAATCACAAAAGCAGCAATATATTGCCTGAACAATATGAACGCTAGTAAGCATCATAACGCTTATCTGCAATGATCATCGTTCGAACACCGAGAACCATTCACTGCATGGTGGTAACAGTTCTATTGCATAGGGATGTTGGGTAAGAACGGTTGCTTTTGAACATAAGCTCAAGTGTTCATTGTTTATTGGGACCGGCAGATAACAATTACATGACCTTTGCATTTTGTCGTGGCATCAAATGCAATCTAACCACGGTCAACAGATAGGTCTATAATTGAAACATCCTCATACCGGCTTAGATCCCAGCCACTGTAAAAATTCTTAATAAAAAGAATTAGTTATTATGGATGAATACTTCCTGTTTAAGGATCCACCTCATTTGGCCAACGACTTTGTCGCGAACTGCATAGGGCCGGGTAGTTGTTGGGAGCACACTCTTGGCCTTTGGGTCGGGGCTGTCTCTCAGATGAGGAAGAATAAAAAATGATAAAAGGCATAAGGCCGTAGAAGTAAATCAGAGTCATACACCCTGTATCGACATGTCATATTCCCTGTCGTAGAAAAAATTATGAAGAACTACTCTCCATTGACCCCACATTCCCGATTAACCCCAAATTCCGATTACCAGGAGAGGACGAACAAGCCAACAGGGCGGACGAAGATGGCCACGAGAAAAAAGACAATAACCGACGAAAGGGTAATATTACACGAGTATCAGGTTGGAAAGTAAGAAGTAAATGTCAAGAGTACGAACGTGCTAGGGAAGCCAGATGAAAGTGGGAAAAGACTCAGTCAGGGTGAAGTGAAATGGAAGTAGGTATGCCTGGTCAGACGAATATAGGATAGTCGCAAGAGCGGAAGAGAATGGAGAACGAAAGAAGGAAGATAGGGCTGAGTGACGGACGGTGGACATTCCATTAATGCGAATGCTGTCATCGGAACAGACAGCGAAATAACGGCAGCAACAATGCGAGTATTTCGGATACACTTGTGGGTGTCACAAGCAGAACATGAGGGTATATATTAGGACATGGAAGATGTAATCCATAATATAAAAGGAGATGATTAATAACCATGGCTGCATTAACGCTATAGCAGAAGATGTGACGGAAGGCATAATTATAGAGAATATGCACTCGTTAGTGGGAGTGAGGGAATAGAAGGATCACTCAATTCCACAACAAGTTCCAGCTGTTTATAGACAATACCGCGTCCAAAAATCACAAGAGGAGGAGATCATTTGGTAAAGACCTGGAGACGCTGGATAGTTCCAGATGAATTCCATAATGGTAAGATCTATAAATCGGATTCGGTCTTTTAAGGCATATCGAGCAGCAGGTATAAACTTCAATCACAGTTTAGTAATGATAAACGGTAGATTTAAGATGCACAGAATCGCATCAGTTTGGATGTAATTTGAAGTACTGGATTACTGAGAGATGTTAAATTATATATTACGATAGTAAATACGAGAACAGGCAGTTCAGTTGAAGAGGAATGAGCGTTTCAAAAAATGTCAGTCAAAGTAGTTGGACGAACAAATACAGGTACAAGAGAGGTACCTGCGAATAAACGTTGAGTAACGGAAGAAATTCTTCACTCGCTTTATGAAAGAGGGATACAAAAATTTCCAGTGAAAGACACTAATACAGAAATAGGAGTCGCCTAGGATTAAAATTAACAGTGAGTGTAGTGTAGCGAATCAGAAATAGCTGTTAGAAATACGAATTAATCGAAAAAGAAATAGTTGCTACGAGAGCTGATTCAGTGTATAGAAAAGTGAAACTTGACTTTGATGAAACTGAAAGTAAAGGCATACAAGAGAAATTCCACAATGGAAAAAGTACATCGATCACCTCTACTATGGTAAGTACTTGTCTGATGACATGATTGAGGAAGTAACGGGCGGCATTATTGAAGGATAGGGAGATGCATTGTTAGACTCACAGTTTAACAATGCTTGGAATGACTTCAGCTCAAGTATGGTGGAAGGCACTGGTTTGATTCATTCAGAATATCAAAATCATTGGTTGGAGTGTCAGTGAAAAGACTACTGAAGTTAGTTTGCAGAATCTATGTATCTGGAGAGACACCATCAGATCTGCACAATCCCGAAGAATGCAAGGTCAGGTGAGTGCAAGAACTATTCTACAATCTATATGTATGCATAAATGAGGCGAATCTTGTACGCTACCAGGAGATGGCTTTAGTAAAGGTGAAGACCAAATACTGCAGCCAAGGAGAAACAGCAACTAGAAACGTAGTTTTGGATAATGGAGGCAATAGTTAAAACAAGTGAGGACTATCGATAAGAATTTTTGGACTAGAGAAAGGTGTAAGTTGTAAGTTGACGTAAGAATGTCGAATCAATCAGACAATTACGTGCACAACAACCCAGAGACAAAAACCAAGACTGGAAAAGCAAGAAAGAAGTGCTCGGATCAAGAAGCGTGGAAGAGAAAGATGCAGCTTTTCGGCTATTCAATCTACTCACCGAGAAAGTAATGACAGGGTGGAAAGTCTCACTATGGGATTAAAATTCAAAGTGAAAAGATGTCAGTAATAAGATTAAGTGATGATATTTGAGTCTGCAGTAGGACGGGGGAAGCTGCGAACTGAAGTAAACAGAAGAGAGGAAACAGTGATGAGGAGTAGCATAAATGAGAATAGCGAGATATTTAACAACAAAATTCGGGACAGTAAAGTAAATGAACTGAAGGATATTTGCTATCTTGGAAACAAAGTAACAAGTGGCGGACGAGGCAAAGAGGAGATAAAAATCATACCAGCCCTGGAGAGAAGGGCATTCCTGGCTATAAAGTA
Source organism: Schistocerca americana (assembly GCF_021461395.2). NCBI lineage: Eukaryota > Metazoa > Arthropoda > Insecta > Orthoptera > Acrididae > Schistocerca > Schistocerca americana. Next base: position 266,327,782 of record NC_060124.1, on the reverse strand, counting down.
TTTATTAGCATCAAGAACCTTTGTTAATGAGAGGGAGACATTTCACGGATTTTTTATTTTCCGAAAAGCATTGTAAGGAAGTGAAAATCGAAAAAGAAGAGAACTGAACAGAATTTAGTACAGAAGATGAACGTTGGGAAGTTATTGCCTAGAGAGATAGGGAACAGGGAAGTTGCTCCAGAATCGGCGAGGAGTGAAACATCTGTAAAATGATGACATCTAATTCATGTATACAAAAGACTTGTTGGTTTAGGTCAATGTGTGCGTTACAGTCTGCTTTATCGAAGAATAGCTTTCCGATTATGAAACCTGAAAATTTATAACGTAAAAAAACGATAGTCTTTATAATGATGCACTTCTATTATTGGACAGATATTTCCATCACAGCAACGAACCGAAAAAGGAAATGAATGGCATAGATGTCTCTCAGTTCTTTACCAATAGAGGCAAAATGAAATGAAAGTAGTTTAATTTGACAGCCAGTTTTATGTTCAAATGTTTGGTTGTTAGAGCGTGGTTCAAAAAGGTGTGTGTATCACACGGCGGTAGTGGTGATAAATTTCCACGAGTGCATAAAACCTCCCACAGTACAAAACAGCTTTGTAGCGCTGTGGCTGACATACATGCTTCCGCACTGGGAGTTACACTCGTTGAGCGCCGCCAGTACGTCAGTCAGCTCCACCCAATACGTTCGCCCTCTCATCTTTGACCACTGCAATGGAAACTTGAATCTCATGCGTACGCATTAAGAGTAAAAGTCATATCCTATGCCGATTCTCACCAGAACACTTAAAAAAACTGACAACGAAATAGAATAGCGTTAATATAGGTCACGGGAAAGCAGAAACAGAACAATAAACGACAAGATATCTGCCTCCTAGAAAATAAACAGAGAAAATTAGGGCTATTTTGTCTTCAGTAACTCCAGTCGACTTAGCAGCTGAATCCTGAATGACATCCTGATAGACTGAGTTAAAGCAGTCAGCTAATGATGTAGAAAGTATTAATTTTTAACAACCAAAGGAGGCAAGGTGTTACAATGTATAACGTATCAGATGCCGTTCCTTACAATGATATCCTTGAGAAGCAACACGAACTAATGCTAAGCCGATACATACGACTTGAAAAGTTTTGGGGAAGAAGTCACATGTAAGTTCAAACCTCACTCGCGTGGAAAAAATCTGCGCATTTATCGAAATCATTCGCAGAAAAGGAAATTTCTGTGTACTTAAACAGAGAATATACCTATTCTGCCAGTCCTTGCAGCACTTGAACATAGTTCTAAACGTTATGACGCCAGTCATACAGTCCACAGTGAAATATCAAATTAAACGATCACCATGAAATGTGATGATGGGAAGCACAAAAGGAAACTTGTTACTTTTATACTCTATTCGAAACAAAATAATGAGAGTTGATGACATAGAATGGCAAAATACAGATGATCATTACCCACATAGAACACATAGGTTTAACTTCCAATAAGATCAATAATGTTAGCGAAAACATTTACCTTTCTGTTGGTTTATGCTCACCTTCTGCCAGAGTATTCAAACGCAACTACATCAAAATTTTGTCACCATATGGTCATTGTCTGGTGAAGACAGTTTGGTATTGTTCCGTGAATTGTAGACACGAGTTAGAATGAAATTCCATCTTTTCTAGCCTACATTATCAGTGAATACTACACTGCGCTACATAATTAAATGATCGCATCTTCTGAACACCGTAATTTCCTGCCATTGTGAGACGTAAGTTTAAAATTTGGCTCAAAGGTGCCTAAAACCCTTCCCAGTAATTGTGCCACGTTATCCTTGGATTCCGCGGTGGTTGAAACAGCAACGTGTCGACACATACGAAAAAATGGCCACAGTTAGGAAGTTCATGTGAGCTGTAAGGTGGGTTACTGACGCCATATTGGCAGCAAATTTCACCAAAATTATGAACAATGTGATACGATGGAAAGGTTGCCAAAACACCTCCCACCCACATTTCACCCCTTCGTTTGACGTCTCGGCGATGGGTATCAGAACAGCGACACCCAGCTTTGAAACAACGTAGTTTTCTTGTGGGTGCACAAGGAAAACATTTCAGACAAACCGAGCGAGGTGGCGCAGTGGTAGCACACTGGACTCGCATTCTGGAGGACGACGGTTCAATCCCGTCTCCAGCCATCCTGATTTAGGTTTTCCGTGATTTCCCTAAATCGTTTCAGGCAAATGCCGGGAGGGTTCCTTTGAAAGGGCACGGCCGATTTCCTTCCCAATCCTTCCCTAACCCGAGCTTGCGCTCCGTCTCTAATGACCTCGTTGTCGACGGGACGTTAAACACTAACCACCACCACCATTTCAGACAAACCACCGGTCACAATCGAGACGAAAAGTCCTCATGGTGTTGCATAAAGAGCTTCTATGAAAGCACCGCTTTCTTTTGACCATTGGAAGGTATGCTCGACAACCCCTGACACAGCCGAAACGATCGGACTTCTCAAGTCTTCTCCAAGGACATTGTGGGGTCGCATCATAATCGAACGTGATCGCCCCTCTTTCAACCCCAGGTTTTCCTCTCGTGTGCACGCTGGAACCACTAGGGGCCCTTTAAAACCAGTCGGCGAAGTTTAAACGTAATCCGTACTTATTAGTAATTTCTGAGAACATTTCACACCACAGTCACTCAGAAGGATCTATAATGAAGAATTTAAAAATCCTTTATATTGCATCTAAAGGATTGTAACTTAACACAATAGAAGAGATAGAAATTTATGCTCACTACAAAAATAAACATTCATTCATACTCAACGAGCAACTAGATTTCAGAGAAAAATATTTCTATGGTCCTTTCGAAGACTTACTGCTCCTTTTTTATTTCAAAAATGGTTCAAATGGCTCTGAGCACTATGGGACTCAACTGCTGAGGTCACTAGTCCCTAGAACTTAGAACTAGTTAAACCTAACTAACCTAAGGACATCACAAACATCCATGCCCGAGGCAGGATTCGAACCTGCGACCGTAGCGGTCTTGCGGTTCCAGACTGCAGCGCCTTTAACCGCACGGCCACTTCGGCCGGCCCCTTTTTTATTCTTTCTTTTATGTGTTGTGGAGTGTCTTCGTGATTGTAATAAACTTTGAGCATTTTATTCTTAACTCTTCGATGCTGACTTTTTATACACATGTTTTACTGATTTCTATCTTAATAGGCCCAATTTGTGGGCAGCGCATACAATATGATGCTTGTGTCCTAGGCTAGCTAAAGAACGCTATCTTACTTCCCTAGGCTATCTAAAGAACGCTATCTTACTTCAGTTGGTATTTATTCCTCTTTTATTTAACCAAATATTAATTTTAACTTCATCCATACTGCTATTTTACTGACTTTTCTGGATTGTAAACAATTACAGTCTTAGTTTCTTTTATCTTTTGACTGTCTATACACTTGTTTTACGTGTATGACTACTTAGATTGGAGTATGGTATATTATATGGTAGTGCTGTAACCTATATTTCGGTGTATCTGATATTTTAACACCTATTTTTATGGAATAGTTCTGTACATCTGACATTTTGAATTCCTATTTTATGGAGTGACTGTATAAACTATGTTCACGGTTTTTTAACTTCAGATTTCTTACGCTCATTGTTTCATGTGTTTGACTACCACAATGGTTCAATGACATTTTGTGCTGTAGTTCTTTCGATGTAACTTACGTGTTCTTTTCCTTTTTTGTGCTGTAGGTATATACTCTACTTGATATCGTATTAGTTACTTGGTTAATGGCATGCGGGGAATCTGACATGTGTTACGATAGTCGTCTTACTTGCATGTCAATACTTTGGCACTTTGTAATCGGTTCCTGTGAAACGTGAACGTAGTCACCTGCACGCCGTTTCGACGATAAATAACGGCGTCGGTCAAGCAGCATTTTCGTTGGCAGTATCTCTGTATTTATACATGTCGCGTTGTATACCAGTATGTATTCGACATCCAGACGATGTTGCAGTTCTCAGATCCTCTTCTGCTGGATGGCTCATATGGGCATGACTATGCCATCTCCATAGGAACGATTAGCGTGGCCTAGCCGCCATCTTTGCTGCCATATAATTTACGAATTCGAGGTGGTAAATCCCCACAGATGGCTATCGACGTTATCAGAATAGATTATGATTGATTATCAGGCAGATTGATTTAATTCTGTTTATAGCAGTTTCTGTGTATAAGGTACCTGTTTCTTCATCTGTTATTAGTTTCCGTGTAACCATTATGGATGTACTTTACTATAAGAAACATTTTACGTCAAGTAGGCCTGATTCCACATCGCTGACGAAATTGGGTGTGCGGTGGGCGGAGCATCGCATGTTTGAGCAACATCTGCATCACTCTCCATAGCAGTTAGCATTTGGGGAGTCGTAGCACCTGCTCGGTTCACCGACAACGTCTACTATCATGGATATAATTTCCTCTTTTATTATTAGTTATTTAAGATGTACGAGGGTCATTCGGAAAGTAAGGAACGATCGGTCGCGAAATGGAAACCACAGAGAAAATCCGATGAATTTTTTCACTGGTGTGTTAGGCAGTGTCCCTAGTATGCCCGTCGATCGCATTACGTCGTTCTTTTTAGTTCTGAGCACACAGGGAGCACATTAAGATACCTAGAACAATAGTGTCTCCCGCCAAGTATGACGGCCAGGTGAACAATTTCGCCTGAAGCTATGCAGCGAACAAGGCAGTTCTCATCCGCATTCTGCAGGGGCAATGAAGATGCTCCTGCATCGTTTTCAGTTGCAAATGTTTGATTACCCATAATACAGCCTGCAGTTGTCTCCGTATGAGTTTCATCTCTGCTCATATGAACTCCTGGCTATGAAGACAACATTTTGGCACAGACAACGAGTTGTAGGCCAGCCTAGAGAATTGGCGGAAAGCACTTACGGCTGCCTTCTATAACGAGGATGTTGTTAAGCTGATACAAAGCTACGACAAATGTCTAACTCGGTTCGGCGACTATGGAAATAAGTACCTGAAAGTTGTAGCTAACTGTTGCAAATAGGACAGTTTTAATTTTCACTGTGGTTTCCATTTCGTGACATATCGTTCCTTACTTTCCGAGTAGCCCTCGTATTTTATATATTACTACATCTTTCTAATCACACTACTGGCCATTAAAATTGCTACACCACGAAGATTACGTGCTACAGGAGCGAAATTTAACCGACAAGAAGAAGATGTTGTGATACGCAAATGATTAGCTTTCAGAGCATTCTCACAAGGTTGGCGCCGGTCGCGACACCTACAACGTGCAACATGAGGAAGGTTTCCAACCCATTTCTCATACACAAACAGCAGTTGACTGGCACTGCCTGGTGAAACGTTGTTGTGATAGCTCGTGTAAGGAGGAGAAATGCGTACCATCACGTTTCCGACTTTGATAAAGTTTGGATTGTAGCCTATTGCGGTTGCGGTTTATATCATCGCGACATCGCTGCTCGCTTTGGTCGGGATCCAATGACTGTTAGCAGAATATGGATTCGGTGGGTTCAGTAGGGTAATACGGAACGCCGTGCTGTATCCCAACGGCCTCGTATCACTAGCAGTCGAGATAACAGGCTTTTTATGCGCATGGCTGTAACGGATCGTGCAGCCACGTTTCGATCCCTGAGTCAACAGATGGGGACGTTTGCAAGACAACAACCATCTGCACGAACAGTTCGACGACGTTTGCAGCAGCATGGACTATCTGCTCGGAGACCAAGGCTGCGGTTACCCTTGACGCTGCATCACAGACAGGAGCGCCTGCAATGGTGTACTCAACGACGAACCTGGCTGCACGAATGGCAAAACGTCATTATTTCGGATGAATCCAGGTTCTGTTTACAGCATCGTGATGGTCGCATCCGTGTTTGGCGACATCGCGGTGAACGCACATTGGAAGCGTGTATTCGTCAACGTCATACTGGCGTATCACCCGGCGTAATATTATGGGGTGCCATTGGTTACAACTCTCGGTCACCTCTTGTTCGTATTGACGGCACTTTCAACAGTGAACGTCACATTTCAGATGTGTTACTTCCGTGGCTCTGCGAGACCCTACATTTCAGCAGGATAATGCATGACCGTATGTTGCAGGTCCTGTACGGGCCTTTCTGGATACAGAAAATGTTCGACTGCTGCCCTGGCTAGCACATTCTCCAGATCTTTCACTAATTGAAAGTGTCTGGTCAGTGGTGGCCGAGCAACTGGCTCGTCAAAATTCGCCAGTCACAACTCTCGATGAACTGTGGTATCCGTTGAAGCTGCAAGGGCAGTTGAACCTGTACACGCCATCCAAGCTCTGTTTGACTCAATGCCCAGGTGTATCAAGGCCACTATTATGGCCAGAGGTGGTTGTTCTGGGTACTGATTTCTCAGGATCTATGCACCCAAATTGCGTGAAAATTTAGTCACATGTCAGTTCTAGTATAATATATTTGTCCAACGATTACCGGTTTATCATCTGCATTTCTTCTTAGTGAAGCAATTTTAATGGCCAGTAGTGTATATTGTTTGTTCATATTTCAGTGGTAGGACTGAAGATGATCTAAAAGAGACCGAAACCGGTAATCTCACAAGAAAAAAGAAGTTTATTGTGGTTGTGACCGTTGATGTTTATTTTTAAAGAGTACTTGTGGTTTTCAACTCCCCTGTTTCACAGCCCCCTGTGATTGTGCATGAATAAAACAACAAAGGGCTACATCCCCCCCCACCCCTGCTCTAGTTCGTCAGCACCCTCAATGCCACTCCCCCCCCCCCCCCCACACCTAAGCTGAGCGAGTTAGTAATTTTTATCTTTAGAAATTTCGATACTAAATCAGCCTGGCGGCGGCTCTAGCACCTGAGCGTTAGGCAACCCCTTCGACACCTATTTGGTTGTGTTTGCCTACCTACAGGCGCTAAAGCAGCTGCCAGGCGGAATTCATATCGAATTTTCTGACACGGGCACATTTGTAATGTCCTTACCAAACCTCTACACAGTCGCCGCTCCGACTTAGACATTTGTCGGAGCGGTATACCAAATTTCCAACACTATCTTCATATAAGGCAGCCGTCTGTGATTTTCGATAATTCTCTATGCTGGTCTATAGCGCGTAGCCTGCGCCCAAGTGTTGTCTTCGTATCCAACGTTTCATGTGAACAGAGACAATACTCAGGACGAGCTAATTGGGGCTGTGTTGTGGGAGATCCTACACTTCTCATCGAAAAGGCTGCCCCTGCAGAGTGTGGCTGAGAATTGTCATGAAGAAGGAAGTGCGTAACAGTTGTGTTAGGTGGGCTGCATTCATTAAGGCGAAGCTTCCCAGCGGGCTCTCAGCGGGAGACATCGTTGTTCTACGCACCTTTACTCGCTCTCAGTGCAATCACAACTGAAAAGAGCATCTTGATGCGATCGACGATCATTCCAAGGACACTGCCTAAAACGTCTGTGAAAAGTCTCGTTGGGTTTTCACTGTGGTGTCTATATCACGACCGATTGAAACTTACTTTCTTGACGACCCTGGTATGTATCGGATGATAATCGTTACAAAATTAATATTACCCTGGGTGTGTCGCATGGAATGCGTGAATCCAATCTTGAGCTTGATATAAAAAAATGTTCAGTCCGCAGGACAACTATATGATGTTATCCATTCTGGTTTATAGTGAGGTTTCACAGAGCATAATATTGATCACGTGGAGCACAACAGCTGAAATGACATTAATTTTAATGATTAACGAAAACTACACGAGCCGTATTATAAAACACTTGCTTTGTTTCAATCTTAAAACGTCTTCAGGTTACTGTGTTGTGGTGAAGTCATGATATAATTAGGTCTGATTGTCGTATGTAATGACCAAATTCACAAACAACGATAAGAAACATTCAGCCTGTCTGGTGGCATACGACATACGACAGTCTCACCGAATTAAGTCAGGACTTCAGCAGAACCCGACAGCCTGAAGATGTTGTTAGAACGAAATTAGTCGTAACACTATAAATGTGTAATAACATGGGTGAGGTCGTTTTCATTAATCATTATCATTAGAATTACAGGTCGTCTCAGGCAGTATTTCTACGAGGTGTTAGGCAGCTGTCTTTAAATGTAAATAAACGCAGGATGATGCCAATAATAGAGACGGTACGCAAAATAACTCAGTTACTTTTGCTGTTGTTTTTGTGGTCTTCAGTCCTGAGACTGGTTTGATGCAGCTCCCCCAAACTACCCTATCCTGTGCAAGCTTCTTCATCTCCCAGTACCTACTGCAACCTACATCCTTCTGAATCTGCTTAGTGTATTCATCTCTCTGTCTCCCTCTACGATTTTTACCCTCCACGCTGCCCTCCAATGCTAAATTTGTGATCCCTTGAAGCCTCAGAACATGTCCTACCAACTGATCCCTTCTTCTAGTCAAGTTGTGCCACAAACTCCTCTTGTCCCCAATTCTATTCAATACCTCCTCATTAGTTATGTGATCTACCCATCTAATCTTCAGCATTCTTCTGTAGCACCACATTTCGAAAGCTTTTATTCTCTTCTTGTCCAAACTATTTATCGTCCCCGTTTCTCTTTCATACATGGCTACACTCCATACAAATACTTTCAGAAACGACTTCCTGACACTTAAATCTATACTAGACGTTAACAAATTTCTCTTCTTCAGAAACGCATTCCTTGCCATTGCCAGTCTACATTTTATACCATCTCTACTTCGACCATCATCAGTTATTTTGCTCCTCAAATAGCAAAACTCCCATACTACTTTCAGTGTCTCATTTCCTAATCTAATTCCCTCAGCATCACCCAACTTAATTCGACTACATTCCATAATCCTCGTTCTGCTTTTGTTGATGATCATCTTATATACTCCTTTGAAGACACTGTCCATTCCGTTCAACTGCTCTTCCAACTGCTTTGCTGTATCTGATAGAATTACAATGTGATCAGCGAACCTCATAGTTTTTATTTCTTCTCCATGGATTTTGATACCTACCCCGAATTTTTCTTTTGTTTCCTTGCTCAATATACAGATTGAATACCATTGGGGAGAGGCTACAACCCTTTCTTACTCCCTTCCCAACCACTCCTTCCCTTTCATGCCCCTCAACGCTTCAACTGCCATCTGGTTTCAGAACAAATTGCAAATAGCCTTTCGCTCCCTGTATTTTACCCCTACCGCCTTTAGAATTTGAAAGAGAGTATTCCAGTCAACATTGTCAAAAGCTTTCTCTAAGTCTACAAATGCTAGAAAAGTAGGTTTGCCTTTCCTTAATCTTTCTCCTAAGATGTAAGGTCAGTATTGCCTCACGCGTTCCAGGATTTCACGGAATCCAAACTGATCATCCCCTAGGTCAAACTCTTCACGCAGTATCGTATCTCCCATTTCATCTTCATCTACATCCTCTTCCATTTCCATAATATTGCCCTCAAGTATCTTGCCCTTGTATAGACCATCTATATACTCCTTCCACCTTTCTGCTTTCCCTTCTTTGCTTAGAACTGGGTTTCCATCTGAGCTCTTGATATTCATACAAGTGGTTCTCTTTTCTCCAAAGGTCTCTTTAATTTTTCTGAAGGCAGTATCTATCTTACCCCTAGTGAGATAAGTCTCTACATCCTTACATTGGTCCTGTAGCCATCCCGGCTTAGCCATTTTGCACTTCCTGTCGATCTCATTTTTGAGACGTTTGTATACCTCTTTTACTGCTTCATTTGCTGCATTTTTATATTTTCTCCTTTCATCAATTAAATTAAATATTTCTTCTGTTACCCAAGGATTTCTACTAGCCCTCGTATTTTTACCTACTTTATCTTCTGCTGCCTTCATTACTTCATCCCTCAGAGCTACCCAATCCTACTGTACTTCATTTCCCAATTCCCGTCAATTTTTCCCTTATGCTCTTCCTGAAACTCTGTACAACCTCTGGTTCAATCAGTTTATCTAGGTCCAATCTCCTTAAATTCCCACCTTTTTGCAGTTTATTCAGTTTTATTCCACAGTTTATAACCAATACATTGTGGTCAGAGTCCATATCAGCCCCTGGAAATGTCTTACAATTTAAAATCTGGTTCCCAAATCTCTGTATTACCTTTATATAATCTATCTGATACCTTCTAGTATCTCCAGGATTCTTCCATGTACGAGGGCAGTTCAATAAGTAGTGCAACACATTTTTTTCCTCGGCCAATTTTGGTTGAAAAAACCGGAAATTTCTTCTGGAATATATGAAAACATTCCCGCTTCGTCTCGTATAGTTTCATTGACTTCCGACAGGTGGCAGCGCTGTACGGAGCTGTTAAAATGGCGTCTGTAACGGATGTGCGTTGCAAACAACGGGCAGTGATCGAGTTTCTTTTGGCGGAAAACCAGGGCATCTCATATATTCATAGGCCCTTGCAGAATGTCTACGGTGATCTGGCAGTGGACAAAAGCACGGTGAGTCGTTCGGCAAAGCGTGTGTCATCATCGCCGCAAGGTCAAGCAAGACTGTCTGATCTCCCGCGTGCGGGCCGGCCGTGCACAGCTGTGACTCCTGCAATGGCGGAGCGTGCGAACACACACGTTCGAGATGATCGACGGATCACCATCAAACAACTCAGTGCTCAACTTGACATCTCTGTTGGTAGTGCTGTCACAATTGTTCACCAGTTGGGATATTCAAAGGTTTGTTCCCGCTGGGTCCCTCGTTGTCTAACCGAACACCATAAAGAGCAAAGGAGAACCATCTGTGCGGAATTGCTTGCTCGTCATGTGGCTGAGGGTGACAATTTCTTGTCAAAGATTGTTACAGGCGATGAAACATGGGTTCATCACTTCGAACCTGAAACAAAACGGCAATCAATGGAGTGGCGCCACACCCACTCCCCTACCAACAAAAAGTTTAAAGCCGTACCCTCAGCCGGTAAAGTCATGGTTACAGTCTTCTGGGACGCTGAAGGGGTTATTCTGTTCGATGTCCTTCCCCATGGTCAAACGATCAACTCTGAAGTGTATTGTGCTTCTCTTCAGAAATTGAAGAAACGACTTCAGCGTGTTCGTAGGCACAAAAATCTGGACGAACTTCTCCTTCTTCATGACAACGCAAGACCTCACACAAGTCTTCGCATCCGAGAGGAACTCACAAAACTGCAGTGGTCTGTTCTTCCTCATGCACCCTACAGCCCCGATCTCGCACCGTCGGATTTCCATGTGTTTGGCCCAATGAAGGACGCAATCCGTGGGAGGCACTACGCGTATGATGAAGAAGTTATTGATGCAGTACGACGTTGGCTCCGACATCGACCAGTGGAATGGTACCGTGCAGGCATACAGGCCCTCATTTCAAGGTGTCGTAAGGCTGTAGCATTGAATGGAGATTACGTTGAAAAATAGTGTTGTGTAGCTAAAAGATTGGGGAATAACCTGGTGTATTTCAATGCTGAATAAAACAACTCCTGTTTCAGAAAAAAAATGTGTTGCATTACTTATTGAACTGCCCTCGTATATAACCTTCTTTCATGATTCTTGAACCAAGTGTTAGCTATGATTAAGTTATGCTCTGTGCAGAACTCTACCAGGTGGCTTCCTCTTTCATTTCTTAGCCCCAATCCACAATCACCTAGTATGTTTTCTTGTCTCCCTTTTCCTACTCTCGAAATCCAGTCACCTATGACTATTAAATTTTCGTCTCCCTTCACTATTGGAATAATTTCTTTGATCTCATCATACATTTCATCAATTTCTGCATCATCTGCAGAGCTAGTTGGCGTATAAACTTGCACTACTGCAGTAGGCGTGGGCTTCGTGTCTATCTTGGCCGCAATAATGCGTTCACTATGCTGTATGAAGTAGCTTACGCGCATTCCTATTTTTTTATTCATTATTAAACCTACTCCTGCATTACCCCTATTTCATTTTGTATTTATAACCCTGTATTCACCTGACCAAAAGTCTTGTTCTTCCTGCCACCGAGCGTCACTAATTCCAACTATATCTAACTTCAATCTATCCATTTTCCTTTTTAAATTTTCTAACCTACCTGCCCGATTAAGGGATCTGACATTCCACGCTCTGATCCGTAGAACGCCAGTTTTCTTTTTACTGATAATGACGTCCTCTTGAGTAGTCCCCGCCCGGAGATCCGAATGGTTGAGTATTTTACCTCCGGAGTATTTTACTCAAGAGAACGCCATCATCATTTAACCATACAGTAAAGCTGCCCCTCGGGAAAAATTGCGGCTGTAGTTTCCCCTTTCTTTCAGCCGTTTGCAGTACCAGCACAGCAAGGCCATTTTGGTTAGTGTTACAATGCCAGATCAGTCAATCATACAGACTGTTGACTGTTGCCCCTGCAACTACTGAAGAGGCTGCTGCCCCTCTTCAGGAACCACACGTTTGTCTGGCCTCTAAACAGATACCCCTCCGTTGTGGTTGCTCCTATGATATGGCCATCTGTATCGCTGAGCCACGCAAGCCTCCCCACCATCGGCAAGGTCCATGGTCCATGTGGGGGGGGGGGGGGGGTTACATTAATCTCTTGGAGCCTGTCAGGCAGTTTAAGTGACAGAACAAAGTAAACCTGATGCAACAAGTCGTGAAATGAGTACTCGAAATGTCGAATGGAAGATTTAGACCTGCTGTAAAGATTACAGGTGAGTACTGTGAATTTGTGAAGGAGAGTAAATAAAAAAGCCTGGCGTAAGCGGATTTGGGGACTTTCTCAAGTAGGTGACCTGCTTTTTTCGTAAAAGGACCCACAGAACTACACAGGAAATGTAAATTATGTTTGGGTGGGACATGGAACTTTAATTTTTAAAATTCCTCACTTGTAAATACCTGAACTCTGCTGCGCTTTTAGCACCAAATCCCAAACTTACAAACGCTCTACATCCTGTCCGCTAGAAACTCGTCCCCTACCTGCGCGCAGTATTGATCCTCCCATATATCACGAATACTCCTTTCTATCATCATTTAAGTGACGCTGTTCACTTTTTTCCATTCCCTGCATAAAGATTAATGCGTCCTTATGCCAACTGTTTTCATCATCTATCTCTTGCAAACTTACTTTCCACTGAAAGCTGTATCTGAAACCACTCACTTCTTGCTCAACAAATCACGTTTACTCCATTCGTGATGTCAGTCACAAGTAAACCATCACCAGTACCATTAATGGAAACTGAAGTAGGAATTACGTTTTTACTTCTTTTTTAGTTTTTTTGAGTCATCAGCCTTCTGTCTGGACTGATGCGGCTCGCCACAAATTCCTCTCCTGCGCAACCCCTTTTCATCTCAGGACAGTACTTGCAGCCTATGTCCACAATTGTTTGTTGTATGTATTTCAATCTGTGTCTTCCTCTACCGCTTTTACCCTCTACAGTTCCCACTAGTGCCAAGGAAGTTTTCCTTGATGTCATCATCTTTTCCTTTCTACTTGCCAGTTTTTTTCATATGTTTCTTTCCTCGCCGATACTGTGGAGAATATCCCCATATTTTGCCTCATCAGTCTACTTAATTTTCAACATTCTTCTGCAGCACCACATCGCAAATGCTTCCATTCTCTCCGTTCCGGTTTTTCCGGATTCCATGTCTCTACAATGTTGTGCTCCAGACGTACATTCTCAGAAAGTTCTTCCTCCAATTAAGACCCATGCTTGATACTGGCAGAAATGACTTGGCCAGATGTACCCTATTTGCCTACGCTACTCTGCTTTTCATGTCCTCCTTGATCCGTCCTATATGGATTATTTTGCTGCCTAGGTAGCAGAATTTCGTAACGTCATCCACTTAGTGATCACCAATCCTGCTATTCTCATATCTGCTACTTCGCATTACTTCCGTCTTCCTTCGACTTACTCTCAGTCCGTATTCTGTACTCATTACATTCATCAGATCCTGTTATTCTTTTTCACTTTCACTGAGGTTTGCAATGTCAATAGTGAATCTTATCATTGATATGATTCCACTCTGTATATCACTTCCGCTCTTGAACCTTTCTTTCGTCATACTTTCCTCGATGCGTGGGCTGAACGGTACGGGCGAAAGACTACATCCCTGTCTACCAGCATTTTTAATCCGAGCACTCAATTCTTGGTCTCCCACTCTTATCATTTCCTCTTGGCTCTTGTAGATATTGCATAATATCCGTCCATATCTACACAATACCCCTATTCTTCGCAGAACATCTTGAACTATTTGACAATGTCGAAGCCTTCTCCATATCGACAGATCATATGAACGTGTGATTTTTTCTTTACTCTTGCTTCCATTACCAGTCGCAACGTCCGAGTTGCCTCTCTGGTGCTTTTACCTGCCCTAAGTCAAACTGATCATCATCTAGCACATCATCAATTACCATTCCCATTAATTTTTACTTTATTCTTCTCAGCAACTTGGTTGCATGTCCATTTATGCTGACTTTCACACTTGTCGGCACTTCCGATCTTCGAAAGTCTCTTTACGATATTTTTCCGAAAGTCTGATGGTATTTCACAAGGCTCATACATTCCACACACCAACATGAGTAATGGCTGTGTTGTCACTTCCCGCAGTGATATCAGAAATTCTGATGGAATGTTATCTATCTCTTTCCCCTTATTCGATCTTAATTCTCCCAAAGCTCTTTTATATTCTGATTGTAATACTGGATCCCCTATCTCTTCCATATCGACTCCTGTTTCTTCTTCTGTTATCATACAAACGTCCCGCCTCAAAGATTTCTTCAATGTGCTCTCCCCATCTAACCACGTTCTCTTCTACATTTACGTCATGTAGTCTTGAAAAATATGGTTTTATCTTAACTCAAAATGTGTCAAGAGTATTAAAATTCATATACTGTAATCAATCAAACCCGTATTTAATGTGTTTATCACTTTTTTAAGCTTTACACTCTAGCTGGGGAGGAAAAGTGAGCGTTATGTACGACGTTCCATGCCTCCACAACCCCCCCCCCCCCCCCTAATCGCCATCTTTGTGGATAGGGATAAGGAAAAATAATTAATTAATGAGGAGTACTTCAGACTCTGTTTCGTGACTGCTGTATTTTCATTTATGAAATAAAAGCCGAACAAACACTAGGTCCCCTGGCGTGCGGCGGTCACTGGCAGTGCGAATGAGAGACGCGCAGCGTTCGTGCGGCTGCAGGACCACCATTTGGCTGTGGTTCATGCCGTATGTATCGCCCCGGCGGATAGAATTATCCGCGTCACTAGCAGCGTCAAACAACAGGCTGAATAAATCGAAGATACTAATGAAAACAGGTTGGCAATTCAGATGAACTAAACGATGCAAACGATACACAGGGCGGCTAGAATGTCATTAAGGGCTTTCAATACTGACAGCGACACATAAATTCACGCACGCGTGCTGGGAGAGAGCTGAGTGGCCGTAAAAACGGTCAAATTGCTCCCGCAGGGGAGAGTGACTTATGCAGCACGAAATTTTCTGTGTTGCATTAGAGAAATCCACAGAGAATAACAATTATGGCAAAATACGCATATCATGCACTTTTTTGAGAATTGCAAGTAGTGTTTTAATAGCTTAGATTCGTTACATATAAACGGCAGACAAGTAATACAGACCATTTAGTTCTCCTATAGAATACGTGCCAGACGCAGCATCGAACCGCGTGATAATCAATGAAAGAAATGTTAAAAACCGTAAAATCGTTTAATTTTGGAGGTATTGTTTTCGTCTCATGCTAGATTTGAGCAGCCTCTAACAACTTAGAGTTTCCTGTCTCGATAATGAAAGTGCACAAAAAAGGCAATGCAAAACTAACATTATCTTACCAAACACAATACCAAAGTTTTGCACAGTGCCCCGTATTGTTCTATACCCTTAAGTCGACATGAACATCAAACGCACGATACCTTAGAAACAGTAAAGTCAGGTGAACAGTCGTTCTGACTTTTCATCTTGGTTCTAAACCTTTATTTTGTATCATTCATTAATTCTTAGATATACAAGCTGCACAGTAGAGAAGAAACACGTTATCATTATTTTACGCCTTCTTCAGTGGGAACAGTTGTTTCTTGGTTTTCCATTCCCATTGTCCCCTCGTGGGTCTTAACATATCGTGTATTATACTTCTTTCCCTACAGCATATATTTATTTTTCTGAGGTTTCACTATATCTTAGGTAACCTGCGAGAGAATATCCACCTCAAAAATTTACCACTCTTACCGAAAATGTATCACACGGTACCTCACGCGCTAAGATGGCCGAACTGCGATATATTTGGTCTCAACATTTGTTGCATTTCGCAACCATTACAGCAGCTACCACTGCCACTACTATTATTGCTGTACATGACATTAAACTTTGAATGAATCTCCAGAGAGGGAACATAGACCAACTGTGTTAGCAACTTCAGGAGCGAGTGTAAGTTTTCGGCCACCTACAGACCTCATTGTAAATTGGATTACTGTAGAGAGGATGCACCCACATGCAGGGCACGAGTGTATGAAACTTTTTCGTCTGGACCAAGCTGAAACAGTAAAAAATGAATCACTGTGTCGATAACTACACAGTACATTTATCTGGTTCCAATCAGGCAGCCAGATCATCTTTAGATTAAAAATTAAGAATAAAGAAATAACATATCGTTAAATACAAACACATAGCAAATTTGTAAACGCTGTCGTCTGAACCATATCTTTTACTATTAAAAAAAGTTCTATCGTGAAAGAAGTACAGTTACATGTGTATAAAGTTACCTTAAAATACAGCAATAATGTTGTAAGGTACATGAAGCAAACACGTGTGCAAATACCCTAGGATCACTTTCGTTAGCCTACCTGCTGAGGTGTATAACTGGGCACACTTCCTGGCTCTTCCAGAGGTCCACTGTTCTGTTACTGACTGGGAATACGTCTACTAATGCGTCACTTCAGTATTCTAAAAGCTATTTATTATTACATACAGTTCTCGACTTGCTTGTCAGATACTTCAGTTTTATTGTGTTATGTGTCTGTAGAAGTTACCTCGAAGACACAGGAGAAGCAGCACTTTACCAGACAATACCGTCACAGGCACCTTCCTGAGCGCGGTGCACAGATTGTTTCGCAGTGGTAATATACAATAGAGAGTTCAGACATAGGAAATAAATATAATTAATGTTGTTATTTTGTACTAAACAGGCCATTCCTCATCGCGATCAAAGGCAACAATTTCCTGTTAGTATTGAAAATGGTAAATTGCTTACGAGTAACAGAAATATGTTCTACATGAGTCTGACGTGGTAATAAAGTGACGTTTGAGTTATTTTTGTTTTGTGATCTTCTTTCGTTTTACCTCTTCGTTGAGATAACTGTGTTTTATAGCACTATATGTTAGATCTGTATGGTTCTCCTTTTGTTTTCACAATGTCGCTATGTTTCACGTTAGAAATCAACAAATTTCGATTAAAACCTGAACTAAACACTGGCAGTTTCAGTTTTGCTATATATACTATTAATACCACCTCCCACAAAGGAATCAAGGATCTTGCAAGTCTGTCGTGTGGCTTGCGTGGTTCAAATGGTGCAAATGGCTCAGAGCACTATGGGACTTAACTACTGTGGTCATGAGTCCCCTAGAACTGAGAACTACTTAAACCTAACTAACCTAAGCACACAGCCATGCCTTACCGTCGGAGAAGATACTACAGGAGGCAAAGGATGCCAGTGTATAAAACCGTGGATACTTTCGGTTTTGTTCCTAATAATGTCGTTCAAGAAGAGCTTCTGAGTGGTCCTATCACATTTGTAGGATGCAAGATTCATTTCTCCTGTACTACTACCGAGGTTGTTACTGGAAATTCTTGATTAACAGTTGCTATAATACGAGGTAGTGATAAGCCATTGACATCCATGCCCGAGGCCGGATTCGAACCTGCGACCGTAGCGGTCGCGCGGTTCCAGACTGTAGCGCCTAGATCCGCTCGGCCACTCCGGCCGGCTGGCTTGCGTGTCTCAGCGGTACAGATAACCGTACCGTAAATACAAGCACAACGGAGGGGTGTTTTTTGGCATATATTTGAGCGGCCAGACTGACCGGGGGTTCCTGAAGAGCGGCAGATACTTTTTAATTACTTGCAGGAGCAACGTTCTGGGTGACTGACTGATCTGGCCTTCTAACAACAACCAAAATGGCCTTGCTGTGCTGGTACTGCGAACAGCTGAAAGCAAGAGAAAATTGTAGCCTTAATCTTTCCAGAGGGAACGCAGCTCTACTATGTGGTTGAATGAGGTGGCATTTTCTTGGATAAAATATTCCGGAGGTAAAATAATTCCCTTCTCGGATCTGCACGTGGGGACTACTCAGGAGGACGTCGTCAACAGGAGAAACAAAACTGGCGTTCTAGGACCGGAGCGTGGGAAAAAAATGGTTCAAATGGCTCTGAGCACTATGGGACTCAACTGCTGTGGTCATAAGTCCCCTAGAACTTAGAACTACTTAAACCTAACTAACCTAAGGACATGACACACATCCATGCCCGAGGCAGGATTCGAACCTGCGACCGTAGCGGTCGTGCGATTCCAGACTGTAGCGCCTTTAACCGCTCGGCCACTCCGGCCGGCCCGGAGCGTGGAATGTTAGCTCTTTTAATAGCAGAAAATTTAAAAAGAGAAATGGATAGGCTGAATTTAGATATAGCAGCACTTCTGTTCATGTGGATATAGGGTTATGTAGCTGTTGGTTTAATAATGAATATGAAAATAGGAATTCCGGTTAGATACTGTGAACAGAATAGTCAACACACAGTCGTAGCCAAGATAGACACGTATCCCACGCGTACCATAGTAGTACAAGTTTTTATGGTTCAAATGGCTCTAAACACTACGGGACTCAACTGCTGAGGTCATTAGTCCCCTAGAACTTAGAACTAGTTAAACCTAACTGACCTTAGGACATCACAAACATCCATGCCCGAGGCAGGATTCGAACCTGTGACCGTAGCGGTCTTGCGGTTCCAGACTGCAGCGCCTTTAACCGCACGGCCACTTCGGCCGGCAAGTTTTTATGCCATCTAGCTCCACATATGATGAAGAAATTGAAGAAATGTATCATGAGATAAAGGAAATTATTCAGACAGTAAAGGAGACGAAAATTTAATTGTGATGTGGGACTGGAATCGATGGCAGGAAAAGGAAGAGAAGAAAAAATAGTGGTTGAACATGGATTGGGGAAAAGGAATGAAAGAGGAAGCCACCTGGTAGAAATTTGCATAGAGCACAGTTTAATCATCGTTAACACTTGGAGACATCGGATACACTGGTTGAACAGAGATTTACTAACCACATTTTAAACTATAAGACATTTCGAGGGGCAGATGTAAACTCTGCCCACAGTTTATTGGTTACGAAATGTAGTCTAAATATGAAGAAAGTGCAAAAAGTTAGGGAACTACGGAGATGGGACGTGGGCAAGTTTAAAAAATCAGAGATTGTTGATAGTTTCAGAGGGAGCATTACGCAACAGCTGACAAGAACAGGGGAAGGAATATAGTAGAAGACGAATGAAGACAAGCAGACACTTGAAAAAATGAAGGCAGCAGACCATTAAATAGGTAAGAAGACAATGTGTTGTAGAAGTCATTGGACAACACAAGAGATATAGAATTTAGCTGATGAAAGAAGAAATTTTAAAAATGCAGCAAATGAAACTGGCAAAGGAACTACAAAAGTTTAAGAAATAAGATTGACAGGAAGCGTTAAATGGCTAAGCGGGGCTATAGAAGAATGTCACTAGGAGAATAACAGGTACAGCCAACATGAGAATCAAACATGCCTTTGGAGAAAACTGAAGCAGTTCTATAAATATCAAGATCTCAGATGGAAAACAGTCCTAAACAAAGGAGGGAAAGCTGAAAGTAGGATGAAGATGTATATATAGGGTCTATACAAGGAAGATGCACTTGAAGGTAATATATAGTAAGGGAACGACAAGTTGATGAAGAAAGATGAGATGACAGGTATGATGCTGAAAGAAGAATTTGACAGAGCTTTGAAAGATCTCAGTCGAAACAAGGTCCCGGGGGAAGACGATATTTCGTCAACACTACTGACAGCCTTGGCAGAACTAGCCATGACAAAATTCTTCCATCTGATGTGCAAGACAGGCGAAACACTCTCAGAGTTCTAGAAGAGTGTAATAAATTTAGTTCCAAATATAGCAGATACTGACAGGTGCGAAAATTACCAAACTATCAGTTTAACATGTCATGGTTGCAAAATACTAAGACGAATTATTCACAGAGGAGTGGGAAAACTGGTAGGAGCTGACCTCGTGGAAGATCAGTTTGGATTCCGGAGAAATGTACGAACACGCGAGGCATTACTGACCCAACTATTTATTTTGGGAGATGGGTTAAGGAAAGAGATACCTACGTTTACAGCATTTGTAGAATTAGGGAAATCTTTTGACAATGTTGACTGGAATACTCACTTCGAAATTCTAAACGTAGCAGGGGTAAAACACTGGGAGCGACAGGCTATTTGCCACTTGCACATTAACCAGACAGCAGTTATAAGAGTCAGTGGTTATGAAAGGGAAACATTGATTGAGAAGGGAGGGAGAAAGGATTGTAGCCTATCCCTGACGTTATGTCTAATTGAAGAAGCAGTCAAGGACAAACTATAAATTTTATGTTGAAGTTCACGGAGAAGAAATAAAGAACTGTAAGATTCTGTGAGGGGCAGAAAAGGACTTTAAGCACCAGTTGAATGGAATGGACAGTGTCTTGAAACGGTGATGTAAGATAAAAATCAACGAAAGCAAAACAAGGATAAAGGGATTTCGTCGAATTTAATCAGGTGATTCTGAGGAATTTAGAGTAGGGAATGGGACATTTAAAGTAGTAGATGAGTTTTAATATTTTTAAAGCAAAATAACTGATCGTGACCTACGTGGAGAGGATATAAACTGTAGACTTCCAATGGCAAGAACAGCATTTCTGAAGAAGTGGAATTTGTTAACATTGAATATATAGAGGTAAGTGTCAGGAACGCCATTCCCATGGTATTTGTATGGAGTGTAGCCATGTATGGAAGTGAAACGAGGAACATAAACAGTTTAGACAAAAAGAGAACAGTATTTTTCGAAATGTGAGGCTACAGAAGAATATTGAATATTAAGTGGGCGATCACGTAACTAACGAGGAGATACTTAATAGAACTGGAGATAAAAGAAATCTGTTGCACAACTAGGCCAAAAGAAGTGATCTGTTGACCGGACACATTCTGAGAGATAAAGGAATCACCAATTTAGTATTGGATGGAAGTGTGGGATGGTAAAAATCGTAGAGGGACACCAAGAAATGCATACATTAGGCGGATTGCAAAGGATTTAGGCTGCAGTAGTTACTTGGAGATGAAAAGGCTTGCACACAATAGAGAAGCATGGAGAGCTGCATCAAAGCAGTCTTCGGAATGGCCGGCCGGAGTGGCCGTGCGGTTCTAGGCGCTGCAGTCTGGAACCGAACGACCGCTACGGTCGCAGGTTTGCATCCTGCCTCGGGCATGGATGTGTGTGATGTCCTTAGGTTAGTTATGTTTAATTAGTTCTAAGTTGTAGGCGACTGATGACCTCAGAAGTTAAGTCGCATAGTGCTCAGACCCATTTGAACCATTTTTTTCTTCGGAATGAAGACCACGTCAACCACAACTGCTTATTTTGTTAGTAATAGATGGGAGGAAACTATGTACAACAATAATTGTCTATAGGTTACCTGGCCCTTTAGATACTGTCATTCAGTTTCTAGTTTACCGCTTCCGGTTTTTAGCGGAATCTTGTAACTTACTGATCGCAAAGACAAATAAAGCAGTTAACCACTCCGTCCGAACAGGTCTTGGAAGGGCCAACGTTACCGACCGGCCGCCGTGTCATCCTCAGCTCACAGGCGTAACCGGATTCGGATATGGAGCGGCATGTGGCCAGCACATCGCTCCCCCGGGGACATGTCAGTTTGCGAGACTGAGTCGCCGCATCTCAATCAAGTAGCTCCTCAGTTTGCCGCACAAGGGCTGAGTGCACCCCGCTTTGCCAACAGCGCTCGGCAGACTGGATGGTCACCCATTTAAGTGCTAGACCAGCCCGACAGCGCTTAATTTCTTTGATCTCACGGAAACCGGTGTTACCACTGAGGCAAGGCCGTTGGCAGTCGTTAGGACGTGACGCTCCATCGGTATGCAACACACCTAACGTACAGGTAACGCGAGTACGACTTTAACTGACCAAAGCTACTAGGAAAACAACCGTAGACTACGCTCACTTACGCTAGTCTACGGTGGCGTGCGGTAGTTTTCCAACTGCTGTTGTAATAATAAAGGAGAACAAAATGTTACAACAACATTTGTTGTAGTAAGGCGAACTCTAATTCACGGATAAACATACGTTGTAGCCAAAATTACAGCCCCTACCGATCAGCCGAGCCCTTTAAGAGGCAGAGCACTGGTAAGATGGCCGCAGAAGGCTGAATAGCAGACCGGCCGCACCTCGTTACTAAAATATCGTGTTCTTCCGCTGGTATCGGATTTACTGTCTGGGGCTTTCCTCTTCGCTCCGGAAGCTCCCTACAGGAAAACGCAGCCACCGCTATTCATCCGAGCAGGAAGGCAGGTAGAAGAGAGAGAGGCAGGTCCCCTTACGTGCTGGAGTCCCGCTGGCGTATCCGCATTCGGCGTTAATTAAGCACTGAATGGTACTTCACGATCCGTTAATGAATGGAGAGCGAGAGAGTCAGAGAGAAACGGTAAAGAAGCTTATGTAACGACGTAATTTCCCGCAATGGAGAGTCATTGCAACCTGAGAACATACTGCTCTAGTAACGCAGAGGCGACGTAACACGAAAATTGAAGTGTTGTGGCTCGGCGCGTTCTCATCCGGCGTCGTTGATGAACACTGAATAAACCCACAAATGGACAATGTTCCCTGCGCGGCACATTAACACGAGGCTTATCTGTGTTGTCTCCTTGTCGATGGCGAGCATCAAATTGCTATTGAAATATGATGCGCGAATCATTAGCAGTATGGCCTACAAGTAATTTTTGTATTTTTCAGTATAATCCAGTCTATGTGCAGCCACAGCCGTGAGTGTTAATTAGAAGGTCGCCAGACATTTTCAGGGAGAGCTTTGCCATCAGGCCGCATAGACATGTTAAGAAAACAGATGAAACAGTAACGCGGAACTGCATCTACAAGGTACACTATTACGCTTCTAACTTATCAGAGTACAACTGATAATCAATCTCGTGAAGATAATAGTCTGCCTTACGGAAACAGTTGTGGCATTTCTGTCGTATACTTTTAGTTCACGCAGCCACAGTAGTAAATACAACTGCTCCTTAGTCGCTTTTCGAAATGTTTAGTCACGTACTGTTCTCAAAATGGCTCAAATGGCTTTGAGCGCTATGAGACTTAACATCTACGGTCATCAGTCCCCTAGAACTTAAAACTACTTAAACCTAACTATCCTAAGGACATCACACAACACCCAGTCATCACGAGGCAGAGAAAATCCGTGACCCGGGATCACATACTGTCATAAGGTGCAGAGCTGAATACTTGCCACTTTAGCTATTCTTGTACTCTTGACGAGCTTTCAGCTTTTATAAGACTTTTCCACTCTATCCATCTCCATGTAACAGTAACATACAACACACTTTACAATGTGTTTTGCGTACTGTAATCTCCTTCTCCCTCCACTCCACATATGTATTTATAAATACATATAAGAAGAAGGAGACGCGAAAGAGTTATCCAAATGGGACAGAAATCGGTAGATGAGGAGTACAGACAAACAAATAATCACAATTTCAGAAAAATGGACGATATATTCAAGAGAAAGAGCTTCAAAAATTGTGGACGTCAATAACGAGTTCGCTCACTGGAGGCCCTTGTACAAGCTGTGTATCGGCTTCGCAGTGTTTGACAGAGTTGTTGAACGTCTTCATGAGAGATACCGTGCCCTATTCTGTATAAGTGGAGCCTTACACCATCAAAACCCAGAGCAGATTGGAGGGAGACGGGTTGAACTTGCTGGCCAATATAGGGTTTGGCAAACGATAAGACATGCAGAAGAAACTCTCACAGTGTGCAGACGGGCATTATCACGCTGAAATGTGCACCAAAGATAGCTTGCCATCGAGAGAAACAAAATGAGGCGTAGAATATCGTCGCTGGTCATCACCGTTCAGTTAGAAGCGGGACTCATTGCTGAAGACCCACCCCTGTCAATGCGATTCCAGGCAGATGGCGATGAGATACCAACTTGCAAACTGACTGTCGCCTGCCAATACGGCCCGACAATAAGGAGTGATGAACCTTCCGGGCAGATTAAAACTGTGTGCCGGACCGATACTCGAACTCGGGACCTTTGCCTTTCGCGGACAACTGCTCTACCAACTGAGCATCTGTGAAGTTTGGAAAGTAGAAGACGAGGTACTGGCGGATGTAAGGCTGTCAGGATGTGGCGTGAGTCGTACTTGGACAGCTCAGTTGGTAGAGCACTTGCCCGCGAAAGACAAAGTTCCGGAGTTCGTGTCTCGGTCCGGCACACAGTTTTAATCTGCTAGGAAGCTTTATATCAGGGCACACTACGCGGCAGAGTGAGAATCTCATTTTGGAATCAGGAGTGATGGTCTGGGGTGCCATTTCTCCTCACAGCCTCATCCTTACTGCACAGTGGTAAGTAGACGATAATCTTCGTGCTTTACAAATCCAACCTTGGCCAGAAAGGTCTCCGGATCTGTCCCCAGCTGAAAACGTTTTGAGTATTATGCGTAGGTCCCTCCAACCATGGCAGCATTTTGACCATCTAACGCTCCTGTTGGACTGAAATTCGTCCGCTATCCCACATAATGTTATCCAACAACTCTATCAGGGCCAAGCATGATAGCTGCTAGAATAGGGGTCAGAGGTGGACGAACGCATTATTGACTTGATCAATTACTGAAGACCTTTCCCTTCAGTAAATCTTCTAGTATTTCTGAAATAGTAATCATTCCGTTGCCTGTATGTGTAATCACATCTGCCGATTTCTGTCTCACTCAAATAATTCCTTCGCACCGCCTAGTTATTTCTGTGTCTACAGTGCATTCAGCGCTGCATATATTCTGAAATCGTAAATGAATTACACATAGGAATGAATGAAAAGAACCAGTTGCCTTTTGTTCTAAAATATTACTTTTATTTTGTTAACCAGGTTTCGGCTTACAAGGCCATCTTCAGACATTTACTGAGTATTGTTACCAAAGAAGTTACTATGTTTGGAGAGAACATTGGAGTTAGAGTCTCGGTCCGGCACACACTTTTAATCTGCCAGGAAGTTTCAACATTGGAAGAGAAGTAACACGTCTAGACTGAAGCAGAAACATACAGTAAGTAACATCATTGACAAAATGGTGGTAATGCAATGAAAAAGGAAAAACTGAACAGTACATAAATATCAATAGAGCAAACAGGAAAACCATTAACACAAATTATGAATAGCATGCCCACCTAACAGTTTCCATTATTATCAAAAGTAATAAAATAAAATAAAAGTAGTACTAGACAAGGCTACATCAAGAGGTATCAAACATAGAGGGTGATAAACAAACCAATCAAAAGAAGAGACAATTATCAATGTAACTACAGGATACGTAAGGAACTTAAGCAATATCAGTAAGATAAATAGAAAGAAATAAATACAGGAAAATGGAGGTGTTTGAGGGAACAAACAGTAAATGGAATCTTTGAGAGTGTGGTGGTACTGCATTTTAACGTTAACATTATATTCAAAACAGTGGCTATGTAACAGTTTGCATTTAACAAATGAACAAAGTAAAATATGAACAATATTTGACGAAATAACTACAAGAGATGTTAAACATGACAGTTATACAAGTATCAGCTAAAAGAAAGCCTTAACTATTGAAACTACAGTTTATATGGAGTATACAGACAACTTCGATAAAACAAAACAACTTAATGAATACAGGGAAATGGGAATACGTAGAACAGACAGTGGGGGAAGTAAAGACCAACAGAGTTGATTATAAAAAGTTTAGAAGAGGGTAAGTGTTGAGCTGTGTCTGGTCATTAAGGATAAGACCTGGACTGTGAAAAAGATGTTTGTTAATTTCCAGGGCTTCCATCAGGTTGAGTTTACGGCCATTGTTAGCTAAGTGAAGTACTTGGTGCCCTAGCAGGTAATTATGACACTCACTCAGTACATGCTCAGTAAATGTAGAGTCAGAATTCGGCAACCTCCAGCTGCGTACATGTTCAGCAAGCCTGGTTGCTATGTCTCTCCCTGACTGACTGATATAAAATTGGTCACAATGATAACAGGTGCTTTGGTACAGCCCACTGTTGGCTAACTACTGGATCTTATCTTTGCTATTAGAAAGAGTCTGGGCTGTCGTGTTCTTAACATAACAGGAAAGCCTATACCTGCAGGTTTTCAGTGGTTTGGCAACATTCTGCGATATCTCACCTAGAAATGGTACCGTACACCATTTCTTGCAAACTATGGATGGGGAAGCAGGTGGGGCATAGAGGAGGGGCACAATTTTCCGTTTACGTTTCCTGTTTAGGATGTGGTCAATAAGAACTGGACTGTAGCCATTGGCTGTGGCAAAAAGTTTATTGTATCTAACTGTGCTTTAAAATAATCTCCAGACGTGGGGATGGATATGAGATGGTGTACCATTGAGTGGAAGGCTGCCTCTTTGTGAGCTATGGAATGTTGTGAGCAAGAAGTTATTACTGTGTTTGTAGTTGTAGTTTTTCTATAAATTTTGGAATAATGTGTGTGTACTGTTGTCAGTGATCTAATAAGTTCATGTATTTGTTGACAGTCTCCATTGTGAACTGGATATTTTTATGTTGACTGTTTAGGTTTTTCAGAAATGTGTTGAGCTGTCGTGTATTACCAGTTCACATACACAGGTCATCTTCTACATATCTAAACCAGTATTTGATATATGCACTCAAAGGTTCTGTATTTAGAAAATTTTGTTCAAAATGGCCCATAAATATTTCACCCAACAGTGGTCTTAGAGGGCAACCCATAGCTAAGCCCCTAATCCCTTGGAACTGGAAGTAGTTCTGTGCCAAGCATGTCTGTGTGGTCAATCTCAAGTCATTAATTTACACAGGATTGACATTAGACTTGTGCATCTGCTCTGTGAGCACATCAATGCATCTTACCACTGGTATGTTGGAAACCAAACTGCAGGCATCAAAGGATACTAATTTGTGACTGTGTGAGACAGAAATACCTTTTAACTTATATACTAGGTCCAAGGAGTTTGAAGTACCATGATTTGGTTTGAATTTAGTCTTGCTCTTAATTAGGACATACAGTTTACTAGCTAGTTTGTAAGATGGTGCAGTGAAAGATGATACAACTGAACGAATAGTAACAGCTTGTTAATGCAGTTAAGGAAGCCCATACATTCTAGGAGGCAATGGGCTCACATTAGTTAACAGTTTGGATTCAAAACCAGAGATTATGGTTTTGCATGAATTGATTGCATATTTAACATCCTCTTTGAATAATTTAGTCAAGTATTTAGGAATGACTTGGAAGTCTGTGGCATTCAGGAAATCATTATCCACATAATCACATTTGTTCAAAAGTACAATACTGTTGCTTTATCAGATTTTGCGGCAACGATATATTGGTGTTGTAATTTCTGTTTTAAGGACTTGAGTCCACTGTTAGTCCACTAACGGCTGAAATGTTTATGGACCATTTTGAACTAAACTTTCTGAAAACAGAACCTCTGAGTGCAAATATCAAATATTGCTTTAGATATCTAGATGATGTTCTGTGTATATGGACTGGTACTACAAGACAACTCAACACATTTTTGACAAGCCTAAACAGTCAACATAAAAGATATTCATATCACAATGGAGATTGGCAACAAATCCATAAACTTCTTAGATCTCACCATTGACATCAATGTACACACACATTATTCCAAAATTTATAGAAAATAACACGACAGCCCAGACTCTTTTTAATAGCAAAGAAAAGTTCCAGTAGTTAGCCAACATTGGGCTGTATAAAATCACCTGTTATGATTGTGACCAATTTTATATCAGTCAGTCAGGGAGAGACATAGCAACCAGGCTTGCTGAACATAAACGCAGCTGGAGATTGCCGAATTCTGGCTCTACATTTGCTGAGCATGTGCTGAGTGAGTGTCATAACTACCAGGCAGGGCACCAAGTACTTCACTTAGCTAACAAAGGCCACAAATTCAACCTGCTGGAAGCCCTGGAAATTAACAAACATCTTGTTCACCGTCCAGATCAAATCATTAATGACCAGACACAGTTCCACACTTACCCTCTTCTAAATTATGTATAATCATCTCTGTTAATCATTACTTCCTGCACTGTCTGTTCCTGCATATTCCCATTTTCCTGTATTGATTAACTTCTTTTGTTTTGTCGGAGTTGTCTATATCTTCCAGATAGACTGTAGTTTCAATAGTTCAGGCTTTCTTTTAACTGGTGCTTGTATCACTGTCCATGTTTAACATCTCTTGTAGTTGTCTCATCATATATTGTTCATATTTTATTTTGTTCATTTGTTAAATGCAAACTGTTACTTAGCCACTGTTTTGAATATAATGTTAACGTTGAAATGTAGTACCACCACACTCTCAAAGATTGCCTTTGCTGTTTGTTCCCTCAAATACCTCCATTTTCCTGTATTTATTTATTTCTGTTTGTCTTATTGATATTGCTTAAGTTCTTCATGTATTCAGTAGTTCCATTGATAACTGTTTCTACTTTTAATTGGTTTGTGTATCAGTCTTCGTGTTTTATACCTCCTGGTGTAGCCTTGTCAAGTACTATTTTTATTTTTAATTTCAGTAGTTTTGTTTATTAAGAGAACCTTTGCTCAAATGACTCTGAGCACTATGGAACTTAATTTCTGAGGTCATCCGTCCCCTAGAACTTAGAACTACTTAAACCCAAAAACCTAAGGACATCACACACATCCATGCCCGAGGCAGGATTCGAACCTGCGACCGTAGCGGTCGCGCGATTCCAGACTGTAGCGCCTAGAACCGTTCGACCACTTCGGCGGGCCAACAGAACCTGGTATGTAGGCATGCTGTTTCTATTTTGAGTTAACGTTTTACCTGTCTACTGCATTTTTGTTTATTTTCTGTTAATTTTTTTTTTTTTTTTACTTTTTCATTCCATTACCAACACACTGTCAAAGATGTTTCTTACTGTATGTTTCTGCTTCAGTCTAGACGTGTTATTACTCTTCCAATGTGGTTTGCAAACATTGTAGTTTCTTTGGTAACAGTACTCAGTAAATATCTGGAGATGGCCTTGTAAGCCGATAACCGGTTAAAAAATAAAAGTTATATTGTAGAACAAAAGCAAACTGGTGCTTTTTATTTATCCTAGTGTTGTTCTACGAAGAACCGACGGAAGATTCTGTTTACAAAATTAAACATCGTCCTTAAGATATATTCAAGTCATTTCACAGAATGGAAGTGAGACCCGTTTTGAATTGGTGGATGGCGTTATTGTTATATCGTTTCAGTATATTGAGTTATAGTTTTATCAGCGTACTAAATGAAATTTGGAGCTACAACATCATTAATTATACCTACCGTAGTAATGGAAGAAAGTTATGTTTTCTGTGCACATCTGTGAAAGAAGTGCTGTTTGTATTAGTATTAAAAATGGATTAGCGGTCTGCTTCTTGGTGTTGGCTGTCTTATGGTGAAGTGCATGGCTGGAAATCGAAAGGTCGCAAGATCGAATCCCGATGTGGCCAAGGAAATTACTTTTTTACCTAGCCTTCACCTCTCAATGATGTTAAGATGCGCCAGAAACGACACGTTAGGCTGTAGGTCACTTTTCCATGGCCGGATTACTGGAGTAAGTTTGGAACACGTAATTCACCTTTGTAGCTTCCAATTGAAAGTCTGGGACCAGCCCGTTGACCGATAAGAAATTGTTATTAGCAGCTCAAAATCTTGTAGGTGGAGGACTACAAGTGACGCTGCTATGGATTACACGGGACTATGTTGAAAATAGGAATGACTTGTTGTTTTTATGTGGCAATAAAAAACACTCGACCAGGCTGTAAAGTAGTTGATGGAAATGTATCTGATTCTATAATATTGGTTTCTGATACATCAGCGTAATATTAATCGGAGTTGAAAAGAACAGCATTTTAAAACCTGAAAACGTTTGTATTTGGTGAACAAAAATACTATATGTAGTTTGTTACATTTCATCTTACACATATAAACAATAATTAACAAAAGATTGAAAGTAAGTAACTAGACTTGAAAGAAATATTCTTCAGCGAATTGAGTAGGCACTCACAATCCATGTTTTACTGTACTGCTGAGTAGAGTTCAACGATCGGACAAAATGCTTGTAACAACTTAGCCTATCTGTGGTGTGTGAGGACAAACGTTGCACTTAGCTGTATTAATCAGTAATTAAATTTCACGAACCTCCAGCATTCTGGAGCAATAGCACGGCAGGAATTTGTGGTAATGAATACAATGAAATGCAGTAAAAGTTGCAAATTTCACTTTTACTTACCTAATTATTAGTTTAGGATCGGTACCCATTTTCAAATCATCCAAATAGTCAAAATGGTACACCAGAAATATAAGAACCGTTGAAAAATAAGGAACATATACGTCTAGCTCTTTGATATATGTTATCTTGACATCGTATATATAATGTGTGAAATACCATTTTACAATGAAACGAACACCTTTAGCTGCTTACAGGCGTTGACATACGTCAACGGGGACGGATGAAAATGTGTGCCCCGACCGGGACCCGAAGCCGGGATCGCCTGGTTACATGGCAGACGCTCTATCCATCTGAGCCACCGAGGACACAGAGGATAGCGCGACTGCAGGGATTTATCTCTACCACACCTCCTACGAAATCCACATTCTCAACGTATTGTCCCAAACTACATTCGTGCCCCCGCCCATTATACTCATTACTCGCGGCGCGTTGCCGATTACCGTAAGAGTTCGGGCACTGTTTGTGCATTCGGACAGAAGAAGAAGATGGTCGTGGCCGGTGAGCCGTAACTATATATATACTAAGATGGTATCTGTTCTTTCGGACATGTCCGAAAGAACAGATACCATCTTAGTATTTAATACCACTATGACTATCTGGATGATCTGAAATGGGTCTCATCCCGAAACTAGTCATCAAGTATTTAAAAGTGTACTTTACAACTTTTGTGTTTTTCCGTTGCATTAAATACATTTTGTCTCGTAACAGAAGACTTGTAGCCGTTTTGCTAACAGCTGTACATGTAGGGTATCAAATCGGAAGAAAACACTGAATTTTTCTTTTTACTGGGAAAAGTTTTAAAAATACTTTTTTTTACTTTCATTCTCTTTTTTTACGCAAGCCGCTCTCGATCTGTTCAGTTCATTGAATCGGTAGAGATTCAAACAGTGTCACCACAATATTGGGACGTCAATAATTAGAAAGGGTGGCTGAAACTAAATGTGAGTGAACGATGGAGACGTTACGGATTCTAGCGCATCGATTTCGGTGCTTGCGCCGTGGGACCAGGTAGGTCTCATTCCGACCCTTTCTTCGCCGATTCGTGTGCGTAATTTCACATTGCACTGCGAAATTTGCTGCCCACAAGAGATTCGCGGGAGCACAAGTAATCTCGAAATAACATCTGCGCGCGTGCGGAACTTTGCCGGTTACATGGACTGCAAAACGACCAGAGGAGCTGCGAACAGAACAAGGGGGGCCGCAGATGTAGCGCATTCGGCGCCGCTCGGCGCTCGCGAGAATATCGGCCCTGGATCTTTCCAACCCCCCGTCGCCCCCCCCCCCCCGGCCACCCCTCTCCAACCCCCTTAAAGAGCTCGAGTCCTCGAGGAACCTCCTGCAGGCTCCCGGGGGATGGAAGAACGATGGGAATGTGCCGGGGTGCGAGGAGACGAAGTGTAGCCTTCTTTCTTCTCTTCTCCTTGCTCCTCCCTCCAGTGTCTTACACCGGCTGAGGTCTCCAGAGTTCCTAATGTGAACAAATTTAAGCCGGCGCGGCCCTGTTAACCGAATTTAGAGTCACCATTTCATCTACTCGCTCTTTCCACGTTACTTGCTCTGCCTTCATTTAATTGGCACAAGTATTTGACAGTGTAGAGAACCGATGTAATTATCACACAGGGCAATATCGCCTACGCCACCATAAGAAAGTAGGGTAGATAACGTCAACAAGTGACTACGAACAAATATTGAATGCATTACAAAGGAAGCATTGCGGAAGGGACTATTTCTCAAATGTTCAAACGTGTGTTAAATCTTATGGGACTTAACTAGAATGGTCATCAGTCCCTAAGCTTACACATTGCTTAACCTAAATTATCCTAAGAACAAACACATACACTGCATGGGGGCTTAATTATTATTTTAATGCAAATATTTTTTAATTTTTTAGTCGCTGTATGTCCGATTACGAAGTGTCGTAAACGGTTGGCCCTGACTAGTTTTTGTACGCAATCTGACTGCATAGAACAACAACAAAGAATGAAATGAAAATTTTCGTTAACACAATTAATTAATTAAGTCCCCAGCAACTATAAAACCTACGAAACCAAAGCACAAGTATAACTGTTCTGTGTGTGGAATACCATTTATACTGAAGTGATAAAAAAAATTAGAAATACTTTAATTGCGCAAGAAAACCTGAATTACACTCTAATACAAGAACACAAGCCAGATGCTTTGTTGACTGAACCTGTAATGACGCATTATTTACGACATTAAAATAATGAAAAATAAAGCCAGTTTTGTTACCTTCATATATATTGATGAAAAGCACTCTAATCATTACAATATCTCCATTAGAACAACATCTGCTGTCTATCCCATCAAACAACTGCATAAAACATGGAACAAGCACTATCCACTACGACTTCTCGACAAGAACTTTTCACTACGACATCTCAGCAAGCACTGCCTACTACGAGTTCTCGACAAGCACTGCCCACCGCAACTTCTCAATAATCACTGCCAGTGGAGGCGGCGGAACAATACTCTCTAGCGCGATCTCTGGCGCTGTGGTTCAGTGTAGCCACCTTTCAACACCCATGCCCGAGGGAGGACTCGAACCTCCGCCGAGACCAGCAGCACAGTCCATGACTACAGCGCCCTAGACCGCTCGGCTAATCGCGCGCGGCACTATTTCTCATCTGCCGTGTTTATGAGCAGTGCCTGCTGCAGATATGATGCGAATCAAGGCGATTAGCAGTGGGAAAACGCACTTCTCGTAAGAAACGAAATGAATCAGCCTAGAAATCGATTCAGCCTCCTTCCCTGTACTAAAATTCCTCATTGGGTCAGTGCTTCGCCGAATTGATTTTCATTCCATTTCGAAAAACTGATGTACAACTTGTCGTATCTTGCCTACTCGTTAAATATGGGATGCTATAAAACCTTATAATAAATGAAAAGCACCAGTTTGCTTTCGTTCTACGATATTACTTTTATTGTTAACCGGTTTTCGGCTTACAAGGCCATCTTCACACATTTACTGAGTATTATCACCAAAGACGTTAAATGTTAGCAGACAACATTGGAAGAGAAGTAACACATCTAGACTGAAGTAGAGACATACAGTACGTAACATCTTTGCAATCAAAAATTAAAAACTGAACAGTACATTAATAACAATGGAGTAGACAGGGAAACCTTTAGCACAAAATAGGAATGGCATGCCTAAATAACAGTTTCTATTAATAAACAAAACAAATAAAATAAAATAAAATCAGTACTAGACAAGGCTGCATCAGGAGGTGTGAGACATGGCTGCATCACGAGGTGTGAGACATGGAGAGTGATATACAACCAGTTGAAAGAAGAGGCAGTTGTCAATGTAAATATACAGAATACATAAGGAGCTTAAGCAATGTGTTACTTCTCTTCCAATGTTGTCAGCTACCATTTAACTTCTTTGGTGGTAAAACTCAGTAAACGTCTGAAGATGGCCTTGTAAGCCGAAAACCGGTTAACAATAAAAGTAATATTGTAGAACAAAAGCAAACTGGTGCTTTTCATTTATTATGATGTTGTTCTACCAAGAACCGACGGAAGCTTCTGTTAATATTATAAAACCTTATTTTCGGAAACCATTCAAGCAAATCGTACTAATGGGGTTTCCCTATAGTAAGATACATGACAACACTTAATTTTGAGAAATACATATGTCTCGTTTGCAGTTAATTCCATAAATTATCTGGGAGTAGGCATTAGGAGTGATTTAAAATGGATTGACCATATAAAATGAATCGTAGGTAAAGCAGATGCCATTCTGGGATTTATTGGAAGAATCCTATGGAAATGCAGTCCGAAAACAAAGGAAGTAGGTTACAGTACTCTTGTTCGCCCACTGCCTGAATACTGCTCACGGGTGTGGGATCTGTACCAGATAGGGTTGATAGAAGAGAGAGAGAATATCCAACGGAGAGCAGCGCACTTCGTTACAGGATCATTTAGTAATCGCGAAAGCGTTATGGGGATGAAAGATAAACTCCAGTGGAAGACTCTGCAGGAGAGACGCTCAGTAGCTCGGTACGGGACGTTGTTGAAGTTTCGAGAACATACTTTTACCGAGGAATCAAGCAGTATATTGCTCTCCTCTATGTATATCTCGCGAAGAGACCATGAGTATAAAATCAGGGAGATTAGAGCCCACACAGAGGTATACCGACAATCTTTCTTTCCACGAACAATACGAGACTGGAACAGAAGGGAGAACCGATAGAGGTACTCAAGGTACCCTCCGCCACACAGCGTCAGGTGGCTTGCGGAGAATAGATGTGGATGTAGATGTAGAATGAAAGGGTCACAGTATAGACAATGCTACACAATAGCAGCGAAATAACAAGGCTTGAAGCTATTCTTGAACGCTCTGCTCTAGAACTGGTAGGACGGGCGGCAGCCAGTAGGATGCAGCGCTTAAGATCTCTTTCCGCGCTGCCGTCGGGTTGTCGTCCTAGAGAAGGGTCGGTCCACGTGCAATTGGCTGATGTCTTCTTCACAGCCCTATTTGCTCTTACGTTCCCCACCGGCTTGCCGGCGCTTGACTTTAAGCCAGAACAAAACCTTCAAGATGTTGTGCAGTTTGGAAATTCAATGCCACGTATTTTTTTGGGCAGGTGAATTTTCTGTAAATCCTATTAGAGTCTGCTACCGACCATCTTGCGTCATTTCCTGTCTCTTTGTTTTACTGAGATGGATGTGATATCTTCAGGTACGAGGCTGTCTTTATTATTCAGGCACTCTTTGTAAAAATGTCCTCCGTCAGTGGAAGTTTTCGGGCTCTATCGATTCAGGGACAAAAACCCCATTGTTTTCCTCATGTAAACAATTCGTCATTGTGTAAACAAGCGGCACTTTAGCCAGCCATATCACTGTTTATTTATAACTGTAATGTAAACAGACTTGGTAGCTGTATTCTTAAATTAAGTTTACATATGTCCAGTCTAAGACCAAATGCTTTTAGCGTAATCTTAATCAGCATAATTTATTAAACAAAATATCTCCCCCTCTCCACCCTTCTCTGAGTAGCCCTATGGAACTTTTATCTGAACGTATCTTGTTATGTTTATGGAAGTATAAAGGATGGTCCATCGATCATGACTGGGCCAAATATCTCACGAAATAAGCGTCAAACGAAAATACTACAAAGAACGAAACTTGTCTAGCTTGAAGGGGGAAACCACATGGCGCTATGGTTGGCCCGCTAGATGGCGCTGCCTTAGGTCAAACTGATATCAACTGCGTTTTTTTAAATAGGAAACCCCATTTTTTTATTGCATATTCGTGAAATCTTTAAAGAATTATGAATGTTTTAGTTGGACCACTTTTTTCGCTTTGCAATAGATGGCGCTGTAATAGTCACAAACATATGGCTCACAAATTTAGACGAACAGATGGTAACAGATAGGTTTTTTAAATTAAAATACACAACGTAGGTACGTTTGAACATTTTATTTCGGTTGCTCCAATGTGACACATGTACCTTTGTGAACTTATCATTTCTGAGAACGCATGCTGTTACAGCGTGATTACCTGTAAATACCACATTAATGTAATAAATGCTTAAAATGATATCTGTCAACCTCAATGCATTTGGCAATACGTGTAACGAAATTCCTCTCAACAGAGAGTGGTTCACCTTCCGTAATGTTCGCACATGCATTGACAATGCGCCGACGCATGTAGTCAGGCGTTGTCGGTGGATCACGATAGCAAATATCCTTCAACTCTCCCCACAGAAAGAAATCCGGGGACGTCAGATCCGGTGAACGTGCGGGCCATGGTATGGTGCTTCGGCGACCAATCCACCTGTCATGAAATATGCTACTCAATACCGTTTCAATCGCACGCGAGCTATGTGCCGGACATCTACCATGTTTGAAGTCCATCGCCATTCTATCATGCAGTGAGACATCTTGTAGTAACATTGGTAGAACATTACGTAGGAAATCAGCATACATTGCACTATCTAGACTGCCATCGGTAAAATGGGGGCTAATTATCCTTCTTCCCATAATGCCGCACCATACATTAACCCGCCAAGGTCGCTCATGTTGCACTTGTCGCAGCCATCGTGGATTTTCTGTTGCCCAATAGTGCATATTATGCCGGTTTACGTTACCGTTGTTGGTGAATGACGCTTCGTCGCTAAATACACGCGTGAAAAATATCTGTCATCGTCCTGTAATATCTCTTGTGCCCAGTGGCAGAACTGTACATGACGTTTAAAGTCGTCGCCATGCAATTCCTGGTGCATAGAAAAATGGTACGGGTGCAATCGATGTTGATGTAGCATTCTCAACACCGACGTTTTTGAGATTCCCGATTCTCGCGCAATTTGTCTGCTACTGATGTGCGGACTAGCCTCGACAGCAGCTAAAACACCTACTTGGGCATCATCATTTGTTGTAGGTCGTGGTTGACGTTACACAAGTGCCTGAACAATTTCTGTTTTCTTAAATAATGTAACTATCCGGCGAGCGGTCCGGACACTTGGATGGTTTCGTCCAGGATACCGAGCAGCATACATACCACACGCCCGTTGGGCATTTTGATCAAAATAGCCATATATCAACACGATATCGTCCTTTTCCGCAATTAGTAAACAGTCCATTTTAACACGGGTAATGTATCGCGAAGCAAATACTGTCCACACTGGCGGAATGTTACACGTGATACCACGTACTTAAATGTTTGTGACTATTACAGCGCCATCTATCACAAAGTTAAAATGTTGTCCAACTGAAACATTCATATTTCTTTACGTACTGCACGAATATGCAATAAAAAATGGGGGTTCCTATCTAAAGCAACGCAGTTGATATCCGTTTGACCTATGGCAGCGTCATCTAGCGGGCCAACCGTAGCGCCGTATTGTTTCCCCCTTCAAAATAGACGAGTTTCGTTCTTTTTAGTTTTTTCGTTTGATGCTTATTTCGTGAGATATTTGGCCCGGTCATTATCAGTGGACCACCCTGTATAATTAGGCTGCACATCTACAACTTGCAGTGCAGAATAGATTAACGGTCTGGGGCTCGTAC
Source organism: Schistocerca americana (assembly GCF_021461395.2). Taxonomy (NCBI): domain Eukaryota; kingdom Metazoa; phylum Arthropoda; class Insecta; order Orthoptera; family Acrididae; genus Schistocerca; species Schistocerca americana. Next base: position 266,290,196 of record NC_060124.1, on the reverse strand, counting down.
TGTACACATCGTAATAATACTTACAAGCAAAACTCCCCATCGAACACCCCCTCTGACTTTGTGGACAGGCCGTCAAAAAATGAAGACAGATTAGGCAAGAAGGCAATAAGAAGGCTCACTGAATTGTGAGAAAGAAGCAGAATAGCAACAGTGAAAGGTCCAAGCTAACATATGCAACATTGACCTAACTGCAAGAATCACGGCGTCGCGGCTGCGTGGTCACGGCGATGGACTGAAAACCCAGAGATCCATGATCAGATCTATCTCGTGCTACAGGTTTTATTTCCCATAAAATTATGAACTTTGTAGCCGGTCATTGACGGGTCTGTTCTCCTTCTATAGTCGTCACAATTGTTACATTATACATTGGTTACAGAATATGAATCATCAGGTAAGAATATATTACCATCGCATGTTAATGTAATGAATAGTGGGAGCAGGAGAGGTACCGTATAGACCTCTCACAGAAATGAGAAAAACAATTAAACGGTTGTGAACTATTTTACAACAACAGAATGCAAGGATCAAAACTTCAAAACTGAACGCAAGAGTCGTAACATCTGGTACTTATATAGAACAAATAGGAGATACGCAGTATTGGAGGCTGCTTCCTTGCACTTCGCTGTTGCAAACGCTCGCTAAACCACGACACAGACACAAATTTGATTACACCGAACAGACACGTCAATGAACGGAACGACAGTCCATAAATTTGTGAAAAAAATATAGAGCCAGAGGAAGAGTTGTGTGGATCTCCGCCTTCACATTCCAACACTGTGGCCACATAATCACAACGCAATGGCTAGTGATATTGACGGGATGTTTTGCATCTTGAGCTTCGACCGTTCACGGTTTCTTTTTTTTTTCTCTCTTTTTTTCACAGTTCAGTAAACATTCTTCCTGTCTTAATGCTTGACCAGCGTTCAGTTTTAACGGGCTGTGCACTGAGACATCTTGCCACTGAATCTGACGGCGTGCGATGGGGAGTTTCGCTCTTCATCCTCTTCTGTCGTCACTTCTGTCCTTCTGTTACCGTGTCTAGGTGTTACACTATCACTTCCACGTAAGTGGTTGAAAAGGTTAATAAAAAGGTTAATTGCCGAAATAGTTGACGTCCACTGGGATAGCTTGTTGCATACACCGTACAAGAACGAACTGTATTCATCCAACACTCTCCATACATCATGAACACATCGGCTTCTTCCACGTTGGTAAATCCATTCGTCCACTCAAAACCTACTGCTTGGACAATCACACATTATCTGACTAGAAATAGGAATGCACTGTAGGAACACACAAGCAAAGTGTAAGCAAACATAACAATATCGTACCTAGTACCTACGCAGATTGAAAGGCATAAAAAAGCATAAACAAGTGTCCCTGTAGAAACTTCTCAAATTATGATACCTCGTAAATGAGTTACACGAGAATCCTGCAACAAACACCACTGTTTTCAAATGTACCCTACTTTCAGTTCATCACTGTCAGTAGGCATTGTTTCTTTTAAAGAAAAAGTGTACGTGTCCACAAAATATACACTAAGAATTTTCCAATCTGCTTATTGACTAACGGTACGGATCCCTGAAACTTCCTGGCAGATTACGGGACCCTGATTGCCAATCCATTGTGTGAGAAACGCACATCAATAGCACTTTAAATTTCTGCAGTATCTCCGATATTAGTATATACTATGTGATCGAAAGTATCCAGACACGTAGCTGACAATGACTTACAAGTTCGTGGCGCTCTCCATCGGCAATGCAGGAATTCAATATGGTGTTGGCCCACCCTTATCATTGGTGAAAGCTTCCACTTTCTCATGCATGCGTTTAATCAGGTGCAGCAAGTTTTCCTGGGGAAATGGCAGCCCACTGAGGAGATGTATCGATGTCGGTCGGTGAGACCTGGCATGAAGTTGCAACACCCCCGTTTAATATTCCTTTACTGGATTTTGTGTAATTTACCGTAGCCGCCAAACAGTTAATTATTATGATTATATGACCGTACGCCTAATGGATGAAAGTCTATCGGTTTTTCTGCTGTGGTTTCGGGGATATTTCAACCGAGTGCGGCTGTTCTGAGATTGATAGTGGAAATGATAGAAAGTTTGTCTATTATTAAGGACCACCAAGGTTGAGATGTACAAACTGATATACACTCCTGGAAATGGAAAAAAGAACACATTGACACCGGTGTGTCAGACCCACCATACTTGCTCCGGACACTGCGAGAGGGCTGTACAAGCAATGATCACACGCACGGCACAGCGGACACACCAGGAACCGCGGTGTTGGCCGTCGAATGGCGCTAGCTGCGCAGCATTTGTGCACCGCCGCCGTCAGTGTCAGCCAGTTTGCCGTGGCATACGGAGCTCCATCGCAGTCTTTAACACTGGTAGCATGCCGCGACAGCGTGGACGTGAACCGTATGTGCAGTTGACGGACTTTGAGCGAGGGCGTATAGTGGGCATGCGGGAGGCCGGGTGGACGTACCGCCGAATTGCTCAACACGTGGGACGTGAGGTCTCCACAGTACATCGATGTTGTCGCCAGTGGTCGGCGGAAGGTGCACGTGCCCGTCGACCTGGGACCGGACCGCAGCGACGCACGGATGCACGCCAAGACCGTAGGATCCTACGCAGTGCCGTAGGGGACCGCACTGCCACTTCCCAGCAAATTAGGGACACTGTTGCTCCTGGGGTATCGGCGAGGACCATTCGCAATCGTCTCCATGAAGCTGGGCTACGGTCCCGCACACCGTTAGGCCGTCTTCCGCTCACGCCCCAACATCGTGCAGCCCGCCTCCAGTGGTGTCGCGACAGGCGTGAATGGAGGGACGAATGGAGACGTGTCGTCTTCAGCGATGAGAGTCGCTTCTGCCTTGGTGCCAATGATGGTCGTATGCGTGTTTGGCGCCGTGCAGGTGAGCGCCACAATCAGGACTGCATACGACCGAGGCACACAGGGCCAACACCCGGCATCATGGTGTGGGGAGCGATCTCCTACACTGGCCGTACACCACTGGTGATCGTCGAGGGGACACTAAATAGTGCACGGTACATCCAAACCGTCATCGAACCCATCGTTCTACCATTCCTAGACCGGCAAGGGAACTTGCTGTTCCAACAGGACAATGCACGTCCGCATGTATCCCGTGCCACCAAACGTGCTCTAGAAGGTGTAAGTCAACTACCCTGGCCAGCAAGATCTCCGGATCTGTCCCCCATTGAGCATGTTTGGGACTGGATGAAGCGTCGTCTCACGCGGTCTGCACGTCCAGCACGAACGCTGGTCCAACTGAGGCGCCAGGTGGAAATGGCATGTCAAGCCGTTCCACAGGACTACATCCAGCATCTCTACGATCGTCTCCATGGGAGAATAGCAGCCTGCATTGCTGCGAAAGGTGGATATACATTGTACTAGTGCCGACATTGTGCATGCTCTGTTGCCTGTGTCTATGTGCCTGTGGTTCTGTCAGTGTGATCATGTGATGTATCTGACCCCAGGAATGTGTCAATAAAGTTTCCCCTTCCTGGGACAATGAATTCACGGTGTTCTTATTTCAATTTCCAGGAGTGTATAATTCCTATTAACACACAAATGCTGAGGCAGTTGCTACCTTCGCCTTACACGTCTAATCTTTTTATTGGTTGTTGACCTTCAGTACTTTGTCACACACAATGCTGATGGTTAACATTCACAACAATCCTCATTGCAATCCATGGTTGCTGCTGGCCGACGCGGCTGACGCGAAACACGTAATTCGGCACTTGTAACTTCCTGTTTCATATCACTCGCGAATCGGTATTAGTGAGGGTCAACCCCACGACGATCAGGGGGACGTGCTCACTCGTCTTACTCCGGTGAATTTTACTTGACCACCATTCTTGCCCGTCTTTCCCTCACTCCTTTTCACTCGACACTCTCCGGTACTTCTACCCCTCGACACTCGTCTCACTGCCTCCAGCAGCTCTCGACAATCGACTCCTGTCTACTATCGACTTGGGCGTCGGATACTAGCATCTATGTTCGTTGGATCACGGATCCCTTACATCCTCGCCCTAAAAACCTTCTTTGTAGCCACAGGCGAAAAGAATAATAGGAAAAAAATCATTACATAGCATATAAATGGTTCACATAATGAAAGTTACATCATATCACAAATAAACCCTATTGACTCCGGTAGCAAACTGCCTCTACAAAAACATTATACAACATCAATCTATCTTTATTAACATAGCATGGTAAATATTTTTATAAACTTATCTTACATTCAATTATCAAAAATCTTCATTTTCAAATCGATTAACTACACGTTTGTTATTACTTGCTACAGCAAAGACAAAAAAACAGGTTACTTGAATGCCAGCTACCCCTTTGGTATGCCGTCCTGTCAGCAGGGTTCGTGCTGTCCATATTACTATCACTCAAACTTATAACTCACTTGGCCAATATACATTAATATTAAGGAAGAAATTCACAACTTATTCATTTGAGCATTCAACGCAAGCAATATTGAATATCAAAACAAAATATAACATTTACACCTTGACTTATGCAATTATTTTACAGTCCCCCATACCTCTACAGATTAATTCAATTATATTAAATGTTCCATTATTGCACTAAGTATATCTTATGTAACTATTTGCATGACTATAACTAATGTGGTCATCCAATGAAAAATTTTAAATTACTATTCATTTCATTTACTGCCATATGTGAGTTGTTATCACGAAAGCTTAGATGAGAGGTACAGTATTCCCTCTTATATTCACATTAATTCAAATCCACCATACGGATATTTATTATTTATTACACAGTGCCAGAATCCTGCTTCTAAAGCCTGACCTAAGTATAACCATAAATGACTTTGATAGCTAATTGGATACATGAATTATTCACGACTCATGACTTACCCTTTCTCTTTTATCAGCATACTCCAGATCAACATGTATACCTACAAATAACTTGCAAACAGATGTTGCTCATGTGCTAAATGACGTACTTCAATACATCAAACATCTCATATTCAATACACTTCTTTACACATAACTCCCTCAATTTAACAGCAACTTGAACTGCAAATAAATGTATATCTATCGTCAACCTACACCAATCCTCCATACACTTCAATACTTCAAACATCTCATACTCAATACATTTCATTACACATAATTTCCTCAACTTAACAGCAACTTGAACTGCAAATAAATATATATCTTCAACTTACATCAGTCCTCCATATTCGCTGCAATAACTACATAAATTTACTACTCCAGGCTCCTTGGCCTCTCCGTTCATCATATTTCACATCATTTATTCGAACAACTATCTCGTCAAGCATTTGTTTCCTTATATGCCATCCTAATTACAAGCTAATACATTACTTCAACTTCCTTACAACAGTTTGATCTTTTCATGCCTCACAAAACAACTCTATAAGATTACACAAACTCTTGTTTGACCAATTAGCTTCCCATCACATTTTATAAACATTAAATATCTGATCTGGTTCTCCCTTTATTACTTCTGGCACTATTTATTTTGTAATGTACTGACACTAAACTGATTTTTAACTTATTGACTCTTTGACCTCTCACATTCTACATCAACAGTAACTACTTATCCTTATTTTAAGTCAATTGTAAATTTGCTACATGGTTCCTGACTGAATTATTTGGACGACCACTACCTATTCAAGCTACTATACACTAACTTTCTTAACCTAAGGATGGAGAAAGATGGTAGAGGAGTGTACCAGTCGCCACTTGGTATACCAGCAAAAGAGTTGCTGGCTCCCTACACCTTAACTACTTGTACATATTACGAGTCAACTATAAATTTGCTACATGGTTCCTGACTGAATTACTTGGATGACCACTACCAATCCTAACTACTACATACTAACTTTCTTAAACTAAGGATAAAGATGGTAGAGGAGTGTACCAGTCGCCACTTGGTATACCAGCAAAAGAGTTGCTGGCTCCCTACACCTTAACTACTTGTACATATTACGAGTCAACTATAAATTTGCTACATGGTTCCTGACTGAATTACTTGGATGACCACTACCAATCCTAACTACTACATACTAACTTTCTTAAACTAAGGATAAAGATGGTAGAGGAGTGAAACTTGAAATGAGAAATAAAGTCTCACCCAGCTGGGAGTGTACCAGCTGCCACTTGGTATACCAGCAAAAGAGTTACTGGCTCCCTACACCTAACTTTCTTCAATTCGTACCTCATAATCCCTTCGTCTGTCTTTTCCCTTCTCTCATAATTCCTGTTATCATCATCTCTCCTATGATTGTGGTAAAACTGTCGACCATTTCCACGGTTCCTATATCCATTACCCCCACCTGTACCCCTGCAATTCGGTGGGCCATTAAGTTGACTATGACGGTAATTATTTCCACCTTGGTTCAGATCACGCATCTGATTGTTTTCCTGTGTATGAATAGTTTCTAATTGCTCCAATACTTCCATTAAAGTATCTTTATCTTTAATCAGGCTTCCAGATAAGTTTTCTTGCATCCAACGACTTGACCTCCTTTTAATTGCTGATATCATTATGTCGTCATTCAACGGCTGCTCCAATGTTTCATTCAGCTCCCATAGATCCTCAGCAAATTATCTCAAGGTACCTCTCCAGGTGTTAAGGGACTTGCGATGCAGTAAACAGTTCAAAAAACAATTTCGGATACAAAGTCACCTGAAAACATATTCCTGATACTTTCATAACGGAATTTTGGCTGATTCACTCTCGATTGTGCACAAACGCGCCTTGTCTTAGAGTATGAATTTTGTAGTAATTCACGCAGGTTTTCGTGTCCATACTTCAACACATTATTTATTAACACTTCTCTTGTCATTTCAACTCGTAAAAACAAACCGTTTACTGTTTCTCAGTCACTTTTGCACTGTATTGTCTAAATAATGTGCTTCGTTCCCGCGATTTCTAATTTCACCATAAATACGTTACATTACACTGTTTCTAGTTGGAATACTATAATTTGAGATTGAATAGTGGAAATGATAGAAAGTTTGCCTATCATTAAGGACCACAAAGGTTGCGATGTACAAACTGATATATATTTCCTACTAACACACAAATGCTGAGGCAGTTGCTACCTTCGCCTTGCACGTCTAATCTTTTTATTGGTTGTTGATTTTCAGTACTTCGTCACACACAATGCTGATGGTTAACATTCACAACAATCCTCACTGCAATCCATGGTTGCTGCTGGCCGACGCGGCTGACGCGAATCACGTAATTCGGCACTTGTCACTTTCTGTTTCATACCACTCGCGAATCGATATTAGTGAGGGTCAACCCCACGACGATCAGGGGGACGTGCTCACTCGTCATACTCCGGTGAATTTTACTTGACCACCATTCTTGCCCGTCTTTCCCTCACTCCTTTTCACTCGACACTCTCCGGTACTTCTACCCCTCGACACTCGTCTCACTGCCTCCAGCAGCTCTTGACAATCGACTCCAGTCTACTATCGACTTGGGCGTGGGATACTAGCATCTATGTTCGTGGGATCACGGATCCCTCACAAAGTCAGCATTCAAAATCATCATAAATGTTGTCCATAGGATTCAGACAAGGACTCTGTGCAGACCAGTCCATTACAGGGATGTTACTTTCGTGTAACCACTCCGCCATAGGCCGTGCATTATGGACAACTGCTAGATCTTGTTGAAAGATGCAGTCGCCATCCCCGAATTGCTCTTCAACAGTGGGATGTAAGAAGGTGGTTAAAACATCAAAGTAGGCCTGTGCTGTGATAGTGCCACGCAAGGCAACAAGGGGTGCAAGCCCCCTCTGTGAAAAACACCACCACACCGTAACACCACCGTTTCCGAAGATTACTGTTGGCGCTACACACGCAGGCAGATGACGTTCACCGGGAATTCGCCATACCTACACCCTGCCATCGGAACGCCACATTGTTTACCGTTATTCGTCACTCTACACAACGTTCTTACACTCTTAAATCGTCGAATGTTTACTCTCCTTACACTAAGCGAGACGTAGTTTGGCATGTACCGGCCTGATGTGTGGCTTATGAGCAACCGCTCGACCATGAAATTCAAGTTTTCTCACCTCCCGCCTAACTGTCATAGTATTTGCATTGGGTCCTCCTGCAGTTGGGAATTTCTGTGTGATGTTCAGGATTGATGTCTGCCTATTACACATTACGACCGTCTTCAACAGTCTACGGTCTCTGTCAGTCAACAGACGAAGTCGGTATGCTCGCTTTTGTGCTGTACGTGTCCCTTCACGTATCCACTTCACTATCACATCGGAAACAGTGGACCTAGGGATGTTTAGTAGTGTGGAAATCTCTCGTACAGACCTATGACACAAGTGACACCCAGTCACCCGACCACGTTCGAAGTCCATGAGTTCCGCGGAGCGCCCCATTCTGCTCTCTCACGACGTCTAATGATTACTGAGGTGGCTGATGTGGTGTACCTGGCCGTAGGTCATAGCACAACGCACTTAATATGAAAAACGTATGTTTTTTGGAATGTCTGGATACTTTTGATCACATAATGTATATGCAAAAAATTCAAACGCACAAATAGTACACGTTTTAAATTTATACACTTTCACACACAGTACGCAACAAATTCATTTAACCCTATATGAAATACGACAAATGTGGAATACTATTCAACATAACCAAACGCAGTTTTGCTCTATAGTATACAACAACGAAAAAAATTATAGTTTCTTTCCCTCTATCACCAGGGTGAATAGTATGAGCAAGGAAATGTTTCCGTACTATTCTGAAATAAGTTGTTTGTTATCATGAGGCGACAGACCAACTTTCAGTTCTGGTAGAGTGTGTACCACACGATCCCTTGATCGCATGCATACTTGTGCACAATATTCGGAGTAGGAGATAGAGTACCGTTAACACCACCGTGCAGGTACTGATTGTAGTCGTCAACAGTAAGAGCCATTGAGGCTGGAAGATACGAAACCTTCTCTCACCTTTTGGTGGCACCTGTCACTGTAAGGTATACTTATATTTTTGATCTAAAGCCCATAAACTCCACACTCTGCGACCTATTCACCTCTTCTTCCATTAGGCCGTTAATCTTATTGTTTTCAGGCGTTATTCCATGAGGATTATTGTCCGCATATCCAGAAGCGTAGAATCAGTCAAGGCAGCATCTTATTACGTCATATGGATCACAACTCATCTAATAGATGAACTCATTTTTATACACATAAAGTAAATTCGGTACTGCGAAATGAGTTTTCGTTAACTCATAATGTAGGTGGTACACGTGGAGTTTAGATAAGTCCAGTGTTCATATATTGACATAAACAGATTTTCTCTTATCTACTGAAGCCGTAGTCATCTCCACAACGATGAGTTCTTGAGTGAACAGCGTCGCTCGTTGAAGCTCTGGCCGAGTAATGTAGCGTTTGTGCCATAACGATCCTCCCAACGAATAAATAAGTCTATTTTTTGTGGTTCTTAAGATTATCCATTGCTTTACGTAAAATTGCGTTATTCATAAGTTAAAAAAATTGTTTTCAATACCACAACTCCCGAGAGACGTCTTGTCGGAATTAATGTCAATATACTCCTGCAACCAGTACGGCAGACTTCATTCAATTTTCTTTCCAACCTGATGTGTTGCTGGAGCTTCCTGTACTGCATTATGTATTTCGTTTTTACCCTCCAGTAGTGTCATCAATTTGGGGAGAGAACCAGTGCATAAAACTAGGCGCTCCAGACGTAATGAGAAATCACTGTAGACATCATGCAGACTATCAGGATGTGTCATGTCTGCCTCCACATCTTAACCAGAATCCGTCGCCACGTCCTTAAATTTACTTAACACGACAATTTCCCTATTGAAAAGTCATCAAAAGCCTCCAATCAGCAGAAATAGTAGCATGATGTGACCATATAATCTATCTAGGTACACGATGAACTCAAATCACTGGATGCATCCATTTATAGGTTATTTGCCTTGGTGTGCCTACTAACATACTGGAAAATTCCACCATGAATCTCGCATTTGAAAAGAGCAACATGTCGACATTAGTCAAAACTTTGTAGCTGACACACGCCTTTTTCCATCTTCTATGTAACGAATTCCTCGAAAAAGATTACAAGCATGCATAAGTCTTTTTACACATCAGAGACGTTGAATTCCTGTCGAACATCCACTGCATGACTATGCTCCGCATATGTAATTGCACAGCCTGTAAGATAGTTGGAAAATACGTTTCCATCACACAATGTAGTTTGGTTGACTCTCTCCGTCGAATCCAAATATTCGTTTGCGAAAACCACTTTCTCATCACAAGCTGTCAGTTTGTCTCGTTGGTATGCACAGCTCCAGTGACGTGCATGTCCACCTGGCACATGGTTTCAGACAGTTTCTGTAGCGCGACATGCATAAAATGTTGTGAATCCATGACATACACCGTAATGTTTTTGCTAATTTACTTCGAAAATGAAATGTATTTCTCAATGCTCTCAGGCAGGACACTAAGTTTTTCATTCTACAGTAAAAATCAGTCAAGTTCTCAACGATCAAGTGATCATCACATCCGCTCAAAATATAGAGGGAGACGGTTATGAGTCATGGCACGTGGTAGATCATGTTGCATGCATCATGTGTTGCATCGTGAAATTTTTCCGTTGCATCACTATCATCTCTATACATAGCTTCCACGTCTCTGTCTAACAAAACTCACAAGTATGACGGTCAGTGGGATTCTCGTATAATTATTCATTTTCATGCATTTTACTTATGGCAGTTTTGGTCCGATTAACCTCATCAACCTCTCCTCCAAATTGTCCGAGTTCAGAGAGCAACAGTCTCATAGCATTTCTCCCGACATATGGTTCAGAATGATTAAGCTTTCAGTTTTAATCTGATATACCGCTAGGTGTAGATTGTATGGGAGGCAGTGGACTCACCATCGCACTGTGTCACAGGAATACGGAGACATTCAAAGTCAACACACACGATAAAGGGACATTTATATCGTTAATCTTCATAAATACATCTGTTATCTGAAAAGCTAAAATAGGTCATACAAATCACATTTCCTTGGATAGTAATAAATTGTGTATTGACTATTTATTTCTAAATTTTTATTAAAAAATTTAAGACTACTTCTACTATTAAAAACCTACAATCAAATGGTTCAAATGGCTCTGAGCACTAGGGGACGTAACATCTGAGGTCATTAGTCCCCTACAACTTAGAACTACTTAAAACTAACTAACCTAAGGACATCACACACACCATGTCCGAGGCAGGATTCGAACCTGCGACCGTAGTGGTCGCGCGGTTCCAGACTGAAGCGTCGAGAACCACTTGGCCACACCGGCTGGCAACAATTAAACCCTAATCAATTACCTAACCGCTAATCTACTACAAGCACTATAGAATTTTTTCTCTGTTTATTTATTTTGTAAATGATTGTTTACGCGACTGGATCTGCCCTCATTCCCATACCTTTGTCAACAGTCATTGTCTGCTGGATTCCTTTCGCGTCGGGCAGCCCGTCTGCATCACTTCCACTATAGCAAGCAATTCAACACACGACTGTTACTTCTTAAAGTCGACATCTACAGCTACAGTTATACTCCACAAGCCACCCAACAGTGTGTGGTGGAGGGCACTTTACGTGCCACTGTCATTACCTCCCTTTCCAGTTCAAGTCGCGTATGGTTCGCGGGAAGAACGGCTGTCTGAAAGCCTCCGTACGCGCTCGAATCTCTCTAATTTTACATTCATGATCTCCTCGGGAGGTATATGTAGGGGGAAGCAATATATTCGATCCTCGACAGCAAGCTACACCGCGATGCGGAGCGCCTCTCTTGCAGTCTCCAGCTTGAGTTTGCTAAACATCTCCGTAACACTATCAGGCTTACCAAATAACCCTGTGACGAAACACGCCGCTCTTCTTTGGATCTTCTCTATCCCCTCTGGCAACCCGACCTAGTACGGTTCCCACACTGAGGAGTAATACTCAAGTTTAGGTCGAACGAGTGTTATGTAAGCCACCTCCTTTGTTGATGGACTACATTTTCTAAGGACTCTCCCAATGAATCTCCACCTGGCACCCGCCCTACCAAAAATTAATTTTATATGATAATTCCACTTCATATCGTTCCGTACGCGTACTCCCAGATATTTTGCAGAAGTAACTGCTACCAGTGTTTGTTCCGCTATCATATAATCGCACAATAAAGGGTCCTTCTTTCCACCCTCCCTTAATCACTTGCACCAACGCAATGTAGATTCCCTTGACAGTATTTCATTCGGCAGTCGCAGACCTCAGTTACATTCTCTCTATCTACGGAATTTGTTGTCTAGCCTGGAGGGCAGCACGATTATTTATGGTTGAAGGTCTCGTGAAGTCTTCCTTGGCCTTCCTGGATACAACGGCTGCAGTGTTGTCCAAGATGCGCTAGGTCGACGTGCCCCTTAGAGCTGCTTTGAGATCCAACATCCTTAACGCCTGACATCCATTAAACACTGTGTCTCCATAGAGCGTGCAGTCCCACAAAGTGTGTTCTGGTGTGGCTACACGGCCGCAGGCGTCTTCTTAAGTTGCATAGATACGTGGCAAAAGGGCCATGTCCAGTCAGGTAATGTACAAAACCACTCGACGTGTCAAGAAGTTTCATTTTTAATCCCTCCCTAATGTAAGGGAGAAGTTCGTATGTTCTCCTGCCTGTACCTGAAGTGTCCCATTCATTTTGTCACAGTTGTAATATGCTAACTTTTATTGCCGTTTTCGAATTGGCCTAAGTTCTAAGAATCCTTCATACTACCAGTTGATTGAATTTCTTTAACTAGTCAAAGGCTCCCCTGTTCCTAGTTACCAAATTCACTGGGCATATGCCTAGAATTGCTAACAATAATTAGGTGTAGTGTAGCAGAAGCCTGTTAATATTAGTAGCACTCCTCGTTGAACTCTTCTCACTATAGAGGCTGACTTCACTAGCTGCAGTCTATGAGCCTAAAACTAGACCACATCCTACGACAGAAGCTGCTACAAAAAAATGGCTCTGAGCACTATGGGACTTAACTGCTATGGTCATCAGTCCCCTAGAACTTAGAACCACTTAAACCTAACTAACCTAAGGACATCACACACATCCATGCCCGAGGCAGGACTCGAACCTGCGACCGCAGCGGTCACGTGGTTCCAGACTGTAGCTCCTAGAACCACTCGGCTACTCCGGCCGGCAGAAGCTGCTACATATTGGTGGTATACATTGATTGTTTTCAGTGGAAGGCAAAATCGCCAATTTGAAATAGTTACAATTTGATTCATCATGTTAGTATCGTTTTCGCCTGCTTCCCCTTGGTGTCCGAAAATTTGGATGGCCCGCCAGAATGCATCGACGTAGACGACAGCCGTTAGGGCGCCTCCCCTACAACCTGCGAGCTTTGCTGTCGCCGCAACAGCGCTTTGTGCAGGGCACACGCGTCACACCGGGGGATCTGCGCTCATGGGAATTTAGTAAAGCCGGCAGTGCAGGGGCTCAGATATTCCATATCAACCCGTCCACGACCCAGGCAATCATCACAGACCACACCACCCGCTCCTTCCGCCTCCATCATTTCTACCTAACCAAATGGTTAGGTGGATCACCTCCACCCTGAGGTGCTTTGACTCACTCTCGACCGACACGTCACCTGGAGCCCTCTTCTCCTGACCATCCAGCAGAAAGCCCTTACCCACATCCATCTCCTGAAACTACTGTCTGACAGGACATGAGTATCACGTCAAAATGGCTCTGAGCACTATGGGACTGAACATCTGAGGTCATCAGTCCCCTAGTACTTAGAACTACTTAAACCTAACTAACCTAAGGACATCACACACACGCATGTCCGAGGCAGGATTCCAACCTGCGACCGTAGCGGTCACGGGGTTCCAGACTGAATAGCCTAGAACCGCTCTGGCACATCGGCCGGATGAGTATTGCATCCATCCACCATCCTCCACACCTACAAATCCCTCATCCTTCCTATCCTCTGTTATGCTTTAATAAAGCCATCCAAATCCTTGAACAAAATCGCACTCCATTGCTTTCTTGCTTTCTATATCTGCCTTCTGGCCCCCACACCACTCCTATACGATCTCATCCCCTTCCCCCACCTCCTCCTCTTCCTCCAACATATCCGCATCCTTTACACTGTCTGCAGGCTTGATCCCCCACTCCCTTGGTGTCCTACTGCTGTGGTACATCGAGAGGTTGTAACAACGGAAAATTGTACTGAAATCCAGGAGGATCCGCAACGAATTGACGCATGGTGCAGAGAATGGCAATTGAATCTCAATGTAGACAAGTGTAATGTGCTGCGAATACATAGAAAGAAAGATCCATTATCATTTAGCTGCAATATAGCAGGTCAGCAACTGGAAGCAGTTAATTCCATAAATTATCTGGGAGTAGGCATTAGGAGTGATTTAAAATGGAATGATCATATAAAGTTGATCGTCGGTAAAGCAGATGCCAGACTGAGATTCGTTGGAAGAATCCTAAGGAAATGCAATCCGAAAACAAAGGTTACAGTACACTTGTTCGTCCACTGCTTGAATACTTCTCAGCAGTGTGGGATCCGTACGAGAGAGGGTTGATACAAGAGATAGAGAAGATCCAACGGAGAGCAACGCGCTTCGTTACATGATCATTTAGTAATCACGAAAGCGTTACGGAGATGATAGATAAACTCCAGTGGAAGACTCTGCAGGAAAGACGCTCACTTGCTCGGTACTGGCTTGTGTTGAAGTTTCGAGAACATACATTCACCGAGGACTCAAGCAGTATATTGCTCCCTCCTACGTATATCTCGCGAAGAGACCATGAGGATAAAATCAGAGAGATTAGAGCCCACACAGAGGCGTACCGACATTCTTCCTTTCCACGAAGAATACGAGACTGGAATAGAAGTGAGAAACGATAGAGGTACTGAAAGTACCCTTCGCCACACACCGTCAGGTCGCTTGCGGAGTATGGATGTAGATGTAGATGTACTTAGTTTTCATCCCCCCCTCCCCCACCCATTACCGCGCCTATATCGCTGTATCCCCCCTCCACCTCGTAACCCTACATAGCGCCCCCCCCCCCCCCAACCTGGATGATAAACTTCTCAGTGACGTCTACCCTTCCTACCAACTGTATCCTGTCCTCGTTTACCCCCCCCCCCCCCCAACGCCACTGCTGTGTTCCCCCTTCCCCTCACAATTCGGATATCCTTAATCAATGTATACTTTAAATCTGGTGGAAAATACTTGATTCCGAAATTCAAGGGTCAGTATTCTAAGTTTCAGCTAAATCCACTCATCGCGTTGCTGCATACTTACCACTAAATATAAAAAATTCCATTACTTTACCAATTTGAATCAGCTTCTTTACCTTTGAGTCACAGTATAACATCGTTACTCTTCTACAACTGCCATGGACTGTGGTCAATATTTGTTAACGATCAGTAACACTTCAGTTCCTGATAATCTTATAGCCTCACAAATTAATGGCTCTGAGCACTATGGGACTCAACTGCTGAGGTCATAGTCCCCTAGAACTTCGAACTAGTTAAACCTAACTAACCTAAGGACATCACAAACATCTATGCCCGAGGCAGGATTCGAACCTGTGACCGTAGCGGTCTTGCGGTTCCAGACTGCAGCGCCTTTAACCGCACGGCCACTTCGGCCGGCCACAAATTAATAATATATACTTTGCACATTTATAGAATCAACTGCGACATATAAAAAGAAAGAGAAATAAAAAGTAATGTGAATTCGTAACGGACCAAACAGCTGAGGCCATCGTCCCTAGACTTACACACTACTTAAACTAACTTATGCTAGGAACAACACACACACACATGCCAGAGGGAGAATTCGAACCTCTGGCGGGAGGGGCCTCACAATCCGTGACATGGCGAATTTAACCACGAGGCGACCAGACTTTTATGGCCATTGCATTCAACACTTCATTTCTCAAAATGCTGCGCCCATAGACCAATAACTAAATTCTCACAGCCAGCCATTAGCTGTAAGTCTTACAACCTACATACGTGGGTCACTCAAAAAAAAAACTCACACTATTTTGTAAAAATACAGTTTTCATTCTGCTTGTGTGAAAGTCTTACAGTGTGTAGATACGTCCTTCACGCTTGTTTTCAAACTTAGTTCAACCTGTTTCCGTGAGTGCCGCCGTCACATCGTGCCTTCAAGATGGCTGCTACACTTGACGTTCGTCAGAAGCAACTTTCTGTCTTAGAATTCCTGTGCTGTGAAAACGAGACAGTGGGAAACACCTACAAGTGGTTGAAAAATGTGTATGGAGATGCTACTGTCGATCGCAGTACAGTTAGTCGGTGGGCAAGCAGGTTGCGTGATGAAAGCGAGCACGGAAATATTGAGGATTGTCCTCGCAGCGGCAGGCCTCGTACTGCACACACTCCAGACAATGTGCAGGGAGTTAAAGAATTGGTGACTGTTGACACACGCATCACAGTGAGCGAATTATCACGCTACGTTGGAATAGGGGAAGGAAGTGTTTCCAGAATAAAGACAGTATTGGCGTTAAAAAAGGTTTGTGCCAGGAGGATTCCCAGGATGTTGACAGTGGCTCACAAAGAAACATAAAAACGGTATGCAGCGAACGTCGGAACAGTACGCGAATGGTGGAGATGAATTTCTGGGAAGAACTGTGACAGGTGATGAAACATGGCGCCATCACTTTTCACCAGAGACGGAGAGGCAAACAATGAAGTGGCATCATGCCAATTCACCCACGAAAAAAAAAAAAATTCAGAACCACACCTTATGGGTCTCATCAGACCATGCAACGAAGGACTCTTGCTTGTGGACATTATGCTAAGTGGAACCATAATAAATTCGGATGCATATGCGACAACACTGAAGAAACATGAGGATAGACTAAGTCGTGTTCGACCACATCGGCGAAAGCAGGATGTTTTGCTGTTACACGACAATGCACGGCCACATGTTAGTCAAAAAACCATGGAAGAGATCACAAAACTCGGATGGGGAACACTAAAATACCCGCCTTGCAGTCCCGACCTGGCTCCATGTGACTATCATCTCTTTGGGAAACCGAAAGACTCTCTTCGTGGAACAAGGTTTGAAGATGACGACTCCTTTGTGCACGCTGCAAAACAGTGGCTCCAACAGGTTGGTCCAGAATTTTACCGTACGGGTATACAGGCGCTGGTTCTAAGATGGCGTAAGGCTGTCGAGAGGGAGGGAAATTATGTGGAGAAGTGAAAATATTGTTCCCAAATGATGTATCTACACACTGTCAAACTTTCAAACATGTAGAATAAAAGATGGATTGAAAAAAATAGTGTCCATTTCTTTTGGAGTGACCCTCGTGTAACAGAGTGGAACGGCAACTGCCAGTGCACTTCGCGCGCTCCTACTTACAATCGATTCTGCCACTCACGCAACATCTTTGGTTCAGTGGTGTCAAAGATATAACCTCTTCTATATATAACAACCGTTCCAGGTCATGTTCAATGAATTATGTTACAAAATGGGGGCCACATGCAAGTGGAGACCCTTCACAATATAAAACTTAGTAACAATGGTTCTTTTATTAAGTATCGATCATTCCTAGTTTCGATGTTTGCTGCTGGACAGACCGCCAGCTGGCACCATGCCCCCTGCCTCGTCATGCGACACTCCGGCCAGCGCAAACCCTGGCGTTGCACCACTCCTGTCCTTAACAAGCCGATCGTATGCTTAAGCCGTCTGCGTACGGACCGTGTATCCGAACGTTGAGCGTTGAGAGTGCCGAGTTTCTGACGTCATAGCGTGGAATAGCACGTTCGGGAGTCTTTCCGAACGGGCAGAGCAATATCTGGCATGTCAGATATTCTGCGCGTGCGTCTAAGCGTTGACCAATGAGATGGCACAACGCCACCTACGTCACACGCACGCCGTCTCCCTTCAGTACAGAGTTGTCAGGCGCCATGTTGGCATTCGTTTCAAGCCTATATGTATATATGCCGTTTCTGAGTACCAGCAAATTGAGAATCACAGGAGAACCCGTTCTTAACTGTGTGATTCGTTCCAATACAATAATGAGAAGCATCATATTCGTGGCAGAAGACTTATTGCAACATGCGTATTATGAGAGTAGGCTATTTGAAGGCAGCTAAACACAGAAGATCCACCCAACACGCATTGTTCATGGTACAAATGGTTATAATTATATTGCAATTAGTAACGGATCTATGATTAAAGTTTTCAGCAAGAGGTAACATACTATGATTAGATGCAAATAATGTGTTGTAGATTCAGCGTAATGTGTAGCGTCGGTGGCCTGTGTTGAGTTGTTCGTTGGGGGCGGTGGTTCGCGTCTTCACAATTTTGGATTTTTTTCCTGATATTTGCGTTTTTATTAGGTTCTGATGCTTTATTATTAGTTTAATATAAGTATATGCTATAATATTTGATGTTATGTAAATATAAGTTCACCTGTTTTTTGAGCAGTGGCTTGATTCGATTGGCTTAATCTACTGGACAGCTTGCGCTACTTGTATAAAGATATTTTCCTGCTTTTTCTTTTACGCTTCATAACTCACATGCTGCAAAGATTCTGCTACTGGACAGGAACAGTGATCAAGTAAGACTGAACTTGGAGTTTTACTGAAATGTAGGAATGATGAAATAATGTTTATCTTATGCGGAGTAGTATTCCAAATTTGTACCGCACTATTTGTAATGGCACTTTTATAAGACTCTGTCCTTATTGATTGGATATAGTACTTTCCTTTTCGTGGACGATGGAGGAAATGTGCGTTTTAATAGAGCTAACGTGGCAATTTTACGGTCGCCCGTTGAGTAAACAGTGTGATTTACGAACTAGAAACATCCCTCAACTGCCGCTGGAGTGCGTTGCGATCGCGTACGCCACGTTGGGGCCCACGTAGCGTGTGCGCAAGTCGCATCGTTCCTGAGCGTTCAACAGCACGTTGAACTCGGCACCCTCAACGTTAACGTTGGACGGCACGGTCCGTGTGCCGACGGCTTCAGGTGGAACACGCTCCGGCCTCGCGCGACGCGGCCGGGCGGCAAGGTAAACGCAGGCGCACGGCCGGCCGACTGCTGACGCGCCGCTCCGCTGACAGCACTCGAGTCCGTGTCGCTGTGGAATTTCACCGGGTGAACAGCCCTCCACTTGCCGTACGTCAGCGCTTTCTAGTTTTTGTTTCGTTCCCCCCCCCCACCCCCTCCCCCCCCCCCCAGCCATGTCTATCTGCGCGAGCAGCCCAGGATTATGGCGCGTGTGCGGATTACCGCATGCCAGTTAACACAATGTCCCTCTGAGCGGCAGCATGATGCACGGCTAGCCGGCTGACGCAAACACATCTATACGAGTGTGAGCACGCGTACGTGCGTGTGTGTGTATGTACTTGTGTGTGTATGTATGTCCATGGCACTAGCGCCACTGTCAGGCAAAGGGTGAGCTTTTATATACGCACAGCGTATCGCCGCGGTGTACCTAGACTGCGTGCATGGCCCTCATAATGCAGGCCTCAGCCATTTTAACATGTTCTTCCTTTACATGCGACAAGCCCTTATTTATCGTTTAATCGCCGTTTCGAACCAATTTCATTCATATTCATATGCAAGTATTTATTACGAAGTCTATAACTGATTTCGTATCTAGTACGTACCAATTCCGCTATATAAGTCCAGCTGGTTAAGTGACTTCGGCTGTTCAGTATGAAATTTAAAATTGAAAACACCTTCAGCCACCCACATGTTGAATGTAATTTGTTTATGCCACCAGTTTCGGTATTTCACTACGCCATCTTTACTCCCCTGCTTATACACAACACCAATAATGACAGGGCCAACTAGGTAACGAAAGGGGTGGTTTAAAATTTAAGAAACCAATTATATACTGA
Organism: Schistocerca americana; assembly: GCF_021461395.2. Classification (NCBI taxonomy): domain Eukaryota; kingdom Metazoa; phylum Arthropoda; class Insecta; order Orthoptera; family Acrididae; genus Schistocerca; species Schistocerca americana. The sequence continues at coordinate 266,270,229 of NC_060124.1, read as the reverse complement.
GGTGATATGCCATAATCATTTAACGAAGACCAAACTGCACAAGTTCTGACATCAAAGTGAATCGTAAATTATGGAATTAGACGAGATAACAGTTGCACACTGTATGAATATATACTGGGGAACAAAATATGTAAGCCATATACTAGTAAAGTTAACCTACTAATCGGAGACAATAATTACATGTCATTCATAGATAGCTACGATGCCACATATTGACAGACAACTAGGATCTTAAGTTGATGTCAGTGCTTCTGAATCAATTGAATGAAGAGAATCACAGTTGTATACTGATGAGTACAATCTGATGGTAAAATATTTGTTTATATTTTTTATTTAATAGTGAAATGTAATATCATTTATCGGAGGTCAACCCCACGGTACCCACTTATATTATCGTATAACATATACAAAAGCAAGAACAATACTACGTCAACAACAAATACCAATCACAAATTCATATAGTGCCACCTACTGAATAAAATCATTTTAATGAAACAAACTGTAAAGGTAATGTAGTACAACATACGGAATTCCCACTAGGCAGGAAACGTTAAAATGTCACGTTCAAGAGGTCATATCCCAAAATGATCAAAACGTGGAAGTTCACTGATAGGTAGTCGTATGGCTGGATCGTATAGCGACCTGTAAACTTTGAACTATGTACTGGAATATATGCCTAGTATATCAGAGAAACATACAGTTCAGTCAGAAAACCGAAGACTGTATGACATGTAAAACTTCATACATTGAAAGGCAGAGAACAGTGTGGCCAACGACAAGAAAAACAATCCTGAAGAGTTGACCAAAAATAAATAAAATAAAGAGCGACTCTACATGACGTGTAGGAAATACCGGATTATGGTGGTGGAGGTAGTGGTGGTGGGAGGTTATCTAGATGTCTATGAGGGCAAACATTATGATGTGAGTATCCATGTATGTGCTACCAGAACGAGATACATGTAATTATCTACGTCATAATCAACCCAAAATATATAAGCAAAACTTTAAAAGGCAATGACAGTAAAGGTGGTCAAGCGAAGGCTGTAGTGAAATTGTATAATTATGGAATATCGTCTCAGTTATGAGACTGGATTCGTCGTTTCCTGTCAGACAGGTGGCTGTTCGTAGTAACTGACGGATGGTAAACAGAAGTGATTTGTGGTGTTCCCCAAGGTGGTGTTACAGGCTCTCTGCTGTTTGTTATCTATATGAACGATTTAGGAAACAATCTGGGCACCGGTTTTAGGCTGACTGCAGATGATGCTGTCGTTTGTCGTTCAGTAAAGGCATCAGAGGACCAGGAACAAATTGCAAAATGATTAGAAAAGATATCAGTATGGACCAAAAATTGCCAATTGACCCAAAATTATAAAGAATGTGTGATCATCCGCATCAGTACTACAAGGAACCCGTTAAACTTCGGTTACACGCTATACCAGTGAAATTCAAAGGCCGTAAGTTCAACTAAATACCTAGAAATTACAATCACCAACAACTTAAATTGGAAAGAACTCATAGAAAATGTCGTGGAGACGGTAAACCAAAGACCGTGCTTTACTGGCAGGACACTTAGACAATGTAACAGATCCACTAAATAGATTTCCTGCGCTACGCTTGTCCGTCCTCTTTTGGAGTACTGCTGCGCGGTGTCCTATCCTTACCAGATAGGATTAAATGGCTACATCGAGAAAGTTCAAAGAATGGCAGTACGTTATGTATTATAGCCAAATAGGAGAGATAGTGTCACTGACATGACACAGGCAGAGTTTGGGGTGGACAGCAATAAAACAAAGACGTTTTTCGTTGCTGCCTAATCTTCTCACGAAATTTCAATCACCAACTTTCTCCTCCGAATGCGAAAATATTTTGTTGACGTCGACTAACATAAGGAGAAACGATCATCACAACAAGATAAGGGGAATCAGAGCTCGCACGGAGAGATGTAGCTGTTCGTTTCTATCACACGTTGTTCGAGACTGGAATAATAGAGAATTATTGTGCAGGTGGTTCGATGAATCCTCTGCCAGGCACTTAAATGTGGTTTGTAGAGGATCCATGTAGCTGCACATGTAGACGAAATGGTCCTGTTTGCCTAAATGCTTATTGTGGACAATTGCTGGCGCTAATCCGTCTGCCAGAGTCACGGCTGTTTTATTTATTTATTTAATTGTATGATTGGGCCCCTCCGTCGGGCAGACCGTTCGCCGGGTGCCGGTCTGTCAATTTGACGCCTCTTCGGCGACTTGTGGTCGACGAGTATGATAGGATGATGATGACGATAGCACAACACCCAGTCCCTGGGTGGGGAAAATTCCCCGACCCAGCCGGGAATCGAACCCGGGCCCATAGGATTGAAAGTTTGTCTGGCTGACCATTCAGCTACCGGGGCACGGCTGTCGCTGAACGCCACAGCTTTCCTGCGAGATTGCTTGAGCGTGAAATTGGCGTTTGTATCTACTCATCAAAGAGGAAGCTACCTGCCTGCGTTTCCCTGGTGTGATAAAGTCCATTACCTCACTCCGAAAATTGAAAATTGTCCCATCCAGCCTGACACACCCACCACCAAACGTTGTGCAGTCGAAGCTGTCCTTCGGAGAAAGGCTGATCGAACCTGAGTCGTAATAATCCTCATTGTAAAGTCAGAGTCGAATGTTTCTCTTGATTTCCCATGTTTTTACGTAGAAGCTCGGACATTTTCGTTTGTCAGATTGGCAGCACCGTTCAGTCTCCTCTCCAGGCGAAGCTTCGGAATGGCAAGGATTCAGGAGAGGACAGTTTTATGTCTGAAGAATCACTTCCTCACTCTCATCCGTGCAGTAGTTTAAGAATGGAGCTTTCGCTCGGGTGATAACATCTGCTGAGCAGCTCTTATTTAACCTCCTATATGCTGCACATTTGTCTTATTTATTTTGATTCTGCCAGTTGCCAAGATGTGGAATCGTTAGACATTTCACTTCCTGCAGTCTTCAAATTGAACGTGAGTCCCACGGAGTTTAGAGTCATCTTAATTTAGTTTGCAGCAGGTTCCAGATCGTTGGTCTTTACTATTCATTGATACCCGATTGGATTAATTCTGAAGCTTTATCCTCAGTCTGCTGGATGGCTTATAACTATCCTATGGTTAGTCAACCCTTGATTATAAATGTAAGTAGCTGCATTTATAAGATGGTTCCTCAATATGACGAGTTTCCGTTGTGGTTGTGGGCATTGTGGTGTTGTTTTCTGTTTCCCTCATCCAGGGCATGTGACGTGTAGCGGCAGTTTCTCAAAGCTAAGACTTGCATGTCTAGTAGTTTGTGTGGCTCAATTAATAATTTAAGAATATTATACATCTTTTTGGACTACCCCAACTTGCGTTTCAGCATCATTATTAAAATGCTGCATTGCACTTTGAAGAGTCTGTGGCCTTGGAATATACATGTCGTATACATAGCACAGATGGATGCCTGCAACATATATTTCGACATACACTGATCAATCAGGACAATGAGGCCTTAGTATGTCACTGGAGGGACCTGACACCACATATGCTCACACAAATCACGTAATTCCCCTAAATTCCAGAAAGGAGGGCGGTGAGCCCTATTGCCACTGTCTGTCACATCCAGGATTCGAACGTGTTAAGATCTAGGGCCTGCACATCGGTTGGAGCTCGCCTCTATGTTCCTCGAACCAGTACATCACGCTCCTTGCCTCGTTGAAAAATAACAGGGTTATTGGAAACATGATCGTTATGAGGAAGTGTACATGGTCCGCAACCAGTACACGATACAGCTGAACTAGACTCACGAATGCCCACATTAAAGTTCCCCAAAGCGTAATAGAGCCGCTGCCAGGTTGTCTCCAGCCCGCAGTACAGACGTCAAGGAGTTGTTCCCCTGGAACACGGCGAATTCGCGCCCTCCCGTCGACATAATGAAAAAAGATACATGGGTCTCATCAGACCATGCAACGTTCTGTCACTGCGCCAACGACCAGTGCCGATGGGCACCAGCCAATTTAAGTCGTAGTTGCCGATGTCGTGGTGTTCATTGCACAAGCATGGGTTGTCCGCTGCGGAGGCCCATCGTCAGGAGTGTTCGGTGCACTGTAGGATCAGATTTGTACTCTGCCTAGCACTGAAGTCTGATGTTAGTTCCACCGCAGTTAGCTGCTTTGTATTACAAGTCAGCCAAGCGTACGAGGTCCGACATATGTAATGAGGGGTGGTCGCCCAACCTAACGACATCTAGATGTGGTTTCAACGTGGTTTCGCCACGTGTTGAAGATAGTCATCGCAGCACTTCTCATTCATTCAACAAGTCGTGGTGTTTCCGATATACTCGTGCCGAGCCACCGGGATATCACAATCTGGTCTCGGTCGAACTTAGAGAGATCGCACGCTTACCCCCCTCTACACACGGAGAGCACGCTCACTGGTACTACATGCACCGCGCGTGTGACTGATTACCATTCGTTACTCACCAGGTGACCCTGCTATCGCCTTGACGGGTTTACATTGATAGTAGGTCGGAGATAATGGCTGATCAGTGCATATCCTGTCTTACAAGTGTCGCTCACAGTCAAAATATTTAGAGCCTTTGGTTGCAGGTAAAGGATCATTACGTAACTTGATACAGTAGAGTTGCACTTTGTACCGAGTACATCGTATAGCTGCTGTAGTTACGAGGGTCACTCCAAAAGAAATGCACACTATTTTTTTGTATCCATCTCTTATTCTACATGTTTGAAAGTTTTACAGTGTGTAGATGCATCCCTTAGGAGCAATATTTTCATTTCTCCACATAGTTTCCATCCCTCTCAACTGCCTTACGCCAACTTGGAACCAACGACTGTATACCCGCGTGGTAAAATTCTGGACCAACCTGTTGGAGCCACTGTTTGGCAGCTTGAACAAGACGGTCATCATCTTCAAACGTTGTTCCACGAAGAGAGTCTTTTAGTTTCCCAAATAGATGATAGTCACATGGAGCCGGGTCAGGAGTATAAGGCGGGTGTTTCAGCGTTGTCCATCCGAGTTTTGTGATCGCTTACATTGTTTTCTGACTGACATGTGGCCGTGCACTGTTGTGCAACAGCAAAACATCCTGCTTTTGCCGATGTGGTCGAACACGACTAAGTGGAGCTTGAAGTTTATTCACTGTCGTCACATATGCATCAGAATTTAAGGTGGTTCCACTTAGCATAATGTCCACAAGCAAGAGTTTTTCGGAATCGAAAACACCGTAGCCATTACTTTTCCAGCAGAAGATGTGGTTTTCAATTTTTTTTCTTGGGTGAATTTGCATGATGCCACTCTATTGATTGCCTCTTCGTCTCTGATGAAAAATGATGGAGACATGTTTCATCACCTGTCAAAGTTCTTCCAAGAAATTCATCTCCACCATTCTCGTACTGTTCCAAAAGTTCGCTGCATACCGTTTTTCTTGTTTCTTTGTGAGCCACTGTCAACATCCTGGGAAACTACCTGCCACAAACCTTTTTTAACGCCAACACTTTCAGTATTCTGCAAAGACTTCATTCCCCTGTCCCAACGTAGCGTGAAAATTTGTCCACTGTGATGCGTCTGTCAGCAGTCACCAATTCGTTAACTCTCTGCACATTGTCTGGAGTGTGCGCAGTACGAGGCCTACCGCTGCGAGGACAATCCTCAATATTGCCGTGCCCGCTTTCATCACGTAACCCGCTTGCCCACCAACTAACTGTACTGCGATCGACAGCAGCATCTCCATACACCTTTTTCAACCTCTTGTGGATGTTTCCCACTGTCTCGTTTTCACAGCACAGGTATTCTATGACAGCACGTTGCTTCTGACGAAATTCTAGTGTACCAGCCATCTTGAAGACATGCTGTGACGTGGCCACTCACGGCAAGTATGAAAACAAGCTAGAGGGATGTATCTACACACTGTAAGACTTTCACACATGCAGAATGAGAACTATATTTTTTTCAAAAATAGTGTGCCTTTCTTTTGGAGTGGATCTCGTATAACAGAAATCAAGTACTAATAACAGGTGCCCTTACACTAGCACGGTAAACGTATCGGAGATTGCAGCTTAAGTTAGTTCCCAAATACTGCCATGAGAACGGAGAGGCGAAGAACCGCTGCTTTCGAAGATCAGTTATCTTACCATAGTAGCTACTACAAGTGAGAAGCATCTTGTACCTTTCCTAATTTGTTTCCAAAACTAGAAACTACAGGCAGTGTTGGGTGCGCCCGAGCGGTATTACACTGAATGCGGATATTATTGAGCACAATGCAACCGGTCTGCTGCTAAGAGAGTGGAGTAAAGCGCTCTCTTTACGACAGACCGGAGCGGCATGCGATATTCGAGTCTCTTTATGTGCGCCCCTTCCTTCTGCCCCCGCGGGTTCTTTTTACTCCAGGGAAGGCCAGACGCAGGGGAGCGCCCACCGTTCTCCCAGACTGCCGATGTCCTCTCCTGTTTTACGGTATAACCCCTGACGTCTACCCCTTCCCTGTCGTAGTGCACCCAGCATAGCCGTGTTGTCCCGAGCAGATGACGCCGTCCTGTTTTAAATCCGAGAAATCTCGTTATGCAGATTGTTCTGGTACTGTTAGCCATCCCCTTTTGCGCTGGCAGTCTTCTGGACGGAGAATAAAGTTGCGCTCCGCCTCTGCTTCCCCTACACCACACTTCCGTCAGATTCCTCTGCTCTCCGTTAATGCTTGCCTTCTCCTTTCACTCCTGTCGACTGCTCATTCAGCAGCGCCTGTCAATGCAGGAAATTCAAGTTTTCTGCACCAGAGGGTAGACTGTTGCTAACAACAATGGAGCAGTCTTGTCCTGCAGAAATATACCACATTTTATCCGTTATGCGTGTGCTGCTGAGTACTCTGAGTATCATGTCATGTGGCATAGGTTTGCATTAACTATTTTCTCCTTACATAGAATACCACATATTGTTTTTTCATAACATCTCTCAAACCAACATCCACATCAGTTTTCATTCAAGTCTCAAATGTGCTTTCCACTAACATCTTAGTTTTTCATCATCCTCTTACGGATATCTTAGTTGTTTGTACGGTGTACTAAAGTCGTACCAATGTACCAGGTGATCAAAAAGTCAGTATAAATTTGAAAACTGAATAAATCACGGAATAATGTAGATAGAGAGGTACAAATTTACACACATGCTTGGAATGACGTGGGGTTTTATTAGAACCAAAAAAAAAAAAAAATACAAAAGTTCAAAAAATGTCCGGCAGATGGCGCTTCGTCTGATCTGAATAGCAATGATTAGCATAACAAAGTAAGACAAAGCAAAGATGATGTTCTTTACAGGAAATGCTCAATATGGCCACCTTCATTCCTCAACAATAGCGGTAGTCGCGGAATGGTGTTGTTAACATCAGTGTAAAGCATGCCCGGAGTTAAGGTGAGGTATTGGCGTCAGATGTTGTCTTTCAGCATTCCTAGAGATGTCGGTCGATCACGATACACTTGCGACTTCAGGTAACCGCAAAGCCAATAATCGCACGGACTGAGGTCTGGGAACCTGGGAGGCCAAGCATGACGAAAGCGGCGGCTGAGCACACGATCATCACCAAACCACGCGCGCAGGAGACCTTTCACGCGCCACCTGTCGGACATTTTGTGAACTTTGCTTTTTTTCGGTTTAAATAAAACCCCATGTCATTCCAAGCATGTGTGTCAATTTTTACCTCTCTATCTACATTATTGCGTGGTCTATTAAGTTTTCAACTGTATACTTACTTTTGGTCACCCTGTATTTTAAAATCGAGTATAGTATTTGGTAGAGAAATTCTTCCAATCCATATGTTGCATACAGCAAACCAGTGCTTAACAGTACTGGTCAAAAACAGTTTTGGTTGCAATTTTGGTTTTTTATTTTTCAACGACGCGTTTCGCCTTATTTAGGCATCTTCAGGTTATCTTTTCAAGATGGACGCGAGAGGCACCAAACTTTGCATAACGCGTTCGCGTTCGCGTTCACGGGAGCGGGTGACAGAATACCTGAGCCCTCATTTTATTCTGTTACTCGCTCCTGTGAACGCGAACGCGTTATGCAAATCTTGGTGTCTCTCGCGTCCATCTTGAAAAGATAACCTGAAGGTCCCTAAATAAGGCGAAACGCGTCGTTGAAAAATAAAAAACTTAAATTGCAACCAAGACTGTTTTTAACGAATACTATTTGGTAGAGTTATTGGCACACAGAGAATTACATGCGTCCGACGGAAAACTTCAAAGCTACAAGGTGCGTTCAATGAATGGTACAATACATTAATTTTTTTGGAGCAGTTTCGGTTTAAAAATGTGGAATTTGTAGTGGGATGTCGTGCAATGTTCCCGCCTCAGCCCCTATAGTTTCACAAAGTTACGACAGGTTGTGGCGCTATAAGTGGCCATCAAAATGGCGTCTGTAGCGAAGGTGCGTTCGAAGCAGACAATTGTCATTGAGCTTCTTCTGGTAGAAAACCAGATCAACAAAGGTAGTCATAGGCGCTTGCAGAATGCCTACAGAGCCTTGGAAGTGAACAAAATCACGGTGATTTTTTCGGCGACGTGTCTGTCTTCATCGCAACAAGGTCACACAAACGTGTCCAATCTCCCGCTTGGCGGCAGGTGGGGCAGAGCTGGGACTCCTGCAGTGCTGGAACGTGTGGATACTCTCATTCGAGGTGATCGACGAATGAGAATGAAACCTCGCTGCTCAACTGGAGGTCTCTGTTGGTAGTGGTGCCACACTCGTCCACCAGTTTTGGTAATTCAACTGGCTCTAAGTACTACGGGACTTAACATCTGAGGTCATCAGTCCCCTAGACTTAGAATTGCTTAAACGTAACTAACTTAAGGACATCACACACGCAGGATTCGAACCTGTGAGCGTAGCAGCAGCGCGGTCCCGGACTGAAGCGCCTAGAACCGCTCGCCCACGGCGGCTTTTGGTAATCAATGGTGTATTCCCGCGGGGTTCCTCGCCGCTTAAGAGAAGACCAAAAAGAGCGACGAACGACCATTTGTGCGGAACTGCTTTCGTGTTACGAGGCTGACCGTGACTATGTTTTGTCGAACATCGTCACTGGCAATGAAACATGGGTTAATCACTTCGGACCGGAAACAAAACGGCAATGTATGGAGTGGCGCCATGCCACTTCTCCTCCGAAGAAAAAGTTGAATGCCGCACCCTCGGCCGATAGCCGTGGCGACGATCTTCTGGGACGAGAAATGAAAATCAAAAATTAGCTCCAAAATTCGCAAAGATTTCCCCAAGCAAGTTCCAAATTCCATGAGAAACGAACACGCAAACAAATTTCCAGTTAACACTATTATTTGGATATTAACCAGTAATTGAATCAAAAATCTAATACTTAGTAATTTATTAACATACAAAAGAAGGATAGGATTCCAGTAAAATCAAACTCAAAATTCAAAATCATAGTAAATCGCAAAACCATTATAATTAAAATTCGCAAAGTAGCACCAACGTTCCCAAAGAATACTCCGTGTGAGTACTCTTAGAGATTCGTGAGTAATGGCTAAGAATAATTCAATCCATTGTCACTACGTTCCAAAAGTTAGCCGAAGCAGGTCATAGTTTTGAATGCTCATATATGTAGGCGCAATTAGATTGTTTTTCAGAATTGATTATTGGGATCTACTCTGGCGTAGTGAAACGATACTTTGACTTCAGATATTACGTTATTTAGAATTCAGATATAGGACTTGCATGTATTAGACAGAATAACAACGCAATTTCTCCCCTAAGTCTGTGCATCGAAGAGGAAATCAGAAAACTTCATTAGTCTGTTCTCCCTTATCCTCCCTACAGCTTGGATCTCGTACCTTCCGACATCCATCTGTCTTGCTCAATGATGGATTCAAGCCGCTTGAAGCAGTACGTGGTTGATGGGGAGGCTATTTATGCAGCAAGAGGTTGGATCCAACGTGGACCTTTAGGGACATTCTTATTTTATCTGTTGTTTCGAACTAGCAAGATTACCTTAAAAATATGCAGCATTTACTGTCCCTTTCAGCGTATCACAGGGTCGGTGCTGACCCCAAAAAGAGAAAGACTAACAGCCTCCTGAAGAATCGACCATCAAGAATATGAGTTCTTATAGTGCTGTTTCCCCAGGTTATAAGGTCTTTCTGATATCCACAAGAAAGGAGTTTCCCTTCGTCCGATGATGAGCAACATTGACGCTCCGACAAACCGTGTAGCAAAACACCTTTCTAACCTGTTGAGCCCTACAATAGCCCGGTGTGGGCGCTACATTAAAGATTCGGGGGATTTCTTATGTTAAAAAGAGGGAATGATATTCTAGTAAGTACTGACACTGTCTGTCTCTTCACTCGTGTTCCACTGTCTGATTTGCTACGATTGACTGCGGTTAGGTTTGGCACTGAACTAACGATCCTTTTTCGACATGTGTTGGCTTCAGCTCACTTTTTGTTCAATGACCAGTAATAACAGTAGACAGACAGACTTGCGATGGGAAGCCTGTTGTTACCTATTATTGAGAATTTGTTTATGGAAGATTTCGAGGGAGCTGGGGGCTTCGAAAACATTTTTTTTTTTCAGATATGTAGACAATACTTTTGTTGTTTGATCTCCTGGCATTGAGAATTTGAACGACTTTTCAATACACCCGAATATTCGTTTCACGATAGGGGTGGAAAGGGATGGCTGTCTTCCTTTCTCTGATGTTTTGGTCTGGAGGAAGGTGGATGGTACTTTGGGACATGCTCCTTATAGGAGGCCTACTCACACCAACTTGTATCTGCAGGCTAACGGTTGTCACCATCCGGATGTGAAGGGGTACTTCGTATCTTGGTCCACAGGGGACATGCCATCTGGGACCCTAAGAGTTTATCAACTGAATTAGTCCATCTGTAAGTCATCTGTCGTGAGGACGGTTTCAGTGAAAGACAAACGTGCGTTGCGTATCGACCAATTTTGCGCGGCTTTGGTGACATCAAAGTCTACGGCCTTTCGCCTTACGCAGGGACCATTTAGTACAGATTTGGATGTATTTTGCGGAAATGTGGTCAAAAGTGTGCTTAACAGGTTCCGCAAAGGATGATCTCGGTTTGCGTGAGGTGGGTGTCTACGGTATTCCTTGCAGCTGCGGCATGTCATATACTGGTCACCGTGTCAGGACTGTGGAGGAACGGTGTACTGAGCATAAGCGGCACACGCACAACAGACGAGCAAATCCGCCGGTCATCATACGGAATATAACAACGCAGATGTTCTGCGATGCACTTCCAGCTATTGGGCTAGTGTTATAAAGGAAGCTGTTGAAATTAGATTAGCAAATAACCAAAGGTGGTGGTTTTTGTTTAAATTGTGCATGGAACCCTGTTCCCTCACTTGTCAACGCTATTGTTGTGTGTGTGTGTGTGTGTGTGTTTTATCTTTACGGTGTTACGGTGAAAAGAGATATTAAATTCGCTTTCACAGCTTCTACTTGCTGCAGTTTTGTCCTGACAATGGCATGGTGTGCTCCTGTCGGAATAATCGGAGATAGTAGACGGCGTCACCCGGCCGCGTTCCCTTAAGTTGTATGTACATTGTATAATCCGGCAGAATCTACGATCAGCAACTGTCCTTTGCCTTGCAACAGTATTTTACCTAACATCGTATTTTCAAATAAAGGAAATAGACAAGTGCGTGAATCATAAAAACTGCAAATAAGAATAAAACACTTGAATTAATAACTTCCTTGCTCTGGTCTTATTACGTGATGACGCCAAACACAAAAGTCAAGAATGTTCTCTCAGAAACTGCTCCGCTCACATTCAGTAGTCACTTCTTTTAGGGAGTCCTTAGACAAGCAAGGGCTAATACCGAAATTCTTCTAGAAGCTACAGAGGCGCTGTATTAAGTTTTCTTGACCTTTACACACATAATTATACAAAGTGCAAAGTGCAAGTGCCTCATAGAATGTAATTAAAAGCTTCCGGTTATCTTCTGTGATTAAAAAGCCGTTGACGTCAGAAGCAAAGACGTTCTACGCCTCTTTTATATCAGCGGAAGCCTTGCTCTAAACCCGATAATTTTTATCCTATTTAGCGCTCGCTTGTAAGCTTTTCTTTGTCAGTGCTAGAGTTAAAATTGCAGATCCATTTTCTGACTAGCAACACAACTTCCACCATCCTTATTTCCATTAAATGTATCTTTATTGTAGCTATTTTATAACATGCCTCTTATAAGCCTTAAGAGATAGAAAAGAGAGGAAGTGTGGCAACGTCACAGAGAGTGAACTAACTGCTTAACCTAATTACAGTATTCGCCGAATTTATCACATGTACAGAAGGTCCTATTTCCTCAAAAAACATGACCATCAGATCTGTTGCAACTGGGAAAAATTCGTCTAGATGTTTAGTAGAGGTCTTGTAGACTTTGCCAGTTGCCTCACTACGAATGTGAGAATAATATGGATTTTATTACCTCTCACTCACAGGTACCACACGTGCATTAATGTTTCACACTATTACGCAATAATCTGGTAAGAGTTAACATTGTACAAGGCGGTTAGCACCTATTTTTGCTACGATGGAATTCCTTTCACCATTCACCAATCCTGTGGAGACACGCAGAAGTCATTTGTATAATGCGTCATACAAGTATCTCAGCTACAATTTGGAAGTTAATACTACAAAGACGGAAAGAAATATAAACACTAAGAAGAAGTTGTGCGACATAAAATGAAGTTGCTCGGCGTGTCTATACAACTGAAATATGGTGCTTATTGAAATTTCGCGCCAGTCGCTAGTGGTATCTCTCTTATCCGACTCACACGAAATTTGAATAAACATAATCTTTCAGATTTAGAGGTCGTGTAATAGGGCTACGAGAAGCTAGGTACTCTTTCTGCGATAGTGCGGAAAGACTTGGCAGGCGTGTCGCCACAGTACATGTACAGGCAGCTTCCCAACCAACTGACCACAAATAACGTATTATTAAGAACACAGTTTGGATTTCTGAAGGGTTCTGATATGGAGAAAGCTATTTACGCCTACAGTGAAAATGTACTCAATTAATTAAATAACAAGTTACAAGCAGCAGAAATTTTCTGTGATTTGTCAAAGGCATTCGATTGTGTGAACCACAACATCCTTTTAAATAAATTAGAATTCTATGGTGTCACAGGCAGTGCTGCAAATTGGTTCAAGTCATACCTCGCTAACAGGAAACAAAGGGTGTCAGTGCAAGGGACTAGTGAATTAAGTCTTCAGTCATCATCAGAATGGGAAGAAATTACATGTGGTGTCCCACAAGGATCCATCTTAGGGCCATTGCTTTTTCTTGTGTACATTAATGATCTCTCATCAGTTACACTGCCAGAAGTAAGTTCGTTTTGTTTGCAGATGACACAAGTATTGCAATTAATAGTATGTCGAGTATAGTGCTAGAAAGATCTGCTAATGATTTTTTCATGGATAATAACAAATGGTTTAAAGTCAACTCACTGACATTAAACATCGAAAAGACTCACTATATGCAATTCAGAACCTGTAAGAGGTTTCCACCCAGCAAATGCATAAAGTATGAACAAGAGCAAATAGAAGAGGTTGACAGTCTTAAATTCCTGGGATTACAACTTGATAATAAGTTCAGTTGGAAGGAGCACACCACAGAACTGCAAAAACGCCTTAACAAATCTGTATTTACAATTCGAGTGTTAACAGACATAGCCGACATAAAAATGAAAAAGCTTGCATACTTTGCCTACTTTCATTTCAGAATGTCATATGGTATAATAGTTTGGCGTAACTCTTCAAGTCAAACAAAAGTTTTCAGAGTCCTAAAGCGTGTAATACATACTATTTTTGGAGTAAATTCACGGACGTCCTGTAGAAACCTCTTCAAAGAACTGGGTATACTAACTACTGCCTCTCAGTATATTTACTCCTTAATGAAATTTGTCCTAAATAATATATCTCTTTTTCCAACAAACAGCTCAGTCCATACATACAATACCAGGAAAAAAAATTATCTGCACAATGACTTAAAAGCACTTACTTTAGTTCAAAAAGGGGTCCACTACTCAGGAACACTCATCTTCAATAATTTGCCAGCAAACATAAAAAATTTAGTTGCTAATAACGATCAGTTTAAAAGGGGCCTCCTTCTACTCCATTGACGAATTTTTTAGTAGAACAAATGATGTATTGTATATTTCCATACTATTAGTAGTGTTATTTCAGCTTTAAAAAATATTGACATGTTCTACATCCACGAGGATCTCCTCAGCACGGATCTATGGAACGAAAAACTAATCTAGTGTAATCTAATCTAATCTGCTGGCAGCGGTGGTCATGAGAATGTATGGTTCCAAGAAGACCGGGCTCCGGATGTCCATGTAGCGCTACCGTATGGCTCTTGCGCACCGTACTAAATCTGCAGCAGCAGTATGAGTAGCAGTTGGCTCTACAGCAACACAACGAACTGTTGCAAGTCGGTTACTTCAAGGACAGCTCCGAGTCAGACGTCCTGTAGCCTGCATTTCGATGACCCCAAACCACTGCCAATTGTGACTTCTCTTGTGTCAAGCGAGAGTTCATTGAACGGCATGTTGTGTTTTCTGATGTAAGCACGAGCCTAGGTGACAGTGATGGCGGCGTTTTGGTTAGAACGAGGCCAGTTGATAGCCTGCAACCAAATGGTCTTGGCTGCGATTTCGTATGACAGCAGGAGCACTCTTGTGGTTATCCCACATTCTCTGATGTAAGTTTGTAAGTCATTGTTGTGATTAGTTCTGTTGTGCTTCCATTCATGAACAACATTCCACCGGTGTTTTCCAGCAGGATAAACCTCTACCACATACCGTTGTGTAACCCAACATGGTGCACAGAGGGTCGACATGCTACCTTAAAATACCCCATAAACAGATCTATCTACAATCTGGCACATGTGGGACATCATCAGACGACAATCCAGAATCATCCATAAACAGTATTAATCGTTCCTGTATTGACCGACCAAGTGCCACAGGAATGAAACTCCATCCCACAAACTGACATCCAGCACCTGTACAACACAATGCATGCACGTTTGCATACTCCCATTCTACATTCTGCCGCGCACACCAGTTATTAATGTACCACCATTCCCCATTTGCGCTGCCTTATCTCGCGCTTACATCTGTGATCTTGCACTGTTAACCACTTAAATATGTTACTCAGAGAAATCAATTCCTGATATTTCATTCTTTACATTATTAATATTTTGGTGTAGTATTTACTACCTCTGTTGAGACATGGGTCGAGTTTCCGACGAAAAGTTTGTAATGAGTGCCTATTTGTCGCCGATTTTCTTGAATATTAATCAATTTACATATCTCCACTAACACCGAAGGATGGTTCCCACCGAGCGAAGTGGCACAGTGGTTAGCACACTGGACTCGCATTCGGGAGGACGACGGTTCAATCCCGCGTCCGGCCATCCTGATTTAGGTTTTCCGTGATTTCCGTAAATCGCTCCAGGCAAATGCCGGGATGGTTCCTTTGAAAGGGCACGGCGGACTTCCTTCCCCATCCTTCCGTAGTCCGGTGACACCCATGACCTCGCTGTCTGGTCTCCTCCCCCTAAAACAACCCCATGGTTCCCAGTCCCTTTGACTGTTCAGAGATGTCAGATGTCACTAAACAAGCCCAAAGACGTAAACAACCATGCATGAGCAGCGCCTATTAGGAGGACGGGTCCGACAGCCGATCTGTTCCATTCATTCCACCAGGAAGGAGGTACACGGCTCGTGTTGTCTGTAGATCAACCACGCCTAGACAGTCAATACCGCGGTTCGATCGCGTCCGAATTGTCACTTTATGTCAGGAAGGGCTCTCAACAAAGGAAGAGTGCAACCGTCGGAGTGAACAAAAGCTACGTTGTTCGGACATGGAGGAGATACAGAGAGACAGGAATTGTCGATGACATGACTCGCTCAGGGTGCCTAAGGTTTACCTACGGATTATGGCCCGGAGGAACCCTGACAGCAGCGCCACCATGTTGAATAATGCTTTTCGTGCAGCCACAGAACGTCGTATTATGACTCAAACTGAGCGCAATAGGCTGCATGATGCGCAACTTCGCTCCCGACGTCCATGGCAAGGTCCACTGTTGCAACCACGATGCCATGCAGCGCTGTAGAGATGGACCCAACAACATGCCGAAAGGTTCGCACACGATTGGCATCACCTTCTCTGCACGGATGAGTGTCGCATATGCTTTCAACCAGACAATCGTCGGAGATGTTATAACACCCCCCTGCTTTCCGGGATTTGCGAAATTACTACTTGACAATGATCGTCAGTTATGAATTATGACCCGCGTCGGGATAAGGCATCCGAACCCGAAGTAAATAATGATTATTCCGCGGGGAACAGGAATCGTTATAACTTGATCATTATTGAATGCGTAATTTCATTCAATAACGATCGGTAAATGAAATAATGGAAATAATTTGGAAATAAATTTCGCCAGTGGAATTTTGCCAAAAGAAATTATTAAGTTGTAAAAGGAATTAAAAAATCGGTCGCCAGCTCAACTGATGAGCGACAGTACTGTTAAGAGCGTGAATAATTGTGTCAAAAATAAAGTTTACCTGTTTGTAGCGCAGCAGGTGGAACGGGAACTTTTACGTAAGAGCTGTGTTAGGCACAGTAGTCATATAAAACAATGTCATAACAATCTAACTACACCTAAACATTAATGGTTAATTTTCAATAAGTATTTTGATAATTATTTTGTTCATAATTTGTCAGCCAAGTGCAATGCTAGCAACACAGATAATGATCTATCGAGATTTTGAATAATGTACTGCCATTCTGTCTTTAAAATTAGGTACTTTGTACAGTTTAATCTACTGATAATGAAATATATTGCCAATAATAGATTAACTATGTTTTGAATGATAATAATTCATTAATTGGGGGATTGTCAGGTGGAATAAGCTTTACAGTTTCATGAAATATCCTTGAACTATCTTCAGCTGAATATGCATTGAAATAAATCTTAATAATCAAATTTATTAATTCAGTCTATTATTAAGTTACTACGGGTGGCGTAAGCTTAAGTGCAACAATTAACTACGATATCTAGTCTGAAATTTACTCTTCACCGTCTATGCAGATAATTTGATAATTAACATATTTTCTCTTGATAATGGAGTGACACACTTGGTTCAATAAGGTAAGGATCGGAAGGAACCTACTTAATGTTATTGTCGGGTGGAATCTAACTGCAACACCTCGATTATAAAGTGCTTGTTAATAATTGTTCAACTTCAGAGAAAAGCACAGTCACTGGCAAGCCTTCTACAATTTATCCTACGAAAATTACGTGGATCTTACTTCCCTCGTTGTCGGTGGATCGACGGAAGTCCACGGCAGCGACACAATGTGGCAGCGGGCTTTCACTGTTGCGACTTGGGCCCACAGTGCGTTTCAAATTTAAGTCCTCGTTTCTTCAGCACTATACCCATTAAAGCATAATAACTTGCCCGGTCATACTTCCAGATATACCGACCATTACTTTCCCGTCGTACTTAGATCCACACACTATCCGTTAGATGTAACCCATCTAGAAATAGCAGCACTCGACTGTACGTCTTACTCCGAGCACGGCGTCACTGCTACTACTGTCCGCTGGCGCGCTCCCGCGCCCAGCGGCACAACAAAACAATCTCTCTGACTTCAACGTTAACTAAATATGCCCTTACTTGCCAGTGTTAAATATTACATAATTTTAACATAGAACTTACAATACATATTTACACTAGACAATACATTGTATACGAACAGTTTCATAAGTAAGCGAAAAAATTCATAGCAAGAACTGCGTTGTAGCGTCACAACGTGTTTGGAGGCAACCCGGTCAGGCTGAACGTCTTAGACACACTGTCCAGCGAGTGCAGCATGGTGGAGGCTCCCTCCTGTTTACGGGTGGCTTTTATGTGGGGCCGACATGCGCCGCTGGTGATCATGGAAGACGCTGTAACGGCTGTACGATACGTGAAAGCCACCCTCCGAGCGATTGTGCAACCATATCGGCGGCATATCGGCGAGGCAGTCATCTTCATGGAAGACAATTCTCGCCCTCATCGTGCACTTCTTGCGAATGACTTCCTTCAGGATAACGACATCGCTCGACTAGAGTGGCCAGCATGTTCTGCAGACATGAACACCATCGAACATGCGTGGGATGGATTGAAAAGAACTGTCTATGGAAGACTTGACCCACCAACCACTCTGAGGGATCTACGCCGAATCACCGTTGAGGAGTGGGACAATGTGAAACAACAGTGCCAGAGGACGTGTTACTGGGTATTAGAGGTACAGGTGAGTACAGCAATCTGGACCGCCACCTCTGAAGTTCTCATTGTGTCGTGTACAACATGCACTGTATGATTTTCATTAGCAATAAAAAGGGAGGAAGTGATGTTTATGTTGATCTCTACTCCAATTTTCTGTGCAGGTTCCGGAACTCTCGAACCGAGGTGATGCAAATTTTTTTCTGTAACTGACGACATCAGTTCATTTCTCGTTTGAACACAACTGTCACTGAAAACGCATCACAATCGTGACATGTCTGGGTCGCTTAGGATCCTCTTACACTCACTACTGTTATAATACTGTGTTTATTGGTATTTTTGTGGAAACCTTGGGTAGTTCGAGTTGATAGACCAATAAAGCGTGTAACTTCATGAACTCTGCCTTCATGGAGAAATACAAACACACAAACACTGCAGTTCCCTTCTATCGTTCTGTCCACGTCCCCCGCCGCACGGGGTAGCCGCGCGGTCTCAGGCGCCTTGTCACGGTCCGTGCGGCTCCCTCTGTCGTAGGTTCGAGTCCTCCCTCGGCCATGGGTGTGTGTGTGTGTGTTGTTCCTAGCGTAAGTTGGTTTAAGTTATACTAAGTAGTGTGTAGGCTTAGGGACCGATGACCTCAACAGTTTGTTTTCCTAAGACCTTACCTCAAGTTTACAAAATTTTTTCTACTGCCCTCGTCTCCTTTACTGCTCAGATTTCATACAATCGTGTGTCACATACAAATCACGTATACGCACGTCGTCATTGACATGTCTTACGTCACTGGTGGAGGCTCACATCATCGCCTGATACGCCTGGTACATGTTCTCACCATCTACTTCCACACCTTCTAGGGCGCTCCAACACAACCAAAGCGTTCTTTTTAAGTTAGGATCTAATAGTTCGTCTGGTGGGCATACGAACAGTAATTCCCGCTAAGCCAGTGGTGCCGATAACTTGTTCTCTTCTCCTCTACCCCACAGTTGAAAAGAACAAAGAGTAAAACTTCAGTGTACCACCTCCCACGACGTTATAGAAGTTACAGTGTAACAGGGTATATGGTCCACTACTACAGTGTACTCGCCTTGGCAGATGCCACAAGGGAAATGAGATCGCCTGTACTTCTCTATTTATAGCGTCCTCCTCATGACGGTTACTTGTGTAAGAAGAAGCGTTTTGGGTAAATATGTTTTCGGAAATTTCTGATCAAACATTTGATTGCCTAAAAGACATAACAACCACGCCAAATTGGTAAAAAATATTGCTTTCTATTCCTGGAACTACTTTCGACCATGGTCATAATACGGTAGAGCCTTTGAAATTAAACATTAAAATATGCAAATGGGGAAAAATTGTAATTCGGAAATCTGCTAAATTGTTGCGACGCGACATATTACTCTTAGAATTTCTTCTTTACAGCCTATTTCGCCCTCTTTCGTGCGATCATCCTTAAAATAATCTCATGTTGCAGATCTCCACCGAGCGTTCAGCTAGGGAAGGATGAAACCAGACGTTGACGAAGGTTCCAACGCAGGGGACGAAACGGCGATTGTGAATAAGATATTTGCAGAGAAATATGACGCGGCCTGACAGAAGATTTTTACGTTTGGCAATAACAACCACGAAAGCGTGCAGGCTTACGAATTTCCCACCGTAGTTTTTCGAAAGTCGCTGCGACACTCTCACGCTCACAATTTTATCACAGAGATCTTATTTGAAACCTATTAAACTTATGGAGTCTATATTCTTCCGTTACGCGTTTTACAGTTGCTTACACGTTCAGTCTAGATTATTGTAAATCTATGCAGTTTTTTCTGTATGATGTTTTTTATCTGATTTGCAAAGACGTAGAAAGAATAGAATATGCGACGGCAAAATAGCGATATTTTTTAAATTTTCATTTTAGTGTTACCTGGTCAAGACTGTTATAAAATTGGCGATAAAGAGTAGTCCAAACAGGCGAGGGAAATTCCTCACTTTCATCATATTCTGGGTCCATCTCATGACGTTAGCCTTGGGACAATAATAACTATCGAAATAGGGAGGACAAAATATGTGTAAAGTATGAGCCAAGAGCATCAACGCTTCAGTGATGCTCAAGTGACCCAAGTCGTTTGTGACGTAGAGATAATAAGTTCCAGACAAACGATAGCATATAAGTTTACTAAAATGAACATCAGTCCTCCTTCTACGGAGCGTATTCACTCAAAACAAATAGCAATCCCTGTCTTTTAAGTGAAAAGACTCCTAAAAATGGTTCAAAGGGCTCTGAGCAGTAAGGGACTTAACTTCTGAGGTCATCAGTCCCCTAGAACTTAGAACTACTTAAACCTAACTACCCTAAGGACATCAAACACATCCATGCCCGAGGCAGGATTCAAACCATGAACCGAGCGAGGTGGCGCAGTGGTTAGACACTGGACTCGCATTCGGGAGGACGACGGTTCAATCCCGCGTCCGGCCATCCTGATTTAGGTTTTCCGTGATTTCCCTAAATCGCTCCAGGCAAATGCCGACTTCCTTCCCTAATCCGATGAGACCAATGACCTCGCTGTCTGGTCTCCTTCCCCCAAACAACCAACCAACCATCGAACCAGGAGGGGGGGGGGGGGACCAAACTGGTTGTTCATTGGTCCGCGTTGGTGGTGTGCACGTGAAGAGAAACTCTTACATAATTCGAAATATCAGTGTTCATTTTGAGAGCAAAAGTTCAAATATCCAGATGAGGAAAAAGACTTGTTTGATCTTGTATTTCAAAACAAATATGGATATGCCATTACAACTGAAATGACTCTAACTGAAGGGTGGAAAATAGCACACAGAAGAAACATTTTGATACTGGAATACAAAGTTTCACATGGCTGGGTTTGTCAATAAATACGAAATAATCCATCATTTCATTGCAGAACTACAATCACACAAAAACTGCCTCAGGGTTATCTTTTCAGCATTCCATGGTCGAACTTTGATGACAAAATTTTTATTTACATTCCCACATAAGGAATGCAGACCAAATGCCATTCTATTCTGATATACTGAACAGCACTGCAGTGGAGGAGAACGTAGTGTGAGTTTGTACATATGGTTCTCAAAAACAGTGGTGTACTGTGATGCTGAGCATTATAGCTGATGGATCAAAACTGACACCATATCTGGTTTTTAATCAGAAAATTCTCCCCAAGAGAGAAAGCTTCTCAGCTGGTATTATTGTAAGAGTTCACAACAGTGGGTGGCTGGCAGAGGAACTGGTTCTAGACTGGATTTAAGCAGTCTGAAATAAATGCCCACGAGATCTTCTTCACTCAAAACCAATTCTCCTATTAGATAGTTTTTACAGGCCCACTGGAGATCAAGTGAAACAAAAACTGAACGGAATGATAGGTGTGTGTGTGTGTGTGTGTGTGTGTGTGTGTGTGTGTGTGTGTGTGTGTGTGTGGGTGTGGGTTTCGAGCTTACAGGCACTCAACACTGAGGTTATCAGTGCCCCTGAAAGAAGGAAACTATGACCTAATCATTATTCCTGATGCCTTGACAAGAGTTTGCTGTCTTTGGTTGTATAAATCAATCATACGGTCAAAGCTAGTGTAAGGCATTTCTATAGAAATTATATCAGGAACAAAGCAACTTCAATGCCAGGAGGCCATTTGCAATGTGTGCCTGTGTCATAAGTCTTCCCTTGCATTTTACCTGCTTGGCAGTCAATGGAATTTCCAATAATGTTGGTGGAAATTAAGATGACCTTCTTCGTGGTAGTGATTCTAAGCAGAATTCTGGATCATCTAGCAATGATGAAGAACCGCAGCGGCCGCGCAGTTCCAGACTGTAGCGCCTAGAACCGCTCGGCCACCGTGACCAGCAAAAAAGACTCCTAAGTCCGGTGGACGGTAATTCACTGAAACATAGATCCCAATTTCGGGAGCCAATATACTGGTTCAGGATGAATGGAGCGTTAAGTTTCGCAAAATGCAGTGTTCGCCAGAAACATCCAGTCCTGGAGGCCCACACTGTAGAGGTCATGTCTCGAGGTAGTTCGAAGACAACGAGCTGCCCCTCTTCGCGGCGAAGAAGTAGATTAGAGCCAGGTTGGCTGACACAAAACGACAGTTCACGGGATGACTCCAGGAGCGCTTCTGATTGATGCACCCTGCCAGCAGTCGGCGCAATAGCCCAATGAGTTCGTCCTTAAGGAGCTGACTTGCTGTAGACGTGCGCCGGCCTAAATACTGTTAAGCCGCCATTATATAGTGATACATATTCTCGATCAGGTGACACTGTGGAAGCGAGTAGACGTGTGATGACTCCGACCGCTTGTAGCAATACCACTGCCACCCATAGGCGAGGCCTGCGCTCTGAATTGCAGTGGTTTTCTCCGATGTGGCTCCTGCGGTTTATGGCATAGGCCACCGGCGATGCAATGCTGTTACGGGTTCGATGGTTGTGAGCGCCGACATGACGTAGACAACGTCAGCAAATTAGTTCGTAGAATTGCTGTGTGTACGCCATAGCAAATATACTTAGCCTCACAGCACGCCTTTCCTTTCACTGGTTCGTCAAGGTTACCTGAAAATCGTACGCATTACAGCTTACGTTAACTTAACATGGGATATTACTTGGCAAAGTGAAATCACATCAGAGTAAGGTGTGGTGCCCAATTACATCTTATGGGAATCTCTCACACAGAAAAGACCAGTGGAGGAAACATGACTTGCTTTCAGAGAAATCATGCAGGAAGCATTAACTTTGAATGTAAAGCTATACACTTCATAAAAGACCATACCTTTCCGTAGAAATCACACTGGTTAATGCGTTAATATGCTGTCACGATTCACATATATCTGATTACTTTGTACTGACTAGCATTTCAGTAATGCAAATAACGTCATTCATATGCTACATATTAGCGTTTGTCTTCACTTTCATTTTAGTACATTCTTCTGTGCATTTTGACCTACTACTTTTTTCGTTGCTAGAACATCGATTAATCAGAGAACATAGCTCGAGTAATTGAGTACACGTCTACTCTGATAGAGAAATTTCTGTTGAACGTTGATCAATCATACATTACTGCCCGTATATTGTCTCTTCTCTTCTAATTCAAGCATCCATCAGTCCTCGTTACTCACTAACGGTCCCAAACGTACAATCCGAGATGGCTGTGTATGAGAAGTTGTGAAAAGTTGTTACACATTACGTTACACATTCACTCACACGATTTCACTTAGATTTTTGTTTACCATAGAAATCCCCCACCCCACCCCCCCGCCGCCCCACCCAAAAAAAAAAAAATGTGTCAAATGGCTCTGAGCACTATGGGACTTAACTGCAGAGGTCATCAGTCCCCTAGAACTTAGAACCACTTAAACCTAACCAACCTAAGGACATCACACACACACATGCCCGAGGCAGGATTCGAACCTGCGACCGTAGCGGTCGTTCGGTTCCAGACTGTAGCGCCTATAACCGCTCGGCCACCCCGGCTGGGGCATTCACAAACTATTTAAGGATAATAAAGAGATATCTTGATACGAAAGGGTCAGCACTGAGATGAAACCTATTCCCTGTCCAGTGTAACTTTAAAATAATCTAAGTTCCCAACGCTGAATTTTCATTATAGTTACTGACATTGTTTTCTTTCATTTTTGCCATTCACGATTATCATTTTCAATATGCTAGATTTCGATCATTATAGGTTTTAGATACATAACTGGATGCTCGCTGATCGTGGTTCATACACACAGAAATTCAGTGACACTAACGCGGAACTGAAATAAAATAATGATAGCTAGAGAAACAGAGAATGCGAGGTAGCTGGTGGTAGGGCAGTACGAAAGACACTAAAAATGATATGGAGTATGGAGGAAGAAGAGAGAGAGAGAGAGTGGATGGGGGTTCAGAAGGCTAAGAAGTTCGTATTACCCGGAACGACAGATTTCCAATTAGAAAGTCAGTGTTTAGAACAGAGAAGCGTTGTAACAATGAAATACTTAATTTATGTCACCTGGTCATTCGATACCAGTAGGCTCATAATTCAATTAAACGAATGGAATTTTTGTTTGTAAACATTGCACGTGATTCAGATGACGTCCGACAATCGAAACTCGAAATGACCGGTATGAAAGAAAAGCGAGAGTGCACCCTCTAAAAAGGAAGAGCATGGAAGGATTATTAGATATTAATTATTAAATGAAAGTTCTTTTCTACAAAATGTGTACCAAAACTGAGAAAGTGACGTGGCACGAAGCATAATGACTTGCATTCTACAGAAAATAGGATGAGATACTATATGACTATTCGAATTTGACTATTCCAGGGTTACGTGCCCTGAGCACTTACGTAACTTCAGGCTGCGTTCTTTTGGGTGAAGTTAACTATATTACCGTGTTTCAAATTCAAGTGTACCAGCGGAATTTTCTGCCTAGTGGCCATTAGTGTTCCGGTTACCTGCCCTGGCCACTAACGTCATTTCAGGAAGCGTCCTTTCCTCACCTGTTGTCGCTGACCTGCATGGTGTGTAGTTTTGACAGCTAATACGTACACCATTGTGCATTATTACGTTTGTAACCTTTTCTGTTTGAGTTCTCATGTACTGATTGATGGGAAGTAAGTCGTTGGTCGATCGGTCCGTGGCTGTCCCCTGGTTGGATTTCGTCGGATAAAGTGAAGTTGGGCTCACCACCTGTCTCGCCTAAGTGAACGAGGGCAGACCGACCTCCCTGGAGGCTTCTGAGTGCTGTTGTCTTTATTATTTTTCTCATCGGTGTTTAATTGTCTGTTTATAATCTATCACAGCCGCTTGCAACCTTATTCTTGAAATTACTCTTTAAGAAAACCATTGTGGACTTTACCCTTGAAAGGTTATGAAAATTCATTTTAAAATACTCAAAATTCAATTGTGGGCCTTCGGCCGTATGTATTGCATCTTATTTATGTTTGTCTAACCACTTTTGCCTTGAGGAGTTCAGCCTACCTGTAACAAAAATATATTTTAATTATTTTATTTGCTATTTTAACTCCATTTTTATCTTGTAGATTTTTATGATTTCTTGTTTGGAGGCCTTTAGAAGTGAAAGAGTCGCATTTTGTAAAGGTTCAACTATGTGCCGCTTTGGTTTTAAAAGTGTTATGAAATTACAATTAGATGGTGAAACTGACCCCAACCTTATTTGGCCCTTTCTACAATCCTAATTACCAGTTTTGCCCAGCGGGTTTAGTGGGCGTATCAGGGACACCTCTGAGTAAAGTCAGGATTCCTGTTGTGAATATAAGAAGCATCTTCGTTGCTGGTAAAACATTATTAGACTTCACTCATTTACTGAAAATTTTTGAATAGCGTCTTTCTTCCACATCAGCCTCAGTTGAGGCTCCATGCAGCATCATGTTGGATTCCAGCCGGCATCTGTCGAGTCAACTGAGCCCAGCATCTGCATGCCCAGACGACGCGATACCGACCTCAGTGCGGCGGTGGTTGCCGGTGTGGTGGCATGGCACTTGCTCTGCACAAAGTGGTTCCGTTCTGGTATCCATGCTGGCTACCGGGATGTCTTCGGTTACACTCTGAATTCTATGATGACGCCTGATGATCCATCAGCAGTGTACGTGGTGTCAGTAGTAGTGTGATTGAATGGTTTCCTCCCTATTGTCATGGGTGGCTTCAGCACCTGGAGGCACTGTATGTTGAAGAGGAGTGTGGACCCTAAGTGTTCCTGTTGCTGTTACCCATGTTCAAGTTCGTTACAGGTAATAACCCTGTGATGTGGTGTCGTCAAAAAGACAATCATGTTCTACTTCACTAGATGGTAGGTGGCGAGCAGCAGGAAGTTCATCAAGCCCATCATGTTGAGTGTATCCTCAGCTAATTCACAGAATGTATCTGGCATATCATATATAGATTCACTGGGCGCGCGGGAATAGCCGAGCGGTCTTAGGCCCTGCAGTCAAGGACTTTGTGGCTGGTCCCGGTGGAGGTTCGAGACCTCCCTCGGGCTTGGGTGTCCGTGTTTGTCCTTAGGAAAATTTAGCTTAAGTAGTGTGTAAGCTTAGGGACTGATGACCTTAGCAATTAAGTCCCATAAGATTTCACATATAGATTCACTACAGCACTGTAATCATGAAATCAAGTACTCTTACTGTGAATAAACTCCAGTGGAAGACTCTGCAGGAGAGACGCTCAGTAGCACGTTACGGGCTTTTGTTGAAGTTTCGAGAACATACCTTCACCGAGGAGTCAAGCAGGATATTGCTCCCTCCTACGTATATCTTGCGAAGAGACCATCAGGATTAAATCAGAGAGATTAGAGCCCACACAGAGGCATACCGTCAATCCTTCTTTCCACGAACAATACGAGACTGGAATAGAAGGGAGAACCGATAGAGGTACTCAAGGTACCCTCCGTCACACACCGTCAGGTGGCTTGCGGAGTATGGATGTAGATGTAGATGTAGATGTAGAATGCGATCGGTCCCAATGTTCAACTTATGATGAGAGCCAGCATGCTGGAATATTTAATGGGAGAGAGCAGGAGGCAATGGAATGAGGCTCAGTTTGGAATGCCAGCATGTCGGCTCCTTATTCTGCTATACCACCTTAACACCCGAGTGGGCACGACTGTGCAAAAAGTGCGCCAACCATAAATAAAATTGTTTTTACCATTTCATTGTTTGTTTTCAAGTTTGTGAGCACATACCTACTCTTTATTATTGCTTCAGCAAACACATGATGCTCTGCGTCCAAGTGAGCAGCAGTAATATAATATAAACAGCGAGCTAGAGGAGAAAAAATTTGCGTTGCATGCAAGAAAGTGACCCAGACTATGAGCTAGCAGCTTAATCCCACAATAACTTTAGACGGCAAGAGTGACCGTGCGGTTCTAGACGCCACAATCTGGAGCCGAGCGACCACCACGGTCGCAGGTTTGAATCCTGACTTGGGCATGGATGTGTGTGACGTACTTAGGTTGGTTAGGTTTAATTAGTTCTAAGTTCTAGGCGACTGATGACCTTAGAAGTTAAGTCGCATAGTGCTCAGAGCCAATAACTCACTAGTCTACGAGATAACTAGTAATTGAATAAGTGGTTGACTGCGATCTGATGCAGCTACACTGTTTAACGCTTCAAGAGGTTCATTTTATAGCACATATCACGTAAGTTTATTTCATCATAGTTTAATTAAACTAAGTTTGAAATGTGATTTTGCTCATACATATTTACCTTGGTTACACAAAGACAGCTATTCAATACATTTGTACAAAGTGGGCCACGCACCCACTCATGCTCTGAAAAACGGCGTGCCCAATCGAGGTTTAACAGGCTGTTAACTGCTGTGTCAGTTCCTTGTTACGTGCTCTTGTGTAAGAGATAGAGTTCCTTGCACTAAGTCTTACGAGCCGAAGGATATGCTTGTCTTGCTTCCTTTGGTTTTCTCTCTCAGTCTCTTTTTCTGCCGAATACGTGTTCTCACTTGGCAGTTGGTATCGTAATGAGTCAAGAGTCGAATCCCTTGCAACAAACCAGCTCGATTACTTCTTCTGCCTCTGTCTCTGGCATGATTCAGTGTTACTGAATCTTATTGAAACTTCCTAATATCGTACCCTTTACTATTCTGCGCCACAACTGAGGATATGAAAGTTCCTGGCAGATTAAAACTGTGTGCCGGACCAAGACCCGAAGTCGGGACCTTAGCCTTCCGTGGGCATATGCTCTACCATCTGAGCTACCCAAGCACGACTCATGCCCCGTCCTCACAGCCCCGGCTGTGGCTAAGCCATGTCCGCAATATCCTTTCTTTCAGGAGTGCTAGTTCTGAAAGGTTCGCAGGACAGCTTCTGTAAAGTTTCGAAGGTAGGAGACGAGGTACTGGCAGAAGTAAAGCTGTGAGGACAGGGCGTGAGTCGTGCTTAGGTAGCTCAGATGGTAGAGCACATGCCCGCGAAAGGCAAATGTCCCGAGTTCGACTCTCGGTCCAGCACACAGTTTTAATCTGCCATGAGGTTTCAAAAAAATTTTCAGATGTGTGTGAAATCTTATGGGACTTAACTGCTAAGTTCATCAGTACCTAAGCTTACGCACTACTTAACCTAAATTATCTTAAGGACAAACACACACACACCCATGCCCTAGGGAGGACTCGAACCTCCGCCAGGACCAGCCGCACAGTCCATGACTGCAGCGCATAGACCCCTCGTGCTAATCCCGAGCGCCTGGAAGTTTCATATCAGTGCACACTTCGCTGCAGAGTGAAAATCTCATTCTGGAAACTGAGGTTATGAGGTAACGGGGAGTTGACCCACACCGTAAATAAACATAACACAATACATATGAATCAAAGAAGATATCCACTATTGTTGGAGTAGACTATTGGCAGTAAACAACTAGAAACAGTAACTACCGTAAAATACGTATGAGTAATCATTCAGAGTGGCTTAAATTGAAATGACACATAAAAGAACGAAAAGCAGGTGCTAGGCTGGAACTCAGTGGGTGACTCTTAAGGAAACATTAAGTAAACGCAGAAGAAGTGATTTGTAAAGACTGAGACCGAGTTTTAAGCGTTACTCATTTATCTGTCACCTGTGACATATCGGATTAATACAGGATACAACGAAGAGCAGTGTATTTCCTCGGAAGAACATTATCTTGGCGCAAGAGCACTGCCAAAATTTTAAGAAAATGCAGTGCAAGTGCTAGAGAGAGGTACTTTGGCTCAAAGGAAGATTTACTGACGGAGTTCCTAGAGCATATCTTGCAAGAAAAGTCAGGCAAGGAGATTGTTCTTCCCATGCACACCTTCCGAACTGATCTCGAAAATCAGTGATATTGAAGCTCGTACAGTGTTTTACCGATAGTTTCCCTTCCTATGCACTATTCGTGAGTGGAACAGGGAATTGCGCAGAAGATAGTGGTACCGTAATTGGCCTGTTCCACACGTCGTAAGACGGCTTGCTGAGTGGAGGTGTAGCTAGAAATGAATGCAGTAGAGTCTCGATAGTTCGAGGTGAACTGAACCGGAACCACCTCGAACTATCGAAAACTGGGACTATCGAAATTTAAATGGGAAAAAATTATGAAATTGTAAGTAATACAGGTCAAAATATGAACTTTATTAAAATAAAAGTAGTTACACATGCATTTGCATTGGCAGAATAACAATAAGTATTTATTTAGACAAGTAATAGTGAAGTGCCTTTTGTTTGGCGTAGGTGCAACCTTGCCCTGCAGCAATGTCACGCCACCGTCTCATGAGCAGTGGGTCAGTTGCTGTCGCATCAGGCTGTTGTTCCACGTAGCATATGGCGGCCTCGAGAGTAGCGTAGGCATCGGTGTGACTCATCATCGGTGCAGCCTCTGCCTCGTCATCCTCGTCACTCTCACACTGCGATGGAATGTTAACCATGTCAGTTATAGAAGAGTCTGTCACTTCCAACTGTTCGTCCGAATTTAACCAGTCGCCTACTTCCACCTCTTCTGCCTCTTCACACCCTGGCGATCTTATGATTAAATTACACATTGGTTGATCGGTCTCATCTGCTAAATCCTCCGTTATCTGTGTCTGGGATACTTTCCTGTAGAAGTTTTCTCCATGACTTAGAAATTGTGTCTGACTTTATTTCGCTCCAAGATTCGCTAATCCAATACACGACGTCCTTCAAGTCCGCAGCTCGTGGTCGTGCGGTAGCGTTCTCACTTCCCGCGCCCGGGTTCCCGGGTTCGATTCCCGGCGCGGTCAGGGATTTTCTCTGCCTCGTGATGACTGGGTGCTGTGTGATGTCCTTAGGTTAGTTAGGTTTAAGTAGTTCTAAGTTCTAGGGGACTGGTGATCGTAGCTGTTAAGTCCCATAGTGCTCAGAGCCATTTGAACCATTGAACGTCCTTCAAAGACACTTTCTTCAAAGCTCCTACAATGCTTTCGTTGCTTTCGGAATGCAGGATTGACTGTCTCAATCGCCGTCGATACATTTTAGACATTCCAGAACGCCCTGATCCATGGGCTGATTGAGACAGGTAACGTTTGGTGGGAAAAACAAGGCGCGGATACCGTCGCACTGGAGTTCTCCTGCACTTGGATGTGAGGACGCATTGTACGTGAGCAAAATTACTTTGCATGGCAGTACCCTTTCTTTTAAAAAATTCTTGCAGTCAGGTACAAATGAGTTAAAAAACAACCTCTTGAAGATTTTGTGATTCATCCAGGCATTATTCTGGTGTGTATAGACAACAGGAAGAGCTGAGATGGATACATTCTTGAATGCTCTTTGCTTCGCAGGCTTCCCAATCACAACTAATTTTAGTTTGTGGTTTCCAGTTGCATTTTAAGCTGCCACAACTGTGAGCCGCTCTTTGCTTCTTTTGTGCCCAGGAGCACTTTTTTCTTCACAAGAAGCAAGTGTTCTCCTTGGTAACATTTTAAAATCCAGCCCAGTTTCGTCACTGTTATATATTTGTTCATTAGACAAATTTTCGTCAGATATGATTTTTTTAAACTCGACGATAAATTCTGAAACGGCCTGAGCGTCACCAGAGAGTTTTTCTCCACATACGTCTAGTTGACGCACTTCATACCTCTTCTTCCACTTGTCGAGCCAGCCCACACTAGCGGCGAAGTTGTCATCTCCTTCCTGCAGCTGGTTTCTGAAAAACAAAACTTTTTCTTGCATGATTGGGCCAGAAATCGGAGCACCTTCTGTCTCTGTTGGGTGAAACACATGAACAATGCCCCACTTGTTTTTTCGAAGTCTGACTTCTTTATACTTCTTCGACTGAGAGCTCCGTGTGAGCGTTTCTGTGAAGAAAACTGTTCCAATTTAAGTCGGTTTCTTTGCCAGTCACCAACAGTAACTTCACCGACACCATATTCGAGAGGAAGTTTTTTATTGCTTCTCCTTTGTCAAGTCGTCTTAGTGCTTCTAATTTTAGATGCAAAGGCACAAATTTCCTCTTTTTGGTTACAGCACTCATCTTTGTAAGGTGTACAACGGAACACACAGTGAACAAACAAAACGACACACAACACTGTACAGAACAGGTACTGGGAAGTACATCAGCGAATGAACTCCCCAGTTTTGATCGGTAGCAGCCGGCAGCAGTCGGGGTATTTCTTTCCGTACTGACAACAGATGTTCGCGCAACAGGGCAGCGAGCTAATCGTCGGTGTTAATTGCATTGCTGTCTGCTTTGTCACTGAGCTGTACTCTATCTTTCGCAATGATGATCTCATTATATATGTCAGTAAAAAGAAGAAAGTAGATCGTTGCAACCTTTTCTTTAATTTCTTTTTATTTTTTAAAAGAGGCTCGGATTATTGGAAACTCGAACTATCGAGACTCTACTGTATCATATTCTGAAGACAGTGTAACCTAAGAAATCCTCAAGCCAAAGTTCACGCAACGCGATGGCTCCTGGTTGTGAGTTTCGAATTACTTAGACACCAGTGCGTACTGTAGCGCACTTCAATAAATTCGCGCCGGCGTGGAGTCCACGGCGTGGCCGGCGGGCAGAATTCGATTTGGGGAGGCGGCCATGAATTGGCGATGCCGGCTGCGCCGCGCAGCTTCAGGCTCCACGGTGCAGCCCTGCGCTGGGGGAATCCCCTACCAGTCAGACCGCACAGCCAGTTTTATTGCTCCAGCAAGTCCGCTGGCCGTGCCCCGTTTATCTCGCCCGCAAATGTATTTGGACAGCTGCGCATTCTGCGCCTCCTGCGAACCACCGCAGAGTCCCTGGTTCTGTATCGCTATCATCCTCTATGGGAGGAAACCAATGTCTGAATGTTTCCTTTTTCACCATTACTTACTATTGGTAACCCTTGTCTGGCCAGGTAAACAAGGTCATATTTGATATATCTAAAATGTTCCAGATTAGTCATAAATGTATAGTTTTCCAAAATTCCACATTACTAGAAATATTTTGTTGTTGTTATATATTTATGTTGTGTACATAGTTCCGCGTAGTCAGCGCATACACGACTTTCCCACTAGAGCGCGCCCTGCTAAGCGCAACAGCGCAGACAGCTCGTCCGTCTCCGCACTACGAGATGGCGCTGCCATAGAGATGGACCAAATTCTTGTTCCGCCGATCCGCATATTAATATCTAACGCAGCCAATGAGATTGCTGCTAACATAGAACATTTTCTCCTCACGGATCACACTCGTGCAGTGATACATGAACTCTCGAGGTCTTATAACGAGTGTACAGACCTCTGATTAGTCAGTCTGCATCAGTCTGTACCAGTCTATAGTCAAGTTTCAGTCTGTGCCCAATAAGATTACCATATATCTGTACATAGCCATGAAGATAAATGTATAGACACTTCTATCAAGTATCAGAGATATATGTGAGAATAAGGTTAACGTAACAATACCAAAGGAACTTCAGACTGTCAATTGCAAATAGCATCCAGAACCATGTTAAGTAAATTTTATGCGTGTTATTATTTTAATAAATGTTTGTGAAAATTAATCAAGTTGGTCACCATTAATCTGCTACTCTAAGCATGAAAGTGGCATTTCTATCGTTTGACCTAACTGCAGAAGATAAACACGCCACAATAAGACCACAAGACATATTGCTGACACTCGCCTACTTCGTTAGAGCGACAAGTCAAATAATCTGATGGTGTGTGTACCGAAGGTCTTACAGTATGCGCACCAAAATTTATTTTTGTTTTTCTCTTCCTTGTACAGATACTGAGTGGACTCGTTGAGAAATTAATATGGATTCGGTGAGTTAGTTTCTGATTAAATCCTCGTCTAAATGGATTGAAATTTCCCCAATGTCCTATCAAAACAGAAATATAATTCTACTGAAGCACACTACATGTCAGAAGTTGTTATACACTCATTATTGTTCAAGTTGATCTGTGTCAGACAGACATTCGAAGGCCACACAACGCTTGTCTCTGTAGTGAATACCCTCGGATAATATTGTAAAACTTGACAAGCATTACAGTGCTGTAGACTTCCAACCAGAGAGGTCGAGTAATCTTGAAGGACATGATACATTCCTGCTCGACCTTCCCATCTTGGACAACAGTGATAGATTAGACGTTTTACACTTTGCCCAAAAGCTGGTGCGTTGTGTTTTGTTGACACTCGCACATCGGTGAGACCGTCGGCGATGGTTCCAAGAGACTAGGGATTGTACCAGCGAGGAGTGTGGTCACGTGCTCTCCTCAGGTGAGAACAGGTTTAGTGTGAATAGTGACTCTGGACCTACCGTCATATGGCGAGAGATGGGGACACGCAATGTACCCTGAAAAATTGTCGAACATGACAGTTTGGTGGTCCACATATTATGGTGTGGTGCCTCATAACGTTGCATGGCAATAGTCACCTCCAAATCTTTGAACACGGTACACTAACTAGTTGTTACGTATTTTTCGTT
The DNA here is from genome assembly GCF_021461395.2 of Schistocerca americana. NCBI lineage: Eukaryota > Metazoa > Arthropoda > Insecta > Orthoptera > Acrididae > Schistocerca > Schistocerca americana. Next base: position 266,236,551 of record NC_060124.1, on the reverse strand, counting down.
ACTGGTAGAGTAAATTTTGGCCAAATATTTAATTGTTACGAAAAAGTGTGCGATGTAGTTAACAACGATCAGCCTCAGAAGAGATATATCACAGATGCGATAGTACAATGCTTGAGCCGTGGTAAAAATTGCTGTTTTGAAGAGCGCGCCGCACTGCGTAGTGTGAGGCAGTCGCCCTCCGTTTCTGGCGGTGGCGCCGCTGTGGCAATCGCAGCTTTGGTGTCTCCCTCTGGTGGGAAAGGGGAAAAGTTGCCTGTTCACGTGCACTTAAGGGGCGCTACGAGCTCGCCAGTCGGTGAGTCTGGGTCAGTCTCTCGTCCCCAGCTTGCTAGTCTGTCTCTAGTCCGCATTTGTTAGGCAGTTGGTGTCCGTCTGTTGTTCGGAGTGCTAGTTTGTCTGTCATTCGGATCAACCTCTAAGGCCGCCAAAATGAGAGTCTTTCCACTCCGCCAGTAAGAGAACTGAGCTAGTGGTCGCCCGGTCGGGGCTTAGTTCCTGCATTTGAGTCTGCGCGCTAGGCCGCCAGTCTGCTAGAGTTTGCTCAGCCAATGGTCATTGGCGGTTGGGTCGATCGGTTGGTCGGTCGCGCACTGAGACATAAGTTGACTTGTCCGTCTTGAGCGTCGGCGCATGTGAGGTCGCCACGTGAGTCCAGTGGGCCTCGGCGTATAGCGAGGGGTAGTGAATTCGCGGTCGACACGAGAGCAACAGGAGTCAACCCACGACATAAGTCTGGCCGGTGCGAGCTGCGACGCCGTGAGACGGGAGATCGGCGTGCCTTCTCGCGTCCGTTGAAGCGGCTGGCAGCGGACGGTTCGGAAGAGCGATTTGGGGGTGCTGCGCCAGGTCTTCTCGAGAAATCGCAGGTTATTGTAATTTAAGTGATTGGTGATATGTTGTGTGATCTACTCTTGTTAAATTCTACTTGTTTTCTTGGTCAGTCTCTCGTCCCCAGTTTCCTCGTCTGTCTCTCGTCCGCATTTGTTAGGCAGATAGTGTCTGTCTGTCGTTCGGAGCTGCCTCTGTCATGTTTGTCAGATTTGGTGTGTTAACGAATTTATTGCTTGGAGTCGGCCTAATACCTGAAGTATGTTTTGATCTTTGGAAACTTCGATATTATTGCCTATGATCTTGAAAGGCGGTATCTGTGTACTGTAGAGCATCTTAAAAACTGTTTGGCCAACATTGTAGAATTTAATATAAGATTGCATTTCATGGGCTTTTATTTAAATGATCATTTTAGTATATAAAGTTGCCACCCTTTCACCGTAAGACTTTTCTTAGAAGTTAAAATCAAGTGGCACCTTCGGTGGGTAATATTTTAATTGTTGGTGTTTTGTACCATTTCCATCCCTCCCACGGGGGATGCATAGTTTGTGTGCTTGTATAAATTGTTAAAACTCTTAGTTTAAAGTTATCTGGTGTGTTGCAGATTTGCACCAGTGTGGCCTTTCAGAGGCTGTTGTGAGCGGTCGTAACTACGGCCGTGTCAAAAGGGAGCGGCAAGGTTCTCTGCACGAAAGCTCATACAGTCAAAACTTTTTTCTTTCTGCCTCTGAATAAATTGTAACTTTGATATTTAGAGGGTGCTTTCTGATTGTAATTTTAAATCTGTTTATTTTAAAAATGCTTTTAGGTACTATTAAACCGAATAAAATTCCCATTTGTTAAAAGGAATTTGGTTACGATTTTATCAGTTACTCCCTGGCAACTACTTCTATGCTTACATAGTGTGATTAAATGTGTTAATGTTCTTGATAAATAGCTAGTAAATAAAATAAATTCCTAAGAATAATCTTTGAAAATAAATCACGGTTCAATGCTGTTATTAGTTTAACATACATCACGAAATTTATTAGTTCAACTTTCACAAGCTTTAGTGTCTAGCCACCGCCATTGCGATTTTGATGTCCTCTCGATGTATTAGGCCACTCTGGCTGTTGTACATCCTTATTCTTTGAAAGCATTGACCCTGAAAATACGCTAACGTGCATGCACGACGTGGAAAAATTATGAAATTGGACTTCACAGAACACTAATGAAAAGCTTGACTTTGTATATACGTAGTGGCAAAACGACATAACGCAATAAACAGTGGCTGTTTTGCTTCCAAGAAATGTGTACGCAGTCCTCATACACAGACCCAAATACTAAAACTCATAAGCCAGAATGGCTGCATCTATAAGAAAACTAACTTCTTATTCAATGATAATGATACATTACGCAGGGCAGTGACAAACAACTCTGTGCACTAAAAAACAAAAGAATTAATCAAGCGATAAACAAAAGAGGAAGAACGCGCTTCCCTACTTTTATTTAAAATTGTGAATAAAATTCACACATAATCTTTGCTGATGTTCGCTACACACATTCTGCGAATTAAATATAGACTCCCCTGTAAGATAGTTCGTTTTTTTACGACATGGCCCCCATACAAAATGGTCATTTCGTAACAACGTTTATGTATTTACAAGATTCGTTTCACGGTTCACGTTATTTTGGCACTACACTTATTTCCCACATGCGTCTTTTCGGTGGTCCATTAGCCATGACTTCATTTCTGGGGATGTTAGTGCATACCGCATCGAACAGTATGGGTAGTGTGGTTCTTGGACCTAGAGTATATTCGGTGAACTGAGTGGCCTTCCCGTTCTCGTTGCTTAAAACCCATCGATCACATGTGGGATGATGTGGGAAGAAGTACTGGAGCACGTCAACGTACGCCACTGACAGTACAGCAGTTGTCAACCGCCTTGGTGGAGGAATGAAACGCACTACCACGAAAAGTTTTTACGAACCTTGTGGTTAACACGGAAGCACGTTGCAGAGAGTGCATTGTCTTCGATGGTGATCACACCCTCAATAAGTAACCATGTCCTGCAACTTGTAATGTGCAGAGGGCCATCATAAATAGCGGCAGATTGAATGCAGTTATCGTCTTTATGTAAAAGTGTTATTTCTCTGCTTGTGACTGCGTATTTCTTTCATCTACCGTCTATACTATATTGTAGCCGTTCTGTTTATGGTCCAAGCTTCATCGAGCTACTGCGTTAGTTGGCAGTGATACATCATGTGAAAGCTATTTCGCTCCAAGATTTCGCCTCACTACCATACATTCGCAGTTACCTCGGAAACGGACCACAATTGGACCCATGTTTACTGCCTGGTTTGATGCGGCTCGTCACGGATTTCTCTCCTGTGCCACCATCTTCATCCCAGAAAAGCACTTTCAACCTATATCCTCAATTATTTGCTGGATGTCTTCTAATCTCTGTCTTCCTCTACAGTTTATACCCACCGAAGCACCCTCCAGCGAAATGGAAGTTAGTCTCTGAAGTCTTAATAGATATCCTATCCTTCCCCTTGTCAGTAATTTCAATATAATCTTTTCCTCTCCGATAATGTGCAGAACCTCCTTCTTCCTTATTTTGTCAGTCCACCTAATTTTCAACGTTCGTCTACAGCGCCATCTCAGATGCTCCGTTCCTCTTCTGTTCTGGTTTTCGAACAGTCCATGTTTCACTATCATACTGTGCTGTGCTCCAAATATGCTTTCTCAGATGTTGCTTGCTCAGATTAAGGCATGTGTTTGATACTAGTAGTCTTCACTTGGCCAGGAATGCGCTTTTTGTCACTGCTTTTGATGTCCTCTTTTCTTCGTCCATCATGAATTTTTTACTGCCTAGGTACCATCATCTACTTCGTGACGATTAATCCAATTGTTAAGTTTCTTTCTGTTCTCGTTGCTTCTCATCACGTGTTCCTTCGATTTACTCTCACTCCATATTCTGTACTCACCAGACTTTTCATTCCATGCAGCGGATTCTGCAATTCTTCTTCGCTTTCACTGGGGACAGCATGTCAACAGTGAATGTTATCATTGATATCCTTTCACCCTGAATTTTAATTCCAGACTTGAAACTTTTGTTACTTCCATCATTATTTCTTCGATGAACACATTAACAGTAAGAGTGAAATAGTACATCACTATATTACGCCCTTTTTAATCTGAGGAGTTCGTTCACGGTTTACTTCTCCTCTGGCTCTTTTACATTTTATATATTACCCGTCTCTCCCTTTATCTTACCCAAATTTTCCTCAGAATTTCGAACATCTTCCACCACGTGACATTGTCGAACACTTTTTCCAATTCGACAAATCCTATGAAGGTGTCATGATTTTTGTTTAGCCTTTCTTCCATTATAACATGGAAACTGAATCTCTCCTGCCTATACCTTTACTAAAGCATAATTAATCGTTACCTGACACATCCTCAATTTTCGTTCTCACTCTTCCGCGTATGATTCTCGTTGGCAGCTTGGGTGCATGAGCTGCTAAGCTGATTGTGCGATAATTCTCGTACTTGTCAGTACTTCAAGTCTTCGGAATAGTGTGGATGATATTTGTTCGTAAGTGAGATGGTATATATCTGTCTCATACACTCTGCACACGAACATGAATAGTAATTTTGTTGTCACTTTCCCAAATGATTTTAGAGATTCTGATGTTATGTTATCTACCCTTTCTGCCTTATTTCATCTTAAGTGTTCCAAATTACTTTTAAATTCTGATTGTAATAGTGATTCCCCTACTTTATCTACATCGATTCCCGTTTCTTACTTCTAACAGACATGTCGTCCCCCTCATAGAGGCATTCAATGCCTTTCTACCTATCGACTCTCTCCTCTACATTTAACATTGGAACTCGCATTGCGCACTTAATATTACCACACTTGCTTTTAATTTCTCCGAAGGATTTTTTATTTAACTTCTCTAAATGCTAAGTCATTCCTTCCGACAGTCACTTCTTTCTAGTTCTTCACATTTTTCATGCATCCCTAGCTTCCCTACACTTCCTATTTATTTGCTTGCTAAGCACCTTGTATTACGGGATTTCCCTGGACGTTTTTGCACCTCCTTCTTTCAACGATCAACTGAAGTATTTCTTTGCTACCCAGGGTTTCTTCACTTATACTAATGTATACTGTAAGTCAGAGCTTCCCAACGTGTGGTCCGCGGACCCCTTAGGGGTCCGCCGGCTCTTTCTAGGGGGTCCGCGGCCACCCTACACCAAATCGTAAAATAATGAGTAGAATTATTGAATAAAAACGTGAAAATCAAATTCATCAGTATTCTTTTTCGTGTGAAAAAAAAGTGAACTTTTACTTCAGGTCGTATTCCCAAGCAGCCTTTGCTGTTCCTAAGTGATAACGCATAGACAGTTTAGTGCCGGAGAATGCGGCTTCTCTGATCGACTGTTTCGCAACAATACGGGGGTCGTTTGTGCGCTGGCTCACGGCGGTAGATGCGTTGAAACCTTATATGCGTGGGCGGAGCGAGCTTTGTCGACCAATCATAGCACTCGCTGGCACGTATGCGGCCCCAGGCATCATTAAATGTTAAACTTGCCTTGTCAGTACACTACCTATTACATAAGTCGAATTTTGACCTTCAAGTTGTTTTCATTCATCTCTAAACTAAAGACTGTTGATACTTCAGGGGTAGGGGGGGGGGGGGAGAGGGGGGTCATTGGGAACAGACTAGGGCTCCGCAATGGATTTTCGACTAAAGAAGGAGTCCACCAGCTGAAAACGTTGGTAAGCCCTGCTGTAGGTTATTTTATTTGTCCATCCATTCATCATCAGTGACCAATCCTCAAAGAAAAACGTTTCTTGTTCTCGTATCAGAAAGCGTTCACAACGAAGAGACGAGATATAGGAATAAGTAGTAATTACTAGGCACTGAAGAGGCAAGGCATTCATATTTTGCAGCGGATGGACATTTGTACGTCGCTCGGACAGATATTGTCCGTTAGACAGCTTCGTAACTCAAACAGCACGATATTACGTTTGAGTACGAGTTGTTGGAGACATTCTTACTAATTGTTTAAGTTCCGTCGTACATCATATACAGATGAGTCAAAATATTTTTGATAAACTGCCCATTGGTGTGTTGGTTCGCGTTTGCCCCCCCCCCCCCCCCCCCCATACAACAGTCATTGTACGTGTCATGGATTCGACAAAGTTGAGCAGTTTGCAGCCCCTTCTACCTCCTTGGTTGGTTCGTTTGTCAGAGTGTTTGTGGCGCCTCCACATGATGTGCCGCAAGCTACATTACATTAGATTAAGTTAAGACTTGTTCCATAGATCATGAATTGGATACTTCGTAATGATGTGGAACGTGTCAGTTTATCATTACAGAATGTAATTTTCACTTTTTCAGTTACTAATTCATTTTAAAAATTGATGTTTCGAGTAGAAGAAGTTGTCATTCGGAAATTCTTTTAGTTTGTTTTTAAATGTTGGTTATCTGTCAGAATTTGAATGCTGTTTGGCAATGGCCAAAGGTTTTTGTGGCACCATAATTCACCCTTTTCTGTGACGTAGAGAGTTGTGACAACGACCAGAGCAGTTGGCGGTCGTGTGTTGAATGTGGCTTTCCCTTGAGTAATAGCGCGGACGGCTTTGCGACTGCTAGAGGCCTGTGTGTTTCGAAGCTAGGCCGGTGAGCAATGTTTGTACATGGCGTTCTGGATTTATGTTAGCCGAGGTTTGAGGAACCCACAATGCGTTGGTGACATTGTGGTGCTAAATAATTGTCGGTTTCTTATTTTCCTTTTTACTCTCGTAGCCTGTGACCATGAGTCTATGTCTAGTTAGTCTCTAGAGCTAAGATATAGTACTGTGGCTCTTTTCTTCCGCGATCTCCAGAAACTGGTGAGAACTATTGTGATTATTGTATCATGGTTACATTACAAATCCGAGTAACGTATTATTCTCCTGTCAAATTTTGAACAGAGCCGTAACTTCAAGTTGGTCGTGTTTTGTTAGGATTTAAATCAGTAGCTACTACGTGTGTCAGGTACTAGTAATTCGGCCTTCGTTTAACGTATAAGTACTTCCCGTCTCTGGAGAAAACGGTCTCATGAGTGTGTTTCGAGGGATTGTAGACCGCGTATGTATACAGGATTTTGTCAGAAATAGCCTAACTTAGTTGATGTCTGATTAATTCGGCCCAGAGGAACTGTTTTTACTTCGCAATTGCGTCGATGAGGAAGACGTGATTCCACCTATTCACTAGAGTATGTAAACCACACAGATTTCCGTTACTAATCAAGTGAACACCTCACCATAAGCCTATCCATATGTTCACTTATCCCTGTAATCTACAACAACCTAGTTAATAATCGTGGAAGTGTGGTAACATGACTAAATACGATGTAAAGATAGTCTGCAAGTTTTGATAGTTGTTGCATTCAGTTTTGCCCTCACCGTGAAGCTTAGACCAATAGCGAACAAGCAGATTTAATTCCACTTGTTGGTGCCCTAGAACGAATGGCGGACGCCGTGATATACGCGCGCAACCGTATCAAACATTAAAATACGCGAACTCATTTTGGTAATAACACTGCGTACAAGTTTTAAACACATTCCTTCAAGAGGCACACAAAAAATATCATCCAACTGCAGCAGCATTAATTTAATAGAAGGAGATAACTCAAGTAAAGGAGAAATACTTGTTACTAATGGTGGGCCAACAAAGCTACACTGATAGTTAATAGTTCACGTCCAAAATTTTATTCACTTAGCAAAATTTAAGGAAAGAAAATACTTTTATAATGAAAAAAGCAATTTACAGTTCGAATTCCTGAATTCTGTTAGTCCTGAACTGGGAGGAGCGCACAACAATGCAGCTTACTTGTTCGTCGTTGGAGAGGCGTAGCGGCATTTTGAGACGACGGCGGCGGCTTGCAACGTTGCAGATGAAGTTCTTACAGCAACTCCGTTCGTCGTAGTTCCACTGCGAAATATGTTGGTAGAGTCTGTTGCCGGTTATGCTGTGAAGTCGTCTTCAATGGCGTTTAACTGGCCACCAGCTGAATAGACGTCATTGTTGGTGATAATTCACAGGATTTTCGTGTGTACTTTTGTTACATATAGTTCTCGTTCCAGTACCTTAAACGCTATTTATGATAATTCTCATCCGCTATCCAACTGTTAGTCACGTTTCTGCATGACTATCTGAATCGCAAACCGTCAGTAAAACCACTCTTCTGCTTGAGGGATTGCAGGACATTCTCACATCAGATTCGGTGTTATGCCACTTCATGTTCTTAGGGAAGAAGATCTTTATTACGATTTGACTTCATGTATCATGATGAAATGGTGGGCAGTAGTTAATGCTCTTGATTGCAAGCTCTAGGGAAGGAATAACAGCAAGCTTTAGGGTGCCGATTTCGAAGAATGCAGTAAAAGCGTACGGCGTCTGTGAGCGGAGGGAAGGGTGTTTTTTTCTGCGGGACCTGGGTGAAAACAATTCCGGACGGCAGAGTTCCACGGTCTCATTGTACAGACATGTTGGTTGGCACCGGTCAGTTGGAATCTGCGTCCAGGTAGACTGACTAGTCGCCGCTGCAATGCCCAGTGCATTGTGGACCACCAATAAAGCAGAGGATGGGCCCTTGTTAGGCAGGAAGCCGACGAGTCAATTGTGAGCGTTCTGAGAAATTCCATGGGACAGGTCACTGGCGCCCAGACGTCCAGACTCTGTTACAGAACATATTTGTGAAAGCACGTAGCTTTTAGCGAGTTTATGGCCGTTCTTTGGAAACTTGGAAATGAACAGGGGAGATAACAAGCTTTTTATGGAGGGGTGGGGTTCCATCCTGGTCATGTTGTTAGCAAAAGACACGGCGTAAATGCGTGGGAAAGAGGCGGCGAAGCCGAATCCATTTTCCTTTTCTCCCAATTAACTTTAAAGTCTCTGATTGGTGAAATCGGCGTATGCAGAGCAAGGGGCGCTCTCCGAGCTTCAAATGCCATGCTCCAGCTCGTGATTGGCTTGTGCTAAAGTGGGGGAAATCGAAGATGTAATTGGGCTTTTGCTGTCGAGCTGAGGAGGAAAGCGGAGAGAAAGAGAAGATCACTTTTGTACTGGAGCTTCGCTAGTAGTGAACTGCAGGTCTCTACCTTATCGGTGAGACTTTTGTCCGTCACTAGTGTGCCACTTAGAGCCTGTGCTATTCACCTTCTGAACCGTTAGAGGTACTGCTCCTAGCATCACGCACACACTGAGTGATGGGGGTGTCTAAAAATTTGATGTATTCCGTCGAGAATGGTCGTGGAATGGAGCAAAATTGGTTTTCCAGACCAGCAAACGGGTCCACCTGCGCACTGGAATCCACTGAGGTTTCAGTGGCTCGTAGGGAAGTACCTGGGTCCCATATTAACCGAACGCGTGACCGTGCCATTAATAACAGATTGCAGCCGTCCATCACTTCAGTCGCTGAACGCATCGTGGTGCCGCCCTAACCAGCAGGAGGGTAAAGTATTTGCTGCTACGGCGTAGGGCTCCAATATATGTTTCTCAGCACCCTGTTCTTTCAAACCATATTTTTCTTTTTTCGGAATAGTAGAGTAGAGATGCGTGAGAGTGGCGTAGTTTTTGTGCCATAACCCGGATTCACGTGTATGATATCAGATAAAGGGATTAGTGATCCCGTTAGTGTCGTGTGTCGATCTCCAGTTGATCACTTTGTCCACCATAGACCCCATATTAGTGAAAGCGTTTGTCAAATAAAAATGTTTGAGTGACGTGGGATGTTAAGGATGAATAAATGTATTGCCATTTAGTTCACAACATATCCTTGCGTTCTGATTAACAGTACCTTGCCATTTTTATTAAAGTCTAGATTATAAAAGAGGGTAGCAAGCTTGCGCGCTTCATCCTCAATTCTGATTATGTACAGCGTCACAGTACCTTGCCATTTTTGTTAAAGTCTAAAGAGAGTAGCAAGCTTGTCCACTTCACCACAATTCTGATTACGTTAAGTGTGACTGTTATAGCTTTAAAATTTCGGCTGCTCATTAAGGAGACAAATATGTTACACAATAATTTTATGGAGCTTTAGCTCTCTTGATGGGGTTAGATATAAAAGTAGGTATACCCACGTGGCGGCATTACTTATAATGTCTACTCGCAAATGCATTGTTAGTTCACGTTGAGAAAGAGCTCATAATGATTACTTCAACTTTTATTACATACTGTGACGGTAATCTCAATCGTCAGACGTTAAGTTCCACGCTTCACTGCCTGGTAAGTTTTGTATCTCAGATCAATTACGTGCGTCTCGCCATTTTGTCGTGAGCACACTCACTGATTCTCCTGCACTTTACATCACTGCTCCACTGTGCTTTCGATATTGCTCTCTGTGCTTTCATGTCTACGCTTTACATCGTAGTTCTTCACATCTTAGTCAACATTAAAAATACAGATAAAATAAACAAATGAATTTAAAGCCTTCCCGTATTCAATCTATAATAAGAAAACATATTTATCCATTAAATAACAAGAAATAAATGGAATGAAATTTTCACTCTACAGCGGAGTGTGCTCTGATATGAAACTTCCTGGCAGATTAAAACTGTGTGCCGGACTGAGACTCGAACTCGGGACCTTTGCCTTTCGCGGGCAAGTGCTCTATCAACATCCTAGAAACATCCCGCAGGCTAAGCCATGTCTCCGCAATATCCTTACTTCCTGGAGTGCCGGTTCAGCAAGGGTCGCAGGAGAGCTTCTGTGAAGTTTGGAGGGTAGGAGACGAGGTACTGGGGGATTTAAAGCTGTGAGGACGGGGCGTGAGTCGTGCTTGGGTAGCTCAGTTGGCGCCGGCACGGTAGCTCAGCTTGTTCGGCCAGAGGGTTGAGCTACGCTCTGTAATAAAAAACTGAGTGAACAGATCAACAACGAACTAAGACGGGTGTCTTACGACGTCCGCCCCTAGCTGATGTAACGAGCGAAACCGAACAAAATGAGATTTAAAAAAAAAAAAATTGGTAGAGCACTTGCCCGCGAAAGGCAAAGGTCCCGAGTTCGAGTCTCGGTCCGGCACACTTTTTTAATCTGCCAGAAAGTTCCATGAAATAAACGGCAGCTACGTTTTAACATTATCACAAAACACAACTTCTTTACACCATCAAAGATCTCAATGCTTCGTCTAGGAAAGCAAACGAAGTGACAGAAGGAAAAAGTAAATTTACGTATCACTAATGACTATATCTTTGTACCTTATGCTTTTTATGTGTGTGTCGCTTGTACTAAGAATTCTACGTTTCACATGTTTCTATCCAAGTATCCTACCCAATTTAATACTGATATTTTAAAAACACGCACGGAGCAGGCATTTCAAAATGGAGCTTCTATCGGTGAGTTATTATTTGGAGCCCGGCTCTTATGTTAAGCACTCTGGTTCTTCAGTTTCTCATCCTGTTGTAAGTTGGTAAATTGTAATTACTATTTCGCTATTCAAATTCTGTGTACTGTGGGAACTGTTAGTCACAGTAATTTACTATTTAGCTACAAGCTGTCATTACTCTTCTTTAGTCTTATTGAAATGAATTCACAATATACATAAGTGACCTTGTGGATAACATCGGAAGTTCACTGAGACTTTTTGCCGATGATGCTGTTGTACATCGAGAGGTTGTAACAATGGAAAAATTGTACTGAAATGCAGGCGGATCTGCATCGAATTGACGCATGGTGCAGGGAATGGCATTTGAATCTCAATGCAGACAAGTGTAATGTGCTGCGAATACATAGAAAGAAAGATCCCTTATCATTTAGCTACAATATAGCAAGTCAGCTACTGGAAGCAGTTAATTCCATAAATTATCTGGGAGTAGGCATTAGGAGTGATTTAAAATGGAATGATCATATAAAATTGATCGTCGATAAAGCAGATGCCAGACTGAGATTCATTGGAAGAATCCTAAGGCAATGCAATCCAAAAACAAAGGCAGTAGGCTACAGTACACTTGTTCGCCCACTGCTTGAATACTGCTCACCAGTGTGGGATCCGTACCAGATAAGGTTGATAGAAGAGATACAGAAGATCCAACGGAGAGCAGCGCGCTTCGTTACAGGATCATTTAGTAATCGCGAAAGCGTTACGGAGATGATAGATAAACTCCAGTGGAAGACTCTGCAGGAGAGACGCTCAGTAGCTCGGTACGGGCTTTTGTTGAAGTTTCGAGAACATACCTTCACCAAGGACTCAAGCAGTATACTGCTCCCTCCTACGTATATCTCGCGAAGACACCATGAGGATAAAATCAGAGATATTAGAGCCCACAGAGAGGCGTACCGACATTCTTCCTTTCCACGAAGAATACGAGACTGGAATGGAAGGGAGAAACGATAGAGATACTGAAAGTACCCTTCGCCACACACCGTCAGGTGGCTTGCGGAGTATGTATGTAGATGTAGATGTACTTCGTTTTCACCCCCCCCACCCCCAACCATTACCGCGCCTATATCGCTGTATCCCCCCCTCCACCTCCTCACCCTCCATAATCCCCCCCCCCCCCCCCCAACCTGGATGATAAACTTCTCAGTTACGTCTACCCTTCCTACCAACTGTAGCCTGGCCTCGTTTATCCCCTCCCTCCCCCACTGCTGTGTGCCCCCTTCCCCTCACAACTCGGATATCCTTAATCAATGTATACTTTAAATCTGATGGCAAATTCAAGGGTCAGTATTCTAAGTTTCAGCCAAATCCACCCATCGCGTTGCTGCATACTTAAAACTAAATACAAAAAATTCCATTACTTTAAAAATATGATCCAACTGCTTTACCTTTGAGTTACAGCATAAATTCATTACTCTTCTACAACTGCCATGGACAATGGCCAATATTTGTTAACGATCAGTATCACTTCAGTTGCATGTAGATGTATTTCCATGACGTTTGATGTTAATAGAAATTGTTATTCATTTTCTACCTGAAAAGACACCTTTCACAAAATAGTGGATTAAGATAAGAGAATATGACTACACATTTGTATGAATTAATTGATTGAATTATGCACAGTGTCCAGGAGGAACTGTGAACATTCAGTATACGACAGGAACGATAGTTCAAAGCAATAAAGTTTAATAAACATGGGCTCTAAAGTGCGTACCTTTAGAGCTATGAGCACTTGTTCATTTTCGCTACTTTGAAGCACAACTCTTCTACTAATCAAGGGCTGTCCGCCGCTGCCGGCCAGGATGGCCGAGCGGTTGTAGGCACTACAGCCTGGAACCGCGCGACCACTACGGCACTCCGGCATGGATGTGTGTGATGTCCTTAGTTAGGTTTAGGTAGATCTAAGTTCTAGGGGACTGATACCTCAGAAGTTAAGTCCCGTAGTGCTCAGAGCCACTTTTATGTCCTCCGCCGGTAGCTGAATGCTCAGCGTGACGGACTGTTAAATGTCTGGGCTCGGGTTCGATTCCTGGCTGGGTAGGGGAATTTTCTCCGCCCAGGGACTGGGTGTTGTACTGTCCTCATCATCATCCTATCATCCTCGCCGACTGCAGGTCACCGAAGTGGCATCAACTTGAAAGACCGGTACCCGGCGAACGGTCTGCCTAACGGGGCGCCCTAGGCCATACGATAAAAAAAAAATCATGTGCTCATAGCTATAAGGATATGTACTTTCGAGGACATGTTTACAGTTGTTTTTGTTTCGAATAATCATCCCTGTCCTCCGTGAATATTGACCTTTACTCCTGGGACAACCTTTATTTGGGAAAAACCTGGATATTATCCAGCAGAACACGCAGGAGTCATGAGCAACAGCGGTCCCGACGCACGCCACTGACATACTCCAGAAGCTACCTTCTGGTTCCAAAATTCAAGTTTCGTGTTAAGCCTTCGAAAATACGGGGAGAGCACGGCAGATTAATTCAGGATACGAGGCGCAGCCCTGCGGTGCCGTTGTGCCCGCCCCACTCGACCGGCGTCAGTTCTTGTCGCCGGTGCGTGTCGCCGTGTCAGGGAATCCGTGTGTGATTGATGAGTGTCCCTGCGGCCGCCGGCTTTCCCCGCCGCAAGGCGCCACCGTCACCTGCCACGGCCGGCACTCCGGCCGCGATTAATGGCCGTGTCGCGCCGACCAGCTGGTTGTCTATGGACGAGGCGCAGTTGATCTATCACGTCTTGACGCGCACGCCTCCCGACAGCCATAAACTTAATGGCCTCCGCCGCTCGGTTATTCGATGAAACTGGAACACAATGTAGTGCAATGTACCCGCACCGTTTCCGCCATACCTGTTCTCAAGCCCGGAACATAAAATTATGACTGAGGCTGGTGATACGGCGCGCGCCGATAACCTGTGACCTTGTTCAGAGCGCGCACTGTAATCGATTATAGTTCGCTGTCCTGGTGCGGGTGGCGCTCCGGTGGCGATTTGCTATGACGTCGCTGGCGTGTGTTTGCAGTGGCCGGCGGAAAGCGAAAGGGTAGGTGTTTTTCCGGGTATTGCACGGAACGTGAAGTTCGCTCTGCCTGACCTGCTGGTGACTAGCGCTAAGGTTGTTGTGCCTCGAAATATGAGCAGAGGCGACTCGCCGCTGTGCTGGCCATTAATTGGAGTTGGCGTACTTGTTCTTCCTACCTGTCTGATGTGGAGGTCCGGCTGGGTCCTGTGATATTCCGGCCCGGAGACAGCTAGTTGCTGAAATTTGGAGTCGCCTGCCAGGTTAGGGTGTGGGCTCGGTCGGCTCTTCAGATTTTCCCCTGGAAGCTCCAGCAGCGGTTTCTGAACTTTTCTGATGTGGGGCGGTGTTATTGGAACTTTTTTCTGTGTGTGTGGCTCGTTACGAAATTTGTTGGTACTAATTTATTTGCTCAACTGGAGTCCTGCCTGGAGTTGAGTTCATGTATGGTACATTTGGCAGTCCATGTGTTAGGTAAAGTCTGCCTAAGAAGGGCGGTTTTGTACAGTATATACGTAGTGAATTACTGCTGCTTGGTATATGTGGTCTTCTGGGACCTGAACAACACGATCTACTCAATTTGGTTGTGTAACACCATTTAGTGGTATGTTCTGTATTTTTTTTTTACTGTATTATTATTAACTTGGTAGAGTAGACGCATTTGGTGTCGTTAAGGCACTTCTAAGACGGTGGTTTGACTATTCATGTGCGCTTGGATTTTATTGTTTCGTTTTAGGAAGCGACAATTGTTTGGTTCAAATGGCTCTGAGCACTACGGGACTTAACTTCTGAGGTCATCAGTCCCCTAGAACTTTTTTTTTTTTTTTTTTTGGTCATCAGTCTACTCTACTGACTGGTTTGATGCGGCCCGCCACGAATTCCTTTCCTGTGCTAACCTCTTCATCTCAGAGTAGCACTTGCAACCTACGTCCTCAATTATTTGCTTGACGTATTCCAATCTCTGTCTTCCTCTACAGTTTTTGCTCCCTCTAGTACCATGGAAGTCATTCCCTCATGTCTTAGCAGATGTCCTATCATCCTGTCCCTTCTGCTTATCAGTGTTTTCCACATATTCCTTTCCTCTCCGATTCTGCGTAGAACCTCCTCATTCCTTACCTTATCAGTCCACCTAATTTTCAAAATTGGTCTATAGCACCACATCTCAAATGCTTCGATTCTCTTCTGTTCCGGTTTTCCCACAGTCCATGTTTCGCCCGCATCTCGTGGTCGTGCGGTAGCGTTCTCGCTTCCCACGCCCGGGTTCCCGGGTTCGATTCCCGACGGGGTCAGGGATTTTCTCTGCCTCGTGATGGCTGGGTGTTGTGTGCTGTCCTTAGGTTAGTTAGGTTTAAGTAGTTCTAAGTTCTAGGGGACTTATGACCACAGCAATTGAGTCCCATAGTGCTCAGAGCCATTTGAACCAGTCCATGTTTCACTACCATACAATGCTGTACTCCAGACGTACATCCTCAGAAATTTCTTCCTCAAATTAAGGCCGGTATTTGATATTAGTAGACTTCTCTTGGCCAGAAATGCCTTTTTTGCCATAGCGAGTCTGCTTTTGATGCCCTCTTTGCTCCGTCCGTCATTGGTTATTTTACTGCCTAGGTAGCAGAATTCCTTAACTTCATTGACTTCGTGACCATCAATCCTGATGTTCAGTTTCTCGCTGTTCTCATTTCTACTACTTCTCATTACCTTCGTCTTTCTCCTATTTACTCTCAAACCATACTGTGTACTCATTAGACTGTTCATTCCGTTCAGCAGATCATTTAATTCTTATTCACTTTCACTCAGGATAGCAATGTCATCAGCGAATCGTATCATTGATATCCTTTCACCTTGTATTTTAATTCCACTACTGAAACCTTTCTTTTATTTCCATCATTGCTTCTTCGACGTACAGATTGAAGAGTAGGGGCGAAAGGCTACATCCTTGTCTTACACCCTTCTTAATACGAGCACTTCGTTCTTGATCGTCCACTCTTATTATTCCCTCTTGGTTGTTGTACATATTGTATATGACCCGTCTCTCCCTATAGCTTACCCCTACTTTTTTCAGAATCTCGAACAGCTTGCACCATTTTATATTGTCGAACGCTTTTTCCAGGTCGACAAATCCTATGAAAGTGTCTTGATTTTTCTTTAGCTTTGCTTCCATTATTAGCCGTAACGTCAGAATTGCCTCTCGTCCCTTTACCTTTCCTAAAGCCAAACTGATCGTCACCTAGCGCATTCTCAATTTTCTTTTCCATTCTTCTGTATATTATTCTTGTAAGCAGCTTGGTTGCATGAGCTGTTAAGCTGATTGTGCGGTAATCCTGCACTTGTCAGCTCTTGCCGTCTTCGGAATTGTGTGGATGATGCTTTTCCGAAAGTCAGATGGTATACCGCCAGACTCATATATTGTACACACCAATGTGAATAGTCGTTTAGTTGCCACTTCCCCAATGATTTTAGAAATTCTGATGGAATGTTATCTATCCCATCTGCCTTATTAGACCGTATGTCCTCCAAAGCTCTTTTACATTCCGATTCTAATACTGGATCCCCTATCTCTTCTAAATCGACTCCTGTTTCTTCTTCTATCACATCAGACAAATCTTCACCCTCATAGAGGCTTTCAATGTATTCTATCCACCTATCTGCTCTCTCCTCTGCATTTAACAGTGGAATTCCCTTTGCACTCCTAATGTTACCACCGTTGCTTTTAATGTCACCAAAGGTTGTTTTGACTTTCCTGTATGCTGAGTCTGTCCTTCCGACAATCATATCTTTTTCGATGTCTTCACATTTTTCCTGCAGCCATTTCGTCTGAGCTTCCTGCACTTCCTATTTATTTCATTCCTCAGCGACTTGTATTTCTGTATTCCTGATTTTCCCGGAACATGTTAGTACTTCCTCCTTTCATCAATCAACTGAAGTATTTCTTCTGTTACCCATCGTTTTTTCGCAGCTACCTTCTTTGTACCCATGTTTTCCTTCCCAACTTCTGCGATGGCCCTTTTTAGAGATGTCCATTCCTCTTCAACTGTAATGCCTACTGCGCTATTCCTTATTGCTGTATCAAACGTGTCTCGTCATTCCTTAGTTCTTCCGTATCCCACTTCTTTGCGTATTGATTCTTCCTGACTAATGTCTTGAACTTCAGCCTACTCTTCATCACTACTATATTGTGATTTGAGTCTATATCTGCTCCTGGGTACGCCTTACAATCCAGTATCTGATTTCGGAATCTCTGTGTGGCCATGACGTAATCTAATTGAAATCTTCCCGTATATCCCGCCCTTTTCCAAGCATACCTCCTTCTCTGGTGATTGTTGAACAGAGTATTCGCTATTACTAGCTGAAACTTGTTACAGAACTCAATTAGTCTTTCTCCTCTTTCATTCCTTGTCCCAAGCCCATTTTCTCTTGTAACCTTCTACTCCTTCCCCTAAAACTGCATTCCAGTCGCCCATGACTATTAGATTTTCGTCCCCCTTTACATACTGAATTACGCTTTCAATGTCCTCATACACTTTCTCTATCTGTTCATCTTCAGCTTGCGACGTCGGCATGTATACCTATCGTTGTTGGTGTTGGTCTGCTGTCGATTCTGATTAGAACAACTCGGTCACTGTACTGTTCACAGTAACACACCCTCTGCCCTACCTTCCTATTCATAACGAATCCTACACCGGTTATACCATTTTCTGCTGCTGTTGATATTGCCCGATACTCATCTGACCAGAAATCCTTGTCTTCCTTCCACTTCACTTCACTGACCCCTACTATATCTAGATTGAGCCTTTGCATTTCCCATTTCTGATTTTCTAGTTTCCCTACCACGTTCAAGCTTCTGACATTCCACGCCCCGACTCGTAGAACGTTATCCTTTCGTTGATTATTCAATCTTTTTCTCATGGTAACCTCCCCCTTGGCAGTCCCATCCCGGAGATCCGAATGGGGGACTATTCCGGAATCTTTTGCGAATGGAGAGATCATCATGACACTTCTTCAAATACAGGCCACATGTCCTGTGGATACACGTTACGTGTCTTTAATGCAGTGGTTTCCATTGCCTTCTGCATCCTCATGTCGTTGATCATTGTTGATTCTTCCGCCCTTAGGGGCAATTTCCCACCCCTAGGACAAGTGAGTGCCCTGAACCTCTATCCGCTCCTCCGCCCTCTTTGACAAGGACGTTGGCAGAATGAGGCTGACTTTTTATGCCGGAAGTCTTCGGCCGCCAATGCTTATTATTTACCAATATTTAGGCAGTGGCGGGGATCGAACCTGGGACCAAAGACGCTACCCCTAAACCACGGCAGCAATCCTAGGACTTAGAACTACTTAAAACTAAGTAACCTAAGGACATCACAAACATCCATGCCCGAGGCAGGATTCGAACCAGCGACCGTAGCGGTCGGGCGGTTCCAGACTGTAGCGCCTAGAACCGCTCGGCCACTCCAGCCGGCAATTGTTGGAAATTTGTGTGTATTGGCCTCCGGCACTTAATAAAGAGCGCCCGAGTTAACGGCGCTGTGGTTATCATGTGCTGTAGGGAGGTTATAATGTATTTTTGAACGTTATCTTGTGTTGATATTATCTGTCGTGTGTTACAGAACATAAGCAAGGTGCGTAGGTGACGGGCAGTTGTGGGAGGCATGTCGGGGAGCTCTCAGCGGTTTATTTCGGGGACCGTTTCTAGTGGGATGGCTCCGAAGTGTTGAGAGATCGCCCTTTGGTTGTATCAAATTATTATTTTGTTATTATATTTGTTATGTGTTGTTGTGTGGTTATGTGTTGCGTTTCTTTCATTTTATGGTGCCAGGGGCCATTATCTTTCTCAGAGTTTTTTATATGAATCATTTTAAATTGTAATGCCAAGTTAACTTAATATTGGATTTTGTCTGTTGGATAAACTCTAAAAGCACTATAGTAAAAGGTTCTTGATTTCTTGGTGGCATGCTGCCGTTATAGTTTTTAAAGCTCACTCTTTAACCATTTGTTAAGTTTTGTAAGTTATATGAATTTATTGTTATTTAAAAGTGTTTAGTATTGGCAATTTAATAAATTGTGTACAGAGTCTGCTGTTTGGCTAATATTGGGTGGAACTCATTGGATAGTCGTCCTATAAGAATACGCGCTTCAGCTAGTAGAGTATTAAACCACACAGAAAGCTTTGTTCCCTCTGGCCCCAGCACCTAATAAGGTCCTTCATAGAGTTACCGGTAGAAATGACCAACCATCACACAGGGCGGAGATGAGTTTTGTTTCCAGACGACAGAGAGAGAGAAGAGTTAACACCAAAAAGAAGTAATGCAAGCTTAGAGTGACGTGATACAATTAAGCCGTCCCCATCTCCTGCACCACTGCCAGGCTGCTCTTAACAACCAGCAGTCTCGACGAAACGTTGGGTCACAAACACAGAGATTACATTAGACAGAACGAGTCTTAGACCTAAAAATCCAGGGAATATGTTTCAGTAGACTCGCTCTAAGAAGTAATGCATGGTTCGTGCGTATGAGGATGATTTCCACACCCTTAATTTCGTCTCACAATATTTCTTCACACTCAGAGATTCTGTGGTGCTGCTAGGATAATTTGTACCCAAGGCAAACTTCCACCTACGCAACGCCCATCCACCCTCCCACCCGCGAATATCGCCAATTTGTTTCTGTAATCCTCGTCACAGCTAACACATGGCCTGAAATTGGAAAGCTTCTAACAATAGACTAACGCCTTTTTCATTTTTTCGTTGATGATCACTGAAAATCTGTTACAAACAAAACAATATGTTACGTTTCAGTTGCGTTTGCTCACTAATCAATGAGAGTGCTCCATTTAGCAGCTGGGAACAAGAAAAGTGCTTCCCTATAAGAAAGGGGTGTGCCTCAGGGAACTGTTTCTCAACACAATCGTCCAAACAAGTTCGTCATTCCTTACATACATCTCCACCTCCATTCCAGGTTCAAAGTACTCCGCTTCATTCTATTCCTCTCCCTATGCTTAGTATTTCCCACCTTCACTCTTAATACAACCTCTCCGCAGTTTACACCCAACACAAAACAGGATCCCCATGCTTGCGGTGTGTAGACCACTCGACATGGCTGTCTTGCGCTAATTATGCGAATGTTGAGATTATTAACAACTAACATGTAAAATACTGAAGATGTGATGGGAACAGTTATCAATCTTCAAAGGACTCTTCTCTGGTTATCAACATCCAGGCAGATTAAAACTGACCACCTGACGGGGACTCGAAATTTCAGCCTTTGCTATTGCTCTTCCTATCCTTCATGACTGAAGACCCTCTCTCATAGCTTTACTTCTGCTAGTATATGACCAGTAGAACTTACGTCAAGTGCTACTGCCTGAAGCGGAACTTCCACAAAGCCCGGGAAGATGTAGCAACGGAAATATTCCTGTTTCATTGTCATTTGTCCACTTCCTTAAATGACTATGTATTGTATTAAATTCAAAATGACGCAGGGAATGACAAATAAGAGCCCCCCCCCCTACTGGATGCCAAAATGAAACAAATTCACGAAACTGATATGAAGTGTAACATATTAGTTAAAAGGTTAAAATCTGGAGCATGTACCCTTTTCTATTCTGTTATTGACACAAAATAACTTCCCAGGAGGTTTGGTTGGACAGAGATATAACTCAATAACTGGGCAAGAAAGAGAGGCCACTGTCTCTGTCATCACTTGATAGGCACAGTTTTGTTTGAAGGCGAGTGCAAGGTGTGAGTGCAGTGTTGTGATTCATTCGAAGTGGTAGGGCGACACCTGTACTCATTCGACACATCTGGATATGCATCCAAATTATTATAGTAAGAAGTCAACTAGCAAATGTGTTATCAGTCTAACGAGAGGTGAGGTGAATGGGCCACAGAGCGTGGTGTTTGTTGTCTTAGATAGAAAATGTATGAGTATACGTACTGTAGTATCCGGCCACTCGTCTGGTTCCATACCTCCCTGAAATACATCGGCGGCTGGAGGGTTGCCTAACGCCTAGGCGTCCCATGCCGAGGACAGGAACATACGGAATGTGGTCGTACAAACAGCACCGTGTAGACGCCAGACCACAACAGCAACATTTCCCGCTGTGTGCTCGCAGGACAACAGCAACAAAAACATTCCTCTGTGTACTGGCGAGACTCCAGTGGGGCCCGCGAGAGGCGCCATCATCGTCTGTCAGCAGCGCACAGCCGACTGCAGCGCTGCAACTAAGTGAACTATCTTTCGTCCGCATGTCACGTGACCTGCACGGAAATTCATCCGTCGGATTAAATAAGGCACAGCGCGGTCAGAGTTAACCACGCTCACACTCCTGGCTCAGAGCCAGCTGTTGCCTTGCTTGCAGCCCACCAATCGGCAGCGATCTTCGATTGGACGTCAACGCAGTGGAGAGCAGGACTCTAGCCATATCACCTGTGAAGATAATGGCCGCAACACCTGCCAGCTTACCAACCGTTTGGACGACCTAGTAACGATGAAGACACCTATACAGACTACTGTGGGAACCTTTGTTTCTAGCAAAAGTGGCTTCACTTTTCAACCTTCACATCAGAATGGTGGACTGTTTATTTTTCACGTTAGCAATTAACAGTGCACCGACTTGTTTGTGACCTGTCTAGCAACCACATGAGACCAAGTCATCAAACGCATTATACAGAAATATACTACCTAAAGGCTTGCAAGGTGCGTGCATCGTGAGGCCTCAATGGCTCTCATGGTTGATCATTAATGTAGTGCACACGCTATCAAAACTGACAATCAGTCCATCATATCATGATCACAAACGGTTCATTTGTGAGGACATGATCGAGATATTTCATTCTCACACTGTAGGCAGTGCCTATAACTACAGTGTATGCATGGTTGAGTGCACGCCAGGTGTAAATTGTATGTTTTGTCAGCAAAAGATATCTGCATTGTGTAAATGGCCCAAGGCATTTCTGTTTGTGTAAGTGTGAGACCCATGGTGTGGGGGTAGAAATATAAATTATGTACATGGCTAAAGGCGTTTGTGTTTGTTTAAGAGTGGGACACGTGGTCTCGGGATAGTTCTTGATTCATAATCAAGTCTTATTCCGTTCCCGGTTCGAATCCCGCTACCGCTTAAATTTTAATTTATAATCAGCATTAGTTGTCGAATACTTCCGGCATAAGAAGTCACCCTCATTCTGCCAACGGCCTTGTCAAAGAGGGCGGAGCAGCGGACAGAGGTTCAAGGAGCTCCCTTGTCCTAGGGGTGGGAAATTGCCCCTAAAGGCTGAAGAATCAGGAATCATCAACGTCATGAAGATGCAGAGGGCAATAGAAACCATTGCATTAAAGACACACAACGTGTATCCACAGTATGTTGCCTGTAATTGAAAAACTGTTGTGATGATCTCTCCATTGGAAAAAGATTCCGGAATAGACCTCTATTCGGATCTCCGACAGGGTACTGCCAAGAGGGAGGTTGCCATGAGAAAAAGACTGAATAATCAACGAAAGGATAACGTTCTACGCGTCGGGACGTGGAATTTCAGATGCTTGAATGTGTTAGGGAAGCTAGAAAATCAGAAACGGGAAATGCAAAGGCTCAATCTAGATTAAGTGTCAGTCAACCGAAATGGAAAGAAAACAAGCATTTCTGGTCATATGAGTATAGGTAAAATCAACAGCAGCAGAAAATGATATAACGGGAGAAGGATTCGTTATGAATAGGAAAGTAGGGCAGAGAGAGTGTTACTGTGAAAACTTCAATGATAGGGTTATTCTATCAGAGTCGACAGCAAATGGTTCAAATGGCCCTAAGCACTATTGGACTTAACATCTGAGGTCATCAGTCCCCTAGACTTAGAACTACGTAAACCTAACTAACTTAAGGACATCACACACATCCAAGCCCGAGGCAGGATTCGAACCTGCGACGGCAGCAGCAACGTCGTGCCGGACCGAAGCGCTTAGAACTGATCGGCTACATGGGGCGGCAGTCGGCAGCAAACCATGACCGATAACGATACTTCAGTTATACATGCCGACGTCACAAGCTGAATAAGAAGAGATAGAAAAGTATATGATGATACTTAAAAGATAATACTTTACGCAAAGGGTGATAAAAATCTAATAGTTATGGTGGACTGGAAAGCAGTTGTAGGGGAAGGAGCAGAAGAAAAGGTTACAGGAGACTATGAGCTTGGGACAAAGAATGAGAGAGCAGAAACAAAAGCAAAAAAAAAAAAAAAAAAAATTCAGCTAGTGATATCGATTACTCTGTTCAATAACGACAAGAGAAGGAGATATACTTGGAAAAGATTTCAGTTGGAGTACATCATGGTAGGAGGCATGCCCAGGAGCAGATATAGAGTCAGATTACAATGTACTAGTGACGAGGAGTAAGCTGAAGTTTAAGAGATTAGTCAGGAGGAATCAATACGCAAAGAAGTGGGATACAGAAGTATTAAGGAATACTAGATGCTCTTGAAGATCTCTAAGGCTGTAGATGCAGCAGTAAAGACTACTCTAGTAGGCAGTACAGTTGAAAAGTGATGGACATTTCAAAACTGGACAACCACAGAAGCCGTCCGCTGTGGCCAAGCTGTTCTAGGCGCATCAGTCGGGAACCGTGCGACCGCTACGGCAGCTGGTTCCAATCCTGCCTCGGGCATGGACGTGTGTGATGTCCTTAGGTTAGTTAGGTTTAAGTAGTTCTAAGTTCTTGGGGACTGATGACCTCAGATGTTAAGTCCCATAGTGCTCAGAGCCATTTGAATCATTTGAACAGAAGCTAGAAATGAAAACGTAGGTACAAAGAGCGTAACTGCAAAGAAACGTTGGGTAACAAAAGAAATACTTCAGCTGATCGATGAAGGAAGGAGGTACAAAAATGTTCAGAGAAATTCAAGAATACAGAAATGCAAGTCGCCGAGGATTGAATTAAATAGGAAGTGGAGGGCAGCTAAGATGAAATGGCTGCGTGAAAACTTGAAGAAGTGATAGTCGGAAGGACTGACTCAGCATATAGAAAAGTCAAGACAACCTCATTTAAATTAAAACATTAGCATTAAGAGTGCTACAGGAATTCCATTGTTAATTGCATAAATGCAGAGGAGAGACCAGATAGATGGAAAGAGTACACTGAAGGCCTCTATAAGGCGGGAGATCTATCTGATGTGATAGAAGAAGAAACAGGAGACGATTTGCAACAGACAGGGGATCCAGTATTAGAATCAGAATTTAAGAGAGCTATTGAGGACTGGAGATTAAGTAAGGCAGAAGGGATCGATAATATTCCATTAGGATTTCTAAAATCATTAGGGAAAGTGGCAAGAAAACGTCTATTCACGTTGGTATGTAGAATGTATGAGTCTGGCAATATACCGTTTGACTTGCGGAAAAGTATCATCCACACAATTCCAAAGACAGCAAGAGCTGACAATTGCAGGAATTATCGCACAATCATATTAACAGCTCATACGTCCTACTTGCTGACAAGAATAATATACAGAGGAATGGAAGAGAAAATTGTGTTAGATCACGATCAGTTACACTTTAGGTAAAGGCACCAGAGAGGTAATTCTGACGTAGCATATGATAATGGAAGCAAGACTAAAGGAAAATAAAGACGCGTTCATAGGATGTGTCGAACTAGAAGAAGTTTTCGACAATGTAAAATGGTGCAACTTGCTCGAAATTACGAGAAAAATAGGGGTAAGCTGTAAGGATAGACGGGTAATGCACAATATGTACAACAGGCGAGACGGAGTAATAAGAAGCGATGAGCAATAACGAAGAGATCGGGTTAAAAGGGTGTAAGGCGGAGATGTAGTCTTTCGCTCCTACTGTTCAATCGGCACATCGGAGAAGAAATTATGAAAATAAATGAAAGATTCTGGAGTGGAATTAAAATTCAGGGGGAAAGCGTACGAATAATAAGATTCTTTGATGACATTGCTGTCCTGAGTGAACGTGAAAAAGAAATACATGGTCTGCTGAATTTAATGACAGTCTAATGAGTACCGAACACTGATTGAGCGCAAATCGAAGAAAGTCGAAAGAAATTAGATGTATCAGAAATAAGAACAGCGAGAAACTTCAAATCACGATTGATAGTCACGCAGTAGGTGAAGTTAAGGAATTCTGATACTTAGGCAGCAGAATAATCAATGACGGACGGGGCAAAGAGGACGCCAAAAACAGACTAGCACTGGCAAAAAGGGCATCCCTGGCGAAGAGAAGTCTACTAGTATCAAACATAGACTTTAAATCGATGAAGAAATTTCGAAAATACACTTTTGGAGCACAGCATTGTATTGCACTGAAACGCGGACTATGGGAAAGCTGGAACAGAAAAGAATCGAAGCATCTGAGATGTGGTGCTACAGCCGAAAGTTGAAAATTAGGTGAACTAATAAGGTAAGGAATAAGGAGTATCTGCGTATGATCGGAAAGGAATATGTGGGAAACCCTAACAAAGAGAAGGTACAGGAGGATAGGACAACTGTTAAGACATCAGGGACTGGCCTCTATGGTACTAGCGGGAGCTGTAGAGTGCAAAAACTGTAGAGGAAGACAGAGTTTGGAATACATCCAGCAGATAATTGAGGACGTAGGTCTCAAGTGCTACTTTGAGATGAAGAGGTTGGCACAGGAGAGAGATTTGTGGCACGCCGCAGACGATTGATGACAAACAACGGAAGTGTGTGGGTATGTGTGTGTCTGTTCAAATGGCTCTGAGCACTATGGGACTTAACTTCTGAGGCCATCAGTCCCCTAGAACTTAGAACTACTTAAACCTAACTAACCTAAGGACATCACACACATCCATGCCCAAGGCAGGATTCGAACCTGCGACCGTAGCGGTCACGCGGTTCCAGACTGAAGCGCCTAGAACCGCTCGGCCACTCCGGGCGGCTTGTGTGTGTGTGTGTGTGTGTGTGTGTGTGTGTGTGTGTGTGTGTGTGTGTGTTTGTGTGTCATGTGTATTGTATATATTTTTCGTCATCTATTACTAGCCATCACAGTACAATTAGTGTTATATATTTTTTCATACGTCTCCCGTGTAGAGAGCTATTAATCTTAACGTGTGATAACTCTATCTCTACTATTGTATTAACTGTATTAAATGATGTAAAATGTCTCTACTGAAAAAGAGATATAGAAGAATTGTAACAGTTAGAAAAGGACATACGAAAGCGTTCAAAGAACACAGCTGTAACTTTTTGTAATGATACACAATATAGATTCTCCTCATGCAGCCACGCGGGGTAGCCGAGCGCTCGTTCCGCTTCGATCGCCGAGCGGGAACGTTCTTTCTTGTTTATTTCACTTGCCGCAGCGTTGCGTATGTGAAGTCTCCCTCGTTAGTGTTGTTCTGTCAGCCGAGTGAGTCGTAACGCCTCCGCTCCGCCTTTACTGCCTGTTTGTGTTCGTCTACTTGCAGCGGCGTCGGCCGCTCCGCTATGACTGTCATGGTTTCCACGTGTGTTCCACGAAAAGGTACTGTGAGCTTCACTTTCAATAAAACAACGCGACATGTGCAGCCGGGGTCTCTAGAAATCTACGATTGGCTTGTCGATGCCATTCATGTGAATTCTGATCAGGTGCACACCGCTTATTTTGACGCAGACGAGTACGTGTTTTACGTGAGGTTTATGGATGCCCTTCAAGTTGAAAGATATATGTCGCGACTTGGTTATGAAGCCCCGTTCAAGCACCGCGATGATTCTGTTAGTATGGTGTCACTCTCAGATGCTGAAATTGACTATACCAGTGTTCGAGTGTTCAACCTCCCACCGGAGGTTGATGACAACTTTCTAAAGGACATATTGAGTCCTTATGGTAACGTGGGAAACGTCTGTGGTGAACGCTGGTCTACTCAACACAGATTACAGTGTGATAGTCGAATTCGTTCCTTGGAAATGCTTGTTAAACGCAATATTCCATCAAATATACAAGTTTGTGGTTATCGCGTTCGTGTCATGTGTACTGGTCAAGAGGGAACCTGCTTTTTATGTAATGAAAGTGGAGAAGTTCGTATTGATTGTCCGCGGATGGTTTTTGTGTTAAATCCGTCATTAATTCAGCGTCGCAAATTGACTGTTGCTGATCTTGTTCCTACCACTCCCGATGTCGAACCTCTTTCTGCTTCAGGTCATAATGAAGAAGAAGGCAGTTCTGATAATCGTGTAACTGAATTTCCGACTTTACCTCCGCTACAGGTTCAGAATCCTATTGCCGCCAAAATAGAACCCGTAACAGTGACAAACAAGCGACGTCGCAGTCAAGATGATGAGGGTGAGGATATGGCTGTACATTCTGCCCCATCCTCCTCCGCATCGATTGTGCCCCCTGCTCCTCTCGATGCTACGATACCTCCCATCCGTGGTACTGTGAATAGCGCAGAAATTATCCCCAGTAATCCTCTTGCTCGCGATGTGGCTCTTTCTGAACTGGCTGTGTGTGGAGAGGGAGCGGAGAGTCCCCCCCCCCCCCCCCTTCGTCTTTGTCCCCTCCGTTACAGTCAAAGATAACGCAATGTCCTCTTGCTCCTTCGTCATCAGACGCCGACGGTTTCCCGAATTTGCCGCCTACATCAACTCCTGAGGAGAATAAAATTAGCGACCAAGTATCACCTGTTGTATGGATAGTTCCATAGAATGCTTCGATCTTAGTGACTTGACCGGTAGTCCCTGACCCTTGTACTGAGGGGGCAGGAGATTGTACCTATGACCCCTCCCACACCTCCGTCTGCAGAGGCCGCCATGCCACCTACCCGACAGAAACAGCGTATACAACCTGACCATGCGGTGGCACGTAAGTAATCTAAGATAAAAGGTTCTGATGACGGGGGTTCTGGTTCCCCGAAGTCTGACTAATCTGTGGACTCTGCAGTGGACCTTTACGCTCAGCTGTCTACCTAATCCTGCTCGATACCTTCCGTACATCCCTGTATAGCAGTGATCAATGACGCAAGCCTACTCATTCCTTTCCTTAAATATTAATCGTGTGGAATTAGAATTTCGATTGGCTTCGCTGCGTCAGTTCATTTGAGATTCATGTGCGGACACAGTTTTCTTACAGGAGGTCTTATTTAGTAATTTCTCCTTACCTGGTTTTCGTATGATCTTTAATGTAACACCCAAATATTCTACGGGGGCTGCCTATTTCTTTCGTGAGGGCATCTCTATTGCTGAGGTGGAAATGTTGGATTCTGGCAGGGGCACATGTTGTCAACTTTTTAATCTTACCTTGCTTCTTTTATATGCCCCTTTTGGCACTGGTCGCGCAGTGGATCGTTCGCGTTTTCGTAAGGAGGATATTGTTTATCTGTTGCGTAAGAGTCCTCCGCGTATTCTGTTGGTGGTGGTTTTAACTGTGTATTGCGTCCTGCTGATCAATCTCCCAATTTCAATTTCTCTCGTCAATTACATGAATTGGTCCTATGTAAATACCCGACGTTAGTTAAATTTACCCACTTTACAGCGACTTATAGTAGCAGATTAGATAGGTTTTACTTATCAAACTGCCTGAGCGATAGTATTCTTAATGTTGAAGTCGTCCTAGTTTCCTTTACGGATCACTGTTCTGTGACTACAACTCTGAATCTTGAACGGCAACCAGTCAAATTGTTTCGCCTTCCGTGGATGTTAAACGTTGCTCACCTAGCTGATCCCTCTCTCGGTGATGTGATGCGAGTCGTGTGGGAGCGTGCGCTACAGTCCACTGGGAAATACTCCTCCACCGTTGACTGGTGGATAGAGCTAGCAAAACCGAGGCTCAGGCAAATTTTGATACTTTTCTGTGCTGCCAAAGTGCGAAGCTTTCGAAGAACTTACGAATATTACTATTCCATCCTGCGTGAACTTTAAACTGCTTCGGATCACGCCCCTTTGCGAATTGCGGTTGTTAGGCGTCTAAAGGCAAAGTTGTTGACCATGAAGAGAATACAAATAAAAAGTTAGAAAATGTGATCGAAGCAGCGTTCATTGGGGATGGAAGGAAGAACAGACTTTCTTATATCATTTGCTTCGGCATCAGACACGTCGCCGACGCGCTTGTATTCATTCTCTCACGACAAATGATGGACTATCGTAAGGGCGCAAGCTGATATAGCGCATATCTTACACGAGTACTATGTAGACATCTACGACATCAGTGAGTCCACAGAAACCCTTTACGACCCACTTGTCAGCATCTTGGATACGACAGTCACAACTGATCATAATGCAGCACTTGGATGCTACCTTTACCTCCCTTTCGATTGAAGTGTTACTGGGTGTAGTGCCGACCTCGTTCAAAGTGGGAAAAATTGTTTTAATTCCGAAACGCCCTGAACGTGCTGCCCCTCGTAGCTTTCGACCACTTACTTTGTTAAAATTTGATTGTAAGACTGTGGCGAGGGCAGTGAATAGTGGGATGTCGGCTCTAATGGTCGTACCATTCTTACCCTTATAGTAGAGTGTAGTGACGTTGTTTCGGTTGCGGCTGTAACCTCCGTCCTTTGTGCCCTTGCTCTTCTGAGCTTGGATGCATTTGATCGTGTTAATAACGACTTTCTGCTTCGAATTCTGGTGGCAGCTGGTTTCACTGTTGACACACGGCGAGTGTTCTCAAATCTGTTTACGGGTATTTCGGCTTCGGTGGTTGTTATCGGCCAACTAACGCCCATAGTAAATATCCGTATGGGAGAGTATCTAGGAAGTCCGATGTCAATGACTTTGTTCGTGTTGTCTATGGAGCCCCTGCTTCGGGCGCTAGCATCCTAGCTGACAGGTTGGACGCTTTCCGATGGGGCTAAAGCTGTTCGTGCATACACGGGTGACGTGATGGTTCTACTTCGCAATCCCGCTGAGATACCTCGACTGAAGACTGTAATCGAGGATTTTTGTCGGAGTTCAGGTGCAAAACTTAATGAAGGTAAATGCAAGATTCTTCCTTTACGAGGTTTAGATGACGCTGTTGTTCCATGGCTTCTGCGTTGGATCGGCGTACGTCTCCCGGTATCATCATCGATCGTTGTCCACTCAAAATGGCGGCGCTCAACCGGAAGTCTGTTACGGAAAAATTTCAGGAATCGATACTAGAGCGTGAAAGGTGTTCCTTTACTCTTCTCCAGTAAGTCCGAATACTGGATACATATGTCTTATCCAAAGCTTACTACGTGGCCCAAGTTTATCCTCTTCCCTCGATTATGACGAAGAAACTACAACAAATGTCTGGTCGTTTCTTATGGAAAAGACATATTTCGCTTACGGTATGTGGTGATCACGAAGACTCGTTCCTTTGGGGGGCTTGACCTGACTGATATACGAAGGAAGACGCCGATGCTATATGTGCGTCGTACTGTTTTGACGATGACTCAGGAAACTCACACATTCACGTCTAATTTATTTCTCTGTGTCCGTCCTGCTAGTCTTGAACCCTCTATTGATGTTGGTCGCATAAATTTTAAGTTAAAACACATTCGTGACTTCTGTCTTCCGGTGAGCTATTTAGGGGCTGACATATTATAGAGCCATGTCCTCACCATGATATTCCTAAAGACTCGATGGGAAGCAGTCCCTTGCCCGAACGTCGTTGAAAGAGAATCGCCGCAAACAACCTTGACAACACTTTGGCTCAAAATCAGTCTTCCGATTTTGCCGATGCACGTAGCGTCCTCGTGATTTCAGGTAGTAAATAACTTGATTCCAACGAACGGGCGACTTTTCCGTATTGGGCTTGGTTACAAAGATTTATGTAGTTGTAGTACGTCGCCAGATACGATACGACATCGCGTTATTTTTGGAGGTCATATGACAAAACTGGTCTTGGATCAGAGCACAACTGGCGTTCCTTACTCGATCGTCTGAGTCTGCATACACTACGCACATCATATTGCGCACAGTTGCGCACAGTTGAATTTTTCTGGGCATAAGTGTTTTTTTCTTTGTTATCTATGTTCCCATCTGATTGCTTCAGCTTGTCCTCTCCTGGTTTCCTTGTTCGTTTCTGTGTGGGTTTTGACTCAGCATCACTCCACTTCTATTTTAAAATGTGTGTAGGTGAATTATAGATACACATGAGGCTGTACAATACTTGCAATCAATTTGGGAATTTGCTCAGTTTGTTATTTCGAATGTAATCTGGTTTCGTTTTTCCTCCTACTTTTACATTCTATTGGAAACTATGAAAATATATAAAAAACCACAAAATAATAGAGAAATTAAAAAATTTCTCAAAAACTATGTAAAATATTTGTTGATACGTATTGGTGGTTTGTCGGCTACGTTCTCGGTAATTTTTTTTTCCTATTTCCTTTTATTTATTACTCTCTTATAATAATTAATTTTTTCTCCAATTTGCAGCTTATATTACATAATGATTTCCCTATGGTCTGCTGAAGTGTTATGATAGTACCAAGTCATTCTGATAAAAAAAGAAAAAAACAGCGGTTTCAGGCGCCTCGTCGCGGTTTGCTCGGCTTTCCCCATAGGAGGTTCGAGCCCTCCCTCAGGCATGGGCGTGTGTGTTGTCCTTAGCGTATGGTAGTTTAAGATAGGTTGAGTAGTGTATTAGCTTAGGGACCGATGACTTCAGCAGTTTGGCCCCATAAGACCTGACCACAAATTTCCAAAATTTTCCCTTTCCATTCAGCTAGTACTAACGTTAACAAGTTTATAGTCATTATTATTAAGTAGTATTAGTGTAAAAAGTATTTAGTCATTATTATTATTATTTCTTTCCCTTCTCAGACGTTATGTCTTGTTATAGATGGAAAGTGACACGGACCTTGATAAAGCGTGACTTACTTTTATCTGTACGGTATATGTTACATTGCATTTAGAAACTTTCGGGTAATTGAACATGTATCAATAATTACAGACTTCTGTAGTTGTAGATATACGTTTGGATGTAGCTGTATTACGTTGATGTACTGGTGGATATTGTATGGTATGACTCCTGTAGTTGATAGTATAATTGGTATAATGTCAACTTTATCCTGATGCCACATGTGCTTGACATCCTCAGCCAGTTGGATGAATTTTTCAACGTTTTCCCCCTGTTTTCTTCTGTATATTTATTGTATTGGGTATTGATATTTCGGTTAGTTGTGTTAATGTCTTCTTTTTATTGGTGAGTATGATGTCAGGTTTGTTATGTGATGTTGTTTTATCTATTATAATGGTTCTGTTCCAGTATAATTTGTATTCATCATTCTCCAGTATATTTTGTGGTGCATACTTGTATGTGGGAACGTGTTGTTTTATTAGTTTATGATATATTGCAAGTTGTTGATGTATTATTTTTGCTACATTGTCATAACTTCTGGTGTGTTCTGTATTTTCTAGTATTGTACATCCGCTTGTGATGTGATCTACTGCTTCTACTTGTTGTTTGCAAAGTCTGCATTTATCTGTTATGATATTGGGATCTTTAATAATATGCTTGCTGTAATATCTGGTGTTTATTGTTTGATCCTGTATTGCAATCATGAATCCTTCCTTCTCACTGTATATATTGCATTTTCTTAGCTATGTGTTGGATGCATCTTGATCGATGTGTGGCTGTGTTAGATGATACAGGTGCTTGCAATGTAGGGTTTTCTTTTTCCAATTTACTTTCTTTGTATCTGTTGATGTTATGTGATCTAAAGTGATGTAGAAGTGGTTATGAATTTGCAATGGTGTAGCCGATGTATTTATATGTGTGACTGCTTTGTGTATTTTGCTAGTTTCTGCTCGTTCTATAAAGAATTTTCTTAAATTATCTACCGGTCCATTACGTTATGTCGATAAATCCCCTTCCTCCTTCCTTTCTGCTTAATGTGAATCTTTCTGTTGCTGAATGTATGCGATGTATTCTATATTTGTGGTATTGTGATCATGTAAGTGTATTGACTGCTTTTATTTCTGTGTTACTCCATTTCACTACTCCAAATGAATAGGTCAATATTGGTATAGCATACGTATTTATAGAATGAGATTTTCACTCTGCCGCGGAGTGTGCGCTGATATGAAACTTCCTGGCAGATTAAAACTGTGTGCTGGACCGAGACTCAAACTCCCGAGTTCGAGTCTCGGTCCAGTAACCATTTTTAATCTGCCAGGAAGTTTCATAAGTATTTATAGCTTTTGTCTTGCTTCTTGCCGTCAATTCTGTTTTCAGTATTTTTGTTACTCTTTGTCTGTATTTTTCTTTTAGCTCTTTTTTAATATTTGTATTATCTATTCCTATTTTTTGCCTGTATCCTAGATAGTTATAGGCATCTGTTTTTCCCATCGCTTCTATGCAATCGCTGTGGTTATCCGATCAGTAATTTTCTTGTTTAGTGTGTTTTCCCTTGACTATGCTATTTTTCTTATATTTGTCTGTTCCGAAAGCCATATTTATATCATTGCTGAATACTTCTGTTATCTTTATTAATTGGTTGAGTTGTTGCTTTGTTGCTGCCAGTAGTTTTAGATCATCCATGTATAGCAAAAGTGTGAGTTTGTGTTGGTATGTTCTGGTAATATTATATCCATAATTTGTATTATTTAGCATGTTTGATAGTGGGTTCAGAGCAAGACAGAACCAGAAAGGACCTAATGAGTCTTCTTGGTATATTCCACGCTTAATCTATATTGGCTGTGATGTGATATTATTTGAATTTGTTTGGATATTAAATGTGGTTTTCCAATTTTTCATTACTATGTTTAGGAACTGTATCAATTTAGGATCTACTTTGTATATTTCCAATATTTGTAGTAACCATGAGTGGGGTACACTATCAAATGCATTTTGGTAATCAATGTATGTGTAGTGTAGCGACCTTTGTTTAGTTTTAGCTTGATATGGCTCCTCTGCAGCTATTATCAGTTGCTCTTTAAATCCTCATGCTCCTTTGCAGCAGCCGTTTTGTTCTTCATTTATAATTTTGTTCTGTGTTGCATGTGTCATTAATTTCTGTGCAATGACTGAAGTTAATATTTTGTACATTGATGGTAGGTATGTTATGGGGCGATATTTTGCTGGGTTTGCTGTGTCTGCTTGATCTTTAGATTTCCGATACGTTTTTCCTTGTGTAAATGTATTAGGGACTGTGTATGGGTCTGCAATGTAACTGTTAAATAATTTAGTTGGATGTGAATGTGTTGAGGTATACTTCTTTAGCCAGAAATTTGCTATTTTATCTTTTCCAGGGGCTTTACAATTGTGCATAGAACTAATTGCTCATGTGACTTCATGTTGCAAAATTATCACTTCAGTCCTTGGTGGTATCATCTTGTATGTTTGCTTCTGCTTGTATCCACCATGCATGTCTGTTATGTTATACCGGGTTGGACCATATGTTGCTCCAGAAGTGTTCCATGTCTGTTATGTTTGGTGGATTGTCTATTTTAATGTGTGTGTTATCTATTGTCTGATAAAATTTCTTTTGGTTTGTGTTGAATGTTTGATTTTGTTTTCTTCTATTTTCACTTTTTTTTGTATCTTCTAAGTCTTTTGGGCAATGCTTGTAATTTCTGCATATTTTCATCTAATTGCTCTATCGCTTCTTGTTGTGAGATTTTACCTAACCTTTTTCGTTTTTTGTCTGATATTTCATTTCTATTAAATTGTGTTAACTGTCCGATGTCTTTTCTCAGTTTTTCTGTTCTGATCTGTAGCCTGTGTTGCCATGCTGGATTTGTGGGTTTCTTCTGTGGGTTGGTTGGTTCTCATCTCTGCCTAGTTTTGTATATTTAATGTAGTGAGTGCTACTACATAAACCAGTAGTTGTAACTCTTCCATAGTTGTACTTTCATTTATTTTGTTGTGTATGATTGTGTTGATAGTTGTTATTGTTGTTTCGACTTGTGGGTTATTTGGGGGCCTATGCAAGAATAATTTAATGTCTGTATTTGTGTCTTTGTATTCTGTATATGCCAGCTGAAATTTTTCTTCTATATCTAACATGTGTGTCTCTTCGTGTTCTATTTGTGCTTGTTCTGGTGGCTGTCTTAAGATTTCGTTTTCCTCTGATTGTTTAATTGATGTGTGTTGTTCTTTGTTTGTTTGCTCCGGGATGTTTGAGTCGATTACTGTATTTTCTTCTTCTTCTGATTGCACATTATTTTGTTCCAGTATTTGTTGTACTTGTTGTTTGATGTTTTCTAATTCTGACTGGTTTATCCTGTTATTTTGGATTATTACACGGATCTGACCAGCTAGTCGTTGTCTGTTAAAATTTTTAATTCTGGGTATCTGGTAATAAATGTTGTGTATACTTGTGATCTGTATCCAGTTGTGTAGGTTCCTAAGTTTGTTGCTTGGTAATAACAGAACATGAGGTGTTGGTTAACTTCATCTGACCATCTCCTCATCTGTCTTTGTTCTCCTTCTAGGGTGCTTGCAGGAAGCATATCCTGTAAAACACCTCTATTTGGATTTAAATCATTTTCCGTGTGGCTAGCAGTGTCATTACCATTGTGGACGGGCATAGGGTTGAAGCGTCGTCCCCGACCATGTCCGAGGCTTCATTAGTTCTGTCCTGAACCAACTAAGCACACTAAATGGGGCGTTAGCCCTACTAGTGGTTAGATCTTTTCGTCGCCTTTTACGACTGGCAGAACATACCGGCGGCCTATTCTTCTCCCGGGCCTCAATGGGGTTAATTATTATTATTATTATTATCATTATTATTATTACTAAGGTATACTGCACAGATAGTTGCGTCTCTGTGTATTTTGCTAAACTATCTAGCGAAGATGATTGTATCTCTGTAGTTTCAAATCAGTGTTATGCAGTCTCTGTACATAGTTAAATGTATTGTGTATCTAGTGAATAAAACAGAAAATATGAATGTTACGAAGTGTAGCTCTGTTGATATGCTTATTTACAAAAACTAAATCACACATTGGCAGTTCTATTTCACTAAAAATGCACAGCCATTAAAGCTTAGGCAGTTGGTAGTAGAAACATTTTTAAGGTTCAAGTGTCCCACTGATTGTGCCTTAACGATTGTGGATCTTACTTAGCTGTGCATCTTTACCTACTTGAGATGAGGAAAGAAAGATTTAGAGGAGAAAACAAGCATTTATTTCCATTTCTTTAATTTCAGAAAACATTCTAGGATATATGAATATGTACAAGTGTGCATGAATGCCTTTAGTGACATTGGGGGCGGTATAGCTTCATACATACTGCATACGGAATCACAGCAGATATGAAGAGTGTTCAAGAGTGAATTCGCGACAACATGTAAAATATTCAACCTTATACATACTGCCACTGCCCAAGATGGTTAGTTGCAACACATTTGTTGACAGAAATAGAACACATCATGTTTCCGAACACTGGTTCTTAACAATCAGTGCTCTCTGTACCAAATTTTAACTGATTTTTTATAGTTCCCAACTTGTATTTTACGAGAGAGCAGTAACACCGATCACCGTTGAAAAAAAATATGACAAAACTGCCACAGTTCATGGGATGATAGCACAACCTCCACATCTCTGAATTTTGGTTTTGCAAACACTTCCACTGTGCTGTACTCTCCTCTAAAGGGAATTCCCACAACCACACACTTACTCCCACACTTGCTCTCACTCACATTTTCATGGTACATTACTGATGATGAAGGTGATGATGATGATGATGTTTGGTTTGTCAGGCGCTCAGCTTTGTAGTCATCAGCGCCCAGTACTACCGAAATAATGTCAGTATGACATGTGGTGTATGCTACTGTAAACACCCAATGAGCGATGCCAATGCTGATGACAGTGGGCACTTACGGTCCTGGAAGAAGAGTTCTTGTGTGTTCCACTGCTGCTGCGACAAATCACTGGTGCATTGCTGTTTCTTTGATGGAGACTATATGTTGGACAAAGAATCAGGTGGTGGATACTGAAGTCTTATAAATCATGTAAGGTTTATGTAATCTTGATTTGCTCCCATACATCTGGTAAGTTGACTGCATCATAGGGGACCACTGCACTGTAGGAGAAACAGAAATAATAAATGAAAAGCACATGTAATAATGATGACAATGAGCATAGATAGATAGATTAATATATCCGAATGTGAAAGTTTTCTTCTGTTTTTCCTCCCAGGGGGCAGTGGCTGTACTCTTACTACTGCTGGCGCTTCATGGTGTTGACTGACAAACGTGCACAGGACGAATGCTAAGTCCACCTCACGAAGCTGGGTACTCCGAAGAGTGGTAGTGGGGAGGGACTTTTGTTGGGGACCACACTATATGAAGTTAATATTTTGTATATTGATGGTAAGTATGTTAGGGGGCGATATTTTGCTTGGTTTGGTCTGCTTGATCTTTAGATTTCAGGTACGTTATTCCTTGTGTAAATGTATCAAGGACTGTGTATGGGTGGGGAAGGGCGTCGTTTGGTATCATAAAAAGTGGCAAATGAATTCAGACTTCCATAAACATAACTTGAGAAGATGCTGGCTAGTTTGGGCATAAACTATAGTAATTGAAAAAACGGTTATGGAGATAAAGTTATGAGCATTTGATCATCATGTTACGTTTCTGTAAGTAAAACTAAATATTGACGTTAGGGTCATAAGTCTCATCTTTTATTTTTTACTTAGAGGGAACTAGGCCAAACGACAGGTTTGTTTACGTAAGGAGAAAAATAGGTCCTTTGCTCCAGTATTCTTAAATGTCTCCTAATTTCGTTAGCTTCCTGAAGTTACCTTTCTGATTCGTTGTATTTAAATCTGGTAATCTCACTGCATGATTGAACATTCTTCAGGCGAGAGAATTATCTGGAGTGTAAAATGCTAAGTAATTGAAACGAAGCTAATATAATTTAAGTCTCTGCATATTTTCTGCATTCCTTACTGAAGAAGCGTTTCACTAGCGCTTTTTCAGATATCCATGATTTGCATTGTCTACATATGCTGACTAATTCTGATTAAATCGGGGATTATGTCATTATACCAGAGGAGAAAAGACAGATCACGAAGTGATTTACCTCTTTCACTGTGCAGGTTCTCCAGGGTTCTAACGGTGATACAACTATCTTTTGCAAACAAGCTTTCTATGTAAGTGGCTGTTGTCATTTAAGGTCAAATAGTGTTGGTCGTTAGGCCGCTTCACTGACAACGGCCAAGACAATGCACAGACCTAGATAGTACAGTACAGTTTCCGTTATGAAGTACAGCATTCCTTGGCAGGCATAAATCAGAATGCATCTGTTTAGTTAAAAGAGCGGCAGTTTGCAACTTGAGAAAACCATTTTGTGGTATAACTACTACGACATTGGGTTATTGATATAATAGATAGCCTGAGTCATGAAAATATATCATCGGCAGGTGTTTTTAAAGCAAACCACGTCGAAAGAGTAAATCTATAGTCTTAACTGAATGTCAGATAAAATAAAAGCAAAGATTTTAAAAAAGCGAATTTATGAGCAGTAGTATTTATAAACAGTAGAAAAAGACTATCTAGTCAAGATATCAGGAGGACGTTCGCCGTAAACTTTGCATTTGATCGCTAAGACAAGTCACCGTATACCGTGGTTGCTTTTAAGATCCCTATGAAAACTCTAAAGTTTATACATTACATCCAGCGTGTACGTGCACCGGCTCCGGCGGAACAGAAGCGCTATTAATGTATGACCCAGGAGAGCGCGCCGGAAGATTAAAGAAGCGGCTATTAGACGGAGCTCGGCTCAACTATTATCCCGCAGGCCCGGCCATTACGGAGAGCATTGCAGGCGGTAACTCTTGCTTGGGCAACGTCGCGTGACGTCTGCAAAGGCAGCAGCGTTTGCCGAAGATACCGCAGACACGAAACGAAAGACTTGTTAATTGTGTTACCGGTGCTTTTCCCCGCCGCTGAGGTAGCTCGATTCGTGTCGGCAAATTCCTTTGCCGTCCGCCTTCAGTGTTCTTCTGTGTTGCACTCCTTCTGGTTACGAATTCTTATGAAGTTTAACGTCGATAAATGTCCTGTTCTTTATCATGACTTATACTCGTAGTACCTTCTGCTACATCTTTTACAGCAACAGAGGCCGTTGAAACTGAAGCAAGATCTGGCCTGCAAATGTCATGCAAGGTCTGACCACGCTAAGCACCTGTAAACTCGCAAAGAAAATACGGTAATCCTGAAAGGGACTATAGAGGACGTCATGAAAATTGCTACCTCAAGGCCATCTCACCATGCACTTTAACAACTCTTCTGACGTCTTTACCATATTTCATATTATTTCCAAAGTCACATTAAGGGTTTCGACATTCCGTCGCTTTTACAGGATGTAAAATTCTAAATGACTTTAACAACGCTGTCAGTAGGATTAATATTCATATTTTAGGTCATGATCTCGAGGTTCTTCTATAATAAATGGTTCAAATGGCTCTGAGCACTATGGGACTCAACTGCTGAGGTCATTAGTCCCCTAGAACTTAGAACTAGTTAAACCTATCCAACCTAAGGACATCACAAACATCGATGCAGCGCCTTTAACCGCACGGCCACTTCGGCCGGCCTCTTCTGTAATACATTTGTTACGTTTGGTTTATATCTTTTTTACATGAGGAAGTTGGGGGCATTATTTTCAAAACTAGCATCAGAAGATATGAAAATAGGTTACATTT
The DNA here is from genome assembly GCF_021461395.2 of Schistocerca americana. Classification (NCBI taxonomy): domain Eukaryota; kingdom Metazoa; phylum Arthropoda; class Insecta; order Orthoptera; family Acrididae; genus Schistocerca; species Schistocerca americana. The sequence goes on along the minus strand of NC_060124.1, from coordinate 266,196,738 downwards.
CAACATTGATTGGAGCGGCAGTGTAATGAGTAGAACACAGTTTTCTAGCTTACCAGTGCTGTGTCAAACATACGGAATTTTTCTTAAAAGACATCATAATCGCCGTTGACTGTACGAAATATTTATTATTACGATTGCAGTTTCGGCCTTAGGGCCATTTTCATGTAACACCGCAAAAGTTACATTCTGTCAGAATATAAGACTATCTGACATGAGTACATGTCGTCGTCAATATGTAGCCTTTTGACTGCGAGAGTCCCACTAGATCCGACGACTCTCGCAGACATTTTGACGACGACATGTACTCATGTCAGATAGACTTATATTCTGACAGAATGTAACTTTTGCAGCGTTACTTGAAAATGGCCCTAAGGCCAAAATTGCAATCGTAATAATAAATATTTCATACAGTCAACGGCGACTATGATGTCATTTAAGATATATTTTATCACTGTGAATCCCAACCATGAGAAGTTAAGCATACGGAATTGTTCATTAGATACATTCTGCTGTGTCAAACATATGAAATTGTTCGTTAGATACACCCTATCTCGTCCACATTCTCAATCACGAGACAAATGCAAACTACTACCGTTGCACAAACTGGAAGCCAAGTGGACTAAGCCGCTATGTGGCGCTAGATAAGTGGTACACGCTGCTTTTGGTTGTTTACAAATGCGTCTTCAGTTTTACATTGTTTAAAACAATTATATCTGTAAGTTACATGACTTTTCACACACAGAGCAAAATAAGGGAAGGGTCTGTGCATTAGTGCTTTTCTTATCTTTAGTACTGTGTCAGAATGGACATATTCTTAGTAAAGAAAACACTATTACTTGCCAGGGTAAATATAATTAATATCTAAGGATCTATCAAATGGACAAGGCGTAGTGAGAGGTTACACGCAACTCTCTCACTTTAACGACACTGTAAGTCAGATTAATATTCATGTTTTAGGTTGTGATCTCGGTGTTCCCCAGTACTATTTTACATGAGGATTATTGTGGGCAGTACGTTCAAATAATGGTATGTGTAGCCTGCAGAGAACATGTACCCGACGGGCTGTAATGGAGGCGATGGAGAACACGGAGAGAGATGGATTGCGGGCCGCAAATGCTGTGTCCAGCGACCTGGCTGTGCGAGTGATACTGGGAAGCAGCGCTCTGTGGATCACACCTGCATGGAGACTCCAGACCGTACCACACATCACTTTCCATTCAGGGTCAGAGCAGGAGGGCGCCGGTTAACGAAACATTTTACCTGTGCAGGGCGACAGTGCGTCGCAAAGTGGCGAGTTGGCGGATAATGGGTGGAGGGAGCCATTTAGAGAGACTGCTGTAATCTGAGCTTTTGTACCAACCGTAGGCTGGCCATAAGGCTCCGAGCATTCTGATGCTAGAAGCTGGAAAGGTACAGAAAGAGCTGTTGGTGCACCTGCTTAGTGGAGGTATGACTGTAACTCCGTTGACCCCAGGAAGTCTCCAGGTTCTATTAGCGAGCAGCATAAAACACACACTACTGGCCATTAAAATTGCTACACCACGAAGATGACGTGCTACAGACGCGAAGTTTAACCGAAAGGAAGAAGATGCTGTGATATGCAAATGATTAGCGTTTCAGAGCATTCACTCAAGCTTGGCGTCGGTGGCGACACGTACAACTTGCTGACATGAGGAAAGTTTCCAACCGATTTCTCATACACAAACAGCAGTTGACCGGCGGTGCCTGGTGAAACGTTGTTGTGATGCCTCGTGTAAGGAGGAGAAATGCGTACCGCCTGTTTTCGACTTTGATGAAGGTCGGATTGTAGCCTATCGCGATTGCGGTTTATCATATCGCGACATTCGTGCTCGCGTTGGTCGAGATCCAATGATTGTTAGCAGAATATGGAAACTGTGGGTTCAGGAGGGTAATACGGAACGCCGTGGTGGATCCCAACGGCTTCGTATCACTAGCAGTCGAGATTACAGGAATCTTATCCGCATGGCTGAGTCAACAGATGGAGACGTTCGCAAGACAACAACCATCTGCATCAACAGTTCGACGACGTTTGCAGCAGCATGGACTATCAGCTCGGAGACCATGACTGCGGTTACCCTTGACGCTGCGTCACAGACAGGAGCGCCTGCGATGGTGTACTCAACGACTAACCTGGGTATACGAATGGCAAAATGTCATTTTTTCGGATGAATCCAGGTTCTGTTTACATTATCATGATGGTCGCATCCGTGTTTGGCGACATCGCAGTGAACGCACATTGGAAGCGTGTATTGGTCATCGCCATACTGGCGTATCACCCGGTTTGATGGTGTGGGGTACCATTGGTTACACGTCTCGGTCACCTCTTGTTAGCATTGACGGCACTTTGAACAGCGGACGTTACATTTCAGATGCGTTACGAGTCGTGGCTCTACCCATTATTCGATCCCTGCGAAACCCCACATTTCAGCAGCATAATGCACGACCGCATGTTGCAGTTCCTGTACGGGCCTTTCTGGATACAGAAAATGTTCGACTGCTGCCCTGGCCAGCACATTCTCCAGATCTCTCACCAACTGAAAACGTCTCCTCAATGGTGGCCGAGCAACTGGCTCGTCACAATACGCCAATCACTACTCTTGATGAACTGTGGTATCGTGTTGAAGCTGCATGGGCAGCTGTACCTGTACACGCCATCCAAGCTCTGTTTGACTCAATGCCCAGGCGTATCAAGGCCGTTATTACTGCCCGAGTTGGTTGTTCTGGGTACTGATTTCTCAGGATCTATGCACTCAAATTGCGTGAAAATGTGATCACATGTCAGTTCTAGTACAATATATTTGTCCTATTAAAACCCGTTTTTCATCTGCATTTCTTCTTGGTGTAGCAATTATAATGGCCAGCAGTGTATATTTCACGGGAACAGCTACCTGGGAAGCTTAGTAACTTGCTTTCGGAAATTGGAAATAGTCGGCCTACAAAGATTTGACCTCTCTGTAAATAACGGACGGTGGTCCTATCTAGGAATACGTCATTTGCTGAAACATGGCCATGATTACCGTGGGAACGATGCCTCCCTAGTCTCTTTTTTCAGACAAGAGAGTATTTCAGTCGATTATTGGCGCCTCTCTGGATATGCACAGCAGAGGCTTGCTCCCCTAGCGTGAGAACCGCGGTGTGTCTGGATTGACTACCAGGCCAACAGAACTGTCAAGAGAGGAGAGTCAATGAATGTAGTTCAGTTGGTTTCTTCAGTATAGAGGCGGTTTCATATTTGCTAATTCATCTCCTGTACCGAGGCTTGCTGGAAAGTGGTTGTGATATTTTGCCTTCTTCGTGTTCTGGTCCTCCCCAGGCAGAGAACTTCAGTCTTTCCCTAGTGGGTGAGACTTGTGATCTGCAATTTTTTGTGAGCTAAGAGCCAGTGGCGTTTTCCAATTCTACCGGCAGTGAAACTGTATATCATCTCGGACAAATTGTGTATGGCGACTATGAATTTATTCGTCCTGAGTCGCCCGTCTGACGTTTGACAATTGCAGCAAGCACCGCGATTGCGCCTGTGAGTCAAATTGCTTTGGGCAGACCAGCGAACGTGTGCACCTAACACTGAAACTCGGCGGGATTTCAGAGTTCTGATAGTTATCTTCACGTTCTAATAATCAGAATGCCAGTCCGCGCAGTTGGCAGATTTCCGTGTTTGCGTCAGAACATTACTGCTGCCACAGCGCACCGTTACTAGCTCACAGCGTGCCGCTTTCTGCTGCCGCCTGAATCAAAGTGAGAAGGTAAAACACTGCTGCACCGACGTGGGGCTGTTGAGTGATATTTACAGTTCCCTTTTACAAGTGAAGCGTTGCTGGTGGTGTACTTGGAGTAGTTTACTCCATTTGAAAAGAACTGGGCCACACAGTGGATTTATGTAAGGAAAGACAGATTCCTTTGTAAAAGGGATTAATTCAGGGGAGGATATGTATAGTTTCCAACAGAATAAATGCTTTGCCAATAAAGCATAATCCATTTCCTGATTTGTGTTTGTCATTTTTTGTAAGAATTATCAGCTCGTTGAAGTTATAAAATAATTAATAAAAAGTGGTCATTATTTTTGTAATCTTAAATACGCTACTGTTTTCATTCATATTCCATCAACTGATCACTTTATATATTTTATTCTGGTGATACATGGGCACACGAGCAGTTCAAGTTTCAATGTTAGTACATTAGCTGACGTGACTATTAATTTGAGTTCTGACAGTGAATGCAAACATAGGCAACAAATGTGCTATGAGTAAATCCACTGATTTCGTATATAAACATTAAGGATGTAACTCACGATTTGAAGTTTATTGAGAAGCTAATGCTTAACTTTATGTAAAGATAAGAACATTTACATTACACAAAAATGTATCATTAAAGCAAGCGACGGCTTGCAGTAGTTGTACCTAGTTGTGTCACTGGACATCTGTATTGTTTCCAGTCCACTTAATTACCACAGTATAAAAAGCAATAACTACAGCGTTTGTTACATCGTAGTACGTCAGTTTCATCGCGATTATGAGGAACATGGGGTTCACGCTTGCATCTCGGCTGTGCAATAACGGTACGTTTCGTTTATGTGGCAACTTAACTTTTTATTACATTTTCGTGTAGAACGTAAAGAAATATGAATGTTTTAGATGGACCACATTTTTCGCTTTGTGATAGATGGCCAAATGACGGACGTGTCGTCTACGTATTGAAAGAAACACTTCGGCTTCAATGCCGCAGTATCTATGGCAATATCCTCAAAATTTTCCATGAAGAGGTTTGCAACAGCTGGAGCCAACGGGCTACCCATTGCTACGCCGTCTGTCTGATCGTAATACTGGCCGTTGTACACGAAATACGAGGACGCAACAGAGTGCCTAAATGGCTTAACCACGTCACTTAGACAGTACTGGGAAATTAGGTCCAAAGCGTCTTTGATAGGCACATTCGTAAAATGCGCCAATACATTAAAACTGACCATAATATCATCCTCACTAAGGCGTAGACGGTTGATTCTGCTGATAAATTCTGCTGAGTTTTTTATATGATGTACGCAGTGTTCCACATGTGGAGCAAGGAGCTTGGCCAAGTACTTAGCCAGCTTGTATGTTGGAGAACCTATTGTGGACACAATAAGGCGAAATGGCGTCCCGTCCTTGTGTATCTTCGGTAAATCATAAGCAGTAGGTGGTCTAGGCGCCTGTGGGAGAATATCCTTAACCACACTGTCTCCCACTGAAGATCGCTTAAGAAGTTCTGATATTTTTCTTACTATTCTTGGTGTCGCGTCTCGTGGGAGCTTCCAGTAAGTATCTTCGTTCAGGAGCGCACAGATCTTCGTATCATAGTCCTCGAACTCCGTAATTACGGGGCATTGCCCTTGTCAGCAGGAAGTACCACATTGCTTTTATCATTACGTAGTACTCGAAGGCCGTTGCGTTCAGCCCTGGTCATGTTGGATGCTGGTAACTTCGCCTTTGTCAGTGTACGGCTGGTTTATCGCCGTATTTCGTCCGCTGTTTCATGTGGGAGCTTGTGGACTGCCTGTTTAACACAACTTATTATTTCACAGGTAGGAATGTCCCGCGGTGAAAGTGAGGAATTAAATCCTTTCTTAAGTGCCGACATTGCACCCGTGTCTGTATCTCTCGCCGTCAAGTTGATGACGGTGCGTTCTGAAGATCTGTGGTCCGCACCATGTTGTTGTTGCGAAAGGCGGCCGAACATTCCTTTCGGCTTCTCTGTAGTTCGGTTCTGTGCTGACGTCCGTTGAGAAACCGTAGCAGCGTCGACCAATTCCCAGTCCAAAGCTGTGAGTGTTCTTGATAGCTACAGGTGCAAGGCCATAAGAGCGCGTCCATTTGCATCCAAATGTTGACTTGTGTTGTGAAATCTTTCTCGTAATAATGCAAAGCTGGCACAACGAAATATCCTCCTGGTGGCAGGGGTGTCGATATGATGGGATACCATAGCGAATCGTGGAATGGTCTCCTCGTCGCGGCAGCACAGCAGGAAGGCTAGCGAACTTAACAAATTTGCCTTCTTGACACGCAGCTTTCCGAGACGTTTTACACTGCGCCACGTTTCCTCCCCATAGAGGTAAGTAATGTATGAATGCAGAGTCGCCCGGCGTTAGGATTGAATAAAATGTACTCGGGTCTCCAACCGCGTCAATTGCTTAAAACTACACGAGCTTTCGGCCAATGACTCCTTGGCCATTGTCAAGTGGTATGACTGTCACTGGGCTGTTTGTGCGCCCTTATAATACGCTAGCTGCCGGCTGTGACGTCACTGGTGCCCGTGACATTGCCATATATCGGCATGTTTTGAGTCGGCGGTCGATGTGCCCTCTTCAACCGTGCGATAGTGGGATCCCACGCAGCGCTGAGCTGCAAGCCACCCCCTCTTATCAGGGTGTTTGCGGTAATTTTTATTTCAATAGCTTCCTTTACTAAACTGTCCCAGAAGCCGTTAGTGCATTTTCCGACAGAATTGCGCAGGCTTTCAGAACAACGAAAATAAAAATGCGAGAAGTACAGATAGGTTGTAGGCTAAGCCACATAGTTGGCAACAACAGCAACAAATATTTGGAATCTGGTGCCTATAACATCAGCTGCCAAGACTGTGACAAGTTTTCTATTAGTCAAACAGGAGGAAATTTCAAGACTCGTTTTAGAGTGCACACGTATAACCAAAATAAGAGCGCTTTCGGTACACATTTGGATAGAGAAAGACATTCGATATGAAATATAGAGAATATTATAAAACTGATGCATAGGGCGCCAAAGGGACAGTTACAGAACCCTCTCGAGGAAATGGAGATTTATGTGCACAGAAAACAGCAACTAGAATTACTGCTGAATGAACAGAGTGAGTTTAACGTAAATGCTCATTTTCATGTATTCAGAAACCTACTAATTTGAGCAGCTTCGACCGCCTCAGCGGACTGGCGTGCGGTCGTGTGCGCCGGCCGCCAGCGACGAGAAGAATGGGCCTTCCTCCGCAAGTTCCACCGCAGGAAAACAATCACGACACACACAGTAGCCACGACGTGCTTCCATTGAGACCACCCTCCGGATGTATTATCGTCTATTGACTTTTTTACTTTGAATTAATAGTGACTGCTTCGTTAGTTACCTTACAAATACGTTTACGGTAATTGATCTGTCAGGCTGGAAGATTTAATTTTATAGATGTTTTTGACGTTATACTTTTTATACTCTCTTTTATACAATCCTATGTTTTAGATCGCCAGGGTAGGAGCTTCACATTGTTAGTATTTGCACGTTTTGTGTGGATTTTAAGTATGGATTTATTCCACGTATGTCAGTATGTCAGTACACGTTTGATTGTCAGACGCTCGTTTTGCCATGTGAAATAATTTTAATGAATGACCACGCATACTGCATTTTAAGCATTACATTTGCGATACTGGTTAGCCATGTACCCTAGCTATAGTGCCCTCAGCTGACCTCAGTTTGCTTGTATAAATACCAGAGGAGTTCTGATAATCACCAGCACTTATTATGTACCTACATGTTTAGTTAGTCTTTTATACTACATCAGAATATTTTGTGGTGTATATGGCTGGTATACGGGGGTCTTACCCATTTAAACACTTTTTATCTTTCTTATGTAGCACAGGGATTTTATAGATTTCGCGTCAGGAAACTGAACTTAGTTGATTACACATTCTTTTTGTTGGCAACAGGTATGAAGATGGCAGTAGGAGAAATCATTAATAGTGAAGTGCAGAAGTTTGTGTGATTAAGACGCACCTGTAAAATAAAGCGCCAAAAATATTATTAAGGACTCATTTCAGACTTTGTGGTGTCACCGCCAGACACCACACTTGCTAGGTGGTAGCCTTTAAATCGGCCTCGGTCCATTAGTATACGGCGGACCCGCGTGTCGCCACTGTCAGTGATAGTAGACCGAGCGCCACCATACGGCAGGTCTAGAGAGACGTACTAGCACTCGCCCCAGTTGTACAGCCGACTTTGCCAGAGATGGATCACTGCCAACTACGCTCTCATTTGCCGAGACGATAGTTAGCATAGCCTTCAGCTAAGTCATTGGCTACGACCTAGCAAGGCGCCATTACCAGTGTATAGTGAAATGGAGATTATATCTGTACAAGAGCGATGTACACCGATTATGGATTAAAGTAAAGTATTACAAGATTTTCGTACTTTATTGCAATTCTCAAGACATTGTCCTGTTCCAGACCTCACGCCAGTCAGCGTGTAATTAAACGCGTGCATGTCGGCCTCCTCTAGAAAAACAGTGTTGGCTTTTCTGCCAACACTACAGACTTTATGTCTGTAATTGATATGAATGGGCTGCCATTGCTCCACAGACAACCAGACATCTAATTGAAACAGTGCTCAGCAGAAGCTGTTATAATGGCAGATGTTCGGCACACCACATTGTGTCCGACCCAATTGCCTATACGGCGATAGTGAAGCACTTGTATTACGCATGTCAGATGGTGTATAATGCGACTGTGAAGCACGAATATTACACTCCTCTGAGGCAGTATAGCGCAACTGTGAAGCATATTGCACGCATCGCAAAGTGTGTTACTGGGAATATATCTATACTAAGTGTCAAACAACACCTATGCCCTGTACAGGGTGTCCCTAATTAAAGTTCCAGTTTCAAAATGCTGTAGAAAGAGATCCGCTGCTCAAAATGATGTCAAATTTGAACAGCAAATTATTCACGCAGGCGGAACTGTCATGGAACAATAAACGGTAACTAAAATTTGAACAATGTGTGGTGCTGTAAGCGTCTCAATATGCACACCGACAGAGTTGCGGCACATGGCTGTGCCTCAGTGTGTGTCCGAGACGCCAAAAATGACCGTCTCCATGACAGATCGCGCACTGTTGATAAAGCTCTTTTCGTCATAACGGCGCCAGTGCGCCAGTATCTCTGCAAAAGTTCCGAACGCTCAATGTTAAGGAAAGAGCATCGGTCGGATATTTGCTTAGGGTCTGCAGAATCGTGTAGAAAATTCGTAAGGTGCAGAAGAAGCAGTAGATTCTAATGGCTCGGAGCACTATGGGACTTAACATCTGCGGTCATCAGTCGCCTAGAACATAGAACTACTTAAACCTAACTAACCTAAGGACATCACACCTGCCCGAGGCAGGATTCGAACCTACGACCGTAGCGGCCGAGCGGTTCCAGACTGAAGCGCCTAGAACCGCTCGGCTACAACGGCCGGCGCAGTTGATTCACCATCTGTCAAAGATGTGTCCACTGTGTCCACTGGACTGCAGGAGGGATTGAATGGTGGCGTGCAAACATGGGGGCTCGAGGAAGTGCCCGAACGTTGGACAAGCCCGCGAGAACGGAGCATAAAATCCTGTGAACTGTCCTGCATTGCGACTGACACAAAATCAACCGTGTTCAGGAGTTGCTGTTTGCTGACCTTGCAGCGAAACAAACGTTGATATATCTTTATCACACGTAGCAGGGCAATGAATGGCCAAACAACATTCTGTGGACAGTAGAAGCCCATTTTCATCGCCAAGGACATGTCAATACGTAGAATCGCAGAATATGCGCATCGGAAAATCCGCACGTACATCAACTAGTATCATTTCATTCTGCATAGTTGACTCTGTAGTGCGGAGTGACGGCATCTTTTGTCGTATGGCCGTAGAGGTGTGTCCTGCGTGTGCTGCCACCTGTACCGTCACTGGTAAACGCTATGGGAGTCTTTTGCTCACCTACTCATTCAAGCCTTCAACAGCGTGGGCGTGTAGGAAAGATATTTGTTATGCAAGATGGCGATGCTCCGCAGATTGAACAGCGTGTGAATCGACTGCTACAGAGGCATTTGAGAAATGCTAGAATTATCAGCCATCATTCCCCTTCAGCTTGACAGATCTGATCTTAATCCGTATGACTTCCGGCTGTGTGGTTAACTAAAACCTGTGGTGGTAGGTGCTCCAGTTACGGTTGTAGCTGAACACAAGACATCCATTGCTCAACTCATTCTGATCATGACCCCAGAAACATTCCAATCTTCGTGAAACATTCTGTTTCTCGGTTACAACTTGTGGCAGAAAACGGTGGACAGCATACCAAACATGTTTTGCACCACTCTCGCGACAGTTAATAAGTGATGCCATTTTGCTTTTTATGATTTTTTTGGTCCAGGGGCAGTTAAAAACGGATGTCATTTTGCTTTTTATGCGGTTTTTCACTGCAGAATAATTAAGTGCCGATGCGTAGATTTCATTTTTATGTGGTTTTGTGGCCGGCCGTGGTGGCCGAGCGGTTCTCGCCACTTCAGACCGGAACCGCGCAACTGCTACGGTCGCAGGTTCGAATCCTGCCTCGGGCATGGATGTGTATGATGTCCTTAGGTTAGTTAGGTTTCTAAGTCTAGGGGACTGATGACCTCAGATGTTACGTCACATTGTGCTTACAGCCCATTCTTTTTGCCAACGGGCACTATACTTTGAAAAATGGAAACTTTGTGATTATCAGGTCCTTGTAACGACAATAATGACGTTTCGTGAAATACGGCCGCACGCTCGATATTTGGTCCTGCATTATCACCACGGGAGGTACTTAAGAATCTCAGTGAAACACTATTGCACGCCATTACTGAAAAGAAACTAAAGGCGTCAAATAGGCAATTCAGCAGAAGCGCCTGGTCATTGAAGCAAGAGAACTGAAGAAGTTTTCATAGGACTTGTCAACCTGGAAAAGTTTTCGAAAACGTAACGTGGTGCAAGGTGTTCGAAAGTCTTCGGAAACTAAGAGTAAGCTATGTGGAAAGATTGGTAATATGCTATATATACCGGACCAAAGGCGGACCACAATAAATTTAAGCTCTTTAGCGAAGTGCTCGAATTGTAAAGTGTGTAAGTGATGCAGTCTTTCTGCCCCACTGTTCAATATACACAACGAAAAATCAGTGCCGGATGTGATGTACAGTGGGAGAAAAATTACATGGTTAAAGGATTTCAATGATGACATTGCTATCAGCACCGAAAGTGAGGACCAATTACAGGAGCTACTGCATGGAATGCACAATCTAATGGCCACACAGTATCGATTAAGAGTAATTCGAAGAAAGATGAAAGTAATTAAAAATAGCAGAAATAAGACTTGCAATAAACTTACAAAGTGGCGACCATGAAATAGACGAAGCGAAGGATTTATGCTAGCCTAGATGCAATGTAACCCGTAAAGAACTGAGATAGGAGGCCGTAAAAAGTAAACTAGCAGAAGAAAAGGAATTCCTGTCCAAAGAAGTCCACTAATGTGAAACATCGAACTTAACCATAGCTATAAATTTCTTCAATTTCCGTTTTCAGCACAGCATCGCATGAAAGTGAATCATGGACTGTAAGAGAACCAGAAATGAAGAGAATGTCGACATTTAGACGTGGAAATGAAGCAGAAAGTATGCATCTTGTAAGGAACAAATATCAAAGTTAAAACAAGGAATGATGTAACTCGACTCATGCTTCAATAGTAGTCGTTATGGAAAAGAAAAGTATCTTTTCTTCGTAGATCTACAAAATTTGTTAACTGATAATGTAGCATTTGAAATACATGAAATGTTTCCTGGAATTACTTGAGGTAAATAGACAAACCGTAACGAACAAAGCAAGATTTTCATATTTGAACACGTGAGATTACGACGAAAAGAACCCATCACAAGATCATTTTACAAATGCCCACTAAATAATTATACACATTTATTTATAATGTCTTAACAACTATATAAAAAGCTGTTGTCTTTGAGTAATGCCTCAAACTACATTCCTGGGGTATGCCACTGCTTACGAAGGCGGGAATACGAGTACAATACAATGACGTACGGGAAAGTATCGTGCTAGTTACTAACAGAGCAACAGCTTTGCGGCCAGGTCTAAGGAGAAGGCATTGTAATGATGTATAAACTTCCACTTGCTCAACTAAAAGGCCGCCGCAATTAACGTTGCAATCCACAACCAAAGGTCAGCTTTACTTGGGAAGGCTCGCATGGTCATCGGGGAAATACAACGAGGGGAAAAATCGCTACAACAAGAAGAAGTTGTGGAACATAAACGAATGTTGGTAGGCGCGTTTCTGCCCCTTAAAGTTGATATGAATTATGAAGTGGGACAAGCATGTAGTGGCAGTTGTGGGGAAGGCGGATAGTCGTCTTCAGTTCATTGATAGAATTTTGGGAAGATGTGGTTCATCTGTAAAGGAGGCCGCCTATAATACACTAATACGACCTATTCTTGAGTACTGTTCGAGCGTTTGGGATACCTATCACGTCGGATTGAGGGAGGACATAGAAGCAATTCAGAGGTGGGCTGCTAGATTTGTTACTGGTATGTTTGATCATCAGGCGAGTGTTACGCAAATACTTCAGGAACTCGAGTTGGAGTCCCTGGAAGAAAGGAGCCGTTCTTTTCGTGAATGGCTACTGAGGAAATTTAGAGAACGAGCATTTGAGGCTGACTGCAGCACAATTTTACTGCCGCCAACTTATATTTCGCGGAAAGACCACAAAGATAAGATAAGAGAGATTAGGGGTCGTACGGAGGCATATAGGCAGTCATTTATCCCTCGTTGTGTTTGGGAGTGGAACAGGGAGAGAAGATGCTAGTTGGTGTACGAGGTACCCTCCGCCACGCACCGTATGGTGGATTGCGGAGTATGTATGTAGATGTAGATGTAAATGTATGTATTAAAATTTCCCACCAGTCGCCTAAGAGCGGTGCTATTAGCGTCTCTATGAGGATGCAAATCACATTTTCTTGAGCTTTAACTACATCTGAGACTGGACATGGTGAGTTGTTAGCCAAGAATCCCTTTAAGACCGCAAATATGCCATTATAAACACCTCACATAGTTTGAATGCGGTGTAATAGGATTACAAGAAGCTGGATTTTCCTTCTGTCACATAGTAGAAAAACATTGGTGGTACGTAATCACAACACATGACCGCTGACAATGGTTGTCAAGAGAATGTATGGTCGCAAGAGGACCAGGCCCTGGACGCCCACGTCGCTCTACCGAGATGCTTTTGCAGCAGCAGTCTGAGGAGTAGTTGGCACCCGACCGACACAACGAACTGTTACAAATAAGTTATTTCAAGGACTGCGCAGAGCCAGATACCCTGTAGCGTGCATTCACTGACACCATACACCCGCCATTTGCGATTTCATTGACGTCGAATGAGGGCAGGGTGGAAGTCTGGAGAAGGCTGGGTCTTCCTCTGTGCCAGTGATGGACGTATGTTAGTTAGAAAGAGGCCAGTTGAGGGCCTGCACAAAACCTGTCTGCTTGCTATATACAAACTGAACCTACACCTAGAGTTGTGGTCCGCCGTGTGATTTCGTATGACGGCAGGAGCACTCTTGTGGTTATCCCACTCCTCCTGATAGCTAATTTGTACGTCAGTCTGGTGGTTTCTTTTATGAACATCATTCCAGGGGTTATTTTCCAACAGGATGACGCTCGCCCACATACGACTGTTGTAACCCAACAAGCTCTACAGAGCATCGACGTGTGGCCTTGGCCTGCTCCATCACCAGATCTTTCTCCAATAGAGGATATACGGGACTTCATCAGAAGACAACTTCAGCGTCATGTACAACCGTCCCTATATTGATCGACCAAGTGTAACATGCATGGAACACTGTCCCACAAACTGACACCCTTGTACCGATACAACAAAACACATGCACGCTAGTATGCCGCCATTCAACATTCTGTCGGATATACCGGATAGTTATTAATGAAATAGCATTCCAAATTTTCAGTGGCCCTTACTTTAACGTGTGATCATATCAGTTAAGGGGGTAGGACGTCAAACGGGCCGACTTGGAGCAGGAGAGTCACAACAGGAAATTTTAATTTCTACTGTCTATACTTTTATAAATAAATTCATAACACTTTGTCACCATGACCAGTAAGGATTGCGGACTCTCACTCATCGCAGTGGAAGTTCAAAAACGTAGCAAAATACCTCTTTTTACATGTGAAATTTCATCATTTTTTCACTTATTACTGGCTGCATTCGTTGCTATAGGTACACTTTTCTCCCTAAGTAAGAGAGATTCCTCGATGAATTTTTCATAGCATACTAACAGTAGTTACAGGTGTATGAAACTCTAGAATTTTGCAAATCTATTAAAAACTGTGGAAACAATAACTATAAAACTTATAATTAGCTATAAAACTTAAATTTTTTTCTAAACATGAAGTTTAAATTGCAACAGTTCATTCATTTTTTCATAAATTAAGTAACTTGAAGAATTTCATACACCTGTAACTATAGTTTGCATGCTGTGCAAAAGTCATCGAAGAATCTCTCTTACTTAGGAAGAAAAGTGTACCTATAGCAACAAATGCAGGCAGTAGTAAGTGAAAAAATGATGAAATTTCACATGTAAAAAAAATGTGTTTTGTCACATTTTTGAGCTTCCACTGCTATGAATATGAATCCTGAATCCTTCCTGGTCATGCTGCTAAAGTTTTATGAATTTATTTGTAAAAGTATAGACAGTGGAAATTTAAATGTCCTGTGATGCCTCCCCTGCTCCAAGTCGGCCCGGTTGACGTCCTACCCCCCTTAAATATGTTATTTAGACAAATGTATTCCCGGAATATCATTACCCTATATTAATTATTTATTGACGTTGCCGTTTTTTTCCGACTGGATTTATATACAGGAGCAATGTAACACACAGTTTGAGCTTTCTTCCTGCCCTATTTCTAAACCATCTTTCTCACTCTGTGCGACGTTTGCCGCTGCTGGTGCATACTACTGAACTGCCGCCCATTAGAAACTTGTCCATCTCGTGCTGTTCTCATGTCTGAGTTGTCTCAGAGTCACCAGACAGCGCTACAACAAGCCAATAGCGGCGTAGTTGTTATACACCAAGGGGGAATTTAAAATGTGCTGGGGAACAGTGAAAATTATGTGGGTTCATAAATCAGAAACGATGAGGTTCTGCGAAAAGTTGGTGAGGGCGAACATTGACAAGAGGAGGGTTAAGAAGATGTTACATGTGTTAAGGCATGCGGAAGAAATGGAAATACCTGTGAAGAAGATGAATTGAGGGAGGGGGGGGGGGGGGGGGGGGGGGGGAAAGCCCCAGGATCTGATGAAGTATCAGTGGACATGGTAAGAGCAGCAGGTCCAGAGGGAATGCAGTGGCTGTATAGAGTACTATCAAGTGTGTGGAGAAATAGTACAGTACCTGACCACTGGAGAAGAGGAGCCATTGTTATTATCTCCAAAAAAGGCAATAAAAGACTTTGTAAAAACTACAGAGGAATAACCCTTATAAGTGTTACGGCCAAGACTTTTGAAAGAATTTTACTAAATCGAATAAGTGAAAAGAGAGATAAGGAGCCGAGTGAAGAACAGCACGCGTTTGGGAAAGGAAGAAGCACGATCGACTTGAAATTTTCTATCCGCCAACTGATGGAAATAATTTGGGAGTATAACAAAAGGGTGATAATGGTTTTGATAGACATAGAAGAGTCATATGACGGAGTTAACAGGGAAAGACTCTGGGAAGAAATGAAGAAGGTAGATATAGAAGATGAATACATTAATGTAATAAACACAATGTACAGAGGGCACAATTGTAGAATTAGAACACCATTGGGGAACTCTGACTACTTCGAAATAAGACAAGCACTTAAACAAGGAAGTATTGCATTTCCTGCACTTTTTAATGTTGTGGTGGAGGGAATAAATAGGGCAGTTAGAGATATAGTAAAAGAGAAAGACAAAAAAGATGATTTTTCCAGATAATATGATAAGAGGTAGATGTACAGTTCCAACCTGATGTGAGGAAGGTATAATGAAAAGGTATGGATTAAAAATAAATAAAGATATGAGTGAAGTAACGGAATCCGGAAGAGGTTAAGGGATCAACGGAAATATTACTTTGAATGGAGAACCCCTCAAAGTGGTAGATAGTTTCACTTATTTAGGAAGTGAAATATCCAGTGATGGAAGAATAACCAGCGAAATTAATAGGAGGTTACAGAAGGGAGGCAATTTCTACCAAACAACAAAACACTTGATCTGGAATAAGGAAGTTTCAGAGAAAGCAAAACTCCTTATGTATGAGAGTTATTACTTCCCTATTGACACCTATGGAGGAGAAATTTGGACAATGACAGAAATGGACGGGAGCAAACTGCCAGCAGGAGAAATGAAATTTCTCAGAGCAATTAAGGGAAAAACAAAAATGGACAAAACAAGGAATGTAGATATTAGAAAAGACCTTAAACAAGAAAGTATGAGAGAAGAAATTGGAAAAAGAGATTAAGAGGATGAGTGGGCAGAGACTCCCCAAAATTATGGAAGAACTAAAGATGGATGGAAAAAGACGTAGAGGGTGCACAAGAACACTGCGGAAAACGGGAATGAGAATATCTGTGGGAAGGAGAGGTGTGACCTGGCAGCAGGTGGAGGAAGAATAGTAATGGAGATGACTCATCAGGATCCAGACCCGGCAGCAGCTGGAGTGGGATCCGGATGTAGATAGAAGCCATCGAAGGATAACTTCCACGGTAGTGGAGGTAATTATAGAGGGTAAAAATTGTGAAGAGAAGTCTGAGCGTCGAATACATCCAAGAAACATCTTAGAACGTTGTGTTCAACTGCCCAGCCTGAAATGAAAGGAAAAGAAATTTAATGCGTCACATATGACAACGTTAGGTGTTATCGACCCATATTCTTTCCCACCTCCTAACAAGAACTGTGTGAGGAAAAGTTGATGAAATCTCCGAGTGACAACAGTCACCGCTGAAACTTCAGTATAATTTGTTTGCAACAAACGTAGCCTTGACGCCACGTACCTCCGCTTTCAGCACGTGCCTGCATCAGGAATCAGCATAATACTGAATCCGCTACACGCGTTGAAAAGTCCCTCCATTTTTCCATTTAACGTAATTTCCCGCGGGACCGCGAAACGCACAGCGGCCTTGGGGGAGGGAATTCCCAGTGAAGTATGTGGACGGGGGAGCTGCTGCCGGCGTGACGCGACGCGAGCGGTGCACACGTCCCAGTGCCACCGGCTGTCCCCCTGCCCCCCCCCCCCCCCCCCATCCAACCCAACCCAACCCTGCCTGGCTTCGTCTCTCCTCTTTCTGCTTCCGCGGTTCCATTTCTCTTCATAAAAAAGCCGGATTTAATTAAACGAGACAGCGTCGCCGACGTTTTGTTGACTGCACGCTTAACGTTAAATCTGAGTAACTGGCGAGTGACCAGCATCCCCGCTGCTGGGTCGGCAGAAACTTGGTTCTCCGGAAGACAGAGTGGCTACTGAATCAACTGCCGCTCGCGACCGGCTCGCCAGATTTATGACGAGTTTCGTGCAGTCAGCTGGTCTATCAGGATCCAGGCCGGTGAACTTTGCACATACGCAGATAGGGCAGTCCCTCGGGGTCTCGTTCTGGATCAAACTTGTTCATCTTGTGACGCACCGTCACCATAATTCGCAAGTTAATACCATATACGAGCATTAACAAGCCTTTGAGACTAGTGCTGATACTACGACATGAATTAATTTTGACCGTTCTTAGAAATATTTGAAACTGAATGTAATGATGCCTCATGTATTGTCCACAATTTTTGCCGATCATAATTGTATATAATTCAAAGAGGCCGCGCGGATTTGCCGAGCGGTCTGGGTGCTGCAGTCATGGACTGTGTGGCTGATCCCGGCGGAGGTTTGAGTTCTCCCTCGGGCATGGGTGTGTGTGTTTGTCCTTAGGATAATTTAGGTTAAGTATTGTGTAAGCTTAGGGACTGATGACCTTAGCAGTTAAGTCCTATAAGATTTCACACACATTTGAACATTTTGAACACGAGAGGGGCTCCAGACAAGCGATTATGGCTCGCAGAAGAATTCAATGTCTTGTAAGCTAAGACAACTAAGCAGACAGCCCAAATCAGTGCAAATATGGAACCGTCTCGGCAGTTGGCCGTTTTCTTCGAAACACGGGGTTACTAATAACCAGTATAGCAAGAGCTCTTCCTCACTAGAATCAGAGTTCTTATGCCTTCAAGATATGTTTCTGGTACTTGGTACACTTTTCAGACAACGTGATCCTCACGTCATGCAGGCATCGTGTAGAGACATTTTAACTGAGTTCTTCAGTGCCAGGTGGTCGACACATCATTGCCAGTTAGTCGCAGAAGCAGTTACAGGTTTCGATATTCCACGTTGTAACAAACACACCATTGCCTTTCGTGATGGCCACTTGTAATTACGATGTCATCTGGGCAACAGACGCTATATGCCACCACTAAGGTTATCTGTAGGGGCCAGATTCCCCCGCACGTGCATGTTTAATACATATTGCGTGTGTTGGCCATTTCGGTTCAAATCAAACGGCTGCCCTAAGCACTATGGGACTTAACATCTGAGGTCATCAGTCCCCTAGACTTAAAACTACTTAAACCTAACTAACCTAAGGACATCACACACATCCAGCCCCGAGGCAAGATTCGAACCTGCGACCGTAGCAGCAGCGCGGTTCCGGACTTTTTATAGCTAAAATTGCATGAATTTAGACATTTATAACGCGCAATGTATCATTTGCAGGTTTAATTAAATTTGTTACTATAACTTTCATGATAGTAGCTTTTATTGATATGTTTTTCATGTGAATTACTTCAAAAGTGCAGAGTATGAGGAATTTCGCGAATTTTGTTAGAGTCTGTAAACTTCGTAGAACCGCCTAGGGCTCCAGTCGGGTTCGGTAGACGTAGGCAAAAGTCAATACACTTCGGGCCAATAACTTTAAATAAAAAAGGGTCGTCTTAAGCCAATATGATGAAGGCTACGAAAGCAGTTCTTCTTCTTCATCATATTTCTATGTGTTTTCTACACCACGCAGCGTCACTCGCATCCAAGTTTCCGTTTCCTAAGAGTCCTCGCCTACTGCGGCCCTGTCCTTCATCGCACGCCACATTCTATCGTTCCAATATAGCCGAGGTCTTCCTCTTTTTATTTGTTGTGAATCTCTTCAGTGCCATATTTTAGAAGGCTGTCTTTCCTCTGCCACTATTGTATGATGTCCTGCCGTGTTACCCATTTACTTTCAAATGTGTCTACAATGCCCTTCGTAGCTCCCATCTGTCCTCATAGCACTTAAATTTTTTTTGTCCCTTCCGTTAGTCCACAACTTCGTCTCGAGAACTCCATTTCCGTTGTCTGCAATTTCTTGTCATTCACCCTGGACACCTCCCACAGTTCAGCACCATACAGAGCAAAGCTCTCAACTATACTTTCGTATATCCTCCATTTCAAATTTTTTGACGTCTTTTTATTTCGGTTAATGGAGTGTAAGTACCTAACTGCCACCATTTCCTTTCCTATTCTGTGCTTTCACATTCATCCGAAATGATTGTCCCTAAAAATTTATACGAACGACTGAAGTTTACTATAGCTCCATCATCCATAACAAGATCACTCCCTATACCTCATGCAAACAAATGTTCTGTCTACGTGAAGCTAATTTTCATATCACACTGCTCGTATTCCCCTTAAAGTTTTATCAACATATTACAGACATCCTCTTCTTTCTCTGCGGAGATAACCTGATCGTCGGCGACGTTTGGGGATAACAGGATCTCATTATCTACTCTAATTCCCGTCTCTTTGCACTTTCTTTTCCAGTTTTTCAGTGTTTCATTCAAAGCTATTTTAAAGAGGCTAGGCGCTAAATAGCATCCTTTTCTCAGCAACTGAAATATTTTGTCCTATCCTAAATCACGTTACAAGTTTATAACATGTGCTACGTCGTGTAGCTCAAACGGTACGGCCGAAGTACGACAATTTTAATACACTGATACCTTATTCAAACAAGGTATCAAATGTACAAGGTACTAAGGCTTGATAATTTGGACAATATAAATAAAGTCATATGTTGAACTTTTTTCCTATTCGAGGTATGTTTGAAAGTACCTGTTCATGTTGCCACATTTAGAGATGTGTTGGAACCCCTGATAAAATACTGCGATTTTTTAATGTGAGAACTTTGTTAAATTTAAGTCTGTAAGAGACCGTAAATTCCCGCAAATGTGTCTAGTTTGATCTGTTGGCTTCATTCTATTGAAAAGCTTTAGTTTAATGTCCTATAACGTATTTTTTCTCATTTTTGGTCGCAGACAATTTCGAAGCCACAAATACAGGATGCATTAAAGACGCAACTGGCATTCAAGAAAACAGTTTTGGAATAAGACCTGACGCACAGCTAACGAAATTTTGCGCATTTTCTTGCCGCAGAGACGAAGTTGGAAGCCACAGGTAAATTGTAGAAGCTATGAGCACTACTGGAGCGGTTAAAAAATCTTTGCACTCACCATTAGTAGAAGTGGGTGTTGCAGCGAAAGGTGAGCAAAGTTATCAGACGAAATCTTGATTCTGAGGCTAAGAAGTTGAGAAAAACACATAAGTTCTCTTGATTCTTTACGTTCAAAAGACATATTTGCTGGAAGGATTTTGCTACTGCAGGATCTTTATCATCTTTCTCATCCGAATTTGGAACCCTCACCGCCTTCCAAACATTTGCTATTTTTCCTTGAACTAGACATTAGTTGTATAATTATGTAAGGTACATTGAGGCTGTAGATTTCAGTCCATGCACAAGCTTGGCTCTTCTGCCATAAAGTACTGAACACAGGATACGAACAGTCTACCTTCCCTCATACCATCTGAGAATGCACTAGAAAAGTAAAAGTAGTTCGTCACGCTATGTACAATGACTTGCTTGAATATTACTGACACCTAATTAATGGGGAGTTCGTCAAAGCAGGGCAGCAGCATTTCAGCGCAGTGCGAAACATATGAGCCCTCGGCCAGTTTCCAGAGGCACCAGATTACTACGCGCAGGTCAAGCAACTCCCGTAAACTGCTGGTTCTGTGGTTTGCGGGCGTGGAGCGAGCGCCCTATAGAGCCCCAGATGTGTTCCATTGGGTTCCGATCAGCCGAAACTGGCGAGCTAGACATCAACGAGAATTCCTTAATATGTTCCTCACAAAAATTATAACATGAAACGGGATTAATTAAGTATACAATCATCCTGCAGGAAGATTCCATCGCCATTCCAGGTCAAGCATAAAGGGATGGAAGTGGTCTGTAAGAGTATCCGTTTAATCAGCAGATGTCAAAGTGCTTTCGATTATTACTACATGTCCATTGGAAGTCCATGTCAATGTGCTATATGGCTTAATACTGATCCCACTGGCCTGCATATACGGCGCGGTGCCTATATTTATTTGTGTGAAAATTTTACCTTGTAAATTTATTATAAGGAACTAGCAGCCAGTCCCCTGGAGAATGGCATATTACGGTATGACCATCAACATAGTGTACTCACAAAGATAATTCATCCGACCAGGTGCCTCGTTTCCATTGATCCACGCTTCGATCTAGTCAGCAGCGTACACATTACAGTCGTAATTGCTACTGTCATTTGGTTACCATGGGAACTCGTAAGCGTTATCTGCAGCGGAGCACCATTTTCAACAAAGTGCGATGAACGGTGAGCTCCGAAATACATGTGTCTGCACCATCGTTGCTCGCTGTCGTCGTATCAGCCGCTGGTCGCTACCAGCCATGCCTTACAGAGCGGGTAATCCGCCGACCTATGATGAGATATGGACATCCACGACATTCTCCCAGCTTCATAGTCCTTCAACCACTGTCCATATTTTCTAAAAACTATAGCACATGAACAGCCTATCAGTTTAACCGTTTCCGTTCCAATTTAAAGGGCCGCAGATGTCCCCTCTTAGTAAAGGGGACTAGTGTCACAGGATTGCTCCACCTCTTTCCCACATCGTCGCCAGAAAGATTCCCATTCGTCTTCGCTCCACTGAATTGCTTTCCTTATTGCGGCACGTGCTTGCAATGGTTCCAGACAGTGGGTAGTGCTCATACCGATTTCGTTCATCATTATATGTTCCCTGAAACATCGGAGTACACGTCTATAAAGTATGAGTGTGTTACTCAGAAAAGAGCCCCCCCCCCCTTTTTTTTAATTTTAGATGACTGGAATAGAGTGTAAGTGTCTTGTTTGTGTGTTGGCAGCGCTATAGGGTGTGTTAATATCGGTGACAGAGCTCTGCGCCCTCAACAAGAGATTCTGTGGTTGGACGGGCTAGTAGTTAGCGAATGGATAGCTAAGAGTGCAAGATACTCTTAGGGGAGACTATGTGTTGGTAGGATATACGTTGTAAAATGAGGATGGGTGCTGTCTATAATATTTGGGTAGTGGAATTATTGACAACTATACAATTTTTGGGACTGAATGTCACATGAATAAGGTAAGATTTTCTAAATACATTGTTTGCTGTTCAACAAAATCAATCTTTTGCTAAAAATATGCCTCCTAGTAGTTAGAGTCTATAGTACAATCTTTTTATTTAGCTGGCCGTTGTTGCTACTTGCTGTAATTGCTGTAGTTCGTGTTATGACGATTTTCTGTGAGTTAGGTTACTTAAAAAAGAAGAACGGGAGTTTCCACTATCGAAATACGTGACTGAAATGAGTTAGGCAGTTAACAGAGTTGGAGTTAGTTTCAATATTTCTTTAATTTCATATTTTTTGAATTGGTATTATTGTTAGTATTTCTTTCAATTCAGGGTTATTATTTGTGTTCGTTATTGGAAGTCATGTTGTCAGTGTACAACAGTCAGATTGCGATGGGCTTGTATGGTGTGGATTATAAATTAATAGGTTAAATTTGAGTTGTCATTGTCAGGGAAAATTCGGTAGGTTTGTTAAGTAAAAATATTTAAAGAGTTAGTTTCAAGAGATCTTTCTTTTTCTATACATGCATCTGTGTTACGTAACGTTCCGAAGTCGTTGAAACTACAGTCCTAAGAAAAGTTAACGTGCTGGCCGCAGCACGTCGAGGAAGTCGACTGGCAGTCGGGGCTATAAGATACCCCCGTTAAAATAGAAAGGAGAAGAAGAATGAAACTAACGTGAAATGCTAATGCTGCATTTTCGGAAACATAGTTGGTCGGAAATGAGATACATAATAGTGATCAGACAGACATACTATTCTTGAAGGCAGACCACTAAAGAATAAATTGTCTTTAATAGTTTTAACATGCAGTATGGCCCAAATACGACTCCGTCACATAACAGAGAATATCTGTCTTTATAGTTAGGTTCAGAGTTGTTGTAGGAGGGGCATATAGGCCTGTGATGGCGGATTGTACTAATATGAAGTATAATATGACAAAGAGGCTGCCTTTATACATTACTTTAGGCATTGTTCGAACTTCGTGAAAGAAATTTAGACTACAAGCATCGACGTGTAATAATACAGGGTGTAACAAAGATGTATGCCACGAATTGCTGGACACATTTCTCACACGTGCAGGAAGAAATTATGTTATATGAACGTGGGTTTGTAAACGCTTCGTTTCCAGGTTAAAACCCATTTTCTTCAACTCATTAATCACGGGAAACACACAAGAACAGAAAGTTAGAATCATGGAGTACATGCACTCTTGATGACATCTGGGTACGTTATGCAACACCAATGTTTTGTTTTACATGTGCTATTGCCAAGCGACGTACGTCGTTGCCTCCTTACAGGTAACATCAACTGTTGCAGTGATTTGTACTACCGTTGCTAGAACACGGGCTATTACATAGAGTTAATTACGGACTTGGCTCATAGCGATGCAGGGATGGGAGATGCCCGTCTATTGCATGGATTAGCTGCCGACAATGCCGCTCGCGCTCAGCGTTTGTAGCGGGAGATATACACTATGGGATCAGAACTGTCCGGACACCTGGGTGAAAATGACTTGCATGTTCGTGGCGCCTTCCATCAGCCATGCTGGAATTCAATATGGTGTTGCCCCAACCTTAGCCTTGGTGAAAGCAGGCATATGTTGAATCAGGTGCTGGAAGGTTTCTTGGGGAATGGC
Organism: Schistocerca americana; assembly: GCF_021461395.2. Lineage (NCBI taxonomy): Eukaryota > Metazoa > Arthropoda > Insecta > Orthoptera > Acrididae > Schistocerca > Schistocerca americana. The sequence goes on along the minus strand of NC_060124.1, from coordinate 266,172,781 downwards.
CGCCCATTCTTCACGGAGCACTGCACTGAATTGAGGTATCGATGTTGCTCGGTGAGGCCTGGCACGAAGTCGGCGTTCCAAAACAGCCCAAAGGTGTTCTGTAGGATTCCGGTCAGGACTCTATGCACGCCAGTCTATTACAGGAATAAAATTGTCGCTTAACCACTCCGCCACAGACCGTTCATTATTAACAGGAGCTCGATAGTGTTGAAAGATGCAATCACCATCACGGAATTGCTCTTCAACAGTGGGAAGCAAGAAGGTGCTTAAAACATTGGTGTAGGCCTGTGCTGTGATACTGCCACGCAAAACAACAAGGGGTGCAAGCCCCCTCCGTGGAAAACACGACCACACCATAACACCATCGCCTCCGAATTTTATTGTTCGCACTACACACGTTGGCAGATAACGCTCACCCGGCATTCACCACACACACACCCTGCCATCGGATCGCCACATCGTGTACTGTGATGCGTCACTCCACACAACGTTGTACCATTGATCAATCGTCCAATGTTTACGCTCCTTACACCATTAGAGGTACCGTTTGGAATTTACCGGCATGATGTGTCGCTTATGAGGAGCCCCTCGATCATGAAATCCAAGTTTTCTCCCCTCCCGCCTAATTGTCATAGTGCTTGCAGTGGATCCTGATGCAGTTTGGAATTCCTGTCTGAAGGTCTGGATAAATGTCTGCCTATTACACATTACGACCGTCTTCAACTGTCGGTGGTCTCTGTCAGTCAACAGACGAGGTCGGCCTGTTCGCTTTTGTGCCGTACGTGTCTCTTCACTTCCGCAGCTCGTGGTCGTCCGGTAGCGTTCTCACTTCCCGCGCCCGGGTTCCCGGGTTCAATTCCCGGCGGGGCCATGGATTTTCTCTGCCTCGTGATGACTGGCTGTTGTGTGATGTCTTTAGGTTAGTTAGGTGTAAGTAGTTCTGGGGGACTGACTGATGACCACAGATGTTAAGTCCCATAGTGCTCATAGCCATTTGAACCATTTTTTTGTCCCTACACGTTTCCACTTCACTATCTCATCGAAAACAGTGGACCTAGGGATGTGTAGGAGTGTGGAAATCTTGCGTACCGACGTAAGACACAAGTGACACCCAATCACCTGACCACGTTCGAAGTCCGTGAGTTCCGCAGAGAGCCTCATTCTGCCCTTTCATGATGTCTAATGATTAATGAGGTCACTGATATGGAGTACCTAGCAGTAGGTGGCAGTACAGTGCACCTAACACGAAAAACGTATGTTTTTGGTGGTGACCGGCAACTTTTGATCACATAGTGTAGGTGCAGACGGACCAATTGCCTGGCCTTCATGCTTTCTGCACCTAAATCCAACAAACTTTATCTATTGGGGGGCATTTGAAAGCGCTTGTGTATGGAACCATAGTACAGGATGTTCACGAGTCTCAGTGGCTATGTTATGGATGGCTGCTAAACCATACTCTATATTCAGTGCATCCGAGCTTCCAACGAAGGACAGTTGATGCAAGTATCTATGCAAATATGGTTCAAATGGCTCTGAGAACTATGGGACAACTTCTGAGGTCATCAGTCACCTAGAACTTAGAACTACTTAAACGTAACTAACCTAAGGACATCACACACATCCATGCCCGAGGCAGGATTCGAACCTGCGACGGTAGCGGTCGCGCGGTTCCAGACTGAAGCGCCTAGAACCGCTCGGCGACTCCGGCCGGCGTATCAATGCACGCATGGGTTGTATTGAACATCTTTTCTGAGAGAGACTTGCATGTTGTATGTTCCTACGTTCTGTTCGTGTTTGACACGAGTAATGAGTCGTAGAAAATGAGCTTTAGCATAGAAGCAAATCGCTTCATATTATATAATTTGTACGTCTACGTGTGAGGAATATGTACTGAAATCTATTGCGCGTATTTTTTATACACTCTGTATCAATTTGCATACAATGGCTAGCGGGTAACGCTCAAATCGGCACTTCACCAAACCATCAGTTTCCAACGTTATTTAGAAGATGAAACATTAAAAACAACTTTACATACTCTTTGAAAAAGCATAGTTGCTATATTTCCGATAAACAGAACATACACAAAGCCAGATAGTATTATTATTATCATCCCAAATTTACTACGAGCAAATAAAATGTTCTTACAGTGTGCAAGACAGAAGACAGATGAAAGCAAGGAGACGATACGCAAATCAGTTTTTTTTAAAATTTGATTACCGAAAATGTATTACGAATATTACATGTTTACGTTGATACCTTCATGGAGGTAATAAAAAGGGATTTCTTATTACATCACAAATTTTAAGCCCAAAACGTTAGGTTCGCCGCGTTTATACCTCCACGGTTCACCGCGGTGATACTTCCCCGGGATGTCACTCTGATGTACACGAGCCCAGTTTCGAACGTTGTGAATATCCATCGACTTTTGTGGTCGTATCCCAAATAGCATGTGGCGCTTTGATTGTGTGGAGACGTAGTTGTTTCATCAAAAATGCGCGGCTGCGTCGTTTATGGGTGTGCTAATCGATTCGATCGTAATCTGAATTTTAAAGGTGTCACATTTCATCATCCGTAAGCGGAGCCATTCAAGGTTTTTTTTTTAGGTGAATTATGGTTTCTTTGTGTTTTCTATTGGCTTTCAAATCGTAAACGGTCCTTCTCGACTTCTGTGCCACACTGTATCAGAGTATCAGCCATGTCATCCCCACACAGCATGCACTGATTGTTGGCGCAACATCTTACGACCTAAATTCCGCCAGCCAATAATTATCCGTCATTCTAATTTTTTCTCTATTTAAAGAAGATTCTGGTAGAACAGCCTCAGACAGCGTCAGTTTTATATGCGTGATTGTATGAATGTGTGTGTGTGCTTTGCTTCCATTCTGAAGAAGGCTTTGGCCGAAAGCTTATGTGGAAACACTTTTTTGCCCTGACTGTCTACTAGTCGGCGTGGGGTAGTAGCCTACCTGCTTCACACTATAGGTTTTCCCTCATGAAATTTGTTAAAAGTAAGCCACTGCACCTCAACAAGAACAATGATGTACATATTTACAATATTGGAAGATAAAGATGACATTCATTCACCACGTTAAGCCAATCTGCACAACAGCGATTCTCAAAGCTGCAACAAAAAGCTTTAATCACTTAGCCAGTTATATAAAAAGCCTGACGGACAGCAAACTAAAACTTGAAACTAAATTGAAAACATTTCTTTTTGACAACTCTTCCGATTCCGCTGAAGGCTATCTGTTATTGCAATGTGTGAATGGTGATGGGTAGGAATTACTCACATCTGTCTTTTCTTAATTAAAAACCAAAAAAGCTAATAAATGATCAGCATGGAGGCATGTTTACAAGCAAAGGGGTGTTAGTATAGAATGACTCGTTCAACGTCATTACGATTTATCATGCAAATGATACATGGAAAATGATACTAATTAACTAAGTAACTAGTGGTAAGGCACAAAGTACGGTATAGACTTATATACTTTCAATACCTCGAAATGAAATTCAAAAGTACATTGAAGTAGATGATCAAAGTTGACGTGCATTCCAATTGTCATATGTATGGTTATTCCTGAAAAACTGACAGCTACTGGCGAGAAATATTCCGGGAAAAGCAGCAAATAGACTGCTGTGGGAAAGGCAGGTGTATTTTCGCACATGCTAGGCTGTCATTATTAAAAAATAACTTACATACATATTAAAGTTTAGGTAGTCTAAGCGTTTGAGACGATTACCCTAATTACATTTACACTAATGGAGAATGATGGAACATGTCTAAATGGATGATATCGCTTTTTTCACCCTGTATATTGCTATTATTGGTCACACAGGTAATTGGGCATCATAGGTAGTATTTCATAGTGAGGAGATGTATGAATTACGTGACACTAATGGGCTGGCAATATAATAAAACAACAACTGTATTCCGCATGAAGGTTACCTCTGTGCTGTTCTGTTTCTATGATATTTCAATAATCGTTTTCTTTATTGACATGCACAAGATACTATAGCATGCCTTGTTCCTTTCCATATTGCACACGTTTATGGGCTACCAAAGAAGACGAAGGTAAGGTTTTTGCTAACGTTAACACTGAAAATGTTGTGTGTACCACCTGAAAGTTGAAATTGTAACGAACAAGAAGCAGTCCTAGTAAGTAGAGAAGCATTAGTTTCTGGGCTCCAGATTCATATGTTATCGATACAAATTCAGTAAAATTGGAATTAAATGGATTACGAAAGCATGCTTTTTGCATTATTTCCTTCACTTCTTGGTTATTCGAAATATATGAATAAAAACAAATTACATTAACGAGGTAAAATGGATCGTACTACTGGAGCAAACGCACGTTCAAGAACAAAAAACGTTGAAAATTGCATTCCTGACACTATGTTAACCACATAAACACTGTATTTTTTGTATTTAAAACAGTTGTTGCGTGGACACTACAGAAATAACGAGCAAGAGCAACTGTAAACAGTAGTCCACTAATGTTTTGGGATATTTTACATGGCATCAGAACCCACCAGCTCTGCCTTCAAAACAACGTAGAGCGCAAGTCTATAACGCCATCCCCCCCCCTTTTTTTTTTACATCTAAGTATACTTCAAACATTTAGACTTTAGACTCAAGCTTAACGAAATAATTTATTATAATGCGAGCTTAAAAGGCTGAGACCTTATTGTTAATAACATTCAGGCTAAACTACAATGAGGTTACCTTGACACATCATGGGTACATGGTAGAGGTTACATCGTTACATTACACTAGGTGTGAAATTATATTCTTCGCGTGATATCGTGGTGTCATCGTGAATAGTGCAAAACAATTAGTTTAAAAAAAACATGATTTCCTTAACATAAAACTTGTTTGATAAGAGAATTATTACGTACTGTTTAGTATATTGTAAGAAAAACGTCAGGTTTCATGAAATGTGTATGGCACGTTTGGCCTTGAGTTCCCTTTCCGGTAGTTAGTCGGCCTTCTAGTTTACGCCACTGAGGTGACTTGCTGGTCGATGATGATGAAATAATGATGTGGACAACACAACACACAGTCCTCGAACGGAGAAAGTCCTCCGACCCGGGCGGAAACAGAAGCCGCGACGTTCGTATGGCACTATGCTGCGCTGACCACTCACTTACGGATGCGGACGTCAGGCCCTATCAATTTGTTTGATTAGGTAGAGTTATGTGCTCTGGACGATTTAAGTAGGCAATTACCCTCATGGTCGGACGGCTCCATTTTTCATTTATAAAACGTTACTCTTTAATGCACAGTGTCCACTCTTGTAGTCAAAGTCACTTCAGCAATTAATGTCCAACATGCACAATGTAGTGTCTTTGTGTTACTTGTCCTTTGAGGTGTTTTGAAATAAATATTTCAGTTCAGTTGCGACTTCACGCTGAGCGTTCGTAGCAGTACTCAAGACTGGTGCCCCACATACAGACAGTCGCCACTGTGCGTTCTTCTAATGTGATTGCAAAGTGTGCGAACAGACGTCGCATCCCACATTTGGATAACATCGTCATCAACCTGCACTACAACAGCAGTTGACAGTCATTTGCTGAGTTCATGCCTCGTAGGTGAATATTTTCGTCTCATATCGTGTGTTGGTAGATTAGTTTTGTACTTCACGTTAACTCGCCTTCACATATGTCTTTTCTTGTATACCACTCTGTTCTGACCTCAAGGACTCAGGCATTGTGTAAAGACCACGTTTAGTATGGATTAGAAAAACAGTGTCTATTTATACGATAAAAGTCTAGCCATTGCATTGAATCCTCCATCAAAACAATACGCGAGGCTTATAAAAATAAAGAGACCCTTCAGGAAAACTATAGCTCACAGCTAAGCAAAATACATACTTAAGACTCACGAGAAACTAGGAATCTACACTCATAAGTAACCAGCTTTCATTACTAAAACTAATATTTATATGATTCTGAAGAGTGTTAAAACTAAATTGTTGTCATAAAGGTATCTTATCGTAACTTGACATACATAAATATGTACAAAAGTCTGCATTTAAAGCACTGTCGTCTTGCGGTTAGTATTTCTTTTATTAATTCAGAAGTACTGGTGGAATACGTTCAGTTATAGCCCATGCAGCTTTGCTACTGCAAGTACCACTATAAATTCCTGAAGTAGTGCATATTCAACTCAGACGAATATACTAGCGTCTTTGTTTTCTTTCCTTAAACCTAATTTTCTGATAGTCGGAGAGAGTAGCACGGAGAGTCATGGTTCAGACAGACGGTAACAAAAACCAACCAAGTATTTAAAACTTTCGCTACAGTGCGGAGAAATCGCATGTTTAGGAGATTAAATACAGATGGAAAACCCCCTCACATGTTAGCATGAATAAATTTATTCGATTTTCGTGTAAATACATATACAAGAATTGTTAAACAGTACAGGTAATCCGCATTTGACTCTGAACAAACACTATTCAGTTACTGTAGCAACTGCGGTTAGTTGCAACGGCGCTAATTAATGTCAAACTTTTTGATATGTGGCACAACGACTCAAAATGAAATTCAGTAACGCTTCCTTCTGAGCTACTGGTGTGTGTTTTAACGTGCAAATCGGAATGCATCACCAAAAGAAGGTGTTCTTTTAAAATACGTGATTCATCACAGATTATTTAAGCAAAATTGTTACAAAATCATGAACTCCTAACACATCTGGATCTGTTAAAATATCAGTATTTGAGTTTAAATAAGCTGTTCAGATTTATGCAATCCCGCCACGGTCCTCACCGCAGTAACAACGTTGTGTCATCAGCAGTTATATTTCATAACGATGTTCATCGTCGATGACTCTCGTCCATGTGAAACGAATTTAGCCACTCATCCAGCTGGTAGGAGTTTCTTTCGTATAGAACTATTCCATAAGAAGAGAATAAATGAGTTCACCAGTTAAGTTCATCAAAACTTAACTTTGCCTCGACTGTCGCATCTGTACTTGATGGCTATTGCTAGAGGAACCTATCGAATATCATTCCACAAATGGTTCAAATGGCTCTGAGCACTATGGGACTCAACTTCTGAGGTCATTAGTCCCCTAGAACTTAGAACTAGTTAAACCTAACTAACCTAAGGACATCACAAACATCCATGCCCGAGGCAGGATTCGAACCTGCGACCGTAGCGGTCTTGCGGTTCCAGACTGCAGCGCCTTTAACCGCAAGGCCACTCGGCCGGCCTACCATTCCACAATACGGATACAAAATATTTATACTTACGTGATCAAAAGTATCGGGATACCAATTAGTGTGCCCGGCTGGTGTGGCCGAGCGGTTCTAGGCGTGTCAGGCTGGAACCGCGCGACCGCTACGGTCGCAGGTTCGAGTCCTGCCTCGGGCATGGATGTCTGTGATGTCCTTAGGTTAGTTAGGTTTAAGTAATTTTAAGTTCTGGGGGACTGATGACCTCAGATGTTAAGTCCCATAGTGCTCAGAGCCAGCCAGTTAGTGACATTAAAATGGGGTTTGCTGAGCTTTTCGTTTTGTGGTGACTGGATCTAAGCCATGGGCTCTTTCAGACCGTTGTCTGAATGTCCACAGAGGGATCGCAACCCAATATTCGTGAAGAGCAGACACCAGACAAGGTAAAGACGTCGGGCGCAGGGCTAGGAGCGAAGACGACTTTGTGACTCATCCCAGAGGTTCAGGTCGAGATTCTGGGAACACCATTTCATTTCAGGAATGTTGTTGACGACAAACCATTGCCCCATAGATGTTGTGTTATGAAGAGGTGCATGCAATGCTGATACAACCATCGTCTCCGAACAGTTCCTCTAATACACGCAGTACAGTATACTGTAAAATGTTTTCTTTCGTTCCGCAGTTAGTGGTTTCTTAAGACCGTTAATAGTACCATTCCCTAACCACGAAAACCACCCCGACACAGCGACACCACCTCGTCCATACTTCAGTCCTGGCACTACAAATGATTGCGGGTACTCCAAGCATTCGCCAAATCCAAACCCTTCCACCAGACTGCCACTTGGTCAGCGTGGCCCATAACTCCAAATCACACGGTTCCAGTCATCCACTGCTCATTGGCTTCCCTCTTTACTCAAACTCAACCGTCACTTAACAGCTGCTGGCCCACTGTGCCCATCCTTTTTAATTCCCAGCGCACAGTTATTTTTGATAGCTGGACAACTGATAATATCTTTTTTATGACACTCACGAGTGCTTCGTTCCGCTAATTTCATGCGATTTTTTTTAACGACGCCGCAGTCACGGTCACCAACAGTGGTCTTGGGCAGCTTCAGAAGGGCTGAAGAGTACCTGATGGTTGTTTTACTCAGGTGACGTCCACTGACATTCGAACTTACTGATCTGTCCTGGGCGACTGTTTGTGCCGTTACTGCTTCTCTACCACGAGTACTCGCAGTCTCCTTTTGTACTGCCGGGTTCACCTCTCCTGGTATCTGGTAGTCAGTTCCCTATTACTTAGGGTCTCCGGATACTAGTAGTGTACAAGATGAACTCCAACTAGACTGATAAAGTTTCTAAGTTTATCCCATGATAAGTCCTGCTATAAGGGAACTCGTGGTTTCAGGTGGTTAGTTACTTAAGCAATAATGCAAATGTGGCACATTTGTTTTCTTAACCCATTTGCCTTTGCTCCTGTGAAATAGTTTCCCAACAGCGGAAAATCCTATGATGTATATGGAACAACAAACACCGTGTAACGCAACATCCCTCAAATGCAAGAGTACTCTAATGTGATTGCTGTAGCGTTGCGGGAATAGCTCATCATTAACGACGATTTGTGTTGCATGCATTGAACCCGTACAGGAGGTGCACATCGGCCAATTCTTCAGCAGTGAAACGACCCACAATCTGGTGTACAGCTGTTGACGTACGACGAACACTGCTGGGGAAAAGGAACCCGAGAGAGAACCAAGCAGTACTGAATATAAATTTGTCAGCCAAGAGTGAAGTGGCGTTACTGGTGTCGACAGCAAGTACCGTAAACGAAGGAGCAAGTTCGTCGCCATCATATTCCTCAAGCCATCTAACGGTGTGTGGTGGAGGGTACTTTCTGGTACCACTAATCGATTGCCCCCCCCCCCGCCCCTCCCCCCTCCATCCGTCTCCTTTCCTTGTTCCACTAGCTAATGGTACGCCGGGAGAATGATCGTCGGTAAGCCTGTGCAGTAACCCTACTTTCTCGAATTTTCTCGTCGTGGTCATTTTGTGAGATGTATGTGGGAGAAAGTAATATATTTTCCTATTCCTCCCCGTAGGGGCTCTCTCGAAATTTCAGTAGTAAACTGCTCCGTGACACATAACGCCTCTCTTTCAGCGTCCGCCACTGGAGTTTGTTGAACATGTGTGTAGCGCTCTCGTACCGCATAACGTCCCGTGACGAAACGCGGCTGGTGTTCGTTGGGTTTTCTCTATTTCTTACGTCAGTCTTAACTAGTAAGGATTCCAGCCTGACGAGCAATACTCACGAACCGGCAGGAACAGCGCCTTTTAAGCCTCTTGCTTCGTGACGAAATGCATTTCCTTAATACATTTGCCCTGTTGAACAATATTCATAGGAAGATAAATGTAAATAATTTATCGAAGTCTAGTTACTGTATGGACCCTCACTGGAAATCGACAGTCTGGAACCGCACGACCGCTACGGTCGCAGGTTCGAATCCTGCCTCGGGCATGGATGTGTGTGATGTCCTTAGGATAGTTAGGTTTACGTAGTTCTAAGTTCTAGGGGACTTATGACCACAGCAGTAGAGTCCCATAGTGCTCAGAGCCATTTGAACCATTTCAAGGGGACTGATGACCTCAGATGGTAAGTCCCATAGTGCTCAGAGCCATTTGAACCAGCCATTTTTGAAATCGATGTATACAAATATACACAGTTAACGTAGTTGAACAACCTCCGAAATTTTGTCGGTGGAGCACAATTTCAGCCTGTGTAATTTGCTTGTAAAAGCAATCAATTATTCAAAAGTGGTTGGGGTGTAAGATCAGAGCTGGTTCGGCAGTCGCAGAGGACGGACATGTTTTCCACCGCGGTATTAGTTAACACTTAGTTTGCAGCGTGTAATTTGTAAATGTAAGAGCTGGTTCGGCAGCGTCTGAAGATATAGATGTTGTCTGCCGCGGTCGCTGTTAGCTAAGACCTTATTACCAATGTATGGTTATTTGGACATGTAATTGAGAACAGCGTGATATTAATTATGGAAATATGCAGTTTATTAATTTGTTGAAGACTAGAAACGCTTTGTGAATAAAGTAGAATGTAATTGTGCAGTATCTCGTATTCTGGTAATAAAAAGCGAGTGGCCTCCCGTATAACCAAACTGATTGGTAATTTAGTGAGTTCTGAAACAGCATTTCTTCGATAAGAGTTTCTTACAGGCTCAAGATTACGGATTCACAACCCACGTACAGTACCCTGCCCATGCGCCAACAACTATAGAAGACAGCAGGTTGGTGAACACACATTAGAACTTATGCGTTCCAACCAGGGTGGTGTAAGCAAATGGGCACCTCGCGTGTACTGTAATCTTAGTGCAAATGAAATTAGTGACACGTCATCTATGGTAATACAAGGAAGTATGAAGAAGAGTAATATTTTTGAGGGAAGGAATTTATCATACGTGCCGTGGGGCGCCTATGCCAGTTACAACAAAAAAAACATAGTTGTCGTAAAAACCAATATAAAAGCTATTCGTTCTTTCGTCTAGTTGAGTATGAAATTTTGTATTATATAACATTTCTTTTCACTGTTATGTCCTCAGCACGTTTAAACGCATTTTTTGATTCCAGCTGATGCGTATCATTTATTTGAACTGGCAGTAGCTTCGAACTAACTAATTATACGTCTCATCAGTGAACATCTGGCGTCTGGGATTACCTTATGCATCCCAGATATTAACATTTATAACGTTATGCAGCGTTCTGATCAGTGGATTTCTTTTTGGGAATTTTATAAAGAACAATCTGTTTTCCGACATGTTTATTCACTTAAACTTCATACTTGGCTCATGTCTGAGTGTTCTTACGGCAGCTAAGGTTATTAATTATTGACCATTCACTTCTAAACTTCTTTCATGTACTAAAGATCTTTTCTCTCCATCGTTTCTTTAAGTTTGTACCTGTAAAGCCTACAACATAATGCTTAAAACTAACTTAGGCCTCATCGAACAATGAGCAGCCAATACTGTATTGATTCTATGTCACTCAGATTAGCTGCTATCTGACGGTTCGATGTTTTCGCATTTTTTCACTGACGTACATTATCCCTTTGCTTGTGTTTCTCCTAGACAAGCATTGGCATTCACACATCTTACGTCTCGCACTAAAAGTGTAGCCTTGTACCCCGAAATAAAGTGTCTCCCTTCGATGACCTCGTTCAGTACAGAAGTTACAAGCAGTGTGAGGGATGAAACTTCCTGGCAGATTAAAACTGTGTGCCCGACCGAGACTCGAACTCGGGACCTTTGCCTTTCGCGGGCATGTGCTCTACCATCTGAGCTACCCAAGCATGACTGACACCCCATTCTCACAGCTTTACTTCCGCCAACCTCGTCTCCTACTTTCCACATTTCACGGAAGCTCTCCTGCGAAACTTGCAGAACTAGCACTCCTGAAAGAAAAGATATTGCGGAGACTTGGCTTAGCCACAGCCGGGGGGATGTTTCCAGAATGAGATTTTCACTCTGCAGCGGTGTGTGCGCTGATATGAAACTTCCTGGCAGATTAAAACTGTGAGGCGGACCGAGACTCGAACTCGGGACCTTTGCCTTTCGCGGCAAGTGCTCTAACACTTTTTTTATATTTTTTATTTTTTTGGTTGATCGTTGTGCTTTGGTCGTTGCAGATGTCACATGGCATCCGTTCAAGTTCGGTTATTGATCCTTCCACTCAGTTTTTTTATTACAGAGGAAAACCGGCTCTCCGACCGAACACGCTGAGGTACCGTGCCGGCACCATCTGAGCTACCCAAGCACGACTCACGCCCCGTTCTCACAGCTTCCTTTCCAGCAGTGCCTCGTCTCCTACTTTCCTAACTTCACAGAAGCTCTCTTGCGAGCCTTGCAGAACTTTCTTCCAGGAGTGTGAGAACGGGGCGTGAGTCGTGCTTGGGTAGCTCAGACGGTAGAGCACTTTCCCACCAAAGACAAAGGTCCCGAGTTCGAGTCTCGGTCCGGCATACAATTTTAATCTGCCAGGAAGTTTCATATCAGCGCACACTCCACTGCAGGGTGAATATCTCATTCCAGTGTGAGGCATGATAACGGTCAGAAGCAAAGACTGTCGTTGTTCGAGGAAATCGGAGAGAATTTGATAATAGCAGACACACGAGAGTTGCGATCACTGAGTGACATCAACGTTGGCGCGGAGTACCCATGTGCCTGTTCCATTCAGGAAACGAAGCTGGCGAGTCAGTCTCCAGCTGAAAGCTATACGAGTTCCTTTATTTCGATGGCGGGTGAAGAGGCGCCGGCCTATTAAGCGGGCCTGTCCCAGAGGAGAGAGAGAGAGAGAGAGAGGGAGAGAGAGTGAGAGAGAGAGAGTTTTCAATTAAGGGCGCGACGGCGTGCGTCGAGCCGCCACAGCCTCCCAGAACGCCGCGCGTCGCATGATTAATGACGTCGCCGGAGCGCCGGCGTCGCTCGCCAAGCCGTGCCCCGCACTTGCTACACCAGGCCGCTTGACATGCCAGCCGCCGCCGAGATATCCTTGTTCTCATGATTCTTAAGCTCGCAGGTTGTACCCTCCAAGTACAACGTCTTGAATCTTGGAGTTGGCCCATCGTATCTTTCAACCGATTCATTTAATTTTTCCAGTATCATCACAAGGCTATGCCTCTAGCAATAACTGCCGCTTAACTGTTGGTGACTTGGTGTAACACTTAAGGCTGTGATAAGACTCAAAGAACTGATCGTCAGCTCGTCCTCTGTCTTACAACGTAATCCGAATGGGGTACTGAGGGTACTGACCCAGCAGTGACTACATTGTTCCAGCGTCACGACAGGCGTCGACACGAAGGGCAAGAACGTAACTGCAGAGAAGGCTGTGAGACGACGTCAGCCAATAGTACTCTGACTAACATCACACCACAACAGATAGTATAAGCGGCGCTTCTGCCAACCTCGGCCAGACACTAGTAGACCCAGACTGGAAGAGAGCAGTGCAAGAGCCGTGACTTGCGATCCATATGGACGTGTGTGTTGCGGCCACATGTAGTAAGCGTTGCTTCACGCAGTGGAGCAACGCGCGCAACTCATCTTACTCGGGAGGCTCAGGCCGCCAGTGCTCCGCTGAAGGCAGGATGCCCTGTGGTTGAGATGAACTCGTCGCCGCTCGGCGCCTCAGTACGAGCACGCCCACGGAGCCGTGTCGCCGTGAGGTAAGCTGCCGACGCCTGCTGCACCGGCAGCTGGGAAGCCATCAGTCGCGATGTCCGCGAGGTCCCGTCGTGGACAGACCACGTGCTGTGGGGCCGGGTTGCCGTGAAGTCTGGGCGTCAGTCCCCGGCGGCGCCTGTGACCAAGACCGCGCTGCGGCCGGTCCTGCTGGAAGTTCTCGCTGTAGTTAGCGATGGTGCCTACCGAACTCGGGCTGACCTCCACAGCTTAAGTTGACATCTGGTGGCGAACAGATGACTCCTGCGAGCTGGAACAGACTTCCCCAATTGTCACCTACGAAGATTGAAGATTCGGACACAGACCACCTCCGTCGTCAGATCCAAACTGCTTCCTAAAGGCTTCTGTCTATTGCTGCTAGTGCTCCACTATTTATATCCGGCAGGAGGACGTTTTTTCCCCTCGGTGGTAGCTTTTTGTTATTACTCCCGCAGTATATTGCAGCGTAGCTTACCATGCTGGCCTCACTTCCCCTTACTCACCACTCTCCACCCTTCGCTCGGCGCTCGGTGTATGTGCATCCTTGCGTCAGCCTGTTGGTAGACTGCTGCTGTCAGCAAGGCTATCTCTGCCTGCCTACTTCGCAACACCTCGGTCGGCGGCGTGCCTCTGTTCTGCCATTCTCCACTACGTGAAGCAACGCTTACTACATGTGGCCGCAACATCTGTGATTAAATTGCATGTACATTGTATATAGCAGGGGACATTGATTATTTCCATGTCGCCAATTGCTTAAAGAAACTCGTTGTAAATACAAAGTTAACCGTTGTCAATTCAATTACTGTAATAAACTCAATTAATATGATGTACTTATATGTTGTCTAGCTAGCCGAGAAAACAGTTTCCTAGGCTCCCTGTAAGAGAGGAGTGGGCAGGACACCACACACATCACGCTCAGAAGTATGAGGCGCCACTTTTCATTAGTTTGTATCGTGGGATTTATGTGCAGTGGGGTTCGGAAGAGTGCTGCGCAGGGGTGAGGCTAAATTTAGCTTCACAATTCATCTACCATCAAAAATTTCAATTATCAGAACAATAACCACTTGCAATAAAATAACTATAATCTTCTGTAGACCAGAAATTAGGTTAAAATTAACTAGAGCCGCTCGGGATTAGCGAACGGTCTTAGGCGCTGCAGTCATGGACTGTGCGGCTGGTCCCGACAGAGGTTAGATTCCTCTCTCGGGCATGGGTGTGTGTGTGTTTGTCCTTGGGATAATTTGGGTTAACTAGTGTGTAAGCTTAGGGACGGATGACCTTAGCAGTTAAGTCCCATAGCATTTCACATACATTTTTTAACAAGAACAAAATATCGTTCTGGAAACAACCGAGCCATTAGAAAACACCATATGCATAGGGCATTCGACAGTTAATGTATCACTCTTTTTGTCTGGTAATTTCGGTTGCAAAAATGCAGAATTTGTTGTGGGGCCTCGTAGAATATTTCCGCTTCAGCTGCTATAGTTTCATGAAGTTCCTACAGGATGCAGCGCTGTAAGTGTCCTTCAAAATGGCCTCTGTAACAGAGGTGCGTTCCAAGCAGAGAGCTGTCATTGAGTTTCTTTCGGGGGAAAACCAGTGCATCGCAGATATTCCTGCGGGCTTTCAGAATGTATACGCAGACCAGACAGTGAACAAAAGCACGGTGAGTCGTTGGGAGAGGCGTCCATCATCATTCGAACAAGGTCATGGTAAACTGTCGGATCCCTTGAGTGCCGGCCGGCCGTACATAGCTGTGACTCATGCAATGTTGGAACGTGCGGACACTCTCATCTCATTGGAGGTGATTCATGGATCACATGCACACATCTCGTTGCATAGCCGGACTCTTTGTCTGTAGTACTGGCACACTCGTCCACCAGTTGGGGCACTGAAAATGTGAGCCCGCTGAGTTCCTTGAAGCCTAGCAGAGGACAATAAAGAGCAAAGGAGAAACATCCGTGCTCGTCACGAGGCTGATCATGACGATCTTTGTCGAACATCCTCACAGGTCATGAAACATGGGTTCATCGCTTCGAACCGGAAACAAAACGGTGATCCACGGAGCGGCGCCACACCACCGACCCTCCGAAGGGAAACTTCAAAGCCACTTCTTACGCCAGTAGTCATGGCGGTTGTCTTCTGGAACTCTGAAAGGTTATTCAGTTTGACCTCCTCCCTCATTGTGCAACGATTTACTGAAGTGTACTGTGATGTCCTCAGGAAACTGAAGAGAGGACTCCAGAGTATAGTTGCCACAAAATTACAAACGAACTTCTCCTTCTCCATGACAACGTGCATCCGTCAGAAGCATACAAAATTTTGGTGGACTGTTCTTCCTGGTCCAACGCAGGAAGCACTACGTGGATTGTGGGGAGGTTATTAATGCAGCCATACATTGGTTCCCACGTCAACCAGTAGAGTGGTACCATGAGGACATAAATGTCCTCCCAATAAAGTGGAGTAAGGCCGTCGCATTGAACAGAGATTGTATTGATAATGAAGGTTTTGTAGCCAACCTTTTGTAGCCAAAAGATTGGGGAATAATAATGTCCATTGGAATTCTTAATAAAACTTCCAGACAAAAAATAGCTTGCATTACATATTGAGCACCTCTCCTACTTTCAGAGGTTTGGCACTCTCCCGCAATCAGAAATGACAACAAAAAAGTAAAAGTCCCAAAGAATACTTATTTATGATTATTGATATAATATCTAACTAAACCTTGCTCTACTACTAATACTACCTATATCCGAGAACCAAGACGCCAGCTGCCAGCGACACTACCAAACTACCCACTTATGTCTGAATAACTTCTTATACAATCCATATATGCCAATCATTCCATATGTGGCAGTTCATTCACTATAGCCGGCCGCGATAGCCGAGCGGTTCTAGGCGCTTCAGTCCGGAACCACGCGACTGCTACGTTCGCAGGTTCGAATCCTGCCTCGGGCATGGATGTGTGTGATGTCCATAGGTTAGTTAGGTTTAAGTAGTTCTAAGTTCTAGGGGACTGATGACCTCAGATGTTAAGTCCCATAGTGCTCAGAGCCATTTGAACCAGTTCATTCACGCAAGGCAGTAACAAAATAAAATCTTTATAGACAGGGGTGAATTCAATAAACTCTCGTGGTGAACGCAGTTTTCTTCGGTTTAATTTGCCTAATCACGCATGCGTGTACTGATACAATTATGTCTGCTGTGTATCCAATCTCACCCTGCTGCAAGCACCGAGTGATTTAAGTTTAAACAAGCCTTTCCACAGCATTAGCGGACTTCCGTTCAGGAAGTTATTTTACCTGCCGCTACACAGAAAGCAAATTCGCACGCAACGTGCTGCACCGCTTCAATGACAAAGCCACCACGCTAACAGCCTTAATTGAGGAAGCACTTAGGTAGTGTTACAAATGAGCAGTAGAAGGTGTTCCTTTGCCTCCTCTGGAATTGCTGTGCGTCCGGCCGGATAAGACAGTTACCGCTCCCCCGTGTTGTTGTAAACACGCTGCCCATCATCTCGTCAGATGCCACTCCACCCCCAACCAATGGACGCAGCAGTTCTTAAGGCCACTCGCAGCGAAACGTCACTATGTCGACGACATATTCACACACTTCACACTTACAAGAAACCAGCCCCAGCCTTCAATCCTGCCCGGAAATTTCGTCCATAATACTGGTAGCACGAAGGTATGACCTTCTAAGAATACAGCTTTTAACCTTAAACACGCACAGATTGTTTGCCACTCGCTTTGGTCCACTGTAGTCACGTAATGTCCAAGTGGGAAGTACTGTACAGTTGATTGAGTGAGAGATTTGTGAAAAACTGTTTTGGCATTGGTAACATGCTCTGTACACGGCTTCTAACCTGTAGCTAGTGTCTGAGATCTGTTGCTTTGAACATTTGTTATGTTGCGATCCGCAAATGCAGTGTAAATTAATGAAAGAAATTATTGTGTCATTAAATAAAAGGCGTAGCGATATTTTATTATTAACATCCCTGCGGGGCGTTATTTTGTTTTCATTTTAAAGTTGAAGTGCATTTGCAGGAGATGAGCTACTTAGTTATAATTTTTAAAAACATTTGAAAACGCTTTTAATCCCCAGATCGCATTTACATACGATGACGACTATCTAGTTTCGGTTGTTAGTGAGAACTATGCTCAGATATATAAACAATCAAAATCAGAAAGTCGCCTTAGAGAAGCCTCTTTGCAACGTAATATTCGTGATAAAAATATTTTAAGAGCACGAAATACAAAGAAAAAACCCACAGGTCTAGTAAAAAGTGGCAGTTTATAACATCTGTGGTAAGAAGAAAACCACTATATGAGTATGCAGGTAGAACACAAACTGGATGGACCATACTGATCATCAGGCAGTGACACCCATCCACATTTGCTTGGATGCAACACGAATATTAAATTTCATGCCAACAGCACACCAAATCTTAGCCAGGATGTACCGCTGTAGGAATACACAAAAACAAGTATAAAATAAAATTATTTTTAAAAGCCTATAAGAGACCTCATTATGAAATTAAAAACGTATCGCTCACGGCAGAAATACTAACTTATCACATTCGGAACAAATATCCTAAGTGACTGTCCTCTGAAAATGAATTCACAAGTTTCCAACATTAAACCGATGGTTTTAAAACAAAAAATTCACGTAACATATACAGCTCGAACTAACTCGTAGCATTAGCATAAATCATATCTATCATCAAAATGCAATTGGTTAAATATAAGTTGAACGAAAGAACTTTTGTGCAACGGCACAAAAATTAAGAATGAGTCTAAACCTGTAGGATGCGAACCAGAAAATGTATCATAAATAGATCAAAATGAAATCTAAGTTACGAAGCCCTAACGAAACAAAGAGGAAGAACGTAACCTCTTTGATGAAGTCATTGTCAGTCATAAAATATAAAATGGTCATCGTTACATCACGTATCTCGTCGATAATGAAATAAAGTACCTGTTTGTCCAACAGGACTGACCTGACTATCCCCCTTCAGTGTCAAAACACAACTGACTTATGCATGAACTCGAGGAGGCCTGATTGAAATGCATCTTTCTTCAACGAGATTAATTGTAAAACTCCATCTCACAATAATGTTTCAGTTACATAGGTTTATAAATTTTGCGGCGTATAGCCAACGGCCTTGCCGCAGTGGTAACACCGGTTCCCGTCAGATCACCGAAGTTAAGCGCTGTCGGGCTGGGCTAGCACTTGGATGGGTGACAATACGGCAAGAAAGGAAGAATGAATTGATTGTTGGTGTTAATAACGATCATCCTCCTTTACCTCCTCTGCATTACTGCAGATGTCGTGTCACTGAGCACATTTGTTCTGTGCACGCAGTACACGTGAGGCGCCTAGTTGTTTCCACTGCACTGTGTGGAATACGAAGGTTCTGTTATAGTTCACTACCTTGCTGTCTTCAAGTTGATGTCCCCAGCGCAAAAAACAGCACGCAGGTCGTACGTTCTGTATCTTGAGGCTGAAACTGACTTTTAGCGAGGTTCTGTTCTGAAATAATGTATCAGTTTGGGATGCCACTCGCGTATTTTAATATAGCCACACGAGAAGACTACATGATCTTAATATAACACCTTCTGATACAGCAAAGTACATGATCAAACACAATGTTTACGAAGGTGTATCTTCACACTATTTGTGGCACGTGTCTGTGCCTCATGACTACCAGAGTGAATCTTTCAATACTGAATACTGGCAAACACATCCTGCCACAGACAACATGACTGTACATCTCGGACTGCCTAAACCAGAGTGAGAACAGGAACTTAAATAAAAATTGGAAACACATCCTAGGATAGGAAACATCTCTATACTTCTAAACTGACTAATCCAAAGTGACGAACAGCCCGAAACACTTGGCGCGCCATGCCAGAAAAGGCGTGACCCGAACGCTTCCGAAGTGCTTCATCTGCAGTTTCGTCAGTCTTTTGTTTTTGATTTAAATTGTTTTTAATAATTCTAAAATGGCTGATTGATAGTCATCTGTTGAGAGGTATTTATATTAAAAAGTGAACTCATTCCAATGAGTAGTTTAACTAATAATAATAACTATACTTTAACGTTTCGGCGCCCAGCAGCCAATCACAGAGCAGTAGCTTTATGCAGGCGGTCTTTCTCACGGGAATGGTACCGAATTTAACATCTGTGACAGGTACCTCACACCACATATCGTCATCTATATACTTCTTGCATCTCCACTGCACTGGGACAGCTTCTTGGAGCCTAATATGATGGCTGACTAAGCCAGAAATATCCGGTCCGCCGAGCGCTATTGGCAAGAGAGGTGCCCTGAGCCTTTTTGAGGCAAACCGGGGAGCTACTTGATTTGAGAAGTAGCGGCTCCGGTCTCGTAAACTGACATACGGCCAGGAGAGCGGTGTGCTGACCACATGCCCTTCCATATCCGCATCCCGTGACGCCTTTGGGTTGAGGATGACACGGCGGCCGGTCAATATCTTTGGGCCATCATGGCCTTTTCGGGAGGAGTTTAGTTTTTAGTTTTTGCCGTATATGTAACTGCAATGCATCGACATCAGAATATCTTTTAAATGGCACTGAAGTTATACGTTTGTGTGTGAGGATGGTTATCACGTGCTTACCTCACTTCATATTTCTCGTTGAAGGTAACCACGTGTTCTCGAACAAGATTTCCAAATACTATGGGCACGTGTCTTCATCATTCCCCTCTTCTTCCTTTGCCTTCAACTTACCTCAAATAAGAGGGCTCTGGTTGTCATTCCACTGTACACTTATCAGCCAGAACTTTATGCCCATCTATCTAGTTGCCAGTTGGTCCATCCACGGCACGGGTTACAGCTGCGACGCCTCGTTCAATGGAAGCAATGAAGTCTTGATCGGTCGTTGTAGGGTTTTGGCACTACATTCCTGCACATACAAGTTACCTAACTCTTGTAAATTGTAGAGTGGGGGGGGGGGGGGGGGTGCACAACCTCTGACGCCACATTCCATAACAGTTGGAAGGCCAGCACGTCAATTGCAACTTCCCACTGTGTTCCACGAACCACTCCATCACAATCCTATCCTTGTAAAATGGGGCGTTACCTTGCTGAAAAAAGGCACTGCAGTCGGGAATCAGGGTGTAAATGGTATGCAACCGGTGTAGGATGTACCTTGGCCGTCATGGTGTCTTGCACGGGCTCCACTGGTCCCATGGATGCCCCCGTCAGTGTTCCCCAAGGCATAATGGAGCCGCTGCAGGTTTGTCGCCATCCCGCAGCACAGGTTCCAAGGAGCTATTCGCCTGGAAGAAGACTGGACCTCTAATCGGTATGATGAAGAAGATATCGGGATTCATCAGACATGCATTGCTCCGCCACTGCGCCACCGTCCTGCACCGACAGTCACCTTTGGATTTAAATCGTAGTTGTCGATGTCGTGGTGTTAAAGTGGCACTTGTTTTGAATTGTCGGTTGCAGAGGTCCGTCGTTAGGACTATTCGGTGTACTTAGGAGTGTTCGATGCACTGTATCTTCATACACTTGTAGCTGCCCAGCATTAAAGTCTGGTGATTTTTCCGCCACAGTTTGCCTCGTGTCCTGATATAGCAGTCTGCCCAGCCTACGACGTCTGTAATCTGTAATGAGGGGTGGCCGCGCAAGCCCTCGACGTCTGGATGTAGTTGCACTTTGGTTTCACCACGTGTTGAAGACACTCACCACAGCACGCCCACAACACCCGACAAGTCGTCATTTTCCGTAAAGCTCGTGCCGAAATTCCAGGACATCGCATTCTGTCCCCTCTGACAAACGTAGATCGCGCACGTTCCCCATTCTACACATGGACAGGAAGCAGATACTGCATACACTGTGCGTGTGTCCGACTAGCAGCCGTGCCTCGCCAGGTGACGCTGGTACAGCCGCATGGGTTCATATCGATAGTGTATCGGTGTTCATAATGTTCTGGCTGACCAGCGTGTAGTACTTCAAAAAGGTTCAAATGGCTCTGAGCACTATGGGACTTAACTTCTGATGTCATCAGCCCCCTAGAACGTAGAACTACTTAAACCTAACTAACTTAAGGACATCACACACATCCATGCCCGAAACAGGATTCGAACCTGCGACCGTAGCGAATCCGGACTGTAGCACCTAGAACCACTCGGCCACCCCGGCCGGCCTGTAATATTTCACACTTGGGCGTTGGGTAGATGCAATAAGGTGGATAAAGTGACAGATAAACGGTGGGCGCGGAGGTTTAAAATCTGTTCTTCCCGATGGCCATTACTGAGTACTGTTACATTTATAAGCAAAACTGCTGCGTGGGCTCAATTGGTACGGCAGATATCCTGCATTTGTGCTTTGCTCCTTAAATATGAGTGCAAGTTGGTGAAGATTCCTTGTCAGACTTTGCTCCGACAAGGACTCGCAGTTTCGTGTTACTCCTGGAACTTATCTCACAAGCATCCCCCCCTCAGTTGAGCCTCGGCAGTTCTGACAATATTCACGTATCTGCTGCGGCCGCCCTGTGAGGGTGCCAGAGCCACTTATCAATGGCTACGATCTCTGTAGCCAGAGAAATAGTCATGCCATTTGCCACGGAACAGTTCCAGTCCTCTATATGGTCGTCATACCCGAGGATCGCTCTGCTGCAAAGATGGGCACTGACTTCCTACCTATCGATATATTGCAACAAATACTCCGTCAATCTATTACCCTAATCCTCAGACTAAAGTATTTTCTGATTATTCCAATAGAATCAAATCTTGACTGGTTTCCACTCTTACGCAATACCTTTATCACTTTTTCTCCCCAGCATACGTATAGTACATACCTTGATGGAACAGGGTGCCCTCAAATGGTTCAAATGGCTTCTGAGGTCATCAGTCCCCTAGAACTTAGAACTACTTAAACCTAAGGACATCATACACATCCATGCCCGAGGCAGGATTGGAACCTGCGACCCTAGCGGTCGCGCGGTTCCAGAATGTAGCACCTAGAACCACTCGGCCACTCCGTTCGGCCAGGGTGCCCTCAGCATCGAGGCAACGACTGAGTACGCACTCCAAGGAGAAGTAGCTGCTCCGTGGTAACCTACATTGATGGATGGAATTGCTCTCTGCTAACTACATGGGTCGGTACAGACGCCATGATACATCATTGTACCTCACTCCGTCTCTGCCTCTCTCTCTGTTTGCATTTCTCTTTTTCACTCGTTTTCTGGTGCATTCAGTCTGGGATCAGCTGGCAGCTAGACAGCATCACACCCATTCTTCAAGAATATCTGCTACATTTACAGTTGTGTAATGCTCTTATCCCGCATCATTCACAAATTTAATCGATGTTTTTTGTTGCACCCCATTTTGGATGCCGGAAATCAAGATATGGAGCGTGGTTACACCGCGTTCGGTTATCTGTGTAATATCTCTCACCTTGTTTTGTACGAGGGTAATCCCAGAAGTACGGTCTCCTTTTTTTTTGTAAGTACATAGACCTGTTTATTTCTGCAATGGATTAAATCAGTTTACAGCTTGAACATTTAGCTATTTTTCGACATAATCACTATTTCTGTCGATACATTTTTGTAGACTCTGTGGCAGTTTTTGTATGCCATGTCATACCAGCTCCCCGCCATGCTGATCAAAAAGTTATGAACCACTTCCTTCACCTCGTCGTTGGAGCTGAATCGCTTTCCGGCCAAATGTTCAAATGGCTCTGAGCACTATGGGACTTAACATCTATGGTTATCAGTCCCCTAGAACTTAGAACTACTTAAACCTAACCAACCTAAGGACATCACACACATCCATGTCCGAGGTAGGATTCGAACCTGCGACCGTAGCAGTCGCGCGGTTCCGGACTGAGCGCCTAGAACCGCTAGACCACCGCGGCCGGCGGCCAAATGTTCCTTTAACTTAGGGAACAGGTAGTAGTCACTGGGCGCCAAGTCAGGACTGTAGGGTGGGTGGGTTACTATGTGCCACTGAAACTGTTGCAGGAGAGGAACTGTTTGCCGAGCGATGTGTGGGCGAGCGTTGTCGTGGAAAATGTGTACGTCCTTGCTCAACATTCCTCTTCTCCAGTTATGAATTGCCCGTTTGAGTTTCTTCAGAGTCTCACAGTACCTGTCAGCGTTAATTGTGGTCCAGCGATTCACCTCCGACGACGAGGTCAAAGAAGAGGTTCATAACTTTCTGAACAGGATGGCGGCGAGCTAGTATGACATAGGCATACAGAAACTGCCACAGCGTCTACAAAAATGCATCGACAGAAATGGTGACTATGTCGAAAAATAGCTAAATGTTCAAGCTGTAAACTAATGTAAACCATGGTAGAAATAAACAGGTCTATGTACTTACAAAAATAGGAGACATTCCTTTTGCGATTATCCTCGTACTTGTGCACTCTTCCTTCTTCTGCAGTGTTGACTTCAAATTAAATTGCCCGTTGATGCTGCGAAACATTATTTTTCTGCTCTTTCAATAGATTTACTAGTAGAAATTGGTAAGCTTCCTCTTTTGCAGGTAGTCAGGAAACGAAGTGTCGAAAAGGTAGTATACTAATGACAGAGGACAGAGATCGACAAAGAAATTAACTGAAATTGAAATGAAGAGGTATTAAACGAAATGCAGGATCGTTGCAATGTTTCCGAGTTCTTTGACTCTTATTGACAATGAAACCATCAGGACAACTAATAAAATGGTCAGAGTATCTATGAGAAAACAGTGAGCTCTCAGGTTCTTATTTCATGGGGAAGAATTCTGAAAAAATGTATTTCCATGCTGTTCACTGAGATGTACAACGAGCAATGGAAGAAAAATCCCTTCTCGAGTTGAAAAACGACTATAAGATCTCAGAGTTAGTCTTGAAATTGTTAAATCTTTTCTTGGGGATATAATAATTGTTAATTCTAATAAGAAGGCTGTTTCTGCGTATTGACAACTGGATACTGATAACAGATATACAAATCCTCGTTCGTGAAAAACTACACGTATGCTATACGCATGCGTTTATTTGACTGCTGACTATAACGAGTCCTCTGAATGTTTCGAAGAAACCTGTCAGCATAGTTTGTAGCCTATTTTCCGTTTCAAAAGACCAGTTTTCAAAGATTAAAGCTCTTTGGCATTTTCTAGGATTCCATCATGCAAATGCTCTTAATGACAGAAATAAACCTCATAAACTGCCATGTGTTAGAGAAATGATAGATATTTTTACTTCTCCCACTCAAAACAATTACAAATCAGGCTCATGTAAAACTGCGCAATGTCTTACACTAGTAATCTTCAAGTTAATTATGGGAATCAAAGGCCTACAAAAAAATTGAAGATGCACGAACGGTAAAAGACAAGTTGGTCTTCGCCGGGAGATGGAATAAATACTGCCAACTTTCTCATAGGTGTTCCATTGGCAAAGGAGTTCCGGAAAAACAAATCTGAAATTCGGGGAGGGCTTCAACCAGCAAGGAACAGAACTGAAGTGCCTCTACTAGTTTGTTAACAGAAGGATTCAACGGTAGTTCCTTTTGTTTAAGAAGAACGAAGGTGTTATTTTATTTTCAACTAAACATGACTACGAGAAAAGAGTTAGTTATACGTGTAACCAAAAATGATAGCTCAACAAAAGACAACATAGATGCGCTTGATAAGCATGCAAGGTACTATACACATCATTAAGAAATCAGTAGTGAGCCGCTTCCTCTATTCTACACCATCGTCATTGCTGCTGCAACCAGTTCTTAAATTTTGTGTACTGATATAAGTCCAAGCCAAAAATTGTTAGTGGTGCTAGTCGTGGATTCGAACATTTAACAAGAATTGAATAAGACTGAGAATGAAAACTCCAGCAAAGAGCACTGATTTCGATGTGGGCAACGTAACTGTTTCGGGAAGTTTTTAAATGAATACACACCCATATGACTGTATTGTTGTTTATTTCATTGCAACCCAAGTTTCGGCGTTTTATGCCATTTTCAAGTGGTTGAGTTACGGCATTAATATATGAAGGGTCCACGGGAAAATAGGGTAAGTCAGTTCTTCTTAATTTTTCAGGAAAGAAGAGTTTAACACCAAAGCTTGTGTACCAAATCCAATTTTTAGCCAATCCTATTGAAATATATGTTTAGTGTAGCCTTACTTACAGTCGTTAGATACCTCTAAAAGATTTTCGTGTAAACATATAGTAGCAACCAAAAAGAAAATATTATATCGAATAATTTCAGTTTTTTGTAGGTAAAAAGGTGGTAAGTCATTATAAAAGGGGAATATAAGTAAATCTCGCTAATTCGTTAACTTTGTCAAACCTAGTGCAATTAGAACTAATTACCAGAGTTTTTAAAGATGTCTTTAAAATGTAACAAATGAATGTGCAAAAATTTATTAGTTACGAAAAAAACATAAAAGTCATAAGAGAGAAAATTACAGACTGGAATTAACTCATTATAAACAGAACAAAACTTTCTAGGGCCAAATAATTTCTTTGTCAATTATGTTCATTCATTACAGAATGAGATTTTCACTCTGCAGCGGAGTGTGCGCTGATATGAAACTTCCTGGCAGATTAAAATTGTGTGCCCGACCGAGACTCGAACTCGGGACCTTTGCCATTCGCGGGTAAGTGCTCTACCATCTGAGCTACCGAAGCACGACTCACGGCCGGTACTCACAGCTTTACTTCTGCCAGTGTCTCGTCTCCTACCTTCCAAACTTTACAGAAGCTCTCCTGCGAACCTTGCAGAACTATCCTTTCTATCAGGAGTGCTAGTTCTGCAAGGCTCGCAGGAGAGCTTCTGTAAAGTTTGGAAGGTAGGAGACGAGATACTGGCAGAAGTAAAGCTGTGAGTGCCTGCCGTGAGTCGTGCTTCGGTAGCTCAGATGCTAGAGCACTTGCCCGCGAAAGGCAAAGGTCCCGAGTTCGAGTCTCAGTCGGGCACACAGTTTTACTCTGCCACGAAGTTTCATGTTCACTCATTGTTTACTCATTTCAGCTCTGGGTCTCATTCTTAGCACTTGCACTTATTGGTTTTGGAAGAACAGTGCCTTATTGATGACATAGTTTCTAGTTATGCTTTTCTCCTTTTTCCAGTTTTGGCAGCTGGTAAAAAATTGCCTAGCGTCTACTCCGCAAAACATCTTTAACTGTTGAGGCCTGCATACTTGTCAAGAGTATTAGGTTGTGCACCTGCAACACAAAAACTTCCTTGTAGGTTTTTTAAAAAGTAAATGTAGTTGTAGTTGTTTACAAAATTTACAATAAAACCTGTTCTAAGTAAATAATACAATAAAATAAAGATAAAAATAAGGATGAAACAAAAAAGCACCATTATTGCGTAGTCAGGCAGAAAGAACCCTCCTTTACGCTGAGGTTGTTCTGCTGAAACCGAAAGTGTCTTGTTGATAACATGGCGATTGACAAATCAGCTGTACCGGAACACATTTTCAAAGACGGTGATCGCGAAATAAAATTTAGTAAGACAAACGTGATAGCTAGGGCCTCACATTATTATACTCGCATGTGTAGAGAAGCTATAGAGATCTACAAGCACGGAAATTATTTTAGCAGAAATGAAGAAGGATTAAAACTAGACAAGCTATGGCGGTCGGCTTTGTACCAGCGAAGTGACAATCGATTACCTGTAATCGAGAGAGATGACACTAGCCACAGATAGTTTTAAAGTCGAAAGCACGTGACGAATGGTGGCGCCATCGAAGCGCTCTATATAAGCGGGACCACCAGCGCCTAGCAGCCAGTCGCCGACCCACCTCAGAAAATGTTGCCCGCAGTAGGCAACGAAACGTCAGGAAGGAGAGGAAGTTTTATTTATGGACCACGGCAATTCAGCGCGGAAGTTTCAATTAATGAAGACGCCGGCCGTGAAAGCTTGCATGTCATGACAAGATGACTTGTCCGTCTTGAGCTTCGGCGCATGTGAGGTCGCCACGTGAGTCCAGTGGGCCGCGGCATATAGCGAGGGGTAGTGACTTCGCGGTCGAAAGAGAGCAACAGGAGTCAACCCACGGCGGCAGCCTGGCCGGTGCGAGCTGCGACGCAGTGAGACGGGAGATCGGCGCGCCTTCCTGCGTCCGTTGAAGCGGCTGGCAGCGGACGGTACGAGAGAGCGATTTGAGGGTGCTGCGACAGGTCTTCTCGAGAAAGCGCAGTTTATTAGAAGTTAAGTGACTGGTGATATGTTGTTTGATTTACTCTTGTTAAATTCTACTTGTTTTCTTTTTGGTGAGGTCACCAGCCGTATTGCTTTGGGGTCGTCCCACCATTCTTCTCCGTTTGTCCACCTGCGGGAAGGTAGCTGTTTATAAATTGGGTGGTCCGTTTTTCTCTTGTGGAGTAGTGGCGGGTTAGAGCAACCTGCGGTTCGTGTTGCTCGGTAACCTCCCTTTCAATTACTGTACGTTAGTAGCTGCCTCTGTCATGTTTGTCGCAATTGGTGTGCTAACGAATTTATTGCTTGGAGTGTAACGGCCTAATACCTGAAATCCGTTTGATCTTTGGGAACTTTGATATTATTGCCTATGATCTTGAGAGGCGGTATCCGTGTGCTGTAGAGCATCTTAACTATTTTTCGGCCAACCTTGTAGAATTTTATATAAGATTGCATTTCATGGGCTTTTATTTTAATGATCATTTTAGTATATGAAGTTGCCACTCTTTCACCGTAAGACTTTCCTTAGAAGTTAAAATCAAGTTGCACCGTCGGTGACATGGTTAATATTTTAACTGATAGTGTTTTGTACCATTTCCATCCCTCCTACGGGGGGTGCATCGTTTGTGCGCTTGTGTAAATTGTTAAAACTGTTAGTTTAAAGTTATCTGGTGTGTTGCAGATTTGCACCAGGGTAGTCTTTCAGAGGCTGTTGTGAGCGTTCGTAACTACGGCCGTGTGAAAAGGGAGCAGGAAGGTTCTCTGCCCGAAAGCTCATACAGTCAAAACTTGTTTCTATCTGCATCTGAATAAATTGTGGCTTCGATATTTAGAGGGTTCTTTCTGATTATGATTTTAAATCTGTTTCTCTCAAAAAATGCTTTTAGGCGCTATTAAAGTGAATAAAATTCCAATTTGTTTAAAGAAATTTGGTTATGATTTCATCAGGTACTCACTGGCAACCACTTCCATGCTTACATGTTCTTGTTGTGGTCTTCAGTCCTGAGACTGGTTTGATGCTGCTCTCCATGCTACTCTATCCTGTGCAAGCTTCTTCATCTCCCAGTACCTACTGCAGCCTACATCCTTCTGAATCTGCTTAGTGTACTCATCTCTTGGTCTCCCTCTACGATTTTTACCGTCCACGCTGCCCTCCAGCGCTAAATTGGTGATCCCTTGATGCCTCAGAACGTGTCCTACCAACCGATCCCTTCTTATAGTAAAGATGTGCCACAAATTTCTTTCCTCTCCAATTCTATTCAATACCTCCTCATTATTTATGTGATCTACCCATCTAATCTTCAACATACTTCTGTAGCACCACATTTCGAAAGCTTCTATTCACTTCTTGTCCAAACTATTTATCGTCCGCGTTTCACTTCCATAAATGGCTACACTCCATACAAATACTTTCAGGAACGACTTCCTAACACTTAAATCAATACTAAACGTTAACAAATTTCTCTTCTTCAGAAACGCTTCCTTGCCATTGCCAGTCTCCATTTTATATCCTCTCTACTTCGACCATCATCAGTTAATTTGCTCCTTTACTACTTTAAAAGTCTCATTCCCTAACTTAATTCCCTGAGCATCACCCGACTTAATTCGACTACATTCCATTATCCTTATTTTGCTTTTGTTGATGTTCATCTTATACCCTCCTTTGAAGACACTGTCCATTCCGTTCAACTGCTCTTCCAAGTCCTTTGCTGTTTCTGACAGCACTACAATGTCATCGGCGGACCTCAAAGTTTTTATTTCTTCTCCATGGATTTTAATACCTACTCCGAACTTTTCTTTTGTTTCCTTTACTGCTTGCTCAATATACAAATTGAATAGCATCGGGGAGAGGCTACAACCCTGTCTCACTCCTTTCCCAACCACTGCTTCCCCTTCATGCCCCTCGACTCTTATAACTGCCTTCTGGTTTCTGTACAAATTGCAAATAGACTTTCGCTCCTTGTAATTGACCCCTGCCACCTTCAGAATTTGAAAGAGAGCCTTGCAGTCAACATTGTCAAAAGCTTTCTCCAAGTCTACAAGTGCTAGAAATGTAGGTTTGTCTTTCCTTAATCTTTCTTTTAAGATAAGTCGTAGGGTCAGTATTGCCTAACGTGTTCCAACATTTCTGCGGAATACAAACTGATCTTCCCCGAGGTCGGCTTCTACCAGTTGTCCATTCGTCTTTAAGGAATTCGTGTTAATATTTTGCAGCTGTGACTCATTAAACTGATAGTTCGGTAATTTTCACATCTGTCAACACCTGCTTTCTTTGGGATTGGAATTATTATATTCTTCTTGAATTCTGAGGGAATGTCGCCTGTCTCATACATCTTGCTCACCAGGTGGTAGAGTGTTGTCAGGACTGGCTCTCCCAAGGCTGTCAGTAGTTCTAATGGAATGTTGTCTACTCCCGGGGCCTTTTTTCGACTTGGGTCTTTCAGTGCTCTGTGAAACTCTTCACGCAGTATCATATCTCCCATTTCATCTTCATCTACATCCTCTTCCATTTCCATGATATTGTCCTCAAGAACATCGCCCATGTATAGACCCTCTATATACTCCTTCCACTTTTCTGCTTTCCCTTCTTTGCTTAGAACTGGGTTACATAGTGTGATTAAAATTTTTGATGTTCTTGATGATTTGCTAGTAAATAAAATAAATTCTTAAGAATATTCTTTGAAAATAAATCACAGTCGGTATATAGATGCAGGTGTAGTTAAAATGTGGTACTGAGAAGATTTTGTCGATTGGAACACTTTAACTTCACTATGTGGTGTAGTACATCACTGATACCACACGCAGCAGCCGGAACGCGTCCCGAAGCTGGCAGAACACCACGTGATGGCCTCGCCAATCACCGGCCGTCTTGAAGCCACACCTCCTGCTGTACACGCGAGCAGCGCCAGCACCAACACGGCTTAAGGAAGACGTTGTACTGATCTCGCTCATTTACACATCGGAATTCCTGGAATGCATTTGCAAACTTATTCGTAATTTCTCTGTGCTGTAGTTGTTACTGACTGCTATGCCCTGACTAACAGATTTCTGGAATGCAATTGCACTTGCTGCGCTAAAGTTAACTCAACACCAGTGTCACTTGGATTGCGTGTACTTCTAGTTATTTCTGCTTCTTATCTAAGCACCCACGTATTCCACAGCACACATCTCTCGCGGATGTAGCAGAACAGAATATTAGTTCCCAGGCACATTACAATGCTGTGCGTTGGTACATTCTTTCAAATTTGGAAATACTTTGCTTTCACGGAGTAATTTTTGTAATGTCCGAAAACAGCTGCAGCACACGTAAAGTGAATGCTTTAATTTCAAAATGGGAAACATATTAAATATCTATGACAGGGTTGACTAGAGACGAAAATCTTTCAAGCTATTTCAATATACAACACTCTCACGTAGTTTACCAGTAAGTATTCCCTCATATTTCCTAGTTTCATTTCTTATACTAAATGACTCATGTCCTGAAAGTTTACCATAGTTTGTGCGTTTTCCTGGTGTTTGTTAAGGTCCACGTCTGAACCTATTCAGAAACATAAGGAATAAACCTTCAGCATCCTATTAACATTTTCTGTCTATATCTTCACAAAACCGAGAAATTCATGCCTCATATCACATGGCCAAATATTTAACTTTTTTACTGCTACACTTGTTTGTTTTCCGTGAAGAAAATCTAAGTCAATTCGTGAAGTGTGTATGTGAACATACCCTACAATTCTGACAATCTCAATACTAGAAGTCAGAGAATTCCTTCCGTTGCCGGGTTATGTCAGCTACACATAGTAGCAAGTAATATCGCACTTAATGCAACAGGAATAGTGGCCTTGAGTTGACCCAGTGACAGTTTCACGTCACGAATAATCAGTATTAAATCACATAAGAAGCACCCCTTTGTCTTCACATTTCTTTCCATTAATCTGAAAGCCACATACAACAGTTAAGAATATACCTGCTGGTAATTCTTATATTTCATTCCTTACCAAAGACTTCCCTCAGCTTACACCATATCATTCAGTTCGTATAAGTAACCAGCGTTTTTCATTCTCTTCTAAGCTTTTACAATTCTTCTGTAATCTTCTTAGCCACTTGTGTCAGAAAATCAGGTGTGTTTACAGAAACGTTTCGAAGAATTCTTAAAACTTGATTATCGTTTTCAAAGGTTTCTATTCACAATAAGTGTGTAATAACCATGTATGAATAAATAATGAAATAATATAATGTCATAGATTATGATTGTTTTCCGTTTCCCTAATACCATCCTCTACATATGTAATAGTATTTCACATCGTCATACAGAGAGCAACGTACATAACTAATTTAACAGTTACTGATTGAAGATCTCTCGACCAAAATGCAGCTTGCGGTATTAGTATAATCAAAATCGTGCGTGATTACCATAATGGCTTGTGACTCTCCACGAAGAAAAGATGGAATATGCTTCACAGAGGTCGATCTTCGAGTATCTGTGGCCACCTCCAGGAGCAGAAAAAATTCTTCGTGTGATAGTATTGGATATATAATAGCTGAGGCATTTATTATATTCTTGGGGGCGAAAGACATGAGACCATTACGATTAGGGCTGACCAGAGAATTGATGGAATTTGGTGTAGAACGCCATAGATCGAGCCATCGATGATGACGATGATGATGTTTTGTTTGGCGGGGCGCTCAACTACGCGGTTATCAGCGTCCGTAAAAATTCCCAACACTTGCTCAGCCCAATCGCGCCACTTTCATGGATGAGGATGAAACGATGAGAACGACACAAACACCCATTCATCCCGAGGCAGGTGAGAATCCTTGACCCCGCCGGCAACCGAATCGGGACCCCGTGCTCGGGAAGCGAGAACAGAACTGAGAGACCACGAGCTGCGGACACGAGCCATCGAATTTGTTCAGTGTGGACTCCCTGATGGCATACAATGAAAGAGGAGCACATGATAACCATGGAGTGACACCGGCACAAAGAATGATATCCCCTTTACCTAACAGGCAGAAGGGGGACTGTTTTAAAAGTTGCTGACTTTTTGATACCATATGAACACGGTCTATAGACCAGAAACGGAATTCTTACGTAATTCGTAAGGTGCATCCGTATCACTGAATGACACATACGAAAGACGGTGCAGGAGGAGTGCATAGCTCAATTAATATAGCCCTTTCTAGAAAATTGCGGTAGCGTCGATGTCCAATTGAGAGGGTACCCGCTGGCTGGCGATGTGGAGGTGTACCAGTAGGCGCTTGTCATGGAACCCGTCTTGCATCGCGTGACCTTAAACTCCAGTAATGGTGAGGGTCATGCAGTCAGTCGTCTGGTGCACGACAGATGGCAGCGATGTGACCTGTCAGACCGCACACTGTTGGTCGGATGTCGCAGCTAAGGCGTCGGAAAGACTATAATGTTATTTAAAATCCGTCTTGATTGCAAATTTTTTTTATTATTCATATGACCGGTTTCGGTTCATTCAGAACCATCTGATATTTAAGCTACAGGAGTAACCCGTCCAATTCAGCAACTTTCACATGCTACGTCACGTAACCGAAACCGGTCATATGAATAATAAAAAAAATTTGCAATCAAGACGGATTTTAAGTAACACTATAAAATCACTGATTGCGGTTGTCCCATAAGACATTATGTCTGTTTTTGCAAAGTCGGAAAGACTTTTGATCACTAAGGTATTGGCCTTCGCACTGGAGAGGCTGGCTTACCCTAAGTGGACGACGAGTATAGCGGTTGGCTGAGGCTGTGCGGATGAAGTCTGTGAGGTATGACTCCAAACACTGGCTAGAGTAGTACGTGTAAAATGACTGTACGGTGGCAAGGTAGCATTTGTGTGGCAGATAATAACAGAGTGTGAGACAAGCGGAAAATAAGGTAATCGAGGCTTTTTATACGCGGTGCTATAGAAGGATGTTCGTACTTTGGTACACTCATAAGAAAACGAACAAAGTGTTTCTGGTAGCATCACGGAAGAAATCAACTTTTGGAAAATATTGACAGGATGAGGGGACAGGATGATAGGACATGTGTTAACACATCAGCGAATAACTTCCATGGCACTAGAGGGAGGTGATGAGGCAAAACCTATAGGAGAATATGTCCAAAAAATAACTGAAGTGGTAAAGCGCAAGCTGTACTCTTACATTAAGAGGCTGCCACAAAGGAGGAATTCATAGCATCAAACCAGCCATTCTCATATCTCCCAAATGTGTTTCAAGTGAGCCAATCCATCATCAGCTTGTGCTGTTTTATATTAAGTTTGAAATCGTTTTCCAAAAATATGGTGTAAGGCTGATTACCTTTTGTTGTGTTTCATCTTATGTCATTCTGAGCTTCAATGTTTACGAGAAAATCTGCCCTTAAATTTTCCTTTCAAAAAATTAAAGAATATAATTTAAATTGCAACGATTCTTAGAATATTCTAATGGAAAGGTTAGGCCCAATTTTCATTCAAGAAACACCAGTAAAGTAGTTGTGAGAGATATGTAAACTTGCGATTCGGATTTGTAGCACCAGAGTCAGTTTCAAGTATAC
This sequence comes from Schistocerca americana, assembly GCF_021461395.2. Taxonomy (NCBI): domain Eukaryota; kingdom Metazoa; phylum Arthropoda; class Insecta; order Orthoptera; family Acrididae; genus Schistocerca; species Schistocerca americana. The sequence continues at coordinate 266,138,687 of NC_060124.1, read as the reverse complement.
AAAGAAAGGTATAACATAATTATTTAACAATTTTCAAATCTCGAATCAGAATAACGACCAAAATAGTCGTATGTCTTGGGATCTTTGTCGTTTCCTACGATTCTTAAACGTTCAGTTCCGACCCGACGTGATTACAATGCGTAAAATTCCGACGAAATAGTGTAGGCTCATCGTTGTGATAGCAGTTGACATGACGAAGGTCAAAACATCTAACAAGGATCGTAACACGTCCGTAGGAAGATACGTCTTCAAAAAATACATTATTTGAAGGAGTCATCCAGTGTCCGCAATTCTTAGCTTAAAACTACGCATCAGTAAAGAAACACCGATATTATCGGCGTTATAAGTTCGTTAAGACATGTTGTTCTTATTTATGGATTCTTCCGTCACATCCTGGTGGAACAGTTCCATATTTGTTGTTGAATAACAAGTAAACCGTTTCTCTTGCACTTTTTTTTATTTATCTCTAACTAGTTTCGGCTTAAAGAGCTGTCTTCAGGCTACAACTGGGTAGTGTCTGTAAGGGACAATAATTCTTAGCAATCACTGTATGCATAGATACAATCCATTTGCAGTTCACAACGTTAAGAAACAAGTATTCTGCGCAAGCTGCTTACATCTTCCCTTATAATGTTTGGTTACCTGATGACTAGTGTCCCTTTAGGACGCTATACAGTTGTTTCCTGAAGATTGCCAAACAAGCCAAAAACAGGTTCGAAATAAACAAAAATCAGTTGAACAAAATAAGATAATTTCCTATTCTACTTTAAATATATAATTATTCTTGTATTCTAGACAGCCCCATAGGGCGAATTCCGTAGGAAGCATGATGTAATACATACCCTACTTTTCGCTTTCTGTAATACCCTCGTACGATCATCTAAAGAAAATTAAACTGCTGGGACGGTCATTAGTCATCCCGTCAACGGTTCACATTTTCAATCATAAGTATCCTTACCAGGGGACTAACTTGCGAAACATTTATTCTAATTGTACGCTTAGCCAAAACAAATTTTGGCACAATAGAAGGTGTGAAATGATCATTTTACTCTTTGTTGAACACTCTTAACATGTATACGTGGAAATTCTTCATTACCGTCTCCTTTCGTTGATGCAGCAAAGTTACACGTTTTTTATGTGTGAAAAAGACTTTCAGGGTACTGTCAATTAAGAACAAACTTTTCGTCTCTGAGCAAAATCAGTGTCCGCGGCATTGATATTCTGACTCTGTACAGATTCACATGAATATGGCACGAGCTGCTTTGTAATCAACATCAGATGACGAGGAGTGATTAATTAGCTGATGAAAATGACACGCATGGAAGGCTAATAATACGCTACAAGGCAACCATCGGATTAATTGCGCCGTACTCGGCCAGACAATAAAGCTACTGTAGTTAGCTTCTACAAATAGACTAATGGCCGCTTATTGGGCTTTCATGCGCAAAATACTCAAGTCTGGCTTTACAAACACAGCAGTTATTTGCGGCTGATTGAATGAGCTGCCGGGGGTCATGCAGCACTTAACTAACACGATGCATTTCGGAAGGGTTCATTCACCCGTGCGGTAATAAGAGAATGGTATTAACACAGAAGTTAAAAAAAATAACAACGTTAAAGGTAGGAAAAGCGGGAGTGAGTCGTGGAGGAAATTAGTGGACGCAGCATAGAGTTCGAATTACCACTGTGTTTAGGATTTACCTGGTTTTGAAAAAACAATAGGATAAATATCAGCTAAAAGCCCTACGGGAGAGTATCTATTAAAGCTAGGCCAATAAAAAGAAAACTGTACATGTTACTGCCTTGTCCAAACAACGTTTTGAGAGAATGGGCAACTTAAAACTGAATGAGTAGGCAGGCAGTTGTTCTTCACATCAGCAGAAGTAATCTCACCAACCGTAGAGGAAAGTACCCAGAACTAAATAAATACGCAGTACCTGTTAAAGGAAGATGCTCTAACAACTTTGGAATTTAGGACACACAGGACACACTTTTTCTTGATGTCAGATAAATCTCTTTCCCTTTTCATTACTATTATTTCAACGGCGGGGAGAAAAAAGAATCTCTTCAGCCAAAGGTAACATCTACGTAAAAAAATAGATACAAAATATGACGTAACATGATGAATTTTTTGGAAGTACATTGGTGGACAATGTCTATAATTTTTTCACAAAAGAAAACAGTGACAATAGATGAATTCCCTTAAAGAACCAAACCGCTGAATAACGTTGATAGTTCTTAAGGCTGTGGTGCACTTTTCCACTGCGGTGAGAAACTATTAAGGTCGCTGCTTTGGCGTTTACAATGTGTATTGAGCCTGCAAATTGGCGCAGTCCACTCCCTTGGACACTCCCCCTGGTGCTCTTGCCCTGTGTGTAATTGCAGCCACTGGGCTGACTGAAAACGCCAAATAAGTGCGCACTAACAGCTGTCTACTGCAGTAGACATGTGCACCACAGGTTAAAGTTTCTTTGGCGACTTTACATTACAGTTAAGAGTCCGACTGCTTAGTTGGGTGGTAACGTGCTTGCCTTGCGTGCAGCGAGCCCGGCTTCGATTGCCGGCAGGATTAGAGATTTTTTCCCGCTCGTAGATTCGGTGTTGTGTTGTCCTCATCATCATTTCAGCCTCATCACCGGTGCTCAAGTCGCCCAATGTGGCATCAACTGAAATAAGACTTGCTCTTGGCGGCCGAACTTCCCCGGACGGGGCCTCCCGGCCAATAATGCCAAACCATCATTCCATTTTTTCATTACAGTTAAAATATTGTCGGTGGTGATAATGTAAATCATGCCTTGCTGTAACGGAGATGCCGATCATTCAGGAAGATGATAATGGTCATGATGAAGGTGGATTGAAGAGTGTGAACATGAGGACTTGTAAAACAGTAGGTAGCGACTAAAAGTCAGCAAGGTGGCGGAAAGAGGATGGAGGAAAACGAAAGTTGGTGTAAGGTGGAGTGATGGAAATGAGGGTGCTCTTGAGACGGATTTCATCCTTGGGGAGTAGGAGATAGTTCAGATTCCGGCGGGAAGGTATGGATAGGGCGTTTAGGTGCATGTAATGTGGAATATGAATTTAGTGGCACATGGGGGTGCCTGGAATGGTCATTACATGGTGGGATGTAGGGTATCGGGATTGGGTTTTGCGACGGATGCATTGCACCTGAAGGATTTCTAGGAACAGAAGGTGTGGGAAGTGGATGAGCTGGTATAGGATACGAGTCGGGGATAGCCTCAGCCATTACTGGAATAAGATTTTTGTTTTATTTTCTCTGCTCCCGGTGGGGACCGTGAGAGATCGTTGATCCAGTACGGTCGTCGTTTAATTTGCAGTGTAATTTCAATTCTTGGAAATATTCTGTGGTCATGTCATACGATAAATAATAAATAATTGGAATACCATAACAGAAAAGTATCATAATGGTATTTATGTTAACTGTAATGAGACCAAAAGAGTGTAGAAAAAGAAACAAATGGTCCACATTAACAATGAGGTGGTATAACCGAGGAATTTTGCACAAAGCATAACTTAATCATAGCTAACACTTGGTTCAAGAATCATAAGAGAAGGTTGTATACATGTAAGAAGCCTGCAGATACTGGAAGGTCTCAGATAGATCATATAATAGTAAGACAGAGATTCAGGAACCAGGTTTTGAAATGTAAAACACTTCCGGGGGCAGATGTGGACTCTTACGACAATCTATCGGATATGAACTGTAGATTAAAACTGAATAAACTACAAAAAGGTGGGAATTTGAGGAGATGGGACCTGGATAAACTGAAAGAACCAGAGGTTGTAGAGAGCTTTAGGGAGAGCATGAGGGAACGATTGACCAGAATGGAGGAATGAAATACATTAGAAGAAGAATGGGTAACTTTGAGAGACGAAATAGTGAAGGTAGCAGAGGATCAAATAGGTAAAAACACGAGGGCTAATAGAAATCCTTGGGTAACAGAAGAGACACTGAATTTAATTGATGAAAGGAGAAAATAGGAAAATGCAGTAAGTGAAGCAGGGGAAAAGGAATACAAACGTCTTAAAAATGAGATCGATGGGAGTGCAAAATAGCTAAGCAGGGATGGCTGGACGACACATACAAGGATTTAGAGGCGCATATCACTAGGGGTAAGATAGATACTGCCTACAGGAAAATTAAAGAAATCTTTGGACAAAAGAGAACCACTTGCATGAATATCAAGAGCTGAGATGGAAGCCCAGATCTCAGCAAAGAGGGGAAAGCAGAAAGGTGGAAGGATTATGTTGGGGGTCTATACAGGGGCGATGGACTTGAGCACAATATTATAGAAATGGAAGAAAATGTAGATGACGATGAAATAGGAGATGTGATACTGCGTGAAGAGTTTGACAGAGAACTAAAATACCTGAGTCGAAACAAGGCCCCGGAAGTAGGCAACATTCCTTTAGAACTGCAGACAGCGTTGGGAGAGCCAGGCCTAACAAAACTCTACCATCTAGTGAGCACGATGTGTGAGACAAGCGAAATACCCTCAGACTTCAAGAAGAATATAATAATCCCAATCCCATTGAAAGGAGGTGTTGACAGATGTGAAAATTACCGAACTATCAGTTTAATAATTCACGGCTGCAAAATACCAACACGAATTCTTTACAGACGGATGGAAAAACTGGTAGAAGCCAAAATCGGGGATGATCAGTTTGTATTCCGTAGAAATGTTAGAACACGTGAGACAGTACTGACCCTACGACTTATCTTAGGAAATAGATTAAGGAAAGGCAAACCTACGTATCTCGCATTTGTAGACTTAGAGATTTGTACAGAAACCAGATGGCAGTTATAAGAGTCGAGAGGCATGGAGGGGAAGCAGTGGTTAGGAAGGAAGTGAGACAGGGTTGTAGCCTCTCCCACATGTTGTTCAGTCTATATATTGAGCAAGCAGTAAAGGAAAGAAAAAAAAAATTCGGAGTGGGAATTAAAATACATGGAGAAGAAATAAAAACTTTGAAGTTCGCCGATGACATTGTAGATCTGTCAGAAACAGCAAAGGACTTGGAAGAGCAGTTGAACGGAATGGACAGTGTCTTGAAAGGAGGGTATAAGATGATCATCAACAAAAGCAAAATAAGGATAATGGAATGTAGTCGAGTTAAGTCGGGCGATGCTACGGGAATTAGATTAGGAAATGAGACGCTTAAAGTAGTTAATGTGTTTTGCTATTTGGGGAGCAAAATAACTGATGATGGTCGAAGTAGAGAGGATATTAAATGTAGACTGGCAATGGCAAGGAAAGCGTTTCTGAAGAAGAGATATTTGTTAAGATCGTGTATAGATTTAAGTGTCAGGAAGTCATGGAGTGTAGCCATGTATGGAAGTGAAACATGGACGATAAATAGAGTAGACAAGAAGGGAATAGAAGCTTTCGAAATGTGGTGCTACAGAAGAATGCTGAAGATTAGATAGGTAAGTCATATAACTAATGAATAGGTATTGAATAGAATTGGAGAGAAGAGGAGTTTGTGGCGCAACTTGACTATAAGAAGGGATCGGTTGGTAGGACATGTTCTGAGGCATCAAAGGATCACCAGTTTAGTATTGGAGGGCAGCGTGGAGGGTAAAAATCGTAGAGGGAGACGAAGAGATGAATACACTAAACAGATTCAGAAGGATGTATGTTGCAGTAGGTACTGGGAGATGAAGAAGCTTGCACAGGATAGAGTAGCATGGAGAGCTGCATCAAACCAGTCTCTGGACTGAAGATCACAACAACAACAACGAGTATTTACGGTATTTGAAGACTGGTCGAATGGTGAAAGAAACAGAGGTCTAAAGACGCCCTGGAGTGTAAGTCGTAATTGCGTATCAAAGAGAAGCTTCCCGTGCGCCTTAGACGGAAAGCTAGCAACCTCTGTATATTACGTGAAAGTGAGACATTGTCTTTAACGCAAATTTAAGAATAAGTGGTTGGGAAGTGCTGTACCCAGATGGAATTGACGCATAATGGGAATCAGAACGAGAGAAAGGAAAACTAGGAAATGGGTCAGGGAAAAAACGTGTAGTAGATGTGAATATGACTAACAGAAAACGGAAGTAGGACAGACAGGCGAAAGAGTTGACGTTTTGTTGGAATTCAAGAAATAAGAAAGCTCCGAGCCTATAAAAAATAGAAATAGGAAGTTAACTTTGGAAAACACGTTTGACGCGTCCCAGCTCCGCACGGTTAACTCTTTAGATATATGGGGCTAGATGACTTTATAATATGTAGACGTATGCACTCACCGCACTCTTGGTTTGGTCAGTCAGCGAAAACCGTATCAAAATCCCCGCGCTAGTACCTGAGTCTTCACATAGAGACAACAGAGTGTGATTAACGACATATTTATAATATGCACATTTTCTGGTTAAGCTTCGCTGCTCTCTGTTTACTTTACTGCTTTTCCTGCAAGATAAGAGTATCACCTCCCCTGTAGCTGACCAGCCAGTAATTTCCATGATTGGCGCGAGATTTAACTTCAAACGCAAATTGTATATGAACCCATAACGATACATAATTTACACATTTACGAGTACTGTAAACAATAAATTGTACAAACAAATCATCCTTTTGGATTAATGTATCTGTTAGTGACAACGCAGTCATCATTCTTTAACTTATTCTTAGGGTTAACAGTAACTTACAAACGGAAGAACGCCACGGAGGATGGATATAATAGTTTTAGGGATACATTGTGAATCAGTTTTCAGCTGAATTCTTAGAGCAATCCTTACCTAACGACTCAGTCAGCACTTTGGAACCCAAAACACTATGTGGCTTTTGTCCTAGCTATTCTATCAAGAAGAAACTTCTTCATCTTACCGAACTTATCACCCCTCAGCTAAATAAACGGCAATTCGCTAAATATTTCCCTCTTGCTATTCAAAAGGTCTCTTCCAAGAAAGGGCATTCTCGAGACGTCTTCAAGCTACAAACCATTACAGTCCCAGTTAACAGTGTCTGCCTTATAGCATCCTTCCTTCGCCACTGTCGCCAGTGCATAGTGAAGGGGGAGCCACAAGTACACAAGGCAAACTCCCTGTGGTTATTGGAGTCAGACTCATTCTTTTAGGTTATAGTCCTGTTACAGGCAGATTGCGTTGGAAATTAGAACAATTATTAATGATTCAGAAAATGAAGGTAAATTTTGGTAAAAGGGGGATAGGACAGCCAGTTAGCGAACAAGATATCATAACAAACTATATGAAAATGATGTGACTGACTGACAATTCGTATGTTACAAGTATTTTAACTACCACTTTCTAAACGTAGCATTAAACATAGGCTTGAATGGTTCAGTTGACGCACCAAAAGAATATGTTAGAAATATGTAAGGGATCCGTGATCCCACGAACATAGATGCTAGTATCCGACACCCGGGTCGATAGCAGGCAGGAGTCGATTGTCAAGCGCTGCAATAGGCAGTGAGACGAGTGTCGAGTGCGGAGTAGTAATGGAGTGTGTGGAGTGACAAGTAGTGTTGGAGAGACGGGCAAGAATGGTGGTCGAGTGAGTTGTAAACGGTAAAATTCACCAGAGTATGACGAGTCAGCACATCCCTCTGATCGTCGTGGGGTTGACCCTCACTAATACCGATTCGCGAGTGATATGAAACAGAAAGCGACAAGTGCCGAATTACGTGTTTCGCGTCAACCGCGTCGGCCAGCAGCAACCATGGATTGCAGTGAGGATTGTTGTGAATGTTAACCATCATCATTGCGTGTGACGAAGTACTGAAAATCAACAACCAATAAAAAGATATAACCGTAATTAGAAGTGTAAGGCGAAGGTAGCAACTGTCTTAGAATTTGTGTGTTACTATAAAATAAAAATCAGTTTATACATCGCAACCTTTGTGGTCCTTAATTATAGACAAACTTTCAATCATTGACTATTCTGTCTTAGAACAGCCGCACTCGCTTGAAATACCCCCGAAGCCACAGCAGAGAAACCGATAGCCTTTCATCCATTAAGCACACGGTCATATAATTATAATAATTAACTTTTTGGCGGCTTCGATAATCACGCAAAACCCAATGAAGAAATTAAACGGGGTAGTTTCAAATGCCATTCCGCAAAACTTTAAACAAATATAAGTAACACCAACATCATTCACAGAATGTAAGAGAGTTATAAAAATTCTACAAAACAGAAACTCATATGATGTTGATGCTGGATAGAGTGTAAATGTGTCTGAACATAAAGTGCACCGAACTCTCCTAGCCATTGGCCTCTGCATACGACGAGCCATACACGTGCCAATGTTAACACCACGACATCGGCAGCTGCGACTAAAATCCCCAATTGACCATCGATATTGGACGTTGGTGCAGTGGTAGAGCGTTGGACAGTCTGATGAATCTCGATAATTTCTTCATCACGCCGGCGGGACGGAGAGAAGATGGTTGCGGCTCCATTCTGCCCTGGGGAACATTCAGGCATGCATGGGTCCACTACAGCCTGAACATGGCATCATAACACCCAGTGAGTCTCGCACACTTGATGTAAGCCACGTACTCCTTCTTGACGATCATATATCCCGATGGCAGTGACGCTGTTCAGCAAGGTACTGCGCCATTTAACAAGGCCAGGAGTATGATGGAGCGGTTCGAGGAACACAGCCGCGATGTGTTGGCCCCCCAGCTTGCCAGATCTGAACCTGATAGAATACCTCTGGCATATGATTCAACGTGGCGACAGAAGTCATCAGCCCCCCCCCCCCTCCTCCTCCACCCTCTCCGGAGCTTACGCTCTTTAGGAGACTTGTGTGCGCAGATGTGGTGCCAACTGCCTCCAGTGACCAACATAGGCCTCATTGCTTCCACGATGCGTCACCGCTGTTATCTGTGCCAGAGATGGACATACCGGCTACTACGTAAGTGGCCGTAATGTTCTGGCTGATCAGTGTAAGTCTGTAAATAATAGTACTACTGATTAGCATCGTGCTACATCGTTATGTTTATTATTGCAGTCTTCCTCACTAAAGTCCCTTAGGCCACAGAAGCACTCGTTGCGGGGCATTTCCCTGAGCTGAGGCTGTTTCAAAGAATCCGCCGGACAGTCAGACTCTAGAGCAGTGACGTCATGTGCATCACTCGTCGTCCTCTGTTGGCGTGCGTACGAGTAGCGACGAGAGCGCGGAAATGCCTGGCGGCTCGCTGGCGGGTGATTTAAGAGTGCCGCCTCTTACGTAGCCGTGAGCGATGGGCGACATACTGGGTGCAGATGACGTAGAAACCGTCGATACAGCAGAATACTTTCAGTTATGTGTCATGGACAGTGGGGGAACCGGAACGAAACCGTATCTAAGCGTTTGAGATGTGAAATATAGAAGAATGCTGGAATTTACGTGGCCTGGTAAGGTAAGGAATGAAGATGTTCTACACAAAATCGACGAAGGTAGGAACATATGGAAAACACTAAGAGGCAGGTTGATAGCACAAGAGGTCAGTGGTTAGAGGGTGGTACAGGAGAGGAATTCGTAACTGAATTTATAGTAAATGGTTCTTGCTAACGTACAACCACGGAACACCGCTAAAATTCACAAAAGGGTACCACCAAAGTAAGCACTAAGAAAAACTAAAAAAAAAAAGTGAGAAGCAACTGAATCTGACCAATGTGATAGGGCGTCATGCTCCGCCTCAATCATATTGGATTTCATTGTGAATACGTTGAGCAGGTTGGCATTTTGGTAACACGTGTGTATGGAGAACCTGTCACGAAGCAAATAGTTTCGTGACAGCGAAACAAAAGAGAATATGGTTTCTGTTTACAGGAAATGTAAGAGAACGGCTTTTGTGTGGTGCGTCTTAATGAGCAGTATGACTAAAATGTGTTTATTGTAGGGACCCTAGGACATCTTTTAAACTGGAACACCGTGAGAATACCTACTGTATCAGGGCTGTGTCAGAAAGCACCATCTGTCTGAAACCTACTTCACTTTTCTCACCAGCAGATTGTTATTTTTTTCTTTCAAACTTGAGAATGGTTTTCAATATTAGCAGTTTGTGAACTGAGTTCTGTTAAGCAAGAGACACAGTTTGCTGCCAAGTCTGTTGCGCGATTTCTTATTTTTTCGACGAGGGACTGCTGAAAAGTAATGCCATTGAAAATTTTATGTGAAAATTTTTTCAGCTTTTTAAATAAAAGTTATTAGCATTCTACATCTTTATTCGTTATATCTACATACTAGGGTTGTCCAGATAGTGAGTTCCGATTGGTCGCTAAATGGAAACCGCAGTGTAAATCAGAAACATTTTATTTGCAAGAGTTAGCTACACTTTCCAGGTACTTCTCGACACAGTCTCCGCTCCGACTTAGGCATTTGTCCGAGCGTTACACCAAATTTCCAAGACTATCATCATAGAAGGCAGCCGCCTGTGTTTTCCGATAATTCTCTATGCTGGTCTATAGAGTGTAGCTTGCGCCCAAGTTTTGTCCTCGTATCCAGCGTTTTATGTGAATAGAGATGATATTCAGGATGAGCCAATTAGGGCTGTGTTGTGGGTGATGGAACCCTTCCCATCGAAAAGGCTGCTGGAGCGTCTTCACTGCCCCTGCAGAGTGCAGCTGAGGATTGACTTGAAGAAGGAAGTGCGTGGCAGTTGTGTTAGGTGGTCTGCATTCATTGAGGCGAAGCCTCTTAGCGAGCCCTCCTACTTGGCGGGAGACATGGTTGTTCTAGGCACTTTTACTCGCTCACAGTGTGCTCACAACTGAAAAGAACGTCTTGATGCGTTCGATGGGCATACTAGAGACACTACCCAACACATCTGTTCAAAGCTTTATCGGGTTTCACTGTGGTTTCCATTTAGCGACCGATCGGACTTACTTTCTGGACAACTCGTATTTGCTCCCGCTATCGCTGGTGGGTTCCCAATGGTAAAGTGTAACATGGCGGTGTGTAACGAAACTATGTCAGTGCGTCAGAAACAGCGTGCTGTAATCGAGTTTAGAAATCGTTGACTTCACCCAGTCCACGCACGAGCTTTGCCATACCCCTGTCAATCCGACGCAGTGGGTTCACTGTCCTCGATCGTCCTCCATGTAGTCCTCTCCCGACCCCACACGTTTTTAGTTTCTTTCGAAACCATAACGAATACGCTGAAGGATTTCACCTTGAGAGTGATGAAGCGGTGCAAGAAGAGATTCGTGACTCCATCAACAGACTTTCCGAAGTGATCGTATTAACGAACTAGTCTCTCGTTGTGAGATATGTTTTCCTTTTCAGAGTAACTATGATGAGAAAAAAATGTAGACATGAAGAATAAAGATGTAGCATGTTAATAAGATTGTTTTATTAAAAAAAGACTTTTTATTAACATAAAAATATTGGAGGCATTTCTTTTCAGTATGTCCTAGTGAATTTCCTTGTTGGTGCTGTGTGTAACAGTATTATTACAAATGAAAAGTCATCTTAGAAAAAAGAAAATATAGTCGATACTCAAACGGAGATCATGGTGAATCGCTAGTAACGTCACAATACTTTTCACTTTAAGTGCCTAAAATCACAACAATCAGTTTACAGTCCCACATCACACACTCCATTTTTTTTTTCTTTCGGAGAACAGTACCTTTTTTTTTTTTAATTGTTCCTTCGCTTGATAGCGACTGTCCGCTGCAGCCTGTCATAGCTAAACAGCGTATTCTCTTAACCATTATAATGAAGATGATTATCTTATCACATTACTGCAGACTTATCTGTTTTGGTGACGAATCTGTAATCACAGGTTTCTCGTCGGTCCTCACGTTACTCCAAGTTTCAAAGGGGTAATGATTGACTCCGTTAAATATGGAGGTTCCTAATGCTCTCACAACCTCTGAGGGCATTTTCACCAGGTGCAAGCTGTTAAAAATGCTACTGAAGTAGATTTATGACGTTCCGCATACTATTGTAGTAGATACTATTGTATTAGTTTTTTAGTTTATCTCTGCTGTAGGGTCTGATGACAGTGGTTGCATAGACATAACCGATGTTGTTAAAAATACTTCGTAGTCAGTACAGTTAAATAAAAAAGGGTGTACATCGAAAGATCTCTCCCACAATTGTCGTTTTATATCATTTTCTTTTCGACAGTGATTGTGTTGGTAAGGCGGGTTGATCTCTGACTTCATTCCTGGACGTCCGGGGTTCAATCCTCGTTGTATACCTTGTAGTACGGCCGCAGGTCCACTCAGCTTGCTATCAAATAAGTGCCAGGGACCTTTCCCGGAGGTAGAAGCAGCTGGGGTCCCACACTCCTCTTTCTAGTGATACAGAAAGGCTACACTCTCCCTATAACCAGGCCACGGGCTTCCGCCACAGAGTGTACTTTTACTTCTGTATAACAAATTATTTTGACTTTGACCTGAGGGTCTTGATTATGATTTGTGGTAGACTAGTTTCGAAAACATTTTTTTTTTCATTTAAATTGTCTTTCAGTCTGCATTAAAAAGAAAAAGTCTGTGTTTCAAGTTTGTTGCGAAGGTGACTCTTGCGTTACTTCCAGCTGAGGGTCATGAAAATGTCGTTATGAAACCGTTCTTCTTCCCTCAGCTCCATTTCAGATTGTAATGAGCTGCCTTCATATTTTTATTAGCAGTAATGTCGGCCTCTTGATATCTGATGGCGATTGTGAAGTGAAAGAATGGGCAGACGTACAAGAACTGCCTCCATGTCATGCAGATGACGGATCAGATTGTAACTAAATGATGAAAATCTACTGCTAGAGAACTGCACCTCACGTATCAGGCATTTTTGGCGCAGCACACGATTTGAAAATCTCTGAAATCAACAATAATAATGAAAGTTGAAGAACGAATGGCTGGCATCAATTCAAAAGTGACGACTAAAACCGGTACCAACAGCAACAGATATCCTGACTCAAATAAATGATCGACAAAAACACAATTTCACAGCAACTATAAAAGGAAAGATGTCTGTTTAGTGGTTGGATAATATGTTGCGACGCATAGTGAATGTTCTTCTCCTTGAAGAACAATTGCATCTTTTAGCTGTCCGATAAAACACCACCCCGCAGGATCAACTGTACTGAAGATGATGATCTAGGTATGACATGTGTACGAAAGTGTACGAGTCACAGCTGATAGTTTACAAATCAAGCGTTGTTTCCATCTCATCGATAAGCCACTCATCAGCCACGTACTATTATATTAATCCCTTTATGAATCAGCTCAGTAATAATGTGAATGCGCAGACATCGACGAGGAAATAGTTCGATATTATGAACGTAACTTTCTCAAAGAGTTCATTCTTGGAAAGCCGGTGACATCTTGGCTCCAGCAGAGAACAGTGCCGCTCACGAAGTGATTACTACTATTAGATATCAGTATATGCAAAGAAAAATGGTTATTCTAACAAAGTTTCAGTTACGGCGCTAGAAATCTCCGTAATAATCAAAATAATTGCTTTGGTTTTTCTTCTGTTTGCAATATTATTAGACAGTCAGAGATAGTAAATTTGTTATTTTGCAACAGTATTTTTCAAATTTTCTTCATTTTTATCTTAGATTATGATAAAAAACGCTGTACAGCTGAAACCGGACTCTCTTGTGTCTTTGATCTCCCAGTCTTTGTGATAAAGGCAATTATATAAAAAATTATGTACCACCACTATTTGTAAATCAGACATGATGAAATGCGGAACGTTTTTCTTCTGTTTGCAATATTATTAGACAGTCACAGATAGTAAATTTGTTATTTTGCAACAGTATTTTTTTAATTTTCTTCATTTTTATTTTAGATTATGATAAAAAACGTTGTACAGCTGAAACCGGACTCTCTTGTGTCTTTGATCTCCCAGTCTTTGTGATAAAGACAATTATATAAAAAATTATGTACAACCACTATTTGTAAATCAGACATGATGCAATAATCTCCAACAAGTCTGTAAGATCAAAGAATTCGTGAATCTCTCATACGCTCATCTAAGTAATGATTTTAGAAACTCTACTTACGTTGTTAACTTGAAACCACATGCGTTTACACTCAAATTAGTCATCACATGCCACATGTCTAGCGGACTACTGTAACGAACCCCGTTAATAGCCTGAGACAGGTCTCGACAGCCACGTGAACTGTTTACGTTGACGAAAACCCATAGATGGCAGAACAGTTACTGCAAGCCAAAAAGATCATCAGTTAACGATTGTGGAAGTTAATTGAGTAATGCTGTACGAAGAGTTCTCAGTAAGCTTTTATCATCGGCAGTGAAGTTCTGGAGAACCTAGAAATATTAGTCACGATTACGGAACATCATACAGACCTGCTGTCCCACGACTGTGACTTACTTCCTGTTCATATTATTCATTTAATTTCAAACAATTGACAAGGTAAGCGCCTTTTATTTACCACCAAGCAAGTCAGACAAAGAAACGGAGAAGTAAATTCTTTGAGTAGTTCTGTTTTATTTGTTTCACATTTAAGTCGTGTGAAATTACTCTCAGTGACTGAGTAGGAGTTATAGTTTGTTGCAGATTTAGGAAAAGGGTGGGAGGTTCATCCAGAGGATTGATGTAATTCCTCAATGTACTAAATATTTCGAAGTTCTTTTCTGTCTCTCTTTTTCGTTCAGGGAAATGTATCCTCTTACAGGAACCAAATGCCTAATTCTACGAGCCTTTTCATTATATAATGTACATTGAAACTTCAATTGCATTATCTTAGCTTCAACTGACTAGAGAATCTTATAACGACGTCAACACAGTGTAAATATGCTTTTAAAGAATGGTGTGATAAATGCTTCTGCACGAAATTGGGCTCCAGTTACTTCCTCATTCTGTGTTACTTTCATGCGTTACTGACACCATAGGTATCAGAAAAATATGTACACTCGTTCTTTACCTAGCTCTGACATTGTTGGTCCGAACTTCGGCCGCTATCAGATCTGTTACTGTGACGTCATTCATACAATTCGCACCGCCCTATTGTTCAGGAATGAAAGGGGAGTTGTACAGGATAACGTCAGTCTCCGAGAATTCGGATGGATCAATACGTCCCGTATTTGAAAAGAGGAACTCCTTGCATATGAAAGAGGAACATGGCGGCCGCATATTTTACATACATTAACTTCGTGGCTCTCTTGTGCCTTGAATTTCACAATCTTCCCACGTATCCAAAATAAAATATATATCAGCATAGATCTTTAGAATCGTCAGAGAAACCCTTAGTCATATTGCAAGTCATTAACATTACTATTTATTAGTTGTTTCTTACCTCGCAATGAATAACGGAAACCACGTGAACCCTTGTGAAGCTTCCACACTTCTGTAGTTTTAAATAATGAAAGAATTTGGAGTACGTGTAGTCGTTGGGTTAAGGGTAGCTGTGGAAATGCGGATGAAACATCTATAAAAATGAACCGATGTGAAACAGAACGAAGAATTTATGATTGATCCTCATATACAAATTTTCATGCACATAATTTTTAAATAATTTTTTAACAGAAAATTGAAGATCCTTGAGGCAAACGATAATTGACGTAAGAATGGAATCTTCGTGAACTTTTTTATTTTTCATTTTCTTCAAGGGGTACAGAAATTTTAGCTGATGTAATTACACTTCAAAAGGCTACGTACAGTTTGAAACGTACCCTTAGAAAATTTACAAATGACTGTGCTTAAACTGACACACAATATTTTGTTAGCGCAACGCAATCTGACTTTCAATAATCCCTACAGAAGTAACCTATACGTTTCACAAATCACTTACCTCACAAAAATCTTGGTTACTCGAACTACTGCAATACAGCAAGGACCACTACTGCCAGCTAAATAAAAGATTCAAACTATGGAAGGCACTAACTACTGATATGGATAGTTAGCAAATGAAAGATTTTAATAGAGAACAAACAATGTATTTACCTTAATAGTCGTAATATATATAGCAGTTCATGACAAATTACAAAACTCCGCCATCTCTCTCCCCACATCCATCACTGCTGGCGGCTCACCTCCAACTGCGCTACGCTACGCGCTATTCACATCCAGCTGTCGCTGCCCAACACTACAATGGCAGACAACAATGCAAACTAGACACAGACTGCACACAGCACAGCCAGTGGGTTTTATACAGAGGTGGCGTTACCAATATAGAAACCTAAACAGCCTACTTACAAGTTGTCAGTGAGTGAAGAGGTTTTGGTAAACATAATTCTGCTCCCTGAAACGTTTGTCCTTGTGGAACGTTAGGTTAGAGTGCATTGTTCGCTTCTTACCGGGTAAATCACCATGGACACAATAACTTCTAACTTTATCTTGAGATTTTAACTGCACTTCGTACTTTATTCTATAGCGGCTGTACATAAGTACACTATAGACGTAGCAATTTATGGATATATGTTTGTGTAAAAAATGTGCCAAAAAATCAATTTTGTTTTCGGGATGTTTGTCCCCGCTTGCACGACGGGCAGACGCCGTCACATAACCTACAATTTTATATCGGCAAACATTTTCAGTTACAGTGAGCACGTTACACTGTAGTAGGAATAGGTAAATCACAATTCAAGACGACAGTGTCAAATATAATTGGCGTTTGGTAAAGTACATTTCTTTAGAGAAGTGAGTTTGTACAACGAGCAGAGATAACGGAGTACTACAGTGGTCACTTTTGTTATTACGACAATGCTGTACACAAATTATTCAGTTAAAAAGTGCTTTAAAACGAATGAAATACTGTTTGTAATAAAATAATATGGTAATGGAGTATATTATTCGAGATTAATAAGATAGCGTCATAGAATATTGGTATCAAGCTGGGCATCATGATGCCCATTTGCACTCGAAAGTTAAAAGTCTCTTTTATGTCAAGATTTTCACAGATGGTAAGCTTTAGCAGCAAATAAGAGCATGCAATATTTCATTCAGGCCCGTACAACGAATATTCGTTGAAGAACAGGGATGCTTAATTGATTAACAATACATATTTGATTAGCTCAGACAAGGATGACGATGTAGATAAAGACGAAATGGGAGATACGATACTGCGTGAAGAGTTTGACAGAGCACTGAAAGACCTGAGTCGAAACAAGGCCCCGGGAGTACACATCATTCCATTAGAACAACTGACAGCCTTGGGAGAGCCAGTCCTGACAAAACTCTACCATCTGGTGAGCAAAATGTATGAGACATGTGAAATACCGTCAGACTTCAAGAAGAATATAATAATTCCAATCCCATAGAAAGCAGGTATTGAGAGATGCGAAAATTAACGAACTATCAGTTAAATAAGTCTCGGCTACAAAATACTAACGCGAATTCTTTTGAGACGAATGGCAAAACTTTTAGAAGTCGACGTCGGGGAAGATCAGTTTGGAACACGTGAGGCAATACTGACAATACAACTTATCTTAGAAAATAGTTTAAGAAAAGGCAAACCTACGTTTCTAGCATTTGTAGACTTGTAGGACGTTTTTGAAAATGTTGAATGGAATACTCTCTTTCAAATTCTGAAGGTGGCAGGGGTAAAATACAGGGAGAGAAAAGCTTTTTACAATTCGTACAGAAACCAGATGGCAGTTATAAGAGTCGAGGGACATGAAAGGGAAGCAGTGGTTGGGAATGGAGTGAGACAGGGTTGTAGTCTCTCCCCGATGTTGTTCATTCTGTATATTGAGCAAGCAGTAAAGGAAACAAAAGAAAAATTCAGAGAGGGTGTTAAAATCCATGGAGACGAAATAAAAACTTTAAGGTTCGCCGATGACATTGTAATTCTGTCAGAGACAGCAAAGGACTGGGAAGAGCAGATGAACGGAATGGATAGTGTCTTGGAACAAGGATATAAGATGAACATCAACAAACTAAAACGACGGTAATGGAATGTAGTCGGATTAAGTCAGGTGATGCTGAGGGAATTAGATTAGGAAATTAGACACTTTTTGGGGAGCAAAGTAACTGATGATGGTCGAAGTAGAGAGGATATAAAATGTAGACTGGCAATGGCAAGGAAAAGGTTTCTGAAGAAGAGAAATTTGTTAACATCGAGTATAGATTTAAATGTCAGGAAGTCGTTTCTGAAAGTATTTGTGTGGAGTGTAGTCATATATGGATGTGAAACATGGACGATAAATAGTTTGGAGAAGAAGAAAACAGAAGCTATCGAAATGTGGTGCTACAGAAGAATGTTGAAGATTAGATGGGTAGATCACACAACTAATAGGAGGTATTGAATAGGATTGGGGGGGAGTTTGTGGCACAACTTGACTAGAAAAAGGGATCGGTTTGTAGGACATGTTCTGAGGCATCAAGGGACGACGAATTTAGTATTGGAGGGCAGCGTGGAGGGTAAAAATCGTAGAGGGTGACGAAGAGATGAATACACTAAGCAGATTCAGGAGGGCGTAGGCTACAGTACATACTGGGAGATGAAGAAGCTTGCACAGGATAGAGTAGCATGGAGAGCTGCATCAAAGCAGTCTCAGGACTGAACACCACAACAACAACAACAAGGTCAGACTCTTAGATATCGTTTATTAAATCTTGTTTCTTTAGTCATTTCTTCTGCTAACTATAACGTCATTGCGTTCATAACTTCTAACAACATCAAATTTGGTTCCGTATAGTCACAAACGGAACGTTGAGTACGAAATGCAGAGATAAGGCTGTGGTTATTAGACAGCTATTACAGTTGCATAATGTTTACCTGTCAACGAGCGAGAGTTTCAAGAAATGTTCTGCCTGAAATGAAAACGGATAAGTAACTTACAATAATAGTCGAATACAGGTATTAACTCAGTCCATTACAGTAACTTTGTACACAATATATTCAACCTTTCAATATGATACTGTGATGTAGAGGGCACTGTGCAAAGCAAGTGTGAGTTCACGTTCTAATTTCAGTTTTAACCGTACCAGTGCGCTGCCATGATACGTAACTATCGTTATTTGCGAACCGATCTGTCAAGATCTTTACGCATTTCTTATATATTGGAATCTTTATGTTGCGAGATTTTAATCTAAACAAATAATGAAAGAAATTATTAATAATTGCTTCCATTAAATAATCACGTCAATTTAAAAGTAGAGCAAGCTGCGCATTTAATTTCAACAAAACGTCTGGCTGAAATATCTACCATAATGTATATATTTTTTTGTCCATGAATATTGTTCATCTGTTATACCGATTCGTAACAGACTATACGTTATTACCTGCTTTAGAAACCATCACTCTGGAAAGACACTACTTCTTCACATACTCTTCAGATACTTCGCTACCATCCGTTACTAGTCTATAAAGCATAATTACTGCTGTTTTTCACTGTGCGTGCACTCTTCAAGAATGGATTTCCACTCTGCAGTGGGGTGCTCGATGATTTACTACTTTCTGGCAGATTAGAACTATGACGGACGGGAACTGTAATCTGAGACGTTCGCCCTCCACCTGCGACTGCTCTACTGACTGAGCTACCTAAGCACGGCTCACGACTCACGACATGCCCTCACAGCTTCCCTTCCGACAGCACTTCGTCTCCTACCCTGCAAACTTCATAACGTTCTCCTACAAAACATGCGGTACTTGCACTCTCGGAAGAAAGGAGATTCCGGAAATATGGCTTGACGTCCGCCCGGGAGAATGTGCCCATTCCCGAGTTTTGCTTCTATGGCACCACCTGTTTCCCTACCCCCACCCTCATGGGATGTAAGTGATTCCTACCAAGACAGGGTTCATTTCCAGATGTTAACTCTTTGTACCAAATGGTTGAGGAAAAGATCTGTAACATGCGAACATATAAATATCCCGGCATACTTACATACATCACATTTCATCATATACATTGATACATTGAGTAAAATAAACGTTAGCAGTATTTTACTTAAATTAACGTCCTGAACGAAAGTTATAACTAAATTATACTAAATATGAGCTCATTGTCCTCGAAAGACGTTTTCAGTACCATTCACGCAGATACGCGCCCGGCTAGCAGCGCGGTCCGCGGTCTAACGCGCTGCTTCCCGAGAGGAAAGGAGCGCCTGGTCCCTGGCACGAATCCGCCCGGCGAATTTGTGTCGAGGTCCGGTGTGCCGGCCAGCCTTTGAATGGTTTTTAAGGCGGTTTTCCATCTGCCTCGGCAAATGCGGGGTGGTTCCCCATTTTCCGCCTCAGTTGCAGTATGTCGGCGATTGCTGCGCATAGACTGTCTCCACGTACGAGTACACCATAATTATTCTACCACGAAAACATTTAGAAAATAACCCTAGATTCGGTGTGAGGAGGCGGTGGTGAGTGGGTGAAGTGCTGTGGCCTTCAGAAAATGGCCGTGAGCACTATGGGACTTAACATCTTAGGTCATTGGTCCCCCAGAACTTAGAACTACTTAAACCTAACTAACCTAAGGACATCACACACATCCGTGCTCGAGGCAGGATTCGAAACTGCGACCGTAGCGGTCGCGCGGTTCCTAACTGAAGCGCCTAGAACCACTGGGCCACAGCGGCCGACTGCGGGTTGTGGACCACGGAGGGCTACGGCAGGAAGCCTCTCCGTCGTTTCTAGGTCCCTGGTTTCAATACACAATACAATACCATTCATGCACAGGATTCGTCCAGTAGATTAGGATTTTTTTGTATCTGATGGAATGGGTATGATGAAGATGGAAGAAATGTGTGACGGCAATAAGGATGGACGGAAGCTACTAAAGTTGAAACAACGATATTTAAAGGAAAATTCAAGGCAGATGAAAACTGTGTCGGATGGAGGCTCGAATATGGGATCTTTGCCTTTCACGGGCTAGTGCTCTATCAACTGAGGCACGCACGCAGACTACCCCACTAACGACCCAATCCCTCCCCCCCCCCCTTCCCTACCCCCCACACACACCCCCAGTTTTAACTTGCAGGGGAATTTCATGAAAGAGTACACCCCTTTACTGCAGCTAAGCCATCTCTCTGCAATGTCCTTTTTTCCAGGAGAACTAGTCCCACAAGCTCCACAGGAGAACTTCTGTGAAGCTTGTAAGGTACGACATGATGAACTGGCGGAAGTAAATATGTGTATGTGGGTGGGGGGGTGGGTGGGTAGGAGGGTGGGGAGGTGGGGGGGGGTGATAGTGAGTCGCACTTCGATAGCTCAGTCGGTAGAGCAATGGCCCACAAAAGGTGAGTTCGAGTCTCGGTCTGGCATACAGTTTCACAATTTGGTATCATCGCACACTCAGCTGCAAAATTAGAATTCATTCTGGGCGTGTTTAGAGAAGATAAGATGGAGCAAATAAGAATTCTAAACGTAATAGTTGGACCATCATGAAACAGATTTTACCATTGATGACTGTAGATTCAGTGACGGTAACCCAAGTTCCTATTAAGTATTTAGTTGATTTTACCACAGAGCTACGATTTGATCTTGAGGAAGATAAAGTTACAAACCGATACTGTACATTCTATATTTACACTATTGAATATCAGGGGGAGAAATGTATACCAGCAGCCGAAATCAACTTTACTGGAGTGTGCTGATGAACGTGAGGGAAGTATTACCTTTATACTGATAACAGAAGTATACAACTGGAAACAGTAAGTGGCAGCGCAGCATGAACTGCAGAATAGGCTTCGCACCCCATCGAGGGCCATCAGCTGAGCCACCAACGAAATCCTGTCGCTTGTCGCCAGACTAATGCACTCAGCAGTACTGTTGTCTGACATAGTCGCTGTCAGGGCTCCTACATACAATGGTACTACACTTTCGTAACTACCTAAGTGACAAGAGGTAAGCTCCTATCACAGCATAGCTGCTCAGAGCGGTTGTAAATGAGATACTACGCCGCTGCTTGGGTGACGATACACGCTGCCGGGACATCAACACTAACCTCTGGACTGCTTGTATGGAAGCCATGCTTATATTGGAACAGCTCTCATGTATCCGCAGTCGCCATGGCACTGGCAGAACGTAATCCATAGCTCCTCAAAACAACATTATGGTGGAAGAAGCGACGTTCCTGGCTAATAGTGGTGTCCGCATCACTGGTACAACACTGGCATGGATCGAGGGATACATGTTGCTTGTCGACATACAGTCCAAAGACTGCTTCGATGCAGCTCTTCATTGTCTGTACTGTACTAGCCCCTTCATCTCTATAAACCTTCTGCGACATTCACCTATTTGAACCTGTTTAGTGTAGTTAAAGCTTAACCTTCCCCCAACATTTCTAACCTGTACATATCCTCTATTACTGACTGTAGATTATAACATTTAATTCTGCCGCTCTTACAGTTGCTGTGTTTTCAGGTAAAAATACTGTATATACACTACTGGCCATTAAAACTGCTACACCATGAAGATGAAGTGCTACAGGCGCGAAATTTAACTGACGGGAAGAAGATGCTGTGATATGCAAATGATTAGCTTTCAGTGCATTCACACAAGGTTGGCGCCGGTGGCAACACCTACAACGTGCTGACATGAAGAAAGTTTCGAACTGATTTCTCATACACAAACAGCAGTTGACCGGCGTTGCCTGGTAAAACGTTGTTCTGATGCCTCGTGTAAGGAGGAGAAATGCCTACCATCAAGTTTCCGACTTTGATAAAGGTCCGATTGTAGCCTATCGCGATTGCGGTTTATCGTATAGTGACATTGTCGCTCGCGTTGGTCGAGATCCAATAACGGTTAGCAGAATACGGAATCGATGGGTTCAGGAGGATAATACACAACGCCGTACTCGATCCCAATGGCCTCATATCACTAGCAGTCGAGATGACAGGCATCTTATCCGCATGGCTGTAACGGATCGTGCAGCCACGACTCGATCCCTGCGTCAGCATATGGGGACGTTTGCACGACAACAACCATCTGCACGAACAGTTCGACGACGTTTGCAGCAGCATGGACTATCAGCTCGGAGACCATAGCTGCGGTTCCCCTTGACGCTGCATCACAGACAGGAGCGCCGCAACGGTGTACTCAACGACGAACCTGAGTGTACGAATGGCCAAACGTCATTTTTTCGGAGGAATCCAGGTTCTGTTTACAGCATCACGATGGTCGCACCCGTGTCTGGCGACATGGCGGTGAACGTACATTGGAAGCGTGTATTCGTCATCGCCCTACTGGCGTATCACCCTCCGTTATGGTATGGGGTGCCACTGGTTACACGTCACGGTCACCTCTTATTCGCACTGACGGCACTTTGAACAGTGCACGTTACAGTTCGGATGTGTTACGAACCGTGGTTCTACCCTTCATCGATCCCTGTGAAACCCTATATTTCAGCAGGATAATGCACGACCGCATGGTGCAGGTCCTGTAAGGATTTTTCTGGATACAGAAAATGTTAGACTGCTGCCTAGGCCAGCACATTCTCCAGATCTCTCACCAATTGAAAACGTCTGCTCAATGGTGGCCGAGCTACTGGCTCGTCACAATACGCCAGTCACTACTCTTGATGAACTGTGGTATCGTGTTGAAGCTGCATGGGCAGCTGTACCTGTACGCGCCATCCAAGCTCTGTTTGATTCAATGCCCAGGCGTATCAAGGCCGTTATTACGGCCAGAGGTGGTTGTTCCGGATACTGATTTCTCAGGATCTATGGACCCAAATTACCTGAAAATGTAATCGCATGTCAGTTCTAGTACAATATATTTGTCCAATGAATACCCGTTTATCATCTGCATTTCCTCTTGGTGTAGCAATTTTAATGGCCAGTAGTACATAATTGTCTATTATATATACAACTGTGATTTTTATACAAACTCACAACTATTTTAGCAACTGTGTATCAACGTCGGTGAGCACTCTTTATTCGAGTAAAATAAAATGGCCGCGCGGAGTTTCCGGGCGGTTAGAGGCACCATGTCACGGATTCCGCGGCCACTCCCGCCGGAGGTTCGAGTACTCCCTTGGGCATGGATGTTGTTCTTAGCATAAGTTAGTTTCAGTAGTGTCTAAGTCTAGGGACCTATGACCTCAACAGTTTGGTTCCTTATGAATTCCCATAAATTTGAACATTTTTTAAAATAAAATTAGCCAAGACAGTTTTCATCTGCTGTTGTCATTACCTGAACTTTTCTACATACTGGGTTATATACGACCCACTGTAAATTAGCTCGTCATCTGAAACTAAGCGAAATTATGAAGGTAGTATCTGTTCCCGAAAGAACAGATAACATTGATGAATGTGCAGCTTCTCTGGAATGTAATGATAGTTAAATCGAAACCCTAGCTGCAAATAGGTGTTGATACACATCATTAGGGACACGTTGAAAATGTGTGGCCTGCCCGGGACTCGAACCCGGGATCTCCTGCTAACATGGAAGCCGCTCTATCCATCTGAGCCACCGAGGGCACAGAGGATAGTGCGACTGAAGGCACTTATCCCTTGCACGCTCCCCATGAGACCCCACATTCCCAACACCTCCACACCACTACACTCGTAGTGCACCTAATAGATGTTTGCCCATCACACTCATTACTCGTGGCATATTAATCTACCAAGAACCGTACGAGTTGCGGCACAGCATGTGCCTTCGCACAAGATGGTCAATGGCCGGGAAGCGATATTTTAACTATATATGAAGGTAGTATCTGTTCCCGAAAGAACAGATACCACTGATGACCGTGCAGCTTGCCTAGAATGTAAATAAATCGAGCGTGGTGCAAGCGCCTTCAGCAACTGGCTGGTAAGGTACGTAGGACAACGGCGCCACAGCACTATTTAAGAGTTGACGAAAAGCGCTATCGCTACCTCAGGGTCATGATATATGCCTAAACCGTATCTGAATCGTGGGACGGTGAAGGTCTCATACCTTATCTCCAAAAGCAAACCTTGGAAAACATATGATTCCAAAGCTAGGATGCGGCAGGCCATGGACGGTGTAGTGGGATGTACCTGTACCACAGGCAAGATGCATGACGGCAAAAATACATTTACATATCGTGTCTGTTGCAGAAGATCGAGGGCGTGTAAATCATGATTTAGGAGGCCAGCGCGTAATAATAACAGTTGGCACCCGCATTTGAGAACAAGCGTGCTCCATAGATCGATTGCAAAATCGAGTCCTAGGAATAGGATAGTGGCAGCTGCACGCAATGGGGCAGCGCTGTCCGAAGAAAGCCCCACATCTTTAGCCATGGCGTTCGATTTACGGATCGAGAGGGCGGGTCGGCCATTGTAGAGTACATGGAACGTAACTCTACGAAGGAGACACATTGTGACGTCGATGGTAGTATCAGCATATCCCATGTTGTGGAGCACCCATTCGAGGTGTCTCATCGACGCAGTCGAATGTCTGGCTGATTCAAGAGCTGCCGAAGGTCCAGGCACACGAAGAGGCGACGGAGAGCTATTATGTTCCGATAGCGACGGAGAGCTATTATGTTCCGATAGCGACGGAGGCTATGTGTATATTATTGGCACCCCGAAAGACGTTTGATTAGGGCAAACCACGTACCGGGTCGTCCCTTTAAGCTGTTAAAGATCTTTCTGTCTCTGTTAAGCAACTTCTAGGGCCGGTAACCGCATATCCACTATGTAAAATGTGGCTTGTGGATGAGAATGAGGAGACCCTCCCTGTGGAATCTGCACGAGAGGCGCCATAAAGTCGTCAAAAATTTACGTCCACAGTCGTGCTGTTAGGAGACGAAATGTTCGCTAAAACTCTAGTTGGAGGCAGTCAGGGCCAGGCGACTTGTTCGTAGAACCTGCCGGGAAAGCATTGTGGATTTGATCCTCCCTGACATCGGCAAGAAGTTCCATCGCTGCGTCCCCAGGACACGAGCCAAGCATGAGTGAAGAATCCATCGTAATGTTGGCAGGATGGTGACGTTCTGCATGGTGCAGCATAATATGTATGGAGGGTGGACTCTATATCCCTTCGATCATCTAAGGGCCACCCATCATCAGTCGTTCTCTTTTCTTGTTGTCTTCAGTCCTGAGACAGGTTTGATGCAGCTCTTCATGCTACTCTATCCTGTGCAAGCTTCTTCATCTCCCAGTACCTACTGCAACCTACATCTTTCTGAATCTGGTTAGTGTATTCATCTCTTGGTCTCCATCTACGAATTTTACCCTCCACGCTGCCCTCCAATTGGTGATCCCTTGATGCATCAGAACATGTCCTACCAACCGATCCCTTCTTCTAGTCACGTTGTGTCACAAACACGTCTTCTCCCCATTCCAATACAATACCTCCTCACTAGTTATGTGATCTACTCATCTAATCTTTAGCATTATTCTGTAGCACCACATTTCTAAAGCTAAAGCTAACTATTTATCGTCCAAGTTTCACTTCCGTACATGGTTACACTCCATACAAATACTTTCAGAAACCAATTCCTGACACATAAATCTATACTCGATGTTAACAAATTTCTCTTCTTCAGAAACGCTTTCCTTGCCATTGCCAGTCTACATTTTATATCCTCTCTACTTCGACCATCATCAATTACTTTGCTCACGAAATAGCAACGTTACTACTTTACGTGTTTCATTTCCTAATCTAATTCCCTCAGCATCACCCGACTTAATTCGACTACATTCCATTACCCTCGTTTTAGTTTGTTGATGTTCATCTCATATCCTTGTTTCAAGACACTATCCGTTCCGTTCAACTACTCTTCCCAGTCCTATGCTGTCTCTGACAGAATTACAATGTCATCGGCGAACCTCAAAGTTTTTATTTCCTCTCCGAATTTTTCTTTTCTTTCCTTCACTGCTTGCACCTGATTTCTGTATAAATTGTAAATAGCCTTTCGCTCCCTTTGCTTTACCCCTGCCACCTTCAGAGTTTGTAAGAGAGTATTCCAGTCAACATTGTTAAAAGCTTTCTATAAGTCTACAAATGATAGAAAAGTAGGTTTGCCTATCCTTAATCTCTCTTCTAAGATAAGTCATGGGGTCAGTATTGCCTCACGTATTCCAATATTTCTACGGAATCCGAACTGACCTTCCCCGAGGTCGGCTTCTACTAGTTTTGCCATTCGTCTAAAAAGAATTCGCGTTAGTATTTTGTAGCCGAGACTTATTTAACTGATAGTTAGTTAATTTTCGCATCTCTCAATACCTGCTTTCTTTGGGATTGGAATTATTATATTCTTCTTGAAGTTTGAGGGTATTTCACCTGTCTCATTCACCTTGCTCACCAGATGGTAGAGTTTTGTCAGGACTGGCTCTCCCAAGGCTGTCAGTAGTTCTAATGGAATGCTGTGTACTCCCGGGGCCTTGTTTCGACTCAGGTCTTTCAGTGCTCTGTCAAACTCTTCACGCAGTATCATAACTCCCCTTTAATCATCATCTACATCCTCTTCCATTTCCTTATTATTGTCCTCAAGTACATCGCCCTTGTATACACCCTCTATATACTCCTTCCACCTATCTGCTTTCCCTTCTTTGCTTAGAACTGTGTTACCATCTGAGCTCTTAATATTCACACATGTGGTTCTCGTTTCTCCAAAGATCTCTTTAATATTCCTGTAGGCAGTATCTATCTTACCCCTGGTGAGATAGGCCTCTACATCCTTACATTTGTCCTCTAGCCATCTTTGCTTAGCCTTTTTGCACTTCCTGTCGATCTCATTTCTGAGACGTTTGTATTCCTTTTTGCCTGCTTCATTTACTGCATTTTTATGTTTTCTCCTTTCATCAATTAAGTTCGATATTTCTTCTGTTACTCAAGGATTTCTACTAGCCCTCGGCTTTAATTACTTGATCCTCTGCTGCCTTCACTACTTCATCCCTCAGAGCTACCCATTCTTCTTCTACTGTATGTCTTTCCCCCATTCCTGTCAATTGTTCCCTTATGCTCTACCTGAAACTCTGTACAACCCCTGATTTAGTCAGTTTATCCAAGTCCCATGTCCTTCAATTCTCACCTTTTTGCAGTTTCTTCAGTTTTAATCTACAGTTCATAACCAATAGATTGTGGTCAGAGTCCACATCTGCCCCTGGAAGTGTCTTACAATTTAAAACCTGGTTCCTAAATCTCTGTCTTACCATTATATAATCTATCTGATACCTACTAGTATCTCCACGATTCTTCCATGTATACAACCTTCCCTTTATTGAACCAAGTGTAAGCTATGATTAAGTTATGCTCTATGCAAAATTCTACCAGGCGACTTCGTCTATTATTTCTGCCCCCCAATCCATATTCACTTACTACGTTTCCTTCTCTCCCTTTTTCTACTATCGAATTCCAGTCATCTATGACTATTAAATTTTCGTCTCCCTTCACTCTCTGAATAATTTCTTTTATTTCATCACACATTTCTTTAATTTATTCGTCATCTTCAGAGCTAGTAGGCATATAAACTTGTACTACTGTAGTAGGCGTGGGCTTCGTGTCTATCTTGGCCTCAATAATGCGTTCACTGTGCTGTTTGTAGTAGCTACCCCTACTCCTAATTTTTTATTCATTATTAAACCAACTCCAGCATTACCTCTATTTAACTTTTTATTTATAACCCTGTATTCGCCTGACCAAAAATCTTGTTCTTTCTGCCACCGGACTTCACTAATTCCTACTATATCTAACTCTAATCTATCCATTTCCCTTTTTAAATTTTTTAACCTACCTGCCCGATTAAGGGATCAGACATTCCACGCTCCAATCCGTAGAACGCCAGTTTTCTCTCTCCTGATAACGACGTCCTCTTGAGGAGTCCCCGCCCGGAGATCCGAATGGGAGACTATTTTACCTCCGGAATATTTTACCCAAGAGGACGCCTTCATCATTTAACCGTACAGTAAAGCTTCATGCCCTCGGGAAAAATCACGGCAGTATTTTTCCCTTGCTTTCAGCCGTTCGCAGTACCAGCACAGCAAGGCCGTTTTTGTTAGTGTTACAAGGCCAGATAAGTCAATCATCCAGACTGTTGCCCCTGCAACTACTGAAAATGCTGCTGCCCCTCTTCAGGAACCACACGTTTGTCTGGCATCTCAACATATACCCCTCTGTTGTTGTTGCACCTACGGAACGGCTATCAGTATCGCTGAGGCACGCAAGCCTCCCCACCAACGGCAAGGTCCATGGTTCATGGGAGTTCAGTCGTAAGAACATTAAAGTCATTCGTAGGTGGCGCTATTCCATTATCACTTGGTACAGAGATGGACGCTCCAGCACCAACGAGTCATGTGGGCGCCCCACAAATGTGGTTCCTTGCAAGTGACGTCGAGAGATGGATATGAACACGATTCACGGCATCTTAGTACATTCCCGGGGAATAGTGGAGTAGAGATTCTGGGTTTGTCGCCACCACGCCATGACCTAGCTTCTGTAACCAATAAAGGCTTTGCGGAGAGCAGGCTTTGGGCACGGCAGACTGATTTGCATCAGGTGTTGACGAAAAACTGTCCACGTGGTCTCGATGAGCTGCTGGCAGTCGGATGAAGCAGAGTGGATCGCATTCAGTTTCCCTGGTCTCCAGCCCCGCTACACATATTGATGGTCAGAGAATGCAACAGACCGGACGTTATCAGTCTGTACCCCATCGACAATGTCGTGGGACATGTAATCACGATCGAGATGAGTGGAAGAATGACTAGTGAAATGTGTAAACCCTTGACGATAATCATGAATCCACTAGATTGACGTGCTGAAATTCTGTCACATCCACTGCACACAGAGAGTGATGTGGCAGTTGGTCTTGGGGTTTCTGCGTGCAGAAGAATTCGTCTTCCATGAGTAATGCATTTTAATGCATTCTACCGACAGACCCAGGAAGAGAGTGCCACGGAGGAGAAAGTGGAGCGTAGATGTTGATGACCCTGACGACACTAAAGGTGAGAGCTATACCTCTGGGATCAGGCAGATAGGCGGTCACACAGGAGTATCGCCAGTCGCAGTTGGGAAAGAGTGGGAGACGTGTGTCGTAAATTGATAAAATATATGATGAAGCCTTCAGCTGTCATTTGTTTTGTACCATTCGCTATTAGTTTCGGCCAGTTATCATTATGTAGCTTAGCTGGCACCAACGGTAAGAAAATTACACTATAATTTGGACAAAAGTAATTTGCCCCTTTAAGCTCACCACAGTACGTACAAAATTTCTCACGGTAATAACTGCGATAATTTTCGTCAAGAAACGTGTCCACTTTGACAGCTAGTAACACACAGTAGGCCATAAAGCTATGAGGAGCGCAAAAGGTTAAAACCTCCACCTCCTGAAGGAAGGCAACAGCAAAATGCTCAGCATAAAGTATTTCATGGAGCAAAGACCGTTTGTGGCGTAGCTGTTCGATAAATATGAAAAGCTGCCATCACAAGGAGGACGAACAATAGAAACAGTGGAGAAGCGCGAGGTGCTCCCTGTTTGGTCGCCGTGGAACGCCACATCACTGCCCCCATGAAGTTTGTGCCGTCTCTCTGTCAGAGCGCCCATTCTCTGCATCAACGTCGTCCGCTCGGGAGAGAGACGCCTCACTGAGCCAGTTATGTGGATCACTATAAGAGGTGCGTCGACAGGCAGCGTCGCATACAGAAAATCAGGTAACCGTTTCGGACCCACGCGGAGGAAGGTCTTTGTCGGTGTCTGTTGGTGGATGCCGACAGGGGACGGAGGACGGGAGAGACGTCGCGTCGCCCAGTGGTAGTGTGTCAGAGGACAACGCACCATCAGCAGGAGAGTCGCCATCCTGTGCAAACATCCGATGGAGGTTGTCATCAGAAGGGGTATGGCGTTGTATCTCTTCCGTTACCTCGGCAACCGTTGCTTCCTAGTACGTTGTTCCTCTACGGATGGCGGGCGGCTATCTTCCGACACGCTGTAAGTAGCCTGGTTGTATGTTTGTATGTTGGCAGCGCTGTATTAATATCGCTGACACCGCTCTGCGCCCTCGGCAAGAGATTCTGTGGTTGGATAGACTATCAGGTAGCGAGCAGAGAGAGAAGGGTTTGGACGTGATTTTCTTTGTGTAGAGTCATTGTTGGTAGGACATGCATTGTGAAATGAGGATGGATGTAGTTGGTAATGTTTGTATAGTGGAATGATTGACAACTACATAATTTTTGGAACTGGAAGTCACGTGGATAAGGTAAAGTCTTCTAAATACGTTTCTCTCTCCAACTTCTGTGGTTGCCATTTTCAGAGATGTCCAATCCTCTTTAAATGAACTGCCTACTGAGCTATTCCTTATCCCTGTATAAGTGGCCTTAGGAGAATTCAAGCATATCTTTTCATTACCTAGTACTTTCGTATCCCACTTCTTTGTGGATTAATCCTTATTGACCTTCCTGAGTACTATCTTAAATTTCAGTCTACTTTTCACGACTAATAAATTATGATTAGTTCTATAACTGCTCCTGACTACATATTACAATCCAGTATCTGATTTTGAACACTCTGCCTAACCATGACTTAATATATGAAATATTTTCCTATCTCTCGGCATTCCGAAAGCATACCTCCGCGTCTTGTAATTCTTAAACAGTTTATTCGCTTTTACTAGCTGAAATTTATTGCAGAACTCAGTATTTTCCCTCTCTCATTCCTAGTACCAAGCCCACAGTCTCCCTTACCATTTGTTCTGCTCCCTCCCCTACAATCGCATTTCAGTTCCCCATGACTATTAGATATTCATCTCCTTCGATGCACTGAATTACCAGTTGAACATCCTCAGCTTACGACGTCCACATATATATTTGAACTCTCGTTGTCTGTGTTGGTTTGCTGTCGATTCTGATGAGACTTCTACCCTTCACAGTAAAATACTCACTGCCCTACGTTCATATTGATAACGATTCCTACTCTTGTTACACAATTTTCTGCTTCTGTTGATATTACTCTGTTCTTATCTGACCAGAAACCCTTGTCTTGCGGACTGATGACCTCAGATTTTAAGTCCCATAGTGCTTAGAGCCTTTTGAACCAACCCTTGTCTTCTTTCCATATCAATTCAGTGACCCCCATTTTATCTAGATTGAATCTTGGCATTTCCCTTTTCGTATTTTCTAGTTTCACTACCAGTTCAAACTTGTGACATACCGCACCCCCACTCATATCACTGGTTATTCAATCTTTTTCTAATTATCCCACTTAGCCGTCATCTCCCGGGGATCCGAATGGGAGACTATTCTGGAACCCGTTACCACTGGAGAGATCATCATGACAGTTTTTCAATTACAGGCCACCTGCCCTTAGATACACATAATGTGTCTTTAATGCAGTGGTTTCCATTACTTTCTGCATTTTCATGCCGTTGATAATTTCTGAATCTTCTGCCTTTATGGGCTGTTTCCCATCCCAAGGGCAAGAGAGTGGCTTGATCGTCTTCCGCTTCTCCGCCCTCTTTGACAAGGCCATTGGCAGGATGAGTGCGACTTTTTATGTTGGAAGTCCTCGGCATCTGGTGCTGATGATATTTATTCAATATTTCAGCGGTGGCGTGGCTCGAACACGTTTTGAATATTAATCAAGGACGGTAACCCCAGACTACCAGCTCAGTTCCGAGAGTATAGTAAGTTCGCTTGGTTTTAATCTGCAACTGGTAGTATTCAGATTCTGTAGTAGTATTCCAAGCATAGGGCAATAAGCCATTAATACAACATTCATTTATTGTGTAAAAAGTAGAGCGAGGAGTAAAAAGAAATTGCATATTGTGGTGTGTACACTTTTTGTTTAATAACGTTAGAGGAGAAGGAATGTGTATGGAAGAAACAACTTGTCTCCTATTTGAATTGCCCTGGTATCTTAGTTGAAACTAAATGCCAGAAGGAAAACGAAATCACACGTTTTCGCAGTACAGTACAGCATTTTCTTTCTTGTGGTAGACTTAATAGAAGACCTGCGCATTTTTATTTTAAAGTTATTTAGCTTTTGTCCGTCTGAATGCTTATTAGGAAAGCGTGAAAAATTCGAAGTATGTTGGTCAGGAAATTCTCAAGATATTTACTACCAACGTTCACGTTTTACACAAACACACTTAACTCGAGATGCATGAGTGAACCCCACGTTGTTCAACGTGGTGATGTGACTGACGTACGTAATCTTAGTTTCACTGTTGTCAAGAGCGCCGGAAGTAATAATAGGGTTTTCTATCACAAACGTTGATATGTGGGGATTATGCTTGCGTCTCGGGATGTGCAATAGCAGTAAGTTTTGTTTAGTTCAAGTCTCAATATCGCTTTGCAATCTCTCAATATGTAATAGACGTATTGCGACGCATGCAACGCCATTCTTTTTGTGATCTTTCACGTTATTGATTGAATAAAAAATAATACGGAGTATCCATTTAAGAAAACCTAAGCTAATCACACAATGAACGCTTTCACGACCGGGTGGTACTGTTGCTGATAATTCTTCCGGGTTATATGGCCGCGGTCCATGGAATTCTTGTATTCCAAACGATTCGTCCAATACTACGTTGGACATCTTCAGAGGTATGGCTGGTCCTGCTGAGTCCTGCCGACTGACGAGTCGGGCGTTGGGGAGGGGCTTGCACATAGTAGCAGAGAGAAAACTAGTCAAAGATAAAATGTAGCTATCGATAATAGTCCGTCATAGATAAAAATCACTCATCGATTCTGCAACGCCACTGTCCATATCACACTTAATTTCAAGGCCTCTTCTTTTCTATTAAAATTATCTTCATGTTTATAAATTTCAATAGCCTCCCTAGACAGTCGTGGATAATAGTTCGTGGTAGCACTTAAAACTGTAGTTTCAGAAAACTTAACTACATGGTCATCTGACTGAAGTGCATGTTCCGCAACGGCAGATTTTTCCCAGTCAGCAAAGACTTTTATGCTCCTTTACCCCCGTATTCACACTTCTTTTCGTACTACCAATATAGACCTTGCCACAAGTACACGGAATTTTATAAACACCGCTACATGATAATGGTGGTCTTCTATCTTTAACAGATCGACATACTTGTCCTATTTTTCTGGTAGGTTTGAATATCGGTTTCACTTCATGTTTAAACAAAATGCCGATTCGATCTGTAACCTTACTAATGAAAGGTAAAGACACCGTATTCTTCGATTGCTGTGTACCATCCTTGTCCTTTGGCCTGCTGTAATTAGGTCTTAAAACTCTATTAATTTATTTGTTTGAGTACCCATTCTTTTCGAAGGCCTGTATTTAGGCCCCTCTCTCCAACCTATCGTTGAAAATAATATTTGCTTACATTTTAGAATTTCTCATACTATTTACTTTTTTGAGCCCTTGATTTACACTCATACACGTAACAGTCGTTTTTCATCTAGTATCGTACCAGCGATGTTTGCGCTGAAACTTTTAACTGGGCCATCCCTTATACCAGGTGCGCCACTTAGAAGTCGATAGGCGAATTTTCTGTGGTGTTTCAGCAGATATTAGCAATTTTGCTAGTCTAGGGAGAGTCGAACCAAACAGATGTTGCTCATCACTTCATGTATACACCATCCGGCGTCGATGGAAAGGTTAGTTCAAGTAGTGTGTAAGTCAAGTGACTGATGATCTCAGCAGTTTGGTCCCTTAGGAATCCACACACATTTGAACATCTTAATAATTAGTACACCAGTAGCGACTGAGCAGCACTTTCGCACGGCGGTAGCTGTCAGTGCTGACCAGGGCAATGCTGTTGCTGCTGAAATACTGGATGTCCTTCATGTTTTACTTCCCCTGTCAACACATATCGATAAAACGAAGTACGCACTAGACTAATTTGGGAACACTCTGTCCAATAGGCAGGTAAAATTCCATTTTAAAAATCATTGTATTTGTAACTGTAAACAAACCAATGCTTTCCGTTGTCAGTGGACATCCCATAAAAAACTTCTTGAGCAGTATTTGCGTGGGACTGACTCAAGGTGTTGCGAAAATGAAATTGCAAATATCACATTAGAGAATATGTTCCTGGCAATTCTTAGGGTTCTCCGAACCTATAATTAGTAATTAGTAAATGGGTCAAAGAGGTTTGGAAATTCATGGTATCAACGTTAAACAACGTCTTCATATAACGTTTAGCTTTCGAGAATCCTTTATGTCTGCGTTTCCATAAGTTGCTGACAAGGGAACCTCCCCATCGCACCCTCCTCAGATTTAGTTATAAGTTGGCACAGTGGATAGGCCTCAAAAAACTGAACGCAGATTAATCAAGAGAACAGGAAGAAGTTGTGTGGAACTATGAAAAAAATAAGCAAAATAACAAACTGAGTAGTCCATGTGAAAGATAGGCAACATCTATGACAACTTGAGCCAAGGAGCGCCGTGGTCCCGTGGTTAGCGTGAGCAACTGCGGAACGAGAGGTCCTAAGTTCAAGTCTTCCCTCGAGCGAAAAGTTTACCTCTTTTATTTTCGCAAAGTTATGATCTGTCCGTTCGTTCATTGACGTCTCTGTTCACTGTAATAAGTTTAGCGTCTGTGTTTTGCGACCGCATCGCAAAACCGTGTGATTAGTAGACGAAAGGACGAGCCTCTCCAATGGGAGCCGAAAACATTTGATCGCAAGGTCATAGGTCAACTGATTCCTCCACAGAAGAACACGTGTGATATATTCTATACGACACTGGTGACGGCATGTGCTTCACATGACAGGAATATGTTGTCGACCCACCTAACTTGTACACTTGGCGAATGGGTAAAAAGATTTTACCTTGCCCAATTAAGGTTTTCTTGTGGATGTGATAATCACTCCCAAAAAAGTGATGAAAAAAATAAGAGTTTGTCACATAAACTGCAACAAATGAATGAAACAGTTTCACAGTCGCACGGTTTTCCCCGTGCTCTGTCAAAACATATGTTTTTAACGTTTTCAAATTTTTCCGTGTGTAGACCGTCAAATCCTGCATATGTCCAAGCAAATCTGAACATATTCAGTAAAATACGGTTAGTCTTGGGCTACCTCAACAATCATTTCAAAAGCTACTTGAATCTACGCAATTTAGAAATAAGAGATTTAACCTTGATCTTGAATTTAATGATTCTGAACAATTAACAATGGTAAAATTTAATACGTACCAAGCTGAGCTGCAGTCACAGGTAAGCTAAAATATGGTAACAAAACTCGCACTCTTAATTTGTGCTTGCGTAATCTAAATACTGTAGCCAGCTATGAATACCTTAACTGAACTTTGAAATTAAAGCAGTGAAATGGAATAATATTACTTTAATGCTGGCATTTTAATTTCAACGACACTCGGGTTCATTCCGGAAAAGGAAGGGACCCTGCTTGGTAATGCAATTGGGACAATGAGCAACAAATGTTCATGCTAAGTTGCTGTAATTACAGTTACGAAAATGGAACAGTTTGAAAAGTTGAGGTCTGCCATACAGTTCTAAAACTTTACGTGCTTCCAGTCTTCCTTGTTGGTTGATTGAAGGTTTGAAGCCGTCGATCGAGGAGGTGGCGACAGTCACTCATTGACGGCCATCGCTGTTGCAGAAGCAGGATGTTGGCGCGCCTTCTTCTCCACAGGGTCACCAGGCGAAACGGCCTCTTGATGTGCGGCAGCTAATGCTTCCCGTCCGCGACTCCGTGTCAGAAACTATCATAGCAAGTCGAGCGTAATTACATGCTGCCCAACCCCGAAAGCGCGGCAACTCGCGGGAGCGTCATTCCACACGCCTGCTCCACCACCCTGCTCCAGGCAGACTCTGCTCTGCCCGCGCTCCACGTGGCAGAGTTAGCACTACCAACGATCGTAAACACTTTGTTTCTCCACAAGACCTATCGATGTAATCGATCGATAGCACAGTTTTCCTAGGCTGGACCCAGCGCCAAAATACAAATAATATTTACAAAACAAACCAATTATACATCGACATAAATGCATATATATATATATATATATATATATATATATATATATATATATATATATATTATTGGTTTTTTGCCCTTAAAGAGCGCATTTGGACTAAACTACATGGCCAGTTCCTTTGCTGCCTTCCTTGCTGCCCAAACTTCCCTCATTTGCTCGCTGTGTTTCTGTTTCCGGTCCTCTGTCCGTGCTTTTTGTCGGCTTTGTGTCTTCGCCTTCATCTTGAGTGCCTTTTTGGTTTCCCATACTTCTTTCATCTTGCTTGCGTTCTTCGGTCCATTTTATGCCTGTTCGTTTGTCACATTGTATCTCATGTAGTTTACTTTTCTTAATGATGTTTCTGAATTTTATTCTGTCGTTTACTGTGTCTGCTGTTATGCTGAGTTGGTTCAAATCGTTTTCTACCTCTGCCGCCCCTTTGTTGTTTCTAGTGGTTACCCAGTCAAAGATCTGTTTGGCCAGCCTGTGTGATGGCATTCTGTATAGGTGTTCATAGAATTGTAGTCTGCGTTTTCTAATCTTTTCTGTGATTGTCTCCGTATGTTTGTACAGTTCCTCTGTAGGTTTCTTGATCCATATTCCATTGTTGTTAGTTCCGCCAAATATTTTCCTAAGTATTTTCCGTTCTACTTTTTCTAATTGTCTGATACGTGTATGCCCTAGGATTAGTGTGGTTTCTGCTGCATATAGTGCCTCGGAGAGCACCACCGTGTCGTAATGGCGTAATTTGGCTTTTTGTGAGATAGACTTCTTATTGTAATGATTCCACACTACTTTGTATGCCTTGTCCAGTTTAGTCTTCCTTTCTTCGTTTGAGTCTCTGTTATGTCCACTCATTTGTAGTGTTTCACCGAGGTATTTGAAGTTTGCCGTTTTGTAAATCGTGCCATACTTTATGTTCAGAGATCAGAGTTTCTTTGTGCTCATAAACTGTGTCTCTTCGTAAGA
Source organism: Schistocerca americana (assembly GCF_021461395.2). NCBI lineage: Eukaryota > Metazoa > Arthropoda > Insecta > Orthoptera > Acrididae > Schistocerca > Schistocerca americana. Next base: position 266,101,055 of record NC_060124.1, on the reverse strand, counting down.
GATCTGTAGTCCAGTTTTGGAAGCGATATCGTGCAGTTTTTCAATAGCGTCTTTTGTTTCCTTTATACCTTTCGTGACAATCGCCAAATCGTCTGCAAAAGCCAGGCATTTAATCTGTAGGTTTCCTAAGGTTATCCCCTGTTGTGATGTTTCCCATTCTTTTATGACCTTATCTAACACCATATTGAAAAGGAGAGGTGAGAGGCCATTGTCTTGTCTGACACCTGTGCGAATTTCAAAGGGCTCTGATAGTTCCCCAAAGAACGTTACTTTGGAGGTTCTGTTGGTTAAAGTTTGCTCTATGATAGCCCGTGTTCTGTTGTCTACTTTGTATTCTGCTAGAATTTTGAAGAGAGTTTTCCGGTCGATAGAGTAGTACGCCTTTTTGAAGTCAACAAAGGTAATGATCAGGTTCTGTTTGTGTTGTAAAATCATTTTCAGGTTCCAAATTTGTTCCGCACAAGACCGCCCTTTACGGAAGCCTGCCTGGTATTCCCCAATCTAGTGGTCGGTCTGGCATTCTAGTCTGTTCAGTAAAGCTTTAGAGAGGATCTTGTATGTGACCGGTAGTAGGGATATTCCTCTGTAGTTGTTCGGGTCAGTCTTGTCACCTTTTTCGTGTAGTGGGTGTATCAGGGCAGGTTTCCAGTCGTCAGGAATTTTCATGGTCTTCCAGATGTCTTCCAAGACCCTGTGGATGTCTTTGGTGAGTTCTGGGTCTTGTAACTTCCAGATTTCCGCGATGATGCCATCTTCTCCTGGTGCTCTACGATTCTTGAGTGACTTGATTATTTCTTTAACTTCTTCTAGAGTTGGAGGTTCACTATCTGGATTGTATGTGCTCGTTTCTGTCATCATTTCTTCCATAGGGGGGTCCGTGTTGAGCAGTTTTTCAAAGTATTTTGCCAGAATGTCACAATTGTTTTTGGTATTGGTTTCTAGGGTTCCATCCGGTCTTCTGAAGCACAAGTTGGGTGGTTGATATCCAGTCATATTTTCTCTGAACGTTCTGTAGAAGTTTCTTGTATTGTTCTTCATGATGTCCGATTCGGTCTCTGTCAGTCGCCATTTGTCATACTGTCGTTTTTCACTGCGAATGATTTTGCTTGATTGCTTCTGTGTTTTCAAGAGGTTCATCCAATTCTCTTGGGATTTATGGCCACTACATTTTTTCCATGCACTGATTCGTTGGTCAATAGCTTGGTCACATGTGTGGTTCCACCAACGGTGTTTCCGTGTGCGTGGTGCTTGTGCTACTTTCATGGCCTCTCGGATTCTTCGTGAATGTTGTGTCCAGTCTGTCGTTTCCTCCATTTTAATTTTGTGTAATATTTGTGTCTGGTTTAAAGTAACGTATTCTGGATCTGGTCTAAGAATTTTGTTCTTATGGAGCTTTTTCTTGGGCAAAAGACGAATCCTGATCTGTAGTAAGTGGTGGTCTGAGTCGAAGTAGTCTTTACGGGTGTCTATGTTCAAAATTTCTTTTTGTGAGTCTTTCTGGACTATTACGTGGTCGATTTGTAGTTCTTGCTTTCCGCTGGGGAATTTCCATGTCGTAAGTTTTCGTGTTGGTTTCTTGAATTTTGTTGACATAATGGCGAGGTCGTGGCTTTTGCAAAAGTCTATCAGATGTTTTCCGTTTTTGTTGGTGTCCTTGTGTGCAGTATGTTTTCCTGTGATATGTCTGTACATCTTTTCTTTTCCGAGTTTAGCGTTTAAGTCTCCCAGTATTATTTTGACTCTATGTGCAGTAATTTTTCTGATAGTTTCTTCCTTTGTCGTCCAGAAGTCATCGATTTCGTCCGGGTTTTTCCTGCTGTAGTCATTAGTCGGTGCATGTGCGTTGATTATTGTGTAGGATTTATTGGCTGATTTCACTGTGATGATGCTGATTCTTTCGTTTGGTGACGAAAAGTCGATTATGCTGTCCGTGATGGACCTGTGTACTGCAAATCCTGTGCCAAAAGGCCTTAGGTTTTTCAGGTGTTTCGATGGTTTTCCTTTGTATATTCTGAAATTCTCCTTGTTGAAATGGTCTTCGTCTGTGAATCGTGTTTCTTGCAGTGCACATATTTTGATTTGAAATTATTCGACAGTGTCTGTCAGTTGTTTAATCTTTCCTGTCTTCATCAGTGTGTTCACGTTGAGTGTGCCGATGTAGTGTTTGCGTTTGGTCTTGAGGGAGCTTGAGAAGCTCCGATTCTTCTCATGATGTCCATGAGCCCCGGAATCCGATGCTCACGACGATCCAAGTCTATTGACTGGGGCCCGGGGTAATGAGATTTTTCTCGTTGTACCATCATGATGTTTAGTAGTTGGATGTATGGCATGCTGCCGACTACAACCTGACTTTCCAGATCTAGAGGTTGGTTGAGGCCGCCACTGACATGTGGAGCAGAGGCCTTTTGTAGCCGCCCACTGTGGGAACAGACGCTACTAGTAGTTTTGGTCCGCCCCGAGTATTTCATTTCCTCGGTACCACCTATATCTAGGAGGCATTCCCCTATCCGCCACCTGGGGAGGCGCTCGGTTGCGGGTCTACTAACCGCCCCGCCGCCCCGATATATATATATATGTATATATATATATATATATATATATATATATATATATATATATATATATATAGTAAACCAGTTACAATATATAAATACACAGAAAGGTCATATCTTCAGGTAACAAAATAAGGAAAAAAAAATTTGCAGTGCAATAGATGGAAATAGGAGGATATGCATTTCCGGCGTTACACGTGCCCCGCATTGTCTGAGGATGTTCGTGTAACCTAAACAGACTCAGAAAATGTCCCAAAAAGGAAAAAACAGCGGAAATGCGTATGCTCAAAACATCAAGAAAATTTAGCATTAGCCTGATTAACAATAAACCAATTTTTATACCATAATAATTGAGTGGAGACACTCCTAACCTTATTCCACTCTGTCATCTTACACAAAAGAAAACAGGTTGACAATATATTAAAAATCATAGAAAACATAGAAAATGGTTTAGCTATTATTAAATCAGCAAGAAATGGAATACTATCTACTAAATTAACCAGAGTACATGTTCATAAAAACAGGTAGTTCAAAATACGCAAACTAATAATTAATTACCAAGAATGCACATTTTTATATAACCTTTTGATAATTAATATTCTTGTCATGAAAGTCCACTTAACGCTAAACAAGAAAATAATACACAGCAGATCGAAAAAAAACCATAAATATTAATGGCAGAAGTCTTTCACACCAGCTGTCCGGGAAGAAAAACAACTCCTCCTTCCGTACTCGCAAGTACAAAGAATGCCGAGAGCGGCACAAGAGCCGACAGCGGCTCCGCCTCGCCAGTATTGTTGCGCCCGCCTGTGCGGCACGCTTGAGCTCACTCGCCTGTGTAACGCCGCTTTCACACTATACGGTTTTGACCGTACGGCAAAAAGCCGTACGAGTTTTAGCCGTGCCTGTGTTGCTTTCACATTACACGGCTTTTTGACGTGACCAGTTGTTGGTGTCTATTCAGTTTGCTTAATGTGTGTATCAAGATGAACCGTAAACGAGTTGTTGCTTTGTGGTTGCTTCATCGTCGCCGCAAAAGAAAAGGTCGTCTTTTGTGGGTACACCCCATTAACCAGAGAAGAGACGAAGTGGGTTTATTTTATACACTCTTTGAAGATTTGAGGAACGACGGAAATAAATTCTTTAACTATTTCCGAATGTCTATTACCTCGTTTGACGAATTACATAGAAAACTAAAGGATGTGTTACAACGACAAAACACACAATTCCGCAATTGCATCCAACCTGTTCAAATGCTGGCTATCACGTTAAGGTAATTTAATACATAAAAACTAGTTCTGTTTATTTACTTATTTATTTGTGTTTTACATTTTTATTACGCTCAGATTATGAAGTAGAAAAGTCAATATCAATATCAGCAGTTGAAACCAAAGAGTTTGTAGCAGGACTGACTGTACTGTCACTTTGTGGCGACAGGCTCTCTGCAAAAACGTTGTAGAACTGCGTTGTTGATGGTGGGCCTTCATGGCTACTTGTGGAAGGCGAAGGGTATGGTGGTGGCACTTTATTAATTCGTTGATAAGAACTGCGACCTTGAGAAGTCTGTAATGGTTGTTCGAGAAAAGTAGTTGGGTTTGGTGCAGCTGGAGGAGGACGAATCTGATGCGTATGGTAAGAGGATATTGGAGCAGCATTTTCCATAGGTGAATAAGAATAAGCTTGAAATCTATTATTATAGGGCATGGGAGGTGTGTAATGGGTAAATGGAGGAGGTTGAGCTGTCAATATATTTCTCCTTTCATATATATTTTCTATAACTTTGAGGACTCCCATCTGAAACTGAAGATAATCCTGTTCATCAAATTTTTCCAGATGAGGCTTCAGACTAAGTAAAAATGACATTTTGCTGCAAGGTTTGTCTTCTTCCAGAGCTCGTAATATTTTCATTTCGATTGCATCAGGTTTTCTATGTTTTCTGTTTGTATGGCACTCGCTTTTGGATGTTTGTTGTGTGGGTGCTGTATCAAATGGCCCAGAAACATTCTCAGTATTTTCGACGGAGCCCTGCGTTTCTATATCTTCTTCCAGTCTGGCGGTGCGTTCCGATTGAAAACTGTCCTCCGTCTCTCGAGCATCATACAGCTTTTTTAGAAACTGCAGCTGATCAGAATATACATACTTTTTCATTTTCTTTGCTGCTGAGCCACTTTTTTTCGCAGCTTGAATTTTTATGTTTGACTTCACAAAGGAGTCTCGTAGATTGGTCCACCTCCGTATTACTTCTATACCTACATCAAAAGAAAACAAAACTGTATGAAAACATTTTAATTTTGTATAGAAAAAAGCAAAACTGTAACAAAAAATGTCCACTGCAAACTAAATGTCACTGATTTTTTTTCGTTTTGTTCAGGTATCTGGCAAGCGGTTGTTCCTTCACTGACTTACATTTCCAGTACAGAATTGGGATTTCTACAGCAAGTAAAGTGGTTAATGATGTATGCACAGCAATTTGGTCATCACTGCGGGAAGAATGTATACAAAGACCGACCAAAGAGGTATGGGAATCAATAGCGGCTGGATTTGAACGTACTGCTAATTTCCCCCACTGCTTAGGAGCGGTGGATGGAAAACATATCCGTCTTACTGCCCCATTTAATAGCGGATCAATGTACTTCAATTACAAAGAATACTTTTCTGTGGTTCTGATGGCTGTAGCGGATTCCAACTACAGGTTCATTTATGTCGACGTAGGAAGTTATGGCAAAGACTGTGACTCTTCAGTGTTCAGACGGTCCAGTTTATGGAAGTCAATAGAAAGTAATTCCCTGGAATTTCCAGACGTCCAATGTCTGCCTGGTACGGAAGGTCCAAAAGTACCCTACTTCTTCGTGGGAGACGCAGCATTTGGCCTACACACGCATTTGCTCCGGCCTTTTGGGGGAACAAACTTGACAGTTGAGAAACGTGTATTTAATTACCGTTTGTGCAGAGCAAGGAGGTATGTGGAATGTGCTTTTGGCATCCTCACCAATAAGTGGCGGTTGTTTCACCGACCTTTAAATGTTCATCCAGATTTTGCAGTAAAAATGGTTAAAGCTTGCATTGTTTTACACAATTTTGTACGTCAGAGAGATGGATTTATAATTGAAGACACCACATCCTTCACTGGTTTGGAAGACTTAGCCCAAGATGCCAACATAAGAGGAGGACTGACAGCCAACGCCATAAGGAACACTCTTTGTAAATATTTTATGACAAATGCTGGAAGCGTGTCATGGCAGATGTCAAAGATATAAATTAACAAGCCTTTTCCTTTTTGTAGATTGTTTGTGAAAGCCTGCGACTGTATAGTAAATAGTTTTCTTTATAAATAAATTACTGCTACCACTCACGTTTTTAATCGTTTTGTTTATATTTTGTACGACGCGTTTCGGGAAATAATTCCGATCTTCAAGTGCGTTTTTTTCTCTAAGTTTTCATTATGTGTAGTGTTTTTTTATTTGTGAGGTCTTGTGCGTGTTTCTCTTATAAATTACAGTAAAGAAAACAGAATGCAAAACCTGACACATAAAAAGACACCACACATGATGAAAACTTAGAGAAAAACGCACTTAAGGATGGGAATTATTTCCCGAAACGCGTCGTGCAAAATATAAACAAAACAAAAAAAACGTGACTGGTAGCAGTAATTTACTTATAAACAAACGATTTACTTTTAGAATAAAATTTATAACGTTAAATAAAAACTGTTTAAAACGTATTAAATGTAATATTAATATATTAAATAAATACTTACCAAACGCATTTTTATCTTTGTCTTCCATCTCATCAAAATCTTGCTTCAGTGCTACGCAAACTTCCCGCCAAGCATTCTTTGTAGCAATACGATCTCTATACGCATCTAGAGTTTTGTCCCACAGAACAGGTCTTACTTCCACCAAGGTTATCAAAAGTTCAGTATCAATTTCATCCATTCTTCTACACTTTTCAGTAAACAAGAATAAACACAAATGAATAAAACGACACTACAACGAACTAGTCGACGCCGTACGGCTCAAAACCGTCCAGTGTGAAAGCATGCACTTAGTCACGTAGGCCACTGTTGTCGAACTTGCCGTACGGCGACCGTCTGTTGTAGTGGCAAGACACGGCTGCAGCACGGCACGGCAGCGGCATTTTGCCGTCGCCGTATAATGTGAAAGGCGCCATACATTTCTTCACACCTACAGCCGTACGGCTTTTTGCCGTACGGTCAAAACCGTATAGTGTGAAAGCGGCGTAACGGCATTTCCAGAACGTCCGTTTCACTGAATTGTTTCGGAAAAACTCACTCCCGAGTAATCTCAAGGAGTCCATTAACACCATCACAGTGGATAACTCAACACTGTCCATCATCACACGCATGTACTACCATGAAACTTAAAACAGCGTCTAAGTACATCGGCAATGACTAGTAAATCACATATTTATGAAGTCTTATAGCTAGTTCAAAATCATATTTACGCTCCTTAATCTGCTGTGACTCAGCTAAAATCTTAAACGAGCAGCTTGGATTTTTCAGTTGATTATTAATCAATTCCTCTTAAATCATTTAGTCAAAATTAATTACTTATTAATTACAACTTCTTTAATGTCCTCTTGGCCAGGCAAAAGCATGGCAATCTAGAAAACCTTAAATCTTGCACTCTATATTTACATACTGTACAAATTACCCATTGTGTGGTATTAATCGATCCTAGGTTGGTACAATTTCAAGTCTACAGTGTTCCGTATACCTAATAGTTTTCCAGAGCTTGGATACTCTAAGCAATAAGCATTTGTGTGAGGTATACCAATGACTTTATATGGTCCATTATAGACAAACTTAAATTTAGAGATTTCATGGTCTATCTCGCTCGATTTCTCATGAGCTTTTACAAGTACTAAGTCTCCGATTACAATCTTAACAAAACGCGCTTTAGCGTCATGACGACGTATGCGAGCATCGGCTTTTAGCTTCATTATTTCTCGCAAACGATCTTTTTTCACACCAATACTAACGTCAATCCGTGGAGGGAATTTGATTATCTCTTCCACAAAACTTTTACTTCTGTCACCCAACAGGATTTCCTCTGGAGAAAATCCCGTAGATTCATGTCTCAAGGTGTTCATAATTCTCTCAAATACTGCTACGTATTTGCCCCATGCCCGATGGTTGTGATGGCAATAGGTACGGCAAAGTCGTCCTAGCTCGCGCATATACCTCTCAGCGGGATTACCAGCCGGACAATAAGCTGTAATATGGATCACTTGGACCCCATTACTTTCCATGCATTCATTCCACAACTTAGAAGTAAATTGTGCCCCATTGTCTGATAGAATCGCCTTGGGCGTACCAATATGATCAAAATAATCGTTCACAAGCTTGCCATAGACCCATTTGGCTGTAGCTTTCCTAATCGGGTATAGTTTGACGAACTTGGAAAAAGCTTCTACCACTACTAAAATGTAGGCAAAGTGTCCTGATGACTTGGGCAAAGGTCCGTACAAGTCCACGCACAGTAATTCAGAGGTGTCGTTAGGCCTAATACTTTGCATAGGACCACGACTCGTACAGTTGATAACCTTCACCTTCTGGCATAAATCGCAAGTTTTCACTCTGTCAGTAAAGCGTTTTAAAATGTTAAAATGCACTACTTCACTCAGCTTTACCGTACATTTCTTTGGTCCACAGTGACCATACGCCAAGTGGTAGTAGTCTATTATTTCCGTGACGTAATTGGTGGACCAGCATACCCGCCAAATATTACTATCTTCACCCTTACGTATGTACAAGATATGATCGTATATCTTGTAATACTTCCTTAATTTCTCTCCTTCTGGACTTCTTTCGTTATATCGGGTTTTCACCATATTTAAACAACCATCCTCGTTCTGATGACGACGTACATTCTTACAGATGTTCACTATTAATTTACGTCCCTCAACTTCTTTAAAATAGTATAATTTGACCACTCCATCTGACTCATCTTTCAATATATTTTGATTAGACTCGGGCAACCGCGACAGCGCATCCGGTATGCAATTGTCGGTCCCTTTTACGTAATAGATGTCATAGTTAAATTACTGTAAACACAGCGACCACCTAGTCAGTCTTTCATGAAGTAGTTTGCAATCCTTCAGATAAGTGAGCGCCTTATGGTCCGTATGAGTAATCACCTTACGGTCCCATAGGTAACCCTTGAACTTCTTGAATCCCCACACGATAGCGAGACACTCCTTCTTAGAAATCGTGTGGTTTCGCTCACTTTTTGATAAAGTTCGACTCGCGAACGCTATCGTCCGGTGTTCTTTATCTTCTCCTTTACCAACTTCTTGGAACAGTTCTACCCCCACCCCGTAATTCGACGAATCCGCTCCCAGATGGAAGGGTAGCGATAAATCAGAATGAAATAGTATGTTAGATCTTAACAACTCGTCTTTTAATCTCTCGAAAGCGGCCTGACATCCGTCAGTCCAAACAAACGAAACATTTTTGCGTAAGAGGTTATTCAAATTTTCATCATTAAACACTTGTCCTTTTACAAATTTACGGTAAAATCCTGTGAGCCCTAGAAAACTTTTTAACTGTTTCCTAGACTTGGGTGGAGGACAATTCCTTATTGCCTCTAGTTTCTCTGGGTCTTTCGTAATACGAGAAGTGGTAAATTTCAGTTCCTGCTTCACAAATTCGCATTTCTTTACCTTTACAGTCATTCCGCCATGGCGCAATGCTCTAAAAACTTCATCTAACAGGTCACAATGGTCATGCCAAGTGGCATTGGCCAACAATAGGTCGTCAACATATACAGTTAATCTTGAACTCAAAGCCGGCCCTAACACTTTATCTAGGGCCCTGATGAATACGGACACATATAAAGTACAAACGGCAGTACTCTATACTGATAGCACCTGCCCGCAAACAAGAAGGCGGTGTATGGCCTAGATTCTTCTTCGAGTTCTATCTGCCAGTAACTAGCCGTCAGATCGAGGCTAGTCATGAACTTAACGTCATGAAAACGTTGCAAAATCTCCTCCATACTCTGTGATCTGTCTGTTTCGCGTTGAACGACCCTATTCAACGTGCGAGCGTCAATCACAATACGCACACTACCATCCCGTTTTGCTACGATGACCAAACCGTTATTGTATGGACTCGTACTTCTTTCAATCACTCTCCATTCGATCATCTTATCTATCTCCCGTTGCACTGCTTCCTTTTTGGACAGCGGTATAGCATACGGTCTCACGAAGAATTGTTCGCGGAATTACACGCAACTTGCATTTCTATCCTTCCACAAGTCCCGGTTTGTCTGAAAACACACTCTTATTCCTCATTATCACTTCATACAGGCCTCGCCTTTGTTCGTGTGTTAGGTTTGACATACCGTCTACAATACTTTCCAATTCACTTTCTACACTATTGTCAATGCCGAGATTCCTCACATTACAGTAGTTCTAATTCATACCAACGTCAATACCATCCGGCCAGTTAACAATGTGTATAGGCTGGTACTGCCTATGCACACCGTCTCGTGCCTCGTCAAAACTAACTACTATTGTTTTATCTTGTGACGTACATGTCAAAGTTTTACTTTTGCAATTAATCACTGCACGGTACTTTTTTAGCCAATATAACGCGATAATTACTTCCGTAGTTAAGTCTGGCACGACGACAAACTCTTGTTCTAATCGTGCCCCACATATCTCGAAGTTGACAAAAATCTGTTTTGTAATCGGTTTACTGGCCTTCCCAGTAGCACCGATAATTTTCACTCATGTTACTAGCATAACTACGATGCCAGGTCTGTCTTTCAGTAACTCAAATATTTTCCCAGATACAGCACTCAATTCTGCACCGGTGTCAATCAACACGTTTAGTTGTAGGTCGTGCGTATTAACAGACACTACTATCTGTCTACACTTGTCCTCGGCTGTTTCTTTATTTTCCCACAGTAAATCCTCGTCTATATCCGGGTCATTCCAGAAAAAACCATCCGGCTTTGATCCTAAATCCGGCTTATCTGGCGGCTTGTTCAGCCTCTGTTCACATACAGTTTTAATTTCAACGCGTTTGTCCTGAGGCTTAGTCTGTAGCTTCGCCTCCAATACCGAAACCTTTTCCTGTAACTCGTCAACTAGTGAGTGTTGCTTTGCTATCAATTCACTAATTTTCACCTTCGTTGATTCCTCTTTGGTCAGATTGATCCCATCTGCCAATCTATCTGGAGGAATGCGCCCAGTAGTATCTGCAATTACTTCCTCTGGATCTGCGCAACCCACACTGCTACCGTCTGACCGTATAACGTCAGCTCTAACCTCATACATGCTGTAATCTATGTGCTTTTCTATCAATCGTGTCCGGCAATCACTAAAATTTTCGTAATCTCTCTCCTTAATACTCTCGCAATGTTTAAACTGGCGTTTTGCGTCGGATGGGTCGGCTACTTCTACCACTATAACTTTCGGTAAGGTCTGCCGGTTAGGGCCAAAACATTCCGTTACTACTTCAACATCCAACTCCTGCGGGACGAAAGACGATGAATCTTGGGGACATTAACATCAACTATTTCTGGTAAAGTCTGCCGGTTAGGGCCACAACTTTCTATCACTTCACAAACACTAGCTTCCTGGGGGACGAGACGCGGCAAATCCTGCCCGCGCTCGCCATAAACACTTCTCCCGTACAGGCCCCTATAATCTCTTAGTTCGTCGTATAAGCGACCGAACTGCCTTAACCAGACCTTATCCCTCTCTGCATCCCCTCGCTCGATGACGGACGTGTTATCCGACGTCTGATCTTCTCTCAACACTTGCGAATTATTCTTAAACTCAATCTCCAGTTCCGCTGTGGGTGTTACAGCTGCCACTTTATAATCGATTTCCGGAACACTACTGAAATTGTTCTCACTGACAGTGAATGTATTTTCTACCGCCGTGTCTACAGCTGATCTACTAACACTGGCACACTCCCGCCGTTGATTATTCCATACGGAATTTTCATAACGACGACACCTGGGTATTCTTCTGTTATTGGGCCGCCAAAATTTCTCCACGCCCGGTCGGCCACTCACCTGCGCGGCTAATGGTTTCCCTGTCTCGTCCCAGCAGATATTTTCCCCGGACGCTGCTGAGGCGGCTTATCACACCCTCTGGCGTTATTACAATTATGTGAAGCCCGTATCACTTTAGTATGATTCTGGTCTCCGTCATTCCTCTTATTATTGGCATTGTAGCGATTGTCACCACGCCCGCATCTCGTGGTCGTGCGGTAGCGTTCTCGTTTCCTACGCCCGGGTTCCCGGGTTCGATTCCCGGCGGGGTCAGGGATTTTCTCTGCCTCGTGATGGCTGGGTGTTGTGTGCTGTCCTTAGGTTAGTTAGGTTTAAGTAGTTCTAAGTTCTAGGGGACTGATGACCATAGATGTTAAGTCCCATAGTGCTCAGAGCCATTTGAACCATTTTGATTGTCACCACGGTCCAAACCATTATTATTATTGCTGCCATGGTTGCGGTATGCATTATTCCCATGGTTATCGTTGTGGTTGCCGTGGTACCTGTTGTTGTTACCACGGCCTCTACCACTGTCGCGATTATTGAGCCAATTGTCCTCGTCCTCAACTCTTTCCAGGAAATCATTAATTGTCTTGTAATTGCTTCCTACGCAGCGTTTTGTATCATCTGGAAGCTTCTTGTAGAGTTCCCAGACTATTTTGGATTCCGTGCGGCCATCACGCAAATATTCCAACTTGCGAAACTAGCCCGCACAAAACTCCTTCATCGAGCAGCGCGAATTCGCATCGAAAGGCCTCGATACGACAAATTCGCGCCAGACACTTTGTTGTTTTGCTCTGACCAGTATTCAGCCAGAAACAAATTTTTAAACTCGTCAAAAGTCAGGTTCGTAATGTTGATGTTTAACCCCCAACGCTTGGCATCACCAACCAACAGGTCAATAACCGGATTAATTTTTCTCTCATTAGTCCATGATCTGGGTAAAACTCTCTCACAATTTTTAATGAAATCCGTCGCGTGTATACCGCCTTGTTTGATGGGGTCGAACCGCTCCTCTTTCGTCAACAATTCCGAACTTTCTGCACAGATTGGCACATAGCTCTTTTTTTCGTCAAGTTTCTTTTCTAATTCCGAAACTCTCGTAATTACTTGGCAAGTGGTTATCGCAAGCGTTTCCACTTCCCTCTTTTTCTCTTCGCAGGTATTAGCCTGCTTCCTCACTTTGGTATCTACTTCAGATACTAAAGCCTTTAAAGTTTCCACCTTCTGTTGATCCTCATTTTTCACTAATTGAATTTGTTCCGTCACCTTATTCTCGATGTTCGGAGCAACTGCTTCTCGTACACTTTTCTCGATTCTGCTAATATCGGATTAAAAACGAGTATTTATGCTCACAATTTCCGCCTGAGCGCCTATCATTTCCTGTTTAGGATTACCGATTTCGGTACTAATCACAACTATATCTTCTTTGATTTTATCAACTTTTGTGTTAACAACTCCAACATTGTTGTTAACAACATTAATAGCTTTGTTCTGATTGTCTAGTTTCCGTTCAATTTTTTCAGACTGAGCTTCTTGCTTGGCAGACTGAGCTTCTTGCTTGGCAGCCTGAGCTTTAATTTCTGCCGATTGACTCTTGATTTGATTAATCAAAACATTCAATAAATCAGTTAAATTCCCGGAAACTACCAGTTTTACTTCCGTAGCGGCTTCGCCTTTAATTGTCCCCCCGTATTCGGGGGTTCAGATATGATTTTCACTTCCGATTCCAAAAAATTTTCTTAAGTTTGGAATTCGGCGGTCGCGTGTTTCATGCTAGCCGCCAGCCCCTGAACAATGGGTAACGCGGTGCGCGTTTCCCACAGTTCGACCGATCGTTCCGTATCCAAGTCTACCAAATTTTGGTAATTGTTGCCTTCACTCATTTTAATTATTTTCAATATAAATGCCAAATCTCAAATATAATTACTATTACTCCCACTACTTATTCTCGCTGACGTAACGGCCTGTTCATAACCAGTACTTTGTTGCGAGATTTGCACAATACAATACTCGTGTCCAGAACAACCTCAAATCCGAAGATTGCAGGGTCGAGTCCTGTCACGGTCGCCACGTGTAACCTCCTCCTCACTTATCGACCTTAATGACAGTGATAAATTAAACCGCGTGTACCTAATGGAAATTTGGGAAAAGCAATCATCACCGAAGTTAATTTGTCAGTAAAGAGGGAGGAAAGGGTTACATCTAATTGAAAGGAAAAATTCAAATGAAACTGGTGTTAATTAATATTGAAAAGCGCTAAAGATAATAAAGAAAGTAAATGTGCGGCCATTACGTTAACAATTAACTAGCGGTAATTAGATATTTGAGATTTGGGGGAAATTACGGTCGCCAGTTCTATGGACAATTACTATAGTAACTGAAAAAGAAAGGTGATTACACATGTAATTAGCACTAGAAGCGTGGCAATTGAAGGTTGACACGTGTAGTGTAAAAACTGAAAGTTTGTCAGAAGTAATAAATTTCGCTACACTGTGACTTAATTTAGCAAAAGAATTAATAAAACCGGAAAATTGAAAGTTAATTTAGTGACTGAAATTAATAGTGAGCTTTGTTCCTGAAGCACATCGATATTCAGTAAAATACGGTTAGTCTTGGGCTACCTCAACAATCATTTCAAAAGCTACTTGAATCTACGCAATTTAGAAATAAGAGATTTAACCTTGAACTTGGATTAAATGATTCTGAACAATTAACAATAGTAAAATTTAGTACGTACCAAGCTGAGCTGCAGTCACAGGTAAGTTAAAATATGGTAACAAAACTCGCACTCTTAATTTGTGCTTGCGTAATCTAAATACTGTAGCCAGCTATGAATACTTTAACTGAACTTTGAAATTAAAGCAGTGAAATGGAATAATATTACGTTAATGCTGGCGTTTGAATTTCAACGACACTCGGGTTCATTCCGGAAAAGGAAGGGACCCTGCTTGGTAATGCAATTGGGACAATGAGCAACAAATGTTCATGCTAAGTTGCTGTAATTATAGTTACGAAAATGGAACAGTTTGAAAAGCTGAGGTCTGCCATACAGTTCTAAAACTTAACGTGCTTTCAGTCTTCTCCACACGGTCACCAGGCAAAACGGGCTCTTGATGTGCGCCAGCTAATGCTTCCCGTCCGCGACACCGTGTCACAAACTATCATAGCAAGTCGAGCGCAATTACAAGCTGTCCAACCCCGAAAGCGCGGTAACTCGCGGGAGCGTCACACAACACACCTGCTCAACCGCACTACTCCAGCCAGACTCCCTCTGCTCAGCCCGTGCTCCACGTGGTAGAGTTAACACTCCCAAAGATCCCAAAGATTGATTCTCCACACGACCTATCGATGTAATCATTCGATAGCATAGTTTTCCCTAGGCCTGACCCAGCGTAGAAATATAAATAATATTTACAAAACAACCAATTATACATCGACATGTATATATATATATATATATATATATATATATATATATATATATATATATATATTTACACATATACATATAGTAAACCAGTTACAATATATGAAGACACAGAAACGTCATATCTTCAGGTAACAAAATAAGGAAAAAAAATTGCAGTGCAATAGATGGAAATAGAAAGATATGCATTTCCGGCGTTTCAATCTACCCATCTAATCTTCACCATTCTTCTGTAGCACCACATTTCGAAAGCTTCTATTCTCGTCTAAACTATTTATCGTCCATGTTACACTTCCATACATGGCTACACTCCATACAAGTACTATCAGAAACGACATCCTGACACTTAAATCTATACTCGATGTTAACAAATTTCTCTTCTTCAGATACCCTTTCCTTGCCATTGGCAGTCTACATTTTATATCCTCTCTACTTCGACGACCATCAGATATTTTGCTCCCCAAATAGCAAAACTCCTTTACTTCATTAAGTGTCTCATTTCCCAATGTAATACCCTCAGCATCACCCGACTTAATTCGACTACATTCCATTACCCTCGGTTTGCTTTTGTTGATGATCATCATATATCCTCCTTTCAAGACACTATCCATTCCGTTCAACTGCTCTTCCAAGTCCATTGCTGTCTCTGACAGAGTTAGAATGTCATCGGCGAACCTCAAAGTTTTTATTTCTTCTAAAAGGTATCAGATAGATTATGTAATGGTAAGACAGAGATTTAGGAACCAGGTTTTAAATTGTAAGACATTTGCAGGGGCAGATGTGGACTCTGACCACAATCTATTGGTTATGAACTGTAGATTAAAACTGAAGAAACTGCAGAAAGGTGGGAATTTAAGGAGATGGCACCTGGATAAACTGAAAGAACCATAGGTTGTATTGAGTTTCTGGGAGAGCGTAAGGGAACAATTGACAGGAATGGGGGAAAGAAATACAGTAGAAGAAGAATGGGAAGCTCTGAGGGATGAAATACTGAAGGCAGCAGAGCATCAAACAGGTAAAAAGACGAGGGCTCGTAGAAATCCTTGTGTAACAGAAGAAATATTGAATTTAATTGATGAAAGGAGAAAATATAAAAATGCAGTAAATGAAGCAGGCAAAAAGGAATTCTAACGTCTCAAAAATGAGATCGACATGAAGTGCAAAACGGCTAAGGGGTGGTGGCTAGAGGACAAATATAAGGGTGTTGAGGCTTTAGGGGTAAGATAGATACTGCCTACAGGAAAATTTAGTGCTGGAGGGCAGTGTGGGGCGTAAAAATCGTAGAGGGAGAACAAGAGATGAATATACTAAGCAGATTCAGAAGGATGTAGGGTGCAAGAGGTACTGGGAGATGAAGAAGCTAGCACAGGATAGAGTAGCATGGAGAGCTGCATCAAACCAGTCTCAGGACTGAAGACCACAACAACAACAATTCTAGCAAAGGGATGGTATTGTTGCTGAGTGTCCAGCTGGTGCTCACTTGTTCTTAAGTCAGTCTGGAGCAAAATTTGGAAATGTCTCCCTTTCTTTCTTTCTCCCCCCCCCCCCCTTTCTATCTCTATACGTGTCAGTTTAGCTGCTTTTTTCATGTATTCAGTAAAGTTCCTTTAATGCACATTATTTTACACACGAACAGGACTTTACGGAAATGACGAGACAAACACACACACACACACACACACACACACACACACACACACACACACGGAGAGACGAAGAGAAGAGAGAGAAAGAGAGAGAGGTTCCACAACAAGAAGGGCGTTTTGTCAGAAGAGTACATGATCCGGGCTTCTTGTAGTCACCGTTATACAGGTGTATAGATAGCAAGTGCATCATGGAGTATACGATAAATTGCACGGCAACTGGAAACGAAATCCGAAATTGAAACACGAGAAACATTACGATTCTTGTAGACAGAACGTGTGAACCGCCTGTGGACCAAATGCAGTGTTGTGTCCAGCCATATCTAAATGGTTTCAGTAATTTGACCAAGGCCTCACAGACCTTGGTGATGCTGATGCAGGAAAGCCATCGCGACTGAGCACAAGCGACACTGTCCACGCAGTCGAGGAAGTGAATGTAGCAGTGGTAATTGGAAAGGGCCGTTATGAATGATGAGGGCGACCACTCAGTGGTTCTCGAAAGTTTTCGTGACCTGGGAGCGGGTCTCTACTGTCGAGGAACTGCACAATTGGTGGAAAGCTCCGATCTTTGTTTGCAGGGACTTGGTGAATATTTTGGAAATTAGTATGTGTCCATCTATACTTTGAAGCTCAGCGTAGTATTCAGTAACAGTTATCCTATTTTATATGCCTTTCGGTATTTGTCACGGTTGTGATAATAGTCATTTCTCTGTGGTGACTAGTTTCACACTATCGCGTCTACTTTCACCATAGCTTAAGTGTCATCTTACAATTCCCACCAGTGTATGTGTGAGTAACCAAACGTTCCTCCTCTAATGAGTATAGTGTACTCCAGTCTGCTGTGATCGATTGAAAATTAATTGATTCCCATGCCATTACAAAATTTATCATTTCGTATTCATGTGACTATTACTAGTCAAGTTTAATGAATATCTAGTTACTCACATGCTCATTGGTGGGAACTATGTAACATTTTCATGCCGATGTGCTCTTTGACTACTTATTATTGTATATATAATTTCTTTTATCTTTATGTAAATTTATATGTACACGATGTATGAATTAATTTGTTTATTTTGCTGTATAATCAATTACGTATGTTATGTAAATATCGCTGAGTAATCGTTGAGGGAATATTAGGGAAACGTTAGGTTTTTGTCAACGAATAAGTATCGTTGGAGTAGCGGCGTCTCTGGACGCGGGAGGATGTTACGTCAGAGTGCGCGATACACAGAGAGAGAACTCTGGTGTGAGACTTGGTGAAGTGCGGACGCATGGATGACGTGCACTATACTGGAGGAGTGATTTTTTTGTGGCACGTGGCAAGTGAAGAGCGTCGGCGGTGGAAATATTTGCTGCAGCAACATCAAGAACCCACCACGCCAATATCATTCAATAACTCCAGTGCTCGCTAATTATCATGGAAAGGAGCCGGCAGCAGTATCGTCGTCAGCAACTTCGTCACGGCGAAAATGGACTGAAGTAAGGTTGCTGCATCACAGTTTATTGTCAACTAGTTTTGTAACGACGTTACTCAGCTTTGTGGTGTTTTGCGTGTGAATAATTACCATAGGTTAATCAAAACTGTTTACCCGCGATTCTCCTAAAATCATCACCAAGTAGGTTCCTGTCCTGTCCTATTGTTACAATAATCCGAGTACCGTTTATGAAAAATTAAAATTGCAGTGCCGGTTAATTTTGCTTATGAACTAAATGCTTCAGTTAGATCAAAGATTTGAACTTAAGCATTCAGTAACTTCAGTCTCACTAACTTTAAATATGAACTTTAATCTGAGGTGATCTAATTGTTGCAAATTATAATGATTCCTAGCACTATGAACAAAAGCACTAACTAGAATTAATGAGTGAGCGCAAATATCAGTGTTCATTGTAATTTGTTGCTAGGAAAGTTCTAGTTCATATTTTGACTTGCAGTCGTACTAAAGTATAATAATAACCTTTTTAAACAGTAATCATCAATTTCAACTTCCCTGTTCAGAAGTAAAAAGAGTTTCTTTTAATTATTTTTTACCACTTTCCAAAATTCGTGTGAAAATAGTAGACATTATTGTCAGGTAGCGCCATTGTACCATACAACAGTAAGTAACCATTAATCTAAGTGTTATCTTGCATGTTTTCAAAATTTCAGCTCTATTAGTTAATGATATTTAGAGTGCAAACTATTATATTTCTCGCTTTATTACGTAAATGTTTCAATTGCCTTTTCTAACGTGCGTGCAGTCCTCTGTTGCTGCTCGTGTTCGAGTAATTCTTGACATTGACTGTTCGGCTCATTAATTCACCTACGGAACAGAAATTTTGCCCAATTGGGCTGGCGACCGTATTTCTTTTAGCTATGATTGCTTCAGTAACTCCTATTATTCTGTTCCGATCCACGTGGTACCCCTTCTCGTTAGCACAGTACGTGAATGATAGCACAAACCTTTCGAACAACCATACTAAATTTTACAGTAATTACGTAGGCGGAATAAGTTGTCCCAGATGGCTTCTTGTTGTTAACCTCCCCCTCATTTATCGACTTTATATTGAATCTTCGGAACGGTAGCCTTTTCAAAATTTTATTCCAATTGTTTAGGCACATGATTACATGGTCACATATTTCTAACATTGTTGATAGAAGGGAAGGGGGACGTTGCAACTGGATGATTACACTTATATTGAAGCCATGGTTTGAAAACGGACGTGATGATCCAAAATGACTGTTATCACAACTGTGATGCATATTGGAAGAAAATAAGAATTTACTGCCCAAGTAGCTTGTCCTACACCAATATGCTGGAACTTCACAAAATATTTAGATCTAACAATAACGTATAAATTGCTTTTTGATGTCCCCTCGTGTACTGATAAGTCTAAATATTATGATCGCCAGCTTAATACTGTGTTGTTGCACCTTTGGAGGGAAATATACTTGTGATTCAGTGTGGCACGAATTTAGCAAGCCTTTCGCAGGTATCTGGAGGTAAGTGGGGACAGATGTGTACACACAGTTCATGAAATTACTGTAAATCACGGATCCGTGGCTTATGGGCGTCGAGCTATCAGGTGACGTCCTATGCGGGTCTCATGGAGATCAGATCACACGAATTAGTGACCAAGGCATCAAAGTCAGTTTATTATCGTACTCATCAAGCCATTGTAGCACGAGCGTCGCTTTGTAACACGATAATACTGCTGAAAGACTACATCAAACATGTTTGGTGGGTGGATAGTGGGGTGAGGGTGGGGGTAGGGGAAGACATCGAGGAACAAACGATGTACCTGATCTGGAATAATGTTCTTGTAGTCAAACGTAGATGAACATAAGGAATTCTGCTACCATGGCAGTAAAGTAACTAGTGACGGACGGAGCAAGCGGGACGTCAAAAGCAGACTAGCACTGGCAAAAAAGGCATTCCTGGCCAGGAGAGTCTACTAACATCAAATATGGGCCTTAATCTGAGGAAGAAATTTGTGAGAATGTACGTCTGGAGTTCAGCATTGTGTGGTAGTGAAACATGGACTGTGGGAAGACCGGAACAGAAGAGAATCGAAGCATCTGAGATTTAGTGCTACAGACGAGTGTTGATAATTAGGTGGACTGATGAGGTAAAGAATGAGGAGGTTCTACGCAGAATCGGAGAGGAAAGGACTTGACGGAAAACACTGATATGGAGCACGGACAGGATGATAGGAAATCAGTTAAGACATGAGAGAATGACTTCCATGGTACTAGAGGGAGCTTTAGAAGCAAAAACTGTAGAGGAATACATCCAGAAAATATGTGAGGACGTAGGTTTCAGGTACTACTCTGAGATGAAGAAGTTAGCACAGGAGAGGAATTCGTAGCGGGCCGCATCCAACCAGTCAGAAGACTGACGACCAAAAATAAGTCAAAAGCCGTCACGGTGCCTTCCATTACTACCAAATGTCCCATCGAAGCGCAGGTGAAAGTTCCCTGTAGCATAACACTTCCCTCACCGTGGCGCCACATCAGCCGTTAGCTTGGGTGATGGCGTCTTCGCACACAACCCTCTACCTGATATATTAAGTTGACACGGTTACATTCATCTACGATTGAATGTCGATGTATTCTGTTCACAACGCAGTCGTCATGGATCGTATAGTGGCACTCAACGGTGCGACTATAACATCAATTGAGTCACAGTTGGATTCAGTCCGATCACACTCGTGTGTAAAAATTCGTAGGGACATGAGATTGAATGGTAATCTGAATTCAGATCATTACTCCATCTGCGGCCTACATCGTCGCTAGAATAATCCCCATCCCTCTCTGTCCTATTTTAATACTTCCTTTATGGTGAAACACAGTCGCAAAGCCAGCAGGCGCGTGTTAAAATTTATTTTTTTGTTTTCACACTCAGTTCCAACGATCTCAGGTTCTTTGTTTGTCCACGAAATCCATCGATATTTAAGTCATAAAACACATCTCATACTAAATATGTTTATTTCGTAACCAGTCTTTAATTTCCATATGGGGTAAGAGTATGGGGTAAGAGTATTCTCTACTTTGGCAACACTAATCGACAACGGAAAACTACATACAGTTGTCCGTTCTATACCTCCATCACATTCACTCTTCAAGAACTCCACCAGATATGTAGCAGATAAATATAAGTTTTTGTTTCCAATTACCTAATCTTTAACTTGCATATCGTAAGCAGTGAACACCATCTAGGTGTGCATTATAAGCTAAAATTATTTGCCGAAAAAATCGCGGTTCTGTGAGAAACAAACCACGGGACAGCACGGCAAACAGCGGAACCAAGCAGTGAGTGCCATTTTAGATTTTTTTTTTTTTTTGAGCTGTGGGGCGCATCGGTTAAGAGTACGCTGTAAGATAACGGGAAAATTACGCGCAAACTCTCAGCTTCCTGACCCCCCCCCCCCCAATCACGCACCATCATTGTTTCTAACAGTTACTAATTCAAGAGGACCAATTAGGTAGCTAGATGTGCGTGCTTTGGCACGAGCTGCATATTCTGGGGTAGCCGCAATCGCAACAGCTGAGAAATCCTTCTAGCAAAAGGTAATTTAATTTTTATTTAATTTTTATTTTATATTCCTGTTCAGTCCGGTTGTCTTCACAACAGAAATCAGTGTGACAACCGAATTTCCAGCAACATATAAAGGCAAAGGAGTTTAACAGGCGACCGCATACAAATGCTGCAGCCCAGTGAGAGATGATTTGTCTGTGCAGTCACCAGGGAAAAAAAAAAGTGACACAAATGAAGTTCAGAGAGCTGATGTACGAACAGGTTTGGGCTCATCCAGAATTCCTCCACTGCCAAAATGTGATCTGTCTACAACAAAGAAGAAAATGTTAGAAGAATCCGAGATTTCGTCTGAGTTTCTGTTCAAAAATGCGTTGTTAGACAAATAAGCGAAACCAGACAACACCAAGAAGAGACAAAATACCAGTACCAACAACGTACAATGCTTAGGGCCAATCTGGACTTAGCCGCAACAAATCTTCAGGAACAACTATGTCAAAATCTAAAGAGAAATCTGATGTTTTGAATTGCCCAGGGTGTAGTGAAGTCTACAACAAACATATCAGGAAAGACTGGATTAACTGTGATAATTGTGGTAAGTGGCATGGAAAAAGCACAGCTTATGAAGGACTATGTGAATTTTCTTGTGATTTATCTTACTGTGTACTCTCCCACTGAATGTCGCGTAATTTTACCAGACGATACGGCTGAGAGTAGGATCGAACAGTGTCTTACATTTGCTAACATTTAAGGAAAACTTTTTTTTTTTTTTTTTTTTTTTTTTGAGATTTGTGGTAAGGTCTTATTGGACCAAACTGCTGAGCTCATAAGTCCCTAAGCCTAAACACTACTTAATCTAACGTAAACTGACTTACACTATGGGCAACACACACACCCATGCCAGAGGGAGGACTCGAACCTCCGACGGGGGGAGCCGCAAGGATCGTGACAAGGCGCCTTTGACCATACGGCTACCCCACGCGGCGACATTTACGGTTTGTGTAAAAAGACAGGCTGATACATGCTGTTCCAAAATAACACAAAATATTTTGTTATCAGAAAAGTTTATAACAAACTTCTCATCTTCTAGACATGAACTGTTAAATAACACAGCGCAGCAATGGAAAAACTTTTTGCTGAAAGTAAATTATTCTTATGTTTTTAAGGTGGGAAATCCAAATATGATACTTAGAAAACTGTATCACCTACCATTTCTTTACGTTTTACAGTTAATTTTATTAAATTAAGCGACATTTTAAATATTTAACAGCTTTTATATAGTTAAAATAATTTAAAAAGGAGGCGTAATGAATGTACAAGATGACGGTGCTAGCACTGCTGAAAAAGATTTGCCGGCAAAAAAAGAAAAAGGTCGATTCGTTCTCTGTCTTAACAGATGGTATTTTGTTTACCGTAAATCTAACCTCACTTTCCCGTTTCCTGTACATGTGCTCAGTACAATTTGTAATCGTAGTTGTAAAAACTCTGCTGACAGTTTTTCTTATATTTGTGGTGAATTTGTCATTAAAAATACCAAACGTTACAGACTTTGTGAAAAAGGTTTATCTATCATACTTTGGATCTAAACGTGGTGATCAAGATAAATCTTGGGCGCCGCATAAGGTATGTTATGTGTGTGTTGAAGATTTAAGAAAATAGTCCAAGAAGGAGAAGAAAGCCTTTAGATTTGCTGCTCCTATGATACGGAGAGACCCAAGAAATCATTCTGATGATTGCTACTTTTTCAGTGTTGATAGTACTGATCAATAATTTGGATTCTATTCCAACAAAACCATTTTCTGATGTACAATCTGATTGAGATGGAACAGATCATGATGAATTCCATTGTAATATAGAAAGTGTAGAGCCGAAATTGTTTACTCAGACCTAGCTTAACGATTTGGTTAGGGATCTAGGCTTAACAAAAGAAAAAGCTGAACTGCCTGGCTCTAGATTAAAGTCACCTTGATTACTTCCTGGGCAGTAAGGGAGATGTTATTGAGGAGCAAGGAGAGCGTTTTCACCAGGACATTAAAGTGATGAAGGAACGCTACTAAGGCCACTGGAACGTCAACATGATTGGGGACTACTGTTCGTCACTTCACAGAGAAGTTCAGCAGGCGAGTCATCGTAGCACAAGCTACAGAAGAAGCTTCAAAGAAGAAAGAGAAAGAAAATACAAACCAATTCCAGCTGACAAGCGAAACCTCTATTAGCAAGTTTCCTTGTTTTAAGTAGCTTACTGTAAATACAAACCATGCTTATGTTGTAACAAAGCGTTTAATTAATTTTCCCGTTTACCATATAGCATTAGCTTTTTATACTACATAATAAAAAGCATATTGCTTAAAAACTATGGGTGATACAAAAAGGTAAGGCTAGATTTGGATTCAGGTCATAAAAATCTATAAAGGTCGGCTAACAACGTAAAAAAAGTGTTTCAATAATAATTTTTCGTTGGCCTGTGTAATAAGCGCGTACTCTTTCCGACTTCCACCCAACCTTCTTATGACATAAAGAACACAAGGATATAATGTCTAAGGAATTACATGGCTTAGATCCGTACAGATCATCATCAGATCATAAAATGCAAACTGTGGTTCAATTCAACGAGTGGCGAAACCGGCTTCTCGACTTTTACAGCTGGACTATAACGTTGTTCCCTCCAAAAGCATGCGATATTTTTGTCTGTTTTTCTTGCGACACCGTAGGTCTCTCCAGCATCACTAGGCAAACTCCTTTTCAGTCAGTTGAGAAATAATTCCCATAGGCTCATAGCAGTGCGCTAGAACTCATACATTTCACAACGGACGCTGCCCTGGAGAAGGAGCGGGGCGGAGTGAAAGAATTATGGTGAAGATAACGTTCACACTACGGTGAAAGTTTCGACTAAATCAACGTGTGAGTGAGTGATGGCGTACGATGGCTGTTAAGTTGAAAACCGGTCAATTGGTTCAAATGGCTCTGAGCACTATGGGACTTAACATCTGAGGTCATCAGTCCCCTAGAACTTAGAACTACTTAAACCTAACTAACCTAAGGACATCAAATGCATCCATGCCCGGTAAACAGGTCAACTTGACTTTTACATTAAGGAAAATAATCCCTGTTGCACACAAGTATCAGAAAAAGCAAATAGCATAGAAGGCACTGGAATTACACTGCTGGCCACCGTAAATGCAACACCAAGAAAGACAAGAGGTAGCACAACAAAATTTATTTTGTAGATAACATGTTGACCAAGTATCAAATGATTACGTTTACAGACGTCTGTGACATGTGGTTCCTGCCAGAATCAGTAGCCAGAGTAGCCCCCATTGTTGGAGATCACCGCTGCCACACGTCTCGGCATTGAGTCAAAGAGACGTTGGTTGTGTTCCTGGGGTACAGCAGCCCAAGCAGCTTCCACGCGTTGCCAAAGATGATCTGGTGTGGCAGCTGGGGATGTAATCTGGGTCACTCGTTGAGCAACCATGGACCACATGTTTTCTATCGGCGAAAGATCCGGAGAGCGAGCCGGCCAGGGAAGCACTTCAATCTGGTTATTGACGAAGAACCTTTGGACAATGCGTGCCACGTGTGGTCTCGCATCATCCTGTTGAAATATGGCTGTGGCCGAGCCCTGAAGGTAAGGAAGGACAACTGGCTCCAGCACCTCGGATATGTAGCGCCGGCTATTTAAAGTACCGGCAATGCGTACTAGAAGCGTGCGGGAGTAATATCCAATACCGCCCCATACCATAATACCCGGTGCAAGACCAGTGTGGCAGTGCATAATGCAGCTGTCCAGCATCCTCTCTCCACGGTGTCTCCACACTCGAATCCGACCATCGTGGTGCTGCAGACAGAAGCGTGCCTCGTCAGTAAAGACAACGTCATTCCATTCTGCCGTCCACATCCGTCTGTCATCACACCATTGGCGACGGAGACGTCTGTTGTTCTGCGTCAATGGTAGACGAAGTAATGGACGTCTTGCGGACAGACCACTCTGCTGTAAACGGCGTCGAATGGTACGCGCAGACACTGGATGATGCGTTACAGACGCAATGTGCTGTGTTATGGTTCGGGATGTCATTGAGCGATCCGTCACTGCCATGCGCACAATTTTCCTATCAGCACGTGCAGTGGTGCACCGAGGTGAATGCGATTGACCACGTCGGTCCGTCGTACCCTCCTGCATCCAACGGTCACATATCCGCATTACAGTTGTTTGGTTTCGTCCAACACGACTAGCGACTTCTCTGTACGATAATCCACAATCTCGGTAAGCCACTATCCTTCCTCTGTCGAACTCGGATACTTGATCAAACGATGTTCGCTGTTGTCTACGAGGCATAACTGATCGTCTTGTCAAACAACCACAAGGTAAACACACGTGCCGAACGTACACTCGTCGAAATTGCCAAGCCTTAAATGGCGCTATGAGGTGGTGCCACAGGCGCGCGTGGTCTGCGTCTGCGCTGAAAATCTAATCAGTTGCATATCTCATCGCTGCAAACCCATGGTGTAAATTTCACTTGTTTCGGATGCTTCCTTCAGGGTGTTGCATTTACGGTGGCCAGCAGTGTATTATGAACATTGCCTGAGAAAAAGGGTAGAAGCACTGACAACAGGAGGACGAAACGAAATGAAACTTCACAGGTTGAGAGGGTTATTGTCGTTATCTCAGTTACTGCAATATCGAGTCAGATTCACGAAGAACTAGGCAGGGCGAATCCACGTGACAGCAGGACGTGGCGCCCTCTCTGGCCTGTATACCGTCACTGATTCGTGTCGTAAAGCCTTTCTTTCCTCTGGCAAGCTAGTCCACACATGGTGCATGTGCTCCTTGACATCCTTGATGCAATGGGGCGGGGATGACGTCTGAGATGGTCCCACACATGAGTGGAAGCAGATCTGGGTAAATCGCTGGCCACAGTAGCACCTCATCGTCAGGCAGACATTTCACAGACATACATGTCATGTGGGGACGCGAAATATGCTAACGAAAAATCGCGCCACGGCACTGTCATGTGAGGGGTAACACAGGAGGACCCAGGACATTCCTGATGCCCCTTGGGCCTTCAGAGTTACTAGCTACCAGCCTTGACCTGGGGTCATACCCGAAGGGTTCCTGCACTATGACTCCAGAGGTAGCACCACAAATTCTCTTTAAAGCGTTTGGAAGAAAGGAAACTTTTCCAAGGTTGCTGCCATACGAACCGATAATATTCATCCGGGGAAATGCAGAAGTGTGACTAATCGCTGGATATCTTGCGAATCCTCTCATCAGCAGTCTGTGCTTCCAAGTGACGGCACTACTCAAAATTCACCTGCTCGAGTTCTTGTGTTAACGGCAGCGCAAACATGCGACGGTAATTGCTTACAAGAAAAGATTTGTAGGTGCCAGTAAACGATTCTGATGGAAGTTGACGTACGTAGAGGGGATAAATTGTGCAATATATTTTTATCTGCCTATTTCCCTTTTCAGGGGTAAAGCACATGCCGAAAGACAATATTTTGGGTCTAGATGTAATGCCTCCGAAACGATAATATACAAAAAATATTTTTCCTGTAAAAGTTGATATGTGATATCTGTTCTTCAAAACTGTATAAATATTTTTTGTTATAATTTGAAATTTTTGCAAAATACCCCATAGCCTTTAATTAATTTTGAAAACTGAAACGTAATTGCTTTCGGAGTTTTTCCAACATTCCGGCTTACAATATCAACACATTCATTACTATTACAATTATTTATTTTACTTATATTTGTTTTATGTTTTAAATTTTTTATTTTACATTTATGGAGGAGGAGGAGGAGATTAGTGTTTAACGTCCCGTCGACAACGAGGTCATTAGAGACGGAGCGCAAGCTCGGGTGAGGAAAGGATGGGGAAGGAAATCGGCCGTGCCCTTTCACAGGAACCATCCCGGCATGTGCCTGAAGCGATTTAGGGAAATCACGGAAAACCTAAATCAGGATGGCCGGAGACGGGATTGAACCGTCGTCCTCCCGAATGCGAGTCCAGTGTGCTAACCACTGCGCCACTTCGCTAGGTTACATATATGGTTTCTATTTATTTATAGCTTACTGTTTCCCATGCATAGTGTACTTTGTTAATTGAAAATAATAAGTAACTCTTTACTGTGGTAGGAAATAATAACGATAACGATAATCTATAAGGAAGTTCTTACAATATAACTTTTTTGTACACCATACACATAAAATGAACGAAATCTGTTCGAATAGCATACACGACGGAGAAGACTACGTAAAGCAAATTTCACCAAGATTACAGATTGTCACCGCTGATGCTCTAAATATCCTGGATTTTATGAGGCATATTTCAACACAGAGGTAAGTCTTGGCGAATAGAATTGATTAAGTACTAACGAGTAGAGCTTGATTATATTGCTTCTAATGTGGAGATTGATATCATAATCACTCAGCAGAATTAGATCTGAGAACTTTTCACAAAGTTCTTCCAATATTGAAACTTGTATACGTACCACTTCTGTACCTGTGTTGTCGAGCCTTTTGGCAGCACTGGATAAGAAAGAGTTCCTTGATCTCAGGTACCATGCTGTAAATGATTCTTTCACACTGACCACCAAAAGAGTCTAACAATAATACAGATACTTCTCCCTCACGAGAAGGAAAACGTATTTTAAATATTGTTTGACCTTCTCAGGATTTTTTTCAACACATTTAGTTGCTGTCGTAAGAACATCTGTGGCTTCAAAGAGAGACCCTCGAGTTCTCGATCTCAACACACGATTTGTTTCTTTTAAAACTACGAGAAAGGTGGGTGACTAGCTCGAAAAAAAAAAAAATCCTAAGCGTCGTACCCGAGGACAAGGGTACAGCCGTGCAACGTACACGGCTTTCTATGTTGGAGGAACTTTATGAACATTTCTCGGATCTAGGTAAGTTGAATGATTATGGCATCAGTGTCCACTTGAGAAACAATAAATCAAGCCGCACTCACTAGTTCATAACATATCTTTTTGCCAAGGCTTACCAATGTGCTGAAATATACTTCAGGATCAACCGTGACACTTTTAAATCCAAGTGAATTCTTTTTATGCTGTCCTGTAAATTAAGTGAAGAAACTTCATTCATTTTATTCGTACAAAGAGAAACGATTCATACACTACTGATACTAACCACAGTAAAAAGTAGCTGTCGTCTTCATTTTTTTGCCATGTAGTACTGCGATTCCGAATTCCGTATTGCTCTGAGCTGATTGACGGCGGTTTACGTTGAAAGGTCTGCTGGTGCATATATAAAGAGTCCTATTTGTTACTATATATTCCAGTAGTAACCTAAGAAACTCTCTCTATAGAAATACTTAAGCTAATTTAAATAGAAATACTTAAGCAAATTTAAATAAAAAGGTTAATTTTAGAAACTTTATAATTAGCATCGCTTTAGCGTATTAGGAAGTGGAACAATACGCCGCCGTTAGACCACGTGCGCGATCTCGTTTCAGCCAAATAACGGGCTAATCCTTACTATGTGTCAACATTAATAAATAATTTCATCTTAATAAGTCTTTACAGATTATTACCGAAAAAATGTTTTGAGATTTCACTTACTAGTATTGTTTATCTCAAAATAAAGACTTTTGCCTGGTCTCTTTCATATTGGAAAGGAATATATCATTGAACGTATATTGTCACAATAACAGCGAAGCTATGTTTGTAGCTTTCCAAAAGCTATTTTTAAAAAGGTGTTAATTATTATTTATCAGTATAAAATATTTGGTAGGCTTATAGCTGTCTCGTTCTTAGAATTACAAATACATGAAATATAGCCATATTCAGGTTACGTAACAAGAGATGCTATACAGGCCAAATTAAGACTCACAATAAAACCCCTTTCACAGTGTCAATTGTTGATAAAGCTATATCATACGGGTACATAGTATAGCCATGTCCTTCACACTGTACGTCAATATCTCGTAGTGTTCATGCCTTTTATGTGCTCCACCATGGCTGGCAATAATAATAAACCCAGGGAACACTAGTGCACTCTGCTAGCCGTTCTGTCACATTGATGTTCTGTACTAGTCACTTTCTTACCTGCTGGTTGTACTTGTACTTTCATTGACATCCGGCCACATTTTTTGTCATGCACTGAATGTGAAGATTAAAAGTTTGCTGTAACATACAGGGAGAGTAAATACGTCAAACTGTAGTGCCGAAGGGAACCAATACACAATCCTCCATCGGTAAGAAGGCTCACGTCATTGGGAGACATTATTTACGGGTAACAAGTTGCATCTGTGCAGCCGCCGGGGTGCCATCACCGTGAGTCATTGCGAAGCTGTCGTCACTTGTGGCGTGGAAATCGCGGGCGACTGGGAGGTGGGGGCGGCTGAGGAGCACCGGCAATTGCACGTTTGATTTGAGCCCCGGGCGCCGGCGCCGGCCCATACATCATGGGCGGCGCGCGGGGCGGCAATATTTCACGGGGGCGGACCGCTCCTGACAGCCTCCGGGGGCCGCACCGCCCGCCTCCCGGGGGCCCTTCGCCGCTCCTAAGCGCTCCGCAACGTCGGCGGCGGCCCGAATGCCGTACGGGGGCCCGGCTACTGTGTTCGCTCATCAGTGATCCGAACTGAAAGCATTTCCTTTCTTCAACGAAAACTTTTAATCAAGATACACTACTAGTCATTAAAATTACTACAGCACGAGGATGACGTGCTACAGACGCGAAATTTAACCGACAGTAAGAAGATGCTGTGATATGCAAATGATTAGCTTTTCAGAGCATTCACACAAGGTTGGCGTCGGTGGCGACACCTACAACGTGCTGACACGGGGAAAGTTTCCATCCGATTTCTCATACACAAACAGCAGTTGACCGGCGTTGCCTGGTGAAACGTTGTTGTCATGCCTCGTGTAAGGAGGAGAAATGCGTACCATCACGTTTCCGACTTTGATAGAGGTCGGATTGCAGCCTATCGCGATTGCGGATTATCTTATCGCGACATTGCTGCTCGCGTTGGTCGAGATCCAATGACTGTTAGCAGAATATGGAATCGGTGAGTTCAGGAGGGTAATACGCAACGTCGTGCTGGATTCCAACGGCCTCGTATCACTAGCAGTCGAGATGACAGGCATCTTATCCGCGTGGCTGTAACGGATCGTGCAGCCACGTCTCGATCCCTGACTCAGCAGATGGCGACGTTTGCAAGACAAAGACCATCTGCGCGAACAGTTCGACGACGTTTGCAGCAGCATGGACAGACCATGGCTGCGGTTACCCTTGACGCTACATCACACACAGGAGCGCCGGCGATGGTGTACTGAACGACGAACCTGGGTCCACGAATGGCAAAACGTCTTTTTTTCGGATGAATCCATGTTCTTTTCACAGCATCATTATGGTCGCATCCGTGTTTGGCGACATGACGGTGAGTGCACACTGGAAGCGTGTATTCGTCATCGCCATAGTAGCGTATCACCCAGCATGATGGTATGGGGTGCCATTGGTTTCACCTCTCGGTCACCTCTTGGTCGCATTGACGGCACTTTGAACAGTGGACGTTACATTTCAGATGTGTTACGACCAGTGGCTCTACTCTTCATTCGATCCTTGCGAAACGCTACATTTCAGCAGGATAATGCACGACCGCATGTTGCAGATCCTGTATGGGCCTTTCTGGATACAGAAAATGTTCTACTGTTGTCCTGGCCAGCACATTCTCCAGATGTCTCACCAATTGAAAACGTCTGGTCAGTGGTGGCCGAGCAACTGTCTCGTCACAATACGCCAGTCACTACTCTTGAACTGTGGTATCGTGTTGAAGCTGTATGGGCAGCTGTACCTGTACATGCCACCCAAGTTCTGTTTCACTCAATGCCCAGGCGTATCAAGGCCGTTATAACGGCCAGAGGTGGTTGTTATGGGTACTGGTTTCTCAGGATCTATGCACCCAAATTGCGTGAAAATGTAATCATATGTCAGTTCTAGTATAATATACTTGTCCAATGAATACCCGTTTATCATCTGCATTTCTTCTTCGTGTAGCAATTTCAATTAACAGTAGTGTAGAAGCAAAATGAGAGACAAATACGCAACGTCGTTTGGATTTGAAGTTCCTGCAGCATGTATTAGAGTGGTGCATGAGTTCCTAGCTTCCTTGTTTTGCGTTTTGGTATTCAGGTTGCTATTGGTTTATTTATCGAATGTAATTTTTTATTAATGGGGTGTGTCCGGGAAGTAGGGACGAATATTAAAGTGCTATAGAAAATACAAAACTTATTTTCTTACAGGCGCATTTAGTAAATTCTGCCATTTGTGTATGAAAAATTGTTTCCTCCGTATGAACATCCAAGGCCGCTTTGCAAGGACCAAAGCGTTTTCTGACGTTCTTGATGATACGTTCACAAACTTCTGGTGGAATTCTGTTAACAAACCTTTTAATTTCATTCATCAATTGCTCTATGGTTTGTGGTTTGCTTACGTACACTTTTTTATCAATACTCCCCCCCCTCCCCCCCCCCCCCCAGAAAAAATGGAAGCGTAGTTTAAGATCGCATAATCTGGCAGGCCATTCCTGGCTGACAAGCAAAGAGATAATTTTTTGAGAAAACTTTTCATTCAGCAATCGTTTCACCGGTTGTATGACATGTCGCAAAATCTTGATGAAACCAAAGATCGTGTTTTCATCAAAAAATTCGAAAAACCTATCAGAAAGCATGTTTTGGTAAAGGTCGCCGTTCACAGTGACGGAAGCTCCCTTACCATTTTCAAAAAATGTTCGGGCCGATCACTTGCCCAGAACCCACACCACACAATCGCACGATGTGGAAGCATCTCAGCCGGCCGTGGTGGCAGAGTGGTTCTAGGCGCTTCATTCAGGATCCGTGCCTTCGCTACGGTCGCTGGTTCGAATTCTGCCTCGGGCATGGATGTGTGTGATGCCCTTAGGCTGGTTAGGTTTAAGTAGTTCTACGTTCTAGGGCCTGATGACCTCAGATGTTAAGTCCCATAGTGCTCAGAGCAATTTGAACCAATTGATACATCTCACCTACCACAGTCACAAGAGGATTTTTGAGACCTCAAATTTTATAGTTCTGCTTATTGACGTGAGCCTCATCTGAGAAAATTTTCCTTTTAGTTCTCGTTCTCCTCTTGTCGGGCGTACGCCCATTGAGCAAATCGATGGCTCCTTCCATGATCTGCACGCTTCAGCTCTTGTGTAAGTTGAATCTTGCATACATACATTTTCAAATCTTTTGAAAGATTTTTATGAAGTGAACTTGTGATAAATTCAAATTTTGAGCTCATCGGCGAACCGATTTTCTTACGGTCAGATTGTCAAGCAACTCATCCATGCTTCCAAGTGTTCGAACAAAACGCGGTCGTTCTGTTTTCTTAACGTCTGAAACAGAACCCGCGGTCTCAAACTTCCGGATCAACATCCGAACTCCTGAGTCGGTTGGACCAGCATTACGTCTGAGCGTCGCACGAAATTGACGAACGGTTGCCGTAGGACATTCGCTGTTTTTGTAATAACTTTTTATCATCCGGATAAGTCACTCACTTTTCATCTGCTCCATCAGGAAAATAAACTTCAAGCAAAAATACTCACCACACAAAAGCTATCAGGCTACTAGTGCGAAGGACTGCCGACAGAAAACATGAACAAAAAAAATCTGGTGCCAACCATCGTATGACAATGTGGTGCAAAATTCAAATTCGTCCTTAGTTCCCGGACACCAGTTAGATCACTGTTACTATTTGTGTTGACATATTGTTGTCATGAGTAGATAGTGAGTGAAGCTATGCACAGTAGAAAACGCAGTACCCAGTGGACGAATCTGAACATCTGTTTCAGTTCAGTAGAGGGATGTCAGCAGCGTTGGGAATCTGATGCGCTTGCGCCGTGTATGTAGATAATGCCATTGGTCAGAGCACGGCGAGAAAATGGTTTTCAGTTTTCAGGTGGATTGTTTTGACATCAGTGACTCTCCACGGTCCGGAAGACCTACGGGGTTCGATGAAGTACTTTTAAACGCATTAATCCTCAATAATCTACATCAGTGTACTCGAAAACTGGCAAATGTAGGTGGACTGTGGTCATTCCATCATCGTGCGATATTTGCATTCAATTGCGAAAGTTCAGATATCGAGTGTATGGGTACCACACGCTCTAAGCCAAAATCACAAAAATCAGCTGCTGGCCATATGTGCTTGCTCGTCATAAATTGAGTCTTGAACAACACCGACCATTCCGACTCTGTGTTGTTACTGGCGTCGAGAAGTTGTGTCTTTACGCTAACATAAGGAAGAGAGAGGAATGCTTGAGCCCAGTAAAAACAGCATCTCGTTACTGCTGACGAGGAACTGTGTCTTCATGCTAACATAAGGAGAATAAAGGAATGGTTGAGCCTAATGAAAGCAGCAACTCCCCGTACATAGATCTGCGCGCATCCACAAAATATGATGTTACGCATCTGGTGGAGCAGGAACGGTACGGTGTACTACGCATTGTTTCACTGGTGACATTTATTGTCAACAGCTGAGATGTCTTGCAGACGGAGCTCAAGAACAATGACCAGAAAGACTGCGTGAAATGATGCTACTCTATGATAACGGCCCTCGCGTTCTGTTAGACTGACAAAAAAATACAACACAGGAGTAGGCTTGGAAAGTCATTTCACATCCACCTTGTGTACCTGATCTTGTGCCCTCAGGTTTTCACCTGTTCCGCTTTCTATCGAACAAGGAGCTTCCTTTCCGGATGAAAATGGAACCCAAACGTGGTCGACGAGTTCTTTTCTTTAAAACCACGTGATTTCTACAGTCAGTGTTGGCAGACACATGTAAAAAGTGAAAGGAAAATATATTATTGGTTACTAGTCCATCTTGTAAGTAATAACTACTCAAAGTAAAAAAAGGAAAAAAAAGTAGAGCCGGCCACAGTGGCCGAGCCGTTGCAGGCGCTTCAGTCTGGAACCGCGTGGCCGCTACAGTCGGAGGTTCGAGTCCTGCCTCAGGTATGGACGTGTGTGATGTTCTTAGGTTAGTTACATTTAAGTAGTTCTAAGTTCTAGGGGACTGATGACCTCAGCTGTTAAGTCCCATACTGGTCAGAACCATTTGAACCATTTGAAAAATTGTGAACAATTAACTAAAAGGCTGTCCAACTACACACAGTGCAGGACAGCATCAACACGGCGAGGAAAAACACACTGCTGGAAAACTACGCTGGCGACCAGGGCAGGTAACTGCGGCGTTAATAGCCACAAGACAGCAAATCTCGCTGGTGCACTTCACTAGCCGGCCGAAGTGGCCGTGCGGTTAAAGGCGCTGCAGTCTGGAACCGCAAGACCGCTACGGTCGCAGGTTCGAATCCTGCCTCGGGCATGGATGTTTGTGATGTCCTTAGGTTAGTTAGGTTTAACTAGTTCTAAGTTCTAGGATCTAATGACCTCAGCAGTTGAGTCACATAGTGCTCAGAGCCATTTGCACCATTTGCACTTCACTGATAAGTAACCACCAATTTAATAGTTAAAGACGATACAGGAAGACAACTGTGTAATTTCGCAGACTCCAACGCACCATACGTTGCTGCTAGCCGGAACGACCCAGTAAGCAACAACCGGCAATGAATGAACAGAACTTCACTGTCCAGCTTCGTTGGGCTACGAACTTTGTAGCTCTCGCAGCTTGCACCTCACAAGCCGACCGCGCGTGCACGTCGTCAACTGCACCAGCCCGACCCTCGCGCCACAGAAACTTCCTAGCTACTCTGTCCCAACCGACCTACTACCTCAATCCAACACGCAGACAACATTAAAATAACTGCTCAGTCAAAACTACACAAGCTACACACGATTCCGGGAAAACACTTACTTAAACTATTCGAACAATATTAAAACCAGAACAACTAGGAGGAACACAAGTGGATACAGAGAACCCGTAAGAGGTCGGCCACCAAATACGCGTCGTCTGATGAGGCGACCGACCCAACAACCAACCAAGGTCGTCTCCACTGAAGTCATGTGTGTTGGAAACTGTCGGAAGAATCATGGCTGTCCAGACCTCACTGCTGCTCCGTCCCGACTCAACTCTTGACACGCGACGACCCAGAAATACTAGCGGTCACTCCTAAGATAGTGTGACAGTGCTCTTATCGATAAGCGCTGCTGCCACTCATGGACTGGCAATCCAGCAACTTAGTGACGCCAGTAAATCGAATAAGAAACGAGACGGCTGTACCGCCAAGACAATGTGTCAAGCTGTAACAGCACGAACATGAGCCGCGCACGGCTCATGTTGTGTTTATTAAAGCTGATGGAAAAATTCTACGAACTTCTGCTCCAATTCAGTATCTTCAAGCCCGGTAAACATAGCATGTGATGGTTTGAGAACTATACCAAGGAAGCATTCTAATAGGTATGGTATTGTACATTTCTGCCGATATTGTGGAAAAATATACATAGTAAGATTAATAACTATCTTACATAATGGTCAGAAACTGTTTTTAGCGATCGACACCATTAGAAGTATCGAGAAATGTTTTTGTCATTTCTTTACATATAAAACTAGTTGTCTCTTGTATCTTCCGCATATCTGCACCTTTTTCTCTATCTAATGTCGAGATGTAAACATGTAAGTGGCATAGGCCTGCAGTGGGGCGAAGTAGATTATGTTGTAATTGTGATACAAATTGGATTTCGAACATCTCACCTGCCTCGACTCATATAATTTTATAAGTATTTCTCTTCTGTTTCAGTCATCACATCGAAAGGATTGAGGATCTATGTTCGGTCTATAACGACCGGACACTTTACGTGTTTTTCCTTATTTACTCTTTATTATAAAACAGAACCTCCGTGAGTTGTATTTTCCACTCCTTTCCTCATTCTCTCTTACAGTCTTACGTAAGAATATTGTTAAACTCATCGGTCATTTATCCCGAACAATGTCGTCGTCAATCGCCTCAATGGTCTGATGTAAAAAGCCCCAAGATTTACTTTTGACGGCGAATTATTTCATAAAGGAATGCTGACTTAAGATTACTCAGTATTTTGCAGAATATTGTCTAAATGCAGACTATTAATCTTCGTTGGAGCTTTCTCTTTCTCGTCGTAGCATTCAGGTTATGCTGCGATTCTTAGTATTCATTGTTTCTTCATGTAGTGACGTACTGAGAATTTTTTTTATAGAAATACACTCATATACTCAACGACTAGAGATGGGACGTTCATGTTCACAGGAAATCTACACTAGGGTTCTCGGTCAACATCGATATCCCTGCGCTACAGCACCTATCAGTTAAAAGTACCTGCGACTATCATTGTCGCTATAAACCGAAGGTAATGTATCACTGTGATTTGAGCAGACTTGCAGGATGCCTCGCCGACATGTTTGTGAACCGTGCTATCAGCTCAGTGAGTTAGAAAGAGAGCACATTATTGGCGTGAGGGAATGTAATGCTTCTATCCGGGAAACTGCTGCGCCTTTAGGACGAAGTGTTTCGGTAGTGCAACGGGTCTGTGCAGAATGCTTCTTGGAAGACCGTAAAACACAACGATATTGGTCATGTTGCACCACCCAGACCAGCCACCAAGAAGGTTAACATCTCATCCGAATCGTTTTGCAGGACAGATCTGCATCCTCCTCAGCTCTGGCGAAACAGTACGGTGTAACACATCGTACACAATCAGGGGTGACAGTTTCTCACTGTTTATTACGTCATGAGTTACATGCAGGTAGCCCACTTCTCCGCCTACCTTTGACGAATGTGTAGAAACATGCTAGACGGTAATGGAGTATGGAAAGGCGGCACTGGCAAATGGTTCAAATGGCTCTGAGCGCTATGGGACTTAACGTCTGAGGTCATCAGTCCCCTAGAACTTGGAGCTGCTTGAACCTACCTAACCTAAGGACATCACACACTCCCACGGCCGAGGCAGGATTCGAACCTGCGACAGTAGCAGTTGCGCGGTTCCGGACTGAAGCGCATAGATCCGCTCGGCCACCGCGTCCAGCCGTCACTGGCAACTCGAATGACATTAGATACTGTTTATCGATGAATGAAAGCTATGTTTCTTTAAAAATGATGGCCGCATTTTGGTTGGCCGCAAAATGATGGCCGCATTTTGGTTCGCCGCAAACACGGGGAGCGGCATCACAGTGACTACATTCGCACAAGACATACAGCGCCACTTCAAGGCCTTATGGTGTGGGGTGCTATGGCGTACAACCACAAATCACAGTTAAAAACAGTCTTGGTTGCAATTTTAGTTTTTTATTTTTCAACGACGCGTTTCGCCTGCACGACCACATTTTGCTGCACAAACACGTGCCTTCTTTGTGCCACCGGATCCGACCCGACAGATCTCAAGAACTGTGGCCAACCGAAAATGTGTGGGTTATGGTGAAACGACAGGTGCAACTCTTTGACCTGTTACCAACCACGACAGATGAACTTTGGAACCAGGTGAATGCAGCGCGTATAGCTATACCATACGACGCCTTTAGCGCTTTATACGTGTCGATGCAATCACGTATGGATCAATCTGTCAGGCCCCATGGCGGAGCCTGTGTCTACTAGGCAACAGACCATGTGCAGAACCATGGTGACTGAAATTCTAATCATTTCTGCAGAACATACCAATGTACATGTCCTGTGAATATGAACGTTCTATCTCTAGCCGTTCTAGGTGTTCTGTTGCTGTTGTTTTTTCTGAACATGAGTGTTTCTCAGTATTTAGAAAGAGGAAGAGGGAAGCTTCACCACCTACTAAGCATACAACAGATTACTATCAATTCCCAAACATGTTTCAGCACCTTTATGTCATCATTGTTAGAGCACCTTTGTGTTATCGTCAGTGGGTACTTTTATCCAGCACGCATTCTGTACATTTTTCGACTCTGTAGGACCCTTTTACATTTCTGTGTACCAATAGCCTCTCCAATAGCCTCTCACTGTTGTAGATATGCACATAAAAACACGATACATTATTCTGAGGGACATTACGTGCAAATTATAGTTTTGCACTTTAAAATGCTACAGCAACAAAAGCAATTCAAAAATAACTTTGCAGGCGACAAGATACAGGTACGTAATAATGTAAAGAGTATCACACAGAACCCACCATAAGAGAAAAATCATTGACAATGTCTCGTAGTTACTAAAACATGTTTATAAAGAACAGCTGTTTGCATAGTAGCTGGACCTAAACTGGAAATGGTCAAATTTAAGGGTAGGTTTACTATCTTTGGCCCGAGAAAAGCATGTTCTTTGAGAATTTTTTGTCCCGGGATTAGTTATAGATATCAATGTCAAATTGAGTCGAAAAGTTTATTGATATTTTCTCTACGACCTGGAACTGTTTTGACCGGAAATGTCGAAGAGCAAAGGCGGAAGTGCCGTCGGAACAAAACTAAACTTCGATATAGACCTCCACGTGCGATAGCTCACAGGTCAGCCGGCTTGTCTGAAATCAAAATTGATTTGACGTTATCGAAGTATACAAGATTCTTTAGGAGTTGTGACTCGCTTAAGTTATTTGGACCATAGGAAACAAAATGGCGGCTATTTGAAAAAAATAGGTTTTTTCATCGAATTTTCGAATTCGTCGGCCAAGTAAAAATATTTATAGTTGATTGAGCGGAATAAAAGTGGTAAAACTACTAGAAAATTTAGTTAGCTTCGTCGGAAACAAAGAATTATGCCAATCGCTTCAGTAGATTTGAAGTTACCATACCGCGCGAAAAAGTCATTTTTAGAAAAACGCGTTTGAAGTTTTGACTACATATAAATGCAATGTTATGCAACGTACTTTCAATCTGCTATTCCGGGTCCATAAACTAGTCCTTCCTCTTCCTCAAAAAGGGCGCTCTGCTCGAACTGGGCCATCCTGCGCTGCTCCAGATCAGCTCGTACAGCCGGTGACAAGCGGTTCTTGGCCGCTTGAATCCGGTGGTCGTCCGATTGCTTGGCGAACTGCGTCGAATCGAGTCCCAGGGTGACGTCCATCATTGTCATGGTTTCCAGAATTGCAGAAAACACTTCGTTGAAGCTGCTCACTGCCAGGAGAGTGGCAATTCCAGTCTTCGCACCAGAATGCAAATGCTTGGGGGCTAACTTCCAAACACACGCTTTCAAACTTTCATTTGAATTTTGTATGTTTCCACCCAAGCACCGGTACAATAACTCGTCCTCCGAGAGAAAAAACTGGTGCATGAAAATGGCCGATATCAGGCAGGTGCATTTTTTTGTTCAACCGCGAATAACAAACATTTCCATTCCGTATTCGGAATTACCGTTTCAGGGGTGGATTCTAAACACTTTTACGGATCCAAAAATGCAATTTTAAGAAAACCGATTTTTTGAACCGAGAGATAGTAAACCTCCCCTTAAATAAACAAAAAAACTTCCGCTCTACTAGGTCACAGTGGAACGAATTCCATGAATAAACACTCCTTAACTCACTCCATGCATTCAGAGAAAACCAACTACAGGCTAAGACGTTAAAGAGCAACGTAAATGAGGTTAACGACAAACGTAATGCAGGGTGACACAGAATAACGCGAAAGTCTGAAATGAGTAGTGGGGGCCATGGGCAGCACTGTGAGTTCGTGACAGCGAGTAAACAGTCCGCCATTTCAGTAATGATGGATCAGTGGAACGGACAACCGCGTGCGGTAGCCGTAACGATGTTTTATAAAAACAATGATAGTTAGGTAGGGGAGCAGAGGGAGTTTCGACGTTTTTATAATTTATGATGTCATGATGCCGTTCCGTGGAAACACGCGATAAAATCAAATGTTTTTTATCCCAGTCTTTGATCACAATATAAAGTGCTTCGACGATGACCGGTTTCAGTCAGTTCAGATCTGTTCTGCAACATGTCCTAATGTGATACAGCCGTAATGGCATCGTCGGAACACTTCGTCCCATTAGGACATGATGTAGAACGGATCTGAAGGTCGTCATTACTGACTGTAAGCGGTCATCGTTGGAGGATTTTACATTGTGAGCGAAGACTGGAATAAAACAGTTTGACAGTACCTGGATCACGTTTTGTATTCGCGACTATGTCGCATCTTGTGAAACGCAATAAGATGTTCCATTATTAACTTTGAAGAGCCTGGATCTGTCCTCAAGAAGAAACGTACAGGACGACCAAGAAGTGTGCGTTCCCCAGCGGAAATTGATGTTTTACTTGAATCTGTCTTACGGAGCCCAGGGCATTCAATTTGTAAGCAATGGTTGTTTGGACACTTGGGTACAGTAATGGGCATACTGAGGGACTGTAGTGAATTGTTTGTCACGATTTTTGCCAGTCAGATGTCGTTCAGGAGATCCGTCGGTGCACCTCTTGTTTTCACTCTGCACGCAGTAACTGTGCTTTTTAGAGGTGAACGTAGTTTGCAACAGACAGTGTAGAGTGCAACGATGCCCCACCGAGGAGTACATACGCCTGTCGAACAATTTCTGCTACTTGAACGGGCTGACACTGGCCATCAGAAGTTGGATGCACATGTTGGCACGATGCTTTCAGCAGTGTTACAGGGAAGATCACCAAAACAATAGAAGAAGTTCTAGACGTCCACGTAGTACATGCACACGTCAAGAAAGATGCATTATTCAGGCAGCAGTGGCCAACCGAACATCATCCACAGAAGAAATACGGGCCCATGCGGCATCTGCTGCGTCACCGAGTGCCATTGGCAACCATCTGCTTGCAGCAGGAGTAAGATCACGTACGGCTGGCCAGGCTACCACTGACAACACAGCACCAAGCGTGGCTACTCTGGTACAGTGAATGAATCGACCGGAGAGTGGTACGACGCTCTGTTGTCATCAGCGATTAATGTAGGTTGTACCTGCATGCGTGTAATGGACGTCCACATCTATGACGCAGATTCGATAAGGTGCCCACTCCAGAGCACAGTCGCGCACGACACATAGCTCTTATTCCAGGATTCATGGTGTGGGGAGCAACCTGTTTCAGTCCACTGCCATATTTGGTATTTCTGCGGCGTGAAGTAACTAGTGTCAGATACGATTTCTTCAGGAAGGCGGTGTGCATTTTCAGCAGGACATCGCACGTCCGCATACGGCTGAAACGATGAATCGTGATCTTCATGGAGTAAAGCAATTGCCCTGCCCAGCAAGAAAACTGGATGTTGACCGTGTAAGGGACACGATGAAACGACAAGTTACTCGTTCGCCAGTGCCTGCAAGAACCATTGCCGAATTGCAACATAAGACACAATATGCTCGAGACAATCAATAGTGGAATGGTATTCGGCACCTATATGATCATTATCATGTGCGGATGAGGCTTGCGTTGCTGCTAGACGGTAGTAGGACATGTAGTGATGTCAGTGTTTCAATTGGTCTGTTTGTTATAATATACTCCTACAATTAAGTACCACCTGTCACATCATTTACCAATAAAATGTCGTTGTCATTGAGATGTCACATTTTTTTCCGAATGTGTATTTAAATGACTTGTTGTGCTCCAGATGGCCACCATTAATCTTAAATGTTAAATGTTGTTATCTCATTGTTGGAAGGCGTTACCTTGCACTTCTCCACACATAAGGATGAAACGTCCCCTTAGAAAAATTATAAATGACTGTGCTTAAACTGACACATAATATTTTTAGCTCAAAGAAATCTGAATTTCAAAAATCCCTACAAAAGAATGGCCCTGACTAACAATAACCTACACCTTTCATGAATGACTTACCTCACAAAAATCTTCGTTACTCGAACTACTGCAATACAGCGAGAGCCATTACTGCTAGTTAAATAAAAGATTCTACCTACTGAAGGCACTAACTACTGATAGGCATAGTGAGCAAATGAAAGATTTTGATAGCGATCAAACAATGTATTTACCTTAATAGTGTTCAAAAATCATAATATATGTAGCAGTTCATGACATCCAGTCTTACAAATGTACTGTCTCTGATGGACACACGTCCAGGTCATCCGCTCTCAAAACTCCGCCATTTCTCTCCCCACATCCATCACTGCTGGTGGCTCACTTGCAACTGCGCAACGCTACGCGCTGTTCACATCCAACTGCCCAACACTACAATAGCAAATATTCCAATAATGCAAACCAGCTACAGACAGCACACAGCACAGCCAGTGATTTTCATATTGAGCGCTACGTGGCGTTACTAGCATAAAAACCTAAACAGCCTACTTACAAGGAGAGCCCCTGTTCTTTACGCCAAAAGCAAATTTCGTCCAGGTCTTATCGCATTTTTTTTACCATCATGCAGTCCGCTCCTGGCAGCTGAGTGGTCAGCGCAACGGATTGTTATGTCGGGTTCGATTCCCGCCTGGGTCGGACTATTGTCTCCGCTCGAGGCCTGGGTGTTGTGTTGTCCTTATCGTCATTTCATCCCCATTGACACGCAAGTCGCCGAAATGGCGTCAGCTCGAAAGACATCTATCCGACGGGAAGGCCTGGCCATACGGCAACAAGAACCACCATCCTATGACAACGCACCGCCAGCTAATAATTTGATGCTGTTCATGTCTCTGCGTGGTAAATGCTTTATGCATATTGAGAACAATACAGGCTTCAAGATAATTTCTTGGAACACACATGATGCTAATTTAGCTTCTGTTCAATATTCAGTATTCAGCAAACGTAGTGATCTCTGTTATGTATTAATAGAGCTACTAGAATATATGCGTCTATTCTCCCCACGATCGAATCTTGGTTAATGTCGACGATGTGGCGTGGTGCCGAGCGGCTTTCGCAAATATAGGAATCTAACAGTTCATCATCATCTAGGTATCTTCTTTGCATAAAGCAATCTGTGTTTCACGCTACTGGCGTTGCTTCTTTGAGACAAGCTTCTTTCCGTAGAAGAATATGCAACGAGACTGGTTGTCTCTGGTATACAGTGCACTCCTCGCCATTCCAGTGTCGCTTTACATGAGTCCACTGTATAGTGCAGGATGAGGAACCGAAAACGATAGCAAGCGAGGAGCTGAAGTGACAAGGTGGCAAGCCACGAAAAACTAGAATACATCGCCCAGAAGAGATAAACTGACTTTAAAGATAGCGAAATGCGTAAACTGTTATAATGAATTTTCTTTTAACACGTGAAATTTCAGATGAATGTAACTATTTATCCTAATCTGAGAAGAGTTACACTTAATGACACACGTAATATTCATAAATTACTAACAGCGGAGGTTCGAGTCCTCCCTCGGGCATGGGTGTGTGTGTTTGTCCTTAGGAAAATTTAGGTTAAGTAGTATGTAAGCTTAGGGACTGATGACCTTAGCAGTTAAGTCCCATACGATTTTACACACATTTGAACATTTGAACTAACAGCGCTGCAATACCGTACACAGGAAGTAGTCAACTGGGCCCGAAGAACTGCCATATAAACAATTTTAGCTATGTAAATAGTCAAG
Source organism: Schistocerca americana (assembly GCF_021461395.2). Taxonomy (NCBI): domain Eukaryota; kingdom Metazoa; phylum Arthropoda; class Insecta; order Orthoptera; family Acrididae; genus Schistocerca; species Schistocerca americana. The sequence continues at coordinate 266,056,971 of NC_060124.1, read as the reverse complement.
TACGAACCAACAGGCCCTTTAAGTAAAATCGGGTTTAGCTAAAACTAAAAATCGAATGATACACGTCATTTAATAAACCCGATTGGCTCAGACGATATTTCCGAATGTGCTCATCAAGTAAGTGCAACAAACGCCGAGGAGTACGGCTCGTTAATCGCACTGTTTACTCGAGAATGCTGTTGACACAAACAGCAGTTTTTTTCTTTTTTTCTTTTTTTTACATGGCTGTCAGTCAGCGACTGTTGTATAATACAAAATTTTGAAAAACACAACCCTCTCTCGCGAACACAATTAATTTGTGACCTAGGTTTCGGTGTCACAAAGAACACCTTCTTCGGACAAAATTAGAACTAAATGTTACAGCATAACGTACCAAAAAATATGAAAGCTTCGGTCATAGCGTCAGATAGTCCGAATTAAAATCAAATGCAACAGAGGAGCAAGACACTGGGGGCTGCCAAGTGTCCTCTGCTATCTGACGCTGTCAGGTATGAACGCAGATTTCGTATTTTTTGGTATGTTACGCAGTAACATTTAGTTTTAATTTTGTCCGAAGAAGCTGTCCCTTGTGACACCGAAACCTAGGTAAAAAATTAATTGTGTTCGCGACTGAGGGCTGTGTTTTTTAAAATTTTGTACAAACAGCAGTGTTCCACGGTGACGTTCTTCGTGAGCATTAAGTTGGTTCAACAGAAAGGTAACACACCCACTTAATGTCGTACCCGACACCGGTAAATGCACATGGCTTCCACACGCCACATGACTGACACAGTTGTACTTGGATGGCCATCCTGCAGTTATTGGTGCTGAACGACTGCTAAAAGATAATACCCAAGAGTCAGTCAACGATTTTTATGAAACTTGACAGGTGTGTAGAAGGGGCAAACTAGTGCGATACCTATTTTTTCGTTTATGGTCAATTCCACTTCTAAGGAGTAAAATCACGCCGAAAGGTAATCTAGAATTTTCGGTTTAGAGGGAATATCCTCGAAACTATTATATGTAAAATATATTTCTAAGAAGAATGTTCATATGTAACGAATATTCTTGGAATCTTCTGCTAAATTTAAAATTATTACAAAAGTTCATTATACAGCTTTCATCACTAGTAATTAATTTTGAATAATGAAACTTTTTTTCACAGCATAAATTAAAGGAGCTTACAAGGCGCATGTGCAGATCAGCCAGAACATTATGAATATGTACCTAATAGTCATGTCCACCGTTTGCACGGATAACAGCGGCAACGCGCCATGGGATGGAAGCAATGGGGCCCTAGTAGATCTCTGGACGGAGATTGCCCCACATCTGCACACACGAGTCAACAAACTGGGGGCAGGGACCGATGAGATCTGACTCCACGTTCGATGACATCCCGGATGCGTTCGACCGGGTTCAGAAACGGGATCTGGGAGGCCAGCACATGAAAGGAACTCTCTTCTCCAGACCACTCCATTACTCTCCTGGCCTTATGACATGGCGCATTATCTTGCTCAAGAATGCCACTGCCGTCGGAAACATGATTGTCATGAAGAGGTGTACGTTGTCTACAACCAGTGACCGTTACTCTTTGTTCGTCCTGGTGCCTTTCACGAGCTCAAGTTGATAAATGAATGCCACGTGAATGGTCCCACAAGCATATTAGGGCCGCCAAAAGCTTGAATGTGTCCCGTAGCACAGGTGTCAGGGAGACGACGGATTCGCTCCATCCCATCGGCATGATGAAGAAGGTAGCGAGATTCGTCAGGCCATAGAACACTCGGCCACTGCGTCAGCGTCCCGTGCCGAAGTTCAAGTGTCCATTTCAGTCACAGTTGCCGATGAAGAGGTGTTAACACTGACATATGCATGGGTCGTCGACTGCGGAGGCCCATCGCTAAGAGTGTTCGGTACACAATCCGTTAAGAAGCACTTGTACTCTGCCCAGCATTACAGTCTTATCTTAGCTCCGCCACAGTTCGTCGCCTGTCCTGTTTCACCAGTCTGCCCATTCTATGATGTCTAACATCTGTAATGAGGGGCGGACCCAGAACCTCACGACATACGAACGTGGTTTCACCTTGGTTTTGCCACGTGTTGAAGACACTCACCACAGTACTCCTCGAACAGCAGACAAGTCGTGCGATTTCCGAAATGCTCGCCCCGTCCCTGCCGACCATCAAAATCTACCTTCCGTGAAAATCAGATGGATCACGCGGCTTCACAGTTGTACACACGATCAGCACGCTCACTGATGCTACATTCAGCGTGCGTGTGTCTGAAAAGCAGTCATTCCTCGCCAGCTGATGCTGCTGTCGCCTGGCCGGTTCACATCGATAGCAGGTCGGTGGTCGTTACGTTCTGGCTGATCAGTGAATAGCCCTGTGTAATAAAGCTGTCTTCTTAAATACCATTTTTGGGAAATTATTTGTTCACAGTGAGTCGGTGTATTTTCAACATAATTAACTAAGATATTTAGACATGCGATACTTTTATGATTATTTTCCTTACACTTGTTTTAATTTTAAACTTGTATTTTACGTTTTACTTTCATGGGCCTTTTCTTACTGTTTTGCGTAAGTGTACTATTTTAATTGAAAATAATAGTAATTCATTATTATTTATGACAATAATGATAATCAATAAAGGAATGCCTCAAGCATGACGTATTGTCGACCATGCACATAAAATCGGAATTTCTTCAAATAACATACACAATGGAAAAGCCAATGGAAAACAAAATTCAGTAAGATAACAAGCTTTCACTGGTGATCCCCTTAATATCTCGATCTGTTTTAGACATATTTCAGAACATTGGTAAGGCTTCTCGAAGAGAACTGATAATGTACTTGTGACTGCTGCTTGATTATATTGTTTCTTAACGACAGATGTAGGGCAACGTGAATTCTTGTACTTAAACATGTAATGTCTCAATAAATATCACAGGTAAAACAGTAGAACTTGAGATTATTATGTACTACATAATGCTTGAAAATCTGTGCTATTTTTGTTTGTAAATGCTCATCGACATACATTTTATAAGGATTTGAATTTTTAATTACAATTGCTTCTATAGAATATCTTTCCTCGTAAACTAATCGAGCAATAAAACTGTAATTTCGCAGTTTACATCTGCATAAGAGTCTAATAAAACGGGTGGAAATGATTTTTATTTTATGCCATAGTAGCTTTGAAATAATTTTTTCAGTTTTGTGCTACCCTGGCCTGCTCTTTTTTTCATATTAATAGAAGAACTTTTCTCAGAGAATAGATAACGCCAAAGAATTCCACAGAAATATTCGTTAAGTAATTCTTAAGAACCATGACAAATTTTAGGAAGTTGCTTTGGTTGTTCCTGAGATAAGGTACATTATAGCTAACATAAGTCATTTTATAGCAATTCGCATTTAATGTTTTTCTTTGAAGTTTTGACAATAATGTTATATACCTCTGTTGACTAATGCAAACCTTATCCATAACCTTTATTCTCTTTCTCGTCTTTCACGAGTAATCTCTTTCCCTGCTTCCTTTGCCTAGCCAACTTCTGCGTTTTTCGTCTGCTGTCTGGGGATTTTCCAGTCACGCTTCATCAATGCTTCTGAGTGTCTTCAGTGTGAATGCACCTCGGTGGAAGCCTTGTCTGTGCAGGCGGTTAATCCAACCTAAATTTCAACTACGGAACACTAGACAGCTATCTTCACAACAGCTGAGGAGACAAATACAGTTTTTGGACAACACATCCTTAGAAGGTGACTGTTGCCCATATTTGTATTCTGTGATCTTCACGTACACACTTTTTCAGCAGTTCAGGATTGGCTGGGTACGTAAAAGTTGGTTTCATAACATCTAAAACAGCAAGTGACAAAGCGTTTTTGCGAGTTGATGGCTTTCCTCTGCCTTCTGGCTGAAGGTATTGGCGCCACAATATGTCACAAACAGAAAGTTGGGGATTATTACCTATCGAATGTTTGGGAGAGGATATTGCCTACGTGGATTCCTGCTTTGTTTTCACACTATGCAAGTATCTCTGATAGATTTTTCATAATATACTTGTAAAGTGTGAATTTCATTGTCTGTCAGTCTGTTAACACAGTTTCTTGTACTTGGGTGCGACGCTCCATATGGTTTGGTCACACTTTCAACCAGCCTTTTCATAGTCTTAAAGAAACCAATGCAGAGTCTGACTTGAGAAATCTAGAATTTCTGGTGATAACATCTAAATCTGGTAAATAAGGTCTGACCAGTTCAAAAGATGTTTGAAATACATATACGTTTTTTTTCGTAGTAAGGCAGACGTATGTGTTTTAATGTTAGATTCTTGTGATGGTCAATGTGAAAGAACCATTTACAGTTCTTATCTGAGAACAAGGAGCTTGTTATCTGGTGATCGAAAAGGACTCGACGCACAGCTTCTGCTGTTCCAAGAACTTCGTGAGAAGATTTTTAGATCTAGTTCTGTTGAATGATTATGATCTCAGTCTCTGTTGAGCAACAGTACAATGCAGCTGCAGTCACTGGTACAAAATAAATGTTCCTCTCCAAGGTTTACCAATGTACTGATTGTTGTTGTGGTCTTCAGTCCTGAGACTGGTTTGATGCAGCTCTCCATGCTACTCTATCCTGTGCAAGCTTCTTCATCTCCCAGTAACTACTGCAACCTACATCCTTCGGCATCTGCTTAGTGTATTCATCTTTTGGTCTCCCTCTACGATTTTTACCCTGTACGCTGCCCTCCAATACTAAATTGGTGATCCCTTGATGCCTCAGAACATGTCCTACCAACCGATCCCTTCTTCTAGTCAAGTTGTGCCACAAACTTCTCTTCTCCCCACTCCTATTCAATACCTCCTCATTAGTTATGTGATCTACCAATGTACTGATATATACCTGATAAAAATCTTTGTATTTAAGGATCACCTGTGACAGTTTGAAATCCTTGTGAATTAGGTTCTATATTGGCTTGGGCATCGTGGACATAATGTGAAGAAAATTCGTTCAATTTGTGTGCATAGTATAAAAAATCGTTATCTTTTAAGCATTTGTTACACATTATCATTATTGTAATATTTTATATTATAGTACTGAGTTAGTTATTATTTTCAATTAATAAGATGGACGAATGTGAAACGATAAACTAAAAATAAGAAATCCATGAATGCAAATCATTTTAAAAAAATAAAACAAACATAGGTAAAACAAATAATCAGAATACTCGCAGTAATGAATTTTTAAATATTTTAATTAGATATGCTGAAAATACTCCAACAGCACAGCAACATATTTGTTAGAAGTAGGGAACTAACCTTCCAGCAGCTACAAGGGCACAAACGTCCCTCTCCCGTCCTCCCCCCCCCCCCCTCAACCCCACCCGATACAGCTCTAGATCTGATGTCTACGTGCCAGACATCGTCGGGTGACCACATGGTTCCAGAGCAAGGTTCTCTTTGGGCACAGTCAGCAACACCGCAGTAGCTGGACAACATTGCAGCACCTTCGCTACATGGAATAGCCCGAACTCTCCGTTACTTGCCCGACTGGCGGCGGCAATAAAGCCAGTCGACGGTAGACGACACACCTTCCAGATCAGTCACCAGCTTTTTCATCACAATTTTGCGGCGACCACAGGTCCCAGCTACTGGCATCGAGAGTTAACTCCAACTGAAAAAGAAGTGTAGAAAATTAGTCAGACATAAGATAGTACTTACGTGAGCACTAACCAGAGGATAATGCGCAGAATTTATGCTCCAGGCGCTGTCTCTCTCTGTTAGCTAAGGTTGATATCACAAAATCATGTTATTCACGGACATAAATTCTTTGGTACTTATCTGGAAAAAGAGCACTTAAAATAAGAGAAGGAAAAGCCTAGTTAAGAAACTTCCAGCCTTCTCTGCGGCAGTGTGTCCCTGACGCCTAGCTCATGTTGCTAATGCCTGATAATCAGAAGGATGGATGAATGAAGGAAATGTGAGTGCAAAGCAAAGCAATATAAATTGCTAAGTTTTTTGTGATTTCAACTACACCGAATTTTTGAAAAAAATGAAGTATTGAGAATGAAGACATTTTTAAAAGATATACAGGATGTTAGAGATGGTAAACTGACCACCAATGGGGAAGATATATTTAACTGCACGTAATCCAATGATCTAACATAGTAAATTTAGAGTATCCACCTCTCAGGAAATGTGACATTAGGCGCAATGTGGGGGTGAAGGCAATGGGAGGCTGCAGTTCTTCGATGTGTCGTAGCAGGAACTGCTCGAGCACGTCCAGGGAAACATTTTAGTGATAGCTTTCTCTGCCAAGAATAATGTACCTATCACTATATTGTGCGTTCGGCCACGCAAAACATTAAACTTCGGTCTTTTACGGATGTATTCACATCCGCTGTGTCTGTTTTCTGAGCCCCAAATACTAATGTTGCGGTGAATTACATTTCTACAAGTGTGGAACTTTGCTTCATCTGAAAAACAGACAGATTTTTGGGTAACTAGTGCCAGCGTCTATGAAAATAAGCATGGAACACGAGAACACATACTGCAGAGGACGAACGTTTGGCAGCGATGCTTGGACCATTTTCACTTTGTACGCAAAAAGGAGTAACCGCTTATGTACCATTTTGTGGACAGTTCGCGTGATGCACGACGATTTTTTCTGTGGGATTCTTGAACTCCTAATAAAGGTAGTCTCATAAAGATACAGGCGGGCTTTCGCTTCGAGGAAGGTCCTCAACACTATCTGCCTCCTTCACATTTTTGATCCACTCTATATATTTAGTTATGCCGGTGATGCGGTTCTAGACTGGTGTCTGCAATTTTGTGATTTCGTGCTAAGATTCTCACAGATTTGTGTTCTCCATACCAGATGACACGTTGCCACTTCTCCACGTCTATCGCCATTCTGATGCTCTAGAAGTCAAATTTGAAACAAAGGGCAGAGGATAACGGAAAGAAATTTTCAGAACCGTTAAACGTTTCGCAATAAACCGCGAGTCTATAACTCTAATCGAGAATGAGATTTTCACTCTGCAGCGGAATGTGCGCTGTTATGAAACTTCCTGGCAGATTAAAACTGTGTGCTGGGCCGAGACTCGAATTCGGGACCATTGCAAAGGACTCCGCAAGCCATGTCTCCGGAATATCTTTTCTTTCAGGAGTGCTAGTTCTGGAAGTTTCGCAGGAGAGCTTCTGTCAAGTTTGGGAGGTAGGAGACGAGGAACTGGCAGAAGTAAAGCTGTGAGGACGGGGCGTCAGTTGTGCTTGGGTAGCTAAGGGATGTCATGTGACGTGTGCAATGAATAAACGCAACGATCAACAACGAACAAAATGAAAAAAAAGAGAAAGAAAGAAAGAAAGTTGGTAGAACACTTGCCTGCGAAAGGCAAAGGTCCCTAGTTCGAGTCTATGAACGTATGTCAGAAATTTTTGTTCATTAATTTAAAAAATAATACCTCTGTTAATGAATGTTTGTATATATATTAATTACCTCCGATCTTGTATTTTCTTGATCTCGTCAATTTGTTATGTAACAAATTGTACAGCAAAATTTTTCACAAATTATAAGTCGTAATCTCTGAATTATACAACTTTAATTCGAAAATTGCTGTGAACTGTTTATCACTATCATATCCCCGTTCAGTCCCTAGATCCATAGATCTTAAATATAGCCGCAGATCGTTAGTCTTCACACAGAACGCTAAAGATAAAGGAGAACCAGCTTCAGGTCCTAGCTCGACTTGCACAACCGCCAGGGCCCGTTGGAGGATTCACGTACGCGACGTTGAAATACGGTCGCAGCGCGTGAGATTCCTTTGCCCCCCCCTGCAATTGCATTGAGGAGAACAGATCGAGCAACGTGAAATATGCCGCTCAGACGTGCTCCAGTGAGCCTGCGCGCTGCGAGGTGAATGTGAGGAACTGATTAGCGCTATTCATCTGGTTTAATGGAATGGAACGCTTCCCTTTACAGCTCGAGAGGCGATCGGTCGCCCGGAAGTAAATAAAAGCTACATTTTTTACAGTTTGCTGAAAGTTTCTTTATCAAAGTTACAGAAAGCTGTACTGCCGACAGCAACATTTTTCTCTGTATGGATGTTAAAAGTAATAAACATTCAAAATTCACCTCATTTCAGAAACGTAGTCTTGAATCTTTGATTGTGGGAATCACTATGTGCCACATAAAGAGTAACGCTGTTTCTGTTTCGGTGTAGCTAAAGGTAGGTAATGGCTGTGGAGTTTTCATACAGAATTTTTTGTTCCCTTCGTTTATCCTAAGGAACAACAGACTATTGAGCAAATGTGATTCAAACCTTTCTATGTGGGACCAATAGTTGTGACTGAAACCGATGGAAATCGTAAAATTTCAACGGTTTCTTAGAATTTTAAGCTTTGGTCCCGATAAAATGATACTATAGCCCGTCAGGGTGCGGAATAGTCTGATCGTATGAGCTCTGAGATTTTTAAGAAACTGAATTAGATGGAAGAAGAAAAGTGGCAATGTTTTGGGTAGGTTTTAGGCACAAATTCTAAACAATAATATTATTAGGGGTAGCACATGATATAGGGTGTCCCAGGAGGAATGGTCGATATTCAGAGAACAACCATTCGAAGTAAAGTTGTCTGGAAAACTTGGGCTCTAAAGTCCATACCTTAGGAGCTGAAATCTTTGATAACGCGAAACAAAACTATTCCACTGGAAGATTCTCCATGTTTTGGGAAGAGATAGTATAGACCAAAATCAGAAAAAAGAATAGTAAATTCAGGTTCCAAAATGCATACCTTAAGAGCTATCGACACTTGTTCAGTCGCAGAGATGCCTTTGACAGTAGCGAATATGGAAAAGTGCTCAAAGCTCTTAAGGACTGCAGTTTCGAGACGATCTTTACAAGACTTTTTTGCTTCGAATGATCGTTTCTTTTACATCCCTGGTTATTGACTATTCCTCCTGCGACACCCTGAAAGTACCGCGGACGAGAAACGACGCTACATTTAAAATCATTCGAAAACATGTCACTGAACGCAGTGATGTAGCTCAGTCACACATCCACGAATGTGTGGAAGGAACCTGATATAATTGTAAGAGCGCTTTTGGTTATAAAACACTTATTTTTCATTGTTTTAACGTGGCTGAATATGTAGCCGGGAAAGACTGCAAAATGGACTCCAAATAAACAGCAAACACAGCTGACTGGACAATTATGCAGTAGGTCTTTGTGTCCATAACAAAGTAACTGCTCTTGGGTTCCAGAAAGTACAGAATCGGAGCTATCCGAAAAACTGCACGCTTTTGCGTTTAGTACGTGCTACGAAGAAACATTACATCAGAGGAGTTTCTTATAAAGCACGTGGCCTAATTTCATCCTGATTTTCTACTCAGGTATGTATTTCATTTACTTCATTAGCATTAGATTCCAATGCCTTCTAAAGCTTCATCTTCAGGGCAAACTGTTAGTCAACTTTCATTTTTTAACTTGATTTTTTTTATATTTACCACGTCAGAGGACGCTTCGATACTAGCAACAGGAGAAACTTGCGATCTACACCATCCCGTTAACTGTTTCTAAGTGGATGATTATGAAACCCAAAAAGACTGCGAAATCCGCTGCGAATATAGTGGAAAGCAAACACAATTGAGTGAAAACTATGACAATAGTGTTTGTGCTCCATAATAAAATAATTCTCAATAGAATTCCCCAATATGTAGCGTCGTAGAAGCACCAAGTACAGAGCTGTGACTTTCGTCAGGAAGAATGAGTCACCCTCCTCGTCTATTTCCGGTGGTACGAAACATTCAAGTCACTCTTCAGCTTCTCAGATATCACACTTAACATTGGGAAGGCTGTGATCTACTCGCTGTTTCTTCTTTGAATTTCCAGTCTCTGTAGAGAAAGGCATTGATGTGTCACTGTTCACTATCAAGATGAAGACCTAGTGCCTTAGAAGCTGCGTCGTGCTGTCGATGTAATCCACCATCCCTTCGTTGACGAAGAATCCATGTTCATACATTGCCGGATTACTGCATTTCGATAAAGATCCGCCTGGATCAGGGTTCAAAAAAAAAAAAAAAAAAAAAAAAAGTGGAAATCGGATATCACAAACTTTAGGACCTGATGTTTCTGCACAGTCATAACTACTCCTATACCACAAACTGGACTACACTTGCCAGTACTGACTAACCGCTTTATGTCCACGTGTCCATTCTTCAACATGTGATCTGCTGCCCAGAGGAAAATAAACATTAGTAGCTTTCTCTTGATACATATGCTTGGAGGTACTAACCTACCAAGAAACACAGCATAAAATCAGAGTCTTCCTAACAACTATAGTTATCAATGTGCAGATGAAGTAAATACTAATGTAATGTTGTTCGGTATACCGTCCTCAGTCACCAGTGGGAACACATGCACCTATACCCATTACAGCGTGTATACATTACACGGACCGGACGTCGGTAACACATGTAGGTGAGTGTATAGACGTGCCCTCTACTGAGAATCACAGAGGGACAGCGCAAACGTTCATCCCTGTGTCATTTGTCTGCTCATGAGGTCTGCGAGTCGCACGTGCGTCAGACTTCACTAGAGACCGGGAAAGAGGAACTGTACGATTTCACATTGCGTAATGGTTGCTAGGAGTGATATTCACGCCAGATTGTCTGCTGTGTAAGTCACATTAGCTTATGTTTGCTATTTCTAGAAGGTCAGGTGTCAAAGGACAGCTGTCGACGAGGATGGGCTCATCGTGTCATTACAGCTTCTGTTATTCGTGCTGTGGACGGTGCCATCAGAAATGACCGACGGCGGGCGGTGGAAGACATTCGGCTCATGTTTGTCATCTGTCACGGTACCGCCCACACCATCTTGAGAGAGAGCTTCTGCACTTCCGGAAAATCTGTGCGTAGTGGGATCCACACAGCCTGTCGGAGGACAGAAGTTGACAGAACATCGACATCGCAGCAGCACTTGGAATGGTAACACGATGGAGATTGGCGTTGACTGTATCTATTGGCGTGGGAAATGAGACAAGGTGACATCAATTTGAGTGGAATGGCAAGCGTCAGAACTAACACAGAAGCGCATGGATTGATCCCCACTTAAAAGAAAGACGTGCACGCCAGCTCCGAGAAAGTCATAATGAGAATTATTCTGAAATTACAAACACTGTGTACTCACTGAGTCACTGGATCACGGCGCCAGAATCAATGCACGCCAGTACGTGGATACTTTCAAACACTGAAGTGTACCAAGTCCAAACACCTAGGAATGTAGACGGGCAGCATCCTTCTGTTGCAGTGTAACATCCGCCCACATGTTTCCAGCGTTGTTTCGACTAAGCTGCAGGAGTTTGGCTGGTAAGCCGTTAGACATCCAATGCTGCATTGCATGCTGATGTGACGCAGCATGTGAAAGTTGCTGGATTTGGACGGGTTACTCCTGTAACTGAAATATCAGATCTGAAGATGGTTCTGAATGAACCGAAACCGGTCATATGAATAAAAAAAATTTTGCAATTTGTTGTGTGCGTACTGTAAGACCTTCGGTACACACACCATCAGATTATTTGACTACTCTAACGAAGTAGGCGAGAGTCAGAAATATGTCTCTTGGTCTTAACGTGGCGTGTTTATCTTCTGCCGTTAGGTCAGAAGACAGAAATGCCACTTGCACGCTTAGAGTAGCAGATTGACGGTGACCAGCTGTAAACAGAACTTGATTAATTTTCACACACATTTATTAAAATAATAAAAAGCATAGAAATTACGTAACTTGATTCTGCATGCTGTTCACAATTGACAATCTGAAGTTCCTTTGGTCTTGGTACGTTAAACTTATTCTCACTTATCTCTGATACTTGACAAAGTGTCTATTCACTTATCCTCATTTCTATGTACAGGAATATGTTAATCTTATTAGGCGCAAGCTGAAACTTGACTATAGACTGGTACAGACAAATGCACACTGGTACAGACTAATGCAGACTGACTAATCGGAAGTCTGTACACTCGTTATAATACCTCGTGCGATCATGTACCACTGGGCGAGTGTCATCTGCGAGGAGGAAAGGTTCTACGTTAGCAGCGATCTCATTAGCTGTGTTACATATTAATACGCGGGTTGGCGGAAGCAGAATTTGGTCCATCTCTAAGGCAGCACCATCTCGTAGTGCGGAGATGGACAAGCGCTGCGCCTGCGCTGTTGTGCTTAGCGGGGCGCGGTCTAGTGGGAAAGTTGTGTACGCGCTGACTACACGGAACTATGTTCACAACACAATCAAGACGGGTTATAAGTAACATTATACAATCACTGATTGCTGCTATCCCATCAGACATTATGTCTGTTTTTGCAAAGTGCCATGCTCTGTTCAAGGGAATGAACACTTAACTGCTACTTTTGCAGGGCGGTAAATGGCTCTGGCAAGACGTTTTGTGAACGGTGTCGAGGCAACATCAACCGTACTGTTTGTCTTAGCCCTTACATGGGCTCGACATGGAGGCGGGTAGATCAATCATAGTGTGGCCGCAGTCCGGTAAGCTGTTACCAATCTCATGAAACAGCGAACAGCTGGATCTTGTCTTGCTTTTCAGCCCAGTGATACCTACCATGGTACAGCCTTACATGCCCGCACGATGGGTTTTTCTGTTTCTCGCGGTTAAGGCGCTTAGTCCGGAACTGCGCGACTGCTACGGTCGCAGGTTCGAATCCTGCCTCGGGCATGGATGTGTGTGATGTCCTTAGGTTAGTTAGGTAAGTAGTTCTAAGTTCTAGGGGACTGATGACCACAGAAGTTAAGTCCCATAGTGCTCAGAGCCATTTGAACCATTTTTTCTGTAGACAGTTTCTCAGAAAATACGAAGCTCGTTAAGAACTTGAACGAATGTTAATGGTTGCCGACATCTTGAGTAAATTGGTATCTCCTCCGGAACGATAGCAGCTGAAATCTGAGAACAAATTTCAGCTATTAAATATAACAGTTGACGTCAGTCTGTTGTAGAATTATGAAATTGTCTTATGGTCAAAAGCTATGATGTTTTCGGAGAACGAAAATCTCCCCTGTGTAAGGCAACATGGCTTCTTCAGACACAGATCCTGCGAAACCCAGCTCTTCCTTGAAGATATTTATAGCGCTGTAGACAAAGCACTCAGTTTGTTACCGTTTACTTTGACTTGAGGAAGGCAGCTGCCACCATCCGAAACTGCCATTTAGTGAAAAAATACGAGCTTATCGAGTAGCGAACCAGATTTGTGACTAGATTCAGAACTTTCTTGCAGAGAAAACTCAACACTTCTTTCTCAACAGAATCGCAGACGTAAAGGTACTGCGTGGAGTACCCCAAGGAAGGGTGACAGAACACTTACCGTTTATAATGTGTGTAAAAAATCGAATAGAAAGTGTCAAAAGCTCTTTAAGACAGTTCGCAGATCACGCAGTTGTCTGCAACAAAGTAGAAATGCCGGAAAACGGTATCAACTTGTTAGAATGACCAGCAGAGGACTGATGAAAGGTGTAGGCATAGAAAGTTGATCCTGAACGTAAATAACTGCAACATATGGCACATACATAGGAAAAGAAATTCACTACTGTAGAACTACACTGATTGCTGGAAGCAGGATCTACCGCGAAATATGTAGGAGTAACTATCCAGAGGGACCCTAACTGGAATGAGCACATAAAATAAATAGTCAGGAAAGCAGAAGCCTGATTCAGACCCATAGGAACTGTCTTAAGGAAATGTAATTCATCGTCGAAGCAAGTGGCTTACCAGGTGGTTGTTCGATCGGTTGTTAATTGTAATTCATAAATCAGATTCTTAAAAGGTAGAACAGATATGAAAGACAGACAAGATCCAATGTAGAACGGTTCGTTTTGTCTCGGCATCGCTCGGTCGGTGCGAGGGCTTTACAGAGATTCTCAACAAATTCCACTGGCATACGTCACCAGAGGGATGTTGTACCTCACACAGAGATAACTAGGGAAATTTCGAGTGAACAATTTTCGGAAAGACTCGGAGAACATATTACTTTTTCCCACATACATCTCGCGAAAAGGCCGCGACGAGAAAGTTCGAGATATTTGAGCTAATACAAGGACTTCCCGATAATCATTCTTCTCATCCGATATTCCCGAGTGGAACAGGGAACGCAGTAATAGTGCATTTGCAGTGTTTCAGTAATAGTGCGTTGGCAATGAGAAGGACATGTAAGGTCTGTAATTAACTGCAATGCATGTTAGCGCGACATATTTGAACATAATTCAAGTGCTAGCAAATCCTGTAAGTGATGGTTATGATGTCCAGTACTCCGAGGAGCATAGGGGACGATGCTGGAGACCCGCACGGCCGACTAGATAAGGTCCTAGCGGAGGTGGTTTGCCATTGCCTTCCTCCGACCGTAATGGAGATGAATGATGAAGGCGACGCAACAACACCTACTCATCTGGAGGCAAGTAAAACCCGGGACCCCGAGTGCGGGATGCGAGAATGCTACCGCTAGACCAAGGGCTGCGGACAAAATCCTGTAAGTCGCGCAGTATTTTACCACGAAAGGTACCCGTGCAGTATCCTTAGTACATTCAAGTGTGAGTCGTGTTCAGAACCGTGTTCTGTGTAGCTATGAGTGCCAAAATGTATCGCAGCTAAGAGAAGTCGAACTTATTCAAATTGATGGTGCTCGTATGGTGGGTAAAGAAGGCAGCCGAAGTATTTGGTACTCGAAGCTAGACATGTTCGTCGATACAGAGTGTCCACGACCGTTATTTGAACGGAATTGTACAGTTTAAGGCGGCAGGTAGTTTATAGCTATTTTTAAACTTTTAAAGTCCTAAAAGTACCAATTGACCTAAAATGGAAATTTTCAAGTTCTTCGTGTTCCACGAGGTTCCATATCAAGAATTACACTGCATACTAGAGGAACAACTAGTGGCAACTAGTTTCCTTAAATACAGCTGGAGGAATTTCTTCATTGTTAATATAAATTAGTTAATATAGTTAATGGTATATGTTAATATAAATTAGGTTTACGTAGTTCTAAGTCTATGGGACTGATGACCTCAGATGTTAAGTCCCATAGTTCGTAGAGCCATTTGATCCTTTTTTGAGCCTCATCGGCCAAGCATTATGTGGATATTTTGGCTAATCAGGTCCAACGCATTCTGTACGATGTTTGTTCCCCAGTGATGTTGCTGTGCTACAAGACGTCAGGCTACCTGTTCACAAGTCTCATCGTCCGGGTCTTGTTTTGTGTGGATGATGGTGTCTCCCTTCGTCATCATAGTCACCACCTACGGATGTCGTTGGGCTTTTGTGGTCTTCTATGGAGTCACTGTACTCCAGGGGTAGCGTCCTCGATTAGTAATCAAATCGTCCTCGGTCCCGGGTTCAAAACTCCACCGCTTAAACCTTCATCAATAGTCTGCGTTGGCGGCCGAAGACTTCCGGAATAAGAAGTCATCCTCAATATGCCAACGGCCTTGGAGGAGTGGACAGAGGTTCAGGGAACTTTATTGTCCTAGGGATGGGAAACTGCCCCTAAAGGCGGAAGAATCAGCAATGATCAACGGCATGAGGACGCAGAAGGCAATGGAAACCACCTCATTCAAGGTACAAGACGTGTATCCAGGGATCATGCGGCTTGTAATTTAAAAAGTCTCGTGATGATCTTTTCACTGGCAAAAGATTTCGGGATATTCCCCCTTTCGGAGAGGACTGCCAAGCTGGAGGCTGCCATGAGAAAAGGATTGAGTAACCAAAGAAAGGATAACCTTCTTCGAGTTGGGGCGTGAAACGTCAGACGTTCCAACGTGGTAGGGAAGCTAGAAAATATTAAAAGGGAATTGGAAAGACCTAACCTAGATAGAGCAAAGTCAGTGAAGTGGAATGGAAATTATACGAGCATTTCTGGTCAGATGAGTATAGTGTAATATCAACATCAGCAGAATATGATATAACTGGAGTAGGATTCGTTATGAATTTGAAGGTTGGGCAGTGCGTTACTGTGAACGGTTCAGTGACATAGTCGTTATTATTGCAATCAACAGCAAACCAATACCGACAGTGATAGTTCAGGTATACATGCCGACGTCGCAAGCTGAATATGAAGAGATGGAGAAAGTTCATGAGGATACTGAAAGGGTAATACACTACGTAAAAGGAGGTGAAATTCTAATAGGCATGGGGGACTGGAATGCTGTTCTAGAAAGGAGCAGAAGAAAGGGTTACAGAAGAAATGGACTTCGGACAAGGACTGAGAGAGGAGAAAGGCTAATTGGCTTCTGGGCAGCTGGTAATAGCGAATACTCCGTTCAAGAACCACAAGAAGAGGAGATATACATGCACAAGGCCGGATAATACGGAATATTTCAGTTATATAACATCATGGTGAGATAGAGGCTCCGAAATAAGATACGGATTGTAAGGCATACTCAGGAGCAGATATATACTCAGTTCACAATATAGTAATAATGAAGAATCGGCTGAAGTCTAAGAGACTAGGCAGAAAGAATCAGTACGCAAAGAAGTGGCATACAAATGTACTAGGGACTGACGGGATAACGCTTGGAGTTCTCTAATGGGGAAGATTTCTCTGATGCGATAGAAGAACAGCAGTCTGTTTAGAAGACATAGGGGATGCGGTATTAGAATCAGAATAAGAGTTTTTAGGAGGACTAAGGTGAAATAAGGAAGAAACGATAGATAACATTCCATCACAAATTGTAAAACCATTGGTAGAAGTGACAACAACAACTATTCACGTTGTTTTGTAGACTGTATGAGTCTGGAGAGACCTAATCCACACAATTTCGAGGACCACAAGAGCTGACAAGTGCGAGGGTTATCGTACAGTCAGCATAACAACTTATGCATCCAAGTTGCTGACAAGAATAATATACATAAGAATGGAATACAAAACTGAGGATTTGTTAGATGACGATCATGTTGGTTATAGGAAAGGTAAAAAGCAGCAGACAGGCACTTCTGGCGGTGCGGTTGATAATGGAAGCAAGAGTAAAGAAAAATCAAAACAGTTTATAAGATCTGTCGACCTGGAAAAAGCGTTCGACAATGGTAAATAATGCAAGATGTACGATATTCTGTGAAAAATAAGTGTAAGCCATAGGGAGAGACGAGTTATATAGAATATGTACAAGAGCCAAGAGGGAATAATAAGAGTGGACGACCGAGAATTAAATGCTCGGATTGAAAAGGGTGTAAGACAGGGGTGGTGTCTTTGGCTCCTACTTTTCAACCTGTAGATCGAAGAAGTAATGATGTAAATAAAACAAAGGTTCAGGAGTGGGATTTAAGTTCAAGGTGAAAGTATATCAATCATACGTGTCACTGATGACATTGCTATCCTGAGTGAAAGTGAAGAAGAGTTGCATGAACTGCTGAATGGAATGAGCACTCTATGAGTACAGAATATTGATTGAGAGTAAATTGAAAAAAGATGGAACTAAAGATAAGTAGCAGATATGAGAACAGCGTGGAACTTAATATCAGGATTGATGGTCACGAAGTAGATGAAGTTAAGGAATTCTGCTACCTAGGCAGCAAACTGACGAATGACACACGGAGCGAGGAGGGCATCAGAATCAGACTAGTAGTTTCAAAAAGGGCGTTCCTGGTGAAGAGAAGTCTACTAGTATCAAACACAGGTCTTAATTTGATGGAGAGGTTTCTAAGAATGGTAGTGAAACACGGGCGTTGGGAATCCGGAGACAGAAGAGATTCGAAGCGTTTGAGATTTGGTGCTACAGACGAATGTTGAAAATTAGGTGGATTGGTAAGGTTATAAATGAGGAGGTTCTATGCAGAATCCGAGAGGAAAGTAATATGCGGAAAATACTACAAGGAGTGGGGACAGAACGATAGGACATCTGCTGAGACGTCATGAAGTGTCTTCCATGGTACAAGAGAGAGCTGCAGAGGGCAAAAACTATAGAGAAAGACAGATCTTGGAGTATATCCAACAAATAATTGAGGGTGTAGATAGCAAGTGCTACTTTGAGGGGAAGAAGTTGGCAACGGAGAGGGATTTAAGGCGGGCTGCATCAAACAGGTCAAAAGAATGATGACTGAAAAAAATCAAAAGAAGGAAGAAAATTGAAAAAATGGAGAGAATGTTGAGTGATAGCTATCCATCTTCTTCATCGTTATGTGAACTTTCCATTACGTTTCAGAAAGAAAGGTTTTACATTACCTTGAAAACCACACAGGACCTATATTTATCCATTCCGAGACGACTGGAAGATGTTTTGAATCCCAGTGGATTTCCTACACCCTATTAGCGCGATTATATGTTGTGATTTTGGTGTTTCCATAATTTTGTCCACCCGCTGCAGTTTTAAAAATAGTGCTTTCTTCGGCTCGAACAGATGTAATTCAGCAAAAAAATAACGGTTTCGTTTGTCATTGGATATTTTCAGATCATAAGAAGGAGACCGTGATTCACTTCCTTCTAGATCTGCGCTCTACTAGAACTACAGTTCGGTTGTTTTGGTGCAATACATAGAAGAGGTAATAAATGGCAGGATTACCGGTAGTGTTGTAGCACTGGTAGGGAAAGAAACATAAATCAATGTGTTGCAGAGAAGTTGGGAGCCGATGACTTCCGTTTTTCCTTTATTTGTTTAGCACATTGTTATCACTGCACATCGCTCACTGTTAGTCCATTCTGCATTCTATACTGTTCCAAAATATAAGTAACACTTAATAAGTAATAAAAATTAGCTTATCGCGTAATGTCCGCGCTTTTATGTAACCAAGCCAGAATAGTTTACGTGCACAAACTTAAAATAACAATATTATTGTTGTGTCTTTTGCTCAATAGAACGTTCTTTATCGTGATCAAAGCAAGAGCTTTCTGTTTTATTGGTAACTGTGAAAGTTTTTTATGAATGAATTAAGCATTTTTATGTGAGCTCAATGAAGTATTAAAATATTTTTGGTACGTTTTTGTTTTGGGATCCTTTTTAATTTACGTGTCTCTGAGGAAACAGCGTCTTAAATCGATATGTAATAAACCTGTAATTGTTTAATTTTTTTTTATTTTTACAACGACTCCCCTCTGTTTCACGTTAGGAATCAACAGTTTTCAAATAAAGTGTGAATTAAACATTTACAACTCCTATTCTGCTATAAATACTGTTTACTTTTAAATAACAGACAGGAAGAATACCGCAAAGGACAAATATACTGATCAGCCAGAACATTATGACCAACGACCTAGTATCCATGTAAACCCGTCCAGGCGATGGCAGCGCCACCTCGTGGGAAGTAACTTCTAGTCAGACACACGCACCGTGCATGTAGTATCAATGAGCGTGCTACCCGTTTGCAGAACGGGGAAGGTGCGAGATCTATCTGAGTTTGACCGAGAACAGGTTTTGATGGTCCAGAGGCATGGCACGGGCATTTCGGAGATTGCAAGACTTGCCGAGTGTTGGTGGAGTGATGTGGTGAATATCTTCAAGACGTGGCGAAACCAAAGTGAAACCGCATCCAGATGTCAGGGGTTTGGGCGGTCACACCTCTTTACAGATGTCTATCGTGGGCTGGGCGGACTGGTAAAAATGGACAGGCGGCCAACTGCGGTGGAACTAACATCAAACTTTAATGCTGGGCAGAGAGTAAGTGTGTCTGAACACACTGTGCACCGAACGCTCCTAACAATGTGCCTCTGCAGCTGACGACCCACGCACGTGCCAATGTTAACACCACGACATCGGCAACTTCGACTGAAATGGGTCGTGACCATCAGCACTGAACGCTAGCGCAGTGGCAGAGTGTTGCACGGTCATACGAATCGCGATACCATCTTCATCATCCGGATAGGTTAGCGCGACTCAGTTGTCTTCCCGGAGAACAGCTCATTGACACCTGTGCTCTGGGACAGAGGGCGGCGGCTACATTGTGCTCTGGGGAACACTCACGTAGGCATCCATAGATCCAGTTGCGCTCGTGCAAGGCACCATGAGTGCCAAGGACTATCGTGCACTGGTTGCAAACCAAGTAGACCCCTTCATAGCGATCACGTTTCCCAAAAGCATTTGCATTTTTCAACAAGGCCAGGAGTGTGGTGTGTTACAAATGACGTGCTGGGCCCCAACTAGCTAGTTCTGAAACCGATTGAACACATCTACGATGTCATCAAACGTGGCTCTTCACCCCCTCTCCACAATGTACATGATTTAAGCGATTTCTGTGTGCAGATGTGGTGCCAATTCCCTGCACTGACCTACCAAGGCCTCATTTTTCCATGTCACGACACGTCACTGAAATTATCCGTGCCAAAGGTGGGTGTACCATCTATTGTACGAGTCTAGGTGGTCGTATTGTTCTGGCTGATGAGCGTATGTTCTGTAGGTAATGTGGCCCTTTACGTACGCTCACTCAGTATCTAGACGGGTCACTGCTTCCATGTTCTAGGGAAATCTAATAAGGCACTGATCTCAAAATGTAAACAAAGCGATCGGAATGAGGTAACGGCTGACAGGTATGCAAAAGGCTTAACGAACATGTAGCGTGGTTGTGATCCCAATTGGTCAAAGCTACTGGGAAAAGTTACCGTAGTCTACGCTTGCTTTTGATAGTCTACGACAGCCTACGGTAGTCTTACAACTATACTCCCTTCTTATAGCTTCCCACTATGGTCATATGTTTGCTTATGTTAGAGCGCAGTAGGTACATTTAAGGCTGTCCAACTCTCCGTGTATACTAGGCACGTACGGCTGTTGTACGAAGGGAAAGAATTGAACTAGGCGAGGTCATGCACGTATCTAATTTGTGCACACAGAACACAGTTCATAGACATTACAGTTGGGGAGACATGTGCAACAATGAACTGCTTCTCAGCAATTCTATTCGTTTTTTGATAATTTTTTTACAGCCCCTGTCTGTACAAAAATTGATTTTTCGCACGCATTCACATTCCTTTGCGTTAGGCCTAAAAAGCCAAATATATGATTTGGGCAACGTATATCGACAAAGGACTAATTCCGCCGACTACAAAGACAGAGTTAAACGAAGTGTTTGTCTACAGTTCCTCACTAGTGAGTACAACCTGGAAATGTCAATATCAACCATCAGCAAATAGCAGCTTCCATTCGCACTTTCGACGACTACACAAAAAATACATGGTGAAGAAGAGAGTTGGTTCAGGACACCCGGTTGAGAAGGCGTTGTATTGCTTTCTCGGCGAGGTGCATTTCGTCATTCTGATTGGTAATTTTTCCAGAGAATGAAACATCAATCGATTAACAATGTACCATAATTCGTCTTTCGTGCCAATTTGTAGTAGACAGATAGCGGTGTGATGGATACCTTTAATTACAACATTCAACAGGACCTGAACAGTTGAAATTTCCTGCACATAACACACCATTTAAAAAAAGTCATGCATACCAGGTTGGACGATAATGCTGGCGAGGTTTCAGCCAATTGTAATGATGATATTCTGGCTATGGAGGTCTGATTTGATGAGATTGCTCAGTCCTGGTTACTCTAGGATGACAACAGGACCTCTTTATCTGTTACTTTTTCATACATTGTGGGGGTGCACAGTGATTAATACTGTTACAAATATTTACTATCAAAAGCAATCTTGATCACAAATTATTTGTCCCGGTGAGCGGATTCGACCACAACTGTGGTCATCTTCAGACCAATGAGTATGAACATCCTTCTGGTGGTAAATCACTACCACCAGAAGGAGGTTCTTACGGATTGGTCTGAAGATGGCCACAGTTATGGTCGAAACAGGTCACTGGGATAAATAATTTGTGATCAAGACTGTTTTTGATAGTAAATATCTCTTCATATGTGTTTTACGTGAAATGTTTTTTCAAAAAGTTAACAGATGCACGAAAAGGATGAATCGCAAGAGAAAGCAGCTTTCTTAACTAATCCACCGTGGAGAAAAAGGGATGGAAGCCACTGTTAAGGGAAAAGAGGTATAGAAATTTTCCAAAGAAAAAATAACAAGGATAAAACTGTTTAAGAAAGAGAATAAAATTAAGAGTGGAGGAACCAAAGGAAACTACGTGAAGATAAATGAAAGGGAGAAGAAAAAGGACCCAAAGCTAATGAGGGTGATTGTGAGGACTGCCCTGACTGTGAATGTTTATACAGGGTGGTCGTAAATTTCCATTACAAATTATTAGGACTTGTAGAGGGGAGTGAGTACATAGTACTCAGAAAAAGAACCTACGTCCAGAAATGTACCGTTTCCGTACTAAAGCCGTTGGAAATCGTAGTTGCTAGGTAGATCCGCAAATCCGCAAGAGTGTAGTCATGGTGGCAGGCGCTTATGTCAGATCGGCTCATGTCATTTGACGCCCAAACGGGCTCTCTTATGTGGTTCGAGTCCCATTCACTTGTCTGTGAGGGTCTGAGCAACATGGTTGAGCCAACGTATGTAGAAAATACCGAGATGATACTTTTGTATGGTGAATCTCACAATATTGGATGTCTTGCTCGTCACTTGTACGAAGATCATTTTCGCCACAGTTACGCATGAAAGTCACATATTTGTCTGACACGTGGGAGAATATCACAGACACGCTGAAGAAGCTCAAATGGCAGGTTCCTGAAGATTGACGAAAACAAATCCGAGAAAGAACCCTTACTAAGTTACATGAGAGACTTTAAATGATGACTACAGAAACATATTAAATCTCCTGTGCTTCGCTCCCGGAGGAATCGTTAGTACAATGATTAATTACACCACGCATGGAAGCATTTAAATAATCGTTTTTCCCCCGCAAAATACGAGACCGGGACGGAGAAAAGTCATAATAACTGATGCGATGGGACATACCCATTGCCACAGTCAAGTAAGGGGCGAGCCTTTGTACTCTGAATATATCCTATGTTCGGAGGAAGTAGTGGCCGCACGGGCCGATCGGCCAGCCGGGACCCGGCAGCAAACACGTGGTGCCGAACTTTAGCCGGAGTAGAAGGGTAGCCCCAGCGCATGGTCCAGCCACGTGGCTGGGAATTCCATTGTGACGCTGTGTCGCAGGGAGTGCCAAAGAGGGCGGACTTTGTGAAACCTTAATGACAGACATTTCACACTTCGTATAGAAATTAATAGTAGCTAGATGTATCATGATTATTAAAAAAGAATAATGTACGTTACTATTATTTGCACGACGATTCTGATGGTGTAATCAGATTTTCAATAACTTTATTAGTTTAAAGTGTAGAATCTGACTGTAAATTATACAAGTAACACCGAATTTCGAAAATCCAAACGGCTGATCCGATTTCGTCGATCTACATGTCTTTAGAAGATATAAGTCTGAACCTAAATTGGTATGAATTACAGGCATGTATCTTGAATAGTACATGAGTTATTGGAGGTCAAAGTGGCCGATTACTATCGATCGCGTCAGGCCGTAAGTTCTCCACAGTCAGACGAAAAAACGGTAGCAGCATGCTTATAAATATATTTATTCATCTATGTCTTTGTTTATATCCGATATATACTATTCATGAAGAAATTGGTTAAATATTTACTGTGTTTTAGAAAGTACAGAGACATTAGGCACTGGCCTACCTTTTGTTGCTATTCTTTTGATATGTTTACTTGATTTGTTTATATAATAAATAATGTGTGTTAGAGCGTGTTTATGGTCCAGCCGTAGGATTATTCATTTAATTTCAAGTATTCAAATGTAAATCTAGCATTTCGTATATGTTTTAATACGTTTGTGGGTAGGTGTTGGTTAGGAGACATGGAGGGAGCGTCCTACCCAATCACAGAGCTCGTGAATGGGGAGACTGGGTGGAAATTGGAGAGAGGACAGGGGGCCTCTGAGGGTAGTTCTGGACAGTACGGGAGAGGACACGGTGAGTGCTGGACACGGACAGTACTTCGCGGATCGCGCGGGATTAGCCGAGCGGTCTCAGGCACTGCAGTCATGGACTGTGCGGCTGATCCCGGCGGAGGTTCGAGTCCTCGTTCGGGCATGAGTGTGTGTGTTTGTCCTTAGGATGATTTAGGTTAAGTAGTGTGTAAGCTTAGGGACTGATGACCTTAGCAGTTAAGTCCCATAAGATTTCACACACATATGAACATTTGAACAGTACGGCGCGACGGAAGCACAGTCTCGGGAAGGACTTGGAGAGTGGAGCGGTTTGCGCGTGGTCGCAGCAGATAGATATACTTTGGAGTGCCGACTTGTGGACTTCTGAGATACCCGTGGCTTCTGCAGTGAAGGCATAGTGTACGTTTAGGAGTGAATATCTCTAGAGCTATGTTGTTGTTCATACCTAATTACGTGCAGTAGGAATCTATTCTTTGCCTGTTATTCAACTGATATTTTATTTAAGTGCTGAACCATCGAGACCTATAAGTCTTTTGCGGAAATATACCTCATTCTCAAGAGTACTTCTACTATCGTACACATCATTTAAAGTCGTTAAGACAGTACCTGCAGATTTTATTTAATTGCAACCTTACATTTATAAATTTATATGTTACTTTCATAATTCGCAATTGCCGAGTGATAGAAATATTCGACCATTCGATTCATGTGTGTATTCTTATCGTATATTGTAGTCTTAGCAGTATTTGGCCTGTAATGCGGCAAATACGTATCCCAGCCCATAAACAACGAAACCAGCCAAATCTTTTAATATTGTAGTTGAGGGCAACCAACCTCATTTCATTTCCTTATCGGAAAGCCCGCACCTAGCAGAGTACATATTTGGATGTAGATATGGCTGACAGTACTCAGATACAACCCGAAACTCCTACTACTTTCTTTGCCATTTATCCTAATTTGTTAGTCCTTTATTAGGCTTAAGCCACTCAGCTGTAATACGAACAACTTTCAATGTAATACTCATTTCGCATTCGACCTATCGCAAGCTAATAGTTAGTTAAGAAAACCTGGTAAAAATGGCTTGTTTTAATAAATACAAACAGTTAGTGACCATTTTTGTGATTTTATCGATTTCTAGTTGAACGATCCCCCAGAGACCTACGTTCAGGCCCCTTAATACTAGTCTGATCACAATTCAGCTGTCGCCGAAAACTGCTAGTAAACTCGAAGTTCCGGAACCTGCCTAATTAAGAAGGAGGGACTTAGATTTCTAATTAAACAATCCTTGGGGGCCGAGAGTCAATTTAGTAAGACCATACCGGCCATCGTAAGTAACCGAGCCCTGAAACGCTATGAGGATGTACGTTCCACGGAATGTCAGTGCCGGCTTTGAGGAACCAATGAGCGTCAAGGGATGTAAAGGACGTCTGGGGTCGAATTCACGGGCAGCTGTAAATACAACGTTAGTTCAACAAATAAGTGGAAATGTTGTATGAAATGATACAAAACTTCGACAAAACTTGCGTCATATGGGGTTGGCAGTCCGCTTTGCAAACGGGATGCTGGGTGTCATCCTAACAAGATGGGGGCGCCCTTGAAAGTTTTCACCATCGTGGTGCTACCGAGTATGGTCCGATTTCTGTTAGCTATAGGACTGCAATCAATCGAACTCTGCCATCGGATGGCAGTACACTGTAGTGAAAACTATTTGAGTCAAACGCAAGTGTACAAGCACGCAGATAAATTCAAACAGGGTGTAGCAAGTGTTCTACATTCATCATGCCCTGAACACATTGTCTAATCACGGATAACAACACTGCGAGGGTTAATTGACTGATAAGGAAAACTATGCGTATTACCGTAACTGATTTTGCAACAACTATGAACATTAGCCTCGGATCAGCCCACCAAATTGTTGATATTCAAGAAAGTGTGTGCCAGGCGAGTTCCAAAACATTCGACAGCATAAATGAAAGAAAGGTGCATGGATATGTGCAGGGGCACCTGAGGTACGTCTGCTTATTCCATCTCCTGTATGCACCGAAAGCGGCACGTCTGTGACTCAGTGTTCGCTGATGATGACGTAGTGTAGGGTAAAGTGCTTAATTTGGTGCTCACATTCCCCCAAGAATTCTTTGCACGTTGTACTGAGAAGTCTGTCCAGCCCTGGCATAAGAGCGTAAAACTGTAGAGGTTCAATTGGCTCTGAGCATTATGGGACTTAACATGGGAGGTCATCAGTCCCCTAGGACTTACAAGGGAACCTCCCCATCGCACCCCTCTCAGATTTAATTATAAGTTGGCACAGTGGATAGGCTTTGAAAAACTGAACACAGATCAATCGAGAAAACAGGAAGAAGTTGTGTGGAACTATAAAAAAAAATAAGCAAAATATGCAATCTGAGTAGTCCATGCGCAAGATAGGCAACATCAAGGACAGTGTCAGCTGAGGAGCGCCGTGGTCCCGTGGTTAGCGTGAGCAGCTGCGGAACGAGAGGTCCTTGGTTCACGCCTTCCGTCGAGTGAAAAGCTTACTTTCTTTATTTTCGCCAAGTTATGATCTGTCCGTTCGTTCATTGACGTCTCTGTTCACTGTAATTAGTTTAGTGTCTGTGTTTTGCTACCGCACCGCAAAACCGTGCGATTAGTAGACGAAAGGACGTGCCTCTCCAATGGGAACCGAAAACATTTGATCGCAAGGTCATAGGTCAACCGATTCCTCCACAGGAAAATACGTCTGATATATTCTATACGACACTGGTGACGGCATGTGCGTCACATGACAGGAATATGTTGTCGATCCATCTATCGTGTCCACTTGGCGAACGGGTAAAATTATTCTTCCACCTTGCCCGATTTAGGTTTTCTTGTGGACGTGATAATCACTCTCAAAAAGTGACGGACGGATAATAATAGTCTGAAAATAAAGAATTAAACTTTTCATTCGAAGGAAGACTTGAACCAAGGACCTCTCGTTCCGTAGCTGCTTACGCTAACCACGGGACTAAGGTGCTCCTGAGCTCACACTCTCCTTGATGTGGCCCATCTTGCATATGGACTACTCAGATTGTATATTTTGTTATTTTTTTCATAGTTCCACACAACTTCTTCCTGTTTTCTCGATTGATCTGTGTTCAGTTTTTCAAGGCCTATCCACTGTGCCAACTTATAACTAAACCTGAGGGGGGTGCGATGGGGAGATTCCCTTGTTAGAACTACTTACATGTAACTAACCGAAGGACATCACACACATCCATGCCCGAGGCAGGATTCGAACCTGCGACAGCAGCATTCGCGCTGTTCCGGAATGAAACGCCTAGAACCGCTCGGCCACCGGGCCGGCAACTGTAGAGGGACTACTTTGAAAAATAAATGTGTGTTGTATTCCATTCTCATAACACATCCTTTAAAAGAAATTCGGATTTTTCGTTGAAAGACTCTTCCAGTTCACAGTCTAGTTGGAGATCAGCAAGCGAATAAACATAACAACACGACTAAGAGAACCTGAAGAAGACGTCTGGGTCACTATGCAAAATATCTTGCGTAAAACTGAAGCCACAACTCGCCTGAACATGCAGGAATACACCGCTACCAGTGTTCACTAAAGCTAACTTTTTTTTTTCCAAACTGTTAATCTCCGATACCTCACGAGGGTGTTATTGTTTGCACTTAACGCAAACAAACTCGTCCCAAATGGACTGTTGACATTTCTTTCGTGTTTTAAAGTTACTCTCATCGTTCTTTTTTCAGCCCTAGGAAGATATAGAAAAGTGTTTGAAATGTCACTTAACGGCGAACAGAAATTATAGCCATTGCCTGCTGGGACCCAGCGTTTTTTACTGTGTAATTTACATTATTTCCATGGCAACATCGATACTAAAGGATTAAAGAACAAACCCTGGTTTTCTGGCCATAAAGTGTTAATAGCCTGCGTGTCGTATGTTATGTAAAATAAAAGCTCCTGGGCACTTTATGGCTCTCTGTGGGAGCAATTATGGTTATTAGGGGCATATAATTAGCACGCGAAGCGGCCCGCCGGGTATATCGATTACCTACACGATCCCGAATACATACCGCGAGCGGAATTTCAATTTAAACGGCGTCGCTCGTCAAAGTAGAATGAGTTTAGTCGTGCGACGGCCGCATTTGGTCACAAAACGCCGTAAATGGTGAATGAGAACTGAAGGTAGAAACGTGAAATTTGATGCAGTGTGCTGTGTGGCACTATTCATAAAAGAAAAAAAAAAAAAAAAAAGGAATGCGGTATTACAGGTATTAGAAACCTGAAATTAATTACCTGCCTTCATCTAAATACGCTGAGAGTAAACTATTGGGATGAGCTCTTCCAAAATGCGAGTGATACAAGTATCACTGTTGGAGCGAGAGAAGAGTGAAGGACTTGTGTCATATCACAGCCCTCTAGATCATGCGATGCCCCTATCCGAATTTTCTGTATTATTATTAGACCATGTGACATCGTACTTCCGGAAAGCGGCTCTCGCATGTCATAGGTTTGAATAGACACTCTATGGTGATCCAACTACTACACGGAATTTTTGGAAAAAATGATGATAATGGCGCGTATCAAACTTATTTTGACGTCTGTATTTGATTACTAGTAGCACCGATAATCTCTTTGAAGTGACTGAACAGGGATCACTTAATTCTGTATGTTTGATATTGTCTAGCAGGAGGACATTATTCATTTAGAACAACACTGTAGTGACTTGGCAAGACAGCCAAGCCACTCGGAGGTAGCCGAAAGGCACGCGTTTAAGCTCACGCAGACTGGCGTGATGTCTGGAGCAGGACAATGTCTTGAGAATTACAAATAAAGTACGAAGATCTTGGAATCCTTAACTTTAATCCATAATTGGTGTACATCGCTCTTGACGGTACATTAATAACAATCTCAATATAAACTGGTAATGGCGCCTTGCTAGGTCGTAGCAAATGACGTAGCTGAAGGGTATGCTAACTATCGTCTCGGCAAATGAGAGCGTATTTGTCAGTGAACCTTTCCTAGCAAAGTCGGCTGTACAACTGGGGCGAGTGCTAGGAAGTCTCTTTAGACCTGCCGTGTGGCGGCGCTCGGTCTGCAATCACTGACAGTGGCGACACGCGGGTCCGACGTATACTAATGGACCGCGGCCGATTTAAAGGCTACCACCTAGCAAGTGTGGTGTCTGGCGGTGACACCACAAACACCACAGCCGGAAATCGTTTCACAATACATAAACACCGTGATAAACACTTGAACTTGTTTTAGGTTAATGTAAACTACACAAGTTGTAATTACTGAATTTAGTGTTATTGAGCTTGCGTTGTGCTGAAGGTACGCTTAATTAAAGAACAATATAGATCCGCTTGTCAATATAGTTACTGAAAACACTAATAGGGAATTACGTTGCTCGGACGGAACCGAGCAATTTTTTACTTTGGCAATGTACTGAAAAGCCACCACATCGTCCTGGCTAGTAATTAAGGTGGCACAGTACCTGGCATCTTCCATCCGTTGCATGAAGCGGCGTCTGCTGCCAATTTCGGCGTTAATTCCGACTATTTTCTCTTGTAATATAGCTACGCCGATAATCACGCACCATGACTTTTCACTGATGTTGCAGCACATATAAATCACTGGATATGGGGTAATAATGAGCTAGTTCCGTTAAATAATTGATTACACTCGGGGAATGCAATTTAAACCACAAAATTATTATTGCCTCCAAAACAAGGTATTATGAAACGAATCACTGAACATAACACAGGGTGTATCCAAAAGAATCATCGGATTTAAAAAATGTTAAGTATTGAGTTATTTGAGACATGAGCGTGAACAACGTACTGCTGGAAAGAGCAAATTGTCGAGTTTTATATGGTTCCCGCTAGGTAGCAGCAGTCTGAGCCCTCTTCAGTTCTACTAAAAATGGTGTCGGGACGGCAGAACGCGTTTTGTGTTGTATGTTTTGCGCAGTGCAGGTCAGTAACAGCCGTTCAGGGTGACTTTCGTACTACGAGTAGTATGGTGTGGATCCTCCTACAGCACAGAGCATTGGACGATGGCATGAGCAGGTTGTTTCTGTAAAGGCAAAATGCTGGGCCGTCCCCGAGTGTCTGACAAAGACGTCGAATGCATCCGCCATGGTTTCACAAGGAATCCACAGATATCGCTTCGCTGTGCATCTCAACAGCTCAAAATGTCCCCGATGTCAGTCTGACATGTGTGCGACAAGTTTACACATGAAACCAAACAAAATTCAGCTACTGAAATCTCTTTGTGAAGGTAACAAACAGCAACTTGCGGAGTTCTGAACTTCGTTCCTGGTAAGATGAAGGATGACAGTTTTCTTTCTCGCTTAGTGTTTAGTGACGAGGCAGCAATCCCATTAAAGGGAGAGGTGAACCATTATAATGTGAAAATGTGGGTTACGGAACAAAAACATGAAGTTACACTACATGAGAGGGACTCTACAAAATTTAATGTGTTTTTTGCCGTTTGAAGTGATAAGTCCTATAGTCCATTTTTCTTTGCCAAGAACTCTGTTACAGGAAGAACATATTTCGATATGCTTGAGAACTTCCTTTTTCCACATTTCTAAACTGATTCGAACGGCGTCTTTCACCAAAAGAATGGGGCACCACCACACTGGCTTCTGGAAGTGCTGTAATTTGTAAACCAAAGGATTACTGAATGATGGATCGGTCGCTCTAGACCAAATGGTTCAGCCTTACACTGCTGGCCTTCGAGGTCACTGGACCTGACTGTAAGTGATTTTTTCTTTGTGAGGGTTTATAAAAAACTGTGCTCATGTGCCTTCGTTACCAACAATGGTGAATGACCTGTGACATCGCATTGCATTAGATGTGAAAGCTGAAACTCAAGATACGCTCGCTGCAGTGGGGGAAGAATTTGAATACCACATTGACATACGCCGTGCATCTCAATGAGGGCTTATTGAACATCTATGAAAAGGTATTAGAAAAAAAAAAATGCTTTGTGAGTGGGCCGTTCATCGGAAAACAAAATTTCTTGTTTAAATTTATTAGTTTCATAAATATAGACATCCCAAATCGGATGATTCTTCTTGGTACACCTTGTATTTTTGAGCCAAAAACGACACATGTAACGATGTGTTTTTAAGTATTCTGCTTTCTGCATGTTTTAGAATTAAAGAACCCAATGATGCTTGTGATTTTGTTGTTGAAACTAGTTTGGTAACATATAAATAAAAAACAACGGTGTTTTGCATCAAGGTGGACCCACGGTCCCATATCGTTGGCCACTTTCAATAAATAAGCAATATGTTAAAAATGTAACCTAAGGCCTTTCAAATCGGCCGCCGCTCCAGGGCGATCTAAGTTATGGGTAGCTGCAGTTATCATTAATGCACCAACCCGTAATCACAGAAAGCAATATAGTGCCCCACTGTTATAACAAAAGTTACAATCGCTATCATTCCATGATTCATTACTGAGATATTACAGAACGAAACACTGAACTCAAGTTTGGCATGAAAAGATTTCTGACTTAATAGACATATAATTACCACAAATAAAATTAAATTACACTACATATACACTTTTGTTATTCCCATTTATAGAAGTGTATCAGATTTTTTTAGTAGTGATCATATTCCAAATATCTTTCTAATATGAAAAGAATATGGTGGGGACCCATAAACTGCTACTTTCTCAATAGGAAACTCTATGATTATTTCAGAAACAAAGTTCAATTCCACCAAAATTCATGTATAGCCCCACTTGGAATAATTTATGTTTCCATTCTTTAAAGCAATTTACTCAACATTGAGATCGAAAAACCTTTAAAAAATAATAGTTTATGGTATCAATTGTGACTAAATTACCTTCAAAATAATCTTAATTTATTTGCCTTTTCCATCGCCTGCGAAGAAGGTATTTTACACAGTGACATTTACACACCCTGGCACTGAACTTTTGCACATTTAATACACAGAAACAAATCACTAGCTTGTTAGAAACAGTACACTCGGTTTTCTGCACACTTAGGATAGGGTCCTGCATCGGTTCATGATAAGGATAACGTTATGGTTCAAACACAGGTCTATAGCTCTTGGATTATTATTGAAAGACACTCACACAAATTATCTGGACCATGCTCTAATACATATCTACGAGTCTAAAGTTGGTGGAGCAGTGGTGAGGTAGTGATGGCAAGCGACGTGGTGGCTAACTATACTCACTCCTCTTGATGTTGAATTACCTTTATAATTTCGTCTTGGCGTCGGATTTGTATCGTATTAGAGCCATTCCTTATTGCCTAGAGCACCATGCAATAGCCAAATCCGCATCCTAGGCAATATTCCATACACAACGGCTTCCAAATGCCTCCTTCGGCACCCTCGATGTTTTCTGTACAACGGCTATCCAATGACTGCGTACCGATCCCACCAAGGAACTGCCCAGATCGACAGCCAAAACCACCTTTTACCTCTTGCCAAGCCACTTCCGTTGCGGTGGGCCTTCCCTACAGCTTTTATATTTCACAATACAAGTTCCCTAAGCATGAAACAGCTCCCAATATACATATTTCTCTTTATGAACGTACATATTTTGTAATATTTCTTTATTTTAAACAACATTACCTATTTTTCGTACGTACATTACAAACTTTAAATTTCTTGACGCAAATCAATGACCTTAATTAACAAACAACAAACACTTCATGATCAGATACACATTTGGATAGTATAAACCTACTTACTATCGATATTGTTGTTACATTGTGCCGGTAGATTAAGAAATCTTTATTACGCACGTCGCCTAACAGTGCCAAACACAATTCTCTGCACATTAGTGAAGCTGTTAATACGCAGAGAAGGATATCCTCACTGTAATGCTATTGACCTATGTGTTTATGACATAACGCATAATTTGACGATCAATAACATTTATCATGATGATAATAATAATAATAATAATAATGTAATCAAAGACAAACTCTCTAAGGCTATCGTTTGGTATGGAGGGTATAATATTTCCTGAGGTAGCTTCTACTCTTTTCCGAAACGATATAATTGCCTCCAATTGGGACGTGTAAGTTAGAAATTACGCACAAAGGTGCCTGCTACCTTATTCTGTAGTGCTGCAAGTGGATGACGCCCTGCAACGTCACCCTCTGGCACTACAACGCTTGAAACAGCAAGGTGTCTACACATGCGAAGAAACGGTCGCAGCTCAGCAGTTCGTGTGAGCTGCAAAGTGAGTTAAAGATGTCACACTGCCACCAAATTTCACGAAAACTCTGCCCTACGCTACCGTGGACGTGTCACACGATGGGAAAGCCATCACAGCTCCTTTACACACTTTTAACCGCTCCTTTTGACGTCTCTGCGATGGAGGTCAGCACCGCAGCACCCAGCATTGAAATCACACGCGTTTCTTAAAGGGTCAGTGAAACCTTCCATTTCCATGGGGCACTGACTCTCGCACATTTACCTATCGAAAACAAGAGTTCACATTGCGTTGAGGCACAGGAAGATGCTCTTTACCTCCTTTGACACTGCTGATACCTCGGGCATATGAACTCTAAGGTCATTGTAGCGCTGCATGTTCGTTGAAAGTAATCACACTCCCTTTGGAGTGCAGCGCAACTGCAATTTTTTTTCTCTCGTGTACAGGGTAGGGTCAATAGGGACCTTTAAAATCCGTCCGACAGATTTCGAACGTGATCCGAGGCAGTAAAGGGTACTTAAGCTTTTCCAACCGTCCTATTTTGTGCTCACCTGTGGCGTCATCACGCAGGAGTGTTACTTGATCACTTCCGCGAATCAGCCAGAGAAGTGTCCCTCAAGGACCGTCCCAGATCGGCAACACCCTCAGTGCTACCCACGCAACTTTACTGATCCCGTTGCAAATGTGCTTATCACAAACTTCAACACCAATGCAGCCTGACTGCTGCGCTGGTGCCTGAAGGTTTGCAAACTGCACCCGAGGATGTGAAACGGTTGCCTAAGCCTCAGGCGTCAGAGCAGCCGCTACGTTGCTTTGGTGTCGAAATTTGTAGCGTGGTCAACAATACTTTGTGGGAGACACGTATGGTATTACCATACTGATCCGTTATATTCACACGTATACTGCACAGAAAACAGGAAGGTTGTAAAAGCGTAAGTACATTCACTGGTTAGGACCATTTTCAAATTTCGTCGAATTTCTCTGAATCGTTCGTAATGACTCCAACCTGTACATATGAGCAAAAATATCCTTTGCAGAAAAGCACCTGGTACTTAAGTGCTACAGCTACATCTGTGAATGAACAGGAACAATTTTTAACATACAATGTAATACAAAATGCTCTAGCAAACCCTTATGTCTGTCTGAGAGTGAAGTTAACTCAATCGGAAACAATCATGACTCTGACTCACTCTTAAAACCTAATGCTAGAATACATGTGCGCACGGAATTGTGAAACTGTGACACTATATTCACCATCCAGGTGCTTTCAAGTGGATATATATAGGGCTAAGCTGGTATTTAACATTTCCTGGAACATTGGCAAGTTTCAAAACAACATTTATTAACATATAATGACGTTTAATGAAACACAAATCAAGGTACGAAAGTTGAATAGGACAGACGAAATTTTGTCATCATAAAACGTGAAACTAATGTATCTAAACTGTTTAAACCATTTCATTGAAAATGGACCATTTAATTTACTTGTTAAAACAATAAGTTTGCTAGAATTCCAGAAATGTCACTTACAGTGGCCTAGCAATTAACAACATGAGAATAAATTTCACCAATTCCTGTTTGCAACACGATACAAGTTATTTGATACCAAGTGCCCACGGCTACTGGCCCGAGCTGAGGAGAATTAACAATTTGAATAACAGAGAATTCGGGCTTTCGCACTCCATAATACACTTAGGAGACACATGTGACTACATAATAAAGTTAACAGATTACATTAATACTTCTTCCATAGAACGTGAATATGAAATTTCCTAATGATGTGGAACATGTCATTTCAACATATGTTTTCATTACACAGTATAATTTTCCTTTACTTCAGTCATCAGTCTTCTGACTGGTTTGACATGACCTGCTACGAATTCCTGTCCTGTGCGTATCTCTTCATCTCAGAGTAGCACTTGCAACCTGTGTCCTCAATTACTTGCTGGATGTATTCCTATATCTACATCCTCTACAGTTTCTGCCCTCTATGGCTCCATCTAATACCATGGAAGTCATTCCCTGATTCTTAACAGATGTCCTATTATCCTGTACCTTCTCTTTGTGCCGGCCGCTGTGGCCGATCGGTTCTCGGTGCTTCAGTCTGGAACCGCACTGCTGCTACGGTCGCAGGTTTGAATCCTGCCTCGGGCATGGATGTGTCTGATGTCCTTAGGTTAGTTGGGTTTAAGTAGTTCTAAGTCTAGGGGACTGATGACCTCAGATGTTAAGTCCCATAGTGGTTAGAGCCATTTGAACCATTTAGAGCCTTCTCTTTGTCTGTATCTTCCACATATTTCTTTCCTCTCCGATTGTGCACAGAACATCCTCATTCTTTACCTTATCAGTCCACCTGATTTTCAACATTTTCACGGCTGCAAGGTGAACTTGGGTGGGCTCCAGCTATCATTCTGATTACACGATTTAGTGCAGTGAATACTTTTTCTATTAATGATGAATTACCCCAAAATATGACACCACATGAAAGCGGCGAATGAAAATAGGCATAGAAACTAATGTACTGATATTTTTATCACGAAAATTTGAATAATGCTAAAAGCATCAGTAACTGAACCTAACCGTTTCAGCAGATCATCAATGTTCTTCTTCCAGTTCAACTTCTGATCAATAGACACACCCAGAAATTTTAAATATGACACCTCAGAAACCGATTTCTGTTCAAAGTCTATATTTATCAATGGTGTCATGCTGTTTACTATACAGAATTGAACATATTATGTGTTCTAAAATTTAGTGAGAGTCCATTTGCAGAAAACCACTTAATAATTTTCTGAAAGACATTCTTTACAAATTTCTCAGCTTTTTCTTGTTCGCTGGGTGTGATTACTATACTTGCATCATAAGCAAAAATCTGCAGCTTTCCATCTCCATGAATATATAGTGGAAAGTAATTAATGTATATTAAGAACAATAAGGGACCCAAGACTAAACCCTGTGGATGACTTTCTTGATACCTCCCCAGGTAGAGGAATCTGTTGATTTGTGTAGACTACTTGTACTGTTAATTTTAACATTCTGCATTCTTGCAGTTAAATATGATTTAAAATGTTTGTACACTGTCCCACTCATACCACGATACTCAAGCTAGAAGATTTTCATTATTTACAAAGTCAAAAGCCTTTGAGAGAACACAGAGTATCCCAATGGATGATGTTTGGCTATTCATAGCATTTAATATCTGATTAGTGAAAGCAAGAACAGCATCTTTTGTTGAAAAGCCTTTCCGAAAATCAAATTTACATTTTTAGTACTCCATTTTTACCAATGTACTACTGTTTAACGCATTGCTTTTTCTAGAATTATCGATAAAGCTATCAGAAGTAAGATTTGGCGATAGATGTTAACATCAGACCTATACCATCTTTTATGCAATGGTTTAAAAACAGCATACTTCAGTCTATAAGGAAAAATTACTGTTGCAGTGAGCTACTATATATGTGGCTGAGAATCGTGCTTATCTGTTGGGTACAGGCCTTTAGTACTCCACTGGAAATGCCATGAATTACACACGAGCTTTTACTTTGGCACAAATTTATTATTTTCTTAATTTCAATAGAGGAGGTGGGTTGAATTTCAATATTATCAAATTGCATTGATATTGCCTCTTCATTATATAGCCTTGCATTTTGTAATGAATACCTGGATCCTATTTTATCTACAAAACATAAGAAATGATAGTTGAAATATTTTATACTTCCGACTTTTTGTTAAGAAACTTTTCATTGAGTGCTGATAGAAATACAGTCTTCCTATGCTCTCAGTTCCCTTGCTTCATTTTTAGTAATATTTCAAATTGTTTACTTCTAATATCAGAGGTGCTGATCTCATACATAATGCACGTATTTCTGGACTTTTTAATAATTTATATTAGTGCAGTGAAGTTGTTTTTATTATATTTCACTGTTTCTGACTCATTAGTCCTTCTAGCTAAAAGATACATTTCCTTTTTCTGCTTGGAAGATATTTTATTTCTTTAGTGAGCTATGGCTTTTTAGATGGTTTCCAACAATAATGTTTCACTGTTTTCTTAGGGAAACTGTTTTCAAATACACTCACAAAGGTATCGTGAAATAGTTTAAATTTTAGATTAGCATCATATTCCCTGTACATCTCATCCCTTTCTAACTGTTGCAAGCTTTCCCTAAAATTTGGAATTGTTAAATCGTTCACTGAACACATTACTTCATACGACTATTTTGCATAACTGTATGGAGCTATGTCATATACTGTAATTGGCTGTGTATCTTGATCAGGTAGATCAATCTAACCAGGGCAAATTTTTATTTGATTAAATTTATCTTGGTCTGTAACACATTATCTATCAGTGTGCTACTCTCCTGAACCTGAGCAGGAAAATCAATAACTGCCGTCAAATTGAAAGATCCAAGTAATACTTGAAGGTCAAGATTTCTGTTGGACTCTTTCAGAAAATCTACCTTGAAATCCCCACAAACAATAATTTCATCCCTCTGTCAGACAGATAGCACAACAGAGAACCCAAGTTTTCCAAAAATAGATAAAATTTCCCAATGCAACCTATGCACAGCTATAATTATAACAAAACTATTATTTGGTTTAAACTCACATGCACCTGTAACTATATGTTGAACTACATAAAACTATTTTAAGTTTTTCACTCTATGATAAATGTTAACGTATATGGCAACTCCTCGTATCTACATAGTGTCTCTACTTACATGTGCTGAATGCTTACATCCATATCTGTGACTATTTTATGTTTAGACAGGCATAGTACATCTATTGCACCCTCAGTTTCTAAATCTTCTAAACCAACAATAAGCGCATCTAGTTTGTTATTTAACTCCTGGCATTCTGATGCAATATACGAACATTATATTTCACTATGCTTTGATGAGAATCTTGTGTGGTACTAACATTATCTATTCCTCTACTTTTATGAGAATCTTGTGATATTTTCACATATCTATAACCTTTTTGTCTGAGCTTCTCCTTAAGCTTAATTTAATTCGATGCTAAATCATTGGACACCGATCTTAAACTAAAGAAGACGTACTCCCATGAGTTTCAGCGCCCCCCCCCCACCCCCTTAAAGATTTTGCTATCATCCCGTCCCTATTGAGATGCATGGGATGCCTTGTGAGGTCCAACCTAGCAATATGATCAGCAGGAGAACCAAGCCTATACCTGACAAAGTAGCCGCCTGAAGCAGCTGATCTAGCACCACATTGACCCTCCTGACAGAGCTGTTCCGATCGTACAGCACGAAAGCAGTAGCCAAACTAACATTTGTATAGTTCGTTGCAGATGTTATTTTTATCACGTCACACTTAATATTGCAGCCCAGATCCATATCAATACGCGTTGTTTCCCGCTCCACCTGCAATCACAATATGATCCCGCTTTCTAGAAACTCTTGCACAATTAATCTGCATCGTCTGTCACTTGGCCAAGACCAGCACTGGGCTAAGAAAAACTTGTGACCTGGTACCTATCACCTAGTTTTTCCCTCAAGATCTGGTC
The DNA here is from genome assembly GCF_021461395.2 of Schistocerca americana. Classification (NCBI taxonomy): domain Eukaryota; kingdom Metazoa; phylum Arthropoda; class Insecta; order Orthoptera; family Acrididae; genus Schistocerca; species Schistocerca americana. Next base: position 266,018,437 of record NC_060124.1, on the reverse strand, counting down.
CACATCTCTTCCTTGGATACTACCTGACAGCAGAACTTTCTTTTTACTTTTTTCTAACAGTCGGATTTCTGATGAATGTCTGTTGTGTATTAACTACACTAACGTCTACCTGAGCCTCTTCCTTAGTTAATAGAGGTAGTATGGCAAATACGTTGTTTGTGCCCATGTTGAATTTGTCATACACTGTTCCTATTTCTGTGGCCTCTGTTCCTTGCTACCATTTTCCACCTGTCTTCGCCCCTCTCTCCCCTTAGCCTCATCAGTTCCTCCATATTACAATCCAGTTAACCATCGAGGGCTCTAATCTTCCCTTCCTGTTCGGCTATTATCCTATCCCTTGATCATATTCTACAATGCCATGGAAAAGACTCATTTACTTCCTCAGTTCCCATGCCACTATATTCCCCTAATGCAACCATTTGTCACAACCGCTGCATAGAACCCCAGAACTTATTTGCCGATGGCAGCTCAAACACTTCTTGCTCATGGTTGTTTACAATAATTTTACAAAATTTATCTGGACAATAACAGTAATATTCCATTAACTATAGATCACAAGAGTCACTAATGTTATGTGAAATACTGAAATATGTGTATACCATCAACACAGTAACGTAATTCACTTAAAATAACATTGAAGCTCAAAACTTATACATCCGAAAAATTAGGCCTTAGATCGCTTATATGTGATATGGACTTTACGCGTTTTGAAAAGAAGTACAGACAGAAGTTAAAACCTTTAACACACGGAGTGGATAAGGCATTACTAAAGAATGTGTAACGAAAATAACCTAAATTCTTCACTTAATACTTACGCAAACGTCTCAAATTTGTATGTAAACCTACGCCTCTAGTTCGCGGAAACATGCCCTTGGGTTATGTTTTTTTTTTTTTTTTTTTTAATTAGAGAAATATATTGAAGTGAGTGAAATCTTCAATAGCTAACTTGAAATGGACTCTAATTAACTTCCTTACAGTGTGATAGTAACTTAATAGACAGTTATTACAGAATTAACTACTCATCTTCAGGAGCTCAATATTCAAGAGTGTGCGGTCTGCACTAGTGGCTCTGAGCACTATGCGACTTAACTTCTGAGGTCATCAGTCGCGTAGAACTTAGAACTAATTAAACCTAACTAACCTAAGGACATCACACACACCCATGCCCGAGGTAGGATTCGAACCTGCGCCCGTAGCGGTCGCTCGGTTCCAGACAGCAGCGCCTAGAACCGCTGCCAAGTATCAACAGATGGAAGCAAGGGTGGTGGTTGGGGGGGGGGGGGCTGCGCCAGGCAGATCTATAACGCCCAAGGCAATTATAACGGAAGACTGACATGATAGTCGCAAAATTTGCGTACCAGTCATGGCATTGTTGCTAGGCATTATTCGCGGACTGTTCAAAAGGTGGACACGACCAAGAATAATAATAACAAATAAACGACAGCAATGCATTCAGAGTGATTTCTGAAAAGAAAACCTCTCAAACCGAGGTAGGAAATTTAGCAGGGTGGAAATGTCTCCGCCCATTTAGTCCCTGTGGACCGATATTAGTTTAGTCGCCAGCCATTATTCAAAATCAAATATTGCGCCTTTGGCGATGAACCGAAACGAATTCACGTATCGGCACGCAGGACACACTCAACGCGTGTGCGAAAATGCTGCCGAACGGTTATCTAGGGAACTTATTTTGTACTGTACCAGAAAGCTTTTGCTGTAATAAACTTTATCAAACTTCACCATAATGAGTTGTTAGATTTCAAGGTAAAATCTTCATTTACAGATATACGTTCTGATTATAGTCTAAAGGATAAAACAATCACATTTCATTTGTGGGTGGACTCGTTGAAGCGATATTTTCTTTTACATACAAGATTTTTAGTTGCGATGGTTACTTTTACTGTAGTGGTTTTATTTCTGTCATTTAACTTAAGATTCCCTGTCAGTCCAACTCGACGTTCTCTCTTGTGAACGTTGTGCGAAAGAAAGTTGGGAAACCTACCAAATATGTCAAACTATATTTTCAGTAGCTAGAGGACACTGAACATACACCGGGCTTAGGTACTCAGTTTTTAGGCAAAACGCTGTATTATGGTAGTAGTCTTTTCATACCACATTGTCCTCTTCTTGGTTATTTGAAAGTATAACAAATTAAAGTTACATTCACGATGAGAAAATGCATCATTTAACTGGAACAAATGGGCATATAAAATCAAAAAATCCTCTTAAAATGTCTTCCCGACGCCGTATTACTCAATAAAGCACTGTAATTGTCATTAAAGGACGATAGTTGCGTGCACAAGAGAGAGTTAAAGAACAAGGAGCAATCGTGTGGTAATAATTCTGACATACTAATATGGCGGTGCCCCATTCAAACCAACGTACAGTGTAAGGCTGTAGCAGCGTAATCCTTTATTATACCTCCATGGCCGCGGCTTATCGATTGACCACGAATAATAAACGCTATGAAATAGCGTGGAAGTAGTAGTGAATCTTAAGTTGAGGAATATATACACTGAAGAGCCGTAGAAACTGGAGCACCTACCTAATATGGTGTAGGACATCTGCGAGCAGGCAGAATTGCCAAAGGAAATGTTTAAACTCAGAAGAGTGTCCCCGGAGCCACTCTGTAGCAATTATGGGCGGGTGGTGTGTAACATTGTCCTGCTGGAATTGCCCAAGTCCGTCGGAACGCACACTGGACATGAATGGATGCAGGTGTTCAGACGAGATACTTACGTACGTGTCACCTGTCAGAGTCGTATCTGGACGTATCAGGGGTCCCATATCACTCCAACTGCACACGCTCCAAACCACTACAGAGCCTTCACCGGCTTGAACACTCCCCTGCCGACATGCAGGGTCCATGGACTCATGAGGTAGTCTCCGTACCTATACAGGTCCATCCGCTCGATAGAATTTTATGCGAGACTCTTCCGACCGGGCAACATGCTTCCCGTCATCAACAGTCCAATGTCGGTGTTGACAGGCCCAGGTGAGGCGTAAAGCTTGGTATCGTGCAATCATCAAGGGTACACGAGTGGGTCTTTGGCTCCTAAGGCCCATATCGATGATGTTTCTTTGAGTAGTACGCACGCTGACACTTGTGATGGGCCAGCATTGAAATCTGGAGGAAATTACGGAAAGGTTGCACTTCTGTTAGGTTGAACTATTATGTTGGTCCCGTTCTTGCAGGATCTCTTTCCGACCGGTGTCGGAGATTTGCTGTTTTGCCGGACTCCTGAAATTCACGGTACACTCGTGAAATGGTCATACGGGAAAATCCCCACTTCATCCCTACCTCGGAGATGCTGTGGCCCATCACTCGTGCGTCGACTATAACACTACGTTCAAACTAACTTAAATCTTGATAACCTGCCATTTAGGAGCAGTATCCGTTCTAACAACTGCGCCAGACACTTGTTGCCTTATATAGTCGTTGCCGACCGCAGAGCCCTAATCTGCCCGTTTACATATCTCTGTATTTGAATACGTATCTCTATACCAGTTTCTTTGGCGCTTCAGTGTATTTTATCAGTGAAAAAGTTAATGTGACAAGAGATGCAACATCTGCTGGAATCAAAGACATTTAGTTTATTACAAAATGCCAGAGAATGAAGAGGCACTTTATATTACAGGTTCGTCTTGATCACATAATTTTTTTTACATATCACAATGGCTGGTTTCGGCTACTGCCATCTTCAGATCATAAGATATTTTGATGTAGTATCAATTTGAAACTAAACCTGTAGGTAAATAGTAAGTGAGTACTATGTACATACATATTTAGTTTGAGAGTAATACTACATCACAATATTGAAATGTAAAAAAAAAAAATTATGTGATCAAGATGGACTTGTAAAAGAAAATGCCAAAAATATGATCACAGACACATTTTTAGACTTTATGTCTTGAATTGAGAATGAAGAGGCATCTAAATAGATCATGAAACCATGAGAATTACAGAAAAGAACATTAACTATGAGACGTAGGTAAGTGAAATATCAGTGAGAAACATTACCCGACGGGGGTCAGTATTTGGTGAATATCCTATACGTGAGCTTGTGAAATTCAACTCGAGCAGACAACACATCAGTTTCAGTGACTGCCTGTCAGTTCAAAGAAACGAAGAATCCCATAAATGGGAATGCACTGACGAATGTCTGAACTGCTATCCGTAATGGTTGTAACAGGCCGAAGCTGCAGGTTAACCTAGCCATTATCAGTGGTGTGATATGAGCAGATTTTTTACTCAAAGTCTGATTGGCGTCGAGGACAGCACGATCCGCTCTGCAGAGGACTCCAACATCGGACCCTGTCTGCTGCTCCAATTCAGAGTGAATGCGGTGGTATACCGATGCGTTCAGTGACGAGTTTGGAGACGGAGTCTTAATTTCTAGTCAGTAAAGAACCAACTTTCCTCTTATTTCCGCCAATAACCTCAAGAAGTGGTTCAAATGGCTCTGAGCACTATGGGACTTAAGTTCTGAGGTCATCAGTCCCCTAGAACTGAGAACTACTTGAATCTAACAAAGCTAAGGACATCACACACATCCATGCCCGAGACCGGATTTGAACCTGCGACCGTAGCGGTCGTGCAGCTCTGGACTGTAGCGCCTAGAACCGCTCGGCCACTACGGCCGGCGAACCTTAACAACCAGTCCTCTTAAATTTATGTTGGTCCGCCAATGGCGTAATTGTTTCCTGGTAACAACATAGCACTCCATCTCGATTTACTCCCAACAGCTCTAAAGAATCTCACGCAGTGTTTGCGACTTCCTGACGCCCCATCAATTTCCCCAGTCATCTCACTTTGAAGCAACAGCTAGCATCGCATCACGGGCTGTGGGAAAAGTTAAAGAAACAGTGCTCGAGACTACCTGCTGCTCTCCAGTCTCTTATGAGCTGCTTCTCGGTGTTTCTTTGGACAGCAGGTAGACGTTTATAGGCTTAATGCGCTTTCTCTGCATCCTCCTGCCGAGAGAGTTCCTTCGTAAGCAACGAATGGCTGCAGCTCAGCCGTTCTAAGCGGGTAAGTGCAATAACCTGCACAACAGGCCCGGCGCTAGTAAGACGCTAGCCGAGGCGACTTTCCCCAAGAAACACCAGCAGCCGACTCACGTCCATTATCCGCTGCCATTTCTGCGTAGCCCATGTTCCCTCTGTCAATAGAGGACGGTTTCGGCGTGCCACACTGTTGAGTCTCTTGTGTGTATCTTCAGTGCTTCCCAATTCTAAACCTCACCCTCAACATAAGTCATACAGCTAGCAACAGGTTAAATTAAAGAATTCATTTTAAAAAGACAAGACCACTTTATCAGTAAGTCTTTCATTTATAGGCACGACCAGTTGCATTGTTGTGTGTGTGTGTGTGTATGTGTGTGTGTGTGTGTGTGTGTCTGTGTGTGTAACAGGATGAGGCACCATTCATAGCGAGCAATTTTTCGCGAGGAAGCGGTCGCTAAACATAAAACACCATAAAATAACGTAAAACGCTCCCGTAATACGCTCCCATGGAAGCATGCGCAAAATGGTATGGGGGCTCCAGACACACGCTATAATATCGAGTATGGGATTATGTAAAATAAAGTAGCTCATGGTCCGTCGTTTACCGACTGCAAGAGTCGTTGGATTGTGTAATAACGGTGACATACTCTCCTGGAAATTGAAATAAGAACACCGTGAATTCATTGTCCCAGGAAGGGGAAACTTTATTGACACATTCCTGGGGTCAGATACATCACATGATCACACTGACAGAACCACAGGCACATAGACACAGGCAACAGAGCATGCACAATGTCGGCACTAGTACAGTGTATATCCACCTTTCGCAGCAATGCAGGCTGCTATTCTCCCATGGAGACGATCGTAGAGATGCTGGATGTAGTCCTGTGGAACGGCTTGCCATGCCATTTCCACCTGGCGCCTCAGTTGGACCAGCGTTCGTGCTGGACGTGCAGACCGCGTGAGACGACGCTTCATCCAGTCCCAAACATGCTCAATGGGGGACAGATCCGGAGATCTTGCTGGCCAGGGTAGTTGACTTACACCTTCTAGAGCACGTTGGGTGGCACGGGATACATGCGGACGTGCATTGTCCTGTTGGAACAGCAAGTTCCCCTGCCGGTCTAGGAATGGTAGAACGATGGGTTCGATGACGGTTTGGATGTACCGTGCACTATTCAGTGTCCCCTCGACGATCACCAGCGGTGTACGGCCAGTGTAGGAGATCGCTCCCCACACCATGATGCCGGGTGTTGGCCCTGTGTGCCTCGGTCGTATGCAGTCCTGATTGTGGCGCTCACCTCCACGGCGCCAAACACGCATACGACCATCATTGGCACCAAGGCAGAAGCGACTCTCATCGCTGAAGACGACACGTCTCCATTCGTCCCTCCATTCACGCCTGTCGCGACACCACTGGAGGCGGGCTGCACGATGTTGGGGCGTGAGCGGAAGACGGCCTAACGGTGTGCGGGACCGTAGCCCAGCTTCATGGAGACGGTTGCGAATGGTCCTCGCCGATACCCCAGGAGCAACAGTGTCCCTAATTTGCTGGGAAGTGGCGGTGCGGTCCCCTACGGCACTGCGTAGGATCCTACGGTCTTGGCGTGCATCCGTGAGTCGCTGCGGTCCGGTCCCAGGTCGACGGGCACGTGCACCTTCCGCCGACCACTGGCGACAACATCGATGTACTGTGGAGACCTCACGCCCCACGTGTTGAGAAATTCGGCGGTACGTCCAGCCGGCCTCCCGCATGCCCACTATACGCCCTCGCTCAAAATCCGTCAACTGCACATACGGTTCACGTCCACGCTGTCGCGGCATGCTACCAGTGTTAAAGACTGCGATGGAGCTCCGTATGCCACGGCAAACTGGCTGACACTGACGGCGGCGGTGCACAAATGCTGCGCAGCTAGCGCCATTCGACGGCCAACACCGCGGTTCCTGGTGTGTCCGCTGTGCCGTGTGTGTGATCATTGCTTGTACAGCCCTCTCGCAGTGTCCGGAGCAAGTATGGTGGGTCTGACACACCGGTGTCAATGTGTTCTTTTTTCCATTTCCAGGAGTGTATAAAAACGCAACTGCCACAGTTACATCCTGACATGACGTCTGTTAGTATACAATCCAGTGCTCGCACTTGCTGTGGGTAAATGAGGGACTCTGAGCTGCTTTATTTCACATAGTCCCATAGGAGATCATGTCAAGAGTTATCTATATTTTTACAAAGCTCCATTACAAAATGTAGACCTTAGACAATGGAGATTGTCGTGTAACACTTGGATATGAACTACGAGGGTTGCCCAGAAAGTAATGCACCGCATTTTTTTTTCTCAGCCGAAAACAATGCTACGAATGTGAAACGCTACGTATGTATTACTTAAAGACTCCTGACCGAGCACGCCAAGTTTTCGTCACTTCCGACAGACAGATTAGCAGCAGTACAGTTTCAAAATGGTGTCGGTAGGTGATGCACGTTACAAGCAACGTGCCGTCGTAGAGTTTCTCACTGCAGAGACAGAAACTGTAGGGAATATTCACAAACGCTTAAGCATAGTCTATGGAGCATCTGCTGTCGACAGAAGTGCACTTAGTTTCTGGGTACAGAGTGTGAGGTCATCAGAAGGCAGTTCAGCAGAGCACCAAGACCTTCAACGGTCGGAGAGACCATCCATGCCTGTCGCACCTGACATGTTGCAACGAGCAGGTGCTGTCATTCGCGAGGACATAGGCTTTACGACTCTGCATTTGGCTCTGCATCTGTCAATGAGCAAAGGAAGTGTGGATGCAATTATCCGCACTGTTGGATATTCAGAAGTGTGTGCAAGGTGGGCCTCGCTATGCCTAACGGTGCTTGACAAATCGCACAGAAAAACACGATTGTCTTGATTTGCTGCAACGTTTTGAAGCTGAGGGAGAGACCTTGTCCCTGATTGTGACAGGTGACGAAACCCGGGTTCACCATTTTGTGCCCGAAACAAAACGACAATCAACTGAATGGTGCCATTCCCACTCACCACAGAAGAAAAAATTCCGCCCGTAACGTCATCGTCACGGACTTCTGGGACTGTGAATGTGTGATTATCATTGAAGTGACGCCAAGTGGCGGTGCCGTTAATTCAGAAGCATACGTCAACACATTAACAATATGAATCGTCCCCTTTGTAAAATTATGAATTACTGTGCTGGTACACTAAGTTATTTGATACAGAAACAGCTGAGTACAACACAACGTACGCAGACAGTTTTCTCTTTACTTATTATGATCAACGCTAAACTGACAATATTTTAGCGCAACGCAGTCTGACTTTCAATAATTCATACAAAAGAATGGCCCTGACTAACAATAACCTATGCCTTTCATGAATCACTTACCTCACAAAAACCTTCGTTACTCGAACTGCTGAAATTTCGGGAGTACGACGGTTCAATCCCGCGTCCAGCCATCCTGATTTAGGTTTTCCGTGATTTCCCTAAATCGCCCCAGGCAAATGCCGGGATGGTTCCTTTCAAGGGGCACGGCCGACTTCCTTCCCTGTCCTTCTCTAATCCGATGAGACCGATGACCTCGCTGTCTGGTCTCCTTCCCCAAAACAACCCAACCCAACCAGCTAATGAAATACAGCGGGCGCCAATACTGACAGCTAAATAAATGATTCTAACTCCTGAAGGCACTAACTACAGATTGGCATAGTTAGCAAATGAAAGATTCTGATAGAGAACAATGTATTTACCTTAATAATGTTCAAAAGTCACTATGTAATCAGTTCATGATATCCAGTATTACAAATTTACTCTTTCTGGCGGACACACGTCCAGATCGTCCGCTTTTAAAATTCTGCCATCTCTCTCCCCACATCCACCACTGCTGGCAGCTCAACTCCAACTGCGCGACGCTAAGCGCTGTTCATGTCCAACTGCCCAACACTACACTAGCGAATATTCCAACAATGAGTCTAACCAGCGACAGACTACACACAGCAGTCAGTGATTTTCATACAGAGCACTATGTCGCGTTTCCAACATAAATACCTAAACTGCCTATTTACAACAAAACTCAAAACGCACTTCCGGCAGCTTCGGGGTCACAGCAACCCATGAGATGTTTTGGTGCTAGACGACAACGCTAAGCTCCACGCAAGTCTGCGGACTGCTGAACACATCGCAAAACGGGGCTGACCAGTGTTATCTCATACAACCTACAACCCTGACCTAGCCCCCTTGGACTTCCTCTTCCTTGCGCCATTAAAGGGTGCCATTCGTGGAAGACATTTTGAGGACGATGAGGAGGTGATTCGCACATTGAAGCACTGGCTGCGCCACCAGGACAAGGGTTGGTACCGAAAGGGCACACACGCCCTCATATCGCGCTGGAAAAAGACCACAGAAAGGGATGGAGATTACGTGGAAAAATAGTGTGTTTAGATATAACACAACTCTTTCGTGTGTGTATTTCTCATTATGTTCAATAATGAATTTGTTGAAGAAAACAATGCGGTGCAATACTTTCCGGGCCACCCTCTTAAGTAACAAAATAAAAAATGATTACCATTACCGATGCCATCAAGGTATCTTGAAATAACCGTGGTGGCACTTCTTTCAGATCCAATGCTGTAATGCTAAAATTCTCGTTTTCGCCAGGCATGAAGCCTACTTTGAGCAATAATATACTGAATTGCTCCGTCACCAGAACACACCTGTGCAAAACCTCATCGGATTTTCACTGTCATTTCCACTTCGCGACCGATCGTTCCTTACTTTCCGAAGTGGTAAAGGGAACAGTCGTTGCCGTGGCAGTGGTCGTGGGCCAGGAGATAAGCTTATCAGCGAGGGCAGACCGCTGACGTCCGTGCTGTGGGCGTCGAGCGCCGAAGCTGGCGTGGCGTGGCGTGAGTGTTAATCAGGCCACGCCCGGCGGCTTCCAGCGCAGCAAATCTGCGCTTCGCGTGGTACCGGCCGGACAAACCGATACACCGGCCACGCGGCTCTCCACTTACACACAATTATGTTTCATTTACATACCAAGCGCGGAAGCCCCCACAAAACGGTCACTACCTTCCAGAAGGCTCGCTCTCAAGCACACGGTGTTGGGCGAATTTATACCAGCAGTACTGAGCTCTTTCTGAATAACACGCCTCAACTCTCAGCTTAGTCAGCTCGAAGACGCGTGCCCCATTCTTGAAAATACATTCTTGGAATGCAAATAAATAGAAAAATCAATGTATGCTTCTCACAAAGTGCACAACGGAAGTTAGTACGAGGGCTATTCGGAAAGTAAGGAACGATAGGTTGCGAAATTGAAACCACAGTGAGAATTAAACTTTTTTTTATTTGCAACAGTTAGCTTCTACTTCCAGCTACTTATCTCCATAGTCGCCGATCCGACTTAGACAGTTTGTCGTAGCATTGTACCAACTTTCCAATACCCTCGTTACAGAAGGCAGCCACCAGTGCTTTCCGGCAATTCTCTACGCTGGCCTACAGCTCGTTGTCTGTGCCAAAATGTTGTCTTCATAGCCAGCGGTCCATGTGAGCCAAGACGCAATTACGGGCTGTAGTGAGGGTAATCAAACATTTCCAATTGAAAACGATGCAGGAGCATCTTCGTCCCCGCAGACTGCGGCTGAGAATTGCCTTGGACAAGGAAACGCACGTCAGTTATGTAATGTTGGCTGCATAGCTTCAGGCGAAATTTCTCACCAGGCCCTCGAACTTGGCGGGAGACACTATTGTCCTAGGTATCTTTATGTGCTCCCTGTGTGCTCAGATGTAGAAAGAACGACGTAACGCTATCGACGGGCATACTAGAGACAATGCCCAACAGACCTGTGCAAAACCTCATCGTATTTTCACTGTCGTTTCCATTTCGCGACCGACCGTTCCTTACTTTCCGAATAACCTTCTTATTTCCATGAATCGTGAGAGGATAAGGTTTAAGCACATCGAAGTTTTTCATACATCGACAGCCTCTTACAAAGGTGAAACGTAGAGAATACAGTTATTTACACATATTGCAAGAACTTTTTTCAAGGAGATTCCCTTTCGCAGCACAATGAACTAGCCGTTTCATTTTGGACAGTCAGGAGACCTAATGCTTCTTCCACTGATATTTCGGCCATGTATGTTCCAACCGTCCTGACTTTGCAAAGGAACTGACGACACGGTTTACAGATTTACATCAATAAACCAAATAACAATGACCACCATCTACAGCGACATCCAATCCGCCATTTTTCCTTTTTTTTTTTTTTTTTTTTTTTTTTGAATTATCAGTATTCTGACTGGGAGTAGAGACAAACAGCCAATCATTTTTGAAAAGATAAGGGCATAAATGGCAAAGTCCATTCACAAAAGCGATTTAGAGGAAGGACGAATTGTTGTGGCTCGACACCTGGGACGGTTACTTCACAAACATCGCTGCTTTTCGCGTGGTATTATCGTGCGCATGGAGGCAGAGTACGTCAGAGAGGCAACACCCCGACCAGTGAAGCCAACTGAGCAACCGTCAGCTGTGTTCTCGGAAGTCAAAACAAAAGGAAATGGTGCATGACATTTCATAAGGAAATTACGAAACCTACGTGGATAAATAAATTATCATGTCTACGTGAACTTAAACACATAAAAGTTCTCCGGCTACGTTTGAAGTATGTGCAGAATATTTAAAGCTACTGAAAGATGATGCATTCGGAGTACGCACAAATAAAATGTATTCGTAGCTTTATTGCATTTTTTATGTGCAGTTATACAAAGCGAAAACGTTTGGCGTGATTTATAAAAGAAATGTGGCAATTGCTTATCTTACAAGTGCGCAGCTGCAATATCTCGCCCTAAAAGCAACAGCAGAATGACGAGTGATTAAAATGAGGAAGCTGCAACTGCTTCCGGCTCGTGACGTCCCTTGCTCGCTACTTATGAGAGCAATCATCGTATTTAGTTTTTCTCCGTAACATTTGCGCTTTACGACAGTGAACCGCTCCAAAGCAACGGTGAGTTACAGAATTATCACAAACACGAAACTCTAGGTACGGTTTGTTGTAGCTAAACGTCAGTAAAAGGCACATCAACCGTAAAAGTGCTCAGGAGATTCCACGCTAAGCGACAATTGTGTTCGAAATTGTTTGCGATCACTGTCGTCATGTGGTTAGAGACGTGTAGTTACGGAATCGAAGGAAGTGTTTTCGTGTTCTGGCAAACGATATATTTTTTCTCTCCACCTTCGCATTTGTAACACGTTCTGGGATTCATTACTCGAGTGCGAGAAAGTACTTTCTGCAATATTCGGTGTTATGTACAAAGAAGAGCATGATGTAGAATGAATTTCTTCGATTTCGTGACTTCATTAGAAAACCAAAGATGAAATTTCTGCCAACACAATGACATTTAAATTCTTTCTTATCACAAATATTTGGGTGTTCTCCGATGGGAATGGTTCGGCAGGAACCTGAGAGTATAGATTAAATGGCTGCGAATGAAACAAGAATCGGTCACAGCTACAGTCTTTCTTGTCTTAAATATTTAGCTGCAGTCGAATCCTCAACAACGCTGTCGCATCACACAGCGAACGCTGGAAGTCAAGTGACCGATTACTGATTTCAGCCGAACGCCAGTTGCGCGCCGTGGTACTTCCCCAGTTTAGTTACTCGTACCCAACGACTTCCTGAAATATGGCGATTACTGTGGCACCCCAGTGAGCTCCAGATAACGCTCCACAGCCCCTGCACGTATGCACACTCTTTGGTTGCGAACATCTATGCTTGAGGAGCTTTCAGTCCACGAGTAGGCCTCAGGATGTTGGAAATCTTCGCCTCACCACCTCTCTGTAAAGTAGTATATGCGGCGATCTGTGTAAGATCCGAAGCCACAGTGCTTGGAGCATGCCATACAGCGCGCTTTTTTGAACGTGGGTCTCCAAAACAGACGACCCCTATTTGTTTCCCTGTTGAACCAACTATACTGACAATTGTGATTGCACTGGGAACAGAATCTTCGAGGTAAGGCCGTAGTGTATTGGAAAACTATAGCTTGATCAGATGAATCACGTTTCTTGTTACAGCAGGTCGATCATCATGTCCAAATACGCCATCATCCACCAGAACGGCTGCTTGAAAAATTCACCATGCCAGTAGGCTTTCATGCTCTAATTTTACTCTACAACATGTTGTTGTTGTAGTCTTCACTCTGAAGGATAGTTTGATTTTACTCTCCTCACAGATGTGTTCACAGCAGGCCCCTTCAAAACTACATAACTACTGCAACCTACATCCACTTGAATCTAATTACTATAAGTTAACCCTGATCTCATTCTATATTTAGTATTTCTGTAATATTAGTCATTCTATGTTGAGTACATTCATGTTCAGAAAAAACAGAACGCCTTGAACGACTAGAGGTAGGACGTTCATATTCACGGGACATGTACATTAGTATGTCCTGGAGTAATGATTATCATTTGAACCACGGCGGCCCGCGCGTTCAAGGACAATATCGATATCTCAGGGCATGCCACATTACGCTAAAATGGCTGCAGTTCTCGTTGTCGCTATAAACAGAAACTAATGGATCAGTGTGACTTTAGCAGACGTTCAGGATGCCTCGCAGACGTACGCGCGAATCGTACCGTCATGTCAGTGGGTTTGGAAGAGTGCGCATTAGCGAAATGAGAGAATGTGATGCATCCCTCCAGGAGACTGCTGTTCGTGTGGGACGAAGTGTTTCGGAAGCGATTGTGTGCAGTATGGTTCACTGAAAGCCGCAGAACACGACGAGATGCGTCAGGTCGCACAACCCAGACCAACGCCCAAGATGATCGATACATCATCTGAACGGCATTTCAGGATAGATCTGAGTCCTTCTCGGCTCTGGGTCACTAGCGGTGAAATCTGGGTTTTGCAGGACAGAGCGGATCAGGTTATGGTTGTGGGAAGGGGTCAAGATCAGTTCCTGTTAGTTGTACTAAACACACATCTTCATTTTCCTAAAAAGACTTAATCAAACATGCCATGAAAAGGATTCAATAAGAATACGGCCGAAGGCCTGAACACAAGTTATTAAAATTGCCTTAAGGAATACACACGGCTGAAGACCTTAGTTACAAAATTTTACCTAAATAGTCGGCTGAAGGCCACACACTAGACATAGAATAACTGAGGCTTAAGGCCTCGATAACAAAGATTTCAAATGGAGGTAAATCTCCTTTGTAAAACAGTTTTAAACCAATCAATCTTGAAGGCTTAGTTTAAATCGGCTCAAGGCCTTATTTTAAAATTAAAACAACTAAACTAAGAGACGGCTGAAAGCCTGGCACAGTATTTGCGACAAAAGGAAATCACAATCACAAACAACAGAACAGTGGTGCTCAGAAGTGTTCCAAGGGTCGGCTTGAGGAGGAAACCCTAACAACAGGTTAGGTGAGACAGGCCGCCAAGAATAAGACTTAATAATTGGATGGCAACCCCACCCAGGGATGGCTGAAGGACCGACCACAACCTTATCAAATCCGCTGCGCCGACCAACGGCACGACAACGGAAAATACCAGCCAAGGACGAAGATGCCAGCAGCACTACGTCTTCTAAATTGGTGTCTAGAAACAGCCAAGGCACAATAACCACTCAAAAATACGAACAATACCAAAGGCTGTCAAACTACACGCGCTACGGACAGCATCAACACGGCGAGGAAAAAGACACTGCGGAACACTACGGTAATAGACTTCCTCGCTGCACTGTCCCAACCGACCGACTGCCTACTCCAGTACGCAGACAGCATTAACGTAACTACTCAGTCGAAGTTACACAAACTAGACACAGTTCCACGAAAACACTTCCACAAGAGCTCGAACAATCGTAAAAGCAATCACTGTGGAACAACCAGGACGAATGACAAGTCGACACACACACAGAGAACCAGAAGCGGTCGGCGACCAAATATACGTCCTCAGATGAGACGACCGACCGGACGACAAACCAAGGTCGTCCCCACTCAAGTCATGACGGTCAGCTACGGTCGGGCGAGTCTTGGCTGTCCGGACCTCACTTCAGCTCCAACCCGACTCAACTCCATGTCCAATTGGAACTCCAAGACACGGCGACCCGGGCACAATGGCTCGGACCCAACCAAGCAGAGGTAACACTTGCCCACTGGCCACCCGACATCTCTGCACATTGAAGGAACCGACCCACGTCCGGCAAGATAACCAACTGACAAGGCCCAGAAACGGTCAAAAGATCAAATACACGTCGCCCGATGACACGACCGACAGAACGACCAACCAATGGTCATTCCCGCCACAGTCTCCTTCCGTCGGGCAGTGCATGTGTGTCACAAGCGGTCGGCGAATACTGGCTGTCCGGACCTCACTAGGGCTGCCTCCCGACTGAACCCCCGACACACGACGAGCCGCAAATACTAGCGGTCTCTTCCAAGATAATACGACAGTGCTCTTATCCATACGCGCTGCTGCTGCCACTCGCGGGCAGGCAAGCCTGCAACTTAGTGACGCCAGTATATCGAATAAGAAAGGAGGAGACAGTTCCGTAAAGAGAAGCTGTCAAGCAAGAAACGGAATGAACACGGGCCGTGAACGGGTCAAGTGCAACGGTGTAACACATCGTCCAATATTACGGTCGACAGTCCGTCATGGTATATTACGGAATGGGTTACGCGGGTGTCCTCCACTTCTCCGCCTACCTTTGTCATATAGCAAAAACATGCAACATGCAATGACTGCCTTCGCACAGATCATACAGCACCAACTCATGGCCTCGTTGTATGGGATGCTATTGGGTACAACCACAAAACATAGCTGGTGCGTGCCCAGGACACTGTGACCAGTGTGATCTATGTGTATAACATCCTGCGTCTCGTAGCCATACCCTTTCTGCATAACACGCAAGACACCATTTTCAGCAAGACAATTCACGACAACATTTTGCTGCATGAACACGTGCTATCTTGTTGTCACAGAATGTCAGCCTTTTGCCTTGTCCCGCCAGATCACCAGACTCGCCGCCAATTGAAAACGTGTGGGATATGCTGAAACGACGGGTGCAGCACTGTGACCCAGTGCCAACCACCACAGATAAACTTTGGAACCACTTGAATACAGCGTCGATGGTTATACCACAAGATGCAGTTCGCGCCTTCAAAAAATGGCTCTGAGCACTATGAGACTTAACATCTTACGTCATCAGTCCCCTAGAACTTAGAACTACTTAAATCTAACTAACTTAAGGACAGCACACAGATCCATGCCAGAGGCAGGGTTCGAACCTGCGACCGTAGCAGTCACGCGGTTCCACACTAAAGCTCCTAGAACCACTTGGCCACAACGGCCGGCGTTCGCGCCTTACATGTGCGATACCATCACTTATGGAACAAGGTATCAGCGCTCATGGCAGACACTGTGCGTACTAGAGAACTCGACACATGCTCCAGAACGTACTAATGCACGTGTCCTGTGAATATGAACGTCCTATCCCTAGTCGTTCAAAGTGTTCTGTTTTTTTTCTGAACATGAGTGCTTATTCATACATACAATAGCGTGAAACGAACGTATATCGTGTTGGTTGGTACATTTGACCCCAAGGAAGACGTCAAGTATGAAAGGATTCAAGTTTCCTCAGTATTTTTCAAGCATTCCACAACTGTAATGGTGCCTTCGAATACTATCGCAGGTCCCATGAAATCGCACGTGAGTGTCCAAAGTAAGACTGCATACAGTTAGCAGTTCTGATAACTGTTGGCAATCTTTACACAACCTGCTGTACATTGGATTGTAACCTACTTGTGTGATTTACGACAGCTGTCAAATTACGTGTATTTACTTGCCACTGTGTAACATCATTGTATTTGGATTGCTGATGAGTCATTTATAGTGTTACGAACTTTTGTGAAACTGATGTACTGCTTTTCTTCCATTGGTGATGGCTACAGAAACGGAAACCGGAAAAGAGTAGAGATGTATGTGTATGGATGATGACAATGTAAATACTTTCCTTCAAATATTTAGCAGCTGTTGCAAGTTGTCTACCTGGACGTGCTGGAAAGCAATACCTCTGAATATTTCACGTGTAAACTCATGAAGCAAAATCAAAAAATGATATTAACATTCTACATCTTTATTCTTCATGTCCACACATTTATTTCTCAACACAGTCACCCTAACGGCGAACACATTTCTCCCAACAAGTGACCAGTATTTCAACATCGCCACTGTAGAATGTTTGATTCTCTAGACGGAGAACAACATTACCTAAACTTGCATCGCTTCATCACTATGAAACTGGAGTCCTCCAAGGCGTTCATTAAGTTCTGGAAATAGATGAAAACTGGATGCGGGCAAGTCGGGACTGAATGGAGGATGATCGGTGACAGTGATCCCAAGGCATTGAATCGTTGCGGATGTTGTAGTGTCCCTATACGGTGTGTCATTATGATTCTGAAGCAGATGGTGCTCCATGAGTGGATGAACTCTTCTTTTCTCACTCACCGACATACTTACGTTACGGCCGGAAATATTCAGACATGAAGAATAAAGAGGCCGAATTTTAATGACGTTTTGTTATTTGAAAAGGTTTAAGAGATTTCACGTAAAAAATTCGGAATCATTCATTTAGAGCACGCCTTCGTATGAAAGTTAATGATATTGAAATACTTTATGAACTGTCGATGAGACCTTAACAGCACACATTTGTCTGTACTGAATGATCTTCACATTCTGCAAAAATAATTATCAGTATGCACCAAAAACTAATTAAAGTAAGGTAAGAAGTATTAGCAGTGCAGAAAACGAGAAAGGGACTACACGCACAGGAGAAAATAAAATATTAACACTTTTAGTTATAGAATTGCACCAAACATTTGCTAGCAAACATTTGTCGTGCGTTCCGGTCCATTCTGCAGCGTGTTTGTAATGTTACACTGTTATTGACGTCCTGTCACGGGGAGCGCATTGTGAGGTTTCTACAGCATTGTTCCGTTTTGACTGGCAACAAAAACCAAAATTTCCATATATTTAGGCTTTGAATTGCGGTGTTCTGGTACATGAGGCATTATTAAACTGGAAATTCGACGTACTTTTGTCTTTTTTTATTATTTACAAGGAATGGTGACCTATGTCACAAGCAAAATTTAATACGAGAGTAACAATGAATGCAACTAATTTAGACGAAGCCTGAACTTCATTCCTACAGTTATCAATTTTGATAGGAAGCTACCTGCAGGCAGTTCATTGTTTAAGATTCAAGAAGCAATTAGAGGAATTTAACCTTTTTTATGTAATGAAATATCTGTATACCGATTGTTCAGTACACTATGTATGCTGAATGCATGTAAAAAAACCGATAGATGAGTAGATGCATTTCAAATTACTACGCTTGATATTTATTCTCATACTATTACATAATATTCGCTTTCCATCCTCGCGCACTGACAAAGCAGAGAAATGTTGGTGACGAGTAGTAATTACAACGATGTTTGGCACCACCTAAAAATATAAAAATAATATCATAAGGAGCAGTTACTTGCGGCTATTACTTGGTTTATTTCGACAAATACCACGTTTTGTATAAAAAGTCAAAAATTTAACCAAATTAATGTGGTGTGCAAATTGATACATTAACTGGTGATACACATAACTTCGAAGTTATCGTGTTCATAAAAAAGTTATCACTTTTCGATAGATCATATCATACTGATATGTTTACTGGACAGATTGAACGAAATTTATTTTACATTATGTCGAAACTGTTGATCGGGGATAAAATTCAATGATTAACGTTGGAAATATTTTAGAAACGTGCACAATTCAAATATGGTTACTAAAATCACTTTTGGGATGCTACGACTCTAAAGAAGCATTTAGAACTGAAAAGAGTATGTTGAGAAGAAGGAGCACATTAAATTGAAATATTGTCTTTATCAGAGCCAACATCAATTAATCATATCACTCTACTTTGTATATCCTTGATAAGAGTGCTAAACTGTATTTGTTTAGAATGTGAATATACATGAGTGCACATGTTGATTTAGTAGTACCAACACCTGTTTAATATTTAGTCAGCAGTCTAGAGTAATTATCAGAGTCCTTCATAAATAAATCCATAAACATAAACGTTTTACTAACTTCCGAAAACGTGCAAAAAACAAGAAAGAGCGTTCCTTCCTTGACATGCAATGGAGAAAGACTTGTGTGTGTGTGTGTGTGTGTGTGTGTGTGTGTGTGTGTGTGTGCGTGTGTGTGTGTCAAAGCACTGTGCAGCGTGAACGCCCATCTGTGAACCATAATGCGCGTGAAACATAGGTGAAGCATGAAGAAACAATGAACGGGGAAGACATATTTCACTTTAACTGGCAGCGCTCAATGATTTACTTCGATTCACTTCACAAGACACAATGTATAACGTTTCTACAGAGCTGCTAAGGCTGATCTGGAGATACCAACCACGCATTTTCGACTTCAGCGAGGTCACCAAGAATAAGTATAAGTACATCGTGCATCCGTATTTTCTTGAGCATAAATGAATCTGTAGTTCTGAATTTAAGTCATCCATGACGGCATAGACTAACTCTTCAGATATTTCCAGTGGAGGTGAGAGTTATTGGATTCGTGTATTGAAAAATTGACGTAACAGCGATCTTGGTTCTGTTTGCGTGATTTTCAGGAAATCCATTGCACTGTCTCGTATGAATAACAGCAGGTTACTTTTCTGAATCGAATCCTAGTTACACTTCCACTTGTTTCCATTTTCGCCCCATACGTTAAAAATAAATAAATAAATAAACTGTTATACTCTAACGGTTATAAGTTACAGCGAATTTACATGTCTCAAGTAAACTGAAATGTCGTTTGCATAGCAGAGTCCATGAGCCAATGGTATTCACGTTATTTCACGTCAGTGTGCGCTCACAATGGTCGTCATTCTCTAACTGATGCAATCGCTAACATCTGCAGTTTGTATTATTCTTTACGTTACGTTTAAGTGTCGTATTGTACAAATAGGTTCCGGTACTTCCTAAGTGAAAGAACACAAGATACACAGGAGAGACTACAATTTTGTTGCGATTTTTGTAATGACAATAGCGAACGTGTCTCCGACGTTTCGGAAGGCTTACGTTGTTGTATCATCTTCTGATAAGGCGACTTCGTTGTAAGATGGGAGGAAAGAATAATCCGAACGAAACATCACGGACACATTCCGAAGTCACTAGTAAATTTTATTGCTGTCCTGGGCACCGAAAACATTCATCATTATATGTGAAGAAATTTTTGTTTCTATATTCACTTTAAATATATTATTGTTTGAAACTACAGAACAACACAACAGTACCGCGTCTCTCTTTGCCTCGTAGACTTGTAAGAGGGTTGGAACTTCAATAGCGACAATTATTTATTTACAGCTCGTACAAAATAGATACTTGTTCCAAAGTTTTACTGACCCTCAAAGTAGTCACCAGCATTGTGTGTAACCAGTAGTCAGTGATGTGGAAGTCGTAGGATACTCTTAGCAGTGCCAGTTGTGTTGACAGTTAGAGCGGTACGGTCTATTGCCCGACGAATTGGTAGCAGTTCCCAAACGAATGCCGTGAAGTGTTTCCTTCAGTTTAGAAATCAATTTAGACTCAAGGGGGCTTAAGTCAGCGGAGTGCAGTAGGTGGTATAGCACTTGGCAGCCCCATCAGTCAAACATATCAGTAATAGCTGTACATGCTTGAGCATTGTCCTGAAAAATGATGGTCAGGTCCTGCAGAAAGTGTTATCACTTCTGTCTCTATGCTCTCCACTTTTGGAACACCATCTACGGCCAGCTTACTGTAGTATTTCCTACCCATGACGTACGATTTTAACGACAAAAAAGTTGGTAGTCTTCTTCCAAGAACTTCAGTGGTGCCCTATATACTTTCGAGAACTAAATCACCGTCCTTCCAAGGATTTGTGTTTAATTACACTGCGTGTTTGAGCTGTTCTTTTGTCTGCGTGCTAAGGACTAGTCGCACCTCAGCAGAGCTTCAAATTCACTGCAATCGAATTCCATGATTTGGCATTTATCCACAAGGGAGCTACAATTCAGACCACAAGGTATAAACTCTTTTGAAGGTGCTGTATATTTCTTGACGGTCTTTCGGTGACGGTACTTCCCTAACGAGAAGAGCATTGTCTGTGAGCGATATGAGAGCGCTGTTGGTCCTACCGGAAAAATTCTTTATGTATACTTGTAATATTTCGAAGAATATGCTCAAATCACTTAGTAAAAACAAGTCTTTCGGTCCTGACTCTACACCAGTTAGGATGCTTTCAGAGCTTGCTGATGTAATAGCTTCGCACTTTGCAGTCACATACAACCGCTTGCTCTACTAAAGTGCAATACCTAAGGACCGGAAAATTTCATAAGTTACACCATTACTTATGAAAGGAAATACGAGTACTACAGTGAACTGGAGACTCATATCACCGATGTTGATTTGCGTTAGCTTCTTGGACCGCACACTGTGATCGAACATTATGAATGACCTCGATGAAAACAATTTGTTTGCAAAGAGTCATCATGAATTCAGGAAAAATCATGCTTGTCAAACACAACGAGCACTTTATTCACAGGACGTAATGTGTGTTATCGACAGGGGACCGCAAACTGATTCCACATTTCTAAATTTTCAGAAAGCTTTTAACAACGGTCCTCATGAACGGCTTCTAAACAAACTGCGTGCCTGTGGAATATCGTCTCAGCTTTGCGAACTGTATTCCTGATTTCCTGTCAGGAAGATCACAGTTCGTAATAATCGACGTAAACCAATTGAAAAATTATCTAGATAAGATATCCGTATAGTGCAATTAAACTGTTAAGTCATCCACCTGAAAGTACTAAACGGACCCCGTTAAAGCCGGCCTCTGTGGGCCGAGCGGTTCTACGCGCTTCAGTCTGGAAACGCATAACCGCTACAGTCGCAGGTTCGAATCCTGCCTCGGGCATGGATGTACGTGATGTCCATGGGTTAGTTAGGTTTCAGTAGTTCTAGGTTCTAAGGGAATGATTACCTCAGATGTTGAGTCCCATAGTGCTCAGAGCCATTTGAACCATTTGAACTCCGTTAAATTACAGTTACGTGATAAATCACAAATTTCTTCAGGCCGCCAATTCAATGAGATACCTAGGCATTAGGGTTACGAACAACTTAAATAGGAACAATCACATCGAATATTGAATGCGTACCGAAGACTCTGTTTTACTGGCAGAACACTTAGATGATGTAAAAGATCAACCTTGCCACATGGGATCCGCAATTCACAGAGGACATGGAACGGTTCAAAGAAGGGGAGCTCGTTTCGTATTATCGCGAAACGAGAGAGAGTATCACAGATATCGTACGCGAGTTAGAGTGCAATTAAAAAAAACACAATTTTCGTTGCGGTGATATGTTTTTACCAAATTTATGTCAACGTCTTTCTCCTCTGGCTATGAAAATCTTTCGGTGGCGATGCCCTACGTAGGGAGAAATAATCATCGTAGTAAAATAAGAGGAACTAGAGCTTGCTCGCTTCGCTTTCCCTCTGCGCTTTTCCGGAATGAAACACTAGCGAAATATTCTGAAAGTGGTTCGATGAACCCTCCGGCAGGCGCTTGAATTTGAATCGTATAGTACTTATGTACATGTAGATCTAGATGATGTACTAGGTCGTGAGGGTATTGGTCCATCTGCTCTTATGTAATGAGAAATATTGTAAATGATTTCCAGCCACGCGAAAATACTAGTTTTGTGACTGGTTATTGATAAATATGAGTTTGTAAATTTGTTAATCGAGCACCGTATTCAATTTAAAATCATAAGGGCATTTCGTTCGCCTGCAACAATTGTTTTTTTTCCATTACTGAGGTTTTATTTATTCCTCTCTTGCGTAAATGTCGAGTAAACAGGATGTCTGAGATGCATGCCTTAAGAGATGTGCATTTTTTCGTTATTGTGAAACATGTCTTTGCTACCGAACAACTGTTTGTAGCTCTATGCAATTTGGAACCCGTGTCAGATCTATTATTTGTCTTGTTTTGGTCGTACTACCACCTCTTAAAATATGCAATATTTTTTTAACACTGTGTAGTTATATTTTAAAATGTGTACTGTAAAATTTAAAGAATTACTGTTTTCCTTTCGGCTTGTATGAAAATTCGGTTGTGTAGATGAGGGATATGTAGCAATATCGCCCACAGTCGCACTGGACTATAAACGTCAAACACAGGAGACTCTCAATCGTGTCTCTTCTTGTATGAAATCGTTGGCTTTACATCTCTTTCTACTCGTTCTACAGGACACATAACTTCCCAGTTTTTGTTTTTCTTTTAGGCTTTTCTTCACTCTAGCCCCAGTGTCAGACCTGCAGTTCGATTTCCGAACGGAGATCAACATCATTCGCGACTTCGAGCATGCTCTCAGCATAAAATGGCCGCAATACTTTCATATCTATACGAACGGTTCTGAGCTGGGTTTGGTCGCGCCTTCTTTAGCCCTCTGCTGGCGCCTACCAAATGTCTTCCACCTGAATCTGCTATCTACACGGCCTAGTTACTTGCCTTCTGGGAAGCCATTTTATATAGTACCCGGACATTCAAGTTCGTCGTGATATTTCTACACTCTCCAAATGTGCTGCATAGATTGCAGCATCCCGCGTTTGACAAACAGAGCAAAAGATATGTTCTACATTCTTGGCGGCCATAAGAGGCGCGCAAAACTTGGGCATTGGCGTCCATTTACTTTCGATTAACAGACTGATGTCGTCATAATGAAAATGTTGACCACTTTGCCAGGAGGAGCATTACAGAAAAGCAGCTACACACAACATCAAACCCTTACGGAAGGCTGTTTATTACGCTCGTGACTGTGAATGGCACGTCTATGAGCACTCTAAGAACGGTCACCTGGCGGCCTTACAACCTAACGTCTCGACCACGAATCGCCTCGGGTGTTGTCCCGCGCAACTATATCGGTTGTGGTTAGCCCCTTCCCACCAGTGTGCCTGTTTTACTCCACCATTTTGATAATACATTCGTACCTTGCTCTCAAACTGTTTGAAAGCCACAAGCGCCTCGCGGAGTGGCAGCGTGGTTTGAGACGCCATGTCACGGGCTGCGCGGACCCTCCCACCGAAGGTTCGAGTCCCGCCTCGGGCATGGGTGTGTGTGTTACTCTTAGCTTAAGTTAGTTTAAGTAATGCGTAAATCTAGGGACCGATGTCCTCAGCAGTTTGGTCCCTTATGAAGTCCCACACACATTTGAATAAAGCCACAAGTATCAAAACTTTCTTTAAGAGTTTGCGAGGCCTCCATTACCATTGGCATCAACGCGGTTGTAACTGTCTGCGTAATTTTGTGTTTTAATTAGCGTACAGACCTCTACTTGGACATCAAATTTTCATTACTGCTCTCTTGTGCATTTTATGTCACTGATCTACTGGTACTACTGTACTTACCCCTGGTTGTATTGTGTTTATGATGTTTAATTTTTCTTTTATTTTTAAATACGTCCGTCTACATGCTACATTTCTAATGTTTTTATACACTGAAGCGCCAAAGAAACTGGTACAGAGATGCGTATTCAAATACAGAGATATGTAAACAGGAATAATACGGCGCAGTGGTCGGCAACGCCTATACAACACAAGAGTCTGGCGCAGTTGGTAAATCGGTTACTGCTGCTACAATGGCAGGTTATCAAGATTGATATTCCTCTGAACTGGTGTTACAGTCGGCGCACAAGCGATGAGACATGGCACCTCCAAGGTAACGATGAAGTGGGGATTTTCCCGTACGACCTTTTCAAGAGTGTAGCGTGAATATCAGGAATCCGGAAAACATCAAACCTCCGACTTCGCTGCGGGCGGAAAAACATAATTCAAGAATGGGACAAAAGACGACTGAAGACAATCGTTCGAAGTGACGGAAGTGCAACACTTCCGCAGATTGCTACAGATTTTAATGCTCGGTCATCAGCCAGTGTCAGAAAGCAAACCTTTCAACGAAACATCATCGACATGGGTTTTTGGAGCCGAAGGCCCACTCGTGTATCCTTGATGACTCCACGACAGCCGGCCGAGGTGGCCGAGTGGTTCGAGGCGCTACAGCCTGGAACCTCGAGACCACTACGATCGCAGATTCGAATCCTGCCTCGAGCATGGATGGGTGTGATGTCCTTAGTTTAGTTAGGTTTAAGTAGTTCTAAGTTCTAGGAGACTGATGACCTCAGAAGTTAAGTCCCATAGTGCTCAGAGCCATTTGAACCATTTTTAACTGCACGACACAAAGCTTAACGCCTCGCTAGTGCCCGTCAGCACCGACAATGGACTGTGGATAACTGAAAACATGTTGCCTGGTCGGACGAGTCTCGTTTAAAATTGTATCGAGCGGATGGACGTGTACGGGTATGGAGACAGTCTCATGAATCCATGGACCCTGCATGTCGGCAGGGGGCTGTTCAAGCCGGTGCAGGCTCTGTAATGGTTTGGAGTGTGTGAAGTTCGAGTGATATGGGACCCTGTAACGTCTAGTTACGACTCTGTCGGGTAGCACGTAAGCATTCGTGTCCAGTGTGCATTCCGACGTAGTTGGACAATTCCAGCAATTCGACACCCCACGTGTCCAGAATTGCTACAGTGTGGCTCCAGGAACAATCTTCGGAGTTTAAACACTTCCGCTGGCCATCAAATTCCTCACACATGAACATCATTGAGGTTGTCTGGGATGTTCTGCAATGTATTGTTCAGAAAAAAATCTCGACCCCGTCCCACCCTCCCTCTCCTTTCCAGGACTCTTACGGGTTTATGGACAGTTCTGTCCGATTCATGGTGTCAGTATCCGCTGGTGAACGAGATTTGCTTGAAGGCTATTCATAGCCAGAATGAACTTCAAAATGTGCTCATACTGCTTTTTGTAAAGTCTGAAACCTGTACGTTTCCCTTTTTATTAATTACCTAGTCGCGTTTTAAGACTACAGCCTGGTGTTATTCACAAAACTCTTCTTATGTGATTAATGAAACTGATTACTGGTACTTATTCTTTCGTGCAGAATGAGTGTCCAAACTGTATAATAGCGTCAGTCCACAATATCTTATCAGGAGTAGCTAGACACCTACACGTGAACGTTAATACAGAATGCGTGTATCCTTCGTTGTGTGCATCTGGTTGATGAGGGTTCTGAGTACCTCTGAAGGAATGGACGTCCGTTCTTCCTCAAGAGCAGAAAGTAGAGGAGGTAGTGATACTGGACGCTGGTGTCTCGGTGAAGTCGACTTTCCAACCCATCCCAAAGATGTTACAGTGGGTTCAGGTCCCTCAGACATTGCCTCAAAGACATATGTTTGACTGTCATGTTGATACTGTCCAGAGATGTCGCTCTTTGCAGCACCTCAAGTGTCGCTTAACAATGACAGTAGAAATCTGTTGTTTATGAGGAGCTGCTCGAAGTTTGTATGCCATTCGTCTAAACTTCCTTCCTATGTACAATCATTGTGGTTGTTGAAATACTGGTAGCAAGTTGGAACTCACAAATGACCCTTTCCGCTGATACCATGGGATTCATGCAACCACCCTCAGCAGTGCTCGACGGTCCCAGTCTGGTTGTAATGATTTAGCTGCGGTTATGTTTGGCATTTGCGCTTCTATCACATCAACTCTTTAATTGCGCTGTTTTAGAAGGGTTGGAATTCCATGATTAATAGGTTACTCAGGAAATATCGAAATACCGGCTGCATTCGAAGTCTCTGAGCTCCACTGACAGACTCAATCAACTCTTATCGCCCTCTACTGAAAACGCGATACACCTTGCCTGCTTTCATACTGGTGGGTCCGCCTCTCGTGGTGCCAAAAACACACATCAAAAAAAGTTTTGCAACACCTCGATTCCGAGAGTTTCTAAACCTGTACAGAAAATTAGAATAGACATCGACATAAACATCATTTCCGCCCTTTTTATTGCTCATGAAAACCACACATTGCATGCTGTACCACCATACAGAGAGACTTCAACAGGTGATGGTCCAGATAGCTGTACACACCAGTACCTCTAACACCCAGTGGCCCGTCCTCTTGAACTGATGCATTTCCGTATTCGTCCTGGCATACTATCCACAAGTTCAAGAAGGCACTGTTGGTCCAGATTGTCCCACTCCTCAACGGCGATTCGGAGTAGATCCCTCACGTCGTCCATACACAGCCCATTTCAATCTATCCCAGGCATGTTGGATAGGGTTCATTTCTGGAGGATATGCTGGCAACTTTAGTCGAGCGATGTCGTTACCCTGAAGGATGCCATTCACAAGATTTGTACGATGGGGAGGTGAATTAGCGTCCATGAAAACGAATGCCACGCCAATATGCTGCCCATATGCTTGCACTAGCGGTCGGATGATGGCATTCACGTATCATACAGCCGTTACGGCGCCTTCCATGACCACCAGCGGCATACATCTGCCACACATAATGCCACCCAAAAAAAGCAGGGAACCTCCACCTTGCTGCACTCGCTGGACAGTGTGTCTAAGGCGTTCAGCCTGGACGGGTTTTCTCCAGTCACGACGATTGTCTGGTTGAAGGCATATGCGACACTCATCGGCGAAGACAACGTGATGCCACTCCATTCGTTGTTCTGCCCATCTGTACCGCGCTTCATATTGCCTTGGTTGCAAAGATGGACCTCGCTGTGGTCGTCGGGAGTGAAGTTGAGCATCAAGCAGCCTATTGTGCACAGTTTGAGTCGTAACACGACGTCATATGGCTGCACGAAAGAATTATTTATCATGGGGGCGTTGCTTTCAAGATTCCTCCGAGCCATGATCCATAGGTAGTGGTGATTCATCCATTGCAGTAGTAGCCCTTGGGCGGCTTGAGAGAGACTTGTCATCAAAGAATCCGGTCTGTCTGTGTGTCCTCCAAGTCCGAACAACATGCCTTTCGTTCACTCGAGACGCCTGGACATTTCCTTCACTGAAAGGCTTTCTGGCACAAAGTAACAATGCGGACGTGATTGACCGAGATTGACCGTCTAGGCATGATTGTACTACAGTCAACACGAGCCGTGTACCTCCTTCCCTGTGGAATGGCTGGCACTGATCGGCTGTCGGACCCCCTCCGTCTAATAGGTGCTGCTCATGGATGATTGGTTGCATCTTTGGGCGGGCTTAGCGAAACCTCTGAACAGTTTAGGGGACTGCATCTGTTACACACTATCGGTAGTCGACGACCATCTTCAGGGGTTCTGGGAAATAGGGTTGTGTGAAACATTTTTGATGTGTGTACTTAACTCCACTTTACATTTTTGTCATATTGTTTGTGAGTAAAAAATCCCTGTACATAACACAATCTCTGGCTTTTATATCAGGCTCACAAGCACAGTGGATCTCAAGTCGCACAGTGGCTGACACCTGGCTCCGCCTCTCACCTGTTGCAGTGGCAGACACGTGGTCTCCGCCCCGGCTGGTGCCACCAGAGCCAGAGTTCGTGGCGCCCGTTGGTAACCTGACCGCGCCTGTTGGCAAGGAGGTCATCCTCAGCTGCGTGGTGGACCACCTGGGCAAGTACAAGGTCAGTCCACATCACGTCCTCTGCCATACATCATGTACGACAGGTTTCTGGTAACGACAATGTTTTCCACCTCTACTGGTATCAAAATTATCCTTTCGCCATGGTCGCTATTTCGAGCTATTAAGCTAGTTCCAGGTGTTATCTCACCATGTAGTTGCGTCAGTGCATATACTTCCTTTTCAGAGAATACCTTCCTCGTATCAGTCATGTTTAAACTAAATCTTTCTGTTGTGTACATAGTTCTGCGTAGTCAGCGCACACACAACTTTCCCACTAGAGCGCGCCCTGCTGAGCACAACAGCGCAGGCGCAGCGCCCGTCTGTCTCCGCACTACGAGATGGCGCTGCCTTAGAGACGGACCAAATTCTGCTTCCGCCGATCAGCGTAATAATATGTAACGCAGCCAATGAGATTGCTGCTAACATAGAACCTTTTCTCCTCACAGATCACACTTGTGTGTGATAATTAATCAAGATCTGTTTAAAGTTGGTCACCGTCAATCTGCTACTCTAAGCGTGCAAGAGGCATTTCTATCGCCTGACCTAACGGCAGAAGATAAACACGCCATGATAAGACCATGAGACATGTTGCTGACACTCGCCTACTTCGTTAGTGCGACAAGCCAAATAATCTGATGGTGTGTGTACCGAAGGTCTTACAGTACGCACACCACACTTCCCAGTTACCTGCTAATAGTTTAATTACATTTCGTACATCAGCCCTATTTTAGCTGTCTTTCCTACACCTGCGAATACTACAACTGGTAAATTTCATTTACTTCAGCAATATTTGTATACAGGGATATTTGTACATGTATATTTGTATACAGGGTTATTTGTACATGTATACTTACGTCTATTCGTGAAAGACATACATATTGCATTATTGATGAATCCTGATATCAACTGCCGCTGTTCTTTATGATGGCAAAATAAAGTCACGTAGTAATTTCACAACTGACAGGTCTCAACAATGCTGTGTGTTTCTAGATTACAGCTATTCAGCGGTATTGTTTGAGTTACAGATAATTTAGTGGTCTGTGGAATCTTTGGTTGTTTATTTTTTATCCTTTGGCACGTTCTAGAATGTCAATAAAATATTGTAGGTAATATTTATGTTTGATGTTTTGCGGATAATTTGTCATGTGTATATGTGTATGTATGTTTCAGTTTTTCCAGCATTTTCATGGCAAGTCATATGGTATTACACGCAAGATTTGAAACGTAGTTTCGATTTTCTCGATTATATGGTTCTAACTTTTTAAATGTTTGAAGAGATTCGATTGTTACTATCATGATCAACACCATCATCGTTTTCCAACTCCAGTTTCCCGGATGTGGTGTATAAACATTTGCCATCTCCTGGTCTTCATACATATTCTGTTCCAAGGCAATTTTCCATTTGTGCCCTTTCTTCTCCACACCAGTAAATAGTATACTTAATGACACCAGCTTATGGTGCACAGAAACAGATTTTTGCTTAAACATAACTAATCATAGTGAATACAATCTGTAGTAAACTCTCAAATTACAAGATTTTATTAGTCACGGGCTGTGAAGCCAAGTTGTCAATAGAAGGCAATCATGCTTGGAAGTGTGGCTGTCTTCGGGAAAGTTCAATTCAGCTATATCCACCATAAGAGTAAACACCAGTGATGTACGATGATTCCGGCGTAGATAACATAATTTTATTAGTATCGCTCTATTATGCACTGTGAAGCTACATTTGTTGGAGCATCTTGTGGATGTCCTGAACATGGCCCACGAAAGAGGCAGATGATGTGACACTTAGAGCACTTCCTACGTCAGTGCTCCAAAATTTTTATACCAAGCGTTTCAGGGCATCCCATCCTCAGGATATCTGCAAAACAAAATACAAACAATACAAACTCGTGAGTACATGCGTAAACATGAATAGTCATTGTGAGTATAAATACCGAAATTATTACAAAAATTTTCAAAAAATAAAATAATCATACTAACAGTTACCTGCACAAAGTATAACGTCACATACCTACGCCCTCACAATCAGTACTCAGCTCATGG
Source organism: Schistocerca americana (assembly GCF_021461395.2). Taxonomy (NCBI): domain Eukaryota; kingdom Metazoa; phylum Arthropoda; class Insecta; order Orthoptera; family Acrididae; genus Schistocerca; species Schistocerca americana. Next base: position 265,987,829 of record NC_060124.1, on the reverse strand, counting down.
GGAGTGGCCATTACAAAACCTAACTACCATAATAAACCAGCAGGTGGTGTGGCTGTGTGGGTACCGTAAAGTGGCGCTACTGACGTCCATAGAACGAAATAAACAGCTAGATAACAACCGTTTGTAAAATTTGTACAGAAACCGGAACAAAGACCTACACATGAAACTCAATACAAAAAATTCAAAAACGTATAAGCAATAGTACATTAATGCATAAACGGCTCAATTGGGACCGATGGACTTGGAAAGTGAGGCTAACAGGAGAGGGAGAAGGGTTGGGGAGAACCAGCATAATGGGGAAGTAAGAAACCAATCACACTGCAAAATCCATAGAAAGAACCAAAAAATGTGAAGCAACAAAATCAGCCCAAGTACTGGATTACATAATCACCCATGCTGGCTGGTAGATAAAGGAAGACAGCAGTGATGGAGAGAAGCACCTTTATTACAAAGATGGTGTCACTGCGCCGACTGAGTCCTTAATACACCACTGGGTTTTCTAATAATGTGTGCATCTGTATTGTAACACTAAACATCGGTGCATCTACGGAAGAGAAGTACAAAACTTAAACTACAGGGTTCTTACAAACAGGACAACGTTGTCCAATTAGTAACGAAAAATTGTTGTATAAAGCCTTATGCCAAGGAAAATTAGAACATGAGGATTAGTTATTCGTACATTCTATGAAAATAAAAGAATAAAAAAAGTGAAAGTACGACGCAAAACGAATTATCCGAGTGGATCGGATATCGGTAGATGTAATGTACATGTACAGCTAAACAAATGATTACAGTTGCAGAGGAAGTGGATGATTTACTCAAGAGAAAGGATTTCACAGGCTGAGCGAGTCAACGTTGCGTTGGCTCACCTCTGACCATTATTCATGCGGTTATTCGACCTGTCACTGACTGATACAATTGTAAGATATCCTTCTGGGGGATATCATGCCAAATTTGTCCCACTGGCGCGTCATAACGTCAAAATACAGAGCTGGTCTGACGGCCCCGCCCATAATCCACCAAACGTTCTCAATCGGGGAGAGGGCAAGTGACCATGAGCCCTGGTTGTCTGGCTGTACCCAGACACGATATTGCTAGAACCCGGGGAACATTTCGAAGTGGAACTCATCAAACGGAGGCAAATCCATTCCAATCAATAAGATTACAGGCCGAAGACGTGTTGGAGACTCACTGGGCAGCGTTGGGATACCGCCATACGGCCCGACAGTCTTTGGTTGTCACCCCGCGGCTCTCTTACAGCACAGCGATACGCTGACGATATTCTACGCCCCGTTTCTTTCCGCCAGAGTATTCGAGGGTTTTTACTGCTTATCTTTGTGCCAGTAAAACCCTACATTGGCCATAAGGTCGCCGGAGTTGAGAATGCTGGAAGCATTACGAGCAGGGCCTTTCCCAGCTTGGGATTTTGACAACTCTACAGTCGGACAGAATTTGGCAGCATATCCCCAGGAGGAGATCCAACAACGCTATCAATCAGCGCCAAGCCGAATAACTGCTTGCATAAGGTCCAGCGGTTGACCGAAGCATTAATGACTTGATCGATTTGGGAACCTATTTCCACTGAAAAAAGTCATAAGTTTTTTCTGAAATCGCAATCATTTATTTTACTGTAGATATACATCACATGTAGCGATTCCAATGCCATTCGGATGGTTCCGTCGTGGTATGTCACTTTTCTTGTTTTATAGTGTATTCCATAAACATAAAAATCTGTCTAACGTTGAGAGTCTAATCAGTCCTAAGAGACAAAGCTTGCTGTAATGTAACGTCCCTGCGTATGTCGGAACAATTGGATCAGCGAGTATCAGCTGTCATTCATGAACAACCATAAAGTAAGAAAACAGAACACCACCGTGAAGGAAACTAACAATGTTGAAATATGTTGATATAACTGAAAAACATGCATACACTTCTTTCAAAAAGAGATTCACAGTAGCGTAGAGGACAAAGTTTAAACAGCCTTGTGATACGTAATAAATATAGCCATAGCAGTGGGTTTAAAATAGAACAAAAGGGGTTCGGCTGGGTTCACAGAACTACAAGCCATTTAAACAAACGCCACGCAGGGGTGAGAGTCAAAGGGTTCTTGAATTTATTTGACTCTGTCACAAGTGTAGCAGTGTACTGTTGGGCGGACATTCTGAAGAAGGGCCGCACTCGAGATATAAGAATTTTTGAACAACATGGCCAGTTCATTTCTAGTGACGTAAGAAGTGGTCTCCATTTTACATCTTGGTCACAGGCCTCCTGCGTGACTTCTTGTCGCATCTGAAGGCGGTGGGACATCATTTGGAGGCAGCAGTGGCCACGGGACAGCTGTGTTCGTGCATCGCAGGAAGTGTACGGGTTTTTGTAGCACTGGGTAGGAACAGGCTCTTTAAAACTCCACAAAACTTCCCCGAGATCCGTACTTCCAAGACCATCCACTACGTTCCTCTGCAACAAAAACATGACTATGTGACTATTGTATTGTGAACGTTACTGGAACGAATGGCCATGAGATTCAGTGGAGCCGTCCACTTCAGAACTAGGAGCGATTGACCACCATCTCTTATGGCGAAAATGAGCAGACGTAGCATGGCATGTTCAATAGAGACACGGACGAACAGAAAACGTGAGAGCTGCTTGAATAACTCGATATGACCTTGCATCAGAGTTTGACCCAAGGAACAGAATTTCTCAGTGCTATGAAGGATTGTCTAAACGGTTCGTAACGGAAGGTCCTGTTGACACTAATGTTTTTATGTTGCCACGTAACATCTAGTAGCCTAGTCAGCTCATTTGATTTGAAAGTTTCCGTTACAGAACCCTTCAAAGAAATGTTAAATTTTACGCTTTGTTCAAACCGAATGGCTGGAATAACAGGCGATTACAACATATTTTTGACGAGTTACAGTCTGCGAGATGTACTCCTGAGCTGGTGTGGGCTCGTAAGGATTCTCGTTACCATACATTCAACACTGCGGAATTGTCCGTTGATTTCACACTCGACGCTCCTTCTTTTGAGAATTCTCCATGTGGAGAACATACTAACACCAACCACCGACGAAAAATTCGAGTAAGTGAACAATACAGAATATATAATCGTCAATCATAACTGTGTGCAGTAATTGACACTAGCGGCATACTAGAATAACTGTTATATTTTGGTATTTGCAGAATGTATTACACGATGTACTTTGCAAATTCTTAGGCACGCCTGCGTGTCTGAAGGAACAGACACTGCCGCGAATGACAGCCTTATCAAATGGATTATTTCTATTCGCATTGCGAATACATTCAAGTCATATTGTGTTTTACGTGAGCGAATAACTACGAATGCGATATCTGTACGAAATGTGCCGAATTTTTTAATGCTCCTTTTTCACGTTACATACCATAGCCAAACGGTCTTATGAAGACGCTACTAATTTAGACATGTAGGAAATTTAAAGGTTATCAGTGCTTCATAAGCCGAAAGCGGTTGTGACAAGAAAGAAGGATCAAATTAATAACAACCTAACTGGAAAAAATCCGCATTCATTTCTGAATGCTGACCTGAAGTATGACTGACAAAAAATATTCAACACTTTTTTAATGATTTGAAAAATAATTCAACTGATTTGGCGCGAATATTCGATTTTTTCGGTATGTAAATTTTGACTCGATAAAAGACAGCTAGTATAGCCGTGCATGTGTAGCCAATGGTCCTATAAAGAAAAGAAATTATGTTGTCCTTCCTAGAGATATTTCTTCTACCACTAATTATCTTTAAAGTCGTATTTTGGAAATTCCACCCAACCTCTGTAGACTAGAGGAGAAAGCACACAAAGTAAAACAGGGAAGAAAATCACTTTTCATTGTGGCACTGAGAATTGTTTGACGAAACCAAACTGTTAACAAGAAATCAGTGAATACGTAATTTTCTCAGAAACCTTTTGCAAAGTGAACTATTGCTCTCCCCTTACGAAGGGAATTTAGGAAATCCAAGCTCTGTAGACTGGAGGAGAAATCACACGAAGAAATGGGAGGAAGAAAATTACTTTTCATTGTAGCACTGAAAATTGTTTGACGAAAACAAATTGTCAACGACAAATCAGTGAGTATGTGTTTTCATAAAAAAACTTTTCGGAGTGATCTACTACTTTCTTCTTTTGAAGGGAAATTGTTGTTGAAATATCTTGTTACTGTGCCGGAAAACGGCCTATTTTTCGGAAACAATTTAACAAACACTCCTGTCTACATTGAATGAAAGATTAGCAGTGCGACGAGCTTTCAACCAAGTAGTCCTTGGCCATTGTCAAGTGGAATACAATTATTTCTGATACCTCCATAGAGAGAAAAACGTCATTCCTTCCAAATCTTACCTGTACCACCAAGTTGCCGATCGGGCGCAATAGGAGTGCCAGCTGTGGTGCTATGCCATACTGTAGGAGACTCACGTCGCCATGCCTTTTTATATAAGAGGACGCAGATATAGATGTAGATGTAGATTTAGATTGTTCTGGGGGTTCGAAAACCTGGTCGCATTTCTCGATAATCTTACTTAAGGGGTGTAACAACAGGCCTGTGGAAAATATCTTGTATTTTTATTCACAAATCCCGCTTCGTATCAAGCAATTTTCAAGTGCATTTCGTGTTTATCCCGGGTACAAGCCACCACGCGGGCGGAGGGAGAGGCGCTGTAGGTATCGCTCACAACGAACAGACAGGACAGACTAACAAGTAGCGGACCACATACACTAAGACCGACCACGCCACAACACGAGGCAAGCAAGCAGGAGCGGAGGTGACAAACACGACGAGAAGACAACAACGCAGGAACACTCCCAAACAACGGGCATGCAATAAATGTTTCTTATATTACATATATGTTCAGTTCTCCGGATAGTCACTTAATACATTAGAAAATAGCCCGTAATGGAGTCTAAACCGGGTAGGTTTACGAAATTACAACAGAAATGGCATCTGGAGCACTTTATGTCAATAAGAGTGATAATCTCATTCTTAAATGTTTTCAAAGAGTGGCAACTATACGTCACTAAAATTCCGTATGTGGGTAATAGACAGCTCGTGTAACATATCAAGGATAGCGAACATTGGAATTATGAAATTATGTAACGACAGCTAGAGCCACATTTATTGCCATCTTACTAGGCAACAGCAGGTGTCTCTTCGTACAAATATAGCACCAGATACCATAGAAGCTATACTAGCTACAGCGGTGTAGAGAGCTGTTCTGATGCGTGCATCACATTGTAAATTATTGGATACCCGCTATCACAGTAAAATTAAAGATATTTCTGGTCCACGATGATGGTGGCATTTTATGTAGTATACTTTGGTCAGCAACCACACTGTTAAAATTCTTCTGGATGTAGTGGGCTACACCCCAGAGCCACATTTTCGGCAGTGGCACAGTCTTCCAGGCAACAACACCGCTGAAATTCCAAATATAATGTCAATTCGATGATCACATTGTTTTAATAAACTGTAATATGTCACTGCTACTAATCACTTGCGACTTTCCCTCGAGATAAAACTTACTTGGAATTTATGCTATCAACCGACACCCCGTTAAAGCCCTATGAGAGTTGCTTTCTCTTCCCAATATCTTAGTATCAGCGTTAAAGAGGATCCTCAAAACATACCGATGTGTGCCAACCGTATCTGCTCAGTAGCTTGGTTTCCGTCATAAATAAAAATGTGCTCGTTATGGAGAATTTGCTGCCTAATATCATCTGTTTTAAGATTAATTCTTGATTTTTCAACTGGATGTACTCGGCTGGAACTTGTTTTCATTCGAATAAGTCACTCTCTGTTCCACAAAATTAAGTAAATAACATATGAATGCAATGATTTAACCTGTAGCTAAGCTTTCAACTATCTGTGAAACTCTCACAATGAGAGCGTAGTTGTCCGACTATATACCAGCAGAAATATTATATGTAGTTAGAAATTTATCAGGCATAAGCATTATGTAGTTTCCTGAAAAATCTATGGATAAAGAGTGGAAAAACTGTAAGATGGCAACATTGTGTGAAAATACATACTGTAGGCTAGTCTCATCACTTAATTTCTGGATAGCTACTGAACTGATGTTAACGATTAGTTAATGTGCCTTAAGGGGCCATGTTTATGTGACCCAGCGTATTATGACACCTGACAGAGACGGATAGAAACTTGTGTACGGGGAGCTTTATTCCTAGCGAAAAGACATCGCCTTCTTTGTTGCGGTGAGCAAACGGTCAGTTACTCTTGGACCCGTAGCAGTCTTAGTGATGAACGACCGAACTTGTCAATGTAGTATCCTCATCGCAACAGTAGAGTCTTATACTGTAAGGAAGCAAGGGAGTGGATGTTGCTATGGGTGACCGGTCTTCTCTTTCTACAGCACAAATGCACACGTGGATTAATGCGGTTCTTTATTTACATGAACTGGATACTTACCTTTAATAGAGACCATATTGTGTAGTAAAACCTCTTCGGTAATAGTCCCCTTGCAGACAAAATCGATAACCTTGCTATTAGATATTTTAGTCTCACAGCTGGTCCAGCTATGGTAACTAATCTGGTCTCTATGTACCGTCGTAGCTACTGATGCGATCTGAGCCCGCTCTACAATTGAACTGACGGCAGCCAGACTAGAGAGTCGAGTCAAGCCCTCTGGTTAGCTGAGGGGGCCTAATACATTCTGCTGAGAAGGCGGTGGCAGCATGTTGCTTGTCAGGGTGTCTCTGGCCTCTCTCGTGACAGCTACTCTTGATCCATCGCCTACTATCGATCTTCGCCTACATATTTACCCACTGGTGTGCTGGCGAGAGCTTACGCCAGCACAGTTAACTGAGGACAAGCAAACATGAATTGCCGACAAATGCTGGTTTCTGTGATTTCATGGTGCGATATACACTCACCCGTTCTTCCACTTCTTCATGTCATGCAAACATTTCTCGATGTTTAATTGATAACAAACGATTGCATTTGTTAATTCTTTCATTTACAAACGTATATAATTTCGATGTAAGGTGCTCATTCGACTGCAATTGTAGTCACGATCGTGATGGCTACACCATTGCCTGCATTCCACAAGCTACTTTACGAAGCAAGACGATGGGTTCTTATGACAGCACTAGTAATTCAGCTCTGCTATATTTACTTCACGAATGGTACGCAAAAGAACGAATTTTAGAAAATAACAACCCACTGTTGATATTTTAAGCATTTGATAATTATGGTAAATAACACCTGAGTGAAAAATGTTCATCTTAAATAAATGGATTGGAATCGCGAGCGGCAAGAATGTGGGAAAATTGATCAGAAAAATATATTTTTAGGAACAAAACTGCTTTTGGACCCACGTTATACAAGTACAGTTTAGGAACTACTATTACTCGTGCAATGCCCATTATCAGTAACGAGATTCGTTGTGCCACTATCAGCGTTTTTAATCGTAACTGCTATACTGCTGGCCATTGAAATGCAGATGATAAATGGGTATTCATTGGACAAATATATTATACTAGAACTGACATGTGATTACACTTTCACACAACTTGGGTGCATAGATACTGAGAAATCACTACCCAGAACAATTACCTCTGGCCGTAATAACGGCCTTGATACGCCTGGGCATTTAGTCAGACAGAGCTTGGATGGTGTGTATAGGTAGAGCTGCCCATGCAGCTGCAACACGATACCACAGTTCAACAAGAGTTGTGACGGACGTAATGTGTCATGCCAGATGGTCCGCCACCATTGACCAGACGTTTTCAGTTGGTGAGAGATCTGGAGAATATGCTGGCCAGGACAGCAGTCGAAAATTTTCTGTATACAGAAAGACCCGTACAGGACCTACAACATGCGGTCGTGCACTACCCTATTGAAATGTAGGGTTTCGCTGGGATCGAATGAAAGGTAGAGCCACGGGTCGTAACACACCTGAAATGTAACGTCCACTGTTCAGAGTGCCGTCAGTGCGAACAAGAGGTGACCGAGATGTGTAGCCAATGGCACCCCATTCCATCACGCCGCGTGATACACCAGTATGGCGATGACGAATACACGCTTCCAATATGCTTTCACCGCAATGTCGCCAAACAATTATGCGACCATCATGATGCTGTAAACAGAACCTGGATTCATCCGAAAAAATGACGTTTTGCCATTCGTGCAGCCAGGTTCGTCGTTGAGTACACCATCGCAGGCGCTCCTGTCTGTGATGCAGCGTCAAGGGTAACCGCAGCCATGGTCTCCGAGATGCTATTCCATGCTGCTGCAAAGTTCGTCGAACTGTTCGTGAAGATGGTTGTTGTCTTACAAACGTCCCCATCTGTTGACTCAGGGATCGAGACGTGGCCGCATGATCCGTTACAGCCATGTGGATAAGATGGCTGTCATCTCGACTGCTAGTGATACGAGGCCGTTGGGATCCAGCCCTCCTGAACCCACCGATTCCATATTCTGCTAACAGTCATTGGCCTCGACCAACGCGAGCAGGAATGTCGCGATATGATAAACCACAATTTGCGATGGGCTAGAATCCGACCGTTGTCAAAGTCGGAAACGTGATGATAGGCATTTCTCATCCTTACACGAGGCATCACAACAACGTTTCACTAGGCCTCGCCGGTCAACTGCTGTGTGTGTATGAGAAATCGGTCGGAAAGTTTCCTCAAGTCAGCACTTTGTAGGTGTCTCCACCGGTGCCAACCTTGTGTGAATCCTCTGAAAAGCTAATCATTTGCACATCACAGCATCTTCTTCCTATCGGTTAAATTTCGCGTCTATAGCACGTCATCTTCGTAGTGTAGCAATTTTAATGGCCAGTAGCGTAAAAGACAAATGGAACTGGCAAATGGACTTTGAAGAGGGAGCTGTAGTGCAATTACCGGGCGTTGAGCGGGTTGCTGGAGGCGAAACTGTAGGCGCGCTGGAATCGGCTAGTGACATGCCGACAGCGGCGTGAAGCCAGCGTGCACGCGCGCAGGTGTCAGCTGCTCTCATCTCCCGTGATCCGGAAGCATGGAGGTGTTAGCCGGCGGCGCACGGTCCTGTGGCAGCTGCCTGCGTTGTCTGTCCGGCGGCGCATTGATGACTGTCACTCAGATCGCGCGTCCTGCGTGAGCTGCCACACGCAGCCGTATCGGCCGACACGCTCGTGCGTGCTGTGCGAGCGACAAACACCCCCTGCAACAGCCGAATAGCTGTTTCTAGGACTGCCGACAATAAGCGGTACAATCATGTTGCTCGTGATTATGGCACCAAAATCAGTTTCACGTAGGAAAATAAGGCGAACAAGAACAGTTGTGCATGAACTGTACAGAGGGATCTTTACGAAAAAGTTAAACTTTTATATCTCCATCTGATATACGAGGACACACATAAATATGCGTGACTCTCTTAGCAATGGATTAAGATGGAGCGGTTCTTATGTGTCCAAGAACTTTCAACAGGGGATACGTTTGGAAGAAAACTGAATTAAGGTGCCCTTGGTCCCGGGATAGCGTCCTTTGCTATGCGATAAGTACGGAATTAAACTAAATGCTGAATTAAAATCCATGTGGTCTAGGAGTAACATAATTAGCTATTAATCAACAATGCAACGTGTCCTGGGTTGGAACACAGGAACCGCTGCTTAGATTTTAGCTGAGATAGCATAGTAACTTAACTACAACCGCATCACATCCTGTGTGTACTAAGTTTTATCTATACTCTTTACGTTCCATCTCAGAGTACGTTTTCAATATCTTACCAAGGTAAATTAGGTGTTTACACACCTATCCCAATATATGAGGCACACTAAATTCTTCATAAAACACATGGAACTACCAAGAAATTTTGCCGATATTTGATTACTGACATCGCATGAGGAACCATCGCTGATTCCAAGGAAAATGTTTCAAATAATAGGAATAGCCTGCATAAATTGTGCATAAATCATCTTTTCTATTGAAAATTGCTCAAATGTATTGTGAAACAATTTGTGTAGAAGAGAAAAATATGATAGGTTAGAAAAACATTTCATAAGCTTAGTTAGCTCTACATAGTTTTGAGCATCATTTGTGTCAAATGTTTCTTTAAATGACTTCATATTTCGCTTTTAGACAGAACCCTTCACAAAACATTTGACCAAATCTTTAATTTATTTAGCTTTTGCAGTTCTGTTCATAAAGTATGACATTTGACACGTCATTTTGCTTCCTAATGTCTTCTGTTATCTAAATGTCCTAATTAACTACTTGATTCGGGGGAAGCAGTTTTTTACAGTTACATATCACATTAATGTAACTTTTCATGGGTAAAATAGCTAGGATTTTAATAGGTAAAATATCTGATACCTCATTCGCACAATCAGGAGCAACTGTGCGTCAAATAGTCAAATACTTCAGTTTTTCCACACATCAAGATGTTTGTCTGAATATCCCAGATTACTTTCACGCATTTTTTTTTCAAAAGTAGAACTCATTCAGGTCATTTGGATACCCCATTTGCCCAACTTCGGTTTTGGCTATGAGAATTCAAAGAAGATAGCACTGAATTTTATAAAGAGTCGTGGTTCAGGTCTGCTTACACATTTGACCAAAATGTTATGTGCCTCTTTACATGGTATCGTTAAAAAACTCATTTACATATCTTGAACGGTTCATGAAATATGATGATTATGCTGGTTATTCAGTACTTTAAACCTTTGCAACTGGTCGGCTGCTCTTAGTCTGATTTTGATGCTGGTTATTATTGTTAAAACCACGTTATTCCCAAAGCACATAGCTTTGGGCACACCAAGCGTGCATTATACGCCAGACATAAAACCCAATACCTCGAGAATGGAAGTAGATAGTCTTCAGATCCCAACTTGAAATACAATTTCAATATATTGGCTAAATTTCATATGCTGCAATACGCGACCTATAATGAAACAAATACAAACGCTACTCAATGTGTATTCATACCTGCAAACTTCAGACATTTCATATAATATTTTACTTAATCATAATTATCAGAATAACTATAATTAACATCGAAAATAGGCTCAGGGTTTATCGAGCTGTAGATACGAAAAAATATACTTTCCTCCTGAACAATAGTCCTAAAATCAGAGGATAAGTACTTCATAGGAGCTGGCATTTAAACTCTAGCACTTTGCCGAGAGGTATCATAGCTTCTCTGATATGCATGCCGCAACGATAAGATTGAAACATGTCTGAATTCAAACATCACCAGTTACATGGAACGGCAAATAGCTAGCAGCAGAGACGTCGCTGTCCTAGGATGCTTCTGCAGCTATGCTTACCATCGCAATTGTTGGCCTGAAGGTGTCCTGTACTGTCAGTTTCTTCTCTTGCTTACAAACAACGCAACCTCAGATGCCAGTCAGAAGTTTCGCCTCCGCTGTTGCAACGACAGATGACCTCCGGGATGATCTCTTTGGACTGGTCACAGCTACCTCCCTGGGCGTGGCCACAGACCCGTTAGCTGAGCATTTTTTATTTCTGAGCCGCTAAATTGTTGTTCAACATAGTCATTAAATATTTTCCATTGTCCTCAAATCTCATGTAGGAAGACTACAAGCAAGTTATTGCCACACGGCTCTCACTCGCATATCAGACTGCCTGTTGTCAGTTAATACTTGGCGCTTGGGCACTGTGAGTGCGTCCATTGCATACCACATGCAGGCCCTGAAAAGGATAGTTTCTAGGTAGCGCCCCATTGCTTGGTAAGCTGCATATATCTTTTTATCTCTCGTTTAACAGTGTGTTTGAATAGGCGCCGCCCCTTCCATACACCTCACCAACAAGATCGGTCAGTGTCTCCTGGCGTGCAATAGCTGCTGGCTGAGGAACCTGGGCCTTCTCTCTTCATAAGGTGCACGTCTGTCAGACGATGTGGCGAGGTTCCTCCTCAGAGTGCGAACAAATGTTTTATCTCAAGCGCTTGTTATCCCTAGGACGTGATGGAAATATCAGTGAGAGTTCAAATATTTATCAAAAATTGTTTATTTTTTCACAAAATATTATATAATATCAAAAAGGGAGTATCTGTTTCGGGCATCATCAGCTATCCTTAGATCATATGAGGATGTAGTTGACACACAATAATTTTGAGAAAGCACATTGCGTAAGATTTAATTTCTACTTCTTTCGTATGATCTATGGTTGACCATTAATGACCAAAGCCGGTAACATCTTGCTGACATGATTGTACCAGAAAATAAATTATTTCATAAACGAACAAGTCCGCCCCTCGTAGTCTCGCGGTAGCGTCCTCGCTTCCCGAGCACGGGGTCCCGGATTCGATTCCCGGCGGGGTCAGGGATTTTTCCTGGCTCGAGATGACTGGGTGTTGTTGAGTCGTCTTCATCATAATCATTCATCCCAATTACGGTCGGAGGAAGGCAACGGCAAACCACCTCCATTAGGACCTTGCCTAGTAAGGCGGTGCGGGTCTCCCGCATCGTTCCCCTACGCTCTGTAAAGAAGCATGGGACTTCATTTCCATTTTTCCAAACGAACAACGGCTGCCAGTAAAACTGCTTAATACCTCTTAAATTTTTGATTATTTTGCCTGTCCGTTGTTGTAAGAAGTGAAATGTTACATGATTCTCCTTGCAATAATAGAACTGAACCACTCGTTAGCAAACATATGTTTCAGTCATAAAACAATTGAGCTACCGATTGAACATCAGTTGGTACTCATTCTGACGATTACTTCTCTTAACAAAGTCCAATTATACACACAACAAAGTTGTGCTTGATAATTATTTAAGGTCGAAACCATGATAGCGGAAATATCACACATTTAATATATGTGACCAGTTCTCTCTGCATAACGGGAAAACGAATGCTTCCGCCTTTCCCAGTTATATTGTCTCTTTTCGTTTTCTCATTTTTTTCTCTACCTATACCACTATCTCTCCTTCGCCCATTCTGTTTTCCTCCTCCATTGTTGCCGGTGGGCATATATGTACAGGCACGTATTTATTCTTAGTTGTTTTGTTTTTCACGAGCGAATATAAACTACCTTACTCTAATGTAGGAACTATTCCTGTCAATGGTTCTGTCATTATTGTTCTGAGTTTTTGATTGCTTGTAAGATGTTAGCTCGCTTGCATTTCGTGTGTTGTAGCGTATATTCTTCTTCTTCTTCTTCTTCTTCTTGTCCTCATCCTTTGTCCCACATCAGAGCAGAGTCGGCATGGTTACTAATGGATTATGGCACGGTTAGTTCAATGGGTAGCCGGATGGCCATCGTCTCGCCACTACGTCACACTCTCAAATGGAATATGTGCACCCGAACTGTCTGCGTGGAGTTTTATTTATGTGGAAGTGAACAAAAATTTTCAAAATGTTTGCGAATCGTGTAGCTCAGGCGAGACTTATGCATCAGACCGGTATTCACCTAGTGGCATGAGGGAAACTGCCTAAATCCAACATTGTGCCTGATAGTTATATTTCATTGATTTTCTACTTATCTACATGGGACACCCTGTTCATCATACCTTGACAATGACTTCACTCAACATACTGTAACTGTACACCCAGCACAGTTGTACTTGATAATGGGTTAAGGCCGATTCATTATAATAATATAAAAAACAATGAAGTTTTAGAGTCAAATGGGGGAAATGTCCTTCAAACATTATTACGTGACTGTAGCCAAAGATATGAAGAGATTATCTGTACGTAAAAGATTTGGGAACAAGTAATGAGATTTACGATTGGAGTGCTTCCATGCTGGCAAAGGGACACTGAACTGAGCTGAGAGTGCAGGGTAGCTATCTACAGTAGTGGTCAGCAGCGTCACAGAAGGAGTTTGAGAATGATTTTGTTTCATGGATGGGTACAGCTATGGAATGAGGTGAATGAGATCTTGTGATTATGGGGAGATAAGAGCGTTACTTAATCACTGATGCGAGGTACTGTTATCCCCGTGCACACACTTGCTCATGTAACTTATCTGAAGTCCCAAATCCTATTACAATATGTCTCAAACCTTAAGAAAGCCACTGAAAGAAGCTGAAGTCTTACTGCACATGGTGATGGTATTCTCCTGAGACGCTAATCCGAAACTTACATAGGACTTTCTCAGCTTTTTCTGATACATTATCGCCAAACTAAACAGCGGACTGTTGTTGGCTGGATTCAGTCTTAATTAGTATGTGATGTGATAGTCCAATTGTTATTGCTATAGTGTCACAACTCAAATGTTTAATGCTCTTACAAACCATACAGCGAAGACAGGTAGTAGTGCGTTTGTCTATGAGAAATACACCTTGATAATTATCATTGCCAAAAGCTGCGAGGCTTAAAGTCCTGTATCTCCTACTCCGTCAATATTTTTCGTTAACATTACATCTGGAATAATGTGACTCTGCGTCGTGTGGTGAACGGACTGTAATGGAACGAAGCTCATGTTGCTGGAACTAAAAGATTTTAATTTAGAAGGAGTGTTTTTCAACAAGTTGATGTTCGTATCTTCGATTGCCATGACATGAAGCTGTTGACGTTAAGTCGCAGTCCGGGAACGCTCTACCAATTTACAATCCACATTGATTTACACTGTGGATTAAATTCCGGGACTACAAAATCCGTCAGTACTGTGCAATTGTGTCAACACTTCGTTACAGTTTCCTGGCGTTGAAATTTCTGTTCCTCTTTAAAGTAACAAACCCAGTATCTTTCCCTGTTTCGTCAAATACCGATCTTTCCGTAGAATACTTCAGTAACAGTAGCATTTCAGGTAAATCTCATAAAGTAAAATGCTTATTTACTTCACAGTGATTCGTCTTATTATTATTGTCATTAATTATTTCCTTCATTCATCATCTGAATTCACTTGTTCAAGCCAACAACGTCCGGCCACCTCCTCGGTGGTCTTCCCCTCTGTCTGGTCCCTCTACATCTGTAGTCGAAAATTTGCGATCGAAGCCTATTTTCATACATTTTATCTACATGTTCCCACCACCTTTTTCTGTTTAGACCCGTGTTCTTTTGCACTGAATCTGCTCGTAATCCATTCTCGGTATTTTGATTCTGTCATAATATTCTGTGGAGCATCTCTAATACTATGGAAAAATTGCATTTGCGCAGCCTGGACGCTGGTCATACCCTTTCGCGTGGGAACCCAAATTTCAGATCCACAGAGCGTAGTGGGTACTGCCATGACTTAGAAAAGTCCATGTTCTTTACCTGGAAAACCGAGCATACTGTCTTCAGATCAGAGAAATAGAGCGTTTAGTAACACCACTCCAAAGTAGAATACTCGCAACACATGAATAAAGTAATGAATGAGATACTGAATGAAAACTACTACGACAAATGTTTATATCAACACAATAATAGGTCCAGCTGAAACATAACAGATACACCTGTGGACACCAATTAACACTGAGGTTAGGGCAACATGTCTAACTGCTTTACGTGGTTACACTGGATGTAATGATTCAGTGTTTTGGTCAGACAACGCTCTTCCTTTTACATGTGGTTTGAAATGAATCTGCCGATTACTTGCGCTCAATGACATTGTCAAAGGAGACATTAAGGAAACTTTATGGACTTTCAGGAACGCCCATTTGCCTTTTAGTGTGAGCGAGTTAACTTCTTTTTAAACTTTGGTACATTAGATTCAGTTATCAGTGCTGATAACATTCTCAAATATAATTTACTTTTAAACGAAAGTATGCTGAATTCGATTTCAGGAACGTCAAATATTTATTTACTTAAACGGAGAAATAATGCAGCCAACCCGTTGCCAAAAACTGCTTAGTGCGCTGTCCTAGTTTTCGACACAACTGAGGATGTCCTCATCTCAGTGAAATTTTAAAATTTCATTCTAATGAAGACGCCTTAGGGGTGTCGGTTGGCTGTATTATTTCTCCGTTGAAATTTATAAGTCGTTGCTGAAAGACAGCCCTGTTCAGAATTTTATTATGTGTTTATTTAGATAAAACAATCGTTAACTTTCATTAATGTTAGGACATTTCCAATTGAATTTTATTGTTTTCTCCACACCTGTATCTTGTGATACGAAATCTAGTATACAGTGGAGTGTCAAGGAATTCTTTCCTCATAATATGCTGCTCTAAGTTTTTCTCATTCGCAAACATATTGAGAAGAAAAGGGATGTTTCCATTGACTTCCTCAACCTACTGACTTGTGTGAATGGATTACAGTAAACCTATTTTTCTGTGAGGCGGGGTACAATTCCGCATTTTCCCTTTTTAGGTGGGCTGGTTGCGTTCTGAAGACCAGACCGTGCTTACAATGCATGACAAGGTGGTGACACACAACTCGCGGGTCGGAGTCTCGCACGACCAGCTCCGAACGTGGCGTCTGCACGTGCGCCAGCTGAAGGAGTCGGACCGCGGCTGCTACACCTGCCAGATCAACACCAGCGTCATGAAGCAGCAGACCGGCTGCATCGACGTGCACGGTAAGGCAACCCCACCTCATTGCCGCTTATTTTTCTGAAGTAGTTTGCTTAGCTCACAAAACTAACCATCTATCACTTGTTTCGTCTCACTGTGCAGATTAAATTATACACACGTCAAAAAAAGTCTTGCATCACCTCCGCTCCGAGAGTTCCGGAACCTGTACAGATAATTGGGATAGAGATCAACATAAAGATCATTTCTGCCCTTCTTATTGCCCGTGAAAACCACATATTGCAGGTTGTACCACCATACAGCGAGACCCACAGATGTGGTGGTCCATATTGGTGTACACACCGGTACCTCAAATACCCAGCAGCACGTCCTCTTGCATTGACACATGCCTTTATTCGTCGTCGCGTACTATCCACAAGTTCATCAAGGCACTGTTGGTCCAGATTGTCCCACTCCTCATTGGCGATTTGGCGTAGATCCCTCAGAATGGTTGGTGGGTCACGTCGTCCATAAACAGCCCTTTTCAACCTATTCCAGGCATGTTCGATACTGTTAATGTTTAGAGAACATGCTGGACACTCTAGTCGAGCGATGTCGTTATCTTGAAGGAAGTCGTTCAGAAGATGTGCTCGATAGGGGCGTGAATTGTCATCCATGAAGACGAATACCTCCCCGGTATGCTGCCGATATGGTTGCACTATCGGTCGGAGGATGGCATTCACGTATCGTACAGCCGTTACGGCGCCTTCCATGACCACCAGCGGCTTACGTCGGCCCCACATAGTGCCACCCCAAAACAGCAGGTAACCTCCGCCTAGCTGCACTCCCTGGCAGTGTGGCGGCGTTCAGCCTGACCGGGTTGCCTCCAAACACGTCTCCGACGATTGTCTGGTTGAAGGCATATGCGACACTCATGTGTGAAGAGAACGTGAAGCCAATCCTGAGCAGTCCATTCGGCATGTTGTTGCGCCCATTTGTACTGCGCTGCGTGATGTCGTGTTTGCGAAGTTGGACCTCGCCGTGAACGTCGGGAGAGAAGTTGCGCATCATTCACCCTGTTGCGCAGAGTTCGAATCGTAACACTACGATCTGAGGCTGCACGAAAAGCCTTATTCAACATGGTGGCGTTACTGTCTGGGTTCCTCCGAGCCATAATCCGTAGATAGTGGACATCCACTGCAGTAGTAGCCCTTTGTCAGCCTCGGCGAGGCATGTCATCGACAGTTCCTGTCTCTCTGTATCTTCTGCATGTCCGAACAACACCGCTTTCGTTCACTCCGAGACGCCTGGACACTAGCCTTCTTGAGAGCCCTTCCTGGCACAAAGTAACAATGCGAACGTGATCGAACCGCGGTATTGACCCTCTAGGCATGATTGAACTACAGACAACACGAGCCGTGTACTTTCTTCCTGGTGGAATGAGTGGAACTGATCGGCTGTCGGACCCCCTCCGTCTAATAGGCGCTGCTAATGCATGGTTGTTTACATCTTTGGGCGGGTTTAGTGACATCTCAGAACAGTCAAAGGGACTGGGTCTGTGATACAATATCCACAGTCAACGTCTGTCTTGAGAAGTTCGGGGAACTGGGGTGTTGTAGAACCTTTTTTACGTGTGTAGGTTTGTGAATGAATTAATAACTCCATACGTTCACCAACACTAAGCAGCTGACCTAAAGTTGTGATAGCACAATGTACCGTCACTTGTATTTGATTTCTTTACGCCTGCCTTTCTGACTGGTGTGTGAAGTCTCAGTTTCTCTTAACAGTTGCCATTAGACATACAATGTCCTTCATTGCGCGATTTGTATCTTCCCTTCCCTGAGACTTCTAAGCATTCTTGACATGGTGTTTTCATTTGGAGGACAGAAGATAACAGCACGACCAGTGCTTGCTAAAATCATGTCTCACAAGAAGACGCGTTTCTGCCTAGGCTGCAGTCTGTACCCTTTCAACACTAACTTGAAGCTTGTACGAAAGTACAAAATAATAATTATGAAAATGGCAATGAAAAATAGTTCTGGCCCAGGAAGACGGATGAAGTGTCAGAGTGAATCATCAACAGATTCGTCTGCAGAAACGTGAAACGAACCACCATTAACAAATATCAAAGCAACTGCTATTTGACCGGTACGTGGGTTAGTGGCTTTAGTTTGGCCTTCGAGTGTAGCTGATCGCAGCGACGAGGTGGATCCTCGTAAGATTGACAAGTGCTGAGTGCTGACCGGAAAGGCAGGATAATGCAAGTAAGCATGTAATGGGAGAAATTCTCTGATTGCGCTCTGCTCCTTATGGTGGATAAGGAGCCGTGGCTAAGGACCCGTGGCTAATTCCCATCAATATCGCTTTACAGCCAAGGACAACACTTCGCCAATATCAGAAAAATACTGAAATGCTCTAGTGTAAGATATGAGGATATCGAATTGTGCATCTCGGCCTCACGATCTCAGTGCACCACGATGATGCGTGAACTCTTGTTTTCCCTTGTTGAAAGCCCTTCCTGGCTCAAAGTAACAATGCGGAAGCGATCGAACCGCGGTATTGTCCGTCTAATTTCATAAGCAGCGATTGAAGAAATATTTGAAATTATTCTGTTGGTAAATCAATACGGCCGCATCCATAAACAGTAGGTCGAATTGAGGCTGACCTGTACAGTGAACACGTACTAATATAATTTACCTGAAATTTAACTGGATCCAAAGTAACGACGATATTCATTAAAA
Organism: Schistocerca americana; assembly: GCF_021461395.2. Classification (NCBI taxonomy): domain Eukaryota; kingdom Metazoa; phylum Arthropoda; class Insecta; order Orthoptera; family Acrididae; genus Schistocerca; species Schistocerca americana. The sequence continues at coordinate 265,968,728 of NC_060124.1, read as the reverse complement.
CGTCTCAGTGTAGTGGATTAGAACTAAATGTACTCCACAATCACACATATAGTGACGTCACGTCGCATACGTTACAGTATGGCTTTATCCTTTTTCTAAACGTCTTTGTGTTAGATATACAAGATATTTCCTCGACAGAAAAATAATTACGGTGTCTGATGGAGGATAACCAGCAATTACATCGTCCGTACGTCAGTTCTGGTGCGTCCCACATAAAAACCAAGAGCACAATGTGAAAGAGCAGGAAATTCCGCTCTTTCATGATTTCATGCAGTTTTCCACTTGCGATTATTTATTTGTTTTCTTTATTTGGAAGTTGTGCATAATTCCACTGTATAATATTTACATTAATATATAAGTAATATGTAATGTAGAACGTTTCTTAAGGTCAGAAAATCAATAACGCTGGTTGGCGCTCATTTCAATTCAACTAGTTTTAATAAAACTGTGTATCTACATCTACATCCATACTCCGCAAGCCACCTGACGGTGTGTGGCGGAGGGTACCCTGAGTACCTCTATCGGTTCTCCCTTCTATTCCAGTCTCGTATTGTTCGTGGAAAGAAGGATTGTCGGTATGCTTCTGTGTGGGCTCTAATCTCTCTGATTTTATCCTCATGGTCTCTTCGCGAGATATACGTAGGAGGGAGCAATATACTGCTTGACTCATCGGTGACGGTATGTTCTCGAAACTTTAGCAAAAGCCCGTACCGAGCTACTGAGCGTCTCTCCTGCAGAGCCTTCCATTGGAGTTTATCTATCATCTCCGTGACGCTTTCGCGATTACTAAATGATTCTGTAACGAAGCGTACTGTTCTCCGTTGGATCTTCTCTATCTCTTCTATCCACCCTATCTGGCACGGATCCCACACCGCTGAGTAGTATTCACGTTGTGGGCGAACAAGCGAACTGTAACCTACTTCCTTTGTTTTCGGATTGCATTTCCTTAGGATTCTTCCAATGAAACTCAGTCTGGCATCTGCTTTACCGACGATCAACTTTATATGATCATTCCATTTCAAATCACTCCTAATGCGTACTCCCAGATAATTTATGGAATTAACTGCTTCCAGTTGCTGACCTGCTATATTGTAACTAAATGATAAGGGATCTATCTTTCTATGTATTCGCAGCACATTCACTTGTCTACATTGAGATTCAATTGCCATTTCCTGCACCATGCGTGAATTCGCTGCAGATCCTCCTGCATTTATGTACAATTTTCCATTGTTACAACCTCTCGATACACCACAGCATCATCTGCAAAAAGCCTCAATGAACTTCCGATGTCATCCGCAAGGTCATTTATGTAAATTGTGAATAGCAACGGTCCTATGACACTCCCCTGCGGCACACCTGAAATCACTCGTACTTCGGAAGACTTCTCTCCATTGAGAATGACATGCTGCTCTCTGTTATCTGAGAACTCTTCAATCCAATCTTACAATTGGTCTGATAGTCCATATCCTCTTACTTTGTTCATTAAGAGTAATTTAAAAATAAATACTAAACATAATTTGAACGTGCTAAATGGGTCTGGTTTCCTGATGTGATAAATGTATGGCACTGCAGTGCCTTGTCGTCTTTGGCGGCCTACCTGTGAGGAATCCATTGGTTTCACATGGGTACCTTTAAGCAGGAGTTCAGCTTAATGACTGGGCGCTGCGAGTGCAGCCTCATCATGTCAAAACTAAAATTTTATGGGCGATAGAATTTTGAGCAGGAATCTTGAGGAGGAACTAATAAGTTTTCACGTGTTTTCGAGTGAAGTGTGTTTTTGCGGCAGGAGGTCTTTAAATGGCAAGAACGTTCATGACGGTCCTTGACGGACAGTGAAACAGTATCAGTGATGACGTTCATGTTAACAAATCCTCAGATCATGGACTTCAGTTCTATTTGCGGCGTAGATGACTTATTCGCTATTCACACAATCTTGACTATTCTTAGCTATGTAGTTTTTTTTTAATTAATGTCGAAAACAACATAACTTTCATGATTTAATGTAAGATTATCATACTTCTTTTTTGTGAACAGCAGCAACGATACGCAGTATTCACATTAACTAAGCCATTGTGTTGACTTAACTTTTTATTATTCTGATTCAACTAATTTTTCATGCCCTTTATTTAACTCGCATTATGATTCATTAATTATTACATTATGCGTTAAACTTCATGCGTGTTATCGATGGTTCCGTAATGAAAACCATAGTAAATAGCTGGTGCTTTCATTAGCCCAGACGCATAGCGGTGGATGACGCATCCCGATGATTGTTGACGCACACTTAACTGCTAACTCTGTCTAACGGGAGATGAGAACTGGGTTGTCGTAAAGGAACGTTGGAGTGTTGTCGAGAGATTGAAGTTAATCGAATATGCAAGAAGAGGGATTCACCGCAGTGTGACCTCAATCAGTTTATTAATATGTACTTCGACCTTTGCTTGTGGTGACAGTGAGGTGGTGCAACAAATAAAATCCTGAACTCAGATGTATACACAACGGTCGACGCACAATCTTCAAAACAGCTTATGAGAGTTGACGAATTAGTGAAATTACGTTTCTTTTTACGTCCTACACTGCTCCAAAAAACAATGAAACCGTTTCTTGACGTCAGACATCTTATCTTTCGAAATTACTTTGTCAGCCGTGACCTTATGAATTTTTTCTCTAACTTGTCGTTTCTTGAGCCCTTATATGGAGTTTTCAGTCTCGAGGAAATGCTCCAGATGTGATTAATCGAGTTAATAAAGCATATATAAAAAGTTTAAATATTTTTTCGGTGTTAAAGTGCAACAGATTAAAACTACAAAGGTTGTACAAATCTTATGGAATTCTTTGGATGCAGCTTTAACATTATTGACATATTTTGTAATTTATTACCTCAGTGGAAGACTTTTATGTGAACCACGTTAAGGCTGTTAGGAAATACGGTTATCGTAACATTCACTTTCTACTTTCATAACCCATTTTTTTCGGGCTTGTAGAAGCACCGCCTCTTTTTCTCTGAGAAACACTTGCATCCTACGACATCAAGTAATTGTTAGATGCATTCCAATCTTTGACGTTTGCCGATGACATTGTAATTCTATAAAAGAGAGCAAAGCATGTGGAAGCTAAACATAATAGAGAGTGACTTGAATCAGGGATATAGAATGAAAATCAAGAAACGAAAATCAAGAATTCTCCAATGCGAGAGAATCAGATTGGAAATGAGACACTGAAGGTAGGTGATGAGCCTCGAAATTTGGGCGGCAAAATAACTGATGATGGTCGAAGTCGAAAGGATATAATATAGAGGCTAGAAATGAAAAATAAATAGTTTCTCAAGGAAAAAAATCTAATACCGAATATAAATTTAAGTGTTATAAAATATTTTCTGAAGGTATTTGAAGTCTAGCCTTGTACAGAAGTGAAATGAGACAACAGAAAATTCAGACAAAAAAAGAATAGAAGCGTTTGGTAGCCGGTGCTACAGCAGATTCCTGAAGCTTAGATGAGTGGATCCAATGAGGAGGTAATGAGTGGAATATGGAAGGAAATAAATTTGTGGCAGAACTTGAATAAAACAACGGATGAATTAATAGGACGCTACCAGAAACTTGAAGGAATCATAAAACTTTTATTGCAGATAAGTGAGAAGGTAAAAATTACAGAGGAAGGTCGGGAGATGAATGCAGTTTGCTGGTTCAAATAAATGTAGGTTGAGAAAGTTTTTCAAGGGTAAAGAGGCTTACATAGGTTAGAGGAGCGTGGAGAGTTGCGTCCGCAAGAACAGACATAGTAGATCTGATCCGTCGTTCAGCATGTTGGTAAGTAGGTCCGCAAGTTAACGATATGGGATAACACACTTGAATTTCAAAAGGAGTATTTCTCTACAAAGTGTCATAACACATACTAAAAATCAGCTACACCTACTTATTTCTTCTCACATTCACTTGCGATATCAGTTGTGTGTGTGAGAGAGTATCTGATCGTTACTAGTCCTACCCCTGATCTGCATCCAACCAGTTTTATAGAGACGTGTCTGTCGATTACTTAAAAAAAATTTAGTGTGGTTAGACGCCTATGAAGCTTCTATGTGACTCGTAGAAGAATTAGTGAACGATAGTTTCCTAGTTTCGTATGGTCTTGGTTTCACTATTTCTAGTACTTCGACATACTTCAACATAGGTGGAAGATTTCACGTTTTTAGGATACTGGAAATCTATTCCAATGTAGCTGTTCATCAGTTAGCTAGATATTCAGGGTGTATTGTTTTAAACACAGCTACATTTCCAAGTTTCATTATTTTGATTGCATATTTTGTTTCCACATCTTGAACTGGAATCAAGAATCTAGAAGTACGTGCGAGAGGTCTTCTTTTGGTATTCAATTATAAATTTTTATTCCTTTTAGTCCGTCATTTATTTTCCTGGATACTGATACCAGGTGTTTAGCAAATTCGAACAAATTGATCACGTTATTTGACTTTTTGGTTGCAGAATTTGACGAATGTAGGTTCCTACTGATGGACGAGGCTTTCCTGCTAAAGGGGTATTATCTAAGGATTCTACTGCTTCATCCCTTTTTTTTTTCCTGTCCTCAACCAAGTGCTATGAGACACTTGTTGCATTTTCAGACGGTGTTTCTCGTACTCTGTTAGTAATTTCACTCTCCAGCGAAGGATCTACTCTTCACCTCTACAAATGCGTCGTCTAGTAACCCCTTCGATAATCCGAACAATTCTTCTCCAGTTGTTGAAGTTCCATTTTATCTATCTAATGCTAGCGTCTTTTCACTTTTCATATTCAGTTGTCTTTCTTTATCTTCCGTCTCAGATTAGGATGTGATCGTGTCACATGTATCGACATCCCCAGCGGTAAGAAACAAGGTCTGTGTTGATTGTAGGGGAAATCATTAACACTGTACGCCGCACATGATTGAGTGACTAATGAGACTGAGTTGTTAAAAAAAGGAGAGGGGTGCATCTTCTAGTCCAGCGGACTAAATGAGTAATAGTTAGGTCTCCAGCATCATCAATTAATTTCAGATTTTCAGTTTCCCTCTAGTTTTCAAACACTTCACTATTAAACTCACTCTTGTTCTAAGCCCACAGATGATAATGGCTGTTTAAATCACAAAGGTATAAAGCTGATTGCTGCTGAAATATTATGAGAGAGGGTTAGGGCAATTAGTCTCTAGGTCTTTTATACGTTGACTATGGTCGAATTTTCAATTGTTACCATAGTAATAGAAGTGTCATTTTCAGTGTGTATTAACCAGCATTTGGTTCTTGACGTAATCATACACTGCAAGGCTATGCACTGAGTGGAAGTTAGTGGCTTTTAATTTAAACCTAGTATTGTTCCCCTGCTCTGTAACTGTTCTTCGTCTCCTGTCTGCCTTTTGTGAAGCACGATGCGGTACTTCCGTGAAAACCTATAGAGATATTGGCATTTCGCTCCACTTATCCCTTCGATATCAAGTTGACAAATGCGCAAAGATGATCCAATTTTACGAAGTTATGAGTCCTGAAAAGGACCTTCCGGCGTTCGTTATGTCATTTGACCAGTAGCTCCTTTCAGACATTTCAGTTGCATCTTATAACTACTCGTTTCCTAGCACCACATCCTGGTCTCATTAACTGTAATTCAAGGTTATACCAAAGGACATAAAGCAATGCAGACCTCATTCCAAAGCATCTTAGTCGGCTTCATAACATACCTACAATAAGCCCATCTGATCATTTCGTTTCATATCCTTACTATTACACTCAGGCACTTGCATGGGTTGACTGATTCCAGTAACTGTGAATCGATGATACTCTAGTCATAAGGCACTGTGTATGCTTCATTTCACGAAGTGCACCTTTCTACATTTCTGAGCGTCTAATACATATTTCCAATCTTTGCGCCATTTTAAAATTTTATCAAGTTCTGAGGGAACATTTGTGCATAGTTTTACAGACAGTATTTCACTACAAATGGCAGTATCATCTTCGGAACACGTGAGATTACTGTTAACATTGGCACCTAGTTCATTAATATCCAACATGTCCGCCTGCTCAACTGTCCAGCCTCCCATGCAAGCGAGCCCGGGTTCGATTCCCAGCCAGGTTAGAGGTTTTCTCCGTTCGGGGACTGGGTGTTGTGTTGTCCTCGTCATCATATCATCCTCATCACGGCCTGCAAGTCTCCCGATGTGGCGTCCACTGATACAAGGCTTGCACTTGCCGGACGAACTTCCCCGATGGGGCCTCCCGGCCAACAATGCCATACGCTCATTTCATTTCCAATATTCATTGTGAACAGCAGATGTCAGAATACACTTTACAGGGGCGTGGCTGAAGTTACTCCACGTCTGTGGATGATTCTTCACAATTACTACTGTGCCGCCATCAGCATTTTTCCTTCCAGCTTGAAAAATGGAGTACTTTGTAAAGCGCACAGGCGTTATGGAGGTGTGAGGCCCACAGGCAGGGCGTCTCCCCCCCCTCCCCTACTCCCCTCTCCGCCAGAAGAGCCACCGCCTGGCAGCAGCCCTACAACCTCCCACTCCCCCTGCTAATGGGGCCCGCGTGTTAAATCAGCTGCGGCAAGTCCGCAGTTCAATAGGCAATTACCAGCCCTAATAAGGCGGCGTGCGGCTCGATCGTCGGGCCTGGCGGAGGCTTTCATTTGTCACCGTCAGGCACCGTCCTACGCCTGTAACAACTGCCACACCTCCGCGGGTCCCTCACGCGCCGTACTTATTACGCCAACTTCCACTGTCACTCCTCCATGTCATTACGCAACATAAACGCAACATAACATCAGACACTTGGCATTGAAAACCATACTCAACAGCCCAAAGCGTGATCTACAGGACTAAATAAGGCGCTTAAGACCACTAGAACAAAAATAATTGCAAAACGATTTAGGCAGGCTATCTGTATCTGTGCGTAGAAGGGGTGACACCTTGAGCTAGATACGCAGAAATAATTTTACTGAAATCGATTTTGGTATTACATTGCACCATCTTCAGGCCAGATTAAATCGTGGATACCGGGCAATCATCATTATAGTTGGCTCTGAGCACTATGAGACTTAATATCTGAGGTCATCAGTCTCCCATCATTATAGTTGTCATGGTGCAAACAAGTCTATGTCTGCTACAGTGAATCATCTTATGGTACACTTATGAGATATGTGACTATGGTTGTGTGGTATCCACATGATCACCTAGAGATGAGCTAATGTAACACCAAAATTTGTTGCAAACGCAATGACACCTACAAATATAGCTGAAGAGCTCAGAACGAATTGTTCGCTCTGCAGCGGATTATTTGCTGGTATTATATTTCCTGGCAGATTAAAACTGTGTGTCAGACCGAGACTCGAACTCCGAATCTTTTCCTTTCGCGAGCAAGTGCTCTACCGAATAAGCTACCCAAGTGTGACTCACGACTAGTCCTCACAGCTTCTCTACCGCCAGTACCTCAATCTCTACCTTCCAGACTTCACAGAACTTCTCCTGTGAAACTTCTGAAACAAAAAATATTCCAAAGATATGGCTTAACCACAGCCTGGAGGATATTTTCCGAGTAAAAAATTCATTCTGGGAACATCCCCCAAGCTCTGATTAAGGTATGTCTCCGCAGTACCTTTTCTTCCAGGAGTGCTACTCCTGTAAGTACTCATGTGAATTTTCGAAAGTGGGAGAAGAGATACTGGCGGAAGTAAAACTGTGGGGACAATTTGCGAGTCATGGTCAGTTAGCTCAATCAGCACAGCACTTACACATGAAAGGCCAGGATTACAAGTTAGAGTTTTCGTTTTAATCTGCCCGCAAGTTTCATAACTGAAGGTGTCGAACTGCTACATAAATACATAATGACAGCTATTAGCTAATGGTCTACTGGAAGTTGGTTGTCTGAAGATATGCTTAGTCTAAACAATGGCAACTGGTTGTAAACAACAAAAATTGTGAGGTAGGATGCTAACCACAATAAAAGCCACAAATTAGAAAGTTGTAGATTCGTCTGAATACCTAGATATTACAGTTACAAAAAATTAAATCGGATGCATCACACACAAAATGTTCTCTCACCACAGAAAGATACTACGGGCAAATTAAAATATTTTCTTAATATTTCCTCCGTCCAGCTCTAATCCAAGTGAAAGTGGACGAGTGCAGTGTGTAGCAATCAGAATGGCGAGCAGGAAGCGAGCTGATACTGCGAATAATTTTACACAACTTGGAAATTATTGCTTCGCCTGACTCTAGAGAGATGTCTGAATCGTGGACTTACGAAATTTTTCTCACTGAGGAGAGACATAATATCATTCTGACAACACAGCACAATGCCACAAGAATAAGGACCCCCGACAGGATGGAAAAGCACTAACTGAAGCACTGAAATCTGTTATTGTAGCACCGAGACGTGATAAAGAACGCTGATGAGCGTATAAAACGAAGACACAAACTCTACGACCTACACTACATGCCCATAGCAGTGTAAGGCGTCGAGACCTTCTATGAGTATCCATGATGGACGCGATGGCCTGAAGAATCTGCTGGACGATTCCAGCACGTTACAAGGGAGTATGGTGCATCCGCTGCCCTCACCAAGGATGTGGGGACCATAATTCAAATGTAACGCTTAAAATGAATAAAGGTATGTCTTGCCAACGCTACTTCATTAACACACAGAGTGCCATCTAGCCTTCGCCACCATATCTAACACATTGCCATCCTACAACGGTAAGGGTCTCAGGCCAGACAATCATAAAGTTGCGGGGAAACTGTTTTATTGGCAGAGCGCTTAGAAGCTGCAATGTTTGTTCAACCTCATCTGGAACCATTACTGAGCAGGTTAGAATACTTGCCATAGAGTAATGACAGAGAACATAGAAAACGTTAGAAGAAGGACAGCTCGTATTTTTTACTCCCACGTACATATGGAGAAATGACCTCCGTACTGCAGTAAAAGAAATCAAAGTCCCTACATGAAAATTTTGGCATTTTTTCCGGTGCTCTTCAAGAGTGGAACGGTCCACAACCAGTCTTGAAGTTAATCTGTAATCCCTATGCCCAAGATTTAAGTGTGAATTTAGCTGTAGATGTGATATTATTTAAACTTAAAGAGCTTACAAATTTAATCATTTGATATTTAAATGCCGTTCCTGAGACTATTGCCACAGTTTTTCCGCAATAGTTACGGGTTCCTGACAGATCATCTGAGGGTCAATAGTGGTTGGAGATCGATTAGTCAATTTCAGATCATTCAGTGACCAATGGGCACTGAACACTGCTTCTGAAACTTATTAGTTATTCTGAAACTACAGTTTCCTTTAAAAAGTTCTCCAAATGAACGGAAGTTTAACATCGTGCGTAAAATTTTAAAATCTTAATTTAAATTTTAGTATTTTAGAAACTGAGTTATCCTGGGTTTCTCCACCTAACACATGCATTCGTAAACACTTTGCAGAACGTAACTTTTCTCTCACCCCTTCGCTTCTGCAATAGAGTTTGACGCCTACGTGGGTACTTCCCGAGGCACTCTCTTGCCTGTAATTCAGTAGCGACTCTACCATTTCCCACATCAGATCAGTCAAGACACGACTTTAGATACATACGAACGTCAACATCGTGGATAAAATACATTGTATTGTAGTTTTAAAACCTGAGTTTTTCCGCGTTCCTCTGCTAAACAGTGTTCCTTCGTAAATGTTTTGCACAATCTCCCACCTTTCTTCTCCTCCATTTCCGTCTAAAATACAGTTTGATGCCTTCATGGGCAGCTCCTGAGACACTTCCTTGCCCAATATTTCATTGGTGACGCTAATATTAATGGCAAACATTCAGTTGAGGTACGACTTTTACGTAAATCTCTTACACAATTACGTGTATTTAGTAGTACAATCAACGCCTTGCCTATTTGTACACATACTTTGTTCAGTTATTAAAATATGTATATATGGCCTGTAAATGGCGAAACTATTCCTGGTTATATAATGATTCTCATAGCTCTGACTTACATAAATAACAAAAATTATTAAAAGTTGGTGTTTCTCTCGAATTCATTATGTCTGGCCTTATACCACTTGTTTGATTGCTATAGATAGTTTAATTTCAAAGTTAATAGTCTTGCATCGAGCTCTGTGCTTTGAAATTTTCAGATTTTTACACTATTTTTTCGGTGCTTTACAGATGAAGACTTTTCTGTGACACAACAATTACTTTATATGAGTTCCACTTTTTAAAGTAAGGATACAAAGAAGGAAGACGACTGGATCGACACAACACAGTGATACACACATCAATTATTCGTAAGCCCGCATCTCGTGGTCGTGCGGTAGCGTTCTCGCTTCCCACGCCCGGGTTCCCGGGTTCGATTCCCGGCGGAGTCAGGGATTTTCTCTGCCTCGTGATGGCTGGGTGTTGTGTGCTGTCCTTAGGTTAGTTAGGTTTAAGTAGTTCTAAGTTCCAGGGGACTGATGACCATAGATGTTAAGTCCCATTGTGCTCAGAGCCATTTGAACCAATTATTCATAAGCCATTCAGATATGTCAAGGCATTCAAAAAGGTACTCTACGCTCCGAGAGAGCTACTTCCTGTATTTTTAATGTCTCTTTGTCCTTTGTTAATGGTTTTTCATATATGTGTTAACAAAGTAGCCACTAACATTAGTCATAAAACACGTTACTTAAATCACTGCGTATTTTACTTGCCCAAAGATTTATTTCCATACATTGTATAATGAATGAATAATTATATATTGAAGATATTATTGGGGAAACTATACACAGGTAAACGAAGTATTAGGAACTAAGGACTTTTGTAGAATCTGCTAATCAGATACACATTCGATACCGTCTACCTCATAATCACTGAAACCCTACCTTCTTTAGTCCGCTTCTGCCACTTGCTCCTGGCTTCGTTTTTCTTCTGGTCTTACATCTTATGCAGTTAACAGAGAGATGTAGAGAGAACAGGTTTTGGGTAACTCTCTTTCCCTCGTGAATTTTCGTTCGCCGTTCATTGTGATTTTCTAGACTTTAGAGTACACTATGACCAACATCCTCTCAAATTCCATATTAACATTGCATACGAGACAAGCTCTTTCTCTGAAGACAGCTATCCTTCATTTCACCACAGTGCTTCTGAAACATTCGCTGCTGCCATCTATCTCTGCGATCTCTCTCCACAAAAAGATTTCTTTACCCACTCTACCACTGCGTCCATCCCGTTTTCGTGTTTGTAAAGCTGCAATTTACCTTCATCTACATCTACATCTTCATGATCACTTTGCAGTTTGCAATTGAGTGCCTGGTAGAGCTTTAATCGAACAGCTTGAAGCATCTGTTTCACTCTCAAAAAGCACGCGGGAAAAACGAACACTTAAGTCATTCCGTGCGACCTCTGATTACTCTTATTTCATTACGATTATTTATCCCTATGTAGGTGGGCGCCAATAAAATATTTTCACACTCTGAGGTGAAAGTTGGTGACTGAGATTTTATGAGAGGCTCCTGCCGCAGTAAAGATCCCCTTTGTTTCAATGGCTGCCACCCAAATTCCAGTCTCATTTCCGTAGCACTCTCTCCCCTGTTTCAAGATAATAAAGAAGGAGCTCCACTTCTTTGAATTTCCTCGATGTCCTCCATCAATCGTATCAGATGCGGATCACAAACCACACAGCAATACTCCAGAATATGGCGGCCAAACGCACTGTAAGCAGTCTCTTGAGTAAGCCTGTTACATTTTCTAAGTGTGCCCATGAAACGCAGTCTTCGGATGGCTTTCCCTATAACATTACGTGTATGATCGATCCAATTTAAACTATTCCTACGACAGTTTTTCGCTTTCGCTTTGGCTTTGTAAGCTATATCCTATGGTATTCAAGAGAAGGATTATGCCTCCTTACTTTCGTGCCACACCGTTGGTTTCCCTTCACTGCACAAGCTTTGTCGATCAGAATTACAAACTTTCTCCAATTCAGTAGACAAAAAGGAGAGCTCACTGTTACAACTAAAAACAAAGTGTATCGGAAATCGATGTCCATGAAATCGTAGACAAGAGTATCCTTACAGAAAACGGCTACGAGGGGTGTGCAAACGCCAAAGCTTTGAAGGAAGGGATACTGAAGACGCACAAAGATGTCAAAATTGATCAAATAGCCCAGTGTTACGATGACAGGAAGGCAATCAACTGTACGGAAAGGTAAATTGCTTTTGTTTTCGGGCGCGAATTTATATTCGTTTGCCGAGGTAATATGCAATAATTCTCTCCGTTATATGTTACGAGCAATAGGTTTTCTTCACGTCCTTCATTTCTTTCTGATAACTTTTTTTAAACTCAAAACCAGATGATGACTGTACACTAATTAAAATATCAATGCACAAAGGTTTATCAAAAAGTTCTTTTGCAGTTTGGTAACTCGTCTCGGGGAAGATGTACATCTTTTGCTATGGGCAATTAAAAAAAACAATGAATATAAATTGCTTGATTTATATGCAGACAGGGAAAAAAATTTTCTTTCCAGAGTTTGATATCTCACTAAATATTCTGCTGTGATTGCCTTCTGTATTTTCTTTACGTTTCTTTTCACTTGCACATCTTCTTGCTACCCTCCTACACGTAGAAAACGCAAACAGTTTTAAAATTGCTTAAGTGCACTCACCTGCGACGTACATTCACAGTCTTCACTTCTTTTCCTAGAGACGGAATAATATTCGGTTGTCATTAAGACACTAGATATTCATTTACATTTAGGTTCAAATTCCTGTCTGGTATCAAGGTTTACGTTCTCCTTGCACACATATTGCCAAACACATGGAGTATTCCGCTGACAACGATACGGATGGCTTTCTTTCCATTCTTCCCCAGTCCTCAACCCCCATCTCTACCTTACGCACCTTTCTTTCATTTGTCCGTGTTTCAATATTGTACGTTGCCTCCCTAGGAGTTCACGCGTCCATGTAACGCATAGAGAACAACGGAAATTGATTCTAGAAATTAAGGTTCACTAACGTCCAAAAGTTAAGCATAATCTCGAAATAACGGAAATGAAAAGAGAAGGTGGTCAGTCACCCAACAACACCATGAATGTTTACCTAAGAGTCCATCTAGTTCGATCTGTACTTCAGTCTGCGAATAGTAGCGTAACTGAGAGATGAACACAAATGGTGCATGAGACCACTCGCTTCACAGTTTTGTTTGTCCGTTCATGGTGAGCAGAGTGTAGTGTCTTTGGTGAAGTTAGCACTATAATACCACAATGACGCTATCTGGACCCTGTTTTGCTGGGTAGAATCCTGGGGCGCCTGGTTGCTGGCCAGATACAGTCCGAGATCCCAGTATTCTTGAATGTGTTACAAAGTATGATTTCGTTGCTTTTGTAATGGTGCTGAAACACAAGAGATGTTCGTTGTAGGCCAGTACTAGTTCGACGAAGAATAACACCCATTAGCAGTACCGATATCTGACCATAACTGCCCATCGCAAGCGGAGTACACCTACAAGAACATTCGCTGAAAGCTTGCAGCTGCCTCAGGAATTGCCATATCTGGGCAAACTGTGTATGGGAGGCTCAGAACAGCAGACTTTCTGCCAGAGGTCCGGCCCTGTGCATCCCGCTCACTCCAGCACAGAGAAAACAGACCTGTGTATTGTGGAGTCAGCAACTGGACTGTGAAGAATAGAGGAATGTTTACTTCACAGATGAATCCCGTTTGGGTTTGCAAAACGATTTTCGTCGCACATTACTGTGGAGAGACGCTGGAAGCTGGTAGAATCACGGGAACATCTTGGAGGGAGATTGATTTGGTGGTGATGGCATCATCATGTGGATAGCATCATACTGAGTAGCCGTACTGATCTGCACATTGTTGTTGATGGTGTGAGGGAACTGTAAAGTCACAGAGGTACCGAGATGAGGTATTGTTACCACATGTTAGCCTTTTTAGAAGTGTTGTAGGTCTAGATCCCCTTTCATGGGACAATAACGCCCATCCGCTTGAGTTTCTCTGGAGGATGATTAAACTGTAGCTTGTTCTGTAATCGTTCCAACAACCAGAAGAGGTAGTAAGTCTTTTTTCCTGATTATGCTTAAATTTTGGATACTAGTGCACTTAGAAAGTCATGTTTCACCTACGTCATGTGTTCAGATTGTTTACAGACTAAAAGACCAAGGAAACGTAACAGTATTTTGAATATTCCACCTCAACGCAACAACGGATGACACATCAACAGATCATGTAGGTAACAAATTTCACGACCTACCATTGTTGTTCAAATAATAGTCTTGGAAAGAAAACATATTTTTTTGATTTGGATGTCTGTGGAAACCGAAATTGAGAGAGGACAAATTACTCTCTCACTTTTTTCATATTTAAGGCTACTCTTTAATGTTGTTGTTACACCCTAAACTTCATTTTGTCACACAACAAGAAGCTTTCAACATGAGCGGGTATTGATGAGAGCATGTACGTTATTACCTGTATAGTAACTCTCCTCCGAAATGTATTTTCTGGAATTGAGAACAAGCAGGAAGTTTGGTTATCTAACATTAATTCTTGCAGTAGACATTTGAGGCTTGAGAGCCACGTGGAGTTGTTACGGAGGAGAACATCTCAATACACGTACTGGGGACTGAACTTGCCATACCGGTGTGCAGGCAATGCTTTTGGCCAGAGAGGCAGAAAACTTTCTACCCAGATCTATGTGTCAGGCGTTTCTGGCCATGACAGGGACAGGGGCGCAAGAGAGAAGTGGGTCATCCAGCCAAGTCATTGCAAAAGTGTCGCTATCGCCCACTGTGTAAATAGCTGGTGCCATAAAAATCCACAGCTTTCCACGTTCACCTTCAACTGGAAGCTACTGATGGAGCCAATCAGCTAGTATCATCCCTCTCCCTGCCAAGTTTTTCGGAAACCTCAGACCTTTGGAAGAATTTTAGGATGGAATGAAGCATTTATGACAGCTCTTAAATGATATATGGTGGGACGCAAAACCAATTTGGCTGAGACACATGCCATAACGTTTGTCCCATTAGGCCTAAAAGAAAACTCTAAACACACGGCTTAAAGTGGCTGAGGGAAAAACAATTTATGAGTGCCTCTCCTGCCTGCACAGAAACGTAATAGTCTGAGATTGACCGCTTCTTCAGGGGGGAAAAGAATATTTTTAACTTAGGTTAGGAATTGCTGGGAGGTAAATTAGATGAGCTATAGGGGAGGCATGGGGCTCGTGGATTCTTGTGATTGACGCAGAACCGTTAAGGGGGTGGTTGCATGGGTGCGCTTTTCAAGATTTGATGGAAACGGTTGAGCGAAGAAATGTTGCTTCTGATTTAGCGTCCACTCTGTAGAGGAGATTCTGGTCTTGACTCTTGTGATGAGTGGGTTGCGCTTGAGACACTCACCCCGAGCGTAGCAGTGCACTGGCACTGGTATGGACTGAGGAACCTGTGGTCCAGTCTTAGTTGTATCGAAAGTTTAGAACTCAGTAACCTCAGACAACTCACTGTGCCGCGGGTTGTCTCATTCATGTCAGAACCGCCCACCCTTAACTCTCACCTCCTTGTGCACTCTGCCTTATAATTGAGTCAAATTGGTCCATGGTACCACAGGAGAGCGAGAATGTCACACGGCGGAATCTGACAAGATTTCTCTGCTCCATCAGAGAGTAATTGCGATCTATCTAACAGATCGCCTGCCGTCACTTTGCGTATTTCATGCCCATGATAGCGAATTACAGGCGCTGCAGCGTACCATGACCTTCACCTGAGACAGCGCTACCCATTGAGAAAGTGGTATAATATTGCTGATCCGGCTTCGTAAGGCAATCAGGATCACAATCTCGCCACTTGTTCTCAGCTACGCCGCTGTAGCATAACTACAGTAAATCCTTCAAAGTCTATTAAGCGTTAGATGACTTCAGATTGCGTTATCCATGTTTTGAGCCATGATAAATAGATTCAACCGATATACCTTAGTTTTTGCCAACCAGAGGCCATCCAGTGGAGGGCTTATTATTTGTTGCTTCTATTTGTGATGGCAACAGTTCCTGATTTATTTGTCATATCGCTTAATTTGTCCTATTTTACGATCAATAAACTCTTGCTATCACCCATCAATACTGACTGCAATAATGACATGGCCACCATTTCATTAAATTATTTCAGCATTCAAGTTTTATTTAAGATTCTGATGAAAGTAATCTGAAGCCATCATTAGGAATTTCTGTGCCATAAAATAAATTGCGGTTATATGGTAGCCTGAAAGCCATTACTTTGCTCTAAGATGATTGTAACGGTGTTAATAATATCGACATAATTGCGTTGTGCCCAAAAACCGGCATATTATTTATGTGATCGATTTTGAAGTGAATGTTTAACCCTAGTTAAGAAACTTCTGGTGAAGACAATACTGGGTACTGACAGCATTTTAATAACATGCCACTTGTTATAATCTAACAGATTTATAACAAATCCATTTTTCACTCCTTCAAACATTTCTGTTACAGCCAAATTTGCTACAGTAAGAGGTATAGCGGTTTAACAGCAATTTCAGGTTTTACAAGCTCCAGTGCTCTGATTTCTAGGCCTGGTATATGATTTCTTAGGCTTCTCAAAATATTTCTGCCTTTCGCCACTGCACGACTCCAGATCTGAGATCCACTTTGAGTTCTTCTGAAACATCTCCCAGTTATTTCTCTTGGTTGCTCCACTATTTAATAGCTGCTTGAAATGCTCCTCTTATCTTTAGCTGTTCCGCTTGGGTTATAATCACCACCCCCATCATTGCCCGTATCTGGTTCTTCACGTCAAAAATTCTTCATTTATAGCTGTTTGGTAGTACTGTTCAGCTCATTTATATTTCCCTATCTAGCTGCCTCTATTCCTAACTGTGCATGATCATCTGTCCGTTTCCTTTTTAACCCTCCTCGATCCGATTTTCGCTTTTTTGCTTGCTTCAATTGTGACGAAACAAGAGCTGTATCGTTGTGAGAGATACAGAGGCGAGCGAGACTGCCGACACTTGCCCCAGTTCACTGCTACCAGTGCTACACCACCTGTGTGTGGCGTAGAAAGTATTGCACCATAATATAATAATGAAATAAAAAATTAAAGTAACCTTTCCAAACTTGTTTCGTTGCATGCCTCAGTATATTGATGTTAACATTTGGAGGACTCTTATCGATCTAATGTAAATGTTTCAGTAAATACATTAAGAAAAAAATAAGTGGCGCAAAATAATGAAGCTAGAAAAAAAAAACTGTCAAGAACATGCAAATATACATTGCAATGAAAAGTTACAACTCTCAGCTTGATCGAAGCAATGTTTTGGTCAAAATCGACATTTTTACGAAGAATTGAACGCGCTAAATATACGATTCAGCAAGATGAAAATTCGTAGCATCAGTTTAAAACACAAAAAGATCGGCTATGTGACTCTGTTAAGATAGCTCTATTAGCTTTCCAGTTATTAAATAAACACTAAATTTGAAATGAAAACATCCCTATTCATGATAGATAAAGTATCATTTGTAATAGTTATAGAAAGTTCTAATTAGAGCACTCGATTACATTCAGGCTGTAATACATCTGTAGGAAATTTTAAGACTTTACTGCAAATAATAATCATTACAAGGAATCTTAAAGAGCCAGTTCAGAGGTCATGTTGTACTATTAGTTCCAGTCTAAAACTTCCAGCCGGCAATGTTAAAATGCAGTTAAGCTAAAAAATTTTTAGTAACTAAAGCAAACTTAACACTATGTAGAGAAAACTTAGGAGGATTGTAAATTATTAAACGAGAGAGATGTTAATTATTATATGTCCAAGAAAGGGATTATTCAGATGCCGTTACCTGTCTTTAGAGTAGCTGGTAGCAGATGTTGCTCAGTAGTCTTCTGCGCCCTTATATGAATACAGCTAGTGAGGCAGTATGAAGAGACACTTCACACTGAACTATCAATCTGTCCACATCAGTCAAATGAATGCGTACGTTGCGGCTCGGATGACGTCAGAGCTAGGCACCTACCAAAAGAGTTTTCACTAAGGGAAGTGAAGTATAAAGTGTAATAACAATTTCGGTTTCCACTGACAGCCAAATACAGAAAATAAGTGTTCTTTATGACACCGTTATTTGAACAGCTATGCTAGGGATGTGGAATTTATTACCTACACAATTTTTCTATGTGACAATATAAATAATTACGTTACGTTTCTCATGTCTTTTAATCTGTAAACAATCTGAAAACTAGACGTAGATGATACATTACTACCGAAGTGCGCTAATATCAAAAAGTTAGTCATAATCATGAAAAGAGGACATACTGCCTCTTCAAGTTGGGAAGATTACAGAACAAGCTACAGCTGAATCACAAAAAGTTTGGCGTACAAAGTACCCAAAACATTATATCAGATAAGCTCTCATAGCTATGACACTCATTTGTAAGAAACTAACTCAGCTAGGAAATCACTTACATAACAAAAGTAGCTGTTAATCGGGGATATACACTCCTGGAAATGGAAAAAAGAACACATTGACACCGGTGTGTCAGACCCACCATACTTGCTCCGGACACTGCGAGAGGGCTGTACAAGCAATGATCACACGCAAGGCACAGCGGACACACCAGGAACCGCGGTGTTGGCCGTCGAATGGCGCTAGCTGCGCAGCATTTGTGCACCACCGCCGTCAGTGTCAGCCAGTTTGCCGTGGCATACGGAGCTCCATCGCAGTCTTTAACACTGGTAGCATGCCACGACAGCGTGGACGTGAACCGTATGTGCAGTTGACGGACTTTGAGCAAGTGCGTATAGTGGGCATGCGGGAGGCCGGGTGGACGTACCGCCGAAGTGCTCAACACGTGGGGCGTGAGGTCTCCACAGTACATCGATGTAGTCGCCAGTGGTCGGCGGAAGGTGCACGTGCCCGACGACCTGGGACCGGACCGCAGCGACGCACGGATGCACGCCAAGACCGTAGGATCCTACGCAGTGCGGTAGGGGACCGCACCGCCACTTCCCAGCATATTAGGGACACTGTTGCTCCTGGGGTATCGGCGAGGACCATTCGCAACCGTCTCCATGAAGCTGGGCTACAGTCCCGCACACCGTTAGGCCGTCTTCCGCTCACGCCCCAACATCGTGCAGCCCGCCTCCAGTGGTGTGGCGACAGGCGTGAATGGAGGGACGAATGGAGACGTGTCGTCTTCAGCGATGAGAGTCGCTTCTGCCTTGGTGCCAATGATGGTCGTATGCGTGTTTGGCGCCGTGCAGGTGAGCGCCACAATCAGGACTGCATACGTCCGAGGTACACAGGGCCAACACCCGGCATCATGGTGTGGGGAGCGATCTCCTACACTGGCCGTACACCACTGGTGATCGTCGAGGGGACACTGAATAGTGCACGGTATATCCAAACCGTCATCGAACCCATCGTTCTACCTTTCCTAGACCGGCAAGGGAACTTGCTGTTCCAACAGGACAATGCACGTCCGCATGTATCCCGTGCCACCCAACGTGCTCTAGAAGGTGTAAGTCAACTGCCCTGGCCAGCAAGATCTCCGGATCTGTCCCCCATTGAGCATGTTTGGGACTGGATGAAGCGTCGTCTCACGCGGTCTGCACGTCCAGCACGAACGCTGGTCCAACTGAGGCGCCAGGTGGAAATGGCATGGCAAGCCGTTCCACAGGACTACATCCAGCATCTCTACGATCGTCTCCATGGGAGAATAGCAGCCTGCATTGCTGCGAAAGGTGGATATACACTGTACTAGTGCCGACATTGTGCATTCTCTGTTGCCTGTGTCTATGTGCCTGTGGTTCTGTCAGTGTGATCATGTGATGTATCTGACCCCAGGAATGTGTCAATAAAGTTTCCCCTTCCTGGGACAATGAATTCACGGTGTTCTTATTTCAATTTCCAGGAGTGTAGTTACACCCAACAGCCACACATGCTGCAGAGTGAAGTGTCTGCTCTCTAATAGATGGTTAGAGATCTCTGTTTAAAGTCATTCCCCTTTCTTAGCGAAAACGATGCGGAGGTTGTCAGTGTCCTTGGGGGAATCTGATACGATGAAAATTGCGTGTTCTATGGGTAGTATCTGAGATCAGTAATTAAAAAGTCTTCAGTCCCATGTTGGAAAACCGCCACTGCTTAAATTTTGATTAATAATATGCACTGGCGACCGAAGACTTCCGGCATATGAAGTTACCATAATTCTGCCAACAGCCTTCTCAAAGAGGGAGGAGGAGCAGACAGAGGTTGAGGGCACTCTCTCGTCCTTGGGGTGGGAAACTGCCCCAAAAGGTAGAAGAATCACCAATGATCAAAGACACGAGGATGACGAAGGCAATGGAAAAACTGCATTAAAGACACATAACAGGCATCCACAGGACATGTGTCTGCAAAGAAAAAAAATCTCATCTTGATCTCTCCATTGGCAAAAGATTCCAAAATAGTCCCCCATGCGGAACTCTGGGGAGGGACTGCCGGAGATGAGGTGATCATGATAAAAACATTGAATAACCAAAGACAGGATAATGTTCTTCGAGTCGGGCCGTGGAATGTCTGAAGCTATAACATGGTAGGGAAGCTAGAAAATACGATAAGAGAAGCTAGCAAATCTGAAAAGGGAATGCAAACTCTATCTAGATATAATAGGGATCATTTAAGTCAAACGGAAAGAAGACAAGGATTCCTGCTCAGAAGAGTATAGAATAATAACAACAGCAGCAAAAAAAATGGTTTAAATGGCTCTGAGCACTATGGGACTTAACATCTGTGGTCATCAGTCCCCTAGAACTCGAACCTGCGACCGCAGCAGTCGCGCGGTTCCGGACTGAGAGCCTGAACCGCTAGACCACCACGGCCGGCCAACAGCAGCAGAAAATGGTATATTGGGAATAGGACTCGTTATGGACAGCAAGTTAGGGCAGAGAGTGTGTTACTGTGAATTGTTCTGTGACAGGTTTTTTATAATCAGAATCGACAGCAAACCAATTCGGACAACGATAGTTAAGCTATACATTCCGACGTCCCAAGCTGCAGATGAAGAGACAGAGGCAGAATATAAGGATATTACAAGGATAATACAGTATGTAAAGGGATATGGATATCTAATAGCCATGTGGGACTGGAATACCGTTGCAGGGGACAGAGTGGAAGAAATGGTTACAAGAGAATATGGCCTTGGGACAAAGAACGAGAAACGGAAAAGGCAAATTGAGTTTTGTAGAAAATTGCAGATTGTAATAGCAAATACTCTATTCAATGATCACAAGAGGATAAGGTACACTTGGAAAAGGCCGGGTGATAAGGCATTTTTCAGATAGATTACGTCATGGTCAGACAGAGATTCCGAAATCAGAATCTGGATTGTAAGGAATACCAAGGAGCATACAATGACTCAGATCACAATGAAGTTGTGATGAAGAATGGGCTGAAATTTAAGAAATTAGTCAGGAAGAATAAATACTAAGGAAAGGAGTTCTCCAATACTATAGATACAGAATATGGAATATCTCAGTAGGCATTACAGTTGAAGAGGAATGGGCATCTCTAAAATAAGCAATCACAGAAATATGAAAGAAAAACGTTGGTACAAATAAGATAACTGCGAAGAAGAAGTACTTCAGTTGATTGATGAAACGAGGAAGTACAAAAATGTTCGGGGAAGTTCAGGAATACAGATATAGAAGTTGCTGAGGAGTGAAATAATCAGAAAGCACAGGGTACCTGAGACGAAATGGCTGCATGAAAAATGTGTAGAAATCGAAAAAGAAGTGATTGTTGAAAGGACTGACTCAGCATATAGGAAAATCAAACCAATCTTCGGTGAGACTGAAAGCAACGGCAGTAGCAATATTGACTGCAACGGCGAGTTCACTGTTAAATGTAGAGGAGAAAGCGAATACGTGGAAAGAGTACACTGAAGGCCGAAGATTTGTCTGGTGGGTAGAAGAAGTGAAAGGAGTCGACTTAGGAGAGACAGGGGATCCAGTTTTAAAATCACAGTTTAAAAGAGCTCTCGAGGACTTAAGGTCAAATCAGGCAGAAGGGATAGATCACATTCCATCAGGGTTTCTAAAATCATTGGGGGAAGTGACGACAAAACGACTATTCACGTTGGTGTCCAGAATGTATGAGACTGGCGACATACCATCTGAGTTTCGGAAGGATGTAATCCACACAATTCCAAAGAATGCTAGAGCTGACAGTTGCGAGAATTATCGCACAATCAGTTTAATAGCTCATGCGTCGAAGTTGCTGACGAGCATGATATGCAGAAGAATTGAAAAGAAAATTGAGGATATATTAGAGGACCATCAGTTCGGCCTTAGGAAAGGTAAAGGCCCCAGAGAGGCAATTCTGACGTTGCGCTTGATTGTGGATGCAAGACTAAAGAAAAATCAGGACACATTCAAAGGATTTGTCGACCAGGCTAAAGCGTTCGACAGTAAAAAAAAAAAAAATGGTACAAGATGCACGAAATTTTGAGAAAAATAGGGGTAAGCTGTAGGAATAGATGGATAACATACAATACGTACAACAGCCAAGAGGGAATATTAAGATTCGATGACCTACTGTGCAATCTGTACATCGAAGAAGCAATGCTGGGAATAAAAGAAAGTTTCAGGAGTGGGATTAAAATTCAATGTTAAAGGCTCAATGATAAGTTTCACTGATGACATTGCTATCGTGAGTGTAAGTGAAGAAGAATTACATAATCTGCTGAATGGAATGAACAGTGTGATGAATAAAGAATCTTGTTTGAGTGTAAATCGAAGAAAGACGAAATTGATGAGAAGTATCAGAAATTGGACATCGAGAAACTTAACATCAGGATTGATGATCATGAAGCTGATGAAGTTAAGGTGTCCTACGAATAGGCAGCTTCTAGGCGCTCAGTCCGGAACCGCACGACTGCTACGGTCGCAGGTTCGAATCCTGCCTCGGGCATGGATGTGTGTGATGTCCTCAGGTTAGTTAGGTTTAAGTAGTTCTAAGTTCTAGGGGACTGATGACCGCAGATGTTAAGTCCTATAGTGCTCAAAGCCATTTGAACCACGAATAGGCAGCAAATGAACCAATGAGGGACAGAGCAAAGAGGACTTCAAAAGCAGACCAGCAATAGCGAAAACGGCATTCTTGGGCTACAGAAGTCTACTATTTCCAAACATAGGCCTTAATTTGGGGAAGAAACTTCTGCGAATTTACGTTTCGAACCATGAACTGTGGGAAAACCGGAACAGAAGAGAATCAAAGCTTTTGAGATGTGGGGCTACAGAAGAACGTTGATAATTAGATCTACTGACAAGGTAAATCATGAGTCTGCTCAGAATCGAAGAGGAAAGGAATATGTCGAGAAGACAAGGAGAGTGGAGAGGATGAGAGGACATCTGTTAAGACATGAGGGAATGACTTCCATGGCACTAGAGGGAGATGTAGAGGGCAAAAACTGTAGAGGAATACAGAGTTTGGAATACATCCAGAAAATAATTGAGGATGTCAGTTGCAAGCGCTAGCCCGAGATAAAGATGTTGACACGGGATATGAATTCACGAGGGGCCGTATCAAACCAGTCTGAATACTAATGAGTGAAAAGAAAAATAAAGGTTATTGTGTGCTCCGTTACGTCGAATAAACCGCCCGGCAAGTGGCGAGATTATTTTCCACCTTTAAGATGAGCAATTAACTTTGATGATTAGAAGTCAGGCAGGGTGATAGACCATTTTACTTAGAACTTACCACTGTAGAGGCCACCTCTGAACACCTAATACTGCTGTTTCGGATAGGGACTTATTATTATTAGCAGGAATATTATTATGTCTGTGCGTGTGAGATTTTACTGAATATGTCTGTCAGTTAGAACTCAAAACTTGTGTTTATAGTCATCATTTCCTGATTCCGCTGTGTACGTAGCAAATAGGAACTTTTTCTTTCAGTGAGCACAAGAATAATATCAACTTGCAGATTGGAAATTATGGTGAGTATGCTCTCCATCGCTTTCTGGTTGACCGCAAAAATAGTTTTCAGGCTCTAGTAAAAACGCCGCCCACACAGTGTATTCTTTATGTACTTCGATCTCAACTCGGCGAAGAAGAGAGTCCACAAGTTCCATCAGTTGTGCTACAGCCTGTTGAAAGCAAAAATAGATATACAATATTGCGGAGGTGTTGAGTACTGAGTTTCATCCAGCGTTTCAGACATCCCAAGATATTTTCTATGGGTTCAATATCGAATGCGACTGGATGCCAGATTGATCGTAAAACTAGGAACATCTTCGTGAAGTCCTAATACAAGACGCTCACCATTTATTGACTAACCAAACGTTGATTCTCTGGGGTGAAGTTCTTTCCCCATATAACATGAACTTTTCATGGTTGCGAGCACTCTATTGAACAAAACAGTACTTAATATCCTATGCTTCCCCTGAATGCCAAGTCATCTGAAGTCTCAGAGGTGTTACTCGCATTTGGCTCTAGGTTCTATCACAAAGGAAACGCACCACGGAGATAAAATTACTATACTTCAAATCGACATATCAGGGATATAATTTTACAAAATATTTCCAAGTTACTTGCTCTTTCGGGGTACACGAGATTAGTGATCACTGGAGAAGGGAAGGTGTGCTGATACGCACATCAGGGAACTAGATCAATGCTTAAAGGACATCTATTTACGAAGTGGAGCGTGCTCCAGAACTTCTTTCAACACGGAACCTTTACAAAACCTTAAAACTATGACCTCATAGAAAGAACTGTATTAAACGTCACTATTCAGCGAGAGCAGTTGGCGTCAGTGTAGCAACATGTGCTCACACGCAAAGAGTCAAACATTCACAGAATAACCAAAGATAATATTCAATATTTTCTAGCTAAAACTGAGTCGTAAAAATTGGCTTGTGACTCTCAGAGGAAAGAAATGCGAAAATAAATTGGCATCACGATGTAGAAGTGAATCATGACCAGATTAGGAGCACGTTAGGCAGACCACACTTGAATCCAGTTCAATTCTAGCAAAATTATCGCTCGCGAGAGGCTTGTAATGCATCTTACAGATGACATTAAAAGTACAGGAAGTTTCTAATTATGTAAATCTGGACTTGCTACCACCAGAACTCGTCATCTATGTCCGCACAGACGCGTCACATTGTACTCAACACACATCAGCTCAGTGACAGCTGCACCATTTCTGCGTTTATTCTGTGACTGACCCTGTACGAAATACAGTCTGCTTAGCCTCCGTGCACCGACTCTGAAAATATTTGGAGAGGCTGGGCTGCTGAATCAACAAGACTAGTTATAAAGTTGTACCAGACACCTCCTAAAATCAGAAGACAGGAGTCACAATGACTGTTCCCTATTGCTCGAAATTTCCCATCATTCCTACGTCTAAAATTTGAACAAACGCATTCGTTCCCACGGGTCTGAAGTAATCATTCGCAAGTTTGCCCGTTACGAGAGCCTGCTGAGGCAACGCCTCGCTCGTTTGGCACCTCAAGTCATCTTTGGAGCTCAATCTTAACTGCATTTCTCCGGCCTCTGCTGCAGGATAAACCAATAAAATCCGAGTTCACCAAATTGCATGCGCCTGTAATTCCGCCCATTTTCAACCAGTTCTGCCATCATCATATTGGATAAAGGTACATCGTTTGGTGAATGGAAACGAAAATAAAAAAGAGTCAATTTCGGTTCAGCGCGTGATCGCCCTCCCCGGCTCAAAAAATATGTGAATAAACGGGCACCGAAAAATTTTATTAAACGACAGACCTGCACGATATTGGTATTGAATGCCGCCTTTCACTATGAACAAGGCTGTTAGTACCTTTAAGGCGGCGGTGACCACGGCAAACTACATCATGAAAATACAGAAGGAAGAGCAACACTTTAACACGAGAATCCATATAAACAATAAAAATAGATCTACACGTTACATTTCAGTATGTCCCACACCTGCTACTAAATTACTGTATCGATTTCAACCAAAGTTGGTCCACATATCAATGTCTGGATCACTATGGGTGTAAGATCCCACTACTTGTCAAAGCGGTGTGGCGTTGAAAAGCAGTGTAGCGCACAACTAGACATTACTTATAGTTTGTTCAACGAGTATTTAAGAATGAGAGCACTCAACGACTTGCAGCAAGCATTAGCACGTGATTTCAAACGATTGGGAAACGTTCTCTCGTTGATAACTACCTTAAGACGAAGGAAGAAAAACGCCTCATCGCTTACTAACTTTCCACTTTTCGCGCAATAAAATTACGGCATGAAACATGACGTTTTAATCTATCACATCCTAATCTATAGCAGCTACACATTTTGTACACAATTTGTACATTTACCAGTGATGTACCAACAAAATTATATCAGCTTACGGCGCATAGATGAGGAGATACAACGTTATAAACGTAGAGATACCTGAAAAACTTGTGCATTACCCAAGCCGTTAACATTGATTGCTTCTTTGCTAGCAACATCATTCGGGACATATATCGAACACAATTTTCACATTCGCCGGCTCAATGACACTAAAAAATGCACAATTGTACGACATATGGATCACGAGATACGACGTCGACTATTGAGATGCGTGAAAAATGTCGTTTCTTGCATGACGGTTCAAATTGTTGTTTCTTTTCTGCTAACTCTCTTTGCAACGCATTTCTCAGATGGTATCCACACATTTCGCTGACTATACGTGCAAAAAATATCATTGCATAACACTGTTCAAGATATACGACGTTATAAACATTGATCTACGTGCAAATGAAACCTTAGGGCGAAATTTGATAGAGATAGAGGTGAAATATGTGTACAAATACATATGCAAGATAGTGGATTTTTATGTGAAATATATTTGACACGACCGTACGCGGTCAAAGTCACGGGTAAATATTTGGTACACGTATTAGTTACGATATGGAAAGAAGTACTGTTGCGGTAAGATCCACCATCCTCCTATTAGGATGGGCTGAGAACGTTTTCTGAGATATGCGGGGAAAAGGGGGGGGGGGGGGACGAGAGGAAGAGATGATGGACAGGCAGAGAGGTGGCAGGAGGATACAGACAGGGAGGCTAGGAGATAAACAGACACAAGGAGAGGAGAAATGGACAGAGAGAGGGAAGAGGACGACATGGACAGAGAAAGGAAAGAGGATGGAATGTACGTAGAGACGTGAGGGGAGTTGTTGAAAGAACGGAAGGGCGATTAGCTGTAATTGATAAAAACCATTCACTATGTATATGGACTTGGCATTTTGGACCAGTTGCTGTATATTTTTACATATCTGAGCGGTGCCTAACGTTTATAATATGCTGAGTTTTACAAACATGACATCTTGTACATTATGTTCAGCGTAAAGTGAACATGTTTTACTACAAAAAATGTTAAAGACCTGAAGATGACAGATAAGACTGTTACAACCAGTTACCTTGAATTTAAAAAAAATTGTGCGATCTTTGATTTTGAACGGTTTCTAACTGGAACATTTACTGGGTTCTGTTCGGAAAGTAAGGTCCGATCGGTCGCGGAATGAAAGCCACAATGATATCAAAATTTTTTTATTCGCACCACTTAGCCACACCTTCCAGCTACATCCCTAAACAGTCGCCGCTCCGATTTAGACATTTTCCTTGGCGTTGTACAAACTTTCCAGTACGCTCGTCACAGAAAGCAGCCGCCTTTGGTTTCCACCAATTCTCTACGCTGGTCTGCCTTACGTTGTTTGTGCCAAAATGTTGTCCTCATACCCAGCGGTTCATCCAAGCAGAGATGAACAATGGAGGGAACCAATTAAGGGCTGTAATGTGGGTGATCAAACACATCCCCTTGGAAACGCTGTAGGAGCGTCTTCAATGCGACTGAAAATTGTCTTGAAGAAAGAAATGCACGACATATATGTTATGTGGGCTGTATAGCTTCAGGCGAAATCTCTCCCAAATCCACATCCTTTTCGGGAGACACTGTTGTTTTAGGGATTTTTTCGAGATCACTTTGCACTCCGAAGTGAAAAGAGTGATGTGAAGCTATCGACAAGCAAACTGAAGACACTGTCCAACACATCTGTGCAAAGTTCCATTTGATTTTCACAGTTGTTTCCATTTCACAGTTAATTGGACTTTACTTTACGAATATGCCTCGTACATACGTTGGCAATTCCAGGTCCTCAGCTAGTTCTGAAATAACACTGTTTATGTTTGAGGTAACACCAATGAGTGGCTAAAGTAATGGTACAAGAAACACCTACAAAATATCTCAGAACCATCTCTATTACCTACTACAGCCTCCCTGAAGGCATTTATCTATGTTGTCTAGTTCTGTATAGTGATCATAATGTGAGATATACGATGCTAACAGGAGCATTAAAACATAGTTTTAAAGGAACATCGCACCTTTTAATGTATCCATCACCATTTCCAGAGAACAAAGTCGACTTTCGTCCTAAGAGCTCCATTTAAGTTTCTGTAGTATTACTGTTGCACATCTGCATAGGCTATTATCCTTACCTGATATGTTACTAGCGACGTGTTTGCAGTAATGCCTCCTTGATATCTTCAGATGTACACTTGAGAGCAAAAAAAGTGGGTCACCCCTGAATTCCAATGTGTAGGCTGCACCTGAATGTATGCAACCAACGTGGCATATCTGTGTTGCACATAGTCGCAACCCTCCACAGTACAGTCATTGTTAGATACACAATGGGTACCGCTTGAGACTACTAGAGAACACCAGTCTTTGTGACAGTCAGCCCAGATGTAAAGTAACACCACCATAGTACAGAAGAGATCAGACAGTCCTTAACGTTTGTAAACTAAACTTATTTACAATAAGTGACTTTTCAAATGTTGTGGGACAACTAGTTTTGTCACATAAATCACTCACTAATCCTTAGGCACAATTAAATATTTGAGACAGTATATGGATTTATAAAGTTGTTTGGCAATTGGAAACAAGTTCTTTGCTGTCTAAAAGGTTTACCCAACACATGCTGAACGTCGTTCAACGTTCAACAGGGAGTGGTTTTGCATCAACTTTATGTAATACTAAGCAGTTAAAAGAAAACGTGATTAACGGCGGCAAACACTCTACGGATATCCCAACATTAACAGCGAATCACAAGTAATATCATTGTGCACATTACTCATCAATAGTTACTTGTGCACGAAGTTGTACTTTAAATGACATGACCAACGTCTTCGATCCCGATCCGGATGCAAACCAAGAACGTAAAGCCATTGTTAATCAAGCATAGCTTTGTGTGTTATCGAGACTAGATCACTAGGCAGAAAGAGACCTCAAGTATTGACGTTTGCACCAGTATCAGTTATCAATTCTCAACTTGAAAGTAAATGACGATAATGTTTGTACGAAAGCAGGAACCTAACATGACAATTACCTTCTTGGTAATTAACCTCGAAAAACGACGTATAGTGTTACATTGTCAAGGAATAAAGGATGTACATGTTTAAAATTGAAATGCCGTCATGCAATGCTGGGGACAAGGATGCGAACCCAGACCGTAATCGGATTGTTGAATAAGTACATAAAATCAGAATGTAGATATCACAGTTTGTCACCAGTAGTGGGGTTGGAACCTTAAATGACGACTGAAGTTGTATTGCCTGACCGGGATTCGAACACGGCGCCTACCGCCGTCGTTGTCTAACCAGTAACAGACGAGAAATGTCCAATGTTGGTCCACCATCAACGATATGTGCGCACGTTTAACTAGAAATAAGGTGACGAAAACGTCTATGCTGACTGAGACTCGAATGCCACTCACATGGTTATGAAGACACGTTAATAATCAACTTCATATTCAGTAGTAGCTAGGAGTAGCATGTTTAGTTGCAAACCTTAAGGCCTTACTCATCCCTAGTAACGTGTTGCCTAATATCTTCGATATCATGATGTTAATTTACAAGTGGATTGACTGCCGTAAAGAGCAATGTTCTCTAGTAGTCGTGTATCCTTGAGATGTAAATAAAGTGCCTCAGCAGAAAGTAATTTCCGTCATGCAGCACGTATTGTTTCAGAGACACTGAGTGCATGTTATAAGTGCACAAAACGTGTGTTATATACTAAGTATATACTATTATTTGTTTACTTTTACATTCCGCTTAGTTGTCGTGGTTGAATACAGGTTTTCTTAAGGCTACATCTAATGCACAGCGCTTACAAGAAAGTGTAGTTTCCTGCGTCATGCTATTGCTATCTAGGTGAAGTATTATTTGGTAGCTATGTTTAAAATGAATGTATTTTTGAAAGTATTGTTCGTCAAATATTTGAATAAATCGTCAACTGTAGGTGTGCCTGCACATGTTATAGCATAATACCTGTAGCTGCGTTAGTCTGTACTACAGACTTGGGTAGCTTAGGTGTAACTTTTGATCCTTCAAGGGGTGATCGTGGCCATGCGGCCCGGGTCTGTACTACCCGCGGCTCGCGAGCTACGGGCCAGCCAGGCTGGCCGAGGCGAGACGCAAGTGAACGAGCTGGCGGTGGCGTTGGTGGGCCAACAGCCCGGCATGAGCCAGCACGGCTGCGCCGCACGCCACTGCCTCTGCCGCTCCGTTTGAAGTAAATATGTTTACCTCCTCTCCTGGAATCAGTATAAGAAATGGTTCAAATGGCTCTGAGCACTATGGGACTTAACATCTATGGTCATCAGTCCCCTAGAACTTAGAACTACTTAAACCTAACTAACCTAAGGACATCACGCAACACCCAGCCATCACGAGGCAGAGAAAATCCCTGACCCCGCCGGGAATCGAACCCGGGAACCCGGGCGTGGGAAGCGAGAACGCTACCGCACGACCACGAGATGCGGGCATCAGTATAAGAGCGGCAAGCAGAAATACTCATCAGGCTGTCTGCCTTTATAACTCCCTGGGAGAGGTCTATTCGAGTTAGAGTCAAAAAAGGGTTCAAATGGCTCTGAGCACTATGGGACTTAAAATCTGAGGTCATCAGTACCCTAGAACTTAGAACTACTTCAAACCTAACTAACCTAAGGACATCAGGCACATCCATGCCCGAGGCATGATTCCAACCTGCGAACGTAGCGGTCTCGCGGTTCCAGACTGAAGCGCCTAGAACCGTTCGGCCACTCCGGCCGGCCGTGGTAGAGTCGTCGCTCTCATTGAGGAAGGAGGATGTTCCATCAGTGAAGCTGGCAGACGAAATGGCGTACCACATACCCCTGCAACGAGATGGTGGAGGATCTGCCTTGAAAGAGGCACCACCAACAGGGCTCCTGGCTCAGGCAGGAAGAGAGTGATCTCACAGCAGGAAGACAGGGACCTAGTGTCTAGGAGCAGAGAAAATCCGTTTCTGAACCCGAAGCAGTTGCGGCGGGAGCCCAACTTCCTCGGCTCCATTGACACGATTCGCCGAAGGCTGAGGGACGCTGGACTGCATGGACGACGATCCGCTGTGTAACAAGAGCTCAGCGAAGACAACGTTTTATACCGGCTAGCATTTGCGGAGCTCCATCTGAGGACGTCGTGGGACAACGTCCTTTTCACTGATGAGAAGGTGTTTTCCACCAATAACGACGGTCCACGCATCGTTTACAGGCCGCAAGGGACTCACCATCGATGCGAATATGTAACCACGACGAGAAGAAGTGGCCGGCTATCTGTTACCTGATGGGGTTGGAATTCTGCGAGAGGGGCGGGAATTCTTCACAGGATAGAAGGAACTCTGGACAGCGCGTAGTATGCCCACATATTGGAAAATGTGACGCTTCCGTCAGTGCGAATGCTATACGCAGAAGGGGACGTCACATTGGAAGAGGACCATTCTCCCATTCACAAGTCTGCATTTGTTCAGCAGCGGCTCTCCACGATAGGCGTCAACGTAATGGACTGGCCGCCACGGGCGGCTGATATGAACTCCATGGAAAACATGTGAGCTGACGTCGCCAGAACATTATCAGAGAACTGGCCACGAAACCAACCAACTACTGCGGACGCTCTTTGGACTGCATCCTGGAAGCCTGGGAGGAAGTTGTTTCTTCAGGCTGTTACGTCCGACGGCTTATACATTCTATGCCAAGACGCGTGATAGAAATACAAAATAGTGAAGGATTCTGGATAAAATATTAGAGTTCTTAAAATGTTTTGTTATGTCTTCTATTTCGTCATTTTTCCTCTTTGGGAGCTAGTGGAAGATCGCGTGGCAACAGAAAAGATACAATATGGGTTAGCTTTCCTTTGAGTTGCACTTTTAATTCCAGTGGGTTTCTTTTGCACATACAGTTTGTTAAGTATTCTATTTTGAGTTCATTTATACCCTGTCTACACAGTTACAAACTAATCAGCGTAGATGGACTCTGTCACAGTAGTTTTTGTTATTTGAAATACGTCTCTCTCTTCCCCTCCATCCATGAATACACCCTCCGTCCTCCACACAATACGCCAACGATTTGATATTATGTTTACTCGCCGCGCGGGATTAGCCGAGCGGTCTAAGGCGCAGCAAAAATGGCTCTGAGCACTTTGGGACTCAATTTCTGAGGTCATCAGTCCCCTAGAACATAGAACTACTTAATCCTAACTAACCTAAGGACATCACACACGTCCATGCCCGAAGCAGGATTCGAACCTGTGACCGTAGCGGTCTCGCGGGTCCAGACGGCAGCGCCTAGAACCGCACGGCCACTCCGGCCGACGAAGGCGCTGCAGTCATGGACTGTGAGGCTGGTCCCGGCGGAGTTTCGAGACCTCCTTCGGGCATGGGTGTGTATGTTTGTCCTTAGGATAATTTAGGTTAAGTAGTGTGTAAGATTAGGGACTGATGATCTCAGCAGTTAAGTCCCATAATATTTCACACACATTTGAAATTTTATGTCACCTCGTAGTTAATATCTCTTCTATTCTCTCTCACACACTCTCTCTCTCTCTGACACTATCGCCGCAAGTGCCCTTCTATTACACTCCCCCAAAACTTTGTAAACAAATCTAGCGGTTTCCAATGACGCTACATTTTCTCTTTTAATTGCTGCTGTCTTTACTCTCTATCATCCCTCTCACCACCTATGAAACCGTATTCTTTGATCTCCCCCTCCCTATAACCTATCCTTCGTTCTGAGAACAGTCCTTCCTTATCTCTCGGTCATAAGATAAAACGAACTGTGGCACACATCTAAGTAAGCAATACTTTTCAAGCATTTCACGCTTATATTTTGCACTTCTGCACTTCTATCCATTCTCAGATCCCGCCCTCCTTCCTGTTACGCGTCACTTGACATCTGCATCCACATCTAAATGAATAATCTGCAATTCATAATTATGTGCTTGGCCGGGGGTTCTGTGGTCTGGTGGATTAATCTTGCATTGACGTGTAAAACGTGTAGGTTCACATCTCACGTCAGGCGTAGATTTTTAACACAAACTATTAGCTCACCTTCACCCCTAGTAACGCCAAGTGCAAAACGCCAGTATGATCAGCAGTTCAACATCCGCAGTAAAGATAACATCCCTTCGCTGCCGACTGGGCATTCGTTTGAGCTGTGACAGATGGAGAAACCCCGTAAGGCAGAGACTCTGTCACCAGCAAGCCGTCGTAAACTAGAAAACGTATTTCATTTAATGAACCAATGGCCATGTAAGTTCACAAGGCTCTTACTTTATTTGAAACTGAGACGTTGAAAATTGTCGTGCTGGACTGGGATTAGAAATCGATTTCCGTGTTCCCGAAGATTGCACACTCTTCTAGGCGTCCTCGAAAGGCACCTATCTGGTTTCGAATTCTGATCAGCACAAAATATTCATTATTTCATTTCAAGCCCTAGCATGTGCACTCCGAACTACTGGTGAAAAATAGTTGCATTTTCAACGTCTCTTCGTGCGTTGTCAGCTGTAACGTGTTCGTTTCAACTCACAGCCAGATGATGAGTTTTTTGTCACAACATTACAAGAACAAACGTTTCCTTACATCTTTTCTAGTTCAAACATTCCTCTCCATCCTACTGGTGAAAACTGATTTGGGTTTGACGTTGTGTTCGTTGTGATCACCAACGACGGCATATTGTGGATTCAACTTCTAGCCAGCAGAGTATTCACCATCATATCATTGAGAAAGTACAAACATGCTATTCCTAGCTATTATTGGAAAAGAATTTGATAGTTGAAGTTTCTTCATGACCACGTGTGCGGGGTTTGAATTCCATTCAGCACAGAACTTTTAGTCGCCTGATGTCTAGCTAAACATGCGCCCATCTCGCTACTGGTGAACCAACAATAACTATTTATCGTCTGTTCCTGGCCAGAAAACGAGGGTGCTAGATCCTGGGTTCGAATCCCAGTCAGGCAAAAATAATTCTATCGTAAATTAAGGTTCCAGCATATCGCTATTGGTGAAAACATTTGATATTTAACTTCCGATGTACAATCGTGCTCAAAAGTATGCGAACGACCTGAATTGCATTTCACCTGATTCCCGTGCGACCTACATGACGCAGCTGTCTAGCAGGTCCTCTAATCGATCCTTGGTACAGTCGTTTGACTTATAAAAATGGTTCCAACAAATCACCACTAGAAAACACTGCTCTGTATCGCAATAACTAAAGATGTAAAGTAATACCACGATCCTACAAATATCAGGGAACACCTCATCACAGATAAGACTGCCCTCAAGGCTTGTAAGCTCACATTTATTGCAATAAATGACATACCTGAAATGTTAGCACTCTCATTATTACGTCAGATAGTTAGTTCGTCGTATTCATGAATTCCTCATCAAAGTAACATACCATGCTTGTTATTTAACACAATATGTCATTAAAAATTTACGTTATTCACGAGCAGCCAGTTGAGAATATGTATGAACTTCAAATGACACGACGAACCGCCTCGTTCTGCATATGGATTCCTAACCGGGTCATGCAGGCTAGGCCTTTGTGGCCGAGCGGTTCTAGGCACTTCAGTCCGGAACCGCGTGACTGCTACGGTCACAGGTTTGAATCCTGCCTCGGGCATGGATGTGTGTGATGTCCTTAGGTTAGTTAGGTTTAAGTAGTTCTAGGTTCTAGGGGACTGATAACCTCAGATGTTGAGTCCCATAGTGCTCACAGCCATTTGAACCAATCGTGCAGGCGAAGATTTCGTGCCTGACGGAAATTAACAGTCATTCCTGACTAGGCATAAAGAGAGTTGTATACACCATTTTTGGACAGTATCAGTTAGCAAAAATCAACTTCAAATTACATAACGTAACATTTTTAACGGACGCGATTTCCCACCCAGCATCTATTTTCCCTGTTAACGACCTACGAGAAATGTTAAATATTGCTACTTCACAAGTAACTTACTTGAAACGCAGTTAGGTAAAGCTTTGTGTTGGACAGGGATTCCAACCCAGAACCTAATCGGATTGTTTTCGAAGCACAATCAACTTTTACATATCGGATTTTCTCGGCAGTAGCCAGATGTATTAAATGAAATTACGAGACGAAACATTAATTTTTCCTTCCCAGGACTCCAACCCGGCACGTATCGCTGTTATATTCCAGAGAAAAGGAACGTTAAGTATGGGTATGTTACACCAGCAGCCACTTGTGAATATATTTGAACTAGAAATAATATGACGAAGTGTTCAATGCTGACTGAGAATCGAACCCGAAAAATATCATTGTTGACTACGCACAAAGAGACCTCAGCTAACGAAATTTTCTCCACCAGCAACTCGGAATAACATCCTTGAACTTCCAGTGATCTCGCAAAAAGTTCTGTGTCTCACTAGGAGTAAAAAACGTCAGATATCGTTAATGTTGACAACGAATGAAAATGCAATAAAAATAAAAATTATTATCCACCAGCAGATAGGTGTTCTCATGCTAGAGCTTGATAATACATAGTGAAAAGTTTAGTGCTGGGCCAGGATTCCAACCCATTCATGCGCAATATGTGGAGATGTTGAGGAATCTGCAGTTTTGAACAAACAACAAGTTGTAGTCGAGCTGTATTGTCATGAAAGGATCACATTCCGCGTTATGGGCGGTCTGAGCTGCATTCCCAGTTTAGAACCAATTTTATCGACATACAGAAGTTCAAATAAAAGATGGAATAAGTGTCCTGTGAACATACACAGGGTTTGATGCGTCACTAGAAATAAATGACTAATATAAGAATGGTTACTGGTGATAGAGTTTCTACATGTGGCCACTCCTTACTTTATTGTGGTTCCCCCTAACGTCTACTTGGTAGAGAAGGAGTATCATGTTGTTTTTCAGACCACAATGCCTTTATACCTTCTTCACTTGGCGTAGCCAGAAGAGAATGGAATCTGCCTCGCCCTATCAAAAAACATCGTCAGAATTTGGGATCGAACCCAGATCATCATCATTTGAAACTGTCATCAGTCCAACACACCACCAAACCCTTTTCTCTACGACTCATTTCTCTATCTTAACACCGTTGCGGTACACAAGCTGAGAATTCTGACACACAGGCTCCCTGTAGTGGTTTGCAGGATGTTCAGTACATCCATTTACTTGGTTGACCGAATCGCCATCAACTACCTGCCTTGGCTACCTAGTGCATACATTCGACTCTATTTTGTAATCACCGAAATAATATAACGTAACTGCCACCTACACTGAACTGCCAACAGTGTAGGATGCAGAAAGTTAAATAGGAAGTGTTCCTTTCCAATTGAGCTTCTCTATTGCGCTACCTGTTTCTTGAAACCATCGTGCAGTGCAAAAGAAATGCTGTAACTGTCTGTCTCTCAGAAGTCTAGATCAGGTCACATGCATTATCTCACAGCACTGTGGAATGCCGAAGTTCTGGAGGCACTGTTGTTCACTTGTAGAGATGCTGCAGCTGCGTGACAGCTAGTAGCCTAACAGTAAGTGTCGCGCACTGTTGATAAGAAGTCGCGTGTTCTATTACATTCGCTACTACATTTTTATAAAACGTATTTCTGCTGTCTGCTGAAGTTAGCAATTTAATGGAACTTTGAACATAATTCTCTTCACTTCTCAACCCAAAATAGTCGCATGTGGAAAAAAGGCTAACATTTGCGTCATTTTCTTCTTTTCAGGTTTAATAGACGGCCAGGCAGCAGATGCGTCTCGAAGCTTTTGTATTATGTACGGGCAGAGTGCATCGCGCCAAAATAGAAAAGTATTTTCTACATTAGCTCTCGTCTGGTAGTGGCATTTTATTCATTTTCAAACCTTGTTTGACAGCTTTAACTCATAACAAGTTTTCTACATGCATGTAATGAATAAACTGCATGTGCATTGTCAGGCTGTTATAGATAACTTATGACGAAAGTCTGTTTTAACAAAACTGAGTATCTGTACACAAGCGTGCTTCTATCTGCACGAATTAGTAAAATACTACTCACTTAGATTTCGATTGTGTCTGTGTTTAAATGGTATGCTGTGTCTTACTCAACAGGTATAAAAATGTGGCATTTCATAAATAACGTTACGTATTCCTAGAAACCCAAAATTTGCTTGTCAGCAGCGTAAAGAGGCGTTACCTGTTGTGCAGCATTGTAAGTTTTTCACCATTGCACTTTGAGCTGAAAGTATTTTCTTGCGATTTGCTAATCAATTTATTTTCTTCATACTTATCACCCTGGCATGAGAGTCTTAAGTGAAGAACATTATTGAATTTCGTATCGTTGACGGTCGATTCGAATTTCTTCACAGACGCTTGTGCTGTATAGCAGCTTGGCAGTCAGAAAGCCGAGACCTACGACCATTAACAGAACGTACTGAGTCGTACTGCCAAGAGGATTTGATGTGTAAAGGTTTTCTTCTGATTTTGTTACAGAATTTTTTTCTGGGAATTCGCAGCTCCATGAAATAATACACAACAAAAGCTCGCACGCGCTGCCCCTACCACGGTTAGAATTCACGATTTTCTTATCCGTTGGAACACGAGACACGGGCGGTACCACGGGGCTGCGGACACACTGCTGCCAGCACGCCACTCTCGTCATGGTATAGGTCGCTCAGCCTCATAACGCATTTTGAAAGGTATTAAAAGTTGTCACTTATGTGAAGAACAGCATTTCTTTAGCCAAAAAATTGAAATTTCTGTCTCAGTGTCTTAGTTTACGTGAGGATTATATACCACGAGTCATTAAAATGGAAAGGGAATATGAAGTGAATTTAGCGAGTCAGTACAGTACCATACGCGGAAGTGATTGCTCTGTCACAGTGTTGCCAAACGTTTGCGACGATGTTGCCAATTCTCAGCTGTGCTAGGAACAGCTCTGTAGCGCTATAGGAGAAGAGTCCTGTGCTCGTGTCATAGAAGGATACGGAGAGGAGGCGCGGGGTTTGGTTAATATGCAGCGTTTTCTCCTACCAGCTGTGTCGAATATTCAGGTGTGTAATCTTCCATCACGATTACAGTTTCCCACAAAATATATACGAGTAAAACACTTACCTTGTTACTTTGTTACAAAAGATTATTTCAGTACAATTAAAGTCTTTGAAAATCAACTTTTCCAACCTGTCACGAAAAGTAAGATAACAAACACTTTGCACCTCGAAATCGATTGCATCTATGTGCAGGTCTAGTGATCACACAAGTAGAATTTCATGAATTGCATGAGAATGCAGAAAAATGTTGGTGCGAATGGAAGCTGTAAGAAACACAGTTACCTAATTATTCTGTACCACGTAATGATCAATTCATTTGATAATTCAGAAGAGAAGAAACGAAAAATTATGCCCATTAAGACAGAAACTAAAGTGCAGATGCGGGCACTGTGCAGATCCGCGCATTTTCTTTTTCAGATCTATACAAATAATGTATACTAAACAGCGTATTCATTGCTTTCGTAATGTTTCCCTCCTGCTTAGTCTTCTTATGATGAACTGGATCCACACCCATGAGTCTGATTTTTTTTTTTTTTGTATCATTCCATCTACTATCTTTGTGTGTTATTGTTCGGTGTTCAAAAAGCAAAATATTATGCCTGCTGCCACGAGGTATTAAAATGAGGTCGCAAAAAGGCTAACGAATTATAATCAAAATACAGTGAGACGCCAATTTGTCTGTCGTCATGATGTTAAGTGGACAGAAATAGTTGGGTGTTATTGTCGTCTTTTCTTATTGAGATTTTCATATTACCCTGACACAAGACGCCGAGATAAATGTGTATATTCTCCGTGACGAAACATCCCACATTCCATTCATCCTGATCCATTCGTTACGTGCATCAACGGCAATGAGTGATAGGAAAGCTGTTGTGGGGTGACGAATAACAATAACCATGGTAGTAATTACAAATCAATAATGAAGGATGTTTATTGCATTACCGACGATTAACAAAATAACCAAGAATGGCTGAGTGTTTAATTGGTGCACTGAGTAGGTGTTGTTACCACTTTGATACTGAATTCTGTTCTAGTTTGCAGAAAGAAAACAAAGGACCCTGTAGCCAAACATATCGGTAGTACAACGAGATATTACCTATCAACTATACTTGCTTTACATCACGAGATGAACATGGCGTCACTGAGCTGATATTTGAAATACATTTCTGTTTTCTCTCTCTGTCTCACTCTCTCTTTTTATTTTTATTTTAATTTTTTGAGGAAAGCATCGAGAAGCGCGATAATAAGCAAGTAGACATATAACCTGTTTACTGTTATTTTCATCGGGATACATAATCCAAAAATACGACCTTTAAGGGTGTTATTGCGTAATTCCAGTTACTGACAGTCTATTCGTGAGCTTGCTCGCATTCAGTGGGGTGAAACCTATCACAGAAGCAAGCAAAACACAAATATTTCTTGCACCATGCGCAACACATAAACGAAATCTCGCTGCACTGACGTGTTGTCCGATATATTGCATGGAAAACATATCTGATTCATGTTCCTAAATACAGCTCTATCAGATATCAATTTGGAAGCGCACCAAGTGTATAAAAGTATATCTTGAAATACGCCGAAACGCCCATAGAGGTATTCGACTGACACATAGCCATGACCAAAATTTTAGCTGGGGTCGACAGCATCGTCGTCTACCACCATGACAACTCGAACGGTGACAGTGCTCTGCCGGTTACTTACGTTTACTGGTATCAAAGCTACAGCATGAAAACACAAAAATGTTAATAACCCGAAGATCATTAGTTTTTGAACCCATAGAAAGTAAAGCAGTCATCGGTCGCAAGAGTGGTTTGAACACCACAGTGGTTTAATAGGTACGGACTTGTTGGAGGTGGTATGCTGTTGCTTTCATCCGACCTTTGAGTTGACTTACCTAGCCAGTTAATAAGGGAACCTACAGTTTTACGTGGCTTTCGGACCACAGTGCAACTCGGCATTTTTCACATCAACAAACACTGCCCCAGGGGAAATAGGTGTAAAACGGCACATAAAAATCGTGCGACTGGTGAGGTATCGAACCTCAGACCTTCATATCCATAGTCTTGCTCTTTATCACCTTGCCATCATGCAGCCAACACTGTGGTTTCTGCTTGCCATTAAAATTAAGGATCTCTCGTTTGTGCCTGCGTTGGCACTTGCCTTACCTTTGGGATTACCCTCGTATACGTGTGTCTAAACGCCTTCCAATGCCCACTCAAGGAAGACTAGGATACCTAGTCTAGCTTCAATATTACAAATACGCCTCTGTTTGTGGATGAACGCAGACTTAGGTTGATCATCATTTTGAATATTTATTACTACTTTACCCATTAGTGTGAAACTCGTTTTCTACCAATGATTCCCACAGCTACAGGATCACTACTTTAATACCTCTTACACAAAATACTTACGCAGTGCTATCAGACGAAAAGATCAACCTGACACAAACTGTGGGAAGTTTGTTTTACAGCCTTCGTACCTGGATAAAGAGATTTTCCTATTTGAGATATCTGTGAACGTTGCTGCATAAGACGATTTAAGAAGAAACTAAATTCCTTCAGCTACGCCAATGTTTAAATAAATCGAGATTAACGGCACTAAATCGTGGTTTGTAAATCGCTTACCAGCCGTACTCTGCCGCATTTCGCTGGTTCGAAGGCAAGTAGCTTACTGACAAATTTCACAGAAGGAAAAGGGGGACGAAATGTCTCCCAGTCGAAGGTCATGTTGTTTTACTAGAATGATTACAAAATCGGGTAAAACGAAAAATGAGGTTCTCAGTATAAGTATGTTACTGTTGTCAATATGATGTTACACCGCCCAGGGCCTTTAATGATAAACGGCCCCTTTAGGTCAGGCATATTGCACACAGAAGTGGAAGAGAGAGCACCACTAAATTCTACAATCCGTATGCATTGCATATACACAGAAATTACTGTTACAATGTACTTATGGAGCCCAATGAGTGAAT
This sequence comes from Schistocerca americana, assembly GCF_021461395.2. Lineage (NCBI taxonomy): Eukaryota > Metazoa > Arthropoda > Insecta > Orthoptera > Acrididae > Schistocerca > Schistocerca americana. The sequence goes on along the minus strand of NC_060124.1, from coordinate 265,927,428 downwards.
TGCATATTTTCCGGTGCGAAACAGCACTGGCAAACAGTCTTCGCTACATTAGGTTATTTAATCTGGTGTCACTTTGAGCTAGAATTTATGGCCAGCGACTAAGTGTAAGGACAGTGAGTCGGATGCGGGTTTTGCAACTGTGAAATACTTTCCTTACATTATGGAAGCGAATATTAACTTTGAACTAATATTGTGAAAATTTTGGACATGGATAGCTTAGAATGAAAATCTTTCTGTTTACGGCAAAGGAACAATTGATTTTCTAAAACATTCTGTGTCATACACAACTTTAAACAGGTCACGTCGACCAAATCATATGGAAGAACCGACAGCGACGTATATTGGAAGGCAGTAAGATCCCTTGGCTTTCGTTTGGCAGTATTCGACAGCCATTTCTAGGCCCAAGTAAATGAAGAAAGGCAGCGCGTTTTCGTTATCATGTAACGTCTTCATCAATTACTTTAGTTTTAATGTGATCTACGAGTAATTGCTGATGATTAATATTAACATGAAAAGGATTCCGTAGACAGGGAAAGAACTTGTTCTTGGGCAACTACTTCTATAATGACCAAAAGGACTTAAATGATCTTCAAGCATGTGTGTTCCAGCAGCGGTATGAAGCAAATGATAGTAATAATGACGGTGATAATCGAATTATCCGGTAACTTCACACTTCACAGTCGATTTTCTGGAACTAAGAAATTTCCTGAATTAGTGAAAATTTCAAAATGGCTTCAAATCGAGGCTATGACGCCTAGAAGAGTCTTTACATGCTGCTGACATGAGAATAGCATAGCCTCCACGTCAGAAGCTTGCTTCTACTTAACCATTTAATAGCATCGCGTTTTTTTTTCCACCGTGACTAGTTTAGTAAGCTAAGAACATCATCCATTACAGCACACTTCTGAGGCTGGGAAATGTGGCCACAATGGTCTGGTGGAACGAACTATCACAAGTGCAATGCGTGGGTTCAGGCATTTACTTTAAGAGGCACAAACAGATTTACTTTACCTCTGGTAACCTCAAGAGAAAGCTATTATAATCCAGAATCCGCATTAAACATCAGATTCCTTCATTCCAAACACGGCAGAGCCGGTTTACGTTGGAAAATGACATACGTGGAGGTCAGGGTAAACAGAAATACTGTCACCAGTACACTTACTTACATTAGAAAATCTTATTTTATTTGATGAACTGATAGCCGTCTAAAGGAACAGGGCTCTTATTTTACTTGTACTTGATTGAACTAGAGACGTTGAAAAATTTGGTGCAGGACTGTGATTCGAATTCGTATCTCCTCTTTCGAGGATCTGAATCTCTCGGAACAGTATAGTTCAATCATTTCATTCCTTTTCCCAAGAATGCAGTCTTCTCTAGGTCTCCTCCAAAGGTAATCCTGATCCAGTACAAAAATATTCATAATTTCATTTCAAGCCCTATCACGGGCACATCTGCCTGCTAATGAAAATTAACGTGCATTTTTAATGTCTGTTCATATTGCCAACAATTTATGGACAAACACGCACACATCTTACTGTTGGTGAGTAAGCAATTGATACTTAAGTAATATTCGCGGACAATAAAGAAGAACGATAGGTGTGCGGTTCGATTGTCGCTCAGGCACAAAAATTTGTGTCTTCATTTTAGTTTAAACACCTAGCAGCTGGCAAGAAAAACCGATACGTAACATTTGATTTTACTTAGTTAAGAATCCGATTACGTCTTGGGTTCGTATCTCCGTCGCAGAACTTCACATTATGCGCTTCATCTTTAAATTCATACACACTTCGTTACTTCTGAATTCAGGTATATCAGACACCTTTCATGGTTAGTTAACAGGGATGAAAGGGTCTTGATAGGAGTCCCGGTTTATTACAAAAACTGTCGTCTTTTATTTTCAATTTTAGATTTGGTTACTGATATAGGCGAAAATTTCGGTACTTCATGACTCTTCACGGATAGTCAGCAATATGATATGATTAGATTAGATTAGATTAATACTTGTTCCATAGATCATGAATACGGCATATCGTAATGATGTGGAAACAGTCATTTTAATGAAAGATTTCTTTACATACCAGTATTCAATTTCTTTACAACAATTTTTTACCCTCTCTCTCTCTCTCTCTCTCTCTCTCCCTCTCTCTCTCTCACTCTCTCTCTCTCTCACGCACACCCACACACCCACATTCTCTTTTTATTTTTATTTGTTTGTTGTGCTCGACTATCGGCGAGGCACAAAAACGTCCGTGAATGAGTTTCTTAGTTTTGAGTACTGTTACGAAAGAAATATAACAACTATGAGAGTTATTGATTTATGATGTTTAGTAGCAGTCACTTCTGAGTATTATTAGCAACTAAGCTCCAGTCCCTAAACCCAGTTAAAAAAAATGCGAATCAGACGCATTACGTATTCCAGGCCGTAGCAGCAGCGTCTTTGAAGCACCAGCTATGGTCACTTCCCAGCCCACTGTAGGATCACATCGGTTCGTCTTCTTCCTGCTGGTAATGTAACTGAGATTTGGCAACAACGCAAGGTATGTTTGGCAACCCTGTGATCGACGAGTAACTTCCTGGTGTGCACGGAATTAAGCCACAAAATTCACTTGATTTTTCGTGTCATTTCCATTGAATTACCTGAGTTGTTATCGTTTGAGGTGTAACAGAAGATTGTAAATTTACGGTTTTCAGCCCAGCAAAGTCATGAACGTGGCAATCGCAACTAATCTCGTCCTGTACATAGCGGTTTACGAGTTCTTGTCACTATTGTCCTCGTGAGTGGAAGGTGCGAACCGTATCTATCCGCTAGCTCTGTGTTGACGTGCTGACCTGTGGAAATGTGACTGCTATGGTTCGCGGTTCCAGCCTCGCTGAATGTAACGCTTTTATCCCTTCTGTGTAAGAGCTGCAAGCAGTCACATCAAACATCGATAAGCAAATCGTAAGAAAACACTTTCAGCTCATAGTGCAATGGTGAAAACTTACAAAATGCCTCTTTCTGCTGCTCACAAGCAAATTATAGGTTTCTAGGAATACGTAACTTTATTTATGAAATGCCACGTTTGCATACCTGTTGAGTATGACACAGCATACCATTTAAACACAGACCCAATCGAAATCTAAGTGAACAGTGTTTTACTAATTCGTGCAGATAGAGGCACACTTGTGTACAGACACTCAGTTTTGTTAAAACAGACTTTCGTCGTAAGGTTATGGCTGGTTCTGAGCACTATAGGACTTAACTTCTGTGGTCATCAGTCCCCTAGAACTTACAACTACTTAAACCTAACTAACCTAACGTAAGGTTATCGTGGGTAGTTTTATTTCATTTCTTACAATACAGCGCACAGTTTTCGTAAGGTTTCTTTTAGTGTCGTTAAAACAATACTAAACATGAGAGAGAAATTAATCATCAACTATATATGCGAATTCTCTGATGTTATCTATAACAGTCTGATAATACACATGCAGTGTATTGATTACATGCCTGTAGAAAACTTGTTCTGAGTTCAAGCTGTCAAACAAGTTTTGAAGAAGAATAAATGCAACCACCAGACGACAGCTAATGTAGAAAATACTTTCCTGACAATTCTGGCACGATGCGCTCTCCCCGTACATAATACGTAAGCTTCGAGACGCATCTGCTGTCTGGCTGTCTATTAAACCTGAAAAGAACAAAATGACGGAAAAATTAGCCTTTTTCCCACATGCGACTATTTTGGGTTGAGAAGTGAAGAGAATTATGTTCAAAGTTCCATTATATTGTTAACTTCAGCAGACAGAACAATTGCGTTTTAAAAAAATGTAGTAGCGAATGTAATAAAACACGCGACTACTTATCAACTGTCCGCGACGCTTACCGTTACGCTACTAGCTGTGACGTAGCTGCAGCACCTCTGCAATGAACAACAGTTCCTCCAGAACTTCGGCATTCCACAGTGCTGTGAGATAATGCATACGGCCGGATCTAGACTTCTGAGAGACAGACAGTTACAGCATTTCTATTGCATTGCACGATGGTTTCAAGAAACAGATAGCGCAACAGAGTTGCTCAAATGGAAAGGAGCACTTGCTATTTAAATTTCTGCATCCTACACTGTTGGCAGTTCTGTGCAGGTGGCAGTTGCGTTATTTTATTTCGGTGATTACAAAGTAGAATCGAAAGTATGCACTGGGTACCCAAGGCAGCTAGTTCATGGCGATTCGGTCAACCAAATAAATGGATGTACTGAACATCCTGCAAACCACTACTGGGAGCCTGTGTGTCAGAATTCTCATCTTGTGTACCGCAAAGGTGTTAAGATAGAGAAATGAGTCGTAGAGAAGAGGGTTTGGTGGTGTGTTGGACTGATGACAGTTTCAAATGACGATGGTCTGGGTTCGATTCCAACTTCTGACGATTTTTTTTTTATAGGGAGAGGCAGATTCTTTTCTCTTCTGGCTACGCCAAGTGAAGAAAGTCTAATGTCATTGTGGTCTGAAATCACATTAAACATGTAATTCCTCCTCTACCAAGTAGACGTTAGGTGGAACCACAATAAAATAAGGAGTGGCGACATGTAGAAACTCTATCACCAGTAACATTTCTTGTACTAGTTATTTATTTCGAGTGACGAATCAAATCCTTTGTATGGTCCCAGAACACTTATTCCATCTTTTATTTGCGATTCTGTATGTCGATAAAATTGGTTCTGAACTGGGAATGCAGCTCAGACCGCCCTTAACGTGGAATTTGATCCTTTCGTGACAAGACAGCTTGACTACAACTTGTTGTTTGTTCAAAACTGCAGATTCCTCAACATCTCCACATATTGCGCATGAATGGGTTGGAATCCTGGCCCAGCACTAAGCCTTTCACTATGTATTATCAAGCTCTAGCATGAGAACACATATCTGTTGGTGGATAATAATTTTTATTTTTAATGCATTTCATTCGTTGTCAACACTAACGATATCTGACGTTTTTTACTCCCAGTGAGACACAGAACTATTTGCGAGATCACTGTAAGTTCAAGGATGTTATTCCGAGCTCCTAGTGGAGAAAACTTCGTTAGCTGACGTCTCTTTGTGTGTAGTCAACAACGATATTTGTGTGGTTCGATTCCTAGTCAGCACTGACCTCTTTGTCATATTATTTCTAGCTCAAACATGCTCACATGTCGCTGCTGGTGTAACATACCCATACTTAACGTTCCTTTTCTCTAGAATATAACAGTGATATGTGGCGGGTTGGAGTCCTGGGAAGGAAAAATTAATGTTTCGTCTCGTCATTTCATTTAATACATCCATCTACTGCCGAGAAAATCTGATATGTCAAAGTTGATTGTGCTTCGATAACAATCTGGGTTGGAATCCCTGTCCAACACAAAGCTTTACCTCACTGCATTTCAAGTAAGTTACTTGAGAAGAAGTAGTATTTAACATCTCTCGTAGTTCGTTAACAGGGACAATAGATGCAGTGTAGGAATTCGCGACCGTTAAAAACGTTTACATTATGTAATTTAAAGTTGATATTTGTTAACTGATACTGTCTAAAATCGAGGTGTATCACTCTCTTTATGCCTAGTCAGGAATGACTGTTAATTTCCGTGAGTCACGAAATCTTAGTTTGCATGACCTGGATTAGAATCCATATGCAGAACGATTCGGTTCGTCGTGTCATTTGAAGTTCATACAGATTCTCAATTAGCTGCTCGTGAATAACGTAAATTTTTAATGACATTTTGTGTTAAATAACAAGTATGGTATGTTACTTTGATGAGGAAATCATGAATACGACGAACGTACTTCGTGCAATACCTATCTGACGTAATAATGAGAGTGCTAACATTTCAGGTATGTCAGTTATTGCACTAAATGTGAGTTTTAAAGCCTTAAGGACAGTCTTATCTGTGATGAGGTGTTCCCTGATATTTTTAGTATCGTGGTATTACTTTACATCATTAGTTATTGCGATACAGAGCAGTGTTTTCTAGTGGTGACTTGCTGGAACCATTTTCAATAGTCAAACAAATGTATCAAGGAGCGACTAGAGGACCTGCTAGACAGCTGCACACAATGGGTTGCATGGGAATCAAGCGAAATGCAATCCAGGTCGCTCGGATACTTTTGAGCATGACTGTACTTCGTTAACAATCCGATTAGGTGCTGGGTTCGCATCCCTGTGATAAGCTTTATATGATGGCATTACAATTTTAAACATGAGCATACCTTGTTCCTTGTGAATGACACCATATCAAATGTCGTTGGGGGTAGTTCTCAGGACGGTAACTGTTATGACAGGATTCCCAGGTCAGTACAAACATTTTCGTTATTTATTTTCAGGATCTGAATTGATAACTGATACTGGTGCAAACGTCTATACTTCCAGTCTCTTTATGCCTAGTGATCCGATCTCAATAAGGCACAAACAAAGCTTTGCATAGTTAGCAATGGCTATAGGTGCTGGGTTTGTATCCAGGTCCAGTACGACGACGTTGGTCATATCATTTAAAGTTCAAATTTGTGTTCACGTAGCTGTTGATATGTTACGAGAACAATTATATTACTGGTGATTCGCTGTTAATGATGACATTTCTTTAGCGTGCTTGTTGCCGTTAATCGCGTTTTTCTACTGGTTCGTCCAATATCCAGTTTCCAGAGCCACTCGCCGTTGAGCGACCTTCAGCACGTGGATTGAAAACCTTTTAGAGAGCGAAAAACTTTTTTCCAATTGCCGTATGGCTTTGTAACTCCATATATTGTCTCAAGTATCTAATTTTGTCTAAGGAATACTGTACGATATATGTAAAATAATCCGTTTTCTCAGAACTTTTGGAATGTCACTTGTTGTAATTAAGGTTAGTTTATGAGTGTTATGGGATGTCTCATCGCTAAGAACGTGTTTTCTAGTATGCTTTGTATGACGATATTAGTTGACGCTTAGACTGACTGCCATAAAGACCTTTGGTCTCTTAGTAGTCTCCTGCGGTACCCAGTGTGTGTAGTCAAACGACTGTACCCCACAGGGTTTTGGTGTTTAGACGACCTGCAACACAGCTACGTTATGTTGGTTGTATTCGGCAGTGACCCACTTTTTTTGCTGTCAAGTGTACATGTTCGTTCGCTCGTCTCCCCCCCCCCCCCCCCCCCATGCCCATAGATAGCTTCTTAGCATTTTGCCCACAACTATTTTACTGACGTAATGTGCTCCAGATGTTCGCCACAAATATTATTTTCGGAGGTTATAATACTGTGTTTTATTTGTCATGTAAACCGTATTGCTTTTACAAAAAAAGCTACCACTCATCAATATCAAATGCAATTTTGTACAAACTTTTTTACATTTCCTTACTACTGCCCAACGACGATACTACCTTGTAGGCAACAATCTCATTAGTGAACAATTTGACAGTGCTGTTGGTTTTTATGGGACGTATATATCTTCAAAATTCGCCGTTTTGCGGTTGACGAAAGCAACTTGAACGCAAGAGAATTAGCTGATTTTCCTGACATTAACCGAGAACCAATAGTCTACCTGATCTATGCGGTGTGGAAGCGGGTTAAAGGACAACTGCCACCACTCCACGTATGCGGCTCGCGGTATCGTGTGCTCGTCGCCAGGTCGTCAGCTTCGAGGTTTTTGTCCATTGTGTTCGCCACTGAAAAAGCCTTTCAGTTGCGGCGTGTTACGTGTTAGCTGTCGGAGCGCGCTATGGCAGCTCCATGTTCCATTTGGTCGCTCCACGGTATCAGCAGAGGCTTCTTGCTGGACTGTAGCTTTAAGAGCTAAAGTTTGTACTGCATTTGAGATAGGTACTGGCACAGCGTGCGTTACTGATTTAGATGTGCGCATCTCTGAAAATTCTCCTGCCAAATATTGATCTCTCAAATGGAAACAAGAACTGATAGAACCGGACCATCCTCTTTGTTGTTGTTTAGAGGCGTAATACACTCACACATTGCTTCAAATACGTTGCGAACACTTAAAAAAATTCACGCTTTTCTTTATCACGCTGTTGCGTTTCAGTATTTTATGCCATACTAAGAGAATATTTTTGTTTCATTTTGATGCTACAAATTTTACTGTTTCAGAACGCAAAAATTGTCTTTTACACGCGTTACTAAATTCATTTCTGTGTTTACCGTAAGAAACAACAGGGTGCAGGTAGGATTCTGTACGAACGTAGTGACGTACATCGGTGACAGTAATAGTTTTGTGTGACTTAAATAGTGTAGTGCAAGTCTTTCTACTGGACATCATTCATTCAACCGCTGAAAGGGGGGGGGGGGGGAGGCTACAGTTTATCTAGCAATCTGAACCACTTGTTGTTTATGGCGATTCCGCACATCGCTGAGACGTGAAGACTACGTTGAAATGAAGATTAAAAATCCGTGATCCGACCAAGAGGCGGCCCCGAGACATGAATTTTTCTAGGCACACCCTTAACCGCTAAACCAACAGACCCGTCATATTCATATACAGACAGTTTATCTATAGGCTTTGATGAGTGAGTTTAAGATTACCAAAATATGTGCCATACCTGGACGTATCGACTTAGAAGCTCAAATTATTTACACTGCCAAGGGATCGTAAACGGTAGTATTCGAACGAAATTTCATTCTGACACCTCTGCCCGTCCCTGTGAAAAAGGCAAGGTTTTGGGTTTTTTCCCTTACATGCCCTGCAAACCCTTTCTTATTACCGTATTGGATGATTTTAGGCCAATGAGAAGTACCCTTTAGTATCTGACGAGTGAGTCTGAAAGATTCCAAATATGTGACGTAAATGACCCTATCTTTTGAGTGAACTGAGTAACGAGCTTAAAGTTTTATCACCACCAAGTGATTCCGCGTCTGAAAACGTCAAGTTTTAATCAATGCGATTCAGAGAATAAAAACTTTGTGGTCAAAAAAGTAGGAAGTAAGATACATGAGGCTAAAGAGCTGCAGATGCAGTAGAAACACGTGAATGAAGATACCTTAAAAAACTGTTTTCCAAAACAGATGGAAATCTTATAAAGCACACAGGTATCGACACTTCGGAAAACTTACTATAAATTTGCTTTTCAGTTTTCAGTTCACAACGCAACAGTGGTCAGAGAGGCACGTAGTAGAGTCTGTGGAACGTCTTTAAGTTCGTATCGCAACGTGTCTGATCATTCGTTGTTAAAGTGCATTGGACAAATGTAGAAATCACTTTAATACGTTTTGTTAATGCACTCCTGGAAATTGAAATAAGAACACCGTGAATTCATTGTCCCAGGAAGGGGAAACTTTATTGACACATTCCTGGGGTCAGATACATCACATGATCACACTGACAGAACCACAGGCACATAGACACAGGCAACAGAGCATGCACAATGTCGGCACTAGTACAGTGTATATCCACCTTTCGCAGCAATGCAGGCTGCTATTCTCCCATGGAGACGATCGCAGAGATGCTGGATGTAGTCCTGTGGAACGGCTTGCCATGCCATTTCCACCTGGCGCCTCAGTTGGACCAGCGTTCGTGCTGGACGTGCAGACCGCGTGAGACGACGCTTCATCCAGTCCCAAACATGCTCAATGGGGGACAGATCCGGAGATCTTGCTGGCCAGGGTAGTTGACTTACACCTTCTAGAGCACGTTGGGTGGCACGGGATACATGCGGACGTGCATTGTCCTGTTGGAACAGCAAGTTCCCTTGCCGGTCTAGGAATGGTAGAACGATGGGTTCGATGACGGTTTGGATGTACCGTGCACTATTCAGTGTCCCCTCGACGATCACCAGTGGTGTACGGCCAGTGTAGGAGATCGGTCCCCACACCATGATGCCGGGTGTTGGCCCTGTGTGCCTCGGTCGTATGCAGTCCTGATTGTGGCGCTCACCTGCACGGCGCCAAACACGCATACGACCATCATTGGCACCAAGGCAGAAGCGACTCTCATCGCTGAAGACGACACGTCTCCATTCGTCCCTCCATTCACGCCTGTCGCGACACCACTGGAGGTGGGCTGCACGATGTTGGGGCGTGAGCGGAAGACGGCCTAACGGTGTGCGGGACCATAGCCCAGCTTCATGGAGACGGTTGCGAATGGTCCTCGCCGATACCCCAGGAGCAACAGTGTCCCTAATTTGCTGGGAAGTGGCGGTGCGGTCCCCTACGGCACTGCGTAGGATCCTACGGTCTTGGCGTGCATCCGTGCGTCGCTGCGGTCCGGTCCCAGGTCGACGGGCACGTGCACCTTCCGCCGACCACTGGCGACAACATCGATGTACTGTGGAGACCTCACGCCCCACGTGTTGAGCAATTCGGCAGTACGTCCACCCGGCCTCCCGCATGCCCACTATACGCCCTCGCTCAAAGTCCGTCAGCTGCACATACGGTTCACATCCATGCTGTCGCGGCATGCTACCAGTGTTAAAGACTGCGATGGAGCTCCGTATGCCACGGCAAACTGGCTGACACTGACGGCGGCGGTGCACAAATGCTGCGCAGCTAGCGCCATTCGACGGCCAACACCGCGGTTCCTGGTGTGTCCGCTGTGCCGTGCGTGTGATCAGTGCTTGTACAGCCCTCTCGCAGTGTCCAGAGCAAGTATGGTGGGTCTGACACGCCGGTGTCAATGTGTTCTGTTTTCCATTTCCAGGAGTGTATTTTTTAAATTTTTGCGCGATTATTACATAAACACCTTTTAAACCGTTTGCTTAATTCTGTAATATGAAATTAATAACTTTATGAGTTAATACGCGAGTTAAGTTATCAGCATCTTCATCATATTTAACCAATCTTCTTTTACGGATTTGTTTTCAAGTCTCCATGTTATTTAGACCAGTTTTTTGGCAATAGCTGTCATTGAGGACGTGGTCACACACCCACAAAAGTTTAGACAAGTGGATACATTTTAAAAATACAACACAAGTCATATGATGTTAATTCACGTGCTCAGTTGCTGTGTGATAGAAACAAAGATCCTGAAAAACAGCAGAAGCCCATTTTTATTGTCTGTAACATTTATCTAGCTAATCATCCATCCACTGTCGGAATAGTTGCATTAGAGATATATGTAATTGATTTGTTCAAGAAGTAATAGGACATACTATGCCCGAAGGAAGTTTTAGAGCCATGCTGTTGGCTACACTACTGCTGTCACTATCTCCTGAACACCCACTCCGTTCAACTCCTTTAGTTTCCAAGCAATTTTTTATTTATGCGGAACGTGGTACAACGTCGGTGAAGACTTTCGCAATGTGTAATTTATTGCAACAACGATTTAAGGTGAAATTTGGAATGAAACTGGGGAAAACTTTGAGAAATGGTCAGATTTGTGATACGATCTGTCCAAAAGTAGGAAATATAATACACTACAGAAACACCTGAAGCGCTTTTGAACCGTATGAGCTGCAGCTTAGATACTGATACATTAGCGAGGTTAAGAGTCTCGCGAGTCAAACACCATCAGCTTAATATCAGCTGGTACTATTTAAAATTTTAAAATCCTAAGTCAAACTTTGAAATTCCAATTCTCAATACACCCCACATCTTATGCACATGATTTAGAGCGTAATTTAATGTATTTTATTTTTTACTTCTAGGTTTATCATTTCACGAAATAATTGCCCTTCGACATATTTTAAATTTTCAAGTATTTTTCCAAATGCATGAAGTATAAGATACTTCATTGTCGATCAGTATTGTATTATTACTAAGAGCATACCGATCAAGAGAAAGCAAAGAAGTTTGTTACTTTCACGCACTTGAAACATTTAAATTTTCCTGAAATCATTAATTATATTTTCGGCCAATTAAACATGTTTTCGCCAATCTACATAACACCTTTTGAATTTTATATACAATTTGGCCAAGTAACCTTGGAAAATAGTTTCCTCAAACCACTAATTATATTCTGTTCTGATCACTTTCAAGCTATTAAAACTCTTATTGCTAAACTATACCTCTACATCTACATCTACATATGACTCCGCGAAACACTGTGAAGGTCACGGCATAGGGTGCATCCCATTGCATCAATTATCAGGGCTTTTTCCCCTTAGGTTCATGTATGGAGCGCAGGAATTATGAGTGTTCAAATGCCTCTTCCCGTGCTGTGATGAATATAATCTTGTCCTCACCCCTTGAAACTTCTATAGATAGTTGTCGTCTATCTTCAAAAGTGGTGGGATTGAGAAGGAAAGCGGCCGTGCCCTTTCAGAGGAACCATCCCGGAATTTGCCTGAAACGATTTAGGGAAATCACGGAAAACCTAAATCAGGATGGTTGGAGACGGGATTGAACCGTCGTCCTCCCGAATGCGAGTCCAGTGTGCTAACAACTGCGCCACCTTGCTTGCTATCTTCAAAAGTCTACCAGTTCAGTTCTTTCAGCATCCCTATGACACTGTCCCACGTGTCAAGCGAATCTGTGACAGTTTGTGCAATCCTTCATTGTTTACGTTCAGTATCCCCTGGTGGTCCTGTTTGGTACGAGTCTTACACACTTGAACAATATTCTAGGAAGGGTTGCGCGAGTGTCATGTAAGGAGTCTCTCTTGAGATACTGAGTGCGTATTCCTAGTATTCCAGAAAGAAACAGAAATCTGCAACATACTCTACCCGCGACTGAGCCTCCTAGATCGTTCTACTTCATGTCCCTACAAGGTGCTGTACAATGTGTTTGTACGAGTTTATCGATTCCAGTTGTGATTCAATGATATGTTGTTAAGATCCTATGTTTTTTTTTTCGTTTCTTTCGAGCACGGTTTTACACACCTCGGCATTTAAAGCAAGTTGCAAGCCTTTGCGCACATTGAAAAGTTGAAATGTTATCAAAGTCTCGCTTGTGCAGCTTCGTTGAGACTGTACTTCAATGTAGATAACCGCATCCACTTTGAGGCTGCTATTAAGACTGTCCGTGAGGTCATTAATCTACAACACAAACAGTAAGGGCATCAACACACTTCGCTGGGGTCCATACTAAGTTACGGCTACATTTGTCGATGAGTCTCCATGCAAGATAACGTGTTGCGTCCCTTCTACTAAGAAATTTTAAACCCAGATACAAATATCGCCTGATACGCCATAAAACCCTTACCCTTATAATTTTCTTGACTACGGTACAGGGCCCAATGTTTCTCTGAAATTGAGAAACACTGGATCTACATGACTGCCTAGTCCTATGGCTTTCAGGATGATTAGTTGGTTATCACATGATCCATGTTTTCGAAACTGCTGTTGTTCAGCATGGAGGAGACCGTTTTATTCGATATATCTGATTCCTTTTGAGCTCAGAATATGTTCTAAGATACGACAACAAATGGCTGTGAAGGATACTGGACGGTAGTTTTGTTGATCACCTCTGCCACCCTTCCTGTACACAGTTATGACCTATGATTTGGCTCTGAGCACTATGGGACGTAACTTCTTTGGTCATCAGTCCCCTAGAACTTAGAACTACTTAAACCTAACCAACCTAAGGACATCGCACACATACATGCCCGAGGCAGGATTCGAATCTGCGACCGTAGCGGTCGCGCAGTTCCAGACTGTAGCGCGTAGAACCGCTCGGCCACTCCGTCCGACCTATGATTTCTTCCAACCAATGGGCACTGTGCTTTTCTTCAAGGGATCTAGGATAGATAACAGTCAACAGAGGAGCGGACTCAACAAGAAATTCGGTATAGAATCTAACAGAGATTCATCGGGCTCTGGGGTTTTGTGGAGTTTTAACGCATTTCAATTAAATACCTGATTCGCTTATTTCCCATAGCGCGTTTGGTTAAGAAAATTCGGAAAAAAATGCGTTGTATAATTTATAGGGAGTCTTATTATCGCTCCGCTGAATCATTTTACTAAAATCATTTGAGTAAAAACTAAAAACTGAAGATGGCCCTTGACGAGGACAAGGCTTAACTGCAGGTGACAGATCTCGCATTTAGAAAAACAGGAGAACGTTTAGAAAGGATCGGAAAGTCAGTTCAATCTCTCGTAACGTTTTAACCGAAACAAACGGTTTTACAGTTTCTTTGTTTCCAAGATAGAAGTGAATCCAGGGAACGCTTCATGAAAAAACTTTGAACAGTTAGGTGATGATAAATTATTCATGCTAATGACTATCACATGAGACGAATATCGACGTCATCGTGAGGGAGGTCTTAATGTCGCTTTTTTTTGTAAACATCTTATTTTTATTTAATTTTACACGTTCACTTCCTTAAGGAGAAATTTAGGAGCAAATATTGCAAGGTCATGGAACGTGCCAGTACATGAAATTATACTTTACTACCAAGCTAGTGGAACCAGGAAACAGAAATATTTTAGAATTGCCTGTAATACTAGAGGCATCATCGTTTTTATAAATGAGGAAGAGCAGTGGCCCAGCACTGATCCCTGGGGCACTCCCCACTTAACTGTATTACATCCAGACGTCACTTCATAACCATTCCCAACACTGTGGAGAATGACATTTTGCTGCCTATTACTAAAGTAAGAGGAGAACCAATCGTGAGCTACTCACCGTATTCATAATGGTCCCACATCTCAAACACCATTTTGTGATTAACACAATCAAACGCCTTAGTTAAATCAAATGAGATGCCTAGCGTTCGAATCCTTTCGTTTAATCCATCCAGTACCTCACAGAGAAAAGAGAATTTTTCAATTGCTAAACTACTTCTAAAATTGAACTGCACCTTTGATAGCAAACCATGTGAAATGAAATGATTAATTATCCTTAAATTCGCAGCTTTGTCACTAATTTTAGCAAACACTGATTACATAGAAATAGGTCTGAAATCGTCTACATTGTTCCTTTCGCCCTTTCTATTACCGGCTTTACTACTGAGTACTTTAATTATTCAGAACACTGGCCATTCTTAAAGGAAAAGTTATAAATATGGCTAACTACAGGGCTCGTCGTGTAAATAAGTTAAATGTCGATTAGATGTCAAAAAGATGTTCACTGTTTCTCTGTTTTTTTTAATGCGAGTGGGCTAGATGTTTCTTATTTTTTCCTTAAATTCAAATAGCCAACTCTCATAACAGTCAATGTGTTTAGAAAATTGTACAAGGAAAGAAACATTAATTATTGCTTCATTCTTTTCGTAGGAAGGTAAAGCGTTGGCCAAAAATGAGAAACAGCAACGCAGGTGACATTCGAACAGTTTACATGACAATAAACAATATCAGATGCTACTCATATTATTAACGTCAAGTACTAAAGGAGTTTAGTATGCTGACTCGTTACCACCAACGTGACAGTGGAGATCTAATTCACAGTTCTACACTAGGCCAAAAATTGTTATAAAGTTGACAGCTAAACTATTGGCGTCTCGGCTAAAATAATTTATACCTTCTTGTTATTGCCCTCTCTTTCTGTTGTAGTTAGACTAACATTTTATGAATATTAGAAAAATTTTATAAGTTGTATAATAACTTAAAGAATACAGTGCAAAACATACTATTTTGAACTGGTATAAAAGGTTTCTGAAATATTTTGAGGAACGTTATTGTCAAAATGTGAATGCTGTACTCAAAAAGGATACTATTTAAAATTATCGGAAGAATATCAGTGCTCTGTTATGACGATAGTGCGAAATGCATAAAGCGCCTGTCACATACACCTAACACATCCTGTTAATAGATGACTCTGTTTATAACAGGTACTTATATCAACGGCACAGAATATTTCATTTCAAACTTTTGTGAATAGCTTTAAATGTACAGATGTTATTAACTGTTTCAGAACCACCCAGTTACTACTGTAATGATGTACTGTGGTTTGAACATAGTGTTTATCTAGTTTCGTATTTGTATGTTACGTCTTGACCAACCATGGCTACTTTTGACAGCTCTGTAAAACGGTTTGTATACTTCTATACGTGGACTTCACATCTTGAGTAACAATATGCTCTTAATCCACGTAATAAATCGATAACGAATAGAGACACTAGAAACAGCAATATGTTGCATTTATTTATTTATCTACTTTCTAGCTGCATTATGATTACTAGAGCCTGCTATGTTATTTATTTTAGAATATCCAGTTGTCCACGTATAGCTGAAATCTACATCTCAATCTTTTATTTCTCCTTCCAGCCAGTAACTTGACACATACAAAGACAACAAGTATTCGAATTCCAACACGTATCTATTTATTTCCTTGTACACTATCTCTTTTATGGCTTTAACAATCAGTCCAACTGACAAACACTTCTAGAGGTGTGTGGTGGCTTTAACATCCACAGGAAACACAAACATCCAGTGGCTATACCATATAAAGTGGAATTAGCCAATGTTTAAATTGGATGTTGTAATGGAGAAGCTGACTAGAATAATGCGGCGGCTACGTGTTGACGAGTATTACCTTTTGAACGAGGCGCAATGCTAGACTTTGCTTGAATGTTTAGTGAAATGAAGCTCTATGACTACCTAATATGAAACCGCCAACATCAGCAGGGAAGGAGGCTGCCAAGAAAGCAGCCGCGTGCTTTTGCACAACAATGAGGAAGTGGGAATGGACTGCTTAACGTGGATGCCCTCTAAATATATAGCATAGATATATAATACATTTATACACTCCTGGAAATTGAAATAAGAACACCGTGAATTCATTGTCCCAGGAAGGGGAAACTTTATTGACACATTCCTGGGATCAGATACATCACATGATCACACTGACAGAACCACAGGCACATAGACACAGGCAACAGAGCATGCACAATGTCGGCACTAGTACAGTGTATATCCACCTTTCGCAGCAATGCAGGCTGCTATTCTCCCATGGAGACGATCGTAGAGATGCTGGATGTAGTCCTGTGGAACGGCTTGCCATGCCATTTCCACCTGGCGCTGCTGGACGTGCAGACCGCGTGAGACGACGCTTCATCCAGTCCCAAACATGCTCAATGGGGGACAGATCCGGAGATCTTGCTGGCCAGGGTAGTTGACTTACACCTTCTAGAGCACGTTGGGTGGCACGGGATACATGCGGACGTGCATTGTCCTGTTGGAACAGCAAGTTCCCTTGCCGGTCTAGGAATGGTAGAACGATGGGTTCGATGACGGTTTGGATGTACTGTGCACTATTCAGTGTCCCCTCGATGATCACCAGTGGTGTACGGCCAGTCTAGGAGATCGCTCCCCACACCATGATGCCGGGTGTTGGCCCTGTGTGCCTCGGTCGTATGCAGTCCTGATTGTGGCGCTCACCTGCACGGCGCCAAACACGCATACGACCATCATTGGCACCAAGGCAGAAGCGACTCTCATCGCTGAAGACGACACGTCTCCATTCGTCCCTCCATTCACGCCTGTCGCCACACCACTGGAGGCGGGCTGCACGATGTTGGGGCGTGAGCGGAAGACGGCCTAACGGTGTGCGGGACCGTAGCCCAGCTTCATGGAGACGGTTGCGAATGGTCCTCGCCGATACCCCAGGAACAACAGTGTCCCTAATTTGCTGGGAAGTGGTGGTGCGGTCCCCTACGACACTGCGTAGGATCCTACGGTCCTGGCGTGCATCCGTGCGTCACTGCGGTCCGGTCCCAGGTCGACGGGCACGTGCACCTTCCGCCGACCACTGGCGACAACATCGATGTACTGTGGAGACCTCACGCCGCACGTGTTGAGCAATTCGGCGGTACGTCCACCCGGCCTCCCGCATGCCCACTATACGCCCTCGCTCAAAGTCCGTCAACTGCACATACGGTTCACGTCCACGCTGTCGCGGCATGCTACCAGTGTTAAAGACTGCGATGGAGCTCCGTATGCCACGGCAAACTGGCTGACACTGACGGCGGCGGTGCACAAATGCTGCGCAGCTAGCGCCATTCGACGGCCAACACCGCGGTTCCTGGTGTGTCCGCTGTGCCGTGCGTGTGATCATTGCTTGTACAGCCCTCTCGCAGTGTCCGGAGCAAGTATGTTGGGTCTGACACACCGGTGTCAATGTGTTCTTTTTTCCATTTCCAGGAGTGTATATAAAATCACAAGTCCAAAGGTAAACAGTTATCGCTGACCACCTTACAGATGTTATAAAGCGCCCAGGCGCGTAACGAGGAGAAACTTTCAGGTCTTCCTTAGCTAAGGAGCATGACATTATCAAGCTGGTGGCTACAATATATAATTACAGAATGGGTCTTGTGTTTTACCTTATGCAGGAGTGTTTAAGTGTATTAGACTCTAACGAAAACAACTTACAGTCTGATCCACTGAACCCTGTGTCAATCACATCCATCTTCTGTGAGGTAACTAATAACTTACAGAAAAACTGCTGTGTGGTGCTTAACAATGTTCTGCAGTTTGTTTACTAGTGTAATAAAAATGCCCATAAACTGACCGGTGAAGAAGTAACTCTGCCAGACTGTCAAATAGTGGAAATAGCTTGTAAGCTATGTTCTGTCTGCATGCAGTTTTAATTGTCTACCTGTGAACTATGTGGAGATTCTTAATAACGACTTTAAAAAACATTATATAAGTGCTATACAGATGTGTTATATTAAAGCACTTGAAACAGATTCTTCAAAATCTACGACATTGTACTGCACTGTACCATCAAATATGGACACTGTCCGAATTGGGTCTGGTTCCTAGAAACAGTGTTATTAAATAAGTGTCAAGGAAAAGAACTAATGTGTCTAACGGACTGAAACCATTCCCTATTGAAAAAATCACTCCCCTAAGTATAGTTAACGTTTCATGTGCACGAAAATGAAAAATTGGAAATGGAGGATATTTAAGTCTAGAAACGAAAACTGGAGTACATGGCGGAGGCAAAAGCCATGAAGGAAGAATGTAAACTGAGTTGGAAAAAGGAGTAGCTGTTGGAGATGTCAACACAGTATATGGAGAAATCTAGCTACAACTAAGGAATGTAAAATATATGCGTTTACATTAAACAGCACTGGAGACTAGTCACGTGGTGCGGTTCTGGCCAGGAAGGACAGACTGGGACACTTTAACATATTAAGGCGTACACGAAAAATCTGATTACAAAGCTCCACTCACCTTTCGATCTGATTAAGAAGGGTAGCTACATCGTACCGAAATGTTGTGGACTGAACGTGATACACTTAGCCACGGCATGACCGTTTACAGAGCTTAAAATAAAAAAAAATTACTACGTTTAATGGCCACTCATTTGTAAAAGTTGTAAACATGAAGTGCTATACGGGAATTCCACAAGAACTTGATGCAGAAGATCTAACATCACTGACAGCAAAACATAAGGGGTGTTTTAATAACTGTGTCATGCAGGAAATAACAGTGTGTCATGAGGTTATAAAAGACGAAATTAATATTCCAGAATGCTAACAGCAGGATGAATTGCAGAAAGGAAGAGAGCTCATTGTTAAAGCCATAAACAACATAGTTTACGACATTCAAATAAATACGTGTTGGAACTGGAAAACATACCGTCTTTCTGTCTGTCATGTTACTGTCTGGAGAGAAAAATGAACGATTCAAATATAGATTTCAACTGCAACTCCTAAAACTATTCCAAAAAAAAAAAAAGATAACGAAAGAGCTGTTTTCTGTGTGTAAATGTATATACAAAAAAAAACTTTTTGTAGAAGTATATTTTTTTTTCTTATTTTCTGTATGTTGGGTGTGGGCATGTGGTTTGGTCCCACAGTGATAGCTCTCTACCTAGTCACCGAAAGGCGGGGACTAGACATCCTTCACCTACAGCCTCACACATACGTCTTGAAAAGTGACTGCGATGAGAAAATTAGATGCTAAAACAAAGGTTTTTACTGAGAGACGGCAGCAGAAGTTCCGTCATTTATTTCCTAGATAAATAAAAGACATTATTCTTCCATGACTTTTGTATACCTATAAATGGATGGGCTCACATCTTAAAAGGTAGACTAAATTTATATATACGTGTATACATCACAAGCTATCGTACGGTGTATGGCAGAGTGAATCCCATGGCACAATGAGGCATTTCCTTTCCTATTACGCTCACAAATAGACGAATGGAAAGAAAGCTTATCTGTATGCCCTCGTAAGAGCTCTAATTTCTAGTACATTCGTGGTTCTTATGCGAAATGTATGTTGGCGGTTCTAGAATCCTTTTGCAATCAGTTCCAAATATGAGTTCTCTAAATTTTCTCTGTAGTTTTCATCGAAAGACACATCGTCTTCCCTCCAGGGATTTCCATTTGAGTTACCCGGCGAGTGTAATCTGACAACTGGAAAAAATTACTCACCCTGGATTGGGTCTCCCATGACTAATTTAATTATCAGTTGGGTGGCTGCAAGTGAAAGCGCGAGTACCACGAATATCATTTGTGAGTTGTAGCGGAACTCATGTTTTTTAGTGTTCCAGTGAGATCTTTAAACGAAATTTGAGTCTCTCGTGTAAATTAGGGGGAGATAGCCATCGCACTAAAATCAGCTGTATTACAGAACTGGTAACGTGAACGTGGTATTAATCTGATATTTACAACTCCTGTGTGCTGCTATTCGGATTCCTTAAGAGACTCAGTATTGTGACGAATCATTTGACGACCTTAAGAGGGCTCGAAAGTGGGGAAGTATCCCATGACAGAGGTAGGGCACACTCTTAGCGCTCAGTCATGAGCCAAAAATTTGTTTAGTATTCTAGCCCCATGGAGCATGACATACCAGGTATTATGCTGATAAAGGAAGATTTTTTTATACCGTATGAGGGAATACCTAGAGGCAATATGAGCTGTACCCTGCTGTTGAAAACGGTTTTCACACTAAGAAGGAAACACCTCCAACTTGGCCTTATATTTCATGAAGAAAGCCCACAAGGCAGGTATCGGCCTCAGCAATTTACCCTGCACGAAAATGTATCCTCAATTCTGGTATCACGCAGCAGTGTTCTTTGGAACCACAGATTTTAAACATTCACCAACACTTGTGGTTTGTCACTCACTCCATCACATAACAGTTGACTAATGCCTGAGCGTGGAAGTTCTGTGCAGCTGAGTGACAACCAAAGCCCTCCGCAGAGTGTTGAAGACGAAGCAAGAGGGGGTGGGAGGTGGGAGGTGGACACATCGGCCCTACGTATTCTGACATCTTGTTCGATATCGCATGTCATTCTACGTGAAAAACAGCGAGCGATATGAATATGTAACATGTCAATTCCCATTGTTTATGTTGGCTAGGGTGTGAGTTGCAACTCGTAAATAGGTACAAGTGTATTGCATTTCCAAATGCAATAGTTACATGACTCCAAGACATCGGGGCAGGGTTTTGTAGCAGCATAGGCTTACTGCAGATGGTAAAATCTCACCTACATGTCCACACTAGAAAGCCAAAAATTTTCTTAACCAGTGCCCTAACCTAGCACCGCTTCCTACCTGCAACACCAGCAAGGAATCCCACCCAACTTACTCTTCAAAATGCAAAGCTAAGCTTCAACCTGTCGAACCTGAGCTCTCTGTCGCAGTCCATCCCACCGATAGCCTTGTTCATCCCAGCAATACCCACCATCCAACTCCCACTGTTGAATACACTATAAAATGCATTACAATCGTCCTCCAAAATATCCATGCTTTCCAATGTCCACACATACTCCACAAATCTGTCTCGCTGCCTGCTCCATCTTCCATCTCAACAACCAAGCTACCTACACCCACAACCAGGTATAGTTTGTTTTCAACCACCTTGAAACCCGTGTCTAAAGCTCCTCATACCTCATACATACAAACCACTCTTATCCCTTACGAGGCACAAATGCCATCAAAAGATCCTGTACAACAATATCCGCTACTCCCCCCCCCCAACAAAAACATTTAATGCGTAGTCTGTGCCAACACAATATCCAAACATTTATGCATAAGAAAACTCTCATTCATCCTTATCACACCATCTGCACATCTACCTTTATCCTCCACCACAAAGATGATCCCCAACCCCTGGCCAGAGGCAGAGTTGCAGTTGGCTACAAGGAGAACGTCCCTGTTCAGCCATAACCCTTATACAATACTCCCACCAAACACCTTATTCATACCTTCTTTTCCACGCCCTAACCATTACTGACGCCACAATCTACATTTGACCTAATACTGTATGACTCCCTCAGCCATGAAGATCGTACATTTTCCTATATATACTATAGCTGCAGACCTTGAAATCCATAGTAGATCCCCAGCAGAACTCCAGTGGTGGCATCACATCCTACACCACACCCATCCCAGCATCTCCCAATTTTCTTGGACGCCTCACTGCAGAAATCCTCTATCCAACTGAAAGTGACCACCAAGCTATACTCACCATCTCCTTCAAACAACCCCATTCCCATGCACCGGATTAAAATCTCCATCTAGGAGTTATCCAAGACTACACCAATACCAACTGAAATGCATACCAGGAATCCATAGAAACCAATGTTGGAAGCCACCTGCTGTCGTTCCAGCAACCTGACAATTTCCCTCATGCTGTGTCCTTCCTGCAGCACACCTCATGAGACAGTTCATCAGCTGACATTACTAACAAGGCAATACATTCTGAACACCCCTCCCTCCCTCCACAAGCCTTACTGCTCCTATGAGAATCCTTCATATTTACCACTCCTTTTCCTAGATATGTCCTCTTACTGTGATACACTCACGTAACTGGTAAAAACAGACACTTATCAGGAATATACTAAATGCAAGAAAACTCTTGGACTGGTGCCAGACATGCACCTGCCTCAGTGCTTTACTCTTATGCTTAACTCTTTCAAGTACTGGAAAGCATTCTATCGATTCACTGGCTATAACCCAATAACAGTCCGTCCTGATAGATGAGTGGTCAGCGTGACGGGTTGCCGTGCTACGGGCCTGGGTTCGATTCCCAGCAGGGTCAGGGGTTTTTTTCCTCTCAGGGACTGGGTGTTGTGCTGTCTTCATCATCATTTCATCCCCATCCGGATAGCAGGTCGCCCAAAGTGGCGTGGAATGTAGTAAGACCTGCACCAAGGCGGCCGGACCTGCCCCGCAAGGGGCCTCCCGGCCGATGGCGCCAAACGCTCATTTTCATTTTAACCCATACCTTGCTAACCAAAGCCAACCACTTTTTATCCTATGTGTCTGGCATCTTCTCCATCTTTGATGACTTACATTTTGATTTCTCTTCTTTCTCTACCATCCATGAACGTACAAATACCACCACCCCAGTGATACCTGCACGACATACCACACACGAAATTAAATACGCCAATTACAGCAGCTAACATAAAATATGTACTCGACAAAAAACGCAACACTTGCCCCATTCATTACTGTGTTACATATTGACACAACAAAGAATGCTGCCTCTCCTTTCTCTTCACACTTGATCTCTTGCAACCCATCTCCAAGATTGATATCCTCAACTATGGAATACACCCAAAATCCTATTGTTCCTCAAACCCCAAATATCTCATACTGATATGTCCTCTTACTGCCCTGTCTGCCTCATCTAAGTATTTAGTAAGGTATCTGAATCCATCCTCTCCCAGTGCATCCATCAACACTTGAACCAACGCCATCTTCTTCCCATTACTAAGAATGGCTTCCATCCCAATATCTCTTCTGACAACCAGCTCCTGCATCTCACCCATCCCTTACTCACCAACTCAACCCCCATAAATCCGCTGTTTATGTCTCCTTTGATATAGAAAAAGCCTATGACTTTGCATTTCATTCCAGTCTCCTTTTCGAACTCCAGATGTGCGCATTTCCAGTATGTCTGCCTAACGGCATCCTTCTTGTCTAACTAACCACCCTTTGTCATCAATTCCCATACCTTCCAGCCCTCTACACCACTGACATGCCCTCACCATCCCCAATAGTCCTTCTCCTTTGGTTTACTGATGACACTGCTTTTCTTACTCTCTACCCAACACTCCAGTAATTCTAATGATCCTTTCAAATCTACCTCACTCAGTTTATCTCCTGGTGTAACCAATCGCTCCTCATGATCATCCCCTCCAAAACCCTGGCAATAATTGTAAGACTTTCACCCTCCACTTCCATTGCTTCTGTCTTATCATTTACAACCATTCTATTAAACTAACTAAAACATTATTATAACTTGGAGTAACCCTAGATCAGCACACAATATGGAACCCACACCTACTAACCATAGAACAGAAAGCCCACAGTAAACTACTAAGAAGGTGAACTTCGGGATTACACTGCTCCACAATCCTTAATGCCTACAAAACCCTGGTCTGACCCGTCCTTTTTTATGCAAATGTTGTGTGGGTCTCTGCCCAACTAGAATTTTATAAATCCCCCAAATCCTTGAATGCCATGCTCTCCACCTCACTTTCCACATTCGTTTATCTCCTTCCACCTGTAACCCCTACCATCTCATCAAATTCCCACCCCTCCTCACCCACATCAAACACCTATACCTCTTTCATACTGTTTGAAAACTAGTCTCCAATAATCCCATCATTAAGTCTGATTGCCATCCCTGGTATGCTGCCGCACCTTCAGCAACACATCTTTCCATCCCTACACCTTCACACACTTCATATCCTGTCCCGAAGCAACTTGAACCCCCTCTCCCAGACAATCAGATCTGCCCTCCTATCAACTATCAGCCTTCCCCACCTATCCCACTCCATATCAGGCTCCTATTTCCTTTTCCCTCTACACCCACTCATATTCCTTTCTTCTTGCGCCATTACCCTCCCCACGTGTTACTCTTCCTACCATCTGTCATTCCCAATATCTGTATTCCCTCTATCTGCTTGAACTCCTACCTATCATCTCCATAGTTTCCCCACCTAACAGATCCCCGTCTCCTAAACCTCCCATCTCCAAACCTCTGTGGAACATATTCTCTCCTCACAGAAAACTTTTTCACCCTGTACAGGTCCTTCAGATGTTCAGTAAAAGTGCAGTGGTCCAGTGTTTGTTTCATTGAAGACTTTCACCTCATCCCAACTGTGTTTTTTAATTATATATATTCTTCATCCTTTCAACTGTCTGTCATTAACCTTTTTAACTTTCAATGTAATAAATCCTCACATATTTATCTCTCTATCACATATGTTCTCTTTTTATGTACTCTCTTTGCTGAAGTGCTGAGTCTTGTGGTACTGACAGCCAACATCGCACCCATACTGGATGTGGGGGGGGGGGGGTGAAATAACAAAGGAAAAAAATAGCAGCAGTGACACAGTGGGTCGCTATCCTCACATTTTTACCCCGCTTTGGGTCTCTGCCAGGAGCTGCACAGTTGTAGATCAACAGGAGGCTGCTCCCCTGTACTCCAGTGATAGTTTGCTGTCGTGTTATTACCTATCCTTACCACATAGGGTTATTGGCTAAACTGGCTAGAAGTACTGCTACATTAATAGCGAAAATATCGTCTCTACATCCAGCAGTCACACAACAAAATTTGCATTTTACCACTGATTTTATAATTCTCGGCCAATTTTTGAATTGTCCTAGAAGTTTTTGACTTTCTCGCCATTAGGAGGAGTGAATTAGACTGGACCAGTATTCAGGGTGGGCCATTATGGACTATAATGTCGCAGGTAGACTGCAACAGTATCCGAAAGATAATGAAATGAAGAGAGTACCCTACAACCTTCTACACCTGCAATATGCAAATTGAATTTTTATAAGTTATAAATATATTATTGTTATTAATATTATATCCTCTGCAATGGAACATATTTATCATTAGAATATACAGTGAAAATTCAAATTTACCACGAAAATTTACATTCCTCATTGATTTTGAATTTTCTGCCAGGTTCCCAGGTGGAGAACGGAGGGAAAGGTTTATTAATTAATGAATTTCATTAGTTACTCGTTTAATTTGTTACCAAAACTGTGGCAGGACTTCTTCATTTACCTTATGAACGTCAAAGGCAAAAGTCCAAGGCCCAAGCTCTGGTCCAGCACACAGGTGTGATCTCTCAGAGGGGTCGGAGGGGAAGATGGGGATTTTCCTGAGGAAGAGGGTTGACTGGGGATTTACCAGAGGGGTAGTGGGTAATTTATTGATCCATTTAACAAGTGGCCCAGATTCGGTGGAGGGAAGAGAGGGGAAGGTGGGGTGTGTGTCGATTTCCCAAGTGGGAGGGGGAAGGAGATTTCCTAGGATGGCTGGAGCAGGGGGTCTGAGGAGGGTCCACCATCTTGAGTGAATGACAACTGCATCAGAAACCCCTTATGCTATCATTCGTAAATGGCACACTTAACAGATTTCTGCTCTCATGCACAGCACCACGTCTGCGCCAAAAATATTAGATCATATTCACTACATATAAAACTACAAGAAATTTTCTCGAAAGAGTTACATTATACCTATAGTGCAATTAATGAAGGAAAGGTAACTGAGCTAATAAAGGAAGTAAAATAGAAATGAATTCTCGATAATAATTCGACCGACAACATTTGGAAAAATACATATCATAAATTTCTCACCAGTGACGGGATGACACCCTGTTACTGATTAAAAAGGAAAAGCTACATAAAATACTTTATCAAAAAAAGCAGTCCTGATCGTAGTAAATTATTTAATTTTAGTTCGGTTAACTGGTTTTTTGATCGTGGGAATATCTTCAGATCAGAGGTTCTAGATGACAAGATATTCGCATTCACGGAGCTGCTGTGAGTACGAACTGGTACCCATCACCTGCTGCTCAGCAGTGAACAAGCTCATCACCTCACTTGAATGTTCTGGTCTGAAGATCTGACTGTCGTCCGTAACCGGTTACCAGAATTAAAAATAAATAATTTAGTGGGATGTGGACTGCTTTTGTGGTACTATAATATGTACGATCGCTGAGATTTGTCAAAGACTTCAAAAGGTATAAATAAAATACGTTTATCGGCGAGCTATGAAGCACAAACTCCTAACGTAGTACACAGCCTGGCACACAAGTCCATATGTGACTAAAACGTAACGTGGTTATGGAGTCAAAGTAAGCTAACGATAAAGCAAAGGATAAATCTAACATTACGTAGCAGGTGGTGTCGAAACTAGACAAATACGTTAACCCAGCTCCAAAAATAAGGAAATAAATTAGCATAAGCCGACATAACACATTTCAAAATTCGGAAAATTAAAGAAATAAACTTTTCTAACATGCAGGTACAAATGAACTCAAAAGATTGCGACTGTGCACAAAAAGTGCAATGACATTCAACAACTATTTCCACATTATTTCTTCTGAAGACTGTAGAAAGTAGAGAGCTAAAATCTCATCATGAAATGCATAGACCTGGCTTCGTAAACAAGTTCGTTCGTTCGTTAGTTAGTTAGTAGCATCTTCCAAAGATCATTTGAATTATTCCTTTATCGGAGTGATTTTGAAGAAGAAAGTTTAAACGATATGCGTACGTAATTAGTGTTAACATAAATAAAGGCATGATATTAGTGCTACTCAAGACACTACAATTTCAAATTAGGGCTATTTTTAATTTTTATTTCATTTTTAAAACTGTCTGTCGGCTACCGATTTTTAAGTGGAAACTCGTCCCCCGAATGAAACTGATCTTCAGGATAAATGATTTTAGGTTAACTTTAAACTTTCTTTGCTACCAGTATGATACTTATGACATGGGGAGAAGATGAAAATTTTTTGTTGCTGCACAACACCGATCTGAATCAATGACAACTTTGCTACTGGGTAATAGAAATGAGTTTTTCCTCTAGTGTTTTAGGATTATTGACGAATTTAATTAGTGAACATACGCCTTCTAACGGTACAGTTAAAATTCCTAACCCCTAGAAGAGATACCAACATGACTACAGCAGGGAAGCTGCTGAGAGTAGAGTATAACTTGAGCTCCCTTTTGAAAAGCGCTTTGTTTGTGATATTGTACGCCCTGTGTCTCACAAGAGCTCACTTGATGTTCTTCAGCGCTGACGTGCTACCTAGAAGGTCTCGAACAAGACGATCGAACAGGTAAAACTAGTCATCACTTACCCAATGAATGCTCCATAAGATGCATACATGCTAGATTACCGAATACGCCGACAAGTATGGTTACGGAAATTATATGATGACATGAAGACAGTGCAAAAAAATTCGGTCACCAAAATGGTGCAGGGAGGGTTGTTGAATGAAAGAGACCGGAGATTTTAATTATAGGAGAGAGAGGGTGTAATCTGGATTTAAGTGCGCATAAAACTTTAATCTAGCTGCTGAAAGAATGTGATTCAACTGTCTGGAGCGTTATCAAAAAAGAACGGAATAGCGGAAGAGCGGCCAAGGAGAATAGTAAAGTTAGGATCTGAATCAAGGAAGAGGCTTCTGTTACAAAGTCAGAGTAGTGGCATACTCAGGAAATTACAGGAGGGAAGAATACGCAGGAATCTTGCCTCTCCGCTGTAGGCAAGGCTAGGTCCTAGTGGAAGCTCTTTACCATTGCCTTCCTCAAAATGTTACGAAGTTTTCGCTGTGTATCTATATTGTGTGGATGGCTTTGATAAGTGCTTGCATATTGTTGTGTTTGGTCTGCGTTGTAGGGTATGAAGGGGCTCCGGTACATAGCGTACCCATCTTGAATCGTACCAACTCGGTCTCCGAGCTTAACGTCCCTATCAGATGGATAGATCACCGAGAACTGTGTCACATGCCCTCACTTGATGAGACACTGAGGAGAGCTTTGGAATATAAACCAACACATTGGCGCAAGGAACTGATTATCAGGAAATTGACCCACCATCTCTCCTCCCGTTGCAGTCCAAAATGCTGGTAGTTCGAACTACTTCACCTCCGAGTTAATGCCATCGCACAGGTGTGCGTTAGAGACATCCGCTACGGAGGCGTGTTAAGTTTTCAACGGGCCACGTAAACAAAGATGCAGTGTGGTTTAATTATTTATTCACGAATGAGAGTAAAGTAAACGTCTCTGCAATAAATGGAAGTACTATAGTGTAGGGGACCTCGACTGTAAACATTGTTGAGTGCAGTCTATCAGGAACAAAAGTTATTACATTTAAAATATGGTATATGGTGTGCTTTATTCATATTACTTGATAATTCCACTATAAACTGAGAAATGGAAGTCCTAATTTCAGACTGTCACTTCGGCATCTTTGCCCGGATGTGTGCTTGTAAACACTGGCAAGTGCCAAAATCTTGCAGGTTAGTGGTAATAATGCCTGCAGTGTTCGGGCCAGGGTAATGTTGTTTATGAATACTTTGTACAATTCCCAATATGATATGGATAATCACGACTAAGGCAAAGGTCCTGAATAAGTTACTAAACGCAAAAGCGCTTCACAAAGTGTTGTTAACCAGAAAAATGTGAATAATGATTTCAGCAAGTAAACGATGAAAAGTTGTATCCCTTATCACAGTTTACGTGAATTTCAGTAATCGTATTTTGGAAGATATCTTATAGGCCATCAGTAGCGTTGTTTGTGTGAAGTAGTAAGGCGACAATAACACTAATATTACAGTCAGCTGAATAATAGACTATTTTTGAGGTTTTTATGCTTTACAATTGGAAAAACTGTTCATTCAAGTTTTA
This sequence comes from Schistocerca americana, assembly GCF_021461395.2. Taxonomy (NCBI): domain Eukaryota; kingdom Metazoa; phylum Arthropoda; class Insecta; order Orthoptera; family Acrididae; genus Schistocerca; species Schistocerca americana. The sequence goes on along the minus strand of NC_060124.1, from coordinate 265,898,012 downwards.
AATCTATAAACTGGAATAATTCTGAGGTTTCAGATTTGAGGTTTTGTGAAATTTGCATTCAGTTTATAAGTGGGCAATGTGACCCATTTTCTAGAATAAAATTTCCGATACAATTAAGAAATTTTAAAATATTCCAACTCTAAAGAAACGTTTTTTTTTTAAAAAAATACGACTTATCTCAATAACTTTATATTGAAATTTACCGAACTTTCTTAAAACAACAAAAATGTGCCTTAGCAAATTTACAGGAGAGGGCCTCAAATGTAGAGGAGTGGCCAGAACATTTGCAGCATACTGCAAATATGGCGGTGGGGAATGTTTTAGTGAAGGGGTTTATATCGTCATCTGGAGAGGGTAAGATTAATTTCAGTGATGGACATCGTGGTCATAATTAAAGTAGAATTACTCCTGGAGGTTCCGTGTGGGATGTAATTCTCACACGGCAGCGAAACTGGGTTGACATCCTACTGAGTTAATGAAAAACAAATTTACACTTAAAAACAAGGAAAGAAGAATTGCAGAAGATGCTGAAGGATGAATGATAACTAATTTGTCCTGAGTGCATCGTAGTAATCCTTGATGAAGAGCAAGAACATTTGAAAATAGTAATAACTCTGAAGAGATATCTCATGAAGTATTGAGTTGCATTTAGTTCCAATATTATTCCTGTATTCAAGAAAAGTTAAATTATTGACAGTTGGAAAGTACAGCACAGTGTTAAGGCGTGGAACATTATATATGATAACATTTTGTTATTGTGTTACTTAAGAAATTGTACGCCATTGTTTACATTTATTAAGAGAACGCCCCGCAGATTATACATATTATGAAAATGTGTTTTCTATGTATATATATATATGTGAGTACGTGTGTGTGTGTTTGTGTGTGTGTGTTTGTGTGTGTGTGTGTGTGTGTGTGCGGGTCTGTGTGTGTTTCACGTATCCTTTTAAATCACAGGACTGACTACAACCAAATGTGGTAAACACATCCCTTACCTCAAGTAGTAATTGCTTTTGGGCTAAGAACCACCTTCATTGTTCAGGAGATATTACGTCATAACACTGACATGCGCGAAAACTACCGCATTCGACGTTTAAATTTATACTCCTTTTCTACTAACTGTATTCACAACACATTTTGCTGACAATACCCACATATGCCGCTCAATGTAATTAAGAAATTGTATCATTGTATGACATGTAAATGAGGAGATATGACGTGATGAACACTGAGACGGGAGGTAAAACTGTTGCATTGTCCATGACGTTTAAATTTATTGCTTGTCTTCTAACAACTGTATTCGCAACACATTCTGCAGACAGCATTCAAATACGCCGCTGAATGTCACTGCAAAATTATATCGTTTTATGACACGCAGATCTGGAGAAATGACGTCATAAACACTGAGATGCGTGAAAAACTACCGCGTCATTCATGTGGTTTAGATTCATTACTCCTTTGCTACTCACTCTATTCGCAAAATATTTTGCTGACGGTACCCACATATGCTGCTGAACGTACTTACACAAATTTATCATTTTATGACACAAGATTCAAGAAATGTGAAGCCATAAACAAACTGCTGAATCATGCGTGAAGATTTGATTTATTTATTCTTTACTGCTAAGACGCACCTACAGTAGGGTCGGCTTAACGGAATCCCTGAAATCTGGCAGTGCTTTGGATAGCTTTTAACTGAGAAGCGCGAACAGCAGTAATCGAAAGCGATAGAGTTATGAAGAAGCGTTGCGTTAGAGACGTTAACAAAATCGCGTTGTAGAAACGCAAAGTAGTTGCGCTTAGTGAGCAGAAACTGTCCGGCATCATGTTTCCTAATTTGGTTATTGTACTTATTAATTTTTGCACTATGCTTATTACTTTGTACGACTGTGTCTTAAATTCAAAGGTGTTTTTACGAATTCATGCAAATTACTTTTTCGACACTTCACTACAAATGTAGTTCACTTCTTGTTTTCTTTCGCGAGAGGAAAGTGGTCTATGTTTGGTAGTATGTAATTAAAGTACCTACTATTAGAAATGTAAGGCCGCGGAATCTTTGAGGCTGACTGTGTGGTTTACGGTTGCGTGAGTTAGGTAGGCGCTGCACCGTACAGGCTGAACAGGCGCTTTGCACGCGTCCTCTCCAGCAACGCTGCGGGCGGCTGGGAGCGCTAAACACGCAATCGTGGACTCCCCACAGTCGGACACAACAGGGGCGACCCCCCCGCGGCTCCACACGCCGTTGGATGCATGGTTCGCATGCGTACGTGCGTTCTGCGCGCAGGACAAGCAACGCCTGCCCCACACAGGAGGATGAGGAGATGGTGGGTGGGGGGGAGGGGGAGGGGTACTTGACAAACCACGGGCTGGCTGGCTGCCTGTCCTGGAGCATAAGGCTCGCGGCAAGCCGCCGCTAAGACCGCTGCAGCGTGGTACAGTACAGCTGTACAGGCCACTGATTCCAGCTGTCACCTGCACCTCCAACGGCACCTAGACCACAAGTTCAGTGTAGAACTCACAAGTTAAATATAAATGAGAACTGACCAAAAAACCTAAAGCTACTATCAATTTTGCCATACCTAAAGGTAGCAAGGAAGAGACAGCTATAACAATACAAGAAAGAGCCTTCATTTGCTGGAATACAGACAAGATAGACAGGTCTATCAACATCGAACACAAGGCCCTAGAGTAAAAGACGACGTAGCATGAAGTAATTATATGAATAGAACGGAATTTGGTATAAGTAATTAGGCAGTAAAGGAAACAAAAGAAAGTTCGGAGTAGGTATTAAAATCCATGGAGAAGAAGTAAAAACTTTGAGGTATGCCGATGACATTGTAATTCTGTCAGAGACAGCAAAGGACTTGGAAGAGCAGTTGAACGGAATGGACAGTGCCTTGAAAGGAGGGCATAAGATGAACTTCAACAAAAGCAAAACAAGGATAATGGGATGTATTCGAATTAAGTCGGGGGATGGTGAGGGAATTAGATTAGGAAATGAGACAAATGGCTCAAATGGCTCTGAGCACAAAATTCGACTTAACTTCTAAGGTCATCAGTCGCCTAGAACTTAGAACTATTTATACCTAACGAACCTAAGGACATCACACACATCCATGCCCGAGGCAGGATTCGATCCTGCGACCGTAGCGGTCACGCGGTTCCAGACTGAAGCGCCTAGAACCGCACGGCCACACCGGCCGGCAGGAAATGAGACACTGAAAGTAGTAAAGGAGTTTTGCTATTTGGGGAGCAAAATAACTGATGATGGTCGAAGAAGAGAGGATATAAAATGTAGACTGGCAAATGGCAAGGAAAGAGTTTCTGAAGAAGAGAAATTTGTTAACATCGAGTATTGATTTAAGTGTCAGGAAGTCGTTTCTGAATGTATTTGTATGGAGTGTAGCCATGTATGGAAGTGAAACGTGGACGATAAATAGTTTAGACGAAAAGAGAATAGAAGCTTTCAAAATGTGGTGCTACAGAAGAATGCTCAAGATTAGATGGGTAGATCACATAACTAATGCGGAAATATTGAATAGAATTGTGGAGAAGAGGTGTTTGTCGCACAACTTGACAAGAAGAAGGGATCGGTTGGTAGGACATGTTCTGAGGCATCAGGGGATCACCAATTAAGTACTGGAGGGCAGCGTGGAGGGTAAAAATCGTTGAGGGAGACCAAGAGATGAGTACACTAAGCACATGAAGAAGGACGTAGGCTGCAGTAGGTACTGGGAGATGAAGAAGTTTGCACAGGATAGGGTAGCATGGACAGCTGCATCAAACCAGTCTCAGGATTGAAGACAACAACAACAAAATTTGCCAGCAAATATATGTAATCGTAAGACCCCTTCTCATGTAAATATTTGCTCTCATGCAATCACTCTTTTCACCCTTTCTCTCTCTCTCTCTCTCTCTCTCTCTCTCTCTCTCTCTCTGTGTCTCTCTCTTCCTCTCCTTCTGCTTCCAGCCTCTCACATCTGTCTATTAATCCCAGTCAGATATTGTCGTCTATGTATTATTTTACTGGTGTAGCCAATATGATAATTGTACATAAGGCCTGTAACATTTTACCTAATTGTTATTAACAAGTATGAAGTTTAAGTCATTTTAACATTTCACCTGATTCTATAAACGAGTACGAATGTTAAGCTATTTGTCAAAATCGGATTTATATGCCACCTGAAGTACACACACATATATTCGACACCTCAAAACAAACACCTCCAAATCCTTTAGATAATTATTCTGTAATAATGTTGTTGCGATGTATATTCTTTCTGCTTGGCGATTCTGTCTTCCCTTCTGCTATACGAACCTTGCACCCAGCAGATTCCTGACGCCATATTTGTTTACAAATTTGATGTGTTACGACAGCGAAAGGAGCCTGTGACCGGCCGGCCGGTGTGGCCGTGCGGTTAAAGTCGCTTCAGTCTGGAACCGCGTGACCGCTACGGTCGCAGGTTCGAATCCTGCCTCGAGCGTGGATGTGTGTGATGTCCTTAGGTTAGTTAGGTTTAATTAGTTCTATGTTCTAGGCGACTGATAACCTCAGAAGTTAAGTCGCATAGTGCTCAGAGCCATTTGAACCATTTGAGCCTGTGACCACTGGAGGTACTCTGTTTCACTTAAGTTATGTTTACCATTAGATAACAGTTTAATTTTTAGTCGGAAGAAATCCAAAACCATGTTCTCAAATAGTGTCTTGTTTTTCCACTAGGCAGTGACACAAGTTCCTCCATCAAATCGTAACACAACACACACAGAAATGTCTTACTAACTAATGTAAATCCACCCGATGATGGCGGTTTAAACCTTTGAAACGGGTCGTGGAAATAAATAAAACGGTGACTGGTAACAGTGAACTTGTTGTTTCATTAATGAGTAATTAGTACAGATGGGCAAACAAATGATTACAATCCTAGAAAAACTCGATGATTTATTCAGGGGAAAGAGTTCCAAGAACTGAGCAAGTCAATAACACCTTACTTCTCACCTTTATGCAAGCGTAAGCGGCCTGGAGCTTCACTTACTGGAACAGAATTGTCTTCTGTCACGAGTTCCTGATGACCAGCGAACACCTGCCTGTGGACGCCCCGGAGAGCGGTGGGGCACCAATCGCACTGTTGCACGCCATACTGCTCGGCAACTAGGAGTTGAACGTGGGACGCCATTTCTTTTCATAGGAGGAAACATCTGGTTGTCATTCACGTGACCCTTGCAGCACAGCGGTACGTCGACAGATTTCTACACCTTGTTTGGTTGCCTTTCATACATTTCAGCAACATAACGCCCGGCGAGATATCCTACTATCAGTCTTCGTGCTTTACAAACACTATCTTGGCCAGAAAGGCCGCCGGATTACTCAACAATTGAGAACATTTGGAGCGTCATGGGTAATGGCCCACCAAACATCACGCGATATTGACGATCTAAAGCACCGATTAGACAGGATTTGGAATAATATCCCTCATGGGGACATTTAACAACTCTATCAATGCCAAGCACAATAATTGCTTGCATAAATGCCATAGCATGACCAAGGAGTTACTGATTTGGTCAATTCGTAAATATCTTTCTTTTCAACAAATGATGGAAACGAAACTGTAATAATTTGTTTGTAAATTTGCATCATGTCTGCTGATTTACATCTCATTTGCATTATTCCTTGTCAGTCTTAGAGTATACATGTAACACCAACAAACATTTTAACACAACTTAACGATTCTGAATGACTACATCCCATTTATCTTAGTCAAATAAATGTCCGAAAAGACCTTTAAGGTCCAGAAGTACTGACCTACCCCTGTGTCACCCTCAGCCTGTAGGCTTCACTGAATGTAGACTGTAGGGTGTAAGTTTTCGTGACCAGAACTTCTGCTCCTTAGTTAAGTACGATCTCAATTATCCCTCAAGGGTTGAGTACAGCCCACTTCCAACAGCACAAGGTCGACCTGGACAGCCACGTGTCTTAGTGATATCCGAGCCCGACGGCTCTTAACTTCGGTGATCTGATGGGATCAGCACATGCCAAGGTTGTTGGTGTCAAATTCCAATAAATCTTGAAAACATTCCGACAAATCTTAAACAGGAACATACTGAACCCTCCGACTGCCATTTTGTCATATGATGATATGGTAGGAGATCGTGGCTGTTATTTGAAGACAAATGTTGATGGTGTTGAAGCAACAACAAGCCACAAATTTGTTGCTGTCTCAACACCATCAACATTTGCCTCCGACTGCTGTCACAGTTCGAATGTGAAGCGCAACGAGAATGCACAAGCGATGCTTTTGTAGAACACCAATGGCATGATACTCGTGTTGTGAACCAGTGATCAGTACCACTCCTACAGAAGTATCCACTTGTGTATTCTCAGCACGGCCTGCCCTGGAGCACTGTCTGCCCAACAGAAAAAGAAACCAACATCAGTCAGTCTGTTAGCTGCAATCTCAGGCCTGAACTCCACCAGGATAACGCACTTTTGACAACACGAATTTGCAGCTTTGTCCATACTGTTCACACCCTTCTCTACTGCTGCTTTGTTGTGCTACCTCGGCAGCTCTCCACAGAACGACTACATATTCCTGACTTCAGCTGCCGGACATATACTAACAGTGTCCACCCTGCACTCCATATACATGGGGCTACTGTACTGGCTGCCAGCGCCCGCAACCAATTGGCACTCGTCTTCCCTGTCGCCTGTTACCAGACTTTGTCGCTCGACTGCTGCCCTACCAAGTACTGGATCATCAAACAACGGGGCAGCTCTCTTGTGTCATCAGCATACTGCTGTGGCGTATCCTCAGCATATCCTCAGAGACGTGTCGGTGCTGCTGTACTCGGGCCAGCTTCAGGAACCAAAAACTCATCCACTCAAAGTAAAGCTGACCGTGCGCCCTTTTACGGCTTGTGCCACACTCTGAGAGTTATCCTGGAGCTGCTGTACACGGACACCAGCAATGGCTCCATGTTCCGAATGCCAAATGGTTCAAATGGATCTGCTCACTATGGGATTTAACTTCTGAGGTCATCAGTCCCCTCGAACATAGAACTTCTTAAACCTAACTAACCTAAGAACATCACGCACATCCATGCCCGAGGCAGGATTCGAACCTGCGACCGTAGCAGTCACGCGGTTCCGGACTGAAGCGCCTAGAACTGCTCGGCCACACCGGCAGGTCTTTGCTGCCACATCCCAGACTTCTTCATTCACTTTTTTAATTCGACGCCATTCGTCGTTAACAGGAAGTAGTGTGGGCTTCTTCTTCTTAAATGAGCATGGTCCATATTCAAAGACTAACACATAGAAATTACTTTCGAGGTTGTAACAAAGTATCAGCAGAATATTTTTTTGTAATTTATTTCGACAGTACAGAAATTAAATTATAACTTTTTGATACAGTCATACTGCATTTAAATGCACTAGAGCCCTAGTTCCATAAGCTTACCAATACTCTCAGAATAAGTTTTGGCACTGTATTGTAAGACACTTTTGCGCCGGTTCCCGTACTTTTAAAACAAATTGAACAAATGGAAGTCGAAAGAAGCGGCACCGGGACTGAATGCAAGGACTTCCAACACCCGCAAATGAGTGCTTAGCGAGGCTTAATAGCATTTGTGGGCAAATGTCGTGCGTATACATCGTTATAGGTCTCCGCTTTTTTTTTCGACTTGCAGGCTTCAGTTTTTTGATAGGCACATCACTGTTACCGTAACTGTTTACTGTTACCTTCTTTCCCAGGGAATGTTCCAAAATTGGGTCTTGTATATCCCAAGAAATTGAGTGCACAATACCAGCAGAAGGATGAGCCGCTAATTTCTCTTTGACTGGAGATCTAAGGCGTTTTCACCCATGCACTGAAGTTTGCTCTCTAGTTCAATGTGATGAACTTATGATTCACCTTCAGCTTCACCTTAATTAGTGTGAAAGTCCAGTAGCTACTGAAAGGTTCTCAAAAGAATACACATGTACTTTCTATCGACTTGTTTGGATGTCCATATTACAATGCTTTTGCGTAGGTTGAGCCAGTTATAGAAGACACCTTATGGAGAAGCATGACGAACACGCGTTTGGTTTCGCACCTCATTAACATTGACTTGTTAGTCACTGAAAATCTGGTCACCCACATGCGCCGTGCTATCATCAGTACTGAATGTTACTGGATATCAAGCCCTTTCCTTTTCCTTGACACATTTTTGCCGTTTTTAATTTTTCAGTCAACTAATAAACTCTTAAGTGAGGTAAACCATTGTCCCTGTATGGTGTTGAAGGTATTATATAGTTTCAGACATGTCCGAAAGAACAGATACCATCGGTGACCATTCAGCTCGTTAGAATGGAATTACAATGAAATGAACACCCTTAGCTGCTTACAGGCGTTGGCATACGTCAACGGGGAGAGATGATTATGTGTGCCCCACCGGGACTCGAACCCGGGATCTCCTGCTTACATGGCAGACGCTCTATCCATCTGAGCCACAGACGACACAGAGGACTGCGCGACTGCAGGGATTTATCTCTGGCACGCCTCCCGCGAAACCCACATTCTCAACGTATTGTCCCGCACTACATTCGTAGTGCCCCCGCCCATTATACTCATTACTCGCGGCGCGTTGCCGATTTCCGTAAGAGTTCAGGCACTGTTTGTGCATTCGCACAGAAGAAGAATATTGTCAAGTGGCCGGTGAGTCTTAACTATATATATATATATTGATGTGTCGACAGAAGTGCCGACACAGTGTTATTTTGAGGGGGCCGATAGGCACGCTATCTAACGCAGAAGGGCGTGAATTCTGGAACAGGATAACTATTGAATGGTAGCAAGAAAAGTACGTAGCTGCTTTATACTTAACTTTTAATTATTGTTGTATACATCGTTCTTCTAGAGACATTTATACGATAACTCTCAAACTATGTAAGGCTAATGGCGCCTTGCTAGGTCGTAGCCATGGACTTAGCAGAAGGCTATTCTAACTGTCTCTCGGCAAATGAGAGGAAGGCTTCGTCCGTATTGTCGCTAGCAATGTCGTCCGTACAACTGGGCGAGTGCTCTATCGTATATCGAGACCTGCCTTGTGGTGGCGCTAGGTCTGCGATCACACAGTGGCGACACGCGGGTCCGACATGTACTAAATGGACCGCGGCCGATTTAAGCTACCACCTAGCAAGTGTGGTGTCTGGCGGTGACACCACACACATATATATATGTCCGAAAGAACCGATTCCATCGGTGACCAAGCAGCTGGTTAGAATGAAATTACAATGAAATGAAAACCTTACCTGCTTACAGGCGTTGACGTACGTCAACGGGGACTGATGAAAATGTGTGCCCCGACCGGGACTCGAACCCGGGATCTCCTGCATACATGGCAGACGCTCTATCCATCTGAGCCACCTTTCTTTTACTTTTTTTTTCCTCTCCCTATCCAAAATCATTGACAGAGGTGGGAATCGAACCCAGACCATACGTATAAGAACCTATCATCAGTCCTTTCTTTTTTTTTTTTTTTTTGTAGGTTCTCCTTCCTCCCCTTCAACCCATCCTTGCGCTCTCCAATTTCTGCCTTCTCGGCCTGGCTTCTGTGCCATTAAAAGAACGTTTAACATAAAGGATGCTTCTTCTGCATCAAGATATTAAAGCGTGTTGTCACTGCAGTGGAAAGTTCAAGGTGCGTTGCTTCTGCAGCAAAGGAAACGTTTCATTCCTTGTTGATGACTCTTTGCTGCAGAACTTTTATTTTCATCTTGTTTTTTTGGTTTCTTTTTACTTTTTTAATATACAAAAAGGTTTTTTAATATACAAAAATGTTTTTTTAGTTGTTTGTTTCCACTATTCTTTGCGTGAGACATCTCGGCTTGTTGACGGCACTCAACGCTCGTCTTCTCGGGGGTGGCCTATTATGGTATACCCCAAGCATATACCTTGGTCTCGTTTCTTTTTCCCCGTTTGCATGTGATCTCCTATGTCGGCAGTTGTCTTCTCTTAGCATTGAGTGCCCAATTGCCGGACGCCACACACTGGTTGTGACGTGGAGTATATGGACGTGAAAAAAAAAAAAAAAAAAAAAAACACTGCCATCAGCGTTATTAACAATCGGACGCAGTGCATACATCTATTTCGTCATTCCTTGTTCGATTTTTTTTTCATCGTCTTTGTCGTTCATAGTGTTGTTATTCTCAATGCTGGTATATACTTCGCGGACTTTTGTCTGTATTTGTCATCCTTCATCAGCAGTTGCGCTTGTGTGGCTAGATATACTCTGTAGCCCTGGTAGCAAGGTTCGCAGGAGAGCTTCTGTAAAGTTTGGAAGGTAGAAGACGAGGTACTGGCGGAAGTAAAGCTGTGCGGACGGGGCGTGAGTCGCGCTTGGGTAGCTCAGTTGGTAGAGCACTTTCCCGCGAAAGGCAAAAGTCCCGAGTTCGAGTCTCGGTCTGGCACGCAGTTTTAATCTGCCAGGAAGTTTCATATCAGCGCACACTCCGCTGCAGAGTGAAAATCTCATTCTGGTTCCATACTGTGCTTAAACAATGTGACATGTAATAGTTTCAGTGTGTTGAAACGGTGTTGCTGCATTGGCGCCAAGAAACTAAGTTCAGCTCCTACTGAATATTGCCCATACATATCAACCCACTGTCCGCGCAAACAGGGTGTCTGCCTACAAAAGAGTGAACTCGAAGAAGACAACGAAGGGCAGTAGTGCCGCCTATTTAATACGTCGGAAACCTGACGACCTTAGCTATGCTCATGATCTCTTGCAAACGGTTATGCTCATCACTTCTTACAACATTATGTTAAAAGCGGCCATAACTCAAAACACATTATTTTTCTTACAAACAAACCTACTTAAATGAGCGCTTCCTCACACTAGCTACATTCGCACCTTACAAAACTTCGTAACATACATACAACCGTAAATATTAATAAAACATGATACTGTGATATCATTTACACCTTTGGAAACAAGACAATACAAGCAAATATATATTTATGTAACTTGTGTCATACCAACAAAGATCACAGCTTCATTCATGTTTACATGGTACTAATTTAAAAACAAGAGTGCACTCAACGTTGTGCAATGCTGTATTGAATTAGAGGCGCTGAGACGCACAACTAGCTCTCTAAACACGCAATGTGAATGAGCTCATCATGTACGGAATGTTAAATTCGACATTTTCTTCCTTCGTTTGTTTCTTAGTAATTTCAGGACAATCAATAAAGCACATTGTAATGGTAACAGTTCGTGGAATACCTTTACTGCATTTATAGCAGAGTATTCGCTGTGCTGAGAAAACGGTAGCTCCAACTGTTTGGCTGACCAGGAATCCACAACGATCTACGGGTATAGGCGCAGTTGATCTAATTCCTGTATGTTCCTCCTGTCCACAGTCCCACCGGACATCTTGATTGAAGAGACGAGCGGCGACATGGCGGTCACCGAGGGTGAAAACGCCACCTTGCGCTGCCGGGCCTCAGGGCGGCCAACCCCTCGGATATCGTGGCGCCGGGAGGACGGCGAGCACATAATGCTACGGCTGGGAGCCCGCAACCTCACGCAAGGTTGGTATCATGTGTGCTTTCCGGCCTCATTACTTAACGTCTAGCCAGAACTACAACGATCTACTCTGTGTTCAAAGTATAGTGCAAACAAAAGGCGCTCTTCTCTCGAACAGAATTCTGTCGATATGGAGTATACTTTCTCCACATTACAGACCAAGAATCACAAGTCGCGATCAAAAATTTCTTCCAGTATACTAATACCACGACTGTAAAACTATTTTACCTACATGAAATATCAAGTGCCGTTTGTTAGATTGATTTTGGTTGTCCATCCCTCAGGGTGTTCCCAAGTTTCATTATCAAAATTATATAAATGGTAGAGCACTGTAAGTTCTGAACTTTGAGATAAGCAATTATTTTTTGGAAATGTATATTTTATTTTCTGTTGAATTAAACAGCTTACCCTTTTTGTTGACAAAATATGCCTATAGCATTTTTTCAAAGTGACGATCACATTTCCGAATCTTATTCAATTAAACAGGTGCCACCTTATAGCAACAGAGTCGCCTCACTGCAATTTTTCAAGGAGACCACCGTCACTGATGTAGGCATAGTAATACATCAGAGGACCGTACTCTAAATTCAAACTTATTTTACCCCCATTTCTTATACATTTGGTCTATGACAGTTGTTTTATTACTTCTGTACTGTATACTCTGCGCGCCGTATTCTTCGGAGTAAACTTCATAAACGTGCTGAGAGGTGCACATTGTGTGGTGAATTTCAAACTGGTAGCGCTCCGTCCTTTCTGCCCCACCCAGCCAGCCTTCACTGTGCTGCCACAGACTAGAGAGTATATAAAAGGGAACGCAGAGGGCGGCTTCTTTCCATCGTATGAAGCCAAGCGTTGCGCTCAACGCCGTAATGAAACCTCGAAAATGCGTAAACGTGAAGCGACAGGTGCTTATTACTACGGCTTGGAATGGATGTGCTTACCAAGCGGAGGTGATCTATCGACTACATGAAAACTTTTACGAAAGGAAAAGCTAATGGAACAAATCGTAATAAATCTTTACATAAAAACTTATCACATGAGATTTTAAATTCATTACTGTTCACATACGCAAGCTGTGAAATGAAACAGCTCTTAGTTTCAGATGACTCTGAGGCAACTTTGTTTTGCAAATAGCGGATTTTTCCTTGCAGGAATCTTATTTTGTTTCCAACAGAAACGGCTGTAATTTCAATTCAGCACGTCGGGAAAAGTTCAAGAATCAGAAACAGCTGTCATCGGAAAATCTGTGCGAGTTTCAGCGTCTGTATCAGTGTTGGAATATTCATTCAAGATTTCAACCTGAATGTAACGCATGGGTATTACTTTAAATGAAGACTACATCAAAATATAATTTATGGAAAAATTTTCAATTACTGTCTCTTTAACATATTATATAATATGAATTATATTGGTATAATAAATGACTATATCCAAGTGTTACGAAGAAACTTTTGTCAAGCTTTTTATCAAGTATCAGATATATCAGCTTTACCGTTATGTAACTATTGGCCTCTTATGTCTTCGTCTTCATCATTTTCTTCAGCAGTTAGCGATAATAATTAGAGAAACGTGCGTCTACTTCTACGAAGTGTTCTCGACTGAGCTGCAAGCTACTTGCGTGTTGATAGCGCGCACGTATAAAATACTTTAACTTCTGTTTTGTCCATACTACAGTGATATGTGACTTTCCTTAGAACTCCATAAGCAATTTTAATATGGTAACTATACTTAGTGAATAACAATGTGCCATCGAAAATAAACCAAATGTAAAGTAGCCAGTGACCCCTTTTTCTTTGAAAAGCCTTCAAAGTTTATGCTGCAAAATATTTAAAAAATAAGTTCCACAGTAAGTGTAACCAATATAAAAAATGGACATTTCGTTGTCGTGCTGTGATATGAATCTATCAGATAAGAAAAAAAATACATTTTAAGTGCCAATAAGCTTCCTCAGAGTGGTGTGAGACACGGTAGTGACAAAACTGCTCAAATGTAAATGAATTTGTTTTTAATTTTTTACAGGAAAAAGAGAACCTCTGATGGCCATCTAACTTCAGGATGTAGGCTTGCTTCAATTACATACGGAGTATTTCTCTGTTTAATGATATTTTATAGTTCACAGCAAGGAACTCGGAAACTTATTTTTCTCATGTACTGCTATCAGCCGCTTCGTGGGAACCGCTCGTTATTTTCCGGTGTTGTTTTTCCTCTTGCTACTGTTCATTTTACAAGATGACTCAGAATTTCTACTACACAGTTATGGGTGTTATAGAGGGGACACGGGAGAGCAATATTTGGTAATAAGCTCATGTCCATAAATGTGACAGTTTGGGGACAAACGACTTTGATAGAATGTCGAAACACACACTGCAAGTGCATCAACCAACGCGCGCCAGCGTTAACTACAACATACGCTGAAAGTGATGACCACGAGTTTCATAGCACAAAGTATAGCTGCGAGCAATGTTCACATGCAGACGGCCCGGAAGTCCTGGAGTGTCCAGAATGACTTCTGCTGCAGCGATTACAGGGGAATGGAGTCTCGTAAACAATATCCTTCACGTATTTCCACCGGAAAAGTACATATGTGTCTGTTTGGGTCATCGTGGAGGCCAACGAATCGGTTCATCGTCATATATCCAGTTTTCCCCAAATGTATGGTGAACGTGTAGCAGAATGTCGCGTGTAGGATGGGCTAGCGCGCCGTCATGCTGTAACCACATAGTCCGATGGATATGCAATGGCCAAGCCTCCAAATGTTGCACCGGTACGCCTTACAGGAACGCCAAGTAGCTATGACCCGTTAGGTGGGACGTCAGAATACGCGGGATATTCAGACGACCATGGATAATACGGCCCACACGTTAATATCGAAACGATGTTGAAATCCATGGGGATATGTGGGATGAGGGTTTTCCTGATTCTAAACGTCGGTTGGGCAGACATTCGTTTGTGAAATGCCCTTCATTTGTGGAAAAAATGATCCAACGAACTATGCGCGGTAGTCGATAAGTGGTGAAAAATCAGCTGGACTGACCCACTGCCTTCATCCTCTGGATGCGGTTTGGATGAAGTTTATGTTCATGGAGAACTCACCAGACACTGCTCTGGGATACGTCTACCGAACCTGTGATGTTGCAGGTATTCGTTCACAGTTCTGGTCGACCATTTGGAAGACTTCCTTTCCCAGCCGACAGCGTGGCGTGTACTGTCACGACCATAAACGGATCTATTGGCTTCCAAAGTGCCGGTTTCCCGTTGCAATTGTTCCAGCCTTGCAAAAATTCACGTGCATGTGGTGGACAGGCACAAAACGGAACTTGTTCGTGATACAGGCGGTGTCCTAGCTGACCATTACCATCCACTTTCATTGTGGATGAGCAACATGTAGGTGTTCTCGGGAAACGTTTCTTGTGCCATTCTGTAATGTATCGCCGTTCCTGATCATTCAGTGCAACTGATGTACATTCGCGTTAAATCGTTGTGTTATTCTATGATGATATGTGACTTGAATTCACAAAAGACATCATGGGAGACCAGACACCGACCTATGTTAATGTGTATTGTCTTCGATAGTTCCAAGTTATTTATATTCCAAATGGCCCATTTCTGAATGGGTTTGTTATCAAATATTGCTGTCCTGAGTGCGCATGTATAACACTCTGCATTCTGTGGGGTAGATCTCGCGTGAGTGTTTCGTTTAAAGAGCACGGTGTCACTCTGAGCTGACCTGGCCCAGTACACTCTCAAAGGGAAACATGTCCAGGAATCGACTGCTATGACCGCACTAGTGCGGTCGGGAAGCCTATAGCGTCTCCGGCGATCAATGTCGGGCTTAACCGCGGTCGAAGCGGCGGCCGAAGCTGACGAAACGCTGGCAGCGTGGTAGGAGATGCGGCGTCAGAAAGAACAGCCTCCGTCGGTAGCCGTGGTGTAAGCGGCTGGAGATTTGTGGGGTGGTGCCAGGCCTGTACGGTTGCTTGTGCCCGACTTGTCTAAAGGGAGTAGCGAGACAGAGGCGTCGAACTGGTGGCAATCAGAGCTGCGAGAGAGTGGGCACAATTGGTGGCCAGCCAACTGGAGTGCCATTAACAATCAATGTGAAGCGTTGCTGAAGAGCGTTTGCACGAACATGGTAGGAGGGTAGATGGTATATTTCTCTAGCGGGAGGACAGTGACTCCGAAGAATTTGCAGAGACGGGTTTCTATATTAGAAGGGGAGCACAACATAGTGCTTTAGTGACCGACATCAGAGGATTGGCCGATTATTTGATTCAAGGAACTCTGGTGTGCGGTGACGGGCACAAGCAGTGCGCACTGAGTGTAATGATTTGTCAGTCATATTCCATACTGAAGGACCATGTGAAGAGTGCGGTGTGTTGAGGCTACAGAGCCTGCTTGCATGTTGGGCGTGCGATTGCTTTCTCTAAACGACATTTGGGTCAATCTTACCTGTGAGTATTACGATTTCAGCGTAACCAGAACTGCGTACGCCGATCTACAGAGATCTGTAATTCCTAATTTTTTGTAGCTAATATTTTAGTTCGTTGGTGCTTGCGTTTGTAATAGTTAGTAGTTGGCGAAGCGAGCGGTTGTCGACTTACAAGGGAACTGTCCAATCTGAAATGTCGAAGACTGTCCTGACATTTATTTACTCCAAAGAAATACAATTTCAAATTTTAGGTGCGAAGAAATACTGCCAATATTTAAAAAATAAAACTGAATATTGCCATGATCGTTGCTCGACAGGTAGTTGGAAGAATGTTCACCTCTATCGTAGATGCGAGACACAGCACCTGCGCAACGCGCTGTGTGTATAGCCTTGATTCACGACAAATCGGTAAACAGATAACACGATCAATGCAATCGTAATTTGTAATGCGCATCTCCGTTCCGGTTTATCGGGCACAATTTTCTGCAGTTACTGTTCATTTGAATCTCGTTTAATACACATAATCAGTAAGATTTTTCTTTGCGGTATCGTGTTAACAAATGAGATAAAGCTGAATATGTTTTCTTTGTGTTTTCTTCACGTACGCCAGCATTCGTTCTTGTCCAGATTACAAAGTTTCACAGCACTGTGGAATCTAATTAATACGAAGAACGTGGTATTCAATCGATATCGTCTACATCTCCTGAAGATCTATGTATGCGTTATTTCGAAGTTAATTTCTCGGACATTAATTCGAAATGTGTCGAAATTGAAGATATTGCTTTGACGTGAATAACACGATTCCGTGAATTGCAGTCCGAGCGATGATTTTTTTACAAATTGAAGACCAGAACAAAAACACAGTACCTTGCTAGCCCAAAGAATAAATCACGGTGAAAGCTTTCAGTGTCAGAGAAAGGCTGTAAATCTTTTGGTGAAACGAAGGAGGGAGAAAACGTTTACAGTTATGGAATGTGCAAATAGGCTTTCGTTTCGTAAAATCTGAACGTCAGTTGTATAAATGAATAAGGATTTACACTATGTACGAAATACTGGTCAAAATGAAACTCGTAAAATTGTGAAAGAAGTACTATTCGAATGATTTACAACTGCTCGTGAGAGTCAGTGCAGTTACCGACGAAGATATACGTCGCTGAGCCCACTGAATTGCTGGTGTGATTAATACTGCTTGTTACCATGTTCCTTCGACATATTTAAAAACATTCAGAAAATGATACGAAAGGTAAGTCGGAAAACTAGAAGGTTTATTTCAATTAGACTTGTAGGGTAGAAGATATTAATAGATACTACAATAGAAAAATTCGTAGCTGACGCAAAGACGAAGCTTGTAGTTGTACCTTAACATGCTGTGTATAAAGTCAAACCAGTCAGGCTTCGGGCAAGAACGGCGTGCAAACCGTAGTTCATTATTTCGCCCGAAGAATGGCAAATTCGCTTGTGTAATCGATAAGTACTGTGTCACACTCATATACAACAATGCCGGTGATACGTATGAGTGGATGGCTGTTTCCGCATCTTCGTACATGTCTTGAGGAAGCTCTAGGTAAATTAGGACTATTTGGACGTAAAAGTCTCGTAAGCGACGTAGTAAAATCTGGAAAAATGGAAGAGATTGGTTTTCAATATTACCTCCGAAATGCCTTATTACCAGACAGGCTACATAAAATCAATCGGCGCTTTTGTTGGGCCCTTGACCTGGACATAACGTCTTATTAGCCTTTAGAAGGACGACAAAAAGTTTCAGCTCTTCAGTATAGAAATTTCTGACACTGTAAAGTATTTTTCAGAATGTTGTGAGACAATGTAATTTCTGATAGGTCTTTGTCGTTCCAGGTTTATCAGCGGAATAGCGTTGATACACTTTAGTCATCTGTGAAATATCAATTGGTGTCACCACATTTTACGAATTTGATACAGTACGACTGGTACGCAGTACAATATGCAGAACAGTGAGCACAAACATTTCTTACTCCAACACACTTCTATCTAAACAAAACTAGTAATTACTGTGACGCGCCTAAACGGATTATTTTTTTACTTTTATCAGGTGTGCCCGGTGTAAAGATAATGTTTTCCTTTCGTCATTCAGTAGACACTTCACATTTTATATACGTTACTCAAAAGTTATCAAAAGAAATGTGCTTTAGAAATTGTTATTAAATATTTCATGTGAACTTATTTACGTCCACATTGATGCAAGTTGTCTTCATGTAACATCTTACGCTGCCTTGATTTTGTTTCCTGTGCTAGTCACTTGTGTAAAAATTAAACCTGCTACAGTTATTCAAAAAAGTAATGATTGGATTGTTTTTGAAATGTTGTAACTGCTTACAACTGAAGCGTGTGCGGTGGATTTGCAGTATGCAGGGCTACAATCTGTCGCTGATTCGTGCCGCGGCGGGCAGGAATGGTTGCACAAACAATTGTTAGAAGTGGTTCTTTATGAGGCAAATATGAGTAACTTTAACGTGTTTTAGAGACTCCCTGTACGCTTTAGCAGCTAAAACTTTGTCAGCGCATTTCTTTCGGTGCATTCTTCCTGTGTGAAAAGTTTCAGGTTAGGTTTTTACAAGTCGGATTGGACCACTTTGTCTTCATTATTTAAGTGTAAATGAATGACAAAGGCCAACTAATATCAGGGCTGTGGTTGTGTTATATGGTTCTGTTTGCAAGTTTTTTTCATTTTTTGGTATCTGTGTTTTTCGCCAAGAGGTCGACTATTGTGCACTGTTTGTATTTTGTTGTTGTCCCGAATTTTCGTGTTGCTGCTTCGGTTTTAATGCATATAGTTGCATTCTTACGCAGAAGAAATTTTATGTCGTATATTGTCTTATTCTAACGCCTACGTTTCAGGAACTATAACCTTGCCCACATGTGTGAATTCAGTTCGTCAAATTGCTATTTTGTTAATATTCAAGGAAGACACCTAGTCTGAATCTCATTCCACACAAATCCTACTCTAGAATACTGACGAATCATCAGGATGCGCTCCCTCATCCCAAAAATTCTACTGCGCGAACAGTTCTTTGTGGAAAACCCTTGCGGCATGTCTTGACTTGAATGGCAACGTTTCTCGCACGTCACTATTTTCGGGAGAATGACGATTCAAATCCGTGTCCGCATATTCAGATTTAGGTTTTCTGTGATTTCCATAATTCGATCAGGCCAAATTCCGGGATGGTTACGTTGAAAAGGCACAGCATGTTTCTGTTCCCATTCTCGACAAAGTCAAGTTTGAATTCCATCTCTAATGACCTCGATGTCGCAATTACATTAAACTTGAGTCCTCCTTCTCTCCTTTGGTCACTGGTCACGGCGAACAAATTTCTTCCAATTGGACATTACATTTGTTACAGTATTCCTCCTTGCACTGATTCAGATTCCGAGTACTACTTTCTGCTCAACCATCAATAAATGCACCACTGAGTGTTTCTATAACGTCTACAAACAATGTTGATCTCCAATGTGGAATCGTCACAAAAGAACTTATACTGAGGGGGAAAAAGTCATGAATTACCACCTAATATCGCTTCGGACCTGCTCTTTTCGATGTAGTGCAACAACTCGACGTTACACATACCCAGAAAATTGTTGAGAGTCTCTTTCATAAATACTGAGCCATGCTGCCTCTAGAGCCATCTATAATTGCGAAACCGTTGCTGGTGGTTGATTTTGTGCTTGAACTCACCTCTCGATTACGTCCCATAATTGTCCCATGACTGGCAGTCAGCTCGCTTCAAGTGAAACCAGGACCAATCTGACCAGGTCTCAGTTTCCCAAACGTCTGGGATCCAACCGATATGGTCACGAGCCCTGAAGAGGCGCTGCAGGCGATGTCGTGCTGTCAGCAAAGGCACTCACGTCGGTCATCCGCTTCCATAGTCCATTAACGCCAGATTTCGCCACACTCTCCCACGTCAGTCATACGTCCCTCATTGATTTCTGCGGCTATTTGATGCAGCTTTTTTGCCTCTTCGTACTGATAACTGTACGCCAACGCCTCTCCTCTCGGTCGTTAAGTGGAGGTCGTCAGCCACTGCGTTGTCAGTGGTGAGACGTAATGCCGGAAATACGGTATTCTTGGCTCATTCCCCCCTGCGGGTCCGGGGGTAAGAATAGGCCCGCGTTATTCCTGCCTGTCGTAAGAGGTGACTAAAAGGAGTCTCAAAAGTTTCGGCCTTATGTGATGGTCCCCTGTCGGGTTTGACCTCCATATCTCCAAATTCTTCTGAAGAGCAAGCCTATTGGGGAAGGGCGCCTTACTTGGTGCATTGTGTCCATTTTGCGATCAGACCTTTCGCCAGCTTATTCGTCGTTGCATTGCTGTCCTACCCGCTCTCCATCTCTTGGGCATGGATACGTTCCTGCGTGCTCTCTCCACCTTGCGCTGTGCAGTGCCACTTTCTGCACTGATGGTGACCATGGACCACATGTCACCTAACATCCAGCACGGTAGCCAGTCTGTTGTGGTGGGGCCGCCATGTACCCTGTTGGTTGTAGCTCCCTGAGAACACAGGGATCACTCTACTGATGCCTGCGCCGTTAACTCCCCACGTATGCCAAGGAGTAGATGCCTATCCTCCTGGGGTATCGAGACTCCCGGCAATGGCCATCCTGCCAGGTGGCTCTTGCTGAGGCTGGGTGGCGCCCGTGGGGAGTGCCCTTGGTCGGAATAGGTAGCATCAGGGCGGATGACCCGCAATGAAGCGTGGTACATCATCACTTGCTGGCGGCCAGCCGCCAGCAGTCTCTAAGCGTTATCGGGCTCAATTTAATGCTCAGAAGCACGATCCTAAAACGTTCCCCTCCTTGGCCACGCCGTGGGAGGATTGTAAGTCTCAGGATGGCAGTAACAGTTATTCTCCCCGATTCTTAGTTTGTATGAGAGCTGATGGGGAGTCTTTTCTATCCACAAAGCCTCAGTTCTTCGTCGAGCATTTAGAGGACAAGTTTGGGGAGGTGGAGGGCTTGTCCAAAATGCGCTCTGGGTCAGTACTGATACAAACGGCATCTCTGCCCAGTCACGACGGTTACTTGCTTGTGACAAGTTGGGGGATGTTGCCATTACGATCACACTCCATAAGAGTTTAAATATGGTCCAGGGAGTTATTTACCATAGGGACCTTCTTTTGCCGTCTGACGACGAGCTGCGCCCAAATTTAGGGCGCCAAGGTGTCCATTTCGTCTGATGCGTTCTTCGCGGTCCGAAGGATAATCAGATTGCTACCAGTGCCTTCATCTTGGTCTTCGAGGGTGATACATTACCGGAGAAGGTCAAGGTGATGG
This sequence comes from Schistocerca americana, assembly GCF_021461395.2. Lineage (NCBI taxonomy): Eukaryota > Metazoa > Arthropoda > Insecta > Orthoptera > Acrididae > Schistocerca > Schistocerca americana. The sequence continues at coordinate 265,876,717 of NC_060124.1, read as the reverse complement.
TCTACCGATGTGACGTCAAGCCCTACATCCCTCCCCCGATGCGGTTCATTAAGTGCTGGATGTTCAGCCATATGTCTTCCCGCTGCACTTCCAGCCTCACATGTCGAGGCTGCGGACGCCCATCACATCCCAATACTCCATGTGTCCCGCCTCCCATCTGTGTCAACTGAAGAGAGCATCATTCACCTTGCTCGCCAGACTACAGAATCTTCCAGAAAGAGCGCAAAATCATGTAATATACGACCCCAGACCGACTGACCTATACTGTGGCCAAAAGGAAATGTGACTGACTGCACCCTGTGTGAATGACATCTTCCTACGCCACTGCTACAACAACTGTGCTAGCTCCAGCCGGATCAACGAGCAGTACTACTCCTCCTGCCCCCTTGCCCGTGGGGGAACTACCCACCCGGTTGCTTCTGCGCCACCTGCCTTAGGAGCAATACCCTCCCACCCATCGGTGATGTCCATCCCCGCTTCTCAGCCGGAGAAGCGTCCAATTTCTTCGGCTACTCCCGCTCGTAAGGGGTCCCTTGGGTCCCTCCCTTCCCAGGCTTCCACTAGGGGGAAGGATGACGCCAGTCAGTGGCATAAGTTCCCACCAGCAGCTGGTCGTAGGGCTTCGCGATCCTCCTCTGTCCCGGAGACTGAATCGGTGACGCCCTCCCAGCCAGTGAAACCCAACGTTCAGTGAGAGACGTCCAAGAGAAAGATCGCTAAGGCCAAAGAACTGGCGGTGGCACCAACCCCACCACACCCTTTGTGGTCTGTGTCTGAGGATGAGGTCGAGATCCTGGCGTCCGCTGAGGACCTTGATCTCGCTGGTCCCTCAGACGTCATGGATGTTACTCGCAAAGGTGCTGAATCGGTGGCAGCGAGTGAACAACTGGCGTAAACTGCCTTCCCAGTCTCTTCATGCCTTTCTCAGCCATGGACAATAGCACCCTACAGTGGAACTGGAGTGGTTTCTTCCACCATCTAGCTGAGCTCCGACAACTTATCATCCTTTATCCTTTCTTCTGCATTGCTCTTCAGGAAACTTGGTTTTCAACAATGCGAACCCCCGCCCTCCGTGGCTATCGGTAGGGGTTATTATAAGAACCGGGCAGGCTATGAAAGGGTATCTGGTGGCATCTGTATCTAAGTCCTTCACTCTCTTCACAGCGAGTCTGTCCCTCTACAAACACCTTTAGAGGCTGTCGCTGTTCGGGTGTGGACTCTACAGGCTGTTACAGTCTGCAGTCCGTATCTTCCACCAGATGGTGATGTCCCACAGTATGTCCTCGCTGCGCTGCTAGCCCAGTTGCCGCCACCGTTCTTGTTACTGGGTGACTTCAACGTCCATAACCCTCCGTGGGGTGGGTCAGTGGCAAGAGGTTTAGGCGCCACCATTGAGCATGTATTGGCACAGCTCGACCTTTCCATTTTAAATGATGGTGCCTTCACACATTTCAGCGTGACGCATGGCACGTACTCCGCCATCGACCTTTCGATCTGCAGTCCTAGGCTCTTACCATCTGTCAAATGGAGTGTGCATGACGACATGTGTGGTAGTGACACGTTCCGATCTTTCTGTCACTGCCACAGCGTCACTCTTCTGGGCGCCCTAGCAGATGGGCTATGAATACGGCTGACTGGGACATGTTCTCATTCATGGCCGCTATTGCGCCTCTCTCTAACGAAGCCATTGATACGGTGGTTCACTCGGTCACCACCGGCATCGTTACTGCCGCAGAATCTGCCATTCCCCGTCCTTCTGGGTCCCCTCGGGGCGGGACTGTGCCTTGGTAGTCGGCTGAGATCGCTGAGGCGATTAAAGATCGCCGGTTGGCGCTCCAGCGTCATAAGCGACATCCCTCCATAGAAAACCTCATCGCCTTCAAACGGCTGCGTGCGCGGGCCCCCGCCTTATCCGCCAACGCAAGCAGGAGTGCTGGGAACGGTATGTCTCTACCATTGGCTTCCAAGTCTCTCCATCGTAGGTAGGGCCAAGATAAGACGCCTCTAAGGCTATCGGACCCCTGTCAGTGTCCCTGCGCTCTCACTGAATGGAGCAGTTTGTACTGACTCCGATGTAATTGCAAACCGCTAGGCAGAGCATCTTGCTCTGAGTTCCGCTTCTGCGAATTACCTACTGGCCTTCCGCTCCATTAAAGAGCGGATGGAACGTTGGAGCCTTTCATTTCGCACCCACCATCCTGAATCATAAAAAATGGCTCTGAGCACTATGGGACTCAACTGCTGAGGTCATTAGTCCCCTAGAACTTAGAACTAGTTAAACCTAACTAACCTAAGGACATCACAAACATCCATGCCCGAGGCAGGATTCGAACCTGCGACCGTAGCGGTCTTGCGGTTCCAGACTGCAGCGCCTTTAACCGCACGGCCACTTCGGCCGGCTCCTGAATCATACAATGTTCCTTTCAGTGAGTGGGAATTTTACAGTGCCATAGCTGCTTGCCCTGATACAGCTCCTGGGCCAGGTCGCATCTACTGTCAGATGCTGAAACACCTTTCAGTGGACTGCCTTCGCTGCCTCCTCGACCTTCACAACCGTATCTGGGACGAGAGTGAGTTTCCGTCGCAATGGCGGGGAAGCTGTGTTATCCCCGTTTTGAAACCTGGCAAGAACCCTTTGGAGGTGGACAGCTACGCCCCATTAGCCTCACCAACGTTCTTTGCAAGTTGCTCGAACGGATGGTGAGCTGGCGATTGAGTTGGGCACTCGAGTCTCCTGGGCCTCCTGGCTCTGTCTCAGGGTGGGTTCCGTAATGGCCGCTCTGCCGCCGACAATCTAGTGAGCCTGGAGTAAGCCATCCGTCCGGCCTTTGCCCGCCGTCAGCACCTGGTCGCTGTCTTTTTCGACATGGCGTCATCACATCCTCTCTACACTTCATGATAGGGGTCTTCGGGTCCGCTGCCGATTTTCATACGCAATTTTCCTGCGCATCGTACCTTCCGCGTGCAAGATGCGGCCTCCCATAGTACCTCCCAAGTTCAGGAGAATGGGGTACCGCAGGGGTCTGTTTTAAGTGTCTGCCTGTTTTTAATTTCAATTAACGGATTCGCTGCGGCGGTGGGAACGTCTGTCTCGGCTTCCTTATATGCTGCCACTACTATAGCTGCATTGGCATTGCCGCTGCTGAACGTCAGCTGCAGGGCGCTATCCGCAAGGCGCAGTCTTGGGCTGTAGCGCATGGCTTCCAGTTTTCGGCTGCCAAGACCTGCGTTATGCATTTCTGCCGGCAACGAACAGTCCACTCTGAGCCGCGGCTTATCTTGCCGGCGAAAGTCTTGGTGTGTTGGAGACACAACGTTTTCTGGGTGTGGTTTTTGATGCCCAATTGACTTGGTTGCCTCATATTCGACAGCTTAAACAGTTGTGTTGGCGGCATCTGAAGGCTCTCCGATGCTTGAGCCACACCCGCTGGGGCGCCGACCGATCTACCCTCTTACGGCTCTACCAGGCGTTAATCCAGTCCCGTCTTTATTATGAGAGACTGGCTTATGGCTCAGCATCCCCATCTCCGTTGCGGGTGCTGGACTCAATCCTACACAGCGGGATACGACTTGCCAGTGGTGCTTTCCTGACCAGCCCTGTGGACAGCATACTTGTGGAGGCAGGTGTCCCTCCACTGCGGTTATGGCGTCAACAAATACTGGCCGCTTATGCTGCGCATGTTTGTAGCTTGCCCGGGCATCATAATTATCGGCTCCTGTTCCCGCAGTCAGTCATCCGTCTCCCAGAACGTCGGCCCCGGTCGGGTTGTACGATCACCGTCGGCGTCGGAGAGCTTCTCTCTGACCTTGGGGTTTTCCCTCTTCCACCTCCTTTCCGGGCCCCTCTGCATACACCCACCCGGTGTGTGCCTCGCCCTTGCCTTCGGCTCGAATTGGCACATGGCCCGAAGGACTTGGTCCCTCCGGAGGCCTTTCGCCGCTGCTTTCTAGCCATCCTTGCCATGTATCAGGGGTCTGGCGTTGTTTAGACTGACAGCTCGATGGTTGCTGGTCGTGTCGGTTATGCTCAGACTCTAGGAGACCACTACGAACAACATTCATTGCCGGCTGGCTGCAGCGTTTTCACTGCTGAGCTGGTCGCCATCTTTCGTGCCCTAGAGTATATCCGCTCCAACTCAGTCCTTCGTTATCTGTAGCGACTCCCTGAGCAGTTTACGAGCTATCGACCAGTGTTTCCCTCGTTCTCGTCTGATGATGGCTGTCCAGGAGTCCTTTCATGCTCTTGCCCATTGCGGCCGCTCTGTGGTATTTGTGTGGACCCCAGGTCATGTTGGGATACCCGGCAATGAACATGTAGGCCGCCTGGCGAAAGAGGCCACCAGTAAACCATCTCTGGCCATTGGCCTCCCGGCGACTGATTTGCGGGCCTCTCACGCCGCAAAATTTTCGAACTATGGGACACTGAATTGCGCAACCTGCCCAGGCCCAACAAACTCCGTCCTACTGCAGGACGGGTTTCACGAGACATGGCCTGCACCTCAACAGATATGGGAAGGGGAGGTTGGCAAAGCTTACAGGTGAGAGGATAGGTGGGGGTGGTTGGATCACTCATGGGAAAATTCCTGCGGTAGTGGGTGTTAGAGCTGCACCTTTTTTAGATTGAAGTCAGCTGATAGGTATCCCTGCTTAAGGGAAGTCACTCTAACAAAGGAACCACATTTGACAAAGCTTAGGTATCTGAGTAATGAGGGAATTACTATATTCCATCAAAATATACAAGGTATTAGAGATACAGTTAGTGAACTGCTTATAGATGATGACTCTGAAATTATTGGTATATCTGAACACTTCTTAAATAAGGAGATAATTCAGAGGCTTCCTTTACCAGGATACAGGTTGGCTGGCAGCTTTTCTAGGAGCTCTTTGCGGTGTGGGGGAGTAGCTATGTATGTGAAAAACGGCATCCCATTTGAGTCAATTGATGTTTCAAAGTACTACACTGAAAAGGTGTTTGAGTGTTGTGCAGGTGTGGTTAAATTTAATGGAGCTAAACTTCTAACTGTTGTTATTTATAGACCTCCAGACTCCGACTTCACATTTTTGCTAAAGCTAGAGAAGGTTCTTGGTTCACTATAGGGGAAATACAAAAAGTTAGTTATATGTGGTGGCTTCAACATTAATTGTATAAGTGATTGTGCAAGGAAAAGGACGCTGGTAGACCTCCTTCATTCATATAATCTTATGCAAACCGTATTGTTTCCAACGAGAGTGCAAGGGAACAGTAGAACAACCATAGACAACATTTTTGTTCATTCCTCATTACTAGAAGGGCATTCTGTTAGCAAAAAGGTGAATGGCCTTTCAGATCATGATGCACAAAGTTTAAAAGATTTTTGTGCTGCAACACATGTTAAATATAGTTATCAACTGTTTACGAAAGCTGATCCAGTTGCTGTAGAGACCTTTGTAAACCTTATCAAGGAATAAGTGTGGCAAGATGTTTATAGCGCTGATACAGTAGATGATAAACATAACGCTTTTCTCATGACTTTTCTCGTGCTCTTTGAAAGTCGCTTTCCGTTAGAACGTTTAAGACAGGGTACTAGCACAAACAGGCAGCCTGGGTGGCTGACTAGAGGGATAAGAATATCTTGTAGAACAAAGTGGCAATTATATCAAAACGTTAGAAACAGGCAATATCTAAATGCAGCAGCCCATTACAAACAGTACTGTAAGGTGCTTAAAAATGTTATTAGGAAGGCAAAAAGTATGTGGTATGCAGATAGAATAGCTAAGTTTCAGGATAAAATTTAAACCATTTGGTCAGTCTAAAGGAAGTGGCTGGTCTGCAGAGATAGGTCAAGGATATAGAATCACTGCGTAGTGGGAATGTCCATGTTACTGATAAGTCGCGTATATGTACAATATTTAATAATCACTTTCTGAATATAGAAGGTGAACTAAATAGAAACCTAGTCCCAACAGGGAATCACATAGCGCTCTTAGAAAAAAGTGTTCCGAGACTGTTACCTGAAATGCTCCTCCATGATACTGACAAGAGGGAGATTGAGTTAATAATTAAATCACTAAAGACCAAGAACTCTCATGGATATGACGGGGTATCTACCAGAATACTGAAGTATTGTTCTATGTATGTTAGCCCAGTGCTTAGCCATATCTGTAACAGTTCCTTTAGGAGTGGTCGGTTTCCTGACCGATTAAAGTACTCGGTAGTGAAGCCACTTTATAAAAAGGGAGACAGGGATAATGTTGACAATTTTAGACCTATTTCTATGCCATCGGTGTTTGCTAAAGTTATCGAGAAGTTTGTATATACAACGTTACTGGAGCATTTAAATTCACATAATTTGCTGTCAAATGTACAGTTTGGTTTTAGAAACGGTTTAACAACTGAAATGCTATAGTCTCTTTTCTCTGTGAGGTTTTGGACGGATTAAATAGAAGCTTGCGAACGCTAGGTGTCTTCTTTGATTTAACGAAGGCTTTGACTATGTTGACCACAAAATGTTACTGCAGAAGTTGGACCATTATGGAGTAAGGGGAGTAGCTTATAATTGGTTCGCCTCTTACTTTAAGAACAGAAAGCAGAAGGTAATTCTTCGTAATATTGAGAGTGGTAGTGATGTTCAGTCCCAATGGGGCACTGTTAAGTGGGGCGTTCCCCAAGGGTCGGTGCAGGGTCCACTGTTGTTTCTAATTTATATAAATTATATGCCTTCTAATATTACAGGTGATTCAAAAATATTTCTGTTTGCTGATGACACAAGCTTGGTAGTGAAGGATCTTGTGTGTAATATTGAAACAGAATCAAATAATGTAGTTCATGAAATAAGTTCGTGGCTTGTTGAAAATAATTAGATGCTAAATCACAGTAAGACTCAGTTTTTACAGTTTCTAACTCACAATTCAACAAGAACCGAAATTTTGATCAGACAGAATGGGCATATTATAAGCGAGACGGAACAGTTCAATTTCCTAGGCGTTCGGATAGATAGTAAGCTGTTGTGGAAAGCCCACGTCCAGGATCTTGTTCAGAAACTAAATGCTGCTTTATTTACCATTAGAACTGTATCTGAAATAAGTGACAATTCAACACGAAAAGTAGTCTACATCGCATATTTTCTTACACCTATGTCGTATGGTATTATTTTTTGGGGTAATTCTTCTGATTCAAAAAGGGTATTTTTGGCTCAAAAACGGACTGTTCGAGCTATATGTGGTGAAAGTTCGAGAACCTCTTGTCGACCCCTATTCAATAGTCTGGGATTCTGACATTGCCCTCACAGTATATATTTTCTTTATGGTCGTCTGCTGTTAGCAAAATTAGCCTATTCCCAAGAGTTAGCAGCTTTCACTCAGTTAATACTAGGCAGAAATCACACCTGCATTGGGAATGCACTTCCTTGACTCTTGTGCAGAAAGGAGTGCATTATTCTGCTGTATCCATTTTCAATAAGCTACCACAAGAACACAAAAATCTTAGCAATAGCCCAAACTCTTTTAAGTCTAAACTGAAGAGTTTCCTCATGGCTCACACCTTCTATTCTGTCGAGGAGCTCCTGGAAGAGCTAAAAAATTAAGCGGGTTCCAGTGTTACATTGTTGATTTTCTTTATTTAAACTTAAGACTTATCGCCTTAATATGATTTTCATATTTCATTTTATCTGTTTCTACTATCGTGTTATAATTCCATGTATTGACTCGTTCCATGACCATGGAGACTTCTTTTTAATTTGATCCCACGAAACGATAAATAAATAAATAAAAAATCAAGGAGACGACCACTGTGTGACGGTCATCCATGCGGGTCTCTAGCAAGGAGTCTATTGTCCTCTACCGACTGCGCATTGGGCACACTCGGCTGACGCAAGGCCACTTATTACGCCATGAGGACCCACCTCTATGTCGCTGCGGCTCCGTTTTGTCTGTGGTTGACATTTTGTTGGAGTGTCGCCTTTTAGCTCTGCTCAGGCAGACGTTTGCGCTGCCTGATACGCTCCCTGCACTTTTAACAGATGACTCAGCCATGGCGGACTTAGTTTTGCGTTTTATTCGGGCAAAGGGCTTTTATCACATGATCTAAGTGTTTGTCTATATGTTGTGTTGAGTTTGGCCTTTGGCCTCCGGTTTTAGTCTGAATTTTTAATGTGTTCTCGGTGGTTGGCTTTTCCTTCTTTGTCTCTATGGTCGGCCAACCACTGTCACACTCTGTGTGATTTTAATTCGTTTTGTCTGTTCTTTGTCTGAGTCTTTCTTGTCCTGTGTCGTCTGTTGTCTCCATTATCCGTTTTTTTCGCTCTGTGTGGGTGTTTTTAAGTTTTGGAACAAGGGACCGACGACCGTAGCAATCTGGTCCCTTTAATCCCACAAACCAACCAAATACTTGGCTCATTCTTGACACAATTGCTCTCGGGGTACTGAATTTGATGACGATTTCCGAAATCGAATGTCTAGTACTTCTAGCTCTATTCCTCGTTCAAGGGCCAAAATCACGCTGGAAACCTTTTCACATGAATCACCTGAGTACAAATGACAGCCTCACGAATGCACCGCCCTTTTATATGTCTTGCACGCGATACTACCGCCATAAGCATCTCTATGCATTACAGCTACAGACACTAGACATCGGTCTGGAGAAGATGAGCAGGTCTTTACTCGTAAAGCTATTACATCTAAACAACGTCAACTGTGATGTCGCTCTTCGCAAGTATCGGAGCATTAAAGGAATACGGAGAGGTCCTCTTTCCACACCGCAGTTGAAGAACATGATTCGAAAGTTCGAATTAACTAGCGATTTCGGAAATGCTCCAGGGAGAGGCCGACGGCCAATTGCGCCACAAATTGTTGGAGAAGTCATGGCAGAGACTGCTGGAAGCAATTCTGAACATTCTGTGAACAATTGTGAAACGGTATCTCTAGCGCGGTTCCTGGATGTATATGGTAGTCACATGGAGCTACTTTAGTAACCTGGAACGCACATGAGGTACACAATTAACAAATTTTACTTTCTTATGTGGCAAATGAAATGTGTTTCTTTGCATGGTTCCGTCTTTATTTCTTTTCCGCGTGTCCTTACAAATATTTCCACAAAGTTTCATTTTCCAGAGATCACTCGTTTTCCGTGATGACCCTCTCAAGTGGCGAAAGTTTAATTACAAACACTCTGCACATTAGTTTCTGTCTAAGGGCTGTTGCGTCAGCCTGTGCTTTGTGTTCTGCATATCGCTGATTGAATATTACAAAAGTTTTCGCTGTTGTGGAGGTATTTCCACTCAAATTCAGGTAACTGTGATAACAAACCGAATAAATCATTACTGCATTATTGTGACGAGCCATCGGAGACCACTGATCACGTAAGCGAAAATCCTCAGAAAACAAACCGGAACAACCTCGGGAGTTTTGTTGGTAAAATCGTGTATTCTCTGGAATGACATTTTCATTCTGACAGATTAAAACTGTGTGCCGGACCGAGACCCGAACTCGGGACCTTTGCCTTTCGCGAGCAAGTGCTCTACCATCTGAGCTACCCAAGAATCTCATTCTGGAAACATCCCCCAGGCTGTGGCTAAGCCATGTCTCCACAATATCCTTTCTTTCAAGAGAGCTAGTTACGCAAGGTTCGCGGGAGAGCTTCTGTAAAGTTTGGAAGGTAGGAGACTAGGCACTGGCAGAACTGAAGCAGTGAGGACGGGGCGTGAGTCGTGCTTGGGTAGCTCAGATGATAGAGCACTTGCCCGCGAAAGCCAAAGGTCCCGAGTTCGAGTCTCGGTCCGGCACGCACTTTTAATATGCCAAAACGTTTCGGGTATACTCTGTGTATGAACTGCCGACCATGTTTTCTCATCTGACTTGTTTTTCTGGTCCTTCCAGTGGAGACGTACGTGGGCAGCGACCTGCACCTGTGGCGGCTGGACCGTCGCCAGATGGCGGCCTACCTGTGCATCGCCTCCAACGACGTGCCGCCCAGTGTCAGCAGGAGAATCGTGCTCAGCATCAACTGTGAGTATGGGCAGTGCTGCGTATCCAAAGCAAGCAGCCCAAGACCCCCGTGCAGGTGCCTATGACACAATTACCACTTATTGTTCTTTATTTTTTGTTTTCACTTTGCGTTAGGACTTTCTCGGTCTGTGGCAGCTACATGTGGTGGCTCAGTTTTTTGCTGGCCTTCCAAAGCCGTTTTGCATCACTTCGGTTCTGCAAGTTCCGGAAGCCGTATAGAAAATTGGAATAGAAATCAACATAAGCATCATTTCCGCCCTTTCTATTGCTCATGAAAAACCGCACACTGCGTGTTGTACCACCATACAGCGAGACCTTCAGAGATGGTGGTCCAGATTGCTGTACACTCTGGAACCTCTAATACCCAGTAGCACGTCCTGTTGCAGTGATGCATGCCTATATTCTTCGTGGCATGCTATCCACAAGTTCATCAAGTCACTGTTGGTCCAGATTGTCCCACCCCTCAACGGCGATACGGCGTATATCCCTCAGAGTGGTTGGTGGGTCAAGCCGTCCATAAACAGCCCTTTTCAATCTACCCCAGGCGTGTTCGATAGTGGTTTTAGGCGCTTCAGGCCGGAACCGAGATGCTGCTGCGGTCGCAGGTTCGAATACTACATTGGGCATTGATGTGTATGATGTCCTTAGGTTAGTCAGGTCTAAGTAGTTCTAAGTCTAGGGAACTGATTACCTCAGATGTTAAGTCCTGTAGTGCTTAGAGCCATTTGAACCATTTTTAATATGTTCGATAGGGTTCATGACTGGAGAACGTACTGGGCACTCTAGTCGAGCAATGTCGTTATCCTGAACGACGTATTCACAAGATATGCATGGAGGCGTGAGCTGTCGTTCATGAGAACGAATGCCTCGCCAATATGCTGCTAATATGGTTGCACTTTTGGTTTGAGGAAGGCATTCATGTATCGTACAGCCGCTACGGCGCTTTCCATGACCACCAGCGGTGAACGTCGGCCCCACATAATGCCACTGCGAAACAGCAGGGAAGCTCCGCCTTGCTGCACTAGCTGGACAGTGTGTCTAAGACGTTCAGCCTGGCCGGGTTGTTTCCAAACACTTCTTCAACAATTGTCTGGTTGAAGGCATATGCGACACTCATCGGTGAAGAGAACGTTATTCCAGTCCTGAGCGGTCCATTCGGCATTTTGCTAGGCCCATCTGTACCGTGCTGCATGGTGTCGTGGTTGCAAAGATCGGCCTCGCCATGGACGTCGGGAGTGAATTTGCGCATCTTGCAGCATACTGCGCACAGTTTTAGTCGTAGCACGACGTCCTGTGGCTGTACGAAAAGCATTATTCAACATGGTGGCGTTGCTGTCAGGGTTCCTCCGAGCCATAATCCACAGGTAGCAGTCATCCACTGTAGTAGTAGCCCATTGGCGGCCTGAGAGAGGCATGTCATCGACAGTTCCTTTGTGTCTCCTCCATGTCCGAACAACATCACTTTCGTTCACTCCGAGACGCTTGGACACTTTCCTTGTTGAGAGGTCTTCCTGGCACAAAGTAACAATGCGGAACTACAGACTACACAAGCCGTGTACCTCTTTCCTGGTGGAATGACTGGCACTGATCGGCTGCCGGAGCCCCTCCATGTAATAGGCGCTCTTCACGCATGGTTGTTTACATCTTTGGGCGGATTTAGTGACATTTCTGAAGAGTCAAGGGGGCTTTGTCTGTGATACAATATCCACAGTCAACGTCTATCTTCAGGAGTTCTGGGAACCGGTGTGATGGAAAACTTTTTTTGATATGTCTATGTGCGTATATGTATATCTAACGAAATTTTTTTGTCGCTACCCAACGTTCACTCCCATAGAGAAATAGTGGTACTGTTATAACTTTATAAAATTCACGTTATCTTTCTGTTGTTACTTTATTTCGGATAGATTTTGTAATGGTATCATTTAGATAATGGAACCACTTAGTTTCCTGTTTTGTGATTTAGATGTCCACTGTAAACTTGTATCCTCCCTAAAAATTAAAATATATCTGTCTGGCCTACGACATGGTTTTCTATTAGGCGTCAATCCTCTTGTCGTTACTGTGGGTCTTACCGAAGTTCGCAGACCTCCCACCCAACACTGAAGATGCTTTCGTTAAGGCAGTGTGCCCTGGAAAGGCGTATTTTAATAGAGAATTAAATACTATGGTAACCCCTCGAAAGACACACGGGAAGGTGTAATGTTATGGCACTGAAAAGTTGTACATGTGCGCATTGAGATGGGTCGAGGTAAACATCTGCAGATAAAGGACATCGTGATTGAACTTGCACGTGACCACATCGCGAAGGAAGGTATATGAGCACAGATTGTCCAACGTGTCGACAACGATGAGGTACGGCACTTAATCACGTGACGTTGCGTAAAATCAGCGACTGGAGAAAGATCGTAACCGACAGAGGCCGGAGACAAGTGTTGCTCCTCGTCAATGAAAATCATTTTCTAACAGAACAGGCATTCGTTAATTCGATACATTAAGTAGTGCTGCAGAATAAGTCGGCAGTGAGAAGGAGGCTGGTTATCACGGAGGCAGAGGTAGCAACCGGAAAAATACGGCACGATTGTGAATTATGACAGTCGGGACAGTGAGCCTTGAGAACGGATTTTACTCGATAGTAAAGATCTGTGGAACCCACAAGTTTTCTAGCGCGAAGCTCCGATTTTACTTCATTATATATTCAATATTAAGATCACTTTCTGGCACAGCTGATACTAAGAGTAGCCTACGGGTCATCAGCGCCTCACTGCAACAGTAGCACTATGCAGTACATCTGCAAATTCAATAAATAATTGAATATTTTTAATTTGTGGAAGATGTATGAAGCTTTGCGAAGCGTTATGATGTAAGCAAGAGCTTCCGGCTACGCTCCAGATGCGATAGGACGTACTTTGAACTTGTCCATATGTGAGAGTCGGCTACAAACTGTATTCAGGTACTGTTCATTTACATCATTCGGCTCTACCACGGTCTCGGAACTTATTAACTTTGTAAAAGGAATTCTTTTATGATATTAAACTGTTACTGTTAACGGTGTTAGCAAATAAACGTATCGTAAAGTCATTCCGGGACTAATTTCATAGGAACTAGCTACTCACACCACAGATAAGAATCACAGCCCGCCTGCCTGCGTCTTCTGAAGAGGCCAATGCTATACCACATCCGCTTTTCGGGACATCATCTACAAGAGCTTCACAGATTACAGGTAAGAAGAAACCCTACTTTGCCATTTCACTAAGGCAATCCAAAAAAGGGTCATCTTAACTAGTGCAGTCTTCGGTGGGATGGCTTGAACAATGTACGTACTGTGCGTCACCTACACCAATTTATACCCAACGGCAGCTGACCTGAGATATTCGTGTGAAGGTTTATATACGTGATGGGAGGTTGTACACCGAGTCACCGACTGCCGAATGAGGCGTTTAAGACGCAGTAGCGTGCAGTTCAGGTCTGAAGTCGTGCTATGACGTTTTGGGCGTGTTTTCCGTGCGATGACCTGGGCTCTTTCATTTAGGCAATATGAAAATGAAACAGGACGCTTAATTTAACTCTGTAGGCGACCAAGCGTTGCACAGGGCTGTATGCCTACGTTCTTCATTTGACAAAAACTCAGACCGCTATCACAGTTCGGCTGACCTACAATCACATGACATTAAACCCACGCAAAGTGTGCGCCACTATTTGGAACAATGAGTGAAACTTAGCAAAGTTAGCACCCTGCAACGTGGTAGCGCTACTCGGTCTAATCATTTATGGATACATTCAGCTAGATATGCAAAACGTGCCTGAAGAAATTTGTAGACTGCCTTCTTCGCGTAACTAATGCTGTTATCAAGTCCAGACATGGTGTTACCCGATAATTTCGTGATCAGTCCTCGACGTGGCTAGTTTATGAGTCCTGTAAACTTGGTTAGCTCCCAGTTTGTGGGCTGTGAAATATTTTTCGTAAAAAGTTACGCAATCGAATTGGGAGGATTATTGGATAAAACTTCGGTATAATGGGGCACAACGACTTCACCTTTCGACAACAACGTCTTTGTTAAGGGCCAACGGTAACTGTTGTATCGATTATCTGTCTAATGAGGAGCCTATGCCCTTCATTATGTGTATGTTTTTTCCCGGTCTGATGCACTCACCCACGAGATAATCAGCACCCTCAGTAAAATTTCAACAGACGACTGTGATCGGAATGTTTTAAACATGAAGTACCATCATTTAATTCTCAGTCACTTTTTCTCATTCTCAGAGAGCCTCCTACACGGTCTTCATGAAAGAACTTCGCCCCTAAAACATGATGGAAGGGCGTACAAGGAGAGAACGCCTACCCATCATCGCGGAATTCGTTGAAGTTTATGGTACATGTAGGGCTTGGTGAGACAAGAAAGCGTCCCAAGTGGAAACTCCAGATGGCCAAGCGTTTAGGAAATAAAAGGAATTTTGGTACGGATCCATAACCATGTGCACATTATCAATTGTCCCTGTTAGAGTGTACTTACGAAGCGGTGTTGGGCTCAGCAGTGGCAAATATTTTTGTGCTCTTTGGCAATGCGTACACTACTGACATCAAAATTAACCACAATATCGTATAGGTTATTTTATTAATTTAAATAAGCGCAGAAAGTATAGGCATAGGGTGAAATGCGGGTTAATTATGACGTCAGTAATGTACGCATTTCCAAGGAGCTCAAAAATATTGGCACTCTTTTATAAAATTGAACGAGAAGAATATGATCATGGGGAGTTCCTTTTTTTTAAGGAAAAAAAAAGGACAGAGGCTGGCGAAGGCAGGGTGGACAGGGGTCGAAACCCGAGGCTAGGCCACCGCGTCTCCTTTTCTGGAGACGAATCCATGGTATGAAAGGGAATTTTGTATATTTTTTAAAGTTTTATTTGAGGTGTTTCTTGTGTCTATTGATTTTTATTGTCTTCCATAGCTGCTAAACACAACATACAGAAACTAAAGGTGCCATTCAACAAAACCAAACGTAAAAACGGCTCGTAACGCCATCTACACTTAAAGAGTTCACTAGCAAAAGAAATAAAAAAACGGGACCTTGCAACGGCCCTGTTGGCGAGTATCCAGGTCGGCTTCTCGCTAACTTAAAAACTATATATAGTCCCCTGAATACATCGGGCTTGAACGTTAGTTCTTGAACGTTGAGCTATCTTCTCATTTCACTTCTCATACCCGGAAAACCTCACTAGCCAGAGGGGCCGTGAATAGCGAACCCAAGTAACTGGAAAAACATGTTCTGTATTTCACGTGTCGCCGCAAGATGACATGTTGCTCTTGCAGTACGTACCAGAAGCCTATGACAAATAATATGTTACCATCCCCTTTATCCAGTTTACGGCGTTTGTCCTGGCGGTGGGAAAATATACTTCATACGGGAACAGTAGGTCGTCGGCTGTGATCACCGTGTCAGAAGGCAACAGTAGATTGTCATGCAACAGATGAAACTGTGCTCGTCAGAGTCGACGAGTGCGCAGTGGGGGCATATCGGCGTGCCGACCAGAAGAATTGAGTGCAGTCGATACGGTTCGGGGATTTGGTGTTCACCACTACACACCACAATGCACGTACTTCTGTAGGGAGAGAGGGAAGATGGACCGCTCTCAATATTCTCTGCCACTGCATCGCCGGGTACTTCTGTTCCGCCACATTGCGAGATTGTTGCTGAAGGAAGCTTCGATATATGTCTTTCGTTGTGGGCAACTCCGGCAAACTGTCCTGAACGTAATTGTAATCGACGAAGATGTCCCGAAGTTGTGCGAAGGGTGCCGTGATGTGGCCTACATTGACTGATGGACAAAGTGAATGGGGAGCTACTTCGTTGATCATAGCGCCCATTAAGATGACGTCCTCGGTTCTCCAATAGCGTTGCATCGTACTAAGAAACAGCGCACGCGCACTCTTTCTCACGTTTACGAGTCCTGTGCCTCCTCCTCTCTGTGGCAGCGTCAAGGTATCGTAGCAGATTTTGCAGAGGACGTCAGCACTTACGAAATGTCCGAAGGCCGACTGCAGTCTTGACCCGATCGTGGTGGGCAACGGCAGCATGTGTGCCAAGTGACAATTTCCGGTGCCAAATATACGTTGACATAATGTGCGCGCTGGAACATATCTATGTCGCGCAATGCATGTTGCACCAATGCGTGAATCTGTCGCAGTAGCCGTCGACAATTAGACGCCGCTGTACGCCGTATGTTTCCATGGAATACCGCTCTCAAACACTCAAGAGTGGGGACCATGGTGATTGACACTGCTGTCCCTTGTGGCTGCCCTCTGCCCACATCCAAACATCGATCTAACCGCCACCGCTCCATACTGCTGAAGCTATTTCAGCGCAGCCTGGATTTCGGCTCCGGACTTGACCAAAAGAACGACGTCGTCGGCGTGTGCGCGGCATTGCAAAGATACAGCCCATAGTTGGACGCATTCAAGTCATTGTAGAAGGCCGTCTAGTGCAGGATCAAGAGCAACTGCAAACAAGATGGTCGATAGGGGGCAACCATGCCGCACTGAGCGCTGGATCGTGAAAGGTTCTGAGCTAATACCGTTCACCAAGACACTCGAGTTCGCGCCGTTAATCAAAAAATGGTTCAAATGGCTCTGAGCACTATGGGACTTAACTTCTGTGGTCATCAGTGCCACAGAACTTAGAACTAATTAAACCTAACTAACCTAAGGACATCACACACATCCATGGCCGATGCAGGATTCGAACCTGCGACAGTAGCAGTCGCGCGGTTTCAGACTGTAGTGCCTAGAACTGCTCGGCCACTCCGGCCGGCGTTAATCAACCTCATGATCGTATCCACAAACGGGAGAGGGATTCCCATCCGTTTCATGACACCTCGTGGGAACACATGTTCCACTCGATCGAAAGCGTGATTGAAATCTCTTTTTCTTTTTTTTTTTTTTCACTATGGGACTTAACAGCTGTGGTCATCAGTCCCCTAGAACTTAGAACTACATAAACCTAACAAACCTAACGACATCACACACATCCATGCCCGAGGCAGGATTCGAACCTGCGACCGTAGCAGTCGCGCGGCTCCGGACTGAGCGCCTAGAACCGCGAGATCACCGCGGCCGGCGTGATCGAAATCCACTGTCACGAGGGCTCCTCGTAATCGACATGCAGACATCAATGCTATGACAATCCCGTATGCCCTCAGCACTATATGTGTATTGTTCTTCCCACCTAGACAAGTTTGATCTAAATGTACTTTGTCCTTTATCGCCGCTTGAAGGCGAGCACGTAGGATATGTGCAAATATATTGTAGTCTCCATTCAGTTATGTCAAACGCCGGTAGTCTTCTAGTCTATGACCACCAATTGGAACGGGTATCATGATATCCTCTGTGAACTCGATAGGGACACGTAAGGTAGGTTTTAAAGAGTTCATTGCACATCTGTACCCATGTCGGTCCCATTACGGTATAGCTCGTGAGGGAGCCCCTTCGGTCCAGAGGATTTATTTAACGCACCACACTTTAGGGCTGCGTCCACATAATCTATGGTAATATCAGGTATAAGGCCGTCAGCTTCAGTGGGATGCTCTTCCGCTGGCATTTGTCGAAGCACGTCTGCCAGTCCTACTCTGTCCACCGCATAGAAAGTGCGGTAGTGGTGAGCAAAAGCACGTGCAATGTCCTTCCGTAACGTGGCCCGCGATCTGTCTGCCATTTCGACATCCCGTATGAGTGTACGTCGCCGCTGCCTTCTTTTTCTCAGAATACAGTGTAATGAGGGCCGTTCGTTGCGTAAACCGTCGAGCATCCTCGCACGTTCTTTAACCCCTTGCATCTTCACTGCCGTAAGAGGCAGCAGTTGTGCTATGATACGTTGGACAGCCTGCTGACAGTCGGGAGACGGTGGTTGTTTCGCCAACTGACCTAGAACTGTGAAATAAAATTCGGAAGTCGCCCGTTGCCAATGTGACTTATCTTGCCCATATCATGTGAACGTTCTGCGGAAAGCCGGTTTGACGTAGCAGAGCCACCATTTGAGCGTCGAATCGTGCGTACGTTGACGCCGTTGACATTGTCGCCATGTGACTTCAGCCTCCCGTAAACAGTTCTCATGCTGCAGGTGGGTTATGTTGAGCTTCCACGGGCCCATAATGCGCAATGTCTTCTGTCGTGGCAGAGTGATGGTGCAGATGTAAGCCTCGTGAAGGCCATAGGCCACACCTCGGCTTCTAAAGTACATATATCCGCAGCTGTCGCCATGCGTCATTTCCCATATGTCATGCAGTTCAAGATCCCGGCCCAGCGTTTTTAGCACCGGGCAAGGAACGAAGTGTGGTCGTTGGTCCTCGGGTTGCAGAACGCAGTTGAAGTCGCCGCCGACGATACATTTGTCGTGTGCGTATTGTAAGACCTTCAGTACACACACCATCAGATTATTGGACTGGTCGCTCTAACGAAGTAGGCGAGTGTCAGCAATATGTCTCGTGGTCTTAACGTGGCGTGTTTATCTTCTGCCGTCAGGTCAGACGATAGAAATGCCACTTGCACGCTTAGAGTAGCAGATTGACGGTGACCAACTTTAAACAGAACTTCATTAACTTTCGCACACATTTATTAAAATAATAACAAACATTAAAATTACTTAACTTGGTTCTGGATGCTATTTACAATTGACAATCTGAAGTTCCTTTACTACAGGTATGTGAATCTCATTCTCAAATATATCGCAGATACATGATAAAAGTGTCTATACATTTATCTTCATGGCTATGTACAGGAATATGGTAATCTTATTAGGCGCAGACTGAAACTTGACTATAGACTGGTACACACAAATGTAGACTGGTACAGACTGGTGCAGACAAATGCAGACTGACTAATCGGAGGTCTGTACATTCGTTATAATACCTCGCGCGTTCATGTATCACTGCGCGAGTGTGATCCACGAGGAGAAAAGGTTCTACATTAGCAGCAATCTCATTGGCTGCGTTACATATTAATACACGGATCGGCGGAAGCAGAATTTGGTCCGTCTGTATGGCAGCGCCATCTCGTAATGCGGAGACTGACGAGCGCTGCGCCTGGGCCGTTGTGCATAGCGGGGCGTGCTCTAGTGGGAAAGTAGTGTACGCGCTGACTACCCGGAACAATGTACACAACAATAATTCTCCTGACGTCTTCGAAATAGCGGCGTTACTTCCTTTGTGTAAAAGTATCTTCGTTCGTGTCTCTTGGTAGAGCCAGACGTTGCGTAAACATTCACCAAGCGGGTATCCCAACAGTCAGGGCAACACCGCGGGTCAATGGCAAGTACTCCACATCTTCCGCCACTATTCCTTCACGTAACAATATGGCCGTTCCACCGCTACCGTCGTAACCTGTTAAACGATAGACGTCATAACTATAAAACTCAACTGGGACATCGTTTCGTATTTCCTGCAAAAAAACAATGTCGATGTCCGCTGCCTGCAACAAAACTTGCAGGATTTGTGTCTTTACTGAGGTGGGAATACCACTGATGTTAACTGTACCAATACTGTAGACGTGTGACATCTTATCGGTTCTGCTCTGCTGGAAAGTCACGCATCTACTGAACGGTCGTCGACAGAGCGTTCTTTCAGGACCAGTACCACACGGCACGGCCTCATTGGCCGACGTGAACAAGGTTCACTACCGACTAATTGTCGGTGGGAGCCAATGACTGAACGTCGACCTCCTGCATCTCATCAGTTTGTTCCATTTTTTGTGCACAATCTCCTAATGCACTGATGAGGACTCTCGTTGTTGACAAAAGTTCATCTGCAGGTGGTAACGAATCATGTTCGTTCCCAATGTTTTGTTCGTTTTCTCGGATGTAGTGCTCGTCTTCTGTGGACAGCAGTCTCTTCTTTCGTTTCTTCAGCCGCTGTATCCGTGGTAGAGCTTCCACGTCTGCCAAGGAATGCTGTTCAGTGCGATCCTCTCTCGTATCCGCTTCCATTTCTGAAGACGGCCTCGACAAGAGCGTGGTAGGACCGTGGCTCTGCAGCTTCTGTGGGGCGTCTGGCTGATGGTGTGGCAAGTCCATTTGAGCCGTACGTGACGTGGAATCTGGGGCGATACTCCCAGACTCTATGGCAACTGCCTGTCATGCGCGTCGCCCACTTCGTTCCGTTGTGCTTCCACTTACGTAACAGGCACCGATGTAATGTGATGTGGCGGGTGCTGGGTGTCCGGAGGAGATCTGAAGACAGTCAGTTCGAACATGGCCTTCCTGTCCGGAGCCAAAGCAGGTTTTCGGTTGACGATCGTATATAAGGATAACATGGTATGTGCTTCTAGAGCTCAATTCTTACTAGACGCACTCCGTTGAGTACGGGATATATCTCGAAGCTGGTCCATTTCTCCGCAGCATGATTAAGGACCGTGCCGTAAGGGCGAAGTGCTGCGATAACCATGTCCACAGGAACTTCGAAAAGAAGTTCGAATACGCGTACCGTTCTCACTCCGAGACCGGCATGATCAACAGAAACCACACCCACGTTTCCGTCGGTGTGCAAAAGTGGTAACCGTCGGTGGATCGACGAATAAGTCTGTTGCACGCTGCCTCGTCTATGAGTTTTGCGTATACGACGCCGAAATGGAAAATGAGTGTACGGCATTGTGCACCGGGAGTCCTCCATTCAGGGAAGTTCGGCCGCCGAGGGCAAGCACTTATTGGATTCGACGCCACATTTGGCGACTTGCGCGTCAGAGATGGGGACGAAATGATGATGAGGACAATACAACACTCAGTCCCTGAGCGGAGAATATCTCCTGTCCCAGCCGGTAATCGAACCCCGGCCCCTTGTCATGGCATTCCACCACGCTGACCACTCAGCTAACGGGAGCGGACGTATACGGCGCTGGTTACTATTGATAGGTGAATTCCTGTCAGCTTCCGGGGGTCTAGTTTCACCACTTCGCGCATCAAACTTTCGGTTTCATGTGCTTTTGTTCTCGTGTATTGTGCGTCGAACGTGAACTTGATAGTCGCCTTCCTGTGAGAAAGAGCCATCGTGATCTGTAGTAATCAATACACCGCTATGCGAAGCCTCACGGATGTACACAAAGCTCGCATTAAACGGGGGCGCGACAGATGCGCTAAGCACATCCGGGCCGCTACAACGCCGAAGACGGACTACCGCTGAACCAAACACCGCTTCCTCAACGAGTGTCACAGGGACAATTGATAAGGTGCACATGGTGACAGATCCGTATCACAATTCCTTTTATTTCCTAAATGCTTGGCCATCCGAAGTTCCCACTTGGGGTACTTTCATGTCTCACCACGTGCTACATGTAGCATTTGGACTAATTCGGCGATGACGAGTAGGCGTCCTCTCCTTGTTAGCCCTAATACTTGCTATACCAAACAGATTATCGAAGAGAAACATAGAACGGTAAATCTGAACGAATAGTTAGCCGATCCCTTGTAAACATAAAGGAAGAAAGTGGATGAGTTAGTCAGCCTGATGATACATTAAAATATTACCGGTAGTAAAACAATAAATAGATCGAAAATAGACATAGAAATAAAACGAAAATATTGACATAAAGGGCTCTTCATCGGCTAGAGTTGAGAGCTGAGAAGCTGGTAAACTAATCGCTTTCCACTTTTTATGATGTACAACACACTACACTGGAATGCAGGATACAAAGATGTTGCCGGCCCATGTGACCGTGCGGTTCTAGGCGCTTCAGTCTGGAACCGCGTGACCGCTACGGTCACAGGTTCGAATCCTGCCCCGGACATGGATGTGTGTGATGTCCTTAGATTAGGTAGGTTTAATTAGTTCTAAGTTATAGGCGACTGATGACCTCAGAAGTTAAGTCGCATAGTGCTCAGAGCCATTTGAACCATTTCAACAAAAATATTTACCCCAGAAGCACGGAATACCGTTAAGATCCCTCGCCAGAGATGTAATATATCACTGGAAAATGTGCACTCCGAAGTCGGGGAAGGCGGGCAATGAAGATTTTGTTACTCCTCTGGGTGGAAGGGTTTTCTTGAAAGGTCGGCCTGTACCTTCATTGCAATTACTCAGGCCGAGCGAGGTGGCGCAGTGGTTAGGCACTGGACTCGCGTTCGGGAGGACGACGGTTCAATCCCGCGTCCGGCCATCCTGATTTAGGTTTTCCGTGATTTCCCTAAATCACTCCAGGCAAATGCCGGGATGGTTCCTTTGAAAGGGCACGGCCGCCTTCCTTCCCCATCCTTCCCTAATACGATGAGACCGATGACCACGCTGTCTGGTCTCCTTCCCCAAACCAACCAACCAATTACTCAGTCTCGTATTTGATGCTTCTATACAACAATGATCCAAATACGTGCGGAGATTTACACTTCTAACACTATAGACATCGGTAATACATTCTTGGCGGCTGTATCTTCCTTGAAATCCCGCTTTCTCTGTTAGCCAGAAGAACATAATCTGCTTCGCGAGATGAAGGTGAACCAAGGTATCGATGATAAAATGGCTGACATTTTAGCTGCAGAAATACAATGAACAGCTGTCAGTACCCTCAGTAATCCATTCAGATGACACATTTTGTGTCTGTGAGGCGTCCTACATCGTTCAGTGCCCCGAATATCGTAAATAAGCATGTATCATACATGGTGAATCACGTCACCCTGCTCTGTCTAGTCAGTGTACACTGGAATATAATTTTAATGCCGATCTAAAATGTAAGAAATTCTGTTTTTAGTGTTTATTATAAACTGAGCAAGCAAAAATCAATTCTGCAATTAAATTAATTTTTCCTAAAATTTTTCTAAATTTTCAGTTACCATCACTCAAGGGCCAGACCATTCCACTATACTTGCAATTCGGTATTGTTTTTCTGAAAGAGAATCTACTTTATATGTTTTCATTCTCAAATTATTAATAAACTATTATAATCATAGAATTAATTACTTTGTGATTAGAAGAAAGTGATTTATACTGTCAATAGATTTTTGTGCAACCTTATGTCCCAAAATAATTAATCTTCAGTTACATTTCCTATATTAGCTATATTATTCTTTTAATAGTAAAGATTTTCAAAGTAGCGTTATTCTGCTTCTTTATGTTATTAGCAGTCTTTTTGCTAACTGACAATCTGTCACTTCTGCTTGAATACTCTATAGCTGTCCACTATCTATTAGCCAAGTTTCAATCACAATATTTTGTACTGCTGTCAAACTGCTATCAAAGTAATGCCGTACATTAAATTCAACAAAGTATTTCTCATAAGAAGCTAAATTGCTATACCATTACAATCGGCACATTGCCGTCCTTTCAATTCGATGAAACCTTCTCTACACTTTTTCTCACTATTATGGCGGCACCATGCCGTTCTGCATTTATTAATATTTGAATTCGTCATATAGACGTCCACTTCATATGGTTGCAAATAAAACAAACAAAACGCCTATAAATTTCACCAATACATGTAGACGGAATAACATTACACTCACACCTTTCACCAAATAACAGCAACCCATTCTGATGATTCTGTTGTCAATGATATAGTCTTGCGTTGTAAAACTACGGGCTATCCAAAGCGGTGGTGACCTGAACAACTAACAGTTCATTCTCCCACCTCCAACCTCACCATACACCTCCAGAATAACTCCTTGAAACAATACAAAATGCTACAAAGAAATTATAAATAAACATGTTTTCATGCACTATTACAATGTAAATACGAAATATATTATGTTTTGTTTTGATTTTGAGTGTTTATAAACATAGCAACTGTTTACATCGTTCTACATTTCTACGACAGTGCTTCATCAATATTTTCTTTGTGGTCACAGCTACAGCTCCATACAGCTAGGGCATTGCACTGCGCACTCTTTAAGAGATCAGCGCTTGCTTCGCTAATAAACTACACCGCTAGCCGGCTTCATATCCTATGCTCTTCAAATCTTACCTACAGAGGCTTACAACTGTGATTAACAGCTACATCCAGAGAACCTTTTAGAATCTTGTTTAGAGCACAATGCACAAACACTCATTTATCAAATCGTTGCTTCATTCCAAAGTATGAGGTATCATTCCTTCTACATTTGAGTGTAATTGATGCTACAAAAAGTACTAGTGGAACTCTATTCATGTAATGACTGTGTATTTTCGGCTGACGTTCATATCTGATCATTAGGTGACTTTGTAATATGTAGGGGCTAGTTATTTAATTCTTAGCATGACATTTTATACCTTCTATTCATATTTCAAAACCTGTGTGTAATTTTACTCCCTGTACTTCATATTATGTTGTGTTCTATTTAAACCTTAAACACTACATTTATGTCTTTTATGAGATTTCCACACCAGTGTTGTGGCCTATGTCAACAATATGTCTACCCCTTGCACTTCACAAAATAGCTGGTGGAAACCACTTTGCCCATTACTAAACCTTCCTTTCGCTTTTCCTCCCTTATCCTTAATAAATGATTCGCCGACTTCCCCGTCACGTAAGTACTATATTTCTCCTTCCTCTCTATCCCTAAATAATAGGGTAACTTCTCGGTAACCCAATTTATTACTCACCATTTACCTCCTTTCTCTCTTTATAAACTGTTGGCAGACTTTTCAGTCGCCTAATAAATAAGACTTTCCATTTACCGTAAACGTCATTGGAAGCACTATTCCTGCTTTATCACTGTATCATAATTCATTACAGTGGAAACCACTTCGCCCTTTCAGTTCATAATAAATGTAACTATATGTCTATTTTGGCACAATCTGATCATCATCTCAAGACATCAGTTAAGAATTTCCATTACTTTCCGCCATCAAAAATTTTGCTGTTGTACATTGTCACATTCACTTAACTGTCTTACCGTCGTCCTCTTCTGCAGCATTCAGCTTCTTTAAATGCGTTATTTCATCTGCGTTATAGCCTATGTAATTGCCCTCGTCTAGCTTTCTCATTCTTAAAATATTATCAGAATTAAGGGTTTGTGTATCGTTGTTGAAATATTCAAAAAAATTGTCCCACTTACTCCATGTTTTTCGTTATGTGCATTAATATGGTACAGGTGTACTGTTATAATTACGTAATGTGTTCTCTTACTTGTGTATCTGTAGTCCTATACCTCGTATATTCTGGCCTGTCCCATTCCGTAAAATGTCTGTTTTCCATTCGTCCAATTCAAATGTTTCTTCTGATGGGTTACTTTGTTTGTGTCATTGCTGGTTTTTTTGTTGTCACAATCAGTGTAAGGAGATTTGTTCATAATAACTTTGATAGTGAAAAATGTTACGGAAGACGGATATAATTCAGAATGAAAGAATGGAAAGAACTAACAACAGGAAAAGAGAATGAAGTATGCTCTCATCCTACTCGGGCACGTGCCCATCGTCAATTACCTAGCAATGCAAAGAACGTCATTGCCCCCTGAGATTAGTATTCGTAACATTTTTTTTCATTTCATTGATTGACATTCCATCTAATACTTGTAGTGGCGGTATTTCCGTTTTAGAATGAGGTACTTCATTCACAACTTTCTCAGATTCAACCACGTAATCTAGGCCCACATGATGCTTCTTAGATCTGAAATGGTAACTTTTTCCTTCTTAGACGAATTCAGTACACATTTTACCACCTTTTGCTATCGGCCTTTGACAGAAGCTGGTTGTCAAGTCTATGTTTATTGATAGCTTGATATCACTGAACTTCAGTACAGGACCTTCTAGTACCTCACTCTTGTCTATTTGCGATATGATGACTTTTTCACTATCAAACCTTTTATCTACAAATACTTCACCTCACGAACTGGTTTTTGTGCTGTAAGACCAGTCTTGATTCAAGAGTCTTGATTCAAGAATGGTTGAACAAATTTTTTATATGTTTTACATGTGTTGCTGACTCGCGTTACCATGATTTTACTTCTCCTTCTGACATTCATTTTGTTGTTGTTCAGTCATGCTTTCAGGAATGATGCCCTCAAACTGACTAATGAAGGCTACAGGATGTATAGTTCCCTACATAGAGAAATGATGAAATTTACACACATTAGCGTGATTTGCTACGTCACTTACATGAACAATGCCTTTCTTTCATTCTTGTTTACACCAAATTTCTACTTCGTTTTCTATTTTGTCCTGCATCTCAGGAAGTATTTTTTGCTCTGTTTCGCTCAATTTCCCCTGAATCGCATTTGTTTCCTTTGCAAGAGCTTTCTACATGTGAAATATCATGACTAAGCATTTCTGGTCATTTTTGATACTCTGTAAATTACTCGTGATAACTTTGTTTTACTCTTGTCTTACATTATTAATTCTATGAATTGTTGTTTATATTATCCCTTTTTGACCCTGCAAACTCTTATTAAACTTTTTTGATTTCATGATCAACCTTTAGGTTTATTTCCAAGTAACAAACTTCCAATTTTTACGCCATTCTTTTCTTCGTAATTTATATCCTTACTTCATCCTTCTGTTTGAACCTCAAGATTTGTAGCGTTTTTTGTTCAAAGGCATCAAATATATCGTTAACTTACATATTAGAGACGGTATAGCCACCATTGTTGCGCCCCTCTCATCTCTTTCCTTCTCCTCTCCATCATAGCTTCGAACTTTACCATTCTATTTCTCTCCCTTTCTACCTCTTCTGTATCTCTTTCACCCCATTCTTATGTCTCTGCTCGATGAGAATAACTCACAAGCTGCAAGAACATAACGAGAAAATTCCCAACTAGGAATAGGACTGACATTCATAAAGGAAAAATATGTTTACTTTCACATACATAGTCATTACTATTACTATTATTATTATTGATTGTTATAATTATTTTTTATTGTTATAATTATAATTGTACTACTGTTATAATCTCTATTTCTTCTTTAACATTAATACTGTATAACACGTGGTATGTCCATAATGTTCTGTACAAACTGAAATTCGTTCAATCTGAGTATGCCTGGTTAGGTGTAAGAGAGGGCCTGAAGGTCCTAATCTTGCCAGGTAAAATAAATGCGTAACTAAATAAATAAATACATAAATTTGAGCTATTCTTACGTAAACTTCATTTAAGCCTTTCTGTATTTTCTTTCGTGCTTTACTTCATTCCTCCTTACATTCTTCCTGTGATTTTCTTAATTCTTCTTTACATTGTTTTACTGCCTGCTTACATTGTTTTCGTGTTATTTTTTGTTCTTGCAAAATTAAATTTAGCGTAGACCTGATATGCTGATCTTCCGAAGTTGCCAAAGTGTCTGCTGATGCTGTATCACGACTTACTTCCTTTACTCCAGACAATTTACTCATACTAATGTTCCAGTCACAAATCCTACAATGCTATATGCTAGCGCAACACTTACACTACATTTTTTCCTCGACCTACTGTCGCTGATCCTCATAGATGTGGGCTGCACCGCCGGCTGCAACTCCGCTGTTGTGGTGTGCTGAATCTGTCACTTCCAACCCGCCGTGTAGTGTTAACAACGCCGGCCGCTGCCTGCTTTCGCCGCACCAGTTGTCCATGGTAATGTCGTGTTGCTCTGTACACCTCGCAGTCTCTTACCACGAATAATCTTGAAGCGACGATTTGTATCGTCATCCCATGGTCCGCGCACAGAACGTGAATTTTTATTCTCATAGTGCGGCAGCCCTACTTATTCCTCAATTCCCGGTGCTTCTTTCATTGTAAGAGAAATTTTGGTTTTGAAGCAACAGGTATTAGAGTTCAACTGAACTCCAAAAACAATTCAAACAAAGTTCAAAACCTACTTATCACAGTTCTCATGCAGTTCTCTTGTCTTTCACAGTTCACCCGTATCACAGTTCTCACACAGTTTGCTGATGGCCTTGGGAGAGTCAGTCATGACAAAACTATACTATCTGGTGAGCAAGATGTATGAGTCATGCGAAATACCCACAGACTTCAAGAAGAATATAATAATTCCAATCCCAAAGAAAGCAGGTGTTGACAGATGTGAAAATTACCGAACTATCAGTTTAATAAGTCACAGCTGCAAAATACTAACGCGAATTCTTTACAGACGAATGGAAAAACTGGTAGAAGCGGATCTCGGGGAAGATCAGTTTGGATTCCGTAGAAATGTTGGAACACGTGAGGCAATACTAACCTTACGACTTATCTTAGAAGAAAGATTAAGAAAAGGCAAACCTACGTTTCTAGCATTTGTAGACTTAGAGAAAGCTTTTGACAACGTTAACTGGAATACTCTCTTTCAAATTCTGAAGGTGGCAGGGGTAAATTACAGTGAGCGAAAGGCTATTTACAATTTGTACAGAAACCAGAGTCGAGGGGCATGAAAGGGAAGCAGTGGTTGGGAAAGGAGTGAGACAGTGTTGTAGCCCCTCCCCGATGTTATTCAATCTGTATATTGAGCAAGCAGTAAAAGAAACAAAAGAAAAATTCGGAGTAGGTATTATAATCTATGGAGAAGAAATAAAAACTTTGAGGTTCGCCGATGACATTGTAATTCTGTCAGAGACAGCAAAGGACTTGGAAGAGCAGTTGAACGGAATGGACAGTGTCTTGAAAGGAGGATATAAGATGAACATCAACAAAAGCAAAACGAGGATAATGGAATGTAGTCAAATTAAATCGGGTGATGCTGAGGGGATTAGATTAGATTAGGAAATGAGACACTTAACGTAGTAAAGGAGTTTTGCTATTTAGGGAGTAAAATAACTGATGATGGTCGAAGTAGAGAGGATATAAAATGTAGACTGGCAATGGCAAGGAAATCGTTTCTGAAGAAGAGACATTTGTTAACATCGAGCATAGAAGTAAGTGTCAGGAAGTCGTTTCTGAAAGTATTTGTATGGAGTGTAGCCATGTATGGAAGTGAAAAATGGACGATAACCAGTTTGGACAAGAAGAGAATAGAAGCTTTCGAAATGTGGTGCTACAGAAGAATGCTGAAGATAAGGTGGGTAGATCCCGTAACTAATGAGGAGGTATTGAATAGGATTGGGGAGAAGAGAAGTTTGTGGCACAACTTGACTAGAAGAAGGGATCGGTTGGTAGGACATGTTTTGAGGCATCAAGGGATCACAAATTTAGCATTGGAGGGCAGCGTGGAGGGTAAAAATCGTAGAGGGAGACCAAGAGATCAATACACTAAGCAAATTCAGAAGAATGTAGGTTGCAGTAGGTACTGGGAGATGAAGAAGCTTGCACAGGATAGAGTAGCATGGAGAGCTGCATCAAACCAGTCTCAGGACTGAAGACCACAACAACAACAACATAGGAGTAATCCATCGAACTACAGACCTACATCATTGACGTCGGTTTGCAGTAGGGTTTTGGAGCATATACTGTATTCAGACATTACGAATCACGTCGAAGGGAATGATTTATTGATACGTAATCAGCATGGTTTCAGGAAATATCGTGCTTGTGCAACGCAGCTAACTCTTTATTCGCACGAAGTAATGGCTGCTATCGACAGGGGATCTCAAGTTGATTCCGTGTTTCTAGATTTCCGGAAAGCTTTTGACACCGTTCCTCACAAGCGACTTCTACTCAAGCTGCGGGCCTATGGGGTATCGTCTCAGTTGTGCGACTGGATACGTGGTTTCCTCTCAGGAAGGTCGCAGTTCGTAGCAATAGACGCAAAATCATCCAGAAAAACTGAAATGATATCAGGTGTTCCCCAGGGAAGCGTCCTGGGACCTCTGCTGTTCCTGATCTATATAAATGACCTGGCTGACAATCTGAGCAATTCTCCTAGTTTCTTCGCAGATGATGCTGTAATTTACCGTCTAGTAAGGTCATCCGAAGACCAGTATCAGTTGCTGAGCGATTTTGAAAAGGTTGCTGTATGGTGTGGCAGGTGGCAGTTGACGCTAAATATCGAAAAGTGTGAGGTGATCCACATGAGTCCAAAAGAAATCCGTTGGAATTCGATTACTTGATAAATAGTACAATTCTCAAGGGTGTCAATTTAACTAAGTACCTGGGTATTAAAATTACGAACAACTTCAATTGGAAAGACCACATAGGTAATATTGTGGGGAAGGCGAGCCAAATGGCAGGACACTTAGAAGATGCAACAAGTCTACTAAAGAGACAGCTTACACTACACTTGTTCGTCCTCTGTTGGAATATTGCTGCGCGGTGTGGGATCCTTAGTAGGTGGGATTGACGGAGGACATCGAAAGGGTGCAAAAAAGGGCACCTCGTTTTGTATTAACACGTAATAGGGGAGAGAGTACGGCGGATATGATACGCGAGTTGGGATGGAAGTCATTAAAGCAAAGACGTTTTTCGTCCCGGCGAGATCTATTTACGAAATTTCAGTCAACAACTTTCTCTTCCGAATGCGAAAATATTTTGTTGAGCCCAACTTACATGGGTAGGAATGATCATCAGAATAAAATAAGACAAATCAGAGTTCGAACAGAAAGGTTTCGGTGTTCGTTTTTCCCGCGGGCTGATCGGGAGTGGAATGGTACAGAGATAGTATGATTGTGGTTCGATGAACCCTTTGCCAAGCACTTAAATGTGAATTGCAGAGTAATCATGTAGATGTAGATGAAGTCTGGGGGACTGAGGACGTCAGATGTTAATTCCCATAGTGCTTAGAGTCATTTGAACCACTTTGAAATCATCCAATATTTCTGAACTCTAATAAATCCCTCGTGGTGCGTCGTGTATTTTACTTTTGTCTTAGAGTGTATATACGTGATCACACCTGAGGCTGAAGTATATTAATTATCCTGATAAATTCCGGGTGGAAAGGGTTGCTGGTACCCGGCACGAATCCGCCCGACGGATTAGTGTCGAGGTCCGGTGTGCTGACCAGTCCGTGGATGGTTTTTAAGAAGATTTTCCATCTGCCTCGGTGAATGCGACCTGCTTCCCCTTACTCTGCCTCAGTTACCCTAAGTCCGCGATTGCTGCGCGAACACTTTCTCCATGTACGCGTACACCATAATTACTCTACCACGCAACATTGGTGTTACTCTCGTCTGGTGTGAGACGTTCCCGGGGAGGGGGAGGGGGGAGGGCCGAGCCGCACAATAACCCTGGGTTCGGTGTGAGGCGACGGTGGGGTGAGTGTGGACTGCTGTAGCTTGTAGTGGGGTTGTGTACCACTGCGGGCTACAGCGGGGTTGAAGCCTCTCCGTCGTTTCAAGGTCCCCGGTTCCATACAATACAATACAATCCTAATAAAAGTATACGACCATGAAACTGACTGAAACAGGTAGGGAATAGCAATGGAATTCTAAATATAAAATGGAATATTTATCGTAAGGATAGGTCAGTTGTTGATGGTGGCGTCGTATTTATAGCAGTTAAGAATTGCACAATATCTAGAGTGATTATCACAGATTCCGAATGTGAATTAATCTGGGTGAAGTTATGCGTGAAAGGTGAGCCAAAAATTTTAATCGGATGCTTCTCTAAACTACCCGAGTCAGGAGCAGCTGTGGTACAGCGCTTCAGAGAGAACTTGCCGAATGTCATGAATAAGTTTCATGATCATGCTTTTGTAACAGAGGGTGACTTCAGTTTTACAGTTATAGAACGATGGAGTCAGGTATCAAAACTGGTGGCATAAACAGCGATTCGTGTGAGATCATTCTGTATGTCTTGTCGGAAAACTGCTTCGAGCTGATAGAGTACCAACTCGTCAAGGTAAGGTCTTAGATCTTAGACCTGAACCAGTCTACGTAGAGGAGAATATCATTGATCATAAGATTATTGTAGAATCCATGAATAGCTGTATGATAAGTAATGTCAAGAAAGACGGAAAAATAGAAAAACTGAAAAGCATCGTTCAGTATGCCCTGTTGTTAGACAAGTACGAGGGATATTTGGAAAGTGAGGTCCGTTCGGTTGCGAAATGGAAACCACAGTCAAAATCTGAAAGAGCTTTGCATAGATGTGTTGCTCAGTGTCTCCAGTATGCCTGTTGATGGTGACATGACTCTCTTTCCAGTTCTGAGCAAATAGAAGTGCCTAGAGTAATAGTGTATCCTGCAAAGTATGAGTGGTTGCTGAGAGCTTTCGCCTGATTTCGTGTGATGCATTCCCTTCTTCATGCCAATTCTCGGCCACACACTGCAGGGACAATGATGACACCCCTTTAGGGTTTTCGATGTGAAGTGATCATCACCATACAGACCAGATTTGGCTTCTTCTGACATTCGTCTCAGCTCACATGAGCCAGTCGCCAAGAAGACAACATTATGGGACAGGCAACGAACTGCATATCAGCACGGGGAATAGGTGGAAAGCACAGGCGGCTGCCTCCTGTGACGAGGGCACCGGAAAGTTGGTACCATGCCACGACAGATGTCTGGGCCGCAGCGGCGACTGTGGAGACAGGTAGCTGGAAGGTGTAGCGAAGTGTTGTGAGTAAAATATTTTTGAGTTTAACTGTGGTTTCGATTTCGTGTCCGATCAGACCGTAATTTCCAAACAGCCTTCATATGTTCCGAGCAAGACCTTAAGAAATGGGAAAGACCCACCGTGCTTTAATAGCCGCGTTAGAAAATTGCTACATAACCAATGAGAGCTTCGTCACAGATTAAAGAGAACTCAAGATCCAATTGTCAAATAAAATGCTGCAAAAAGCGAATATTAGCGGAAGCAGAGCAATTACTGTAGTGTTAATTGTTATTGAAAGTTAAAGTTAGTCACCCGGTCTGACTGGAAACCATACGTAAGGGCAGTGAGCGGCTCGGATTCATCGGTTCAGTTGCTCAATAACATTAATGGCACCGAAACAGAAAATGACAGTGAAACGCCCGCTCAACCCGCAGGGCAGAACAGGCGATTAGAATTATGGAAAGGGCCAAATAAGGTGGCGGTCAGTTTCACTCGAAAACTGTAATTTATTGTAATTTAATAACAAATTTGAACTAAAACGGCACATAGCCGAACCTTTACAACTACAAGTTTCAAAATCCAATTTTTTCACAGCTGAAGGCCTCCAAACAAGAAATCTTAAAATATCAACATGATAAATTTCAAGTGACTGAAGACATGCAGTTAAAATTGCAAATAATATATACAGGCTGAAAGGCTCAAGGCAAATGTGGATAGAACAAACATGAACAAGGTGCAAAACAAACGACTAAAGGCCACAATTAAATTTCAGAATTTTAAAATATATTACGATAATCTTTTAAGGCAGAAGGCCGCAATGTTTTCTCTTAAGGGGAAATTTAATGAATAAGGCTTTAAGTGGTTGAAGGCCTTCTGTCTGGAACCGCGCGACCACTACGGTCGCAGGTTCGAAACCTGCCTCGGGCATGGATGTTTGTGATGTCCATAGGTTAGTTAGGTTTAAGTAATTCGAAGTTCCAGGGGACTGATGACCTCAGACTTAAGTCCCATAGTGCTCAGAGCCAATTGAACCATTTTTTTGGCTGAAGGCCCCCAGTTGATTTTCCAGAAATTCAAAATACCTTAAACCTTTAAGTCTTAAGTGGCCGAAAGCACATTAAATGAACAAGCAACGTAACGACGGTAACTAAATTTAAGAACAAGGTTTTAAGCGGCTGGAGGCCCACAGTTGATTTTCCAAAGATTCAAAATACCTGAAACCTTTAAGTTTAAAGTGGCTGACCACACAATAAATGAAAAGATAATACAACAACAGTAACTTTCAGTAAATTATCCACTTGCCAGAATTCAAACTTACTCTTACAGGCTGAAGGAAATTGATTTACATAAAACAAAATAGTTTTTTTAAAAATATCACTAGATAAAATAGATTACCAACAGACCATTAAACACCCATGAAAAGGACAGTGTAGACAATGGCACTCAGAAGCTCCAGGGGAATGGGGGGGGGGGGGGGGGGAGCTGTCCTCGTAACATAACGATCACTTAGGTGAGACAGGAGGTGGAGCCAACTACACTTGAGACAGTCACGGACCGAACGACAAAACGACTTGCTAGCCACCAATCGGTACATGAAAACTCAAAAACCGAACTATTACAGACGTGATTATCCACAATGAAATACGTATTAAGCTGTCAAAACTACACACCATGTTGGGCAGCGACAACAGATGAGGAGAGGACTCCGCCTGAAATTACATTAGTGGCCAGGGCAGGTAACCGGAACACTTACGGCCACAAGGCAGAAAATACTACTGGTACACTTGAATTTGAAATAAGGATATATAGTTAACTCCCCAAAAATGAACACTGCCTGAATTTACGTCAGTGGCCAGGGCAGGTAACCAGAACACTAACGGCCACAAGGCAGAAAATTCCGTTGGTGCACTTCAGTTGTAGCGAACCAATATAGTTAACTCCACCGCACGGCGGCTCGATTTCACTGCTACAACCACTCAGTGCTGCTCAGAGGAAAAGCTCCCCAACAGCGAACCACCGAAACGAACGACACAAAGTGAACGGACGTGGCATGGGTCCTTAAGACACCACTCAACTTTCACATCCTGGATCGGTAAGCCACGAAGCTCGTAGCGATCGGACAGCTCCACACACTCTCCGACACCGTGCATTGACTGCCAGCGAACCCAGCCGACTGCGCCACATGGAGATACCCTTCCTCGTCTGCGCCAACCGACCGACTGCCAGCACACACCCTAGCCGGAAAGTATATGCACAAGACCAAATATGGTACACAGTGCAAATATCTTTACACCCCGCTGTTGCCACACGTAGAAGGAGGAAGAAACACGGCATAACCGCAACAACGGCGGGAAACCAAATGCGGATGCACAGCCAAGTTCAAGGAAGCGCATAGTTCAGAGTGAGCACGGCTCAGACAGAGAGGAGGCCGAAATACGGAGTTCTAAATTCCGAGGATCATAGCACGGTCCCTCATTTCAATCGTTGTATGAACTTCGTAGTGGCAGATGTGGAGATAACAGACCGCAGAATATAAATACAGCTGCAATCGCTTTTTATTTTAAAGATATCAGTTCCAGATAAAATGCCTGAAAGTTCTACATAAGCTATGCGAAAGATCTTGATCCCTTCCCACCAGCAATTTGTCGTAGGCCATCGGAGCAACGAAGCGTACTTAGGAGTGCAAAAAAGTGCGGGAAATCTCCGTTTCAAGGATTATCGTATGACAGATGGACATAATTATAGGCTTATATCGTTGGCGCCAATCTGATTCAGAATCATACAACATGTTTTATGCTCATGTCTTATGACGTTTTTGGAGAACTAAAGTCACCTCTATTAAAAAAAAAGTATGTTATGTATCCCATAAATCGATAGCTTTCGAAGCTCACTCTGTTCCTTCATGAAGTCCACTGATTTGTGAATACCATCGCTCAGGTTACTGTCGTATACCTCGACGTTAGAGAAAAAAAAGAAAGTGTTTACCGAGTATCAGACCAGATTCGGGACAGGAATCGACACTTCCCTGCAGAGATAACTCAAAAGGTCGTTCTTAAAGGAACAAAATT
This sequence comes from Schistocerca americana, assembly GCF_021461395.2. Lineage (NCBI taxonomy): Eukaryota > Metazoa > Arthropoda > Insecta > Orthoptera > Acrididae > Schistocerca > Schistocerca americana. Next base: position 265,841,355 of record NC_060124.1, on the reverse strand, counting down.
GACATGCGTAAAGGTATGTTTGGGATACTCCAAGTAAGTGTGACAGGAACGTTACTGTTTACAATGTCTATAAATGAACTAGTAGAATGTGTCAGAAGCTCATAAGGCCGATATCAGATGATGTGGTTGTCCATTAGAAGGTAGCAATAGCAGAAGTCGGTAACGACGTGCAGAAGAATCTCCAGAGGATTGCTGAATGCTACATGGATTGGCAGTTGACCATGAAATGTAACATATTGTGCATACATAGGAAAAGAAATACATCACTGTACAAGTGGACTTGTGTAGCAAAACTGCTGGAAGTAGTAACCACTGTAAAATATCTTGGGGCAAATATCCAGCTTGATCTTGAGTGAAATTACCGCATAACACAGTAGGAAAAGCAGGTGTAAGGCTAAGGATCATTATAGGTATATTCTTAAGGAAATGTAATTCGACCTTTAAAGGGGTGGCCTCACAAAGCACTTATTTAACTGATTCTTGAGTATTATTCATCAGTTTCGGACCCCTAGCAGGTATGACTGAAAGGAGGGATAGAGAAGATCTAAAGCGGAGCGGCGCGTTTCGTCTTGGGCCGTGTAGTCGGCTCGAGAACGTTACAGAAAGAAATCTCCAGCGGTAGATGTTACAAGGGAGACGTTGTGCATCACGGAGAGACCTACTACTGAAATTTAGAGAGAGTGCTTTCCGAGAAGAGGCAGACAACATATTAACTCCTCCCACATACGTCTTGCGAGATGCCCTCTTCGAGATAATTCGACAGATTTGACCTAATGCAGATGCTTACCGACAACTACTCTTCCCACCAGCCATTCGCGAAAGGATAAAGGAAGGGTTTTCATTTAGTGGTACCAGAAATACCCTCCTCCGCACACCGTTAAGTGGCTTGCGAAGTGCTGAGGTAGATGTACGAGGGTCACTCCGATAGAGATGCGCACTATATTTTTTTTTTTAAATCCATACTGGTAGAAACCGACCTCGGGGAAGATCAGTTTGAATTCCGTAGAAATATTGGAACACGTGAGGCAATACTTTCCTTACGACTTATCTTAGAAGAAAGATTAAGGAAAGGCAAACCTACGTTTCTAGCATTTGTAGACTTAGAGAAAGCTTTCGACAATGTTGACTGGAATACTCTCTTTCAAATTGTAAAGGTGGCAGGGGTAAAATACAGGGAGCGAAAGGCTATTTACAATTTGTACAGAAACCAGATAGCAGTTATAAGAGTCGAGGGGCATCAAAGGGAAGCAGTGGTTGGGAAGGGAGTGAGACAGGGCTGTAGCCTCTCCCCGATGTTATTCAATCTGTATATTGACCAAGCAGTAAAGGAAACAAAAGAAAAATTCGGAGTAGATATTAAAATCCATGGAGAGGAAATAAAAACTTTGAGATTCGCTGGTGACATTGTAATTCTATCAGAGGCAGCAAAGGACTTGGAAGAGCAGTTGAACGGAATGGATAGTGTCTTGAAGGGAGGATATAAGATGAACATCAACAAAAGCAAAACGAAAATAATTGGATGTAGTCGAATTAAGTCGGGTGATGCTGAGGGAATTAGATAAGGAAATGAGACAATTAAAGTAATAAAGGAGTTTTGCTATTTGGGGAGCAAAATAACTGATGATGGTCGAAGTAGAGAAAATATAATATGTAGGCTGGCAATGGCAAGGAAAGCCTTTCTGAAGAAGAGAAATTTGTTAACATCGAGTATAGATTTAAGTGTCAGGAAGTCGTTTCTGAAAGTATTCGCATGGAGTGTACCCATGTATGGAAGTGAAACATGGACGATAAATAGTTTGGACAAGAAGAGAATAGTAGCTTTCGAAATGTGATGCTACAGAAGAATGCTGAAGATTAGATGGGTAGATCACATAACTAATGATGAAGTATTGAATAGAATTGGGGAGAAGAGGAGTATGTGGCACAACTTGACAAAAAGAAGGGACCGGTTAGTAGGACATGATCTGAGGCATCAAGGGATCACAAATTTAGCATTGGAGGGCAGCGAGGAGGGTTAAAATCTTAGAGGGAGACCAAGCGATGAATACACTAAGCACATTCAGAAGGATGTGGGTTGCAGTAAGTACTGGGAGATGATGAAGCTTGCACAGGATAGGGTAGCATGGAGAGCTGCATCAAACCAGTCTCCGGACTGAATACCACAACAACAACAACAACTTTTATTCTAAATGTTTAAAAGTTGTACAGTATGTAGATATATCGTTTAGGAACCATATTTTCGTTTCTCCACATAATTTCCATCCCTCTCAACTGCCTTACGCCATCTTGGAACCACCGCCTGTATACCCGCACGGTCAAATTCTGGATCAACCTGTTGGAGCCACTGTTTGGCAGCGTGCACAAGGGAGTCATTATCTTCAAACCTAGTTCCACGAAGAGAGTCTTTCAGTTTTCCAAAGGGATGATAGTCACATGAAGCCAGACCAGGACTGGAAGGTAGGTGTTTCAGTGTTAACCATGCGAGTTTCTTGTTTCTTTGTGCGCCACTGTCAACCTTTTTTACGCCAACACTTTCAGTATTCTGCAAACACTTCCTTCCCCTATCCCAACTGTGATGCGTCTGTCAGCATTCACCAGTTCGTTAACGCTCTGCACCTTGTCTGGAGTGTGTGCAGTACGAGGCCAGCCGTTGCGAGGACAATCCTCAATACTGCCGTGCCCGCTTTCATCACGTAACCTGCTTGCTCACTGACTAACTAAACTGCGATTGACAGCAGCATCTCCATACACCTTTTTCAACCTCTTGTGGATGGTTCTCACTGTCTCGTTTTCACAGCACAGGAATTCTATGACAGCACGTTGCTTCTGACGAACGTCAAGTGTAGCAGCCACCTTGAAGACATGCTGTGACGGCGCCACTCACGGGAACAGGTTGAACTAGGTTTGAAAACAAGCGGGAAGGATGTATCTACACACTGTAAAACTTGCACACATGCAGGATGAAAAATGTATTTTTACAAAAATAGTGTGCATTTCTTTTGGAGTGACCCTTGTACCAAGTGATCCAGACAGCCTCGTTCTCAATTTCAACACAGTGATGGAAACAATAAATTCGACTAAGTGAACGGTCAGTTGAATAAAAAGAACAAAAATCTCTTCTGCGACTCTCTGTGGCAGTTTATGTTCTAAATCAAATTTGTTTAGAAGAATGAAAAGAAGTATGTACTATACTGACAAAAGCTGCAATAAGTATAAAAATTTGTAACAGAATTTATTCCAATGAGAATACTATAATTAAGTGAGCCTGAAGGAGTCCAGCAACACATCAAAGATACCTCCGCAAAATCATTCGAGCTCTAGAGACACAGCGGTAACTGCTAAAGACCAATCCTGTAACTAGCAAGCATTCCCGTACACGCAAATGTTTGTACTGTGCTCCGTCTCTTTACGGATTCGTTACACCCAGCGGCGAGGACCACATGAATACAATCTGCGCCTTGCGCTTCTCTTCCGAAGTGTGCGGTTTCGGTAGTGGATGTTTACCACTGCCTCTTTGTGTGAATCGATATGCGCAGGTCATATCTCTTCCGCCGGTAGTGTGCGCACTGTATCGTGGAGGATGGCATGTGGGATCCGATGTATTGGTTAAGTGCTTGACTTTGGAATTTTGGGTATACAACTTTTCGCTGTCTGCTGGTGGTGGTGGTGGTGGTGGTGGTGGTGGTGATGGTGTCACTCACTCGTGTTGTGTGGAACTTTGACGCTATCTCACGACAAGATCGTCGGAGATATGGGGCGGGACATTTGCGCATAACGTGAACTGTTTATTGGCGGGTATCTTCTGATGGCGTTCCCCCTGCCTGCACTGGATGCCTGCAAAGCAACAGCATCGTGGCTATGATAGCAATGGAGACGGTTGAAGGGTCCGCCTTTGGCATTACAGGCTTGATTAGACATGCCAGCGCGATACCTAGTGTTGAGACTTTATGACGGAGACTGTACTGGGTGTCCAATCAAGGGTCGCAATAACGTTGAGATGGAGATACGGACGGGGAGGCAGGAGATTAAATAGTAATTCAGCTTGGTAGATTTCAGCAAGGGAGCAGTGTTCAGGATGTCTGCCGTGGAGCAGCCACACAGATCCTTTCCCCAACATTAACAAAGCGTTATAAGTACTAAGATAAAGTATCACGTCTGTTTATGAAGAGGTTCATTTCTGAAGATTCTCTGCCTCGTAATGACTGGGTGTTGTGTGCTGTCCTTAATTTAGTTAGGTTTAAGTAGTTCTAAGTTCTAGGGGACTGATGACCATTGATGTTAAGTCCCATAGTGCTCAGAGCCATTTGAACCTTTTATGAAGAGGTTCATTTGTGAAGAGTTCTACTTCCCCATTACTTCGTAAATGGATTTATTATGAACTATAGTGCTGCGGCTCATTCTTTAGGACGATAAACTGAAAGATGTGGCTTATAAATTCAGGTTTGTTGAGTAATTTGATTGCCTTTTCCTTGACCCAGCCGGCCGGAGTGGCCGAGCGGTGATAGGCGCTTCAGTCTGGAACCGCGTGACTGCTACGGTCGCAGGTTCGGATCCTGCCTCGGGCCTGGATGTGTGTGATGTCCTTAGGTTAGTTAGGTTTAAGTAGTTCTAAGTTCTATGGGGCTGATGACCTCAGATGTTAAGTCCCATAGTGCTCGGAGCCATTTGAACTTAACCTTATTGACTACCAGATTTGTACATTTAAATTCATAAGTGGTCACACGGAGATTTTGTCAGCTTCGACCAGCGCACAAATGCCGTCAATCATAACGCATGACACGCAACGGATTTTTGTATCTTGAAAATGGTTCAAATGGCTCTGAGCACTATGGGACTTAACATCTGATGTGATCAGTCCCCTAGAACTTGGAACTACTTAAACCTAACTAAACTAAGGACATCACACGCATCCATGCCCCAGGCAGGATTCGAACCTGCATCCGTAGTGGTCGCGCGGTTCCAGACTGAAGCGCCTAGAACCGCTCGGCCACACCGGTCAGCTCTTTGTCTCTACATGCAGTGCCTCGTCCATGTTTTGCTGTGATAACCTCTCCTTGCCTTCAGGTAAACATTCTGGAGGCTATGACGGCCTGAGTCCACAAAGACTGTCGAATGGTGGCTGAATGTTTTATTTGCTTATACTCACCCCCTGTGCAAGTAACAGAACATGGCTCGGTAAAGAAAAATTATACAATATTGCTGTCATGTGACATTTCGCTTGCCAGCCCCCACAGAGCAGGCCATAAAATCTGTCAAAGTGGAGTATCGCTTAGTAGTTTCATTTAGCACCTGTAACATAATTGGAATAGTTCGCGAGAAGAACGTTTGACTATATGCCTCCTTGAGGACTCATACTGTGTAATTTCATCTTCATGGTGTTTTCGCGGGATACACGTACGATGGAGCAACATATTTGTTGCCTCCTCAAGGAACGTACGCTCTGAGAACTTTAACAACATACCATACCGTGATCCACAATGTATGTCTTGCAGCGTCTCCCACTCAGCTGATTGGTCACCTCAGTGACGCTTTCCTGTTTACCAAATTAACCTGTAACGGAAGGCTCTACTCTTCTTTGTGTTTTCTCTCTCTATAAGTAAATCTGGTACAGATCCCACACTGACGAGCAGTATCCAGAGTACTGCTCGAATGTGTGTTCTGAAAGCTACCTCCTTTGTTAATGGTCTACATTTCCTGAGGATTCTCATAACGAGTCTGTCTGCTTTCTGATTTAGTCGCGATTAATTTCATGTTGTCGTTCCCCTCCAATACACTCCGTACGCACACTCCTAGATATTTAATACAAGCAAGTTTTTCCAGTTATTGCTCTACAAATGTGTGATCATAGAGTAGGGTCTTTCTCTTTAAGTATTCGCAATAAGTAACATTTATTCACGTTGTGAGTCAGTTGGCCTTGACTGCAACAAACGTCAACAGCGAAAAGCTTCACGGAGCTTCCGGCGTTATATACTAGGCCATTTATATACAGATTGGTCAGAAATACACTGAAAAGTCTGTGAGTGTGTTGCAGGATAGGATGTGCTGATAAATAGTTGTTAAGAAGAACATTCGATGCGTTGCGTCTTTTCCGAGCTAATTAGCACTGAAGTTAACGAATCAGGGCTTTGCGTGCGCTAATTCAAGCGGCCCACCAAATACAGTTATTGTCAATTATCGTAATAGTTTAGATGACACCGCAAGGGAGTGCTTAGCCTTTGGCTTGTGTTCTATCCTTATTACCGTCAGATGGACAGTTTTTGTATCGCTCTCTTCTTCGGTTTATAGGATATCAAATGAAGAACACGTTTGGAGACACCGCCTCTCGCGGGCGCCTTGATTTTCACCCGCAACGTCCTTTTTGGCTAATTTCAATGCTAATTAACTCGGAAAGGCCCAAAATTTCTAATTTTTTTCATAACAATTATTTCTCAGCAGAACCTATGCTGCAACATGGTTACAAGGTTTTAAGACTGTTGAAGGCCACCCTGTATATTTTGAAAAGTAATGGTCGTCCAGTACTCCCCTTTGCCGTGCTCCAAGCTATTTTTGCCTCTGAACACTTATGTACGTTCAGAATGACATCCCTTGACAGTAACAAACTGTATTCTGTTTTCAAGAAACTCCTCAGTCAGATCAGCCATCTGTCGTGTTATTCCCTATACTCGTATTTTGTTTATGAGGTGGCATTGCGGAACTGTGTCGAATACTTTCCGGAGGTCGAGGAGGACGGTAGCAACTCGGCCGCCGGCATTTACTGCCTTCTGGGTCTCATGGACTGACGGAGCGAGTCCAGGTTTCAATCTATCATGTTTTCAGAATCCTTTTGCTCCCTACAGAGGAGGTTTTCGGCCTCCAGAAATGTCAAAATACCCGAGCGAATATAGTGCTAAAGATTCGTGTTGTAGAGACGGAGATGGAAATCAGTGCAGATATCTGTCGTTTCTGCATTTCAACGTTTCCAGTACCCCGAAAAAGACTGGGTTCTTAAGAGCAAATTTTCTGACTTTTTAAATGACAAGCCGGTTGAAGGCAATACTAAACTGACAAAAACGTTAATTATAATTTCGGGAAATCGAAATAACAATTCTTAGGTTGCAAAGAAATGGAAAGATTGTTCATGGTAGTCTTGTTGCTGATTTTCTTTGGGTTGGATGCTTTAGACATAAAACAATATTTAATCTGGTGGACAGACAAAGTACAAAGTGAGAAACTTTTAAATATCAAACAATGACGTATGTCTGTTGGGGCGTTCGCGCTAGAACAAACCAAAATAAAGGTGACAGGATACGCCGAGTGCAACCTGTAGTAGTTTGAGGGCTCCTCACTAGACCTCGAAAGTGACACTACCTGGCGAGAAAGCAAACATCGGATAAAGTGGTCGAAATTTCGCTGTGGTTTGCTGGTTATTGGACTATAGGAAGGAGGAGGATCCTTAAATTTACTGATTCATAAAATAATTCCCCATTAATCCTTTCAAAAATAAACAATAACATACATACAAAGAAATATATACAAAAATAATTGTTTACAAAGTTGTTATACCAATATTACTGTTGTTCTGAATGGTTCGCAGGGGTGCTTCTGTAAAGCTGTGAGGGCGGGGCGTGAGTCGAGCTTGGGTAGCTCAGTTAGTACAGCGCTTGCCCGCGAAGGGCAAAGGTCCCGACTTCGAGTCTCGGTCTGGCTGTGTGCCAGTTTTAATCTGCCAGGAAGATTCATATCAGCGCACACTCCGCTGCAGAGTGAAAAACTCATTCTAGGAACATCCCCCAGGCTGTGGATAAGCCATGTCTCCGCAATATACTGTCTATCAGTAGTGCTACTTGTGCATGGTTCGCAGAAGAGCTTCTGTAAAGTTTGGAAGGTAGGAGACGAGGTACTGGCAGAAGTAAAGCTGTGAGGACAGGGCGTGAGTCGTGCTTGGGTAGCTCAGTTGGTAGAGTACTTGCCGGCGAAAGGCAAAGGTCCCGAGTTCGAGCCTCGGACTGGCATACAGTTTTAATCTACCAGGAAGTTTCATATCAGCGCACACTCCGCTGCAGAGCGAATATCTCATTCTGGATTACTGTTGTAGTCTCTGAAACTGTTATGACCAATATTTTGTTCCTGTAATCACTATTCTCTATTAATATTTCTATTCAGATAAATGATAATTATCTTTATAAGTTTCACCTGACAATGAAATTGTAATTGAACATGTTTACACATAGGACAGAACTTCTTAAATTTAACTATTACCTGGAGTATTCACTCGAAAGTCTATTTAAAAATCTAATCTCGTTACTCCAAAAAGTTATCAGTTATTTTAATTATTGTTATCATTCGAGCACATTCACTCTTTCATAAAAGGGAACATTCTCGTAACAGGTATCGGACCCTGACAAGGTGAGTGACTTAGGATAAAACAATGTCCGCTTAAGTGATGGTGGGGAGTATAACAGGAACTGAACAAAAATGATAATAGGACGAAACACAAAGGCTGTTACAAAATAACGAAAATTCCGAGTGTCAGTGTGCTAGTACATCATGTAATTGAGTATAAAACGGGAGTTAAGTCCTTCCCAGCGGTCCATCTCAAAGCTACATTCGACGGCACTCTTCGTCATTGAGTAGGTCATGATTACATATGTGCGTCTCCATAGCGAAGCGTCAGGTGTCTGACCACGATGTGAAGGACCTGGCTGCAGGTCCCATTAATGTGTGGAGCATTCCCTTGTTGCAGACAGTTACTGGATGCACTCAGCCTCATAATGCCAAGTGAGAAGCTACTTGAGTGAGATGTAGCGGATTCAAGGCGTACTACGGCCAAGAGAGCGGTATATTGATAGTATGTCCACCCACACCGTATCGTAATGACTCCATACGGCAGAGAATGAAACGCCGCACGGCTGCTACTGAATAGTGGGACGGGAACAGTAGTCGGAGCTTTAGTTTCTTTGGATTACATATACGCTGTCTCTTAGTTCACATTCACAGTTCTTAATCTTCCTGTCCTATTCCGTACACTTGTGCAGTTAATACGCACAAAAAGGTAAATTTAAACTTATCGTGATACCTAGTCAATCAAAGGTTTGGGACAGACTGATACAGACATAATTGGTCGCCGGCCGGAGTGGCCGAGCGGCTCTAGGCGCTCCAGTCTGGGACCGCGCGACCGCTACGGTCGGAGGTTCGAATCCTGCCTCGGGTATGGATGTGTGTGATGTCTTTAGGTTAGTTAGGTTTAAGTACTTCTAAGTTCTAGGGGACTGATGACCTCAGAAGTTACGTCCCATAGTGCTCAGAGCCATTTGCACCATAATCGGTCACTGAACTAGGTTGAATGTCATTATGATGTACTTAAAGTACGGTGTACATTGATGGTTCAGTCACTGTGCGTTTATCTAAAAGCACGTTCAGCAGTCGATTTCTTCATTCAGATGACTGCCACGTTAGTGTAATACATAAATGTAGTCTCTAAAACATCATTGTAATTACGTAATCTTCACATATAATAGGGCTCCATTGTAATCAGTAACGATGAATTTAATCTCAAATGCCGGTACCGGTGGTCGAGCGGTTCTAGGCGCTTCAGTCCGGAACCGTGCGACTGCTACGGTCGCAGGTTCGAATCCTGCCTCTAGCATGGATGTGTGTGATGTCATTAGGTTAGTTAGGTTTAAGTAGTTCTGAGTTCTAGGAACTGATGACCTCAGATGTTAAGTCCCATAGTGCTCATACCTATTTTTTTAATCTCAAATAACAAAGCCTAACAATAGTCAAGAAAGCAGTCAAGAAAATTATCGTTCAGTCCAGTAGTGTAATGTTATACTCGTATAATTATGGCATTAATGTGAACAGCGTCTTCGACGAACATACATCGCATCACAACCTAAAATGTTATAATGTGTGTGAAATCTTATGGGACTTAACTGCTAAGCTCATCAGTCCCTAAGTTTACACACTACTTAAGCTAAATTATCCCAAGGACGAACACATACATAAATGCCCGAGGGAGGACTCGAACATCCGCCGGGACGAGCTGCACAGTCCATGACTGCAGCGCCTAAGACCGCGCGGCTAATCCCGCGCGGCATCACAACCTCGAGTAGTCAAGCAGTTCAATTAGGTTGGCAGAAGTTCTGACGCATTAGAATACTACCACCAACGATACAGTCGAAGAATGCCGTGTGCAAATTAACATTGTAGAAATTAACATCAGAGATCATTAAGCAGTACAGTAACTTATTACGCACACAAAAACGAAATGCAACAATCAACGTTTAGTTAATATTACTCATCCAACTGGTTTTCAACCTAGAGGCAGGTCTGCGTGGCAGCTGGCCAGAAATTTACTTCTGCCGCTGTCTCGTTTACTGCACTGACTGCACTGCTGCACATAATCCTTGCGTGTTGTTGGCAATCTGGAACTGGTTGCCGAGTCCACATTAAATGAGCGCTCTGCGTGCAGTTCACAGGTCGAAGAAAGGTTGGCCGGTCACACCGTTTCAATGGTCTAGGGTGTGCAGCCGTCTGGCATTATATACTTCTGTTACTAACAATAGTTCCACTTGTTTTGGTTTGATAGTAATCGTTTGTTAGCGGAAAGAAATCGAAGTGTAATTTGTCACCTGAAGCGTTACGTATTGAAAAGATGCGTCAGTTACTTTAGTGGGATTCGAAAGAACTGCTGCGGTCGTGGAAAGAAATGCGGTTGCCAGCAAAAACACAAAAGTAATTCCGAGTAAATGATAGCCCAAAAGGTAAGCTAAATACTGCCACGCGGAGTGGCCGCGCAGTTAGAGGCGCCATGTCAGGGATTGCGCTGCCTCCCACGTGAGGTTCGAGTTCTCCCTCGGGAATTGGTATGTGTGTGTGTGTGTGTGTGTGTGTGTGTGTGTGTGTGTGTTGTCCTTAGCCTGCCAGTGTGGCCGAGCGGTTCTAGGCGCTTCAGTCTGGAACCGCGCGACCGCTACAGTCGCAGATTCGAATCCTGCCTCGGGCATGGATGTGTGTGATGTCCTTAGGTTAGTTAGGTTTTTATGTAGTTCTAAGTTTTAGGGGACTGATGACCTCTGATGTTAAGTCCTATAGTGCTCAGAGCCATTTGAACTACTTTTTGTTGTTCTTAGTTTAAGGGGGTAGGACGTCAACCGGGCTGACTTGGAGCAGGAGAGGCACCACAGGACATTTTATTTTCTACTGTCTATACTTTTACAAGTGAATTCATAAAACTTTGTCAGCATGATCAGGAAGAATTCAGGATTCACACTCGTAGCAGCGGAAGTTAAAAAACATAACAAAATAATCTTTTTTACATGTGAAATCTCATCATTTTTTCAGTTACTATTGGCTGCATTTGTTGCTATAGGTACTCTTTTCTTCATAAGTAAGATAGACTGATCGATGAATTTTGCACAGCATACAAACCATATGTGTAGGTGTCTCAAACTCTAGAATCAATTTAATTTATGAACAAATGAATGAGCTGTTACGTTTTAAACTTTATGCTTAGATAAAATCAAATTTTGTAGTTAATTATCTCAATTTTTACCACAGTTTTTAATAGATTTGGAATATTCTAGAGTTTTACACACCTGTAAGTATGGTTTGTATGGCGTGCAAAATTCATCAAAGAATCTCTGTTACTTGTCAAGAAAAATGTACCTATAGCAACAAATGCAGCCAACAGTAAGTGAAATATGAACAAATTTCATATCTAAAAAAAATTATTTTCGTATGTTTTTGCCCTTCCACTGCTTTGAGTGTGAATCCTGAATCCTTCATGGTCATTCTGACAAAGTCTTATGAATTTATTTGTAAAAGTATAGACAGTAGAAAATAAAATATCCTGTGGTGCCTCTCGCGCTCCAAGTCAGCCCGTTTGACGTCCTACCCCCCTTAAGTTAGCTTAAGTATTGTGTAAGTCTAGGGACCGATGACCTAAGCAGTTTGGTCCCTTAGGAATTCACACACACTTGAACATTTGAAATTAATTATTGATCTGTACTTCAATTAGAAATAGATACAAAAGCAACAACAGTAAATACTAGCAAGAGTTAGCAACATAACTAGTCATGAGCAGAGCTGCTATCCGAGTTGGGGCAACAAACTAATTCTCACCAACGTGGGCCGTCTGATTTAGAGTGAGAAGGATAATGTTAATTACAAAGTACCACTCAACAGAGGAAATGTACTGATAACCTGAACATGAGATGGTATTAACACTTCAGTAATGAAGGACTGTAATTCTGAAACACTTACCAAGCTGTTTGACTAACGTGAACAATAACAGCTTTCTTCCAAGCTGCGACAGTGTCGCGAATAAAACAGTGACCCGAATATAGAATAAATTTCCTTTACTTTACATGTATGGTCACAAACTTTTGTCATCAGTCTATCAGTTTCGGTCTATGCAGCACATTAGGACATGTTTTTTTATAAAACAGATCTGAAGAGTGTTCTAATGTTCAAATGCGTGTGAATTCCTAAGGGACCAAACTGCTGAGATTATCGGTCCCTAGACTTACACGCTACTTAACGTAACTTATGCTAAGAACAACACACACACCCATTCTCGAGGGGGACTCAAACCTCCGGCGGTAGGGACCGCACAGTCCGTGACTTGGCGCCTCAAACAGCGCGGCCACTCCGCGCGGCTTTGAAGATCGTCATTATGCAGTAAATTAGAACAGGTTTTTATAAAACAGAACTGAAGGTTGTCGTTACAAACCGAAACCGGTAGTCGGATGACAAAAATTTGTGACCATAGATGAATAGTAAAGGAAATTTAACAGCTTTCTTAGTTTGTATGTAAACTTCAGCATATCACAGAACTTGAGCTGTACATGGGGATCCCAGATATGCTATAGTTTAAGATACTGAAACTCATTACTTTAACATAATTAATAGTTCAATAATAATGAAGTAAATTTTTCCTGAACGTGCACTGTGAGTTACAGATTGACGGACCATAGGATGGAGGAGGACCCTGAAGCTGATCTGACTCATAATTGCCCATTAACTCTTTCAATAATAAACAGTAACACATACACATACAGAAATATACACAAAAAATAACAAACTTGTTATCCCAATATCACCGTTGTAGTCTATGAAACTGTTGTGACTAAAGTTTTGTTTCTATAATCACCGTTCTCCAGTAAATTTGCTGTTCCTGTAAATGATAATTATCTTTATAAGTTTCACTTGATAATGAGACTGTAATTGAACAAGCTTATACATCGGACTGAATTTCTTAACTATTACCAGAAGTACTTCAGTCGAAAGGCCGTTTGAAAAAACTCATTACTCCAAAAAGTTACCAATTCTTTTAATTACTGTAACTGATCATTTGAGCGCTTTCACTTTCTCATATAAGGAAAACTCGGAACTTTCTCGTAACATGTATCGGGCCCTATGAACGTTGATGACTTACAGCAAAACAAGGTGCATGAGACAAAGTTGGTCTTAATCACTTATTAATTCAACACTTCAGTAAACAGTGGTCCGTGCATCCATTTACAAAATTATTACTCTTCGTTGAGACGAATTCAGTTGCTATCTTCTCTGGCGATTCGGGAGGCAATGTTCTCAGTAAAATATCTTCTTGGCGTCGTAAATTGATTTCAGAGTTACCAATAAATGCCATGAGACATCCGCTAATAACAATCCAGAGCCGGGGCATAATTACACCGCCTTCCTAGAAATCTCTGCCTCAATAATGACGTGGGATTGTTGAATCGTCGAGAACTATCCATCTGAGTCACTAAGACTTCTCATGAAAATCGCAGTGTTCCACTGTTTACATTTCCCTCCAAGACTTTTCGCTGCGAAGGGACTTCTCATGAGATTTTCTATCGTATACAATCCTACATCCCCTAAGTATGAACCAGTTACGTTTCACAGTTCTGTTCATAAAATGGCATAGTTTCAGAGAAAAAGCCATTTAAAAATGTTTCCAGATTACATCAAACTGGAGAATATTTACATGTATTTCTAGTCAAATAACTTCCAGTTTCTAACCCACACTGCACGACCGTTTCACGCAACAGGTATTGACTAACTCGATACAAGCAAACGGCAAACACGTTAGTCTGAAAACAGTTTCTGTACAATGGTTCCTACTGTGATTACTTACAGATAACGCTGTGATTTTATACGCACTGATCGTCAGCGTTATAAAGCTAAGTATGCTTCGTAGGAGGTGTGCCAAAATCGTCCAGATCAGGCACGGGCAACTTTTGCTAACGTGCAGGCGTAATTTGCATACTGAGCTCGCCGGATGCCTTGTCAAGTGACGCGACGTGACAGCAGCGCTCCTAGGGCATAAAACGTCGAGTACGTTGATGTGTGTGGGATGGGGGCATGGGGGCAGATGCACAAATGGGAAGGGCAGCCCTTTCCCGACACGTCATTCCAAGAAACATGGCTTAAAACACACATTTGCGAAAGATCATTCACTTTTTGTGCACCCTATCTTCAGATGTTTTCATTTACGCGTCGTGAACATCGTATGTTTACTTAAGACGATTTAAAATAGCTACCTCAAAAACTTCGGTTGCCAAATTCTGCAATGCCTTTGGTAATAAATAAATAAATATATGAAAAAGGTGCCCATGACTGGTTGCAGCTAATTCATTATTAATTACCTTAAGTTTCAACAGCTGTAGCGTCCTAATATGTACATAACGGATAAGAATTATTTATTAATGTTAATACGAGAATGACAAGTGGAACAATATACGGCGATGAGACAGGAATTCATGCTCAACAAACAGTTAGGAGTAACGATGCGAATTTATTCCGCAGACCGGATTGAAGCCTGTCGTGGGCCACTAATTGCCCAGCTGTGGTCTAGATACAAATTGTTCTGTTTATTTTCATCAAACGTATTAAATGCCTAAACACACACAAACAACTGGAACATCAATACATACAGAAGGAAGACCACTTAACTGACAGGAAAATAGATGGACATTGGTAGTGCCAAAGCGAATACTGGCCTAGAGAACAAGTATGAAAAGACGGGACATTTTCGATTGCTAATAGACAGCAGGAAAGACACAGAATATTTACGAATATGACAGAAGACCAAGAAGACAGAAGTGAAGAAGAGCGTCCGTTATAAATTCACGGGGTATGGTACACAGAGTAGCAGTTGGACATACGCCTAACATCAAAGCATAGAAACGAAAAGGGAGTAGAAACGTCGAGTACGGGTTGAAAACGTGGAAACGTTTATATTTCAACAAGAGAACGCAGCCAGAAAGTCGTGTTGTTACAGTATTTCCGTAGCTGGGAGCAGATAGTAAGAAGCCCACTCGTCCACAATAAATTTAAGACATATTATGCAGGTGAAGGAGAGCGGAATATAAGGAATCGCACAAGGTTGCACTAGCGATCTGTAGACGTCAAAAGTAAGGGGAAGGAAGAGCCTTCGCAGAGGGTTATCACAACCATTCGGGAAAAGAGATACGACGCTTACATCGAATGGGTGTTCTGCCATTGATTTCTAGAAAATATTGGCTCTGCATAAATTGAAGCCGCAGTGCTTGCCAACGGAGAAGACCCAAGACCGGGCCAGCCTTTTCGTAAGGAGAGAATATGCGTTCCGATATGGCGACGCCTTCCGCCGACAGAGCGCAGGAAGCCTGCCCCGGCTGCGTAGCCTCCTCGTCGGAAAAACGACGAAGCGCAGAGGAAATGGAGGGGGAGAGAGAAATTCAGACTGCTGTGAAAGGTGGAACAGCGGAAGGGCATTAAGGAGCTGACGTGAAGTGCGACAGAAAGAGCTCACAGATTATGGAGCCGGGTCGCGTTCCAGAACAGTGTGGGTGGCGTCACAGGGCGTTCTATTGAAAGTGGGGAGAGGGGTGGTTGTCTGGAGAGAGGGGAGGTTGTCGTAAGGGCGGAGAGCGACCTGTCGGCGACATGTTGATCCACCCTCACAGGAACCGTATGTTTCTCATCTCGTTGCCACTCGCGTCCCTCCTTTTCTATCCTGCTACCCCTCTCCTTCGAATAACTTCACAACTGTTTCCCCAACTCTTCATTCAGCTGTGAGCGCATCTGTGTGCCTCTGTCCGTTCCTCCACCACCTCTGTCTATCTCTCCCCATCTCTCTTTCCCTCTGTGACATTATGCAAGCAATACAGCTACAAGGTCTCCTTCTCTATAAGTACTTTACTACAGTAATATACACTCTATGTCAAAAAAGACACACCACGAAGGAAGTAACCGAATGGAATGGAAATCGGAAAAGTGGATGAACATGTACAGACAAACAAATCTCCGGCTGCGGTGGCAGAGCGATTCTAGGCGCCTCAGTCCGGAACCGCGTGACTGCTACGGTCGTAGGTTCGAATCCTGCTTGTGGATGGATGTATATGATGTCCTTAGGTTAGTTAGGTTTAAGTAGTTCTAAGTTCTAGGGGACTGATGACCTCAGATGTCAAGTCCCATAGTCTTCAGAGCCATTTGAACCATTTTGAACAAACAAATTGCTAGATCTACAGAGCAAGAACCATCTCGTTCTGCCAACTTTTTTATCAAGGAAACTGCAATAAAGCACCAACAGTAACACACTCTTCAAAACCAAAAAGCAATTAGGATCCCTTCTGCGGATCAAGCAAATAACTCGTAATTCCTATAATCAGAGCTTCCTTCAAGTCTACAGGGTGAAATATATTTAAACTGTGGGAGGTTGTAGGGATATCAAAACAAATATTTTTCCCTAATGTCATTTCTTCCTATGAGGAACGTGTAAACTGGCAGAGGAATATTTCTCTAGCGGCAAATTAAGTAAACCAACAAACACTCTGCCTCTGCCAAACCACGTTTCTGGGACCGTCGGTCCAGGAATCGACGCATATGATGACTGAAATGTGCCGGCGCCCCGTCATGTTGGAACCATATGCGTTGTCTTGTAGGGAGCGGGACTTTTCCAGCAATTTTGGCAATGCTCTGGTGAGAAAATTCCAATAGTGCCTGCCACTTAATGGCCTATGTAGCATGTACGGCCCAATTAAACAGTCCCGAACAACACTGGCCCACATATTAACGAAGAACCACCCTTGATGAGCGCTAGTAACTGTGACATGTGGATTACACTCACTCCAAACATGTGAATTGTGCATGTTGAAGACTCCATCACGACCGAACGTTGCTTCCTCGGTAAACAACACAG
The DNA here is from genome assembly GCF_021461395.2 of Schistocerca americana. Classification (NCBI taxonomy): domain Eukaryota; kingdom Metazoa; phylum Arthropoda; class Insecta; order Orthoptera; family Acrididae; genus Schistocerca; species Schistocerca americana. The sequence continues at coordinate 265,824,188 of NC_060124.1, read as the reverse complement.
AGGATGGAACTGTAGGATGCATGTCACACTGTTCTAGGTAACACTGCGAAAACTGTGCTCTGGTGTGGATAATCAACTGGTTGCAGGTTGTGGACACTCTGTAAGTGCAATGGACGTAAAAATTGCTCTCGAAGGACTGTTCTTACATTCGTCTGATTGGTCCCCATGTTACGTGCAATTGCACGAGTGCTGACTGAAGGATGCCCCTTCACATGCTGGAAGACAGCTTCCTTAAATTGCAGCGTTCTTACCGTGCGACGGCGTCCCTGTCCAGGTAATCCGCTAAATAACCCGGTCTCACGCAGACGTTGGTACACAGCAGCAAAGGTCGTATGATGCGTGATACGGCGATTATTATTTTGTTGTTGATAAACCCGCTGTGCAGCTCGTCCGTTGTGGTGCGCTACGTAGTACGCACCAACCGTATCAGTGTACTCACTCCAGGTGTATCGCTCCGTTAGTAAACAGAGACAATGCACTACTACACTGGTGGACAGCAGTTTCCTACAACTGAAGAGCGTAATACGGCCTCTAAGAACTGGTTGGTCCACATCTGGGCGTAAGCATGGAATTTTTCGGCTTGTCGTAGGTTGACAGAGCTGTTGGAGGTTCTCCTGAAGGACATCGTGCTAAATTCTGACCAAATATTGCTGTAGATTGTCAGCAGTTGGGTAGCACTACCTGTCATAGTCTCAGTCTCCTCACACCACACCAGTGTTACTCATGTTTTAATGTTTGACCTTTTGAAGAACATTATGTTTTATATTTTAATGTATGACCTGAGCAACTCGGCTCTTAAATCACTGTACATTTTTGATGATATGTTCATCATGTAATTACCTTACCTTCTGATGAAGTCACCCGTAGAGGTGACGAAACCTGGTCAAAGTATATAGAAAACCTATGCAACCGGTTGGCTGATTTTTACATATTTTTCAAAACAGATCAATGACCTTAACTAACGAAGAACACACATTCCATAATCGTAGATAGTTACCTAATATAAACCTGCCACTAATCGATATAATTGTTACAAGTACATAAACTGCTTCATGAAAACTACATCAAAAACTCATCCAGTCCCTTATCTCTCTCTAATACAGATGTTGGCTATTGGTGGACATTAAAAGTTTCACTTCCTAAAGCATTAGTAAAATATTGTTAAAAGACACTGACGCGTGATCGTTTCTCCTCATCTCGCATTCAATTATTAATGAAAAGTTCGTATCCGCCAGCGATATGAACACCAATTGCTTCCGCCTGTAGCAAATTAGCAATATTGGAAAGGGGAGCAGGAAAACACATGAAATACGTGAGAAATTTGCGGCTCATCTCATTAACACTTACTCAAAAGCAATTAAATTATCTCTCCAAATGTAATGCGGCAGCTTTGATATTCACATACGTTATTCTGAATCCGATTACGAACTGTAAGAACTCGTTCGACATTAACTATATAAAGCAGCTTCGGTCATCCATTCACTTCACCCAATGTTACAAGCGCACACGGACACATATATGCGCGCGTGCTCACACACACACACACACACACACACACACACACACACACACACACACCCACACATGGAAGAGCCAATGTACACAAACATTTTACTGAAAAATGCAGATACAGCGCTGGAGACAGCACGGTAGATTGGACAACCAATGAGCACAACAGTATGCTCCATCCAATATGGTAATATAATCAAATTACCTTCCATTATGAAAGTTGAATGCGCTTAACGACTGTGATATGACTTTCAAAATGACAGAGAGCGGCGAACACTCGTAATTTCCTTTCCAGCTTTACTAAAGCAGATCTAGATTTCGGCTAGTAACTAGCCACTAATAATGCTAAAAACATAAGAAGTACATAGTCAGGGAATAGCACAAAAAATTACAAGTCATGACAGAAACTATATCGCTTGTACATTAAATTACATACCAGTAATTCAAAGATTTTATACATGCCCTTGGGCGTATATACTTTTTGCTCTGGCTCCTGTCAGGTAGGCTTTGCACAGAACTTATCGGTTCTCTATATAGCGCCCTCTACATTAACTACGTAAGTAAACTTAATAGTACAGCAATTATTGTCTCTATTAGAATTTGAAATATGCATAGGAATAGAATACAATACAAGTAAAAATAATGATACTGCTACACTCATTTGCTGCCACAATTAACAATTAACGTTAGAAGATGTAAAAAATTATAGAGTCAATCATTGTAAGTCAACAGTTTAGCTCGTTTTTAAAAAGCATAGGTAACGTTAATTCATAAAATATTTGTACACAAAACATTTAGAAACCACTGGGAGGCATAAGATGTATGCTATTGTTGTATCACGTCTTATTACGGAGAAATCTGTGTCATGTACTGTGATGTGTGTAGAAACCAAAGACGTTCCTCCTTGCATGAGAAAAGAGAACATTGTCGTTGAACTATCTCTGATATTTATTATATATTTTATTGAATGTAACGTTAATGACTTCAACTTTGCTCTTGTCCTGATCAAGAGGAAAGGAGCTTATAACTGTGAGTATTAAGTATTACAACTCAACAGTAAAAGTTTTGTTAAAGGAAGAAATAAAGGAGTGCTCATTTCGGATAAATAATTATGTGAGAACCGAACTTAAATGTTATTCTTTCTAGACATTTGGATTACAATAGAACGTTTCAGCTACACTACGTAAACAAGAAATCTTCCACAGCACTTTACCACCTTATTACCACACAATAAACCACACACAAGGAGAGTTTAGTGTAAATGAACATTTCAATATACCACTTGAAAACCGAGAATATATGCAAATCTTGCCTACAAAACCATAAAATAAATAACCATATACTTTGAGTATTCGAACTGATTTGATCTGAACATTTTTTTTTTTTTTGTATTTTTCTTTAATATTCATGAAAAGATATGTGACTCCCCTTATATAGTGAGTAATGCATAAATGGCACCAAACATCAGCACGGTAGACGGTTGGTGTGATTTGCCAATCCCTAAAAGATGTAGAGAGTACTGATCTCTCTGCTACTTCAAATAGATTTTTAATTACAAAAAATGGTTCAAATGGCTCTGAGCACTATGGGACTTAACATCTGAGGTCATCAGTCCGCTAGACTTAAAACTACTTATACCCAACTAACTTAAGGACGTCACACACATCCGTGCCCGAGGCAGGATTCGAACCTGCGACCGTAGCAGCAGCGCGGTTCCGGAGTGAAGCGCCTAGAACCACTTGGCCACATTGACCGACTTTTTGATTAAAACTACAATAAAAACAACGTACTGATTTTCTGTTATTATTTTATTTTATTCCGATGCATATTTTATGTTTCATTAGACACCATATTTGCTCTACTATGAAGTTTACGTATTACGTAGTTAGTGTTGAGGACGCCATACAGAGAACCGATGTGTTCTCTGCAGAGCCTACCCTTATTACACAGTAGTCTTGAATGAAGTGTGAAACACGTATGTAACGCAGCAGCGATGGCGAGGCATTGTAGCATCTGTGACCAGAGTGTATGCGCTTGACCGCGCGAGTGTTGCGAGCGGTTCTCAGTCAGTAGTAGTCTTTGCGAGTTAGTTGTCGCTATGCAGAGTAGCAGTCAGTCAGTCGTTGCGAGTCTGTCAGTTCAGTCGTTGCGAGTCTGTAGCTCTGTCTAGTTGAGAGCAGTACTTAGTCTGTAGTCGTCATGCAGAGCGGTCGGTCAGTAGTAGCAGCCCAGTGCGGTTGTGTGATGTAGGCGGTCGGCAACAATGGTCAAGATGAGGAATAAGGTATACTGTTAATTAATATAATCATTAGATAATGAAAAATTTTATTTATTGTAATTATTCTCCAACAAGTCTCCCAATAATAATTTTTTATTTCAAAAGCATTTTCTCAAAAGTTTAATTTTTTTTGAACTAAAGATCTCGTTGCACTTCCCATTTCATTCCACTTCTTTTTGAAGAAAAATTTCACTAGAATTACAAAAAAAAAAAAAAAGGAGAATATTATTTGCAATGTAGTTCCTGCAAGTGGTGCGCAACAACAAGAGCAGATATGTGACATCCATTTATTCTGAGGTAAGACTTTAATTCTGATTGTTTTACACAGGGCCAAAGACCGATATTTCGGTTTAATTGAATTTTTTTGTCTCTGAATGGACTTTAATTTTTTCAAGGATTTATATTTGAGTCAGATTGCGAATTTCACATTTTTTGTTGCCATTGTCAGTACATTTCATTGTGGGCAGGTTACGTATAGAGCCATGTCAATCAGCATTTCTAATTAGTATCGTTATTTTCTTTTAAAATTTTTGTGGGGAGTTTACACTTGGCGACACCCAGTCCAGGATCGTATTTCGTTGAGAGTCTTTTGAGCGACAGTCAGATATCTGCTCTTATTTGCTTAGATAATTAGGATTTGGCGCAACGCTTTTAATAATATTGTGACTTTCTTTCTACAGGTCAACGGCAATTTGCTGCTTTGTTGTATTTGTGTGTTGCTTTTGCATTGTGCTTATTTGCTTTGTGAAAAATTTTGACTATTGTAAAAGAACCAAGTGTAACCTCCCCACAAAAATTTGAAAGAAAGAAACACGACAATATTTAATTATGAATGCTAATGGACACTGCTCTAAGCGTAACCTCGCCCACAATGAGAGGTTATGTACTACATCTAATTATTCTTGCCAGTCTGTTTATTTGTTCTGCATATGCTAAAGATTTTTTCAGTGCCTGTGCACTTTGTTATCTGTCAAATAATTTGTATATACTTTTCTGATTTGCTACTATGTTTAGTATTCACATTTTGTCTTTGTCTGATATATTTTGTACTTAGTGCGTGTGCACAACATTTAAATATTCTGTAAGTGGTAGGATTTTGTTAATTAAAGAAAAATTTTGCCGCGCTTGGCAAGTCCAAATGACTCACCATCGCTGCCAAATTTTTGCCCCCCGAGTGGAGGGTTATGAAACACGTATGTAACGCAGCAGCGATGGCGAGGCATTGTAGCATCTGTGACCAGAGTGTATGCGCTTGACCGCGCGAGTGTTGCGAGCGGTTCTCAGTCAGTAGTAGTCTTTGCGAGTTAGTTGTCGCTATGCAGAGTAGCAGTCAGTCAGTCGTTGCGAGTCTGTCAGTTCAGTCGTTGCGAGTCTGTAGCTCTGTCTAGTTGAGAGCAGTACTTAGTCTGTAGTCGTCATGCAGAGCGGTCGGTCAGTAGTAGCAGCCCAGTGCGGTTGTGTGATGTAGGCGGTCGGCAACAATGGTCAAGATGAGGAATAAGGTATACTGTTAATTAATATAATCATTAGATAATGAAAAATTTTATTTATTGTAATTATTCTCCAACAAGTCTCCCAATAATAATTTTTTATTTCAAAAGCATTTTCTCAAAAGTTTAATTTTTTTTGAACTAAAGATCTCGTTGCACTTCCCATTTCATTCCACTTCTTTTTGAAGAAAAATTTCACTAGAATTACAAAAAAAAAAAAAAAGGAGAATATTATTTGCAATGTAGTTCCTGCAAGTGGTGCGCAACAACAAGAGCAGATATGTGACATCCATTTATTCTGAGGTAAGACTTTAATTCTGATTGTTTTACACAGGGCCAAAGACCGATATTTCGGTTTAATTGAATTTTTTTGTCACTGAATGGACTTTAATTTTTTCAAGGATTTATATTTGAGTCAGATTGCGAATTTCACATTTTTTGTTGCCATTGTCAGTACATTTCATTGTGGGCAGGTTACGTATAGAGCCATGTCAATCAGCATTTCTAATTAGTATCGTCCTTTTCTTTTAAAATTTTTGTAGGGAGGTTACACTTGGCTCCCATTTCTATTAAGTATTGCTTTATCTTCTTTAAAAAATTGCGGTGGGGAGGTTACAAGTGTGACAGGAGCCCGAACTAAAAGTGTTTACGTACGAGGGCACGTACAAAAACTCCGGCAAACTGGCATGTAATTTAATGCACAATGGATATAGTTTATGTCATGGGTTGTAATTTTTATACTATGCCCTGACTACTATGCCTACTATGCCTTCACGCTGAAGGGGCTAGACAAATGTGGAATACCCTTGAAATGGAGGTAGCCTATACACTGAACTAACACACAGGTTACCCTCGTGACGGAAAAGTCTATCATGACAGTTAACTATCAAATGAATGCTTTATGTTATGCGTAGATTGTTATTAACTATTTTGACAAAGATAAATATTATACCAGAAATTCCTATCATCCCAACAAATCTGCCTTTCCATTTCTAACGCTTGCAGTTCACTTTGAAAGTGTCTTTCTCAATCACTATGAATAAGAGTCAGTTATGGACCGTAAAAGAGAATAAGAAGTGTCGGAACGTTGTTTACAGAGATGTATTACAGTAATTTCCGGATTTACAAATGCACAAAGGTAATTACGATCTTTTCCGTGGTAGGCACACTGCAAACAGTCAAATTATTCTTTGCCTTTCCTGAACTATTTTGTAACTCACTATTCGGTCGCAAAAGACTTTTTCTTTCAGTAAACGAGTGCGTTGTGAGCGCCGTGTATCCTGTCACATTTTCCGATCGTCTCAAAATGTGGTATGTTTTTCGATATCGTGCGGTCTTCTTGGCCGCAAGTTGCTCGTGCTTCAGTACCTCCAAGAGTTAATTTTTTGTTTTGGCGCACACTCGTGGATAGGAGGTCTCGAAATTAGAATTTCTTTATAAGCAACCGCTTAACCGCAGATAACAATGCGGGGCGCAGCTAGTGTATTTATAAAGCCCATGTTTAGCACGTTACCATGTAAAGATGTTGGCAAGTTATTTGTTTCAAATGTAAAGTTTTCCTTCCTTTTAGGATATAACATTGGATATCTCCTTCTCGTTATGTCATTGTTGGTACTATTCTATTTTAAACAGCAATTACTTTATCAAAAAACATTTCAACTATAAAATATTGATTACGGTGTCAGAGCAGCATCTTTTGCGGTACTTGTGTATCACTGTCTTTCTGACCGAAACTTGCTGCTTTTGTTCCAGTTGCTCCGTCGGTGAAGGTCCCCAACCAGCTGCTTGGAGCCCCCCTTGGCACCGACGTGCAGATGGAATGTTATGTGGAGGCCTTCCCCAACACCATCAACTACTGGGTCAAGAACAGGGGAGAGATGCTACTCGACGGGTAAGCATTTGTGTGCTTCTTCATTAAGAAGCCTGTTGTTCGTGTTTCCAATCTAAAATTATATTCAGGAACTTGAAATTAAATGTAATTAATTATTTAAGTAGAAATGGAATCCTCGAGGAACTATGTATTCTCTATCTACTTTGTGTTGGAATCTGCTTTTGAACTGTTAAACTGAGAAAACTTCGCCTTACGGCACAGTCGTCCTATTCTGTATCAGCAATTCAGAATTATTCTCTGTAATATGTTGCTTATTCATATATTAACTGACATCTTTATTGTGTTTTTAGGTGTTTAATTCTCTTGTTTGCAAATTTTCTAACCAGACGTGGTAAACGAACTATGTACTTATGAACTATGTACTAAAGCGTTCCATGACTATCTATCTTTGAATCGCTTTGTCCCACAGTACATGATAAATAAACATATGACGTGTTCTCTCTTCCACTCCTAAAACTAGGAAACATGTTGTCAAACTCTTTCACAAATTATTCGGATGTAACCTGTCTGTAGGCTGGCGCATAGTAACACATTTGCACATGATTGTGGCAAATTGAACTAACAGAATTGGGGAATTAGCTGGCACTTACCATTGCGTCATGCTCCTCAGGTGCCAGCCAGGGTGGCCGAACGGTTCTAGGCGCTACAGTCTGGAACCGCGCGACCGCTACGGTCGCAGGTTCGAATCCTGCCTCGGGCATGGATGTGTGTGATGTCCTTAGGTTAGTTAGATTTAAGTAGTTCTAAGTTCTAGGGGACTGATGACCTCAGAAGTTAAGTCCCATAGTGCTCGGAGCCATTTGAACCATTTGCTTCTCAGGTGTTCTTGCAAAAGGACGGGTTAACATTTTCTCTGCATTTTGAAGTCACTCGCGTGTTTGTCTTCCAGAAACAAGGCGATGCTCTTCTACTTGTTTCGTCAGATACCTAGACTTTTCAGATCCGAGTCTGAAATGCAACCCGGAATTCTTGTTGCGTTATAATAGTCGTAATGTTTTGAGCACCCGCACTTATCACCAGTAAATTTTTAACATATAACTCTTTGAAAGTTGTTACTTGTGCAGTTCACTCTGCAGTAACGACTTTGAACTGGAACTTACAGCAAGGCCCCAAGTTGGTAACCAATTTTTCAACAAAAAGTTTCCCATTGTCTCTCAATTTGTGAAAGTAAAATGTGGGCCTCATTTTCGTTAATGACTAAGTGGCTGGGACTGTTGTTACAGGAATATTACTGCCTGAAGCATTACTAGTGGCCAGTTCGATTCTTCTTAATTGTACAAGCGTCCCATTCGACTTTAAACGTTATGTGCTGACAAAATATACCATTTCAAATCCTCTCGTTTATGCACTTTGAAGCACAACTCAGACTTTATAATTTTAATGGGAACATCTGGACTTACTATTCAAATAAGCACCAAAGCCAACGACGTTATTTGATTTTTTATAAGACTATTTAGGAAAACGCAAAGACTAAAGAAACTTTCGCGTGCTATGTCACTGCCAGTAATATAGGTGGATGAAACTGGACGATACATAGAAAGAATTTCTGGAGTATAGTATAGGAGGTGACTGAAAGAATAAAGCGATGAGAAATCACACTTTTATTCAAAGACAGTAATTGCTCTGAAGTCACTGCGGTTCATGATGTTCCCACTTGCAGCAACACCGAAGAGTACCGAGGAGTTTATTTCCACATTCTCTCCCTCTCTTAGATGTAAACGTCAGGGTGCTGCCTCCCCCCCCCCTCACCACCCTTAGCCCTCGCTCCTCTTTCCGGCCCTTCGATGCACGCAGTCCCCATGACGCCATTACCAGCCACCGCCTACCGATTCACAATAAAGGTCCCCGGCCGACAAGTTTGCCTAGGCACTTGCTGCGCCTAATATCCATCGTAAACAGAAACTAATATCGGAAGTTTGCGCCGGGCCGGCCCTTGATGGTCGGCGGCGCAGGCCACGACGGCATTGAAGGCTACCTTAAGCGATGCCTCTGAGGCGCCCAGCCGGCAGCCTTCATACGTCTTTATGCATACTGCATAACACTGGTAACGCATCCGCTAAAGGCACCAGCTATGCCAAACAAAGGAACACGTTAATCGCGAGCACAAAACTAATGTCACGCTACATCTACGAAAACTCGTGGGCCATCTGTGTTTACCATAGAACTCAAGTATCCTATGAAGTTTACAGCAGCCGTTCCAGCACTTTATGAAACTTAACTTTTGCCGTTCAATTATCAAGGTCATAACTGACAACATTCAGCTTTTGGTCTCCTCATATATTACTCAAGAAACTGTCGACAGTACATGTTTGAGCGAAGTTAAATCAGCTAAGCACGACCAAGAAATACGAGACTGTTTCTTGGGCGTGTCAGTAAAGTTAACCAGTAATAATTTAAAACGGCCCCCTTAGCGTGTAGCACAAGTAATTACTGAAGTTGCGAAAACAAATACGCGAATTTGAGAACAAAATGTACACTACCGACCATTAAAATTGCTACACCAAGGAGAAATGCAGATGACAAAAGGGTATTCATTGGACAAATATATCATACTAGAACTGACATGTGATTACATTGCCACGCAATTTGGGTGCATAGATCCTGAGAAATCAGTACCCAGAACAACCACCTCTGGCCGTAATAACGGCCTTGATACGCCTGGGCATTGATTCAAACAGAGCTTGGATGGTGTGTAGAGGTACAGCTGCCCATGCAGCTTCAACACGATACCACAGTTCATCAAGAGTAGTGACTGGCGTATTGTGATGAGCCAGTTGCTCGGCCACCATTGACCAGACGTTTTCAATTGGTGAGAGATGTGGAGAATGTGCTGGCCAGCGCAGCAGTCGAACATTTTCTGTATCCAGAAAGGCCCGTACAGGACCTGCAACATGCGGTCGTGCATTATCCTGCTGAAATGTAGGGTTCCGCAGGCATAAAAAGAGGTGACGGAGACGTGTAACCAATGGCACCCCATACCATCACGCCGGGTGATACGCCAGTATGGCGATGACGAATACACGCTTCCAATGTGCATTCACCACGATGTCGCCAAACACGGATGTGACCATCATGATGCTGTAAACAGAACCTGGAGTCATCCGAAAAAATGACACTTTGCCATTCGTGCACCTAGGTTCGTCGTTGAGTACACCATGGCAGGCGCTCCTGTCTGTGATGCAGCGTCAAGTGTAACAGCAGCCATTGTGTCCGAGCTGATAGTCTATAGTGCTGCAAACGTCGTCGAACTGTTCGTGCAGATGGTTGTTGTCTTGCAAACGTCACCATATGTTGACTCAGGGATCGATACGTGGCTGCACGATCCATTATAGCCATGCGGATAAGATGCCTGTCATTTCGACTGCTAGTGATACTAGGCCGTTGGGATCCAGCAAGTCGTTCCGTATTACCCTCCTGAACCGACCGATTCCATATTCTGCTAACAGTCATTGGATTTCGACCAACGCGAACAGCAATGTCGATATGCGATAAACTGCAATCGCGATAGGCTACAATCCTACCTTTACCAAAGTCGGAAACGTCATGGTACGCATTTCTCCTCCTTACACGAGGCATCACACCAACGTTTCACCAGGCAACGCCGGTCAACTCCTGTTTGTGTATGAGAAATCGGTTGGAAACTTTCCTCATATCAGCACACTGTAGGTGTCGCCACCGGCGCCAACCTTGTGTGAATGCTCTGAAAAGCTAATCATTTGCATATCACAGCATGTACTACCTGTCGGCTTAATTTCACGTCTGTAGCACGTAGTCTTCGTGGTGTAGCAATTTTAATGGGCAGTAGTGTAGCAAAATAAGAAAACGTCCTACATAACAAAGTAAATGAGTAAATGGTTACACCTGACATTTATGCCTGCGTGACGACAGCTTTGCATTGTGAGTTATCATTACCTGCCGAACAAACAGGGTTTTATAAATCATTGAAGCGATTTCACAGATTCGCTGTATCTATATTATTTCACATGTTGGTGCAGGACATCACTAACACATAGAAAAGCTGGAAAAGTGTTCTTTTATTTATTAAAAGTCCTCCGTACGTGCCTCCATACTCATTCTGCAGATATCTAATCGATAATCAAGTTCTTCCCATGTTCGGCACAGCACGACCACATCAGTATGTTCAAAGGCGCTGTTGATGTAGGCTCGCAATTTCGGGAGTTTCGTTGGTAGAGGAGGCGAAACACTGAATTTCCCACGCTACCACGCACAAAAAATTGCAAGGGATTACGTCAGTAGAGCGTGGAAGTCATGACGTGAAATTTGCCTGTACAAGTGTTGCGTTTTCTGACTATGCCAACTAACGTAGCGGCAGTGAATTTATGAAATCTATTTCATCGTAATAACTTTGCATTTTACATGTAATCGACAGTTAGAGTTAAACAGCTAACCTGATGTGATATAGCACGATTTGTGTGTGTGTGTGTGTGTGTGTGTGTGTGTGTGTGTGTGTGTGTGTGTGTGTGCGTCAAGAATTTTCGAAAGCATGCACTGTCTTCGTTTTACCAGTTTTAAACAGTTAGTAATAAAAATACACTGTGTGATCAATAGTATCCTCCGGTCACATGTCTGAAAATGACTTATAAGTTCGTGGCTCACCCCATCGGTAATGCTGGAATTCAGTATGATATTGGCCCACCATTAGCCTTGAAGACAGCCTCCACTCTCGCAAGCATACATTCAGTTAGGTGCTGGAAGGTTTCTTGGGGAATGACAGCCCATTCTCCACGGACTGCTGCACTGAGGAGAGGTATCGATGTTGGTTGGTGAGGCCTGGCACGAAGTCGGCGCTCCAAAACATCACAAAGGTGGTCTGTAAGATTCAGGTCAGGACTCCGCGTAGGCCAGTCCAATACAGGAATGTTATTTTCGTGTAACCACTCCGCCACAGGCAATGTATTATGAACAGGTGCTCGATCGTGTGAAAGATCCAGTCGCCATCCTCGAACTGCTCTTCAACAGTGGGAAGCAAGAACGTGCTTAACAAAGTAGACTGTGCTGCGATAATGCCTCGCGAAACAGTAAGGTGTGCAAGCTCCCTTCATGAGAAACACGACCACACCATAACACCATCGCCTCCGAATTTTACTGTTGGCACTACAAACACTGGCAGATGATGTTTACCGGGCATTTGCCACACCCACACTCTGCCATCGGACAGCCACATTGTGTACCATGATTCGTCACTCTACACAATTTTTTTTCCACTGTTCAATCGTCGAATGTTTACGCTCCTTACACCAAGCAAGGCGTCGTTTGGCATTTAGCGGCGTGACGTGTGGCTTACGAGCAGCCGCTCGACCATTAAATCCAAGTTTTCACACCTACCGCCTAACTGTCATAGTACTTGCAGTGGATGCTGCATTTTGGAATTCCTGTTTAATGGTCTGTATAGATGTCTGCCTATTACACATTGAGACCGTCTTCAACTGTCGGCGGTCTCTGTCAGTCAACAGACGAGTCGGCCTGTACGCTGCACGTGTCCCTTCACGTTTCCACTTCACTATCACATCGGAAACAGTGGACCAAGGGATGGTTATGAGTGTGTAAATCTCGCGTAGAGACATATGAAACAAGTGACACACAATCACCTGTTCACGTTCGAAGTCCGTGAGTTCCGCGGAGGCCCCCATTCTGCTTTCTCACGATGTCTAACGACTAATATGGTCGCTGATATGGAGTACCTGGAAGTACGTGGCAGCACAATGCACCTAATATGTGAAACGTATGTTTTTGGGGTTGTCAGAATAGTTTTGACCACATATTGTACGTATTCCCCAATCTATTCATACATTCATCGGTAATAGACAGTATGTATGAAGTGCTACTTATGTGATTCAGAACTAAATATTTGCAATCAAGCTAACATTTGAAGAGGTTAGCGGAAGAAAGTGCTAATCCTCAATTTAGTGGGAATTAATGTCATCATGCTACCTGTCGTGGTTTCAGCTGTAGTTCATGCTGACACAAGTAGCTCCATTGCGCTCCTAGAAAGGATTTGTCGGCTATATACTTGTACATTGTTTTCTCTTACCTTTTGTGTTATTCCCTTTGAAAGAACACAGTGCCATGCAATAGTGTCACCATGGCGGTAGAAAGCTTGTAATCGAGTAAAGAGATGGATCCTTAGCGAGGCTGTTAAAGGTAAAAGTAATCCTTTCTTTGATAACGGTGATGCATATCCTGAATATTCATCCAGTGCTGAAACAAAAGCCATTGTGGGTTAGCGATGTATTGCCACCAATAAAACGTCGAAAGGTGTTGACAAATCATCTGCTAAATTTCTTGGAAATACTTCAATGTTAGCAGTACATACATTTAATGAAAGATGTATCAGCAAACATCTTTAAGGTTGTTAGAGTTACTACTCTGTTTTACCTTGTAACAATAGAAAAACCTACAATGAACACTCGTGAAAGCCAAGAAGAAGATATAACTGCGACTATTTAAAAAACTGAAGGAGCATTTCGAAACTTAGAAAACAATAAACTAGTGGAGACGTCTCTATTACAGCGGTACTTTCCAAATGGCATCTACCAAAAATATAAAACCAGTTAACAGTAATCTCCGAGGACAGCTGGACAACACAAAAAAGTCCCATGAGAGTGGAATGTATTCTTGATGCGTCCAGTACATAATAATGGCAATAGAAAAAACGTTAACAACTACAGAGGAATTACTTTGCCATCAGTCTCATATAAAATATGCCAGACAGGTTAAAAATTACACTGGACTGTCACTGAGGTAAACATCAAAATGATTTTTGGCTAGGGAGATCAGTAGCGAAGACATATGCAATGCATAGACGATCATTCGTGTCACAGAATACTGAACTCATGAGATAACGTAGTCACGTTTCTGGTTTCGAAAAGGCCTTTGATTCCGTTGGCAGACAGGGTATAGATAAAAAAAAATTGTCTAAAATCTAAATTAATAAATCTAATTCGTGGAACATTTGCAGGCAGTAACAATAAAATTTCTTAATTTATTCATTATTATTTGAGTTTTACTCGGTTGTCACATTGAATGGACACCCGAAAGCAACGCCAGAGGGTGCCTGGCGTTACCATTAGCTTAATAATCTGCATGAGCTGCAATCATTCATATGAATGCGCTACGGTTAAAGCCGATCGCGCTCTGGGGTCGTTGTAGTGCACCGCCGTGTTTACGGTTTGCGCGCGATGTCTTGTTCTGCGCTACTACTGCTGCCGTCGCCTCGATGAGGTAATAAGCATTTTTCGGTTTCTCCTTCGTTCTCTGCTCATGTCTGATTCAGGTGCTTTATTTCATTAATTTTTAATATTTTTTTCGTATGGGTTACCTTTTACTAAGGTTTGTTCGGTGTCATACCTTCTTTGATGGATGCTATTTGGCAGAAAAATTCTAATTTTTTAAAGTTAGTTACATTAAGTTTTTCTATGTAACTTTAATCTGACGGTGTTTGAAGCTTGTTCTGCTTTTATAGTAACCCGGGACAGGAACACGCCAGATGTAATGTCGTCGTCCCCTTATATTTTGAGATAACCTGATGATTCACTATCCGAGCGAACCGCGTCGTTCTTCAAACAACCTGCGACTGTTTTTTAAGTAGTAGCAGTAGAAGGTTGCTGTACAACCACGCCAAGATGGAATGGAATAATTTTTAGATAAAATTTATGGGACAAATATCTCTGCCGTTTGAAAGAAACACAGGTGTACGGCAAGTTGGTGGCCTATCATCAGTTCTGTTTAACTGCGTTGTAGAAAAAAATAGTGAGAATTAGTGACGAAAAACTGAATGAAAACAAGATTTCAACAGTAACGTCATTTTCACATTTGCGGACATGTAGTAACTTTGCTATACTTTCTGAAAATGTGATATCTGCTGCAACACAAATTGACCTTTCAGAAGAAACAGCCTGCACAGGAAAACAATTTTCTTACAAGCATTAAAAATGCACAGAAGTTACTGAAAATAGGTATTTTCCTAATTGAAAATGTTAAAAAATTAAATGTATTAAGGTGTTAACCCAAGAAGACAGTTCGGAAGAAACTCCTGTAGTGGGAAGGGTACATAAAATGGGAAGGGCATATGATATAACCAGAGACTTTTACAAGTAACCTTGCCTGTCTGAAACTGCTAACATAAAGCATTACAGTACAGTAGTGAAGCCAGAATCTCAGTATGAAAGTGAATGACCAAAATTAATCTATAATTTACACAGATTATGAATGCTACAAAGGAAAATGTTTGGCATACGAAAATTTATGGAAGATTGGAAATTACGTAGTAATTAAATCAATCGAAACGTAGAAAACGTATCAGAATTAAAGACAAAAATAAGACTAGTATTATTTGGACACTAATGAACGTCAGTAGTTTAACCAAAACTATTTTCAAATATTTTGGGATAAAAAGTCCACTAGTTGTATCCATGAACTAAAAAAAGGATATAGAAGAAAATGATATAAAATGATACAAAACCAGAAGGAATAACCGACAGAAAAATGTCTGGCGAAAACAGTATTGAATATGGAAGGATTTCAGGTTAAAGGAGGGAAAAAACCTGATATTAAATGTCCATAAGATAGGAAGAGAAACCATGGGGAATATATGATGTAATATCAGAAGATAAGAAAACAATGATATAGGAATTAATATTGGCATATTGTCCCTAGCTGGCCTATAAGAAAAGGATTAAGAAAGAAAAAAAATGAGTTTGAGGTTTGGCATTCTTTTGGCCCAATGGTCAGCCATTATGGGTCAGCACAATATTTCATCCTGATTGATTTCTTTACAAGCAATTTTAGGAAGGAGCACAACCTAGATTCACCGAAAGAGGAGTGGAAAGGAGGTGGCAATGTTAGTGAAGGTCAAACATGAAGTGAATGGAGAGTTTTCAGATGCTGCATTACAAAAAAGTGACAAGGAGGCAATTCCTACCATCTTATAGTTAGACAAAAAAATTTACCACAAAAATTATCATCCTAAGACAAATACCTGCATACCTACTATGCATACCTACTATGAATCATTGCTATGTTGAATGCTCTCAAGTGAAATAATAAGGTAACAAATAACCTCACGTCGTTTCGTTTTATAGTGTAGATTATTTATGTGAGAATTTTTGACTCTGTAATATTCTATTTTCTGTTACAAAAGAAAAGAAGCAAGAGACTGTGACAGGGCTCTAGCTACTGATGCAAATCCGTAAATCACCTATTTTCTGGCAAAACTTTTCCAGGTACTTTTAGATGAAGGCACTGCTTACTCTCAGTAGTAGGAACAATGTTAAAAGTAAACAGTTTTCTACGACTTGTTAGAAACTCTTTCACACCTATGGCAGATTATCTAGCTGTAAGAATAGTCTAACATATCGTAGAAAAAATTATATGTAACTCCATTGCTATTTACGTTTTAGAGACTGAATGAAACATTAACACATGTAACCTAAAACTGTGTTCTCCTGTGTCAGCACTTTCTTCCACCGACTTCATTACTTTCTACTTTTGTTTCGTTGTACTTCACTCAAGACATCTGAGTCTGTTAGGCTAAAAAAATTTGTTAAAACTATAATGAAACGGACGAGAGGCGTTCAATATGTAGTGCAATACATTCCTTTTCTCCGCCAATTTCGGTTGAAAAGAGCGGAATTTTTTAAACGACATAGTGGAATATTCCCGTTTCAGCCTCTGTAGTTTCATGAAGTTCTGGTAGGTGGAGGCGCTAAACGCTGCATTCAAAATGCTGACAGCAGCGGAGGTGCGTTCCAAACAGACAGCTGTCATTCCTTCTGGCGGAAAACCAGGGCATCGCAGATATTCGTGGGCGCTTGCAGAATGACTACGGAGACGTGGTAGTGAACAAAAGCACTGAGAATCGTTGGGCGAGGCGTCCATCATCATCGCCGCAAAGTCGTGCGAACCTGTCGCATTTCCCGCTTGCCGGCCTGCCGTACACAGCTGTGACTCTTGCAGTGTTGGAAGGAGTGGACACTCTTATTCGAGGTGATGTACGAATCGCAATCACACACCTTGTTGCTCAACTGGGCGTTTCTGTTGGTACTGCTGACACAGTCGTTCACCAGCTGCGGAACTCAAAGGTAAATGCCGGCTGGGTTTCTCGCCATAAACGGCAACGGAGGAACATCTGTGTGGAATTGGTTGCTCGTTACGAGGCTGCTCGTGACAGCTTTTTGGCGGACATCGTCAAGAGCTCTGAAACATGGGTTCATCGCTTCGATCCAGAAACAAAACGGCAGAAAAGGTTCAATGCCACACCCTCATTTCGTAAAGCTATGATGACAGTCTTCTGGAACTCCAAAGGGGTTATTCTGTTTGATGTCCTCCCTCATGGTACAACCATCAACTGTGAAGTGTATTGTGCTACCGTCAGGAAATTGAAGAAACGATTTTAGCGTTTTCGTCGCCGCAGAAATTCAAACGGACTCCGCCTTTTCCATGTCAATGCAAGGCGTCACACAAGTTTGCGCACCGGACAAAACTTCATTGTACTGTCGTTCCCAACCACCCATCAACCTGGATCTCGCACCATCCGACATCCACGTGTCTGGCTCAATGGATGATTGACGCCACGGGAATCATTACGTACATTATGGGGAGGTTATTGATGTGATACCATCCAGGCGTACAGGCCCTCACATTAAGGTGGCGTAAGGCCATAGCAATGAACGGAGATAATGTTGAGAAACAGAGTTTTGAAGACCAAAGAGTGGAGAATAGTATGGTGCACTGCAGCCATGAATAAAGCAAAACTGTATACAGAAAGGCAAAAGTGTTGAGTCATTTACTGAACGCACCTCGTAATTGCAAATAATGGTAACCGCTATTCTTATCTTCGTCGTCTTCTTCTTTTTGTACTTCTTCTTTCTTCGTAATCCCTAGTTAAAAAGCAAGTTTGAATTTTTTTAGCTGGGTCTGACAGTTTCTTCTCTTCTCAAAACGTCTTAATGAATTAGCTGTGTTGCTTCTGGCGTTCTCTGACAACTGTTTTCACTGGTACTTTTCGCTTTATGTTCGAACGTGTGATTTGCAGTTGTGATTCCACAGACATTGTGTTCTCTAATGCTATTCATATGACACTAATATTAGTGGGACAACAAGTTGTTCTTAGAATTTTTACCTCTACCTTTCGGTTTCCGTGCATCTCTGAATAGACTCTTAGGGATGTAGTTCCTAAGGCATGATAATTGTTTGGTAATGCCGAGGTTTCACACTACTGGATATCTATCTTTTATTGTAGTGATTCCACGTTATTCTGAAAGCGTTATGGAGTTTGGTGACTCTTTCGTAACTGGCTTCTCTGCCTTGTCCAGACAGTACTATGATCCCTACGAGATATTTAAAAGAAGATGCGTGTGAAACAATCCTCTGGGTCGTTTGCAGTGTGGATCTTCTGGTATATGTATGTAAATTTTCCATCACTTGAATCTTTTCATAAGATACTTGTATTTGAAGGTCTTTCTTTGATAGTGCTTCTCGAACGTGATTTCTTCCATAGTCTTAGTGAAGACACCTAGATATCCAGCAAAGGCTAGGCACTTCACTTTGATTCTCTGTCCCGAGGGCCCCATGTTCATACCCTCCACCTCTTTCCCCTATTCTCTGGTGACAGTTTAACTCAACGTTAATAAGAAGCGGGAAGAGGCCATTTCCTCATCGAACTCCTCATAAACGTCATAAATTTCACCAGGAGACGTCGCCTGAGATGCTGTGTGTGGGAGGATCTGGTTTATTAGTTTTCTAGTCTTCCAGACTACCGCGAGCTCCTCTAAAGCGTCCAATACGGTTTGTCTGTCTGCGGGGTAAAACTCCTTCTTGAAATACACGAAGGTGACGTGTGTACTGCTACTTCGACGTATCCTTAATGTTGCCTTGAAACGGCAAACCTGCTCAGCACACGATCTGCCCTTCTTAAAGCCTGCTTGATATTCACCAATCAAATGACCTGTTTACTGTTCAACTAAGCTTAAGGGAGCTTTAGATAGAAGCTTGTACATCACTGGCAGAACAGATAGCCCGCTTATTCACAGTAGCTTTCTGAAGTATTCTTTCCTTTAATTAATGGTTCCAGGCCAATCCAATTTGGGGAGATACAATTACGCCACAGAATGATTTAAACAGGACATTTGTCTGACTTTATCACAGGAAACGGAACACAATGTATTATTTATACAAGTTGTATAAAAAGAAGCAAAAACCTGTGTCTGACAGTCAGTCTACAAAGTACATTAGTCGGACTGCACAGTTACAAATCTTGACATCAAATGCTTAGAGGTGGAAGATCATGTCATGGGGAACCACTTTTGTCGGAGGCAAGTTGTTCACTGAGTCTTTGCGGCGACACTATGTGTGATGTTGTATTGATTATACCATGAGAGGAAGCACTCTGCGGTTTGTGTATCCCCTGTGCATTGCCTATAATCCAGTCATCTGTTGAGAATCAGAGTTTGTAGTCCCTCAAAAATGAAAATTTCTCTTGTACTTCTAAGATTTCTTTCTCCGGTTAGAGGCAGTCATTATAAAGTTTTCTTTCCGTAATCACTATCAGTTTACTGGTGTACGTATCATGCTGCACACCTGATTAGCAGACTCTCCTAGTTCAGTGAAATCTCGTCATTGCAAAGCCAGAAAATATCAACGGACGCCTAGCGTTGTACGGAAGAGTCAGCAGGTTTGCCTGTCACAAAATTAGTTCCCCGTGAGTGGTCTACTGTCCCTACTTGTTTGATACAAAGACTTTGTAACATAAGAAAAGATGATCTTCTTCATGACAAAAGTAATCCTTCATAGGATAATCATATTTATCACGCTCTATTAGTGCGAGAACTATTCGGAAAGTGTGGTCCGATGGGATACGAAATGAAAACCTCAGTGAAAATCCGATGAAGCTTTGCACAGATGCGTTGGGCACCGCCTGTAGTACACCCTTCGATCGCGTCACGTCGCTCCTTTCAGTTCTGAGGACAGAACACGGTGACCACGTTAAGATGCTTAAAACAATAGTTTCTCTCGCCAAGTAGGCGATATTTCGCCTGATGCCATGCAGCCCACACAACATACCTTTAATGCGTTTACTTCTGCATGACATATCTCGGCCGCACTCAGCAGGGGCAATGAAGATGCTCCTGAAGCGTTTTCGATGGGGAGTTTTGACTGATCAGCCACAACAGCATCCGTAATTGACTTTCCCTGAGTTTCATCTCTGCTCGCATGAATCGGTGGGTATGAACATAATGTTCTGGCACAAACAAAGAACTGCAGACCAGTATAGAGAACTGGCAGGAACGACAGGCGGCTGTCTTCTATGACGAGGGTGCTGGAAAGTTGGTACAACGCTACGACAAATGCCTAAATCGGAGCAGCGACTATGTAGAGACGCAGCGGGAAGGTGTAGCTAACTGTTCCAAACATTTTTGATTTTTACAGTGGCTTCCATTTAGCAACGGATCGGACCTTATTATCCGAATAGACCTCGTACATCTACACTGTTGTCTTCTGTTTTTTCATCTCAGAATTTTGCTGTGTGGTTCAGCTGTACCACTGGTATCCTAACTTTTTGAGACCATTAAGCACGAGTGCGATCAGATATTAGCTGTTACCACTGCCTGCCGTGTACACACCTCTATCACTAGCAATAACGCCTAAGTAAACTTTAAAATGGAAACAAATTTTCTTCCAATGTTTTTATTATTGAGGCTACGAACCCCATATAATGTTTATTTTTTGCCGGTGTATTATTAAACCAGGAAATATTGATTCAATTAGACAATTAGTTACTTCTTATTTGTTACAACCGCTTCTACATTTGGTGTTATTGGAGCGCGCGCGGGCGCCTTTGTGTATGTGTGTGCGTGCGTGTGTGTGTGTGTGTGTGTGTGTGTGTGTGTGTGTGTGTGTGTGTGTTTTAGAACTCTCCTTCCATTGTAAGCACTGCCGGCAAATCCTTTTCAGAAGAGGAACATACGGTACCACTCTGTACAAATTGTGCTGCCTCTTTACTGCTCCTTTACCTTGCAACAGCTGCCTCAACCACTCTCTGCACCTCATTTAAAATCAACAAGCTAAAACTATAAATAATTTATTGTTTGTATATTGTTTGACTGCTCGACTCCTTACCTCTGAATTGTCAGAAATAGAAAGACTTCAGGCTGCTACTGGTTTGTTTTGTACCTGAATACTGTCCACTAATAATAGTATATAATAATAATAAATATAATAATAATAATTAGCCGGCCGAAGTGGCCGAGCGGTTCTAGGCGCTACAGTCTGGAACCGTGCGACCGCTACGGTCGCAGGTTCGAATCCTGCCTCGGGCATGGATGTGTGTGATGTCCTTAGGTTAGTTAGGTTTAAGTAGTTCTAAGTTCTAGGGGACTGATGACCTCAGAAGTTAAGTCCCATAGTGCTCAGATCCAGCCAATAATAATAATTATAATAATAGTAAAACTGTTTACCACATTACGGCAGCCTTTTGTACTTTCTGTTTCGTTACCCTGTCGATCATTTCGTTTGCCTGTATCACAATAAGTAACACAGCAATTTCTCGTCCACTTCAGTTCTACCAAAAGCTTGGAAAGGAAATTTTCATGAGGCATCTAACATTTACTACGTGTCTCATTCTTACTCTCATATATGCGCTATACAAGGCACTGAGTAACTGTTTACCGGATAGATATGTGAACAACAAAACCCGTGCTCTAGGGGAGCCGGAACCGTAGCTCAGCGTGTTCCGTCAATGGTGTGGCTGATCTCTGTAATACAAAACTCAGTATAGTATGCAACGGTCAGCTTCAAGGGGTGTCCTGTGACGTCCGTCTATACCAAATGACGAGACCGAAGACGAAAAAAAGGAGGGAGGGAAACGTCTTTGATAGGAAGTCAAAACGTCCTCGGTTCCGGGTTAGATAACCGCCACTGCCTAAATTGTGAAAAAGCGTTATCGATAGCGGCCGAAGACTTCCGGCATAAGAAGTCATCCTCATTCCGTCAACAGCCTTGTCAAAGAGCCCGGAGGAGCGGAGAGTAGTCCAGGGTACACTCCTGCCATTGGTGTCTATAACAGGCGGATGAATGAGCAAGGCCTGAGGATGCATATGGCAAAGGAACCATTGGATTAAAGCTACATAATGTGCATCCATAGGACTTATGGCCTGTAATTGAAAAATGGTAAGATGATCTCTCCATTGGTAAAAGTTGCCGCAACAGCTCCTCATCTGGATCTCCGAAAGAGGACTGCAAAGTCTGAATAACCAACGAAAGCATAACTTTTACGAGTCGGGAGGTGGAATGTCACAAGTTTGAACGCGTTAATAAAGCTATAAAATCTGAATAAGGAGCTATTAAAGCTCAATCTACATACAGCAGGTGTAAAAACGTTGAATGGAAAGAATACAAGTATTTCTGGTCAAATGAATGGAGTAATATCAACAGTAGCCGCAAATTGAATAATGGGAGTAGGATTCGTTATGAATCGGAATGTAGGCTCACAGTAAGTTCCCATGAATGTTCCAGAGATTGGGTTGTTCTCATCAGGATCGTCAGCAAACCAATGCCTGCACCGATAGTTCAGGTATACATGCCGACGTCGCAAGCAGAATATGAAGAGGCAAAGAGAGTATATGAGGATACTGAACGGGTGATTCAGTGCGTAAAGGGAGATGAAGGTGTAATAGTCAAGGGGGATCGGATTGCAGTCGTAGTCAATGAGTGCTAGAAAGGGTTACAACAGAACAGGTGGTTTGTACTACCAGTGAGAGAGGAGAATGACTGAGTTCCATAATATATTTCAGTTGGTAATAGCAAATACTTTGTTCAAGAATCACAAGAGTAGGAGGAAAAGGACGGGAGACGCGGTAAGATATCAGTTAGCTTACATCATGGTCAGGTAGAATCTATCCAGGAGCTGGTACAGACTCAGATCACAATGAAGAGTAGATTGAAGTTTAAGAGATTAGTCATGAAGAAACAATGCCTAAAAGAATGGGGAATGGAAGTACTGAGGAATGAAGTAATACGCTTGAAGTTCTCTGAGGCCAACGATACTGCGATAATAACAGTTCAGTGTGCAGTTCAGCTGAAGTGGAATGGACATCTCGAAAAAGGATAATCACAAAATCTGAAAAGAAAAACATAGGTACAAAGGAAACAACAGCAAAGAACCCATGGATACAGAATAAGTACTTCATGTGAGCGATGAAAGAAGGAAGCGCTGAAATGTTAAGCGAAACTCAGGAATACAGAGATACCCGTCACTTAGGAATGAAGTAAATAGGAATTGCAGCGAAGTTAAGGCGAAATGGCTGCATTGAAAATTTGAAGAAATCGAAAAAGGAATGATCGTCGGAAGAAATGACTCATCGTATGGAAAAGTCAAAACAGCCTTCGGTGAAATTAAAAGCAATGGAGGAAACATTAAGATTGCATTAGGTATTCCACTGTTAAATTCAAAGGAGAGAGCAGATAGGTTGAAAGGATACATTGAAGTCCTCTAGGAGAGTGGGTAGAGTTATCTGATGACGTCATAGATGAAGAAACAGCTGTTGATAACAAGAGGCAGGGAGTCCAGTACTAGAATCAGAATTTAAAATATCTTTGGAAGACGTCAGAACAAATAAGAAGGAAGGGATATATAACATCCCACCAGAATATCTAAAGCCACTGGGGGAAGGGGCCACAAAACGACTGTTACGGTTGGTGTGAAGAATATGTGAGATTGACGATGTACCTTCGGATTGCGGAAACCCACCATCCATCCAATACCCAAGATTTCAAGAGCCTACAAGTAAGAGAGTTACCGCACAATCAGCTTAACAGCTCATGCATCCAAGTTGCTGACAAGAGTAATGCATAGAAGAATGGGAAACAAGATTCGCGATTTGTTCGGGGACCATAAGTTTAGTTTTACTATAGGTATCAAACATTGGCTTCAATTTGAGGAATTAATTTCTGAGAATGTAAGTTCGGAGCACGGTATTGCATAAAAGTAGAACATGCACTCCGTCTTCAGGCCACGAGTGGCCTACCGGGAACATCCGACCGCCGTGTCATCCTCAGTGGAGGATGCAAATAGGAGGGGCGTGGGGTCAGCACACCGCTCTCCCAGCCGTTATGATGGTATTCTTGACCGAAGCCGCTACTGTTCGGTCGAGTAGCTCCTTAAATGGCATAACGAGGCAGAGTGCACCCCGAAAAATGCCAACAGCACATGGGGGCCTGGATGGTCACCCATCCAAGTGCCGACCGCGCCCCACAGCGCTTAACTTCGGTGATCTCACGGGAACCGGTGTACGCACTGTGGCAAGGCCTTTGCCTAAAGAAGAACATGGGCACTGGGAAAACCGTAACAAAAGGGAACTGAGGCATTTGATGTATGGCACTACTGAAGAATGTTGAAAATTCTGTGGACTGATGAGGTAAGGACTGAGGAGGTTCTGCGCAGAATCTGCGAGGATAGTAATGCATGGAAAGCATTGACGATAAGAAGGGATGGGATGGCAGAAAATCTGTTAAGAGAAGTGGAAATAATTTCCTTGGCAGCGGAGTGAATTTTAGATGGTAGAAGCGGAAGAGGAAGACAGATGTAGGAGTAGATACACCAAATGATTGAGGACGTAGGCTGCAAGTGGTACTTTGAGAGAGGAATTCGCGGCACTATGCACCAAAGTATTCAGTAGAGTGATGACTCAGGAAACAGGTGAAAAAGTATTCTTCAAACATTTGTTTCAATGGTTCAAATGGCTCTGAGGACTATGCGACTTAACTTCTGAGGTCATCAGTCGCCTAGAACTTAGAACTAATTAAACCTAACTAACCTAAGGACATCGCACACATCCATGCCCGAGGCAGGATTCGAACCTGCGACTGTAACGGTCGCTCGGTTGCAGACTGTAGCACCTAGAACCTCACGGCCACTCCGGCCGGCCATTTGTTGTAATAGCTGTAAACGCATTTACTCATCAACAGGGTCCTACATTATTACTTGTAACATAAATGATCTTATAATACAAATGATTTCGTAACTGAGATACGATGGAACAATTTTGCTTCCTACCTCTCAGACAATTTCTTGTTGCTTTTCAGTGGGTAAGTGCCTCCAGATTGGGAGCCACAGAACTATACTATTCCAAATGTTAAACCATTGGCAGAAACAGTACGATCTCATAAAAAGTAATGGAGCACTGAACACTGGTAGGAAGTATAAAAGCGGAAAGCTTACGTGTTGTTGTTACCACTGGATACCGATGATGTATGGCTTCGTAAGTGAGGAACGCAGGCAGAGTGGCTAATTGCGCCATTGGCGGCACCGACGTTATACTTGAGAGAGTGAGAGGGAGGGCGAGGGAGCGCGTATAACAGGCGAGGGAGGGCGCAGCCAGAGAGGGACCTGTTACGTCCGCTAATTATGGCCATAATTCAGGACCCAGCGAGGAGACTTCACGTGAGCAGAGCGCGGCGGCGCCGCGCTCTAGGCCCAAATCAATTTCCCGGCAGTAATAGCTTGTCGCCAGTTACGCGACCGCCAGCTCATTAGGCAGCTGTCATATTTAACGCGCACAAATGACTAACGCGGCGCCGTGACGGACGCGTCGCCGCGCTGCAGGCTGTATTGACGGATCGGCCTCGCCTCTACTGTGCATCCGCGGCCTACATCTGTAGGCCGTTCGCCTCCTCGGCCCTCACTTTGGTACCGAAAATGCACAGTCCTCTTCCTCCCTCTGTCCACCTGTTCTCTGTGTGCGATTCGCGCGCTCCACCGAGACTGAGGTGGCGGACACACCCCTCGGTCAACACGGCTGCCGGCAGCCGTCCCGTTTCCGACTCGCCCCCGCCGTGCTATGTGGACAAACACCTGGGCGCGTGGCTCGGAATACTGACGACGCCTGTGGTGTGTGCTCCACACCCTCACAGGCGGTTCCCTCTAGTGCTGTGTCTGACGCCTACACACGCGAGTACCCTGGAGAATGTTTCTCTGGTCGTCATGCGTGGGGTGGAGGGGGAGCTGCCGTAATCAGTCCTGCAAATACAAGTATAGAAAAGTAGTTAATTTCCGCACATAACACATTTTAACAGTCATCATTAATAGCGAAAACTGACCCGGATGAAAGTATTTGATACTACACTGCCGGAAAAATATTTTATACACCTAGGCAGTTGGCGTCGATTTTGATGCGATGAAGGAATGTGCCGCCTGGGGAATAGTAGATATACTGATAATGGATTATACATTGTCCGTCTGTAGATAGCATAGTGGCATAGCTACCAAATCGCCATCTGTGTCTACCCCTTAATATGGAATGCTTACAGCCAGAAGACTCACTGTGGTGCAAACGTGTCAAACAAGCACGAAACCATGCCACAATGGAGCACTTGTGCTTCCTACATCAAAGTGATCGTGTGTGAAAAGGGTCAAACTGTGGACTTCCGGGGTCCTTTCGTAGTATTGCCACACAAGTTCGACGAGATGCGTCAGATGTACAACGTAACCTACTCATATCTACAGACGAGGTTCTGTAAGGGCAACAGCGGCAGATTGTGCAGCTATCGCAGAACAGACAAAATGTGTTGAGAGCCCAGACACGTCAACACGAACTGTTTGCGAACTGGTTGTTAGCTGTGGGATTACGGGCAAGCGCACCTCTAGCCCGACATCTGCTCACACCACAGCCTTGACGTGTACTACTCGACTGCTGCTTGTAAGATGGAATGGTGGTTCGTAGTCCTCAGCTATGAAAGCAGATTCTACCTGTGCGCAAGTGACTTTTAAGAAGAAGGGAAAAACTTAAAGGCAACCGTATCGAACATAGCAAAGGAGGTATTGAGGACTGAAACAGCAATTAAAGAAGAACAAGAAGGTTGCAAGGACTATATGAAGAGATTCCTCTGCTGAGAATTATAAATAATTCAAACAGAAGAAAAATAATGCGAAATAAATAACTCCGAAAAAGCACGCAGAATCTTAGGAACACTTTATTAACAATACAGACGATGAGTTACATAGCAAAGTATCGCTTATAAACTGAAATCCTTCAACAGATAAGAAAATGATCACGCACGGTTAATAATGTAGGAGAGAACGAATGGAAAAGTAATTATAAAAAATGGTGGCATAATGATCCTTTAGTTCAGGCGTTACCTGAACTGCATGTCACAAAGAGCGTGGACGATACTGATGTGAGACAACAGGTGGAAGTTTAGATCGCATTAATATAGATCTGTGGAAAAATGAAGATTCATTCCAGCACCGAAGACACCTTCGCATATTTAATCAATGTTGTATAAATAAGAAGGAAAGCCTTCTGGATTCATCCTATAAGTTATGTGCCAAAATCCTGAACGCAGGATCTAAACATGTCATGGAAAAGCTAATGCCTGATGAATAATCAGATTTTTGAGAAGTATGATCAACTGTTGACCATGTTTTTACACTGCAGCAAGTTACAGAAAAGCATTCGATAATGTGAAAAGAGACATGCTGTGAAATATCATGGCTGAAAGCGGTTAACTATTCTCCTCATAAATGCTTTTAAGAGTCTATACAAATTCACCGTAATTGTTACAGATACGGGAAATATAACAAATCCAATGAACACAAAGATGATGTACCACAAGGATGCTGTATTTCTCCAAGACCCTCTCTCTATCCCCCCCCCCCCCTCTCTCTCTCCCTTAAATTACAGGTGTTCCACTACATTAAATAATAAAAAATTGAATAGTTGAAGGAGTATGAATGAGAACAGTGGAGTATGTAAGTTTACAAAATAATAACAACATTTATTAATCAAAATGGTTCTAATGGCTCTGAGCACTATGGGACTCAACTGCTGTGGTCATAAGCCCCCTAGAACTTAGAACTAATTAAACCCAACTAACCTAAGGACATCACACACATCCATGCCCGAGGCAGGATTCGAACCTGCGACCGTAGCAGCCCGGCGGTTCCGGACTGCGCGCCTAGAACCACTAGACCACCGCGGCCGGCTTTTATTAATCCTTTCGTAGCTACAACCAGCTTATAAATGTTACCAAATGATAAATACAAATCAGAAAAGGAATGGTGTTTGATAGGAAAAGCATTCATTGGGCTGAAAGCTATACAGACTGTCCTCTAAGTTAATCCACTTTTCATCGCAATCTAACCTTCTTTACATGAATCCACTGTGAGGCACAACTCTCTTCTAATGGAAGCATCTATGCCCAAGTATACCACAACCTATGGTTTACCTGAAAACAAGGAACTGACCTACAGCGGTTTAGCCATATTTTGCCCTTTCACTTTGATTCAGGCGGCAGCAGCAACCATTGCTCTGTGGGTGAGGAATGGCGTACTGCAGCACCCGTAATGTTCTGACACATCCATGAAAATTTGTGAACTATACGGTCTGGCGTTCTGATTATCTTAACGCGGGAGATTTTATCAGAACCCTGAAATCTCGACAGATTTCAGTTTGAGGTGTACCCATTCCTGGTTGGCCAGGTCAATTTCACTCACAAGCATGACGGTGGTCGCTGGAATTGTCAAACGTCAGACAGCCGATTCAGATGGATCAAATGGCTCTGAGCACTATGGGACTTAACATCTGAGGTCATCAATCACCTAGACTTCGAACTACTTAAACCTAACTAACCTATGGACATCATACACATCCATGCCCGCGGAAGCCGACTCAGGTCGAATACGTTTACCCTCGTGAAACATGATATGATGTGCTGCTTCACTGTCGGTACTGTAGAAAAGTGCCACTGGCTCCCAGTCCACTAAAAGATAAACACCACAAGTCTCACCCACTCGGGAAACATCTGAAGTTCTTCACCAGGGCAGGACCAGAAGATGAAGAAAACAAAGAATCATAACCGCATTCCACACGGCCTCGGCAGGGGAGCAGAATTAGGGAAAACGAAGCCGCCCCCACGTTGCACATACCAGTAGAACTATCCTATACTCATTGAATCTCCCCTTTTTATTGTTCTGTTGACCTGGTAGCTAAACCAGGCACGGCAACAGGTTCCCACGCTTGGGGGCAGTAAGCCTCCACTTTGCACATCCTGAGAGGAGCCAATCAGCGACTCCTAATCTCTCAAGTCAGAAGATTTTACTCTATGGAGGCATCGTTCTCATGGTAAGCATGACCATATTTTGGCAAAAAACCTCTACCTAGACGGAACCACAGTCCCTCATTTGCAGAGAGATCTAATGTTACTTGAGGTCATTAACCTTACCAGACAGATGTGCCCATTAAAGATATGCTTTTGCTGCTCGCAAACAGAACATGGTGACTTCCTGGTGTCAGGGGTGGGGGCTACAGTCTTGCCTGCAAGGAACATGTGCATCATCTGGTCTGTCCATATTGTCACAGCTTCTAATAGAGAAATGCACAGAGTTTTATGACCTTCTCACCGTTCGCACGAAAGCTCAGTTTAAGACCATCTCTCTTATACGGTTTCCTCCACCCACTTTCCACAAGCTGACTACCTTCATGATGAATTGCCACCTGGCCCAGGTAAAATACTTTCCGAACTTGCGCCCTTCTCTCCAACCCTCAGTAGAAGGGATTAGGGCTTCGTCCAGAAGTCACTCTCCAAATACAATCCACTGAGCGCTGCTCCCCGTAATCACTCACATAGCCTGGTCACTTCACTCAGCATTTATGGCCCGCATCCATCTCTCTCTCTCTCTCTCTCTCTCTCTCTCTCTCTCTCTCTATTCTCCATAACCTCCACTACAGCCCCTCGGGTCCCCGTTCTCTACAGTGTACACAGGCAGTTAGAAGAACATTCTGTCCATAATTTCCTCATGTAAAAAGTCATTAACCACATATAGCAAATGTAGTACTGGGGAACACTGAGATCATTACCTAAAGTATGAACCTTAATCTGACTGACAATGTTTTTAAAGTGAGAGAGTAGTGTGACACCTCTCAATGTACATAAGGGGGTCAATAAGTTGCATCAGAGATCCTCAGATCACAATCTGACATTATCGGTCGATAAAACGAAAGTGATGCCATTTTCGGGATGAGAGAAGTTAGAAACATCTACATCTAGATTCATGTTTAGTGTATCATAAGACATATGGTAGATATTTCAATGAATATACCTCACCTACTTTCTGAAATATTAAGTAAAAACCAATTTCTGTTCTTAAAATTTAGGAAAACTAATTTGATTTAAATATAACTTTTGAAGCTAAAATGAAAGCACTATATTTGATAAAAGTAATTATGTAAATGTACTAACTTTTACTCTGATGTTGTAATCCCGCAAAGAAAGAGAAATACGCAAAGATATAGTTCAGAGGCCTCAATCTACCATCAGTTCACTTTTTCTAGTTAGAGACAGTGACAACGGGGCACTGCTCTCGAAATGGTTCAAATGGCTCTGAGCACTATGCGACTTAACTTCTCAGGTCATCAGTCACCTAGAACTTAGAACTAATTAAACCTAACTAACCAAAGGACATCACACACATCCATGCCCGAGGCAGGATTCGAAACTGCGACCGTAGCGGTCGCTCGGTTCCAGACTGTAGGGCCTAGAACCGCACGGCGACTCCGGCCGGCCACTGCTGTCGACACAGGAAACGATTTTCGAGCGACTACTTCCTTCGCCGTACGTACCGAGCATGAACAAAGTGAACATTAATAAAACTAACAAAGTTCAGGGACGGATTCCTGTCTGGAATTGAAGAAAAAAGGTCCGGTGAAAATGCCTCTGGAAATGGATTGTTGCCATGGTATACGGCGCTAACGAATAACAGTTCATCTGAACCACGCGCCGTGTGTTTCTTGCGTTGCAAGCTGTGTGACTGACGCAGCGTATTGTTAACAGCAGTCGAATGGTCCGGTATTCATGTCTGAAAGAAGCCGAGATGGTGTCCATGTACGGCCAAGCAGATGGAAGCGGTCAAACAGCATGGCTATACCAAACCAAGTGCCTTCACCTGACACTAACCACCTCACACAATATTTCTAGCCATTTTTGGGAGTTAGTGTGATCATGGGTCCTTTCGGACTGAGAGGGGGGGGGGGGGGGGGGGACGTACAGGAATGCTGCAGACTGAGCGTACAGCAGATGTTGATGACCCGTTTCTAGTTTCTAAAGGATACAGAGACGAGGTGTAGCACAAGCTCCATGCAAGTGGACCGCCAACATGGTGTAAGCCAAAGTACGATTATGTGTATCTTGCATTACAACAGCTGCTGCCGCTATCACCTGCAACATACAAGAAACATGCAGCACATGCTCAGAAGAACTGTCATTAGTCAACGCCACAGTTGTAAAGACGCGTTTCAGTACACACGTTGATAGGACCTTTTCTTACAATGTCCACTCAGAAATCCGTCCATGTAAATCGTCTGTTTTATTAACGTTCACCCTGAATAAGAACGAACGAAATACGAGTACCTGGAAGTTATTCGATCGTGGTCAGTGATACAGAAAGGTGCCACGCACCGCTGCAGAATGTATTGTGATTTTGTCCGCGACAGTGGCTGCTTAAGCCTCGGATGGCTTTGAAGAGGACTGACATTGTTGTGTGTTGGTCGAATGACACATCGCGTGTACCCCGTGAAACGGTCTAAAAGTGAACTTACTTATATTAAGAATTTGTCTGGAAATCCCGTGTTTCGTTCCTGGGGTTCTGCTTTGTGTGCCGGCCGTTACATTACGGCATATCTCGTGAAAAGCGTTCGATATTGTCCTCAAACTTTAATGAGAGCAGTAAATTTGTCATAAGGTTGAACGAAGAGTAGAAATCGTCTTTCAACTGTATCGAGTGGTGTGTACAATAAGGCTAGCTTTAATGATTTTCAATACTGACACTTGTGCATGTGAAATTCAGACAGAATATGCTAATCAGTTAACGGGCAGTATACTTTCATTTACCGTCGTCACTCCTGACTCCTTTGCATAATTATTACAGAGTTTGAACATTGATTTTCGTTTCTGAGAGCTGGGAAGTAAACGTGTCAACAGAAGACTGTGAACAGCACGTCTTCCATTCCTTTTTGGTGGTTGACACAAATAGAATTTTGGCCTTTGTAAAAGGATGTGGAGTGAAAAACTAACAAACAAGTAGTATGTCCAAAAATTAAATAGCAAACCACAATAATTTTTACCTGGCATCCCACATCTTATGATCCCAATCGGTTCGGGAAACTGAACAGTGAAAGTAAGCTAAACTCTACCAAAACAGGCCATGAAGGCCCAACGGCACCGACCGACCGCCGTGTCATCCTCGGCTCACAGGCGTTAATGGATGCGGATATCGAGGGGCGTGTGGTCAGCACACTGCTCTCCTCGCTGCACGTCACTTTACGAGACCGGAGCCGCTACTTGTCAATCAAGTAGCTCCTCAATTTGCCTCACAAGGGTTGAGTGCACCCAGCATGCCAACAGAGCTCGGTGGACCGGATGGTAACCCATCCAAGTGCTAGCCCTGCCTGACAGCGCTTAACTTCGGTCGCCCGGCGGGAACCGCAAACAATGAGAGTGATCTGTATAAAAACTGCTTTCGGCAGACACAAACAGGATACGGAATCGAAATATACCGAGGCATGATGCACTGTAACAACAGTGGGGACGGCTTTATTCGCGAATGTTAAGCCTGCTATCCAAGGTAACCTTGTAGAGGACGGGAGGAAAGCAGACAGTTCTGCACTGAAGCTAATCTCAGCGTTGAGCACTGAGTGAACCGATGTATTCTCGTGGACTGTTCTACTCCACAATTTGCACTGATCAAATGGTAGTCATTAGTGGCGCATAACCCTAGCGATTTCGGTCACTTTTTATCTTCCAGCTACCTGAAGCCTCCACGTTCCGTCATTTCTGAGAGCTCTTTCCATCCAACTCGTACTCGCTTTGTAATATGCCAACACTCGCATGGATAACAATACTAACCGACTCGATAGATCAGTGAAGAACACGCACACCAGGACTCCGAAATGACTATTACGTTAAAATACAAACTCTGCTCCAAGTAGCCCACGATTTTCCATCTCAGCATCACGAGTGCTGACGGACGTCTCGATTTTGTGAGCACTCATCCGCTCTCCAAATTGTTTAAAGTACAGGCGTTCCAGTCAGTTTGAAAACAGGAGCAAAAGCAAGCACTGTCATTGGCCACTACGCTGTTCCTGCTTACAAGACGCCTGAAAGGTGCTGTTCCCTGTCGGGATATTAAAGATCTTTCCTCCAACGACTATGATCAGGATATATCTCTCCTTGTAAGACCGGCAAGTAGTATTTGGTCGACCTATCTAGTTGACACCCGTGGTCTAGGGATACAGTCTGGCATTAGCTGCCGCAGCGGTCGCACGCTCCTCAAGTTTGCTCCGTGAACGTTCAGTGTTTACGCCAGTGTTTTCGTGTTTTGTGCTCGTTTATTGACGTTTTGCACGTGAATTAAGCGTTATCAATTGAGCATTTGGTCTTATTTCGTGTCATCTTTCTACGAAGTGCCGTTGGGATTTCGGCGTTGTCCGAGATTTCTTCGCTGCAGAACACCATGGCAAACTCCGTGAGAAAAAACACCGTGATTTTCACCTTCGACAAGTGCACCCGTCGAGTACAGCCCTCTGCACTTGAAATACACGACTGGATTACCGAGGTAATTGGCCTTCATTCTGAATCTGTTCATACCATGCAGCTGGACTCTGATGAATACTGCATTTTTGTAAAGTTTAACGATTCCGCGAGTGTAGACCGCTTTCTGGCAAAATTTGGTTATGAAACGGAATTTATACACCGTGATGGTACTAAAAGTACTGTCAAACTCCGGAATTCCGAGTCTGTAATTAGGAATGTTAGGGTTTTGAATATTCCCATAGAAGTAGACAATTCGAAAATTAAAGATGTCCTTTCAAAGTATGGGGTTGTCAGGCAAATAGTCAACGAAAGGTGGGCTTCGCATTTCAAGCTGCAGTGCTTTAACGGCATTCGCTCCGTGGAGATGGAAGTGAAAGCAAACATTCCCTCCCACATCTTTGTTGACGGGCACAAGGCGCATGTTATGTACTCAGGACAAACCCCTACATGTCATGTATGTAACGAGTCTGGTCACCTCCGTCAGGACTGCCCTCGCCGTGTATTTGTGCTAACAAATAACCTTACGCAACGCCGAAAATTGACACTCAACGATTTGTTGCCAGCCAGTAATACAACAGAGCCAGCGGCGGTCGTGGATCCTGTTACTACCTCTGAAAATGTTGCACTTAATGTTAATGACTTTCCGTCTTTAAAACCTGCATTAACTGCTGAAATTCCGTCCCGTGACAGCGAGATTCCCACAAAAAAGCGTCCTCTAGAGGACACTGAAAGAAATGTTGATGAGGACTCTTCCTGTGAAACACCCGTTGCCAGGAGGCCGAAGCCCAGTCCTGAAGAATTGTTGGAAGTGGAAAAAGGAGATGGAATGAAGGTCGATGTGGCTCCCACTTCCGCACAAGGACTTACACCGCCACGAATAGATAGTGACGCAGCGGGTAGTGATTTTTCACGGAAATGTGACCCTGAGTCTGAGGTCACGGCTGAAATAACCGCATCAAGTGCACAACCCATACAGTGCGAACCGTACGAGGAAGTACCAGGTAAAGAACCTGCTGACTCCGAAGCGCAACGCCGCGCCGAAGGAGGAAATACACAAGCATCACCGCCTCGCCAGCAAAACAACACAACAGACACCACGCCGGAACCAAACATTGACGACTCGCAAACCACGGCCGTTGCCCCATTTAGCCACCGCCGGCGGCTGCGACAGACACCGGGCCTTGCTGTCACGCGTCATCAAGCGAAAGTCACACCAGAGAAGAAAGACATCAAGAAAAAGAATATCAAATATAAAGTCATCAGGTCCAACACTGACGAGGAGAAAAAGAATGGCCACAGTGACTTATAGCAATGCATTGTCAGGATTTCAGGATACTTTTCTTCTCAAGCTATTTGTTTAAAAGCAGTGCAAATTTTCTAGGCAGTTAGTACATGTAATGGGCACACAGCTTGTAAAGATCGTGCCTTGTAGGGAAGCACGTTTGCTGCTATAATCATACCGAACCTCATCCCAAATAGCTTCTTCCGGTATGTCTGTGCTGCAAGCTTATAGCATTACTACTATTAACATTAATAAAATACAGTCACCCTTGAAATTGGCAGCACTAAAGGAATTCTTGTACCAGTCCGGAACAGATATCGCGTTGCTACAAGAAGTTGCGATAACGGAATTTCGGATCCCAGGCTTTTTTGAAATTGTTAATGTTTCTACGGAAGCCAATATCGGTACAGCCATTCTTATAAGGGAAGGCATTCCGGTGACTGAAATCGAACGACTAGAATCAGGAAGAGCCATAGGCATAAAACTTTTCGATGTGACAGTGATTAACCTTTACGCCCCATCAGGAACTTCCCACAAATTGGATCGTGCGAAGTTTTTTCAAGATGAACTGATTTATTTATTGAGGAAAAATCCGTGTTCTCTTATACTAGGTGGAGATTTTAACTGTGTTTTAAACCAGAAAGATCAACAACCCAACTTCAACTACTCGCCACAGTTAAAAAAATTAGTAAGTGATCTACACCTTAAGGATGTGTGGGAACTTCAGCACCCGACGTCAGTCGGGTTCACGTACATAACCAGCCACTCCCGCAGCAGACTAGATAGAATTTACGTGTCACCAAATTTGCAAAATTATTTATTAAACGTTGAGACTATTCCAGTGTATTTTAGCGATCACAGTACACTTTTAACTTGCTTTAATCTAAGTGTACAACCAACCCGTCGATTCAGAGGCCAATGGAAATTAAATATCTCTGTTTTAACTGACGAAGAACTGGAACAGGAAATAAGGTTTGCGTGGACTATGTGCCTCCGCACAGTAGACAAGCACCCAACAGTCATAGACTGGTGGACAAGGAGGGCTAAACCAAGGCTGCGGAAAGTTGTCATGCAGTATAATGCAGCCAGGCACAGGGAGTTGAGGAATACAATGGAGTTTTATTATAAAGTTTTAAGAGACTTATATCAACAGGCCCATGATGACGTAATTCGTCTAAATGATATAAAAAAAATAAAAGCCAAGTTATTAAGCATTAAACGGCAACAGATGGAGGGACTCAAAATTAAATCGAAAGCCACATCAGTCGTAGCAGATGAAACAGCTTCTCTGTATCACTTGGTGCGGCATGCTAAAAACAGACGTCAAACTTTAATTGATGAAGTCCACACGCATACTGGTACGAGGCTCACATGCCAGAAACAAATACTGGACGAAGTCCACAGGTACTATGAAACCTTATATGCCCCTACCACAGTGGAAGATGCAGCTCTCGAGGACTTTCTCACTACTTTAGGTCCACAATTGTCGGGAACAGACAACGCTGACATCCTGTCACCTATTACTAAAGATGAAGCGCATGAGGCAGTGCGTAACTCATCTCTCAACAAATCTCCGGGACTTGATGGCCTCCCTGTGGAGTTTTATGCCCGCTACTGGTCTATAATTGGGGACAAGATCACTTCCATGGCAAATGAGGTCCTGAACGGAAAACCGGTCGCTGCAGAGTTTAAGGAAAGTAAAATAGTACTGATTCCTAAGAGTAAAGGCAAAACCAACTTAAACAATTTTCGGCCTCTTTCGCTACTAAATTCTGATTACAAAATAATTTCGCGTATTATCAACAAAAGACTCTCTGCCTTTTCCAACAAAATATTGAGTCATCACCAATCTTGCTCTCCGACCAGAACGATATTCGAAAGTCTATCTGCATACAGAGACGTCATTGCAATTACCTCAGTGACAAGTATAAAATGTGCTTTAATCTTTATAGATTTCAACAAAGCTTTTGACCGCGTTAGTCATAGATACCTCTTTGCGACGCTGTCAAGAATGGCTTTCCACCCCCAGATTGTGAACATGCTAAGGAATATTGCAACAGGTGTAAATGCGAAAATAGCAATCAATGGCCAAACATCTAAACCCATACAGATAAGGCGAGGGGTTCGACAGGGCAGTCCCTTATCAATGTTTTTATTTTCAGTATCTTTAGAGCCCTTCCTCCGCACTGTCCACGAAAGATTAACAGGCATAACATTGAGTGGTGAGAAAACTGTCATACGAGCTTATGCTGATGACGTGGGCGTTGTAATAAGGAATAAGGAGGAGGCAGTTACACTGGAAAGAGAAATCCAAAGATATTGTCTAGCGTCGGGAGCGACAGTAAATGAAAACAAAAGTCAAATATTGAATCTACGGGGCCTAGACCACCTTCGACTGGCATGGGCAAAACAAGACAACAAACATAAAACTTTGGGAATCACCTTAATGGCATGTCCGATGCGGATGGCTGCTTTTAATGGGACGGAAACTAGGAGGAAAGTTCATGGTGCTGTAATGGAGAACATCCATCGAACTATGGACCTGGTGCAAAAAGTCAGATTCATCAACTCCTGCGTTTTGTCTAAAGCGTATTTCACTGCGCAGGTATTTCCAATCCCTAAACTAGTAGCGAAAGGGATCATGTCCACTGTTACCAATTATTTATGGAGAGGAGACATATTCAGGGTTGGTGCGAATACGGTTATACTGGATGTCAGAAACGGGGGCCTCGGTTTGGTGCATATTGGCAATAAAGCGTCTGCTCTGTTCCTCAAACGGACTTTCCATATACTCAGAGAACTTCCACAATGTA
Organism: Schistocerca americana; assembly: GCF_021461395.2. Classification (NCBI taxonomy): domain Eukaryota; kingdom Metazoa; phylum Arthropoda; class Insecta; order Orthoptera; family Acrididae; genus Schistocerca; species Schistocerca americana. Next base: position 265,786,324 of record NC_060124.1, on the reverse strand, counting down.
TAACCGCAAAGCTCTTTGAGGCTGTGACACCCCATAGCCTGCAACCACCGATTGATGTGCGAAGGATTAATGCCCGTCTGCAGTATGTGAGGAACTTTTTCCTCGAAGCAAGTTATCTTAGTGACGAAATCAGAAGCAACACACGTATCACAGCGCGCGACATCATACTTGAAAGGAAGTCAAATGAGGGTAGAAACAAAATTGAAACGAAATTCCTAAATTGTGACTGGAAAGCTGTATGGCGGAACATCAACTATGCCGGGCTATCTACAGACGCTATTTCCGCATGGTACAAAACAGTTAATAATGTCATCAGCACCAACGAGAGACTATATGGGATCGGTTTAAACCAGACACACCTTTGTGGAAAATGCAATCTGGTGGACACACTCAGCCACAGATTCACCTGTGGTGGCAATGTGCATAACTGGAATTGGATCAGGCAACAAATCGCCTTTCTCACCAGATCCTCTACGCAATATATAACGCCGTCGCTCCTCCTGAGACCGGACATGACATACTTTCCGAAATTAAAAACCAACGCCATTAGCTGGTTACTGGGAAAATATGTTAGTTATGTCATCCACACACTTGGGTCGGACAACGAGATAGAATTCCGCGTTTACATGAAGTGTGAATATGCAAAAATCAGCGCGTATCGCAACCACAAGAAGCACTATGGCAACATGCTGAAGATCATTTTTGAAAGAATGGGTGTTGGTTAAATATGTGAAACCACTACAACACCTTGAACGAGAACGAACAGAAGAAAAAAGTCACTTGGTTCCTTATTATTATTTACTTTAACCTTGCTTCCGGAACCTTTTTTTTCTTTTTTTTTTTTTCTTGTTATTGTATGTGTTTAATTGGATTGTATTTAAACTGGTTCATAGTCAAGAAAACTGGTATTTAATATGCTATATTTTTTATTCAATAGACAGTTTACAAATTAAACAGTGAATTCAACTTAGTAGACAAACCCACTGATTGGGTGACAATAATTTGCACCTAGAATAATCTCAGTTATCTTGAGCAAAGTTTATACTGTAACCACTTTTAAAGTTTGTTTTACCATTATTACTGTATTAGACATATTTAGCATATAAATAGTTTAAAACTGGTTCTTTTTTTTAATGTTGCAAATGGTTTAATCATTAATTGTACTGTTGAATACTTGAACTGTATGTTTTAGTAAAATACAATAAAAAAAAAGGGGTAGCGTCCTTGATTTATAATCAAAACGTCTTCGGTCCCGGGTTCGATCCCCGCCACTGCCTAAATTTTGATAAATAATCAGCATTGGCGGTCGAAGATTTACGGCATAAGATGTCAGCCTCATTCTGCCAACGGCCTTGTCAAAGAGGGCGGAGGAGCGGATAGAGGTTCAGGGCACTCTCTTGTCCTAGGGGTGGGAAATTGCCCCCAAAGGCGGAAGAATCAGCAATGATCAACGACATGAGGATGCAGAAGGCAATGGAAACCACTGCATTAAAGACACGTAACGTGTATTCACAGGACATGTGGCCTGTAATTGAAGAAGTGTCATGATGATCTCTCCATTGGCAAAAGACTCCGGAATAGTCCCCCATTCGGATCTCCGGGAGGGGACTGCCAAGGGGGAGGATACCAAGAGAAAAAGATTGAATAATCAACGAAAGGATAACGTTCTACGAGTCGGGGCGTGGAATGTCAGAAGCTTGAACGTGGTAGGGAAACTAGAAAATCGGAAAAGGGAAATGTCAAGGCTCAATCTAGATATAGTAGGGGCCAGTGAAGTGAAGTGGAAGGAAGACAAGGATTTCTGGTCAGATGAGTATCGGGTAATATCAACAGCAGCAGAAAATGGCAAACAGGTGTAGGATTCGTTATGAATAGGAAGGTAGGGCCGAGGGTGTGTTACTGTGAACAGTTCAGTGACCGGGTTGTTCTAATCAGAATCGATAGCAGACCAACACCGACAACGATAGTTCAGGTATACATGCCGACGTCGCAAGCTGAAGATGAAGAGAGAGAGAAAGTGTATGAGGATATTGAAAGGGTAATGCAGTATGTAAAGGGCGACTGGAATGCAGTTGTAGGGGAAGGAGTAGAAGAAAAGGTTACAGGAGAATATGGGCTTGGGACAAGGAATGAAAGAGGAGAAAGACTAATTGAGTTCTGTAACAAGTTTCAGCTAGTAATAGCGAATACCCTGTTCAAGAATCACAAGCGGAGGAGGTATACTTGGAAAAGGCCGGGAGGTACGGGAAGATTTCAATTAGATTACATCATGGTCAGACAGAGATTCCGAAATCAGATAATGGATTTTAAGGCGTACCCAGGAGCAGATATAGACTCAGATCACAATATAGTGGTGATGAAGAGTAGGCTGAAGTTTAAGACATTTGTCAGGAAGAGTCAATACGCAAAGAAGTGGGATACGGAAGTACTAAGGAATAACGAGATACGTCTGAAGTTCTCTAACGCTATAGATACAGCAATAAGGAATACCGCAGTAGGCAGTACAGTTGAAGAGGAATGGACATCTCTAAGAATGGCCATCACTGAAGTTGGGAAGGAAAACATAGGTACAAAGAAGGTAGCTGCGAAGAAACCGTGGGTAACAGAAGAAATACTTCAGTTGATTGATGAAAGGAGGAAGTACTAACATTTTCCGGGAAAATCAGGAATACAGAAATACAAGTCGCTGAGGAATGAAATAAATAGGAAGTGCGGGGAAGCTAAGACGAAATGGCTGCAGGAAAAATGTGAAGACATCGAAAAAGATATGATTGTCGGAAGGACAGACTCAGCATACACGAAAGTCAAAACAACCTTTGGTGACATTAAAAGCAACGGTGGTAACACTAAGAATGCAACGTGAATTCCACTGTTAAATACAGAGGAGAGAGCTGATAGGTGGAAAGAATACATTGAAAGCCTCTATGAGGGTGAATATTTGTCTGATGTGATAGAAAATGAAACACGAGTCGATTTAGAAGAGATAGGGGATCCAGTATTACAATCGGAATTTAAAAGAGCTTTGGAGGACTTACGGTCAAATAAGGCAGAAGGGATAGATAACATTCCATCAGAATTTCTAAAATCATTGGGGGAAGTGGCAACAAAACGACTATTCACGTTGGTGTGTAGAATATATGAGTCTGGCGACATGCCATCTGACTTTCGGAAAAGCATCATCCACACAATTCCGAAGACGGCTAGAGCTGACAAGCGCGAGAACAATTGCACAATCAGCTTAACAACTCATGCATCGAAGCTGCTTACAAGAATAATGTACAGAAGAATGGAAAAGAAAATTGAGAATGCGCTAGGTGACGATCAGTTTGGCTTTAGGAAAAGTAAAGGGACGAGAGAGGCAATTCTGACGTTACGGCTAATAATGGAAGCAAGGCTAAAGATAAATCAAGACACTTTCATAGGATTTGTCGACCTGGAAAAGGCGTTCGACAATATGAAATGGTGCAAGCTGTTCGAGATTCTGAAAAATGTAGGGGTAAGCTATAGGGAGAGACGGGTCATATACAACATGTACAACAACCAAGAGGGATTAATAAGAGTGGACGATCAAGAACGAAGTGCTCGTATTAAGAAGGGTGTAAGACAAGGCTGTAGCCTTTCGCCCCTACTCTTCAATCTGTACATCGAGGAAGCAATGATGGAAATAAAAAAAAGGTTCAGGAGTGGAATTAAAATACAAGGTGAAAGAATATCAATGATACGATTCGCTGTTGACATTGCTATCCTGAGTGAAAGTGAAGGAGAATTAAATGATCTGCTGAACGGAATGAACAGTCTAATGAGTACACAGTACGGTTTGAGAGTAAATCGGAGAAAGACGAAAGTAATGAGAAGTAGTAGAAATGAGAACTGTGAGAAACTTAACATCAGGATTGATGGTCACGAAGTCAATGAAGTTAAGGAATTCTGCTACCTAGGCAGTAAAATAACCAATGACGGACGGATCAAGGATGACGTCAAAAGCAGACTCGCTATGGCAAAAAAGGCATTTCTGGCCAAGAGAAGTCTACTAATATCAAATACCGGCCTTAATTTGAGGAAAAATTTTTTGAGGATGTACGTCTGGAGTTCAGCATTGTATGGTAGTGAAACATGGACTGAGGGAAAACCGGAACATAAGAGAATCGAAGCATTTGATATGTGGTGCTATAGACGAATGTTGAAAATTAGGTGGACTGATAAGGTAAGGAATGAGGAGGTTCTACGCAGAATCGGAGAGGAAAGGAATATGTGGAAAACACTGATAAGGAGAAGGGATAGGATGATAGGACATCTGCTAAGACATGAGGGAATGACGTCCATGGTACTAGAGGGAGCTGTAGAGGGCAAAAACTGTAGAGGAAGACAGAGATTGGAATACGTCAAGCAAATAATTGAGGACATAGGTTGCAAGTGCTACTGTGAGATGAAGAGGTTAGCACAGGAAAGGAATTCGTGGCGGGCAGTAGACTGATGACCAAAAAAAAAAATCTATTTTAATTAGGGAGAAACCTCTTCCCTGCAGTAGGGAACTGGCTGTGGTGGCGACACATGCCAACAGGGCTAGCACAGACACGTGGCCAATAAAGACTTTACACTATTCTCCAGCACCATGACGATGTGTGAAACTGGAGTCCAGTTACACGTGTTGTTAATCGAATAGTTTACATTTCAAAAACATCAGTAAGAACTGGGAAAATATTTCTCTCCGAAATCAGCGACTGCTCCTAGAAGTATTCGCAACTACCTCGCAAGCGGCTTGTTAGCGGAGCGACATTTATTGGAGTATTTATGCTACTATACTGCATCAGAGTTAATACACCCCTTTACAAGTTTTCAGTTCAACAAGATTTATTGCTGGAACAGTGTATACAGAGTACATAACATGACTACATTTATAAATCAACAGCACAAGCGGTTCTGAGGTAGTAGGTATTGACCCGTGCTGAACCACCTACATTAGTTCGTGGTGTAGCCTTCAAGGGCAGCAATGGAGATGGTGATTCTGGTATCCGGACTATCATATAGATGGGGAATACTGTCACGGGATACGTTATCCCACGCCTACACGGTCAACTCAGGTAGTACTGTAGGAGTTGTTGGTTGACGAGTCCTATCATATCACACATATGCTCGACTGGAGATCGTGTTGGCCAGGGAAGTTCCTGCACGTCTTGGAGAGCACGTCTCATTACACAGTCAGTATGTGAGCGAGAATTATCCTGGTGGAACAATACACCACCTTCCTTTTGCAAAAAAACTTTCTGCACGTACAGGAGTTATTTAGCGTCCCCTCCAGAAACACCATCCGTACTTGGGTCAGCGTGTCTTGGAAGGATGCACTATACGAAACAGGTCGCACCAGGTCTACCACATGTTCTTGTATAAGATGAACAACAAATGTAGAACAAAGGTAATCGAGTTCAGATTAATTAAATCAGTTGATGTTCACGGAATTACATTAGTAAAAGTGAAGAGATTAGTTTTGGTACTTAGTCAGCAAGATACCTAACGACAGCAGAATTGAAGAGGTTACAAAATTTTGTTCCTTATTTGAACATTTCGAGCAAATGAAGACGACAGACTGCACTGAAAAAAAATGGAAGATTAAAATTGAAGATTAAAAATGCCCCAGTGAACTAAGACGGATGTTCAGATGAAAACTTCCCATTTTATTACAAATAAAGCTTACAGTGAACGTGTATTATTAGTTTACACTTACTACATCCTTATAATGCGGTAAAACAATCAAATAATGAGTGTTCTCCACCGAGAAATAGAGATATACAAGAGTAGAAAGCATGAAAATGGATCAGGAGCCAGCCGTAATTTTGGGTACATTGTAAATGAAATTGAGGCAGCAGGAAGTTCAGCTAGGTGGATAGATGTTACATTGACCAAGGACGATATTTGCTAGATATTTGCGTCAATGATGTCATTTTGTCAGAAAAGCTTTAAATGTTTGATCATGTGTGCTTATGTACAGGGTTTCAGCAAAAATATGGAAAAACCGAGGGAAATAGATACTTGAAATAAATTGAGACGATAGCCAGCGCTGCAGGTTGCACTGTTATACGAGGGTTGTCCAGAAAGTAAGTTCCGATCGGTCGCGAAATGGAAACCACAGTGAAAACCAGAAACGTTTTATTTGCAACAGTTAGGAACACCTTACACCTACTTCTCTATATAGCCGCCGCTCCCACTTCGAGGCCGGCCGAAGTGGCCGTGCGGTTAAAGGCGCTGCAGTCTGGAACCGCAAGACCGCTACGGTCGCAGGTTCGAATCCTGCCTCGGGCATGGATGTTTGTGATGTCCTTAGGTTAGTTAGGTTTAACTAGTTCTAAGTTCTAGGGGACTAATGACTTCAGCAGTTGAGTCCCATAGTGCTCAGAGCCATTTGAACCATTTTGAACCCACTTCGAGTTTTGTCGAAGTGTTGTATCAACTTTCCGATATCCTCGTCATCGAAAGCAGCCGACTGTGCGTTTGGCCAGTTATCTGCACTGGTCTGCCGCTCGTTGTCTGCGGAAAAATTTTGTCTTCATAGCCAGCGGTTCCTGTGAGCAGAGATGAGACGCAGGGGGAGTCAATTACGGACTGTATTGTGGGTGATCAAACACTTCTCATTAGAAACGCTGCAGGAGCGTCTTCACTGCCCCTGCAGTATGCGGCCAAGAATTGGCACGAAGAAGGAGCTGATCGATAGTTGTGTTATGTGGGCTGCATGACACAGGCGAAATCTCTAACCAGGCCCTCATACTTGCCGGGAGACGCTATTCCCTACGCATCTTTACACGCTCACTGTTCGCTCAGAACTGAAATGAGCGACGCGAAACGATTATCGGGCACACTAGAGACACTGCCCAACACATCTGTGCAAAGCTTTAGCGGATTTTCCCAGTGGTTCCCATTTCGCAACCGATCGGAACTTACTTTTTGGAGAAGCCTCGTATTTGGACAAGAACGGCACCTGTGTAATTTCCTAAACGCATGTCTCAATCGTGGGCATAATAGTTTTTCTTGCAGTAGTGAGTGCATTATGTCGAAACTAAGTGAATTCGAAGCTGGGAAAATCGTTGTTGACCTTACGGTGCGTACTTCCGTAACCGAGATAGGCGAATTGTTTGGTATTTCGAGAGGATCGTATCGAATATTTATACTGCATACAAGGAAGGCGGGAAAACATCATCGGCTAAGTCACGTTATGGACGGACGTGTGTGTTGAGTATCGTGACTGTCGGCCACTTGAGAAAATTCTGACGAAGAATAAGAGGGCCACAGTGAAACGTCCCCTTTGGAAAATTATGAATTACTGTGCTGGTAAACTTCTCACGTTATTTGTTTTTCAAACAGCTGAGCAAAACTGAACGTACTCAGAAAGTTCTCTCTTTACTTATTCTGATCATCACTAAACCGATACATAATATTTTTAGCGCAACGCAATCTGTCTTTCAATAATCCCTACAAAAGAATAGCCCTGACTGACAAATGACATATACCTTTCATGAATCACTTACCTCACAAAAATCTTCGTTACTCGAACTACTGTAATACAGCAAGCACCAATATTGCAAGCTAAATAAAAGATTCTAACTAGTGAAGGCACTAACTACTGATAGGCATAGTTAGCAAATGAAAGATTTTGATAGAGAACAAGCAATGTATTTACCTTAATAGTGTTCAAAAGTCATCATATATACATCTATCAATTCATGACATCCATTTTTTCAAATTTCCTTTTCTTGGCGGACGCACGTCCACATCGTCCGTTCTGGAAATTCTGACATCTCTCTCTCCTCATCCACCACTGCTGTCCGCTCGCCAACAACTGCCAAACGCTACGCGCTGTTCACATCCAGCTGTCCAATACTACAAAAGCGAATATTCCAACAATGAGTTCAACGAGCCACAGACTGCTCACAGTGCAGTCAGCGATTTCCATACAGAGCACTACGTGGCGTTACCAACCTAAATAGCCTACTTACAACAGTTGTAAAAGGCACTATAGAACTGAATGTCGCAGTCGCAAACCCTGTCAGCACCACAACACGAAAGGACCTCCATAAACATGGAATTGTAGGGCGAACTTGGGTCCCAAACGGCTCACCGGTGGTGCAAATTCTCAACAGTAAATCGCAGTGCCGAAGCCATAACAAGTGCATTACGGCGCCATGGAGGAATTGCATTTGGTCGGAAGAGACTTGTTTCACACCGTTTCCAACATGTGGCTGAGCTTACGTCCTAAGAGTTAAACTTGGCGGGGGTTCGGTGATTATAGTAATAGCCACACTGTGGCGTTGCATGGCCCCCATTGGTTACTCTACAAGGCTGTATTAGTGCCAAATACACTCCTGGAAATTGAAATAAGAACACCGTGAATTCATTGTCCCAGGAAGGGAAAACTTTATTGACACATTTCTGGGGTCAGATACATCACATGATCACACTGATAGAACCACAGGCACATAGACACAGACAACAGAGCATGCACAATGTCGGCACTAGTACAGTGTATATCCACCTTTCGCAGCAATGCAGGCTGCTATTCTCCCATGGAGACGATCGTAGAGATGCTGGATGTAGTCCTGTGGAACGGCTTGCCATGCCATTTCCACCTGGCGCCTCAGTTGGACCAGCGTTCGTGCTGGACGTGCAGACCGTGAGACGACGCTTCATCCAGTCCCAAACATGCTCAATTGGGGACAGATCCGGAGATCTTGCTGGCCAGGGTAGTTGACTTACACCTTCTAGAGCACGTTGGGTGGCACGGGATACATGCGGACGTGCATTGTCCTGTTGGAACAGCAAGTTCCCTTGCCGGTCTAGGAATGGTAGAACGATGGGTTCGATGACGGTTTGGATGTACCGTGCACTATTCAGTGTCCCCTCGACGATCACCAGTGGTGTACGGCCAGTGTAGGTGATCGCTCCCCACACCATGATGCCGGGTGTTGGCCCTGTGTGCCTCGGTCGTATGCAGTCCTGATTGTGGCGCTCACCTGCACGGCGCTAAACACGCATACGACCATCATTGGCACCAAGGCAGAAGCGACTCTCATCGCTGAAGACGACACGTCTCCATTCGTCCCTCCATTCACGCCTGTCGCGACACCACTGGAGGCGGGCTGCACGATGTTGGGGCGTGAGCGGAAGACGGCCTAACGGTGTGCAGGACCGTAGCCCAGCTTCATGGAGACGGTTGCGAATGGTCCTCGCCGATACCCCAGGTGCAACAGTGTCCCTAATTTGCTGGGAAGTGGCGGTGCGGTCCCCTACGGCACTGCGTAGGATCCTACGGTCTTGGCGTGCAACCGTGCGTCGCTGCGGTCCGGTCCCAGGTCGACGGGCACGTGCACCTTCCGCCGACCACTGGCGACAACATCGATGTACTGTGGAGACCTCACGCCCCACGTGTTGAGCAATTCGGCGGTACGTCCACCCGGCCTCCCGCATGCCCACTATACGCCCTCGCTCAAAGTCCGTCAACTGCACATACGGTTCACGTCCACGCTGTCGCGGCATGCTACCAGTGTTAAAGACTGCGATGGAGCTCCGTATGCCACGGCAAACTGGCTGACACTGACGGCGGAGGTGCACAAATGCTGCGCAGCTAGCGCCATTCGACGGCCAACACCGCGGTTCCTGGTGTGTCCGCTGTGCCGTGCGTGTGATCATTGCTTGTACAGCCCTCTCGCAGTGTCCGGAGCAAGTATGGTGGGTCTGACACACCGGTGTCAATGTGTTCTTTTTTCCATTTCCAGGAGTGTATTATGTAACCATTTCGGCTGGTTAGTTCCATTGTTGATGTTGCGGTCTTCAGTCCTGAGACTGGTTTGATGCAGCTCTCCATGCTACTCTGTCCTGTGCAAGCTTCTTCATCTCCCAGTACCTACTGCAACCTACATCCTTTCGAATCTGCTTAGTGTATTCATCTCTTGGGCTCCCTCTACGATTTTTACCCTCCATGCTGCCCCTCAATATTAAATTGGTGATCCCTTGATGCCTCAGAACACGTCCTACCAACCGATCCCTTCTTCTAGTCAAGTTGTGCCACAAACGTCTCTCCTCCCCAATCCTATTCAATACCTCCATATTAGTTATGCGATCTACCCATCTAATCTTCAGCATTCTTCTGTAACATCACATTTCGAAAGCTTCTATTCTCTTCTTGTCCAAACTATTTATCGTCCACGTTTCACTTCCATACATGGCCACACTCCATGCAAATACTTTCAGAAATGACTTCCTGACGCTTAAATCTATACTCGATGTAAACAAATTTCTCTTCTTCAGAAACGCTTTCCTTGCCATTGCCAGTCTACATTTTATATTCCCTCTACTTCGACCATCATCAATTATGTTGCTCCCCAAATAGCAAAACTCCTTTACTACTTTAAGTCTCTCATTTCCTAATCTAGTTCCCTCAGCATCACCCGACTAAATTCGACTACATTCCATTATCCTCGTTTTGCTTTTGTTGATGTTCATTTATACTCTCCTTTCAAGACACTATCAATTCCGTTCAGCTGCTCTTCCAAGTCCTTTGCTGTCTCTGACAGAAGTACGATGTCATCGGCAAACCTCAAAATTTTTATTACTTCTCCATGGCTTTTAATACCTACTCCGAATTTTTCATTTGTTTCCTTCACTGCTTGCTCAATATGAAGGTTGAATAACATCGAGGTTAGGCTACAACCCTGTCTCACTCCCTTCCCAACCACTGCTTCCTTTTCATGTCCCTCGACTCTTACAACTGCCATCTGCTTTCTGTACAAATTGTAAATAGCCTGTTGCTCCCTGTATTTTACCCCTGCCACCTTCAGAATTTGAAAGAGCGTATTCCAGTCAACATTTTCAAACGCTTTCTCTAAGTCTACAAATGCTAGAAACGTAGGTTTGCCTTTCCTTAATCTAGCTTCTAAGATAAGTCGTAGGGTCAGTATTGCCTCACGTGTTCCAATATTTCTACGGAATCCAAACTGATCTTCCCCGAGGTCAGCTTCTACTAGTTTTTCCATTCGTCTGTAAAGAATTCGCGTTCCATAACTTGGAAAAATATTTGTTCCCCAATGCTGATGCCGTATTATAAGACGATAGGACCACTTCTAACACAAGACTGAGGAGGACGACGACGAATTGACGCATCTCCCCCGGTTGTCACAGTCTCGAATCTCAATATTGTCGAGCCAATGTGGTCTACGATGGAGTGAAGTGCGCATGACTGCTTTTCACCTCAACCATCATTACCTGAACTTGCCTCTACTTTGCGGTAAGAATGGTACAACATTTCCTCGAAAACTGGAGACGACTTGTATTGATTCATCCCGAGACTACTAGAAGCTGTTTTGAATGCCAAAGGTTTTCTACATCTTCATCTGTAATCCACAACCCACCTTATGGTGTGTGGTGGAGGGTTCTTGGTGTAGTAGTGTCACTTCCTCTCTTGCCTGTTCCAGTCACGTATGGTTCGCTGGAAGAACGATTGCTGGTAAGATTCCGTGTGCGGTCGAATCTCTTTCATTTTATATTGTTGGTCTTCTCGCGAGGTACAGGACCTCCTGTAGGAAGCTATAAATTAGTTGACTCTTCTAGATGCATGCGTTCCCATAACTTTAACTGTAGACAATACTGTATCCAGAACGCCTCTCTTGCAGCATCTGCCACTGGACCTGGCTGAGCATTTCCGTCAACCTTTCGCGCTTACTAAACGAACCGCTAACGGAACGTAGAGTAAATGGATATGCTATCTGTTCTTTAGGACATGTCCGAAAGAACAGACATGTAAGTATATAGTTCTGGCAATAGTGGCCATGACCTTCTTCTTCTGTGTGGATGCACACATACTACCCGAACTCTTATGGAAATTGGTAAGAATATCTTCCACGAGTAATGAGTGTTTTGGGTGGGGACACTACGATAGTAGTGTTTGGACATATACGGTGAGAATTTGGGTCTCGCGGGAGGCGTGCGCGAGATAGTTCCTGCAGTCTCACTATGCTCTGTGCCCTCGGTGGCTCAGATGGATAGAGCGTCTGCCATGTAAGCAGGAGACCCCGAGTTCGAGTCGGGACATATATGTCAACGCCCGTCTTTGGATTTCTTCACTACCTCCTTCTGTCCTATGTACTATGAGTGCCACATTAGCGAGCAGTATTAAAATACTGGTCGAACGAGTATTTTGTAGGCTACTTCGTTTGTTTACGGCGAACATTTCCTGAGTATTCTTACAATGAATCTGTCTAGCAAATGCTTTCCTTACGCTTAATTTTATGTAGTCACTCCACTTCCGATCGCTCTGTAAGCATACCCCTAAATATTTTGTGGAATTAACTGTTCCGAGTGATTTTTCTGAAATTTTTAATCATAAGATAAAGGGACTTTCTGTGTACTTGCTTGTAATGCGTTAAATTAATTTATGTTGAGTGTCAGTTGCCACTTCCTGCACTTCACCGCAATTTCCTAGTGTCGCGACTTCTCCTTACCGATAGAGGTGGCACACTGGTCAGCACACTGGACTCGCATTCGGGAGGGCGACGCTTAAATCCAAATACAGCCACGCAGACTTTGGTTTTCCGTGATTTAACTAAATCGATCCACGCGAATGCCGGGATGCTTCCTATGAAAGGGCACGGCCCATTTCGTTCCCCTTCCTTGACACAATCCGAGCTTATGCTCTGTCTGTAATGACCTCGATGTCAAAGTGACGTTAAACCCAATCATCCTTCATTCCTTCCGTGAAAAGCCTCATGAAACTTCCGACGTTACCTGCAGGATCATTATTTATACAGGGTGGACCATTGAAAGTGACCGTGCCAAAATATCTCACTAAATAAGCGTCAAACGAAAAAAACTACAACGAACGAAACTTGTCTAGCTTGAAGGGGGAAATCAGATAGCACTATGGTTGGTCCGCTAGACGGTGCTGCCATAGGTCTAACGGATATCAACTGCGCTTTTTTAAATACGAACCCCCATTTTATTACATATTCGTGTAGTGCGTAAAGAAATATGAATGTTGGACCACTTTCTTCGCCTTGTGATAGATGGCGCTGTAATAGTCACAAACATATGGCTCACAATTTTAGACGAACATTTAGTAACAGATAGGTTTTTTAAATTAAAATACAGAACGTAGGTACGTTTGAACATTTCCCCCACAGAAAGAAATCCGGGGACGTCAGATCAAGACTCGTGCGGGTCATGATACGGTGCTTCGACGACCAATCCACCTGTCATGAAATATTCTACTCAATACCGCTTCAACCGCACGCGAGCTGTGTGCCAGACATTCGTCACGTTGGAAGTACATCGCCATTCTGTCATGCAGTGAAACATCTTGTAATAACATCGGTAGAACATTACGTAGGAAATCTGCATACATTGCACCATTTAGATTGCCTTCGATAAAATGGGGCCAATTATCCTTGCTCCCGTAATTCCGCACCATACATTAACCCGCCAAGGTAGCTGATGTTCGACTTGTCACAGCCATCGTGGATTTTCCGTTGCTCAATAGTGCATATTATGCCGATTTACGTTACCGCTGTTGGTGAATGACGCTTCGTCGCTAAATAGAACGCGTGCTAAAAATCTGTCATCGTCCCGTAATTTCTCTTGTGCCAGTGGCAGAACCGTACACGACGTTCAAAGTCGTCGCCATGCAATTCCTGGTGCATAGAAATATGGTACGGGTGCAGTCGATGTATATTTAGTATTCTCAAAGCCGACGTTTTTCAGATTCCCGATTCTCGCGCAATTTGTCTGCTACTGATGTGCGGATTAGCCGCGACAGCAACTATAACACTTACTTGGGCATCATCATTTGTTGCAGGTCGTGGTTAAAGTTTCAGATGTGGCTCAACATTTCCTGTTTCCTTAACTAACGTAACTATCCTGCGAACGGCCCGGGCACTTAGATCATGTCGTCCAGGATAACGAGCAGCATACAAAGCACACGCCCGTTGTGCATTTAGTCACAATAGCGTACATCAACACGATATCGACCTTTTCCGCAATTGGTAAACGGTCCATTTTAACACGGGTAATGTATCAGGAAGCAAATACCGTCCGCACTGGCGGAATGTTCCGTGATACCACATATTTGTACGTTTGTGACTATTATAGTGCCATCTATCACGAAGCGAAAAGGTGATCCAACTAAAACATTCATATTTCTTTACGTACTACACGAATATCTAATAAAAAATGGGGGTTCCTATTTTAAAAAACGCAGTTGATATCCGTTTGACCTATGGCAGCGCCATCTAGCGGGCCAACCATAGAGCCATCTGGTTACCCCCTTCACGCTAGACGAGTTTCGTTCGTTGTAGTTTTTTTCGTTTGATTATTATTTCGTGAGATATTTGGCCCGGTCACGAACAATGGACCACCCTGTATATTGTGAAAAGTGATGGTCCAGAATGTCATTTTGTGTTCTATTTGCTAAAGGCGCTTCAATCTAGTCACACAGATGGTGTGATATTCCATGCTCTCGTACGTTGTGCATCAGTCGTATCGAATGCCTTCTGGAGGTGAAGGAACGTATGTATCTACTGCTTTCTGCGTCTCGCGAAGGGGCAGAGGCAGATGGATTACAGACGATCATTGCTTTCGAAAGCCATGTTGGTGCCATCAAATTGGACACTGTAATGTGTTGGGTCTTTTGTGCTTCCATACCTTAGTCACTCCTTGTAAGTTTGAATGTAGGTAACCTGCGTGTTTGTGTGTGTGGGATTGGGTGTTGGTGTGTTGGTGTGTTCGTGTATATTATTTGTTCCTGTCATTGTGTCAGTATATAAATATAAAACTGTTCAGGTAGTTTCTCTTGTACGTGTCGCCAATAGATAGAAAAGCTGCCGGGATCGACTTAGTCTTCCTCACGCTGGATATCGGAAACAAAGTGTTGGGTGTCGCCAGTACATGTTGAAACGCCGGCACAAACTCGTTGCATTTCGCAAAGGGTACTTTCAGTATCTCCCGTGATACCATGATGCAGTCACTTTACGTCACGCAACACTTCAGAACGCAGATCAGTAACATCGCTTTGGACGACACGTGTCCATAGTTCGCAGGAAGAAGCTGTTGCCTCTTTTTTACCAATCTGTAAAAACACGTCATGGACCAGAGCGTCTCCTGAGGCCCATCCACTCTGCCGCAGGCCCAAGTACGTGGTGCGCGAGAGCCGGATATCCTACAAGGTGTACATGTGGCTGGTGGTGAGGCGCTTCAGCCGCAGCGACGTGGGCACCTACAACTGCGTCGCCACCAACTCGCTGGGCCGTGGAGAGGGCACTCTGCGACTCTACGGTGAGTACTGTCACAGGCTAAAGCACCGGCAGTCGTCATACGTAGTTTAATAAAATATTGTATGTAACAGGCTTCATCGCAGAAAAGCATATTAACTCATAAATGGTGACCGGTTTTGACTCGATGTGGATCACCTCTGCACCATACTCCAGTGACGAAGTGTGGAGCCGACGGCTCGGAGCAGGAATTGTGGATACCAGCCACTGATGTCACTAACTTAAGCGGGTATCCACAGATCCTGCTGCGTGCCATCGTCTCCACACGTCGACACAGGAGTATGACATAAAGTTGATCCTCATCGGGTCGAAACCAGTCACCAGTTATGAATGTGTTTTAATGCCACCAAGACTGTTCTATACAGTATTTTATTACTGTTTCATTGTGATCGCTGCTAAGCCCTAGATGTTTGCAAAGACTATTGTAAGTACTTAGGTTTAACGGTTCGCTTTAGCACTGCTAGGTGCATATTTGCATTTATGTCATTAAATGGTTTGGAAAGCCGAGAAATCTACATAGGAACTCTCGTTTTTGATTCACATTCTTCGCTGCTCTCAACCTTTTCAGCTGTTTCAGATTGAACTCATTTTCATTTGACTCACCACAAGATGAACAACATCATGTTGCGGATGCGACAAATGTTCTGAATGTTTCTTAAAATTTTAAAGAAATTATGATAGTCTTATTTTCAATATCGCACTTACATGAGGCAATGAAAATATGAAGACTGGCTAGTTTCGGTTATAAGTAATAGCCATCTTGAGACCATGCACTTATTAAATGCTGGTTGAACACACAGTGATTACACCAATACTAGTCGTCATGCTGTGACACGCATTCGTGTGGAAAGCTACATCAATAAGTAATTTGGTGGTATCAGAAACAACAAAACTCAGACACATTGTATACCATACTCCTGCAAGACGCAGGTTGAACGAATCTGTTGTCTCAGTAAAAACCATAACTCGTGTTATGTTCTGGCATTAAATGGGGGCATTCAGGTCAGTCGGGCTGCACACAGAAGCATTTTATTTCGTTGTCGACGAGTTACCTGATTTAAGGATATCCGTTTATATATATCATAATTCACGATAGTCCTATCTACCAGGCTGTAGAATAATTGTCAGATTTTGTGCCGTTGTATTTTTTTTTCTTTTCTTTTAGGTGAACTGGTCTTTCATATACAAGGTGTACAACTTTTCTTCCGCCGTTTGCCGATATGTGGCGGCAACGGTAAGTAGCGGTCGAAAGAAATAAATCGCAGACGTCAAGCAGTTAGCTTGGACCTCGGTCAACATAACCTCATTCAAACATTAGTCTATTTGTGTCTGCATCATAAAGTTGTTCTTGATTGAGAGTGTCAGTTTACGAGCCTAATTCTCGTCATTTATGGAATTGTTACTGTTTTGTTTCAATATAAAGAAAACAGCGGCTGAGTCTCATCGAATGCTCTCAAGTACGAATGGTAATGACGCTAATAGTGAAAGAACGTGTCATGAGTGGTTTCAACGCCTTAAGAACGGTGATTTTAACGTCGTAGACCGGCATAGTGGTGGAAGAGAGAATGTTTTAGAAGATGCAGAACTAGAGACCTTGCTGAGTGAAGACTCGCATCAAACTCAAGAAGAATTGGCACAATTAGTGGGAGTGACACGGCAAGCCATTTCAAAACGTCTCAAGGCTATGGGAATGATTCAGTAAGAAGGAACTTGGGTCCCGTGTGAGCTGAAACCAAGAGACTTTCAATGGCATTTGTGTGTTTGTGAATAGTTGCTCCAGAGGCAAAAACGGAAGGGTTTCCTGCATCTCGTTGTGACCGGGAACGAAAAATGGGTTCATTACGATAACCCTAAACACAAAAAATCATGGGGATATGCCGGCCATGCTTCCACTTCGATGGCCAGACCGAATATTCACGGCTCTAAGATCTTGCTCTGCATTTGGTAGGACCAGCTTGGACCAGCTTGGCGTCGTGTGCTAGTAGGTGTTAAAACCAAGTGAAACAATCACTGGTGCTCGTTATCGATCGCAATTAATGCGTGTGAGCAGAGCAATAAAAGACAAATGGCCGAAATACAGCGAGAGGCACGATAAAGTGATTTTGAAGCACTGCAGCGCTCGACACCATGTTGCAAAAGAGGTAAAAACGTACTTGGAAAAGTTAAAATGGCAAGTCCTACCACATCCGCAGTATTCTCCAGACATTGCTCCCTCTAAATATCACCTGTTTAGATCAATGGCGCATGGCCTGGCTGACCAACTCTTCCGATCTCATGAAAAAGTCACAAATTAGACTGATTCACGGATCGCTTCAAAAGATGAACAATTTTTTCGACACGGGATACGTACACTGCCCGAAAGATGGGAGAAAGTAGTGGCCAGCGATGGAAAATACTTTGAATGATATATGTGTAACGAATTTGTTTTATTAAAGCCTCAAATGTTGGGGAAAAAACGGCGGCAGCAAAGTTATACATCTTTTAATTGCAGGTTAATGATTTATGTAATTTTTACTGATACAACTAGTTCTTCAACCTGCGTCTTGTAGGAGTGTTGCGAGCAACTTGGCTCAGTTTCACGATATTGTAGTGCCTGTGTTGTTCAGAATTACAATGCAACATTCCTTCGGATATGCATGCATGTCCGAAGGAACAGCTACTGCGGTGGCACACCCATTATGAAACACATTTGCGAATGTGGACAACCATCAGCTGTGTAATGGAATGACGACAATGAAAATTTGTGACGAATCGCGACTCCAACCTAGATTTCCCGCTGACCGCGAGCGGTCGTCTTTCGGTTATGCGTGCATATCCAATGGGACACTAAATCGTAATTCGGAACAACAGTGGCACTGCAATTTGGTATTTATTCTTCGACATCGGCAAGTGACTTTCAATTAAAATGTTTCCCCTGTGTGGGAATAAGCTTAATGTATGCAAGAGTGCGGGTCTTAGAGACGTGGTTGGAAATATATGGAATTTTGTCTTTGTCCGTAGAACGTGTCCGGTTAGCCTAAGAGTATGAAAAGCAGGAAATCAGGGCTCCAGTCCAGATTCGGCACAAATTTTCATTATCGTCATTCCGTCATACAGCTGATGGTTGTCCATATTCGCATATGCGATTACTTTTCATGTGGCTCAGTTTTGTTATGCAGCACCAAATTTGTTAGTCATGTTGCTTTCTACGCAAATGTATATCACAGGATGATGATTATTACTGGTACATTCACTTTGTGTTAAAACCGCAAATAAAATGCACATGAAATAAAGATAGTTATTACTGATTAGTTAGTCATCACTTTTTAACTGTCCTTTGTAAATGCAATATAGGCAAAAGATTATGTAAAGGTTGCTTTCTCCGTCACTGATAGTGGCAGCCGTAACTAATAGCTTGTAATTTAGCCTGACCGTCAATTTTTTCCACTACATCTGATACTCTTCCATCGGCATGGGAAACGTCTGCTCCTAAGCCAAAGCAGTAGCGTATGTAACGCGTCACGTACCCAAATGGTTAGGTGTCTAGTCTGGCAGAAATAATCCTCCCTTACACCTGTAAGTAAGCTAGTTTCATAGAATATTGTAGCCCCTTCCCACATTTTATACGACGTTATAAAGCGACCTTCATAAAAATAACAACACATGTTAAACAGAGCAGCACGATCAGCAAAAAAGTCTGCTATCACCATTTATATAGTGATTGCTATCACACATACTTTCCATTTCTCTTAAAAACTGGTCTTTGCTGAATATACTATCCACCAAAAGTTTATAGCTTCCAGATGACATTTGTCGTGTCCAGTATTTGTTGATGACGTTGTAAATTTCAAATTGAACACTCTCGCATCTTAGATTCACATATGTGTATGGCTGCTCCATGTATGTGACATGTAGACGCTTTTTCCTGCTCTTTTCGTTAATTTGTTTCTGAAGTATCTTGTGCTACATTATGCGTTTGTAATAATTTCAGAGATAAAACTGCACTCTGGAACAGTACGTGATTCGACGGACAACCAACTCGCCGTTGTTGGAGGTAAGTCCATACTTATAACATTATATTCATCTATTAATGCAAAGACGAAAAGGCTTTCCGTAGATAACATTTTGCGTTTAGCTAGAGCATATTAAAATGTTTTTGTACATCTGTATTTCAGATAGGCACGCATTAATGGTATTTTAGCTACATAATAAGGAGTTTTTAAAAATATTTTCTTGCATTTGTCCACTTACTCATATCCGTGATAATATCTTTCTCTGTCGACCGACTAGCACACATCACCGTGCAAACTTCGTGCTGCTCTCTTTTTGATACTTAATAGATATCATAGTTCTAATAGGGCCCCAGAGAGGAGTGGAGCATCTTCGCTCGCACTCCGTAAGCCACGATATGCTGCGTGGTGATGGGTACCCTGTATCACGACTCGTCATTTCCTTCTCTGTTCCACTAGCAATCAGAGCCGGGGAAAAACTGCTATATGGCCTCTAACGAGCACTAATCCTCGTGGTCTTTACCCAAAATGTGAGTTGGACGTTGGTGGCAGCAGAATCGCTCTGAAGTCGGCTTCAGATGTCGATTCACTATGTTTTCTCACTAGTGTTCCTTGGAAAGAACTTCACATTCCCTCCAGGGATACTGATCTGAGTTCCCGAATCATGTCCATAATACTTGCGTGTTGACTGAACCTGCCAGTAAAAATCTGGCAGCCGTCCTCTGAAGTCATTCGATTTCTGCCTTTAACTCGACCTGGGTCGCCTGAGCAGTAATGGAGAATGGGTCACACCAATATCCTTGCATGCTCGTCCATTTCATATCGGTTTGCAACGACACGACTAGCTGTTTAATTGACGTGGCTGTCTCAAGCAGCACGCTATTGTTGCTGTATTCTGCCATTACGGCATAGTTTATCGTATTCATCTGTATTAATTTGTTATTTTCTACGTCTAGAGCCGGCTGGAGTTCATCACACCAACTAGAAATTATATGTAAGTCGTCTTTTATCCTTCAACAGTCTATCAACGATGAAATCTTTCCTTATACCAAAGTGTCCTCAGCAAACGGAAGCAGATTGCTGCTCAGTTGTTCGTCAGATCATTTGTGTATAGAGAGGAGATCAGAGAAACCTAACAGAGCCATCGTTTATTGTAACAGGGATGCCTTTCTTAATAAAGTGTAGTAGCAAGGGACTCTATATCAGACTTTATTTACTGGTTGCTGAGAACGATAACTTAATGCGAACATTTTTACTTTCAGTGGCCACTAATGAACGCTGAACTTGCTGCCGTACACCCACATAAAATGTAAATATTCAATGTCGAACTTCGTCCGAAATGTTTGAAAGTCCAGAGAAGCTAAAAAGGAAAAGAAAGAAAAGTGCGATGACAGTTGATAACATGTCAAAGATCAGCAACACTCGTCGTATTTGGAATGCCAAAAGAGCAAATCATTGCGTCTAAGGAAGCAGTACTCTGGCACGCATCTACGACAGAAGCTGAGAAAATTAGGAAGGAAACTGTCTGAACATTGCTACGTACAAGCTACCGAAGTAAAGCCTTAGTATGACGAAGGGGCAGCTATCTAAAGAACTAAGGAAGATCAACAAAATAGTGATATTGCAGCATATATGACATAGCTACTGTTACCGTAGAAACCGTGCATTATCACTCAAGAACTGAACAGATAATATTAACAAACTAAGAGCGTCATTCCCAGTATTCCAGTTCATTCTGTAATTTATGGAGTGCCAAAAATACACATAAAGGAAGCTATCCTTTGAAGCCGGTAGAGGATGGAATGAACTTCACAATGTAGAACTCGTGCAAGGAGAATCAATTACACCCATGGAAATCATAGTGATCTTCGACAGCCGGCTGGGGTGGCCGAGCGGTTCTAGGCGCTACTGTCTGGAACCGCGCTACCGCTATGGTCGCAGGATCGAATCCTGCCTCGGCCATGGATGTGTGTGATGTCTTTAGGTTAGTTAGGTTTAAATAGTTCTAAGTTCTAGGGGACTGATGACCTCAGAAGTTAAGTCCCATAGTGCTGAGAGCCATTTGGTCCATTTGATCTTCGACATAAATCCATTATTCACAAACGTGCCAGTATTTGAAAATTTTCGTGTCCTGTAAGTGCATTTCATGCCAAACATACACGATTTGGTTGAGTTATGTTTGCCATCTACACAATTCAAGGGACAAGGAAAATACTGCAAGCATACAGACGGTGTGGGAACCGGTTCCTATCCTACTGCCATTATCAGGTAACATATTCATGTAGCAGTTAGTTTTGGTCCTTTACGCCAACGATTTTTATCACAAAGCGATCCACACAGCCGTAGCAAGGAACTAAGAAAGCCAGATAGGCACCATTATCAGGCAACATGTTCATGTAGCAGTTAGTTTTGCTCTTTACGCCAATGATTTTTATCACAAAGCGCTCCACACAGCCGTAGCAAGGAACTAAGAAAGCGAGATAGGCAGGAAATTGATACTCTACGACCAGCAGTGCCCTTACCCTATGTGGCGATTGTCACTGACCAGTTTGGTAAACACCTTCACCTGGTTGGTGTCGAAACTACAGCAGCCACAAGATCCTGGATGTGCGACGCCCCACGAATGACAAGGTAGATGCTATGGATGACAAACGTCGCCCAATGTGGGTCCACGACACTCTGGAGCTGCACTAGAGAGTGCTATACTGCTGCACGAAAGATTTCAGGCGTGGAATACGCTACCTCCTTTGCTATGCTCATTTTCAACCTCCAACGTCTGTAAGTGTCCCACTGATAAAGACTGTTTTTAAGGTAACCACACAGCGAGAAATTATAATAGTTCATATCTGGTGATGGTGGCTATGCAGTTTGTATTGTTCGGGCAATGATTTGATTTTCTTCATATGTGCTCTCCATCAGAACACTTGAGTCCAAAGCATCTCTCTCCCATAAAGCAGGGACCACACGTCAGCGAAGCAGAACACAGTGACGTGTGTCGTTCACGTTCTTGATCCTTGGAAACCGGGTTCGTCCTACGTCGCCCTACCAGTACCGGCGCCTTACGGCAAGTGATGACACTAGTGTTATTGTCAAAGCAAAAGCTGCTACGCACAATCAGAGCATGATTCCCATAAAGTTTGGTACCCATACGGTAAATAGTTTTTCGTCTATGCTGGCTAAAGCAGCCAAAGTGTTTTATAACCACTGTGTACATTGGCAAGACCAGCACTCCAGTAGCAACGTACGTACGAAAGCGCAAGCGGTACGTTCAAATTTGGCGGCGAATCAAACGTACAGTGATCGAACACAAGAACGACTGTGCCAAGGAAATAAAATTTAATGAAACCTGCTTACTTGTCAAGTAACTGGGGATTGTGAAATCCAAGATCAGAGAAACCATCGAAATACTAAAACATCTTAGCAATACGAATCGAGAAAGTGGACTCCAGTTTCTCCTATCGTGGCTGCCAGCCATCAGAGGCCACTCACTAACAACACGAGACGCGAGCGCTACCAGCGAGTAAGTGGAGACACACAGTGTGCGTTTCGTAGGAGTCCACACCTCTATTGCTGATGATATTCTACTGTGGGACACAATTCGGAAGGCAATCATCCACAGCAAATCCCCTCTTCCTCCACCGAGGTAACCTAATACAATAAATTTCCCTCTCGTTCCACATTACGTCAACATGTTTTTAATGCAGTGATGTAAAGTCAGGCTTATTCTGCTGTAGGTATCCACTGGATGTAATCCTATACGAAGGTTGAGAGCGGTCAATTACAAAGGCAGTGATGAGAACCTGTGTCAAGGTTTGGGCGTCAATGAGACAGAACTAAATTAACGTTCCATTTGTTGTCGAGAGTTTTACGAGGATTGGAACTTTAATAGTGGCAACTATTTGTCTACAGATCGTACAAAATAGATAAATGTTTCAAAGTTTTGCTGACCTTTAAAGTAGTCATCAATCAGCATTGTGTATAACTCGTTGCCAGCTATGTTGAAGTCGTAGGATACTCTTAGCAGTGCCATTTGTGTTGACAGTTCGAGCGGCGTGGTCTATTGCCTGACAAATATGTAGCAGTTCTGAAGCGAATGCCGTGAAGTGTTTCCTTCAGTTTAGAAATCGGATTGAACTGAAGGGGGCTTAGGACTGGGGAGTGCAGTAGGTGGCATAGCACTTAGCAGCCCCATCAGTCAAACAAATCAGTAACAGCTTGAGCATTGTCCTGCAAAATGACGGTGAGGTCCTGCAGAAAGTGTTAACACTTCTGTCTCTAAGCTGGTTGTAGGTTCTGTTCCAAAAATGAAAAGCATAGAGACAGAAGTGATGATACTTTCTGCAGGACCTGACCATCATTTTGCAGGACAATGCTCAAGCACGTATAGTGCCCGCTGTTACTGATTTGTTTGACTGATGGCGCAGCTAAGTGCTATACCACCTACTCTATTCCCCTGACTTAAGCCCTCTTGAGTTCAACTCGATTTCTAAACTGAAGGAAACACTTCACTTCATTTGCTTCAGAACTGCTACAGTTTCATCAGGCAATAGACCGTGCCGCTCGAACTGTCAACGCAACTGGCACTGCAAAGGGTATCCTACTACTTCCACATTGCTGGCAACGGGTTATACACAATGCTGGTGACTACTTTGAAGGTCAGTGAAACTATGAAACATGTATCATTTTGTACGAGCTCTAAATAAATAGTTGCCACTATTAACGTCCCAACCCTCGTATAGTGTCTGTCTCTTACTCGGCGCCGCCTGGTAGCAAGTGTGCTGTGTCCGCATCGCAGGAGCGTGTAGAGTGGTCCGTAAGCACCCATCGCGGAATCTAAAGTCGTAGCCAACCGCTTGGAGTCGGACATACTAGTTCGTCATCCAAGGAATGCATGCCCGGCCCTCGTGTTCCGTCAGCCAACGTTGTGACCAGCAGGAGTGGATGTAAGCGAAGTTGAAGTTTATCCTCCCTCTGTCCACCACAGGCAGACGTAACCAGGTCATCCTGCAACTAACGGACCTGGCTTTCTGTCGGTATCAGTGAGGTGCAGGCGGAATGACTACACTTAGAGCTGTGAGTGGAAGGAAAGGAAGCATTATATAGTGGTCGATGACTTCATTCCGTCATATGAGTAACCAAATGTGGTCCAATTTTTCGAGCCTGTCAGCGCTCTCGGTTGGACTAATGGTTTTGGAGGTTCAGAGTGCTCTTTGCACAAGGTTTGCAGCCTGAAAGTCATTCTCGAGTAGTTTTTTGGTTTCTTTGTTTTTTTTTCCTATGGGCCAAAATGCTGCGGTCTTCCGTACCTAGACTTACACGCTTCTGAATCTATCTTAAACTAACTTACGATAAGGACAGCACACACACCCAGCCCGAGGGAGAACTGGAAGCTCCGACAGGGGGAGCCGTGCGAACACTGGAAAGTCTCCTCAGACCACGCGGCTACCATGCGCCCCTCTCGAGTAGTGGTTAAGTGTTCTTACACGACAATTGTAATTGTCAGAGACCTGAAAGAGCAGCTGAACGGAATGGACAGTGTCTTGAAAGTAGGGAGTGGCAACTGACCCTTAACATAGATAAATGTAATGTATTGCGAATACATGGAAAGAAGGATTCTTTATTGTATGATTATATGATAACGGAACAAACACTGGTAGCAATTACTTCTGTTAAATATCTGGGAGTATGCCTACGGAACGATTAGAAGTGAAATGATCATATAAAATTGATTGCTGACAAGTAGAGATTCATTGGGAGAGTCCTTAGAAAATGTAGTCCATCAACAAAGAAGGTGGTTTACAAAACACTCGTTCGACCTATACTTGCGCATTGCTCATCAGTGTGGGATCCGTACCTGGTCGGGTTGACAGAGGAGATAGAGAAGATCGAAAGAAGAGCGGCGCGTTTCGTCACAGGGCTATTTGCTAAGCGTGATAGCGTTACGGAGATGTTTAGCAAACTCAAGTGGCAGACTCTGCAAGAGAGGCGCTCTGCATCGCGGTGTAGCTTGCTGTCCAGGTTTCGAGAGGGTGCGTTTCTGGATGAGCCATCGAATATATTGCTTCCCTCTACTTATACCTCCCGAGGAAATCACGAATGTAAAATTAGAGAGATTCGAGCGCGCACGGAGGCTTTCCGGCAGTCGTTCTTCCAGCGAACCATACGCAACTGGAACAGGAAAGAGAGGCAATGACAGTGGCACGTTAAGTACCCTCCGCCACACACCTTTTGGTGGCTTGCGGAGTATAAATGTAGTTGTAGATGTAGATGTAGACTCTCGTTCTGCACGTCACGCGCTGTAACCGGTGCTTGTCCAGGTTTTTGCAATGTGGTCGCATTAAAGTGGGAGGATGGAGTAGTATGAGGCGATACCACAGCCGGACTGTGGCCGCGGGAACCTGTACGGTTATGTCAGTATCATTGTTTGCTAATTATTGCCGTGGCCGTCCTACAGGGTTGAAGGAGGCTGCGCTGCGGCCAGTGGGAGCGGCGTCATCGTCGGGGTCGGTGCTGCGGGCGCCCTGCGCCCCTCACTGGCTTCTGTTTCTGGCAGTCGCCGTGGCCGCCTCCGCCGCCGCCGCCGCCGCCGCCACCGTCTCCTGCAGGTGACGGACGCTCCCGCCGCCCTCGCCGCCTCCGCCTCCACCGCCGACGCCAGAGAAGGCACCAACTCCGGCGGCCTCCTCCAACTCCTCCGGCGGCAGACTCTGCAGACTGGAGGCGCACGTCTCGTCTGTGCACCCCTCGCAGTGGCCACAGCAGCCGTGTTTTGTGATCTGGAATCGGAGTAGCAAATCTGCTGGCTCTTGCGGAATTTTCAAATGAAACTAGTGAGACTGAGATACACTGGCGG
This sequence comes from Schistocerca americana, assembly GCF_021461395.2. Classification (NCBI taxonomy): domain Eukaryota; kingdom Metazoa; phylum Arthropoda; class Insecta; order Orthoptera; family Acrididae; genus Schistocerca; species Schistocerca americana. The sequence continues at coordinate 265,760,180 of NC_060124.1, read as the reverse complement.
CCAGTGTCGTAGAGGAACTAACTTTTTGTCAATTAAAACTCGACCAGCATCAGACACTCATCCAACGCAGCTCGCGTCCTCTACAGTGTGCTTTCTTCAGTTACCCCGTTATCAGACTCCAGACTCCAGCTTCATTCCATCAGTGGCAGTGAAAAATCGTCTATTGGAAAGGCTCTATATGAAAGCAAGTATGTGTGAACTGATGTTCTCAATGCATCACTCATCCATTCCTTGTGGCTAACATCCAGTTTTACGAACTGGCGTAGCACAGTATTTTGTTTCCAATGACCTATTTGGTGTTGTGTTATGTATTATTGTCCTTATGCTGTCGACATTTGTACAAATGGATGAAAGTACACACACCCACACACATACCATCACCATCATTCTCAGCTGTTCTCGACCCCACTATCGTCGCAAGCTGTTTCTCAAAATTCACATAACATGAGTATCACTACACAAATGAGAAACTTATTGCAGAGAACACTGATTGTGGGAAATGTAAAAGTATGAAATTTTGCAATGTGTATACATGTGTATGAAAAGGTACATGTTGTGTTGGCAGAAGAGCCAACACCGTGTTACTACTGGAGGCCGAAATGCACGCGTTTTAGCTCACGCAGGCTGGCGTGAGGAGGCAAGGACTATACTGACGTGAGATCTGGAACATGACATGGAATTATAATTCAGAAAGCGGACGTAATTACTTTCATACTTAACTTTAATCCATTAAAGAGGAACGTCGCTCTTGACGGTACATGATTCACAATATTATCTGTTCAGAAGACATATAGTAACTGAATATGGCGCCTTGCTAAGTCGCAGCAAATGACGTAGTTGAAGGCTATGCTAAACTGTCATCTCTGCAAATGAGAGCTTATGTGGACAGTGAACCATCGCTAGCAAAGTCGGATGTACAACTGGGGCGACTGCTAGGGAGTCTCTCTAGACTAGATCTGCCGTGGGGCGGCGTTCGGTCTGCAATCACTGATAGTGGCGACACGCGGGTCCGACGAATACTAACGGACCGCGGCCGATTTAAAGGCTACCACCTAGCAAGTGTGTTGTCTGGCGGTGACACCCCACCACAATTTACGGTGTTTGGAAGCAGAGTATCTGCATACAGATACAATTTTGCTTCTTCTGTTATAAAGGCAGTCTTATAAATGGGCGGTCTAATGAAGAAGATACGCATTGGAAAAAAGTAAAGAAACTGTTTATTGTTTAAAAAGCAATGGCAATAACAGTTAATACATTTATCCCACTGTGAGACAAAAGTGTCAACGCCTTCAAAGAAAAACGTGTGCCGTTGCCTACAGAATCGTGACTCTATCCATGTGTCCACCTCTGCCTGAAAATCGTCGTCCAACAAAGTATTTCTTCAGGGCTCCAAAAATAAGGAAATCGCATAGAAAGATATCCGGACAGAGTGGTGGATGTATGAGGAATCTCCATAAAGACTTCTGCAGCGTAGTTGAAGCAACCTGATAACAAAATCCTCGCCCACACGTTGTCAAGTTGGTTTCTGTTACATTGCAGAAGTTGCGCTGGAAAGCCATGAAACATCCTTCTGAAGTCGCGATTTTTCCCGAAGCGATTTCCTTAACTTTGCTGTCCTGAAGAAAAAAATTTGAGGACGTCGATTTTCAGGCAGAGGTGGAGACATGGTACCGTCATGGTTCCAGAGCCAATGACGGTTGTGTAAGCAAGCGGAAACATTTTTGCATGAAGGAACTGACAGTCTTGATTCACAATGGGATAAATGTATTAAAATCTTAAAATAATAAACAGTTTGTTTACTTTTTTCCATCTGTCTCGTTTTTTCATGAGACAGCCCCAGGTTATGATAAAAGAGTTGTGGTACTGAAGGATTGAAAAGGCTGTGCACAAACTGAAAGAGCTACTAGAGGAGTGAAGTACAGCTATGCATTACTAACTTACTGTCTTACAAGTAATCTTGACCTGTGATGGTTATGATTGACAGAAACAACAAGAAAAGTCAATGCACATGCACCCTAAGTTCAGCAAAGATCGTATTGTTCACTCAACAATGCTGTACATTACAGAAGGCGTTTCAAATGGCGACCACCCCATTCAATACAGCCACGACATACCCATAGGAAGTTGTGCGGTGCTGTGTTAAGTACACCAGGCATTGCATAAATCACAACAGACTTTACAGTTTTCCTCGTGACACGTACACGACTTCTTTTCTTTTTAGTAATAGCTCACAAAATAAATAAAGGAAGCAGTCAAGCTGCAACAGACCAATGTGTGGGAACCATGAAATTAGACCTCCAGATCCAATCGTTGTATAGGCAGGAGCTCCCACTAGTTCCTTCCAATCATACATATACAGATGCGTGTGTGATGATTATTCTTGTTATTGCTCACATTCCCGAGTTTTCATTGGGTCAGCATTACTTTCAAAACCGTAATTTCCTGTTCAAAGTTTTTGTACTTAGACTCCTCTGTCAGCTTCTTCAGCTCATGCGCAGCTTCATGAATCATCCTATGTATGAGTTAGTACTGCAAACGATGTCCGATTCAAAAATTATACGTATGAAAACTCACCAATATCCACGAATCAAATATTCTTTTTAAAATGTATAAGTATTAGTAAATGCCATCACTAGGTGATATAGCCTGTCGTAACTTGCATAGCTTTTTTCGGACCAGTAATGATTCTTTTCCAGAGACTGGGTGCTGCTGCTAAGAGACGTGAGGCACTTTTCTCTGGTGCTTTGGTAGATATTAGAAATTTCGTTATTTCATTGTGTAGCTAGAGGCAGCCCCAAAAGAATACTGCTCACCATGTCTTCCATGCTACTCCCATTGTCGACGGACGGCGAAGGTTTGTTTCCACTTTGAAACAAAATTACTTTTAAAGCGGAATTTTTTGTTTGTCCTGTCAACTACAGTGTGGTAAGTGTTTTACCAGTACGTATTAATAAGGAGCGTAGAAAACGAATAGTAACCAGTACTCCAACTGTGACTGGCTAGCCCTGCTTCACGGCGACGCGGACCATGGGATGCACATGGACCGCTACTGGATCTCACGTTACTCTTTCGTGTTTTACTGTCACTACTGTTACGTATAGATAAAACGAATATCGCACTGGACTAATTTGGGATGTCCTCTGATCGAATGGACACATAAAATTCCGCTTTAATAACCATTATGTTTGCAACGGGAAATAGATTGACGCTTTCCGTCGACACAGATGGACATATGAAAGACGTAAGGAGCCGTATTTGTTTTGGCTGACTCCAGTTACTGACAGCAAAAACTAAATTGAATATATCAACCGAAATGCCAGAGACGACACGTCTGAAAATGCTTAGCTTGGATACTCGGTATTTAGTGAAACTCTAAAGACTTTATTTCCAATGGAAGTTTCATTAGTACGATACCACGATTACAACGAACTATCATTCGCAGAGATTTTTTTGGCTCTATGACTTCATTGCCTCAATAATGAAGCTGTGAAAATGTTTTCTCAAATATACAAATACCGATAAACTTAAATCGAAGCAGCTGAAACACGTATTCATTTCCTATTTCGCTATAATCTGCAGTGATACTGACACAGACAGTGTCAGGTAGTACGTGTCATAATTTATTTTTTATTCTGTTGCTAAGAATCGATTTTCAGTCAATTACATTTAAAGTATATCATAAATGACCACAAAGCGTGTTAATTACATTCAGTGTATACCATAATCGTTCACAAAGCGTGTACTAAAAACAGCCAAACTTAAGACAAATCGATCCCTGTGCTAAATGGAAATCATTCTTCGCATTCTAAAACTTGCTCAACGAATTATGTAGCGTCCTTACTAGAAATGACAACAGATCGGATGTAACAAAAATTCAGAGAATTCTACTAAAATCAGTGAGATTTGGTTATTAGGTTCAACAACAACTCAAGTCATAACATAATACCGAGGGTTAATTTATTAAAAATGATTTGTGACGGAAGTAATTTGTCGTTTCGAAATTTATGCTGTGGTGCCTCTATGGCACATCAAATTTTGCGACGAACCTCTATTTACGTTTCTATAGCTAGCCTGTGCAACTGACTACAGTTCTAACTTACAAAATACACGACGAGCATTCCACCCAGATCAAAACCATTTCACCTACAAGTTTCAGTACTTCCTTTGTCAAAATATATTTGTCCGCTGACAGATGCTTCGGCAGTTTCCGAATTGTGCTAGAAGCCTAAGTCACAAATCATCACCTTATCATTACCAAGCGTAATCAGTCATCATTTTGATAATTAAATGTTTCAACTTCAAACATTTGAAGACAGATCTTCCAATATTCTGTCGTTTTTAATGTCAAATATCAGCAACGTTACAGGGTGACCAAATATGATACAAAGTACCGTCTTTTTTTTTCAGAAAATCAAAAGTCTTTAACTCTAAAGCTGATGTCTGCGAGACAGAAAATACTGGTGGGCCTCAATACTACAATGTTACTTATCTGAGTCTGTTTTCAATAGATAAAAAGGAACGACACGGTTCGATTCAACAACTGTATGAAAACCTGAGTCGTTATATTCTGTTACCAGCACTGCACTAAAAACTGTTACCTGTGTCACTCCTTCCAGCGTCAGTGAATGTTTGATCCAGGAAAAGCCAGGTAATGTTCACTATAGCTTCTGTTTACTCAGTTCTTTGCTGGTATGATTATCTGAACATTACCACAAGCAGTGAAAATATGTATCCTTTATTGGTAATGTATCTTTATTCTTATTTCCCAGAGCCGTAATCTTGTGTGACGTTGACGCAACCCTGTTAAATGTATTACCGCTTACTGATGATGGTGTTTGGATGATGTTACTATTGTTCACACATCTATTTTCACTTTTTAAAAAGTGGAGATATGTTACTGGCAAAGACTAAAGATTTTGAGAGACTTAAAGTCGCTATAGATTGTGCCACTGCTGCTCAAATATTACGTCCACGCAAACGAAAAATAGCTTACGTTTAAAAGAAAGTATTCTGTTGGAGAGAAACTATTGTACAAAGACTTTATTAACTGTGCCAAAGATAATTAGGAAATTTTGTCATATCCTCCGTAAGTTTAAAACAGATCTTTATTTCATAATTTTCATTTTTTTCTCAAATATTGCGCCTTGCTGTCCAGTATTTCACTCATTAAATAAGCCTGCTGTAGATAATAACAGTACCATATCAGTACGAAAGTGATTTAAGACAGTGTATTTTATAAAAGAAAATTACTTTATGTTTTATGAGGATAGAATTCTTGACTTCCTAATGTATGAACACTATGTCAATAATAAAGATAAATAAAATATTGTTGTCCATTTCCCTGATAACAGTAATCCCATTTCTATCTTGAACCCGATCTTGAATACACGTTTAAAAGCAAATATTCATGTATTTTTGAAGTCAGCTTTCATTCTTTGAGTATTCACAATTATTCTGGGAACGTAGTGTTACAAGATACATTAAGTTTTATCGAGACTGATTTGTATCAGAAGCAATGTATAGAACAAAATTACTACATGGAATTAAATATTTACCTTATAGTAAGCACGGAAATTTAATTAACAGGAACGCAATGAAATTAGTGAGGGCAGAAATTATGATATGAATTTGAGCATTAAGTATTGGTGAAAAAGAAAATATTCCTTCGATATAATATTCTATGCTTTATGGTCATATTGAACACCCCTTTTCCTAAAGAGTCAATGTATTATTGAATCGTTGCTGCAGAACAGCGGAATAAAACTGATTGGGCTGTGTTTCGCCAGCAGAAAACTTGGTGAAGTTCATATCAAGCAATATGGCTATGATAATTAGGGATAAACATTGTATGAATGTAATGCAGGAATTGTGTGGGAATGGTGTTCGACTGTGATTGTGCAAACATGAGCTCAGCATTAATCAATACTTTATGAAATGATAAATTACACCAACAGATCACACACAAAGAGGAAAGCCTTTGCACTTAATCACATGATTAGGGATTTCGGTAATTTGATAACATAAAAATTCGGCAGTAATACTGTAATCTCTTCTCAAACTAGAGCAACAATAACATACCTGAGAAGGTATTCTGAAATACGTGTGTACATCACGTAGATAAAAATAAAAATAATAACGCTTCTGCTCACAAAAACCGCAAAATAAAATGATAACTTGCTTCTCCTCATAAGTCACCTTGTAAGCTGGCACTAAAATCAGATAACAGCTTCCTTCCCCCAAAAATAACTTCACAAGTTGGTACTAAACTAATGATATCAAAAAAAGTTTTGCATTACCTCATTCCGAGACTTCCGGAACCTGTACAGAAAATTGGAATAGAGATCAACATAGACATCATATCCGCCCTTTTATTGCTCATGAAAACCACAAATTTGACGGTTTTACCACCATACAGCTATAGCTTCAGAAGTGGCGGTCCAGATTGCTGTACACACAGGTACCTCCAATGCCAATTAGAACGTCCTCTTGCATTGATGCATGCCTCTATTCGCGTGGCATACTGTCCACAATGTCAGTAAGGCACTGTTGGTCCAGAATGTCCCATTCCTCAATGGCGATTCGGCGTATAACCTGCGGCGTTGCAGGGTTTCAGGAATCCGTGTGCAGGCTGCAAATTAGTATTTACCTACCTCAGAACGGTGTCTGCTCGATGATGTCCCTCCACTCTGCAATATAAATATTTACAATAAGATGTAAAAGCAGCGTTGATACAAAGCACCATCTAATACCTACAATTACTGAAGACGCACAACTCTAGCAACGAAATAAAATTCAGTAGAAAAACTGTCATTAAAATTTATCGAGAGGTAAGAAAATGGATTGCCTTCTGGAAAATAATGTCTGAAATTTCCACATAAAAAGGTTTATTTTGTCCATCTAACTCCACATTTAAACTATTGGCTACTTTCTCCACCTTCACAATTCGTACACTCATTTCACACGCACAGCAGCCAGAAACCTGTCCAAACCCGGCCCGAACTAAACAACGTCATTAATTTCACCACTAACATGAGTTATTACATTTGGTCTGTCAAGTGGACGTCTCAAAAAAGAAACTGCTCGCCAAAAAATGTTCAGTGGTGGAATTCTGCAACATTGCCACGCGGACACTATGAATGCCAATTTTAACAATCGAATATCGGTCCAACTTAACAGTTCTAGAACTCCCAAACTTCACAAAACTATCCATAACTACATCAGCGTTAGTCACACCTCGTATCATAGGCCAGGAACTCAATATTTCTTCATTTTACGCATTATTTTGAAGGGCGCTAGCAACATGAGCGTCCGCGTTCAAAGCTAGCGAGAGACTAACCTCTTGTGGCCTCACAACCAGGTGAACTATCAGGTAATCAGCGGGAACCGTCTCAATTCTGATTGTCTAACCATATTGGCCGCCAATCAGAATTCTCGCTCGTGATCATACTCGCGCCAAAACTGGCCTGCATAAATCCTTACATACAGATGCATCTACGTCATTCTAATATACAAATATTAAAGTAATGTTTAATAAACGAAAACCATAAGGCAATAAATCTGGAAATATCCTTTAGATACAGTTAATATTCTAGTTGACTTTCTGGCTGCTCTGTTACAACAGCAATCACACCTAGTCATATGTCATCAGGAAAGTGGATAAATTCCCTGTGAGCATTTTCCACGACAGGCTTGCATAACTCTTGACGGTTACTTAAGACAGTATATAATGCAACATTGAAATTTGAAGAATGTCCGACGTACACACTCATTCACTGACATATACTCCCACAACAATCTTGTCTGATTTTTTATGTTACGAAAACGAAAAATAATTAAGGTTTCAATACGAAAATCTCAATTAATTCATTCAGCATCCTGCTACTTCTGTTTATGTTTTTAGATAATACCAAAGGATATACTATTACCCTTCCAAACTGAATTTAGCTCCCTGAGCGTCGTTTTATGACTTTTTAGCAATTTTTTCTATCTCTGAAACGATGATTAAGCTGAAACTCCTCCTGAATGTCAAAAGGTAGTGTGCCTATTCTGAAAATATTTGAATAATATTTAGTACCATTTATTTAGGTTCTTGTAGGTGATGAATGTACGTGCACAGTAAGAGACCTGGGATAGCTTTCCCACAGCAGGTAGTGACAGGTGCGCGTGTGTCTCCCACTTAGGCAAGCAGATCTCAGCCCCTGAAGTTACATGCAGCTAGCTATCCTAAAACAAACGTCCGCTAGTAACAAACTTGCGACGCTACACACTCGCTAAGGTCCTAACATTTCTCCTGATCATATTTTATGGTTCTTATTGAGGACAAGTTTTATGTTTTATTTGTAAAGATTTCGTTAACTACACTGACAGTTGTAATCAAAGTGGCCGTGCGGTTCTAGGCGCTACAGTCGGGAACCACGAGACCGCTACGGTCGCAGGTTCGAATCCTGCCTCGGGCATGGGTGTGTGGGTTGTCCTTAGGTTAGTTAGGTTTAAGTAGTTCTAAGTTCTAGGGGACTGATGACCTCCGATGTTAAGTCCCATAGTGCTCAGAGCCATTTGAACCATTTTTTTGATTTCCTCAGTTAACCAAATATCTAAGCTACATGACAGTATTCTACATAGTTACATCGAATATCAAGGGCTAGGACGGAATAGCATACACTAAAATTAATTTATAGAAAATTTTCATCTTTTTCTCATATCACATTTTTCTTACAAAATTATTCTTGAACTCCCTTTTTTTCATAATTGAATTAACAAAATATTTAAATCGGTAAAATTATACATTTACTCTCGAAACTACAAAACTTTTTTTCCTCAAACATAAGGTTCTTTTACATTCATAATGAATTTAAGCAAAAGCAATCAATGAACACTTCGCTCTATCAGCGTCCAAAAAATTGACAACAAATATAATTTCGGGACTGTGGTCGGTGTCCTTTCCTATTACCACTATATTCACTTCGATATGGTGGTAATGTCTTTACCTGACATTTCTCTGACAACACGTTGGGGTTCTGATAACTGTCTCCGATGAATAAAATTGGTGCGGATCACTTCTATCCAAAACTTACATACGGGTCACATCATGGGCTCGTCTCTGGGATACAGTGACCTGCTGTCTCAAATCGGGTTCTCTCTCAATCTCGTATCAGGTTCAGTCGTATTTTCGTACCCGCAATATTCAGTATGACTACGAGTCCATTCTTAATCTATACATCCTACTCTAACACACATACATACTTTAATCAGCAAGCTCTCAAATTCAAAAACAAAGAACTCCATGAAAAATTTTTCGAGAACTTAACAGTCCTCCATAATTTACTTCTTATTAACACACAGCTTTTTTTCTCAGACAAATTAATAGTCCCCGAAAACTCAACGTTTTATATACAGTAGTTAAATTCAGTACTAATCATTTCAGTAGAAAATTAATTAACTGTTCCTCAAAAAAACCAATAGTACCCAAAATTGGCACCACCACTGACATCTTTTTATTTTTCAAAATCTGTTTTGATCACTAAGCAAGTTACTCTTACAAATACTGCTGACTTCTTTCTTAACTCTGTTTCCGAACCAAATTTACTTCTTGCTCTGACACAAATAAGCTATTATACACAAATAACAAAATACAACATCAATAGATAGACTGAAAAATTATCTCCTCCAACATCTGTGGCTCTAAGAAACATTATTACACATTAAATAAGGAAATACAAAATCATTAAGTACTGAAAATAATTCAGTCCTCCTCCTGCAGACCTGCAGCTCCTTCTATGTACATCTTACAAAAAGAGAAAAACGGTGTTATAAAATCACTGAAACATTACTCACATCTTACATAATACCGTTTAAAAAGAACATTTATTCTATAGGAGAGTCCTTAGCAAAATCTCGGAAAAATGTCCTCGCCAGCTTCTGTGGCTCCAATAAAGTCCTCACAATATACACATATTACACAAGGAATCCCCATTCGGATCTCCAGGCGGGGACTACTCAAGAGGAGGTCGCAATCAGGAGAAATAAAACTGGCGTTCTACCGATCGGAGCGTGGAATACCAGATCCCTTAATCGGGCAGGTAGGTTAGAAAATTTAAAAAGGGAAATGGATAGGTTAAAGTTAGATATAGTGGGAATTAGTGAAGTTCGGTGACAGGAGGAACAAGACTTTTGGTCAGGTGAATACAGGGTTATAAATACTAAATCAAATAGGGGTAATGCAGGAGTAGGTTTAATAATGAATAAAAAAATAGGAGTACAGGTAGGCTACTACTAACAGCATAGTGAACGCAATATTGTGGCCAAGACAAACACAAAGCCTATGCCTACTACAGTAGTACAAGTTTATATGCCAACTAGCTCTGCAGATGACGAAGAAATTGATGAAATGTATGATGAGATGCAAGAAATTATTGAGGTAGTGAAGGGAGACGAAAATTCAATAGCCATGGGTGACTGGAATTCGAGAGTAAGAAAAGGTAGAGAAGGAAACATAGTAGGGGAATATGGATTGGAGCTAGGAAATGAAAGGGGAAGTCGCCTGGTAGAATTCTGCACAGAGCATAACGTAATCGTAGCTAACACTTGGTTCAAGAATCATGAATGAAGGTTGTATACATGGAGGAACCCAGGAGATACTAAAAGGTATAAGATAGATTATATAATGGTAAGACAGAGATTTAGGAACCAAGTTTTAAATTGTAAGACATTTGCAGGAGCAGATGCGGACTCTGACCACAATCTATTGGTTATGAATTATAGATTAAAACTGAAGAAACTGCAAAAAGGTGGGAATTTAAGGAGATGGAACCTGGATAAACTGACCAATCCAGAGGTTGTACATAGTTTCATGGAGAGCATAAGGGAACAATTGACAGGAATGGGGGAAAGAAATACAGTAGAAAAAGAATGCGTAGCCTTGAGGGATGAAATAGTGAAGGCAGCAGAGCATCAAATAGGTAAAAAGACGAGGGCTAGCAGAAATCCTTGGGAACAGAAGAAATATTGAATTTACCTGATGAAAGGAGAAAATATAAAAATGCAGTAAATGAAGCAGGCCAAAAGGAATAAGAACGTCTCAAAAATGATAACGACAGGAAGTGCAAAATGGCTAAGCAGGGATGGCTAGAGGACAAATTTAAGGATGCAGAGGCTTATCTCACTACGGGTAAGATAGATACTGACAACAGGAAAATTAAAGAGACCTTTGGAGAAAGGAGAACCACTTGCATGAATATCAAGAGGTTTGATGAAAACCCAGTTCTAAGCAAAGAAGGGAAAGCAGAAAGGTGGAAGGAGTATAGAGAGAGTCTATAAAAGGGCGATGTTCTTGAGGACAATATTATGGAAATGGAAGAGGATGTAGATGAAGATGAAATGGGATATATGATACTGCGTGAAGAGTTTGACAGAGCACTGAAAGACCTGAGTGGAAACAGGGCCCCCAGAGTAGACAACATTCCATTAGAACCACTGACAGCCTTGGGAGAGCCAGTCCTGACAAAACTCTATCATCTGGTGAGCAAGATGTATGGGACAGGCGAAATACCCTCAGACTTCAAGAAGAATATAATAATTCCAATCCCAAAGAAACAGGTGTTGACAGAATTGAAAATTACCGAACTATCAGTTTAATAACTCACAGCTGCAAAATACTAACGTGAATTCTTTACAGACGAATGTAAAAAAATTGATAGAAGCCGACCTCGGGGAGGATCAGTTTGGATTCCGTAGAAATGTTGGAACACATGAGGCAATACTGACCCTACAACTTATCTTAGAAGAAAGATTAAGGAAAGGCAAACCTACGTTTCTAGCATTTGTAGACTTAGAGAAAGCTTTTACAAAGTTAATTGGAATACTCTTTTTCAAATTCTGAAGCTGGTAGAGTAAAATATAGGGAGCGAAAGGCTATTTACAATTTGTACAGAAAGCAGATGGCAGTCATACGAGTCGAGGTGTATGAAAGGGAAGAAGTGGTTGGGAAAGGAGTGAGACAGGGTTGTAGCCTATCCCCAATGTTATTCAATCTGTATATTGAGCAAGCAATAAAGGAAACAAAAGAAAAGTTCGGAGTGGGTATTAAAATCCATGAAGAAGAAATGAAAACTTTGAGATTCGCCGATGACATTGTAATTCTGTCAGAGACAGCAAAGGACTTGGCAGAGCAGTTGAACGGAATAGACTGTGTCTTGAAAGGAGGGTATAAGATGAACATCAACAAAAGCAAAACGAGGAGAATGGAATTTAGTGGAATTAATCTGGGTGATGCTGAGGGAACTAGATTAGGAAATGAAACACTTAAAGTAGTAAAGGAGTTTTGCTATTCGGGAGCAACATAACTGATGATGGTCGAAGTAGAGAGGATATAAAATGTAGACCTTCAATGGCAAGGAAACCGTTTCTGAAGAAGAGAAATTTGTTAACATCTAGTATAGATTTAAATGTCAGGAAGTCGCTTCTGAAAGTATTTGGAGTGTAGCCATGTATGGAAGTGAAACGTGGACAATAAATAGTTTAGACAAGAAGAAAATAGAAGGTTTCGAAACGTGGTGCTACAGAAGAGTGCTGAAGATTAGATGGGTAGATCACATAACAAATGAGGAGGTATTAAATAGAATTGGTGAGAAAAGGAGCTTGTGGCACAACTTGACTAGAAGGCGGGATCGGTTGGTAGGACATGTTCTGAGACATCGAGGGATCACCAATTCAGTATTGGAGGGCAGCGTGGAGGGTAAAAATCGTAGAGGGAGTCCAAGAGATGAATGCAGTAAGCAGATTCAGAGGGATGTAGGCTGCCATAGGTACTGGGAGATGAAGAGGCTTGCGCAGGATAGAGTAGCATGGAGAGCTGCATCAAACCAGTCTCAGGACTGAAGACCACAACAACAACAACACAAGGAATACACTATTATTGGCAAAGAATACCAAAAGTCCATGTAGAAAATTTGAACATAACTCATACCACCGTTGTGGTTCTACCCTTCTCGTACACAATATTAAAGAAAATAAAAAAAAATTCTTATAGAGATGTACAAAATCTGGTAGCCGATTACTGTGGCTCTTCATCATCTCATGATCAAATTACAATACGTATGTATAGTACATACAAAACAGGCCCTTATAGAAGAATATTAAGTTTGGCTCACGGTAACTTATGTGGCTCTCCAACACCTCTTATTCACTATATTCGAGGAAACATACATTACTGACAATGTTAAATACACATAAGTTTACCTCTCTGTGGTTCTCACGTCATCACAAATATAAAACAACCTTCTAGCCTTTTGACAGGCCATCCTCTTTTGCCTCTGAACACATTACCTACACTGCAACATCTTTACAGGTTACAAAAACTTTTGTATTACTCTCCATATCAGTGAATAGTCACCTTAAAGAAATCTTTTCTGTCATTAATAGGCAATTCTCTCTCATCTAATTAGTCACTTCGTACTTTCTACTGGGACACTGGCTCTCTTTATACTCTGTACTACTCCACAAACTATGTTCGTAAACTGTTTACAATGATAGGGACGAAAGGAAGATAACAGACATTGGTTCTGAATGATGAAGAGGAAGTTTGACAACACGCAAATAAACGGAAATAGTATTGTCAATAACTCGAGCACCTAGTGTTCAACACACACTTAGCATTGCATAGAGTGCAACGCCCTCTGAGGCTCTGGTAACACTTCACAATGAATGTTAAAAATTTGTCACAAATTATCCTTTTGTATGTCAGTCAAATCTATTAATTCTTCCTATTTTTCATCGATCCTAATCCTGACATTTTCTATCTCAGAAGGATCCACTTCCTTTCTTTCACCATATTCATAATAGCCCTTGATTACATCTGTGGTCCTACAGAATCAAATTTCAATATCACTTAGTTCTTTGTGTACACACTGTCTTTTACCTGTGAGGGTTATTCCAAAAGAAATGCACACTATTTTTTTAAAAAATCCATCTTTTATTCTACTTGTTTGAAAGTTTTACAGTGTGTAGATACATCCTTTAGGAACAATGTTTTCATTTATCCACAAAATTTCCATACCTCTCAACTGCCTTGCGCCATTCTGGAACCCGCGCCTGTATACGCACACAGTAAAATCCTGGGTCAACCTCTTGGAGCCACTGTTTGGCAGCGTTCACAAGGAAGTCATCATCTTCAAACCTTCTTCGACGGCCGGTCGGTGTGGCCGAGCGGTTCTAGGCACTTCAGTCTGGAACCACGCGACTGCTACAGTCGCAGGTTCAAGTACTGCCTCGGACATGGATGTGTGTGATGTCGTTTGGTTAGTTAGGTTTAAGTAGATCTAAGTTCTAGGAGACTGATGACGTCAGCTGTTAAGTCCCATAGCGACTAGAGCCGTTTGGACCATTTGAACCTTGTTCCATGAAGAGAGTTTTTCAGTTTCCCAAAGAGATGATAGTCACATGGAGCCAGGTCAGGACTGTAAGGCGGGTGTTTCAGTGTTGTCCATCCGAGTTTTGTGATCGCTTCCATGGTTTTTTGACTGACCTGTGGCCATGCATTGTCGTGCAATAGCAAAACATCCTTCTTTTGCTAATGTAGTCGAACACGACTAAGATAGGCTAGAAGTTTCTTAAGTGTTATCACATATGCATCAGAATTTATGGTGGTTCCACTTGGCATGATGTCCACAAGCAAGAGTCCTTCGGAATCGAAAAACACCGTAGCCATAACTTTTCCAGCAGGTGTAGTTTTTAATTTTTTTTCTTCGGTGAATCTGCATGATTCCACTCCACTGAATACCTCTTCGTTTTTGGTGAAAAATGATGGAGCCATGTTTCATCACCTGTCACAGTTCTTCCAAAAAATTCATCTCAACCATTCTCGTACTGTTCCAAAAGTTCGCCTCATACCGATTTTCTTGTTTCTTTGTAGGAAACTGTCAGCATCCTGGTAACCGACCTGGTACAAACTTTTTTTAACGCCTACACTTTCATTATTCTGCAGACACTTCCTTTCCCTATCCCAGCGTAGCGTGACAGTTCGTTCACTGTGATGCGTCTGTCAGCAGTCACCAATTGGCTAACTCTCTGGACATTGTCTGGAGTGTGTGCAGTATGAGCCCTGCCACTGCGAGGACAATCCTCAATATTGCCGTGCCCGCTTTCATCACGTAACGTGCTTGCCCACCGACTAACTGTACTGCGATGGACAGCAGCATCTCCGTACACCCTTTTCAACCTCTTATGGATGTTTCCCACTGTCTTGATTTCACAGCACAGGAATTCTATGACAGCACTTTTCTATTGACGAACGTAAAGTGTAGCAGCCATCTTGAAGACATGCTGTGACGGCGCCACTCACGGGAACAGGTTGAACTAAGTTTGTAAACAATCGGGAAGGATGTATCTACAAAACTGTAAGACTTTCACACATGCATAATGAAAACTGTATTTTTACAAAAATAGTGTGCATTTCTATTGGAGTGACCCTCGTATAAGGGGAATAACTACAGGTTTTCCACTTATTCTTATAATTTCATCATTGGACCCAAAATTTGCCTATCTTTCATATTTATGCAAGAAGGCAGACCTACCAACATTTCCACACTGAGTCCACATATAACTAGAACATTCTGTTTAATGGCTACCCCACGTACAGCTATGGGTAATACGACCTCTTGTTTAACCACTTTCCTAGTTTTTTCAGTAGCTACAATAATGGTTAGACCACTCACTGGCATTACAACTGTCTGTTTATTCTCTGGGAGAACATTCACATAATTCTGTGATACAGCACACACTTCTGAACCAGTATCAATTAGACAAGGAACCTTATCTCCAAACACTATCACCTCGATTATAGGTTGCCCAATATATTCTTTTCTGGTTACAGTTTCTTGTTCATCTAGTAAATCCTGCACTACTTCACACCTATCGAAACCTACCCCTTCTGTGAAAAGTACACATACCTTAATTGGGTCCTCTTTGACTTCATTATTAGTGGCAGCTTTAACTATCATGTCCACTATTGGTAAATCAAAATATTTCTATAGCTTCTAACATTCTTTAATAACCTCTAATTCTGCAACCCCCTCCCAGGTGTTGTCAGAATTTTCAAAACCATTTACTCCTTCCTATTTTTCTGACCCTTGTTCCTCACTATTCAAAATTACTTCATTCAACCTATATACAACCTCCTCTACTCTATTATACTCTTCCTTGGGTACCTCCCCAAATATTTCCCCGATAATAATGCTACTTCAACCGTCTATGGTAGACCTCTCATCTGTTTCGCACTGCTGATTCAACTCCACCTCCTGATCTGATTCTTCACTTTCTTTATTTAGTTCCTTCTTAATATGGTTCCCACAATCTTCATTTGAGCTTTCCCTCTTGCAAGAAACTACTACTGCCGCTGACGGCAATCAAAGTATTGTACTCAGTCATTGAACCTATTTCCAACATAGGCCCGTTTCCCGCGGTATCTGCCTCTATAACCGTTACCTCTTTGCACGCCTATTCTGTTTACATAGACCTCAGTTCTGTTGTTATTTGACCTAACAGGAGACGTATACTTTCTTCTGTTATTTCACTCTTCTTTTAAGGTGTTTTCCACTCGCTCAAGATAATGCATAAACCGGTCAATGTCATCCCTAGGTGCCGAAATGACCTTATTTCGCCAACTCAGTGGCAATTTGTTTTCAATACCCATGATTATCTGTTCTGTCTCTACTTTTGTATTTAAATAAGATAAGGTAGTTACCCACTTTTGAACAAATCTTTTAATGTTATCTCTTCTGGAATCATATTTTTCCCCTGACCAAAATTTTTCAAAACCTTCATTTGTTTCCTTTTTCCCCAATATCCTTCAAAATAGGCCTGTTTCAAGTCCGCCAACTTTTCATACTTATCAGAAGCTAAATTACCCCAAAGTCTAGCTTCTCCCATTAAATTTGATGCAACAGAATCTATTTTTTGCTTGTCATACCATACTTTAGATAACACATCATCAAAGTCGCTTCCAAGTTATGACAGGTGCACATTCTTGTTTGGATCAAATTCCAAAAATTGTTGATGAGTTACATATGCAATTTCAGATGGTTCTACTACACAGTTAGTTACTACACAGCCACTATGTTTGTTAAGATTTTGCTCTACTCTGGTTAGTCTACCGTCATGCTCACACAATTGCTCATTCACATTGGTACTGAATTGCTGGATATTAGTTTCTATGTTAGTAATTTTACTAGCCACTTGATACCAATATTTGCACACACATCTTTTCCTTCTTTGATTTTCTTGCTAACACAGTTTGACTTTCTTCACAGTGCTTTTCTACATTATCAACCTGTTCATTAATTTTGTCTAATTCTACATGTAACTGTTGATTTGACTGTTGGTTGTCCTCAGCAACTTGCTCAATCTGTATAGTTAGTTCACTTTTTACTGTTAAAATAGCAGTGTTACATTCTTATCTAACCAGATTAACCTCACTTTCCAAATTATTACTAAACAAACCCACATCATTTTTCCAAGTATCCCTTAAATTCTAAATTTTATCTTCCATTTCGAATTCCATCCCAGATGTCAAACTGTTGAACCCTTAGTTAACCTCTGACATTAACCCCTCTACTTCAGTGTGTAACTTATTTCTTTCTGAACCTAAGGAAGATTTCATATCTGAACCTATTTTATTAATTTTGCAATCCATATGACTCGTTTTACCATCAATATTTAATCCCATTTTACTTACTTTTTCAGCAATATCAGAACTCAGTGACGTTTTAATTTCGGAACCCAACCCATTCACCATGGTCAAAATTTTCATTTACACCCCTGACACACTGTATTTTGCTTCATAGTCAACTGACTCTGGTTCCCCGTTATATTTCCTTAACAGTAACCAGTATACATTTAACATCAGCTTCCACCAGTTCATTATCTACACCATAGTTAGATGGAATTGACTCAGGTAATCCACTGTAATTATATTGTGATACATCAAAACCAAAATCAACTGCATTGAATCATTTTCGTAATTTACATTGCCTAAATCAACACTCAGTTTCTCATCTACAATTTCCTGATTCTTTTCAGCCATTCTGCCCACACAAAATATTAAGTAGATCGTTACCTATCTTTTGCGTCATCTGGATGACTGCACGGCTAGGTGATACTTCAGGTCCATTCTCCAGACCCTGCTTCCACCTATCCAGTTTAAGGGCTAGCACTCCATTCACAGCTGCCAACTGCTCCGTCCTCCGGTTTGCGTCCTTAGCATGGCGCCTGTCGATTTTCAGCTGTCGGCCCGTAATCTGCCACTGCGGATCGTCAGTTGTTCTCGCTGTCTTGTACACTTCACTAGTAACTTCTGGAAAATAATGTCCGAAACTTCCACACAAAAAGTTTTATTTTGTCCATCTAGCCAAAGAAACGTAACTATTGTGTCCACATATAAACTATTGGCTATTTTATTCACGTTCACAATTCGTTCACTCATTTCACATGCACAGCAGCCAGAAATCTGTCAAAACCCGACCCGAACTAAACAACAATCTCACAGTCGTCAATTTCACCACTAACAAGAGTTACTCCATTCGGTCCTTCTTGTGGATTTCTCAAAAAGGAAACTACTCGCCAAAAAATGCTCGGTAGTTTAATACTGCAACATTGCCACGCCTATACTACGGAGGCCAAATTTCACACACGAATATATGTCCAACTAAACAGTTCTAGAACTTCCAAACTTCACAAAACTATCCATAACTACATCAGCGTTAGTCATGCCACGTATCAAATGCGAGGAACTCAATATTCCTTCATTTTACACATTATTTTGACTGGCACTAGTAACACGACAGTCCGTGTTCAAAGCTAGCGAGAGACTAACCTCTTGTGGCCTCACTCTCTGATTAACCCTCAGGCAACGAGTGGGTACTGCCTCAATTCTGATTGGCTAACCATACTGGCTGCCAGTCGGAATGCTCATTCATGATCATACTCGTGCCAAAACTGACGTGCACCAATCCTTACATACAGACTCATCTACCTCATTCTGATATACAAATATTAATGAAATGTTTAATAAACGAAAAGGAAAAGGCAATAAATCAGGAAATAATCTTTAGATACAGATATTACTCCAGCTCACTTTCTGACTGTTTTGTTACAATAGCAATCACATCTAGACATACGTCATCAGCAAAGCGGATAAATTCCCTGTAAACAGTTTCCCACGACAGGCTTGCGTAACTCTTTCAGGTTATTTAAGAAGGTATATAATGCAACATTAAAATGAGACAAATGTCCCACGTACACACTCTCATTCACTGACATATATTCCCACAGCAATCTTAGACACCAACAAACTTGCGACGCTACAATCCTCAGAGTGGTTGGTGGGTCACGTCGGCAATAAACAGCTCTTTTCAATCCATCCCATGCATGTTCGATAGGGTTCATGTCTGGAGAACACGCTGGCTGCTGTAGTCGCCCGATATAGTGGTCCTGGAGGACGTCATTCACAAGATGTGCACGATGCGGGCGTGATTTGTCGCCCATGAAGACGAATGCCTTGCCAATATGCTGACCATATGGTTGCACTGTCGGTCGGAGGATGGCATTCACGTATCGTACAGCTGTTACGGCGCTACTCAGTTTACATTTTTGAACAGTCAATGGGACTGTGTCTGTGATACAATATCCGCAGAGAACGTCTGTCTTCAGGAGTTCTGGGAACCGAGATGATGCGAAACTGTTTTGATGTGTGTATAATGCAATTGGCAGAATAACGCACTTGAATTACTACAGTCTATTCCTACTAACTTTGACCGTGCACTAGGCGAACACCTACAGGACTACCAAATACGTGTTCCGTTTACACTGATGTGAGCATTGCCTGTGTTTGACGTCAACGTGCAATAATAACTCTCAGACAACAAGTCGGAGCACTAGCAGTGGAAGCTAATGGACACTGCAAACAAGAGGTCGAAAATGGTAATGATCATTGACTGTCGAGCAAAGGGTGGAAACACTTCCGAAGAAGTTAAATTTGCATAATGTTCCCGTGCTGCCGTGGTTAATGTACACTGTGCTTTCGAAAACGGCGTTATCCAAAACTGGAAAGGAGGCAGCAATGGTGCACCTTATACCACAGATGACAGGATAAACGACGACTGTGGAGATGGGTACCAGCGAATCGTGCAACTGTTAAGCAACTGACCATCCGGATCAAGCGAGAGGCTAGAAACAGTGTCTCCCCAATGAATGTTCAGTGGAAGTTGCTGCGTACGAGCCTCCGCAGCAGGCGCCTAGGCAGTGCACTCCTGTTGACTGCAGTAGCTGGAACTTGCACGGTAGTATCGCAACTGAATGTCCACAGGGTGGCGACACGTGGCTTTTTCACTGAGTCACGTTTAGCGCTACATCAGCGTGAAACGTCTGAAATCAAACACCTTGCAACAATCATTGGAGGGGAGAGCGATATAGTGTGGGGAATGATTTCGTAGCATCACCTGGGCGATTTAGTCATTGTGGAAGGCATCATGGACCAGCACAGGTATGCATCAACTCTTTGGGACCTTCTTCATCCCTAAACGGAGTTTATTTTTGCTCGGCATATTGGCATTTACCAGCAGTACAATGCAATATGCCACACTGACCGATGTGTGCACGGGTGCTGGATGAGTTTACCGTACCCCTCAACCTACCAAACTCCCTGGATTTAAACCCAGTAGAGAATCAGTTGGACCACCTCGACTGGACGGTTAGAGCCATCCTCAACCGAGAAACCCAGCCCAGCAGGCCACGGGACAGGAGTCAGCATGGTTCCACATTCCTCTCGCTATCTACCATAACCTCATTGACTTTACGCCAGCATATCTCGCAGTGTTCCGCAGTGTGAAAAGGGCGTCTTCAGGCTTTTAACAGATTGTCACATCAGTGTGATTACGCAGTGTAGAATTACGCTACTATCTAAATCAAAAGAGAAATGCAAACAAGTAAAAATACGACAACGTATCACAAATTCACAATCAAAATAATAAACGGTACTACACTGCGTCCATGTCATGCGAATGCTCCTAACAGCAGTTTTGACTCAATCAAATTCCTCACAGTGCACCATTACACACTAACTGACACAAGCCGATTTCAGCTATCCTAAGCCAACCAAACCAACTTCAAATAATCAGACAAAACTCAACCAATTCAGGTGTTGACTGTGGCGACCCACTAATACCGAAAACTCAAAACACGGCAGCCGATGATCTCTTTCAGGGAGAATTACCATGTTTACTAATACATGTATCTTTATTTGACGTTTAGAGACCAGGGGTGAAGCTATTAAATTCTCAATAAACTTCTCGCTGTTTCTCCGTAAATAGTTACTACGTAGGAGGACCGTTCTATTTAAGATAGACTACAGATTCAGTGCATTCAACCAGATTTCCGGAATTTACTATATTACGACGCTCACGCTGAAGTCTCACAATAAATCCCAATGACATATCGCTAAACCACTATTCCCCAGTGCTTGCGTACATCTATACAACCTAAAAAATGAAACAACGATACTGTTTCTTCGTGCATGCCTTACTCCTAATCCTCAAAATAACTAAAGGACTTCACGTGTCCCAACGGACAATCTCACAAAAATATTCAAACACGGTTCGCCTACCACCGCATGGCTATTAAGCAGCACAAAGCACCATTAATCTCAACTAGGAGAACCTAATCCCACACTTCAATAAATCGGAGTTTTCCTATACTTGGCGAGTCTGCACTCCATCAAAATCTGCGAAATAATCATTTTTTACAAAGGCCGATAATCCTAGTAAAATATCTTTCCAAACGACTCAGAACTGCTTTGAACACACTTGAGTTCTATCCCCATTGCAGACTAATTTACGTATCGTACGTGTGAGCCGATCTCATCATATTCTCGAGAAAATTTCTCTCTAGTCTCACTAAGCGAGCAATACTAGACTATAACAGAAACTCTAGAAGGACAAACCAAGAACCATTCACTGCGAACAAACATATCACGCTAATTCTCTTTTTAACAGTAAGTGTTTCCTCTTAGCATTCGCCGGCAAACGTTCATACCGGCCAGCTGATTCGTCGTTGTTATCCTTGCTGCACCCCGCCCTTCAGCAGTAGGCTGGGCGTTCCAAACTCGCTGACTTGACAGGACACAGTTTTTCTCGACCATCAGGAGTCACATATCAACAACACTTTAATACGACAGTATAAGAAAACTGTACAAACTATGCAGCAGCTCTTCATTCTCGTAGCTCATAAAAATCGATGATAAGATGAGGCGGTACCAACAAGTGATGCGCTTTATGCAGGCTAAAGACGGTTTGGCGCAAAACAAGCCAAGAGTCGAAAGTGGTAAGGCGTCACGTCACGAGGAACATAATTCTTTAACCAAGAAAGGCAAATTTATTTTCAAAAGAACTCTACAAATGGTTACAGGGTATTTCTTTAAAAAGCAGTAATGAGTTCAAACAAATCAGGAATGCAGATTTCCATAATATAACAAACCCAACATCAATAAACTTTAGTTATCAATTCAGAACAGGTGATGACCCAGCACAATAAAAAGTTGAAATAAATGGGCAACGCAAGGAACGTGCTCAGATAAATACAAGTAACTACAAATAAATGTTTAATATAGGAGTCTTAAGTTAAACGTGATTTCTAATCAAAATACATTGTTTACGTGGAAATAATTGTAGGACATAGGGGGTCCTCTCCCTTATCATCATTAAAAAACAATGTAGATTCTATAAACGACGTACAGTATGTAGGAAATGAGAAGTTTATCAACATAAAACTGAAGTACTTAGGTACAGAGAAACATGCATGTGTGAAGGAGTGTTTGAGTAACACTTTTAGGCTACAGGCCACTGAAGCAAACATTGCTTAACTCTTTCCTCCAATGAAATTTTGCTGGAAACGTAAGATGTAGAAGAAAGTTAAAGTAATCACAGTTTTGAAATAAGTCAAATCAAGAACCAATGTGGCTTATTACCGACCTAAGCTCTACCGAGCCGAACCTATGAATTACTGGAGATGCCAGTTCTGATTCGAATCCAAGAAGTAACTGGTAAGCAGGGACTGCGGAGATGTAACACTTACGACATTGGCGAAGTCTGGATTTCAAAGAAGCTTCAAATATCCTGCAGCTAACAGTGCCGTATAAAGAGAAAGCTCAAAGCTCTAATTTGTTGATGTGATTCTTTTTTGGAAGCTAATTGATCCTAGGAGGTTTTTGGGTACCTCAAAAAGCTAACAGATATAGGAACCTAAACAACTGTACGAGGGGCGATTAAAAAAACTGGGTCTGAGGGTTTTGCTGCAGCGTATATGGAACCTAGCGCGACTCCGATGCAGGTATGCAGGAACATATATGTAGTCAAGGTATTAGTGTGGCGTTCGTGTCATTCCGCAGCCAGTGTGGTAAATGAGGAAACGTAAACTACGGCGGCGTTATTACTAAACGCTTCCTGTTCTTTGCTGCCGAAGAACAACACCGATAAGGTTTCGTCGTATAATGAAGAATGCGAATTGGGCAGCATGTCTCTCAAAACCAACGTTGTGGAATGTTACGTGACAAGCGGTGCTGCTGCTTTACGTCCCCATATCTCTAATGTCGTAAAGCGGAAGTCACAATAATTGAAGTGGGAGACACTTGAGGACCCGCCAAACAGTCCTGACCTCTCCCCATGCGTTTATCACGCCTTCGGTCCCTCAAAAAAGTCAGACGAGGCTGTGCCGCAGGCAGGCACTTCTTCACACATAGGCCACGGTATGTATCTTCAACTCGGTGCGTCTTCGGGATGATTGTTTCAGCGGTCGTGGTGATTTTTCCTGATTGGCATACCGATTCTGGATTGTACTGGCTTCGAACGAAAACTTCTCGACCGTCCTTTATACAGAGTGAAAAGTATTTAAACCAACAAACTCTGGAAGGTTGTAGGGGACATGAAAACAAATATTTTTCCCTAATGTCATTTTTCCCTATGAGGAGTATTTAAACCGGTAGAGGAAGATTTATTTGACGGCAAATTAATTAAACCAACAAACACTTTTCCATTTTTTATGACCAATAGACAACACATTAACACAACCCAATTTAAATTACAGTATATTTTCAAAATTGCCTCCATTGACACGTAAACAAAGGTTACACCGTAGGATGTTCTGTCTGACACGGGCGAAAACACCAGGAATAACCTGAATTGTTCCTGCTGCTGCTGCTGCTGCTGCTACTATCCAGGCAACCAAATCCTCTTCTGATGCAACAGGAGTTGCGTAAACAAGGTTGCACATCTCTCCCCACACAAAAAGTCCAAAAGGGGACATGTCTGGGGATCGAACAAGCCATGGTACAGGACCACCTCTACCAATCCACGTTTCTGGGAAACGTCGGTCCAGGAATCGATGCACACGAGGGCTGAAACGTGCCGCCGCCCCGTCATGTTGGAACGACATGCGTTTTCTTGTAGGGTGCGGAACGTCTTCCAGCAATTCTGGCAATTCTCTGGAGAGAAAATTGTAATAGTGCCTGCCACTTAATGGCACAACTTGACCAGAAGACGGGATAGGTTGGTAGGACATGTTCTGAGGCATCAAGGGATCACCAATTTAGTATTGGAGGGCAGCGTGGAGGGTAAAAATCGTAGAGGGAGACCAAGAGATGAATACACTAAGCAGATTCAGAAGGATGTAGATTGCAGTAGGTACTGGGAGATGAAAAAGCTTGCACAGGATAGAGTAGCATGGAGAGCAGGATCAAACCAGTCTCAGGACTGAAGACCACAACAGCAACAACAACAACCTCCCAGAATTTGTCGGTCTAAATACTTTTCACCCTGTATGTCAAGATAAGTCTTGGCACCGGCTCCAGTTTTTTCACGACATTTCAGCTACTAATTCCGCATATGAGCTGTCAAAACAAAATATGAATCATTGTGAAGTTACACTCTCCAAGTGACCTTGACATACTGAATGAATACATTTCGAAATCGAGATTTCGGTGGAACCCCACATAAGAAAAGTCTCAGCTAAGCGTCTGCATAAGATAGACGCACACAGAAGGCTGTTAGGGGATCCCGTAAATACTGCGTATCATCTTCGATTAGACTGGTCGTTTCAGCATCACGGAACGAACTTGTCGAACTTGGTGGGCCCAACAGTAAATAAGCTGCACGAAGTAGCCTTTAAAACGTCTAGGAGGAGAATCAGAAATATTAAGCAATGTTACCATTCCCCTAATGTATTAACTGGACAATGTTGTGGCGCTCTAAGGAAAACTAACTTCTGCAAATAAAGTAGCTGTAACTGCGTTAGAGACTGTGAGGACCATTATTGGCGCTGTCAGATCAACTTCCATTCACTGGTTACCTATTATACACAATTTTGGACTTTCGGCTCCACAACCAACAAGAAGGGCCGTAAAGGAGTAAAATGCTAAGAAGACATACTCTCTAATAACTCACTTAGAAACAGCACTTTCCAATTCATCAATTGTCGCTTGAAATAATAAAAAAGCCACGTGTCTACCATTTGGGAGACACACGCTTCCGATGTCATTGATAAACTGAATCAATGCAAAGGTTAAAAAAATGTTAACTTATCCTTCTTTTTAAAAGTTAACAAAGCACTATGGTGTCATCAAAAGTATAAGACAGGAAAGATAGCAGGTAATGAGATTTAAGTTACCACACACATGTGCAAATATAGTAGGAAGAATACTTTAACAATTTTGTAATCATTTGGGCATAGACGATGTCAAATTTAGTAAACAGAGCCTTACAAGGGATATACTCAAATCACAAAATCCAAAATAATATTAGCGAAGAATAGCAAAAGGATGGTTAAGAACAAAACGATGAATAACTGGGGCCTTATAGTACACAATGTCTTCTGTCTTTTTGAAGCAACGAACAGGCATCCCTTCACTTATCACCATAATTAATTCCACTGATACTAGAGTTGGTCCTACCACTTCCTTCTAGTCTACTTCTAATGTTGCAAAATCTATAGTAAAACCTACCTTATATTTATATTTATTGAAAAAGTCTACTCCGTTCAGACCATATATGATCACAAAGTTACAGTGTAGTAGAACTTTTTACAAGTCCTTATGGGCAACATTTCCACTTCCTTTATTTTTTTTTATTTTTTTATAAACATTCATCATGTTCCAAAAGGCTTACTCTTAACTCCGCCATTGTAACTTATATATGTAAACGATGATTTTCAGTGTACTATACAAAAGCAGAATTAGTTCTTTTTCCTGATGACACTAGTATTGTAATTAGTCCTTGCATACATACAGCAACAGAGAAAGCTGTTAATAATGTTCTTAAAAGAATTATTGTCTGGTATTAAGCGAATAGTCTCACTCTCAATTAAAAAAAAAAAAAAAACACACGTTGTACACAGTTATGTCCTTCTGGGTGTACTACACCAACAATAAGACTAACACACTGTGAGGAAATAATGAATGGGAAGGGTCCGCAGCTTGTGGTCGTGCGGTAGCGTTCTCGCTTCCCACGCCCGGGTTCCCGGGTTCGATTCCCGGCGGGGTCAGGGATTTTCTCTGCCTCGTGATGACTGGGTGTTGTGTGATGTCCTTAGGTTAGTTAGGTTTAAGTAGTTCTAAGTTCTAGGGGACTGATGACCTTAGATGTTAAGTCCCATAGTGCTCAGAGCCATTTGAATGGGGAGGAAACAAAAAAATATGTGTCAATATTGATGAAAATTTAAACTGGAAGTAGTACATTTTGGAACTCCCAAAACTACTTAATTCATCAACATTTGCACTAAGAATTACAGAAAATCTTGGCAAGAGACATATCAGTAAGCTGACATATTTTGCACATTTTCATGGAATAATGTTCTGGGGTAATTCATCTTAAAGTAAGAAAGTGTTCATTGCTCAAAAAAGTGCTGCGAGAATAATATGTCGTGCACAGCCATGAACCTCTTGTTGACCACTGTTTAAGTAGTTAAGCATTTTGACTACGCCTTACAGTGTATTTATTTCATCTACTTCTACATCTTACTCCGCAAGCCACCTCATGACGTGTGGCGGAAGGTACATTCGGTAGCACTATCTGATCCCCCCAACGCTGTTCCATGGTGTTTAATGCAAATGATCAACTACAGTCTAAAAGCAACAATGATGTACACAGTTTCCAAATTAGAAGAAATAAATGACATCCAATCTCCACATTAAGGTTTCCTTTAGCATGAAAAGGAGTGACCAAACCAGCATGCAAAATTTTTATCACTTATTCAGTGATATAAAATGTCTGACTGACAAAAAAGTAAAATCTGCAAGAGTAAAACTGAAAATGTTTTCCCCTGAAAAACATTCCTCTTCTGTAGAAAACTTTATATTATTATAATGTTTGAGAGTGTGGGTAGAAATTAGTAAAACGCTTGCGTATGTAAAAGAAATGGTCAGTATGTAGAATATTTACTAATTTATTTGTTATCCGATATCAAAATTATTATGATTTGTCGTGCAAATGATCCATGAAACTAACTAAGTGTACTAGAAATACTTTCGCAATCTAGAAAACAATGCATCACCTCATCTTGCACTAACACGCTTACTATAGGTTCAGATTTTTCAGCTTTACATTTAAATTTAGACTCTACCTCAAAACTTTTTTATCACTAGGGACTACAAGAATATTAGCGGAATTTCCTCCATATCTTTGAACATCTGGCTTAGTTGAACTGGGGAGTAGGAATAAATCCAAATATTTCACTACGTCTGATTTCTCGCTTTCCATTTCATCATTGTCATATTAATTCTCCAACTCGATTTCTAGATCATCATTATTCTCTATCCTCGTGCCACACAATAAATGACTCGCTATTCTTCCTCCCTCTATATCTCTTACACTAAACACTAATAACTTCTTTTCAACTTCTTTTGGTTCTTCTTCTGGGCTTCCTTCCTAATGTTCCTGCAATCTTCGAATACTCATGCTTCCTCCAGCTTCCTGACAAAGTTCCTCATCCATTTCGTCGAACGCCTTACTCTTTCGATGAGACAAGTTACCATCGTGATAAACGCACATTTTTTTGGAGTTGAAATTACTGTTTTCAGTCAACACTTTTCCATCATAAATCTACTACACCACCACACATTGCATATATTCTTATTTCAAGATCTTCCTCCTCACCAAAGGTACGAAACAATCACATTACGTCTGATTCGGTTACTGGTCTATTTTATTTTCTATCATATGGTTTAGCTAACAGATCTGCAGTTTTGCAACCCACTTTACAGGCAGTTTTTAGCTCCTGTACTCTGTTGTCCTGGATTATTTACAGGCGTAACCCCAGATACTGCCGAGATTATACTGTATATCTGAACGTCAACTCACTGAGCGTATGTTTTGTAAATAATTCCTGGTTCTCTTTTTTACGTCTATGTGGTGGACTCGTGGACAGTAGCCTCCAGTTCCGGCTCATCTGTCACAATTATTTGGTCTTTTCGTTCCCATTCTGCTAAGATTTACGCCTGACAATTCTGATTATGATTTCCATATGTTTCTAAATAACTAATAAGGTTCTCTACATCACATCTACAATCAGTATTTACAAGATCGTGTTAAAAAGGAACGTTTCCGAATTTTTGATGTGAAAATTCTTGATAACTCTTAAGTAAACCAACCGTTATTAACATTCTAGATCTTTATTCTTCATGTCTGAACATTTATTTCAACATAGTAATCCTGACTACGCGCTTATTTCTCGCTACGAAACACCAGTTTGCTGATACCGTCGCAGCAGAATGTTTGACTTTTCTGATGGAACCACACCTTTGCTTGCGACCGCTTCGTCACTTTTGAAGTGAAATCCTCGAAGTAGTTCTTCATGTTTTGGATGAAGATGACAGTCAGATGGGTCCATGTCTGTACTGTAAGGAGAATGATAGGTGACAGTGATCCCAAGGTGTCGGATTGTGGCATTTGTCACAACGCTCGTCTGTTTGCTGCCGTTGTCATGCTGAAGGAGATGGGGCACCATGTGTGGACGACTTCTTCGAATTCGGAAATCGATTACTGAACGCTATTTCCAATGCATTGACGGTGTTGCGGTACTCACCGTGATGCTGCAATTCGGAGATCTCTAGCTACAGAGGCCGCAAATATGTAGACATTAAGAATAAAGATGTAGAACCTTAATAGAGTATGTTTTATTTCAAAAATCTGCAAGAGTTTTCACATGAAAGTTCGGATGCAATAATTTCGTCCGTCATATTAGATGTTTCGGTAAGGAATGCAGCTGTGACATTCTTTATTTCAATAATGAAAACTGCGACAGTTTATTTATTTCCTGTTTAGCACAATGTGTTTCGGAAATTTATTCTCATTTCCAATTTCGTTCGTTCATTTGTTTACATGAATGTATTTGGTGACACAGTACCTTCATGTATGCTTTTCTGAATCTCTTGCAACTTTTCGAAGTCAGAAGGTATTGTGTTTCCTCCATAATACAGAATATCACACTCAGCAAATCACCATCGTCACTGGTTGTTTACTACTCATAGATTCTTCCTCCCTCTACCTTCTTTTCACCAAACGCTAATAACCTCTTTAGAATTAATTTTATTTCTTCTTCTGAGTTTCCTTCCTAATGTTCTTGCAACCTTCGTCTACTCATGCTTTCTCCAGCTTTCTGACAAGTACCTCATCCACTTATTACAAGCAAACAGTGTAACTGAAGATGTGCGTGTGTGTGAGTAAAGAGAAGAATATGTTTTCTAAATCCTTGTGGCTGCGTCAACATACCGCTCGCTTCGACATAATTCATATTGTCGGAGCACAAAACTTTTTCCCAAATCCTGCTGCATATCGACGATAATGATATGGGCCTGTAATTTAGTGGGTTACTCCTATAACCTTTCTTGAATATTGGAGTGACAAGTGCTACATTCCAGTCTTTGTGTTGGAATCTTCCGTCGGGCGAGCAGTTGTATGTAGTTCTTAAGTATGCGGCTATTGCATCAGCGTACTCAGAAAGGAACCTAATTAGTATACAATCTTGACCGGAAGACTCGCTTTTATTAAATGGTTTCAGTTGTTTCATTATTTCGAAGATACCTACTTCTAATCCACTCTTGTTGGAAGCTGTTCTTGATTCAAATTCGGAAATATTACTTCGCCTTCTTTGGTGAAGGAATTTCGGAGGGTTGTGTTTAGTAACTCTGCTTTAGCAGCACTGTCATCGATAGTATTTCCAATGCTATGGCGCAGAGAAGGCATTGAGTGTGTCTTGCCGCTATCATACTTCACAAACCACCAGAATCTATTTGGATTTTTCCCAGGTTTCGAAATATAGTTTGGTTGTGGAATTAGTTATAAGAATCACGCTTTGATGTCCACGCTAACTTTCGAGCTTCTGTAAAAGATCGCGAAACTTGTGGGGTTTTGCGTTCATTTATTTTTGGAATAATTTTTTTCTTTGTTGTTGCAACAGTGCTCCGATCTGTTTTGTGAAACAAGGGGGACCAACTCCGTCACTTGTTTAATTATTTGGAATAAAACTTGCAATTACTGTCGACACTACATCTTTGAGATGAAGCCACATCAGGTCTACATCCACATCGCTTTTTAGGAAGGAGCTGAGATTGCCTCATAGGAAGGCGTGATGTGTATTTTTATTTGACGAACAGGTATATTTTTCTTTTATTTTTGGTGGATTTGTGGGTCACGGTATTCAGTCTAGCTACGTCAAGCCTGTGTTCACTAATCCCTGTATACGTTTTGATGCATGTTATTGGCTCAGGATTTTTTGTTACTACGAGGTCAAGTGTGTTTTCACAACAGTTCATTTTCGACTGGACTCATGAAGCAATTGCTCCAGATAATTTTAAGAGAATGTGTCTAGCACGATTTCGAATGATGGTATATGCTACCACCGGTTTGAAACATGTATTTTCGCCAACATATCATGGATAAATTGTAGTCACCGCCTACTGTAATTGTGTGAGATCATTATGTGTTTGATAATAGACTCAACTTTTCTTTGATCCTTTCAACAATTGTGTCACTTGAGATGAGAGATCGGTATAAGGATCCAGTTATTACGTTATTTCAGTTGCTAAGAATGCCCTCGACCCATATTAACTGACAAGTACTATCTACATCAATTCGCTACATTATAAACAGCTCCTAACAGTAACAAACACACCACTACCTACTGTATTTAACCCATCTTTTCACCTTCATTATTTCGCTTTTTACACCCTCTGATCACCTTGTAGGCTCTACCTTCCTCGAAAAGTTTGGTTCTCATTTTCATAAGCAAACAACTGCGAATAATTTTCCCATAACTATTTTAAATGAGATGCCTGAGGTTGTGTATTTTCATTAATAATATGTGAGAAATGAAGCAGATCTTTAGTCCAGTTATTTACACCAGCAGATACAGTACCTTCTGTTTAATGTTTCTGTCCACGTCTTCGAATTCCATGTACACGGCATGAAGCGTTTGGTTCCCATTATTAAAATTTCCACATAGACAGTGCGACGTCTGAAGCACGAGAGACCTTCATCAAGGCAACTGTTGTTGCGGCCATCCTTGATGCGATAGCAGAGAGAGGGTCGCCAATAGTGGAGCGGCTAATGGCAATATCGGACACACAATTGGAACAATGGCGTCTTTCCAGGCTAGTCCTGGTTCTCGGTAGAGCATCACGAAGGACGTACGCATGAGCGAACTTGTTGTATTCTTAACTTGCACGCGAAGGTGGACCCGGAAAAGAAGTTAATTTACCAACGGCTACAGTCAAATGACGTTACACTTTATTTAGTAGAAAACGAAACTTATCTTTGTGGCTCTCCACTGCTGTGACTGATGTAAGCACACATGGAACAGTATATACAAATACAACTCTTGATAGACAAGAAACAGCTGCAGGTACAGAACTGCATAGACCAACCATTCTGCACGTTGAAGTCTGAATGTTTGAATGTCTGAATACAGATACACCGCTACTTGTCTTTAGGACACCAGTTAATGCATTCCCTAAACATAAATCTTTCAGTAACTTGGAAGAGTGATGGAACGTCAACTCCGTACTCTGGATCCCGGCATTTGCCTGGAGAGGCTTAAGGTAATCACGGAAAACCTATTTCGGGATCACCAGACGCGGGTTCGAATCGTCGTACTCACGAACGACAGTCCAGTGTGTTAGCCACTAAGCAACCTCGCTCTTTGTGTAGAGTTGAAGTTCCACGGAATTTCTGTATCTGTCACCCAAGCTCAATGATGAACAGGCAAGTTAGAGTCGGTGCTCCCAGAGATGCGCTTTGTATTCAATTTAGTTAACTATATGCACGCAGATGTTACAGACTTAATCGTGTATTATACCAACTCAATTGTAAACGCTCGAAAAGTAAAATTCATTAGTTTTTATGATTTCGTAGACAGAAATTGTAGTGTAAAGTAGCGTATTTCTAAGGCAGTTATTAACACTCAAGAATTAGGTAATCTACAATTCATCTTTTTTTTAAAATTTATCCCGTAGTTACCCCTTTCTACGTAATGATTATTACATGGCTATTATCGTCTGTCATAACGGAGCATACATAGTATATTGCATTAAGATGTCTTATAAATACATGAAAGTGTTAAGAAAGACGTAAAACGACTATGCACAACACATCCGTCTCATCCGGAATTGAACACTTCCAGTGTTGTATACGTAACATACTCGACACTCAACATGCTACAGACTTTCCTTTGTAGTCGACTCCTAATTAATGGGCTGGGGTCTGTGACACTGAGGCAATCACGTAAAATAGTGTAACACATTTAAATAAGAGAACAAACACAATGAAGCGAGAAAATAAAGCTTTGCATATTAACCAAGCGCATATTCCACCTATCACACCCATTGAAAGCAACTGGTCATATATTGGCAAGAGCCTGACATGCCATCAGTCACCAGTCACTATGATTAATGAACAGTGCCGCAGAGCTGAAACAGCGTGGAATGACGCATCCCTTGCAGTATATACTATATGCTTCTAAAGATCCCCAGCACCGAATTCAAGCCGTCCAGTTGTAACCTTGGACTGTACTATCTCCAGAGGAGTCATTAAGATGTACAGTTGACAACGCTATCTGCTTTGTACGCAAAGAAACATTGCGACAAGCAAAGGCTCACTAGAATAGTTACAGGCCTCCGACGGAGTAATTCACGCAAAACTGAATGACCGGACAGTTTATTGAGAAAACGCTAGAGGCCTCTCTCAGTGGCAAAGGTGACAGGTAACTCTTCGTATTATCGCACGTCTTATTTCATCTTTTAAATATAAATAAGACACTAGCAGTAAAGCTATTGTTACAATATTTTGACCTCGTTGACCGTATCTGCTAACAACCTTAAACAAATTAGTGGAGCACGGAAGAAAAATAGTGGGACAATATCCACCCTACAACACTTTTACGAAAGTATTTTGCTTCGGTCCTCTACAACGCTGTTTCTTACGCAAAAAGTATAGAGTTCGATTGGAAAAAAGTGTCATAAATCTGATCTATATTAACGACACAGAAGACAAGCCGAGTAGTCGTATGAAATTGTTGGCAGATGATGCTGTCATTTATCGTCTTGTTAAGTCATCAGATGACAAAAAAAAATTGCAGAATGATTTACATATCTGCATGGTGCGAAAAGTGGCAATTGACCCTGAATAAAGATAAGTGAGAAGATATTCACATGAATACTAAAAGAAATCCGCTAAATTTCGATTATGTGACAAGTCACACAGTTATGAAGGCTGTAAATTCAACTAATTACCTACGGATTGCAATTATAAATAACCTAAACTGGAATGATCACATAGAAGACGTTGTGGGTAGATCAAACCAAAGACTGCGATTCATTGGCAGAACACTTAGAAAACGCGACTGTTCTACTAAAGAGACTGCTTACACTACGCTACTCCATCCTATTCTGAAGTATTGCTGTGCTTTGTGGGATCTGCATCAAGTGGAACTGACGGATGACATCGAAAAAGTTCACTCGTTTTGTATTATCGCGAAATAGGGGAGATAGTACCACAGACATGATACGTGAATTGGAGTGGCAATGATTAAAACAAAGGCGTTTTTCGTTGCGACGGGATAGTCTCATGAAATTTCAATTACCAGTTATCTCCACCGATTACGAAAACATTCTGTTGGCACCACCATACATAGGGAGAAATGATCATCACGATAAAATAAGAGAAATCAGGGCTCGCACAGAATAACTTAAGTGCTCGTTTTTCCCGCGTCCCTTTCGAGAGTGCAACGATAGAGAGACAGCTTGAAGATGGTTCATTGCTGTCCTCTGCCTGGCACTTTATTGTGAGTAGCACAGTAATCACGTAGATGAGGATACAGACGTCGATGTTGGTACAAATTTGCCACATTGTCAGCTGGAAGAGAGCGAAAATCGCACTCAGTATATTAACTTATTGTGGATGTTCACTGATGATCCAGATGAGATGATCACCTGCTTAGCAGCGTTTTGGTCCAGTAATGGAACGCAATACCTCTGCCGTATTGCTTGACATGGACTGGAAAAATCAAAATGCCTCTGAGCACTACGCGACTTAACTTCTGAGGTCATCAGTCGCCTAGAACTTAGAACTAATTATACCTAACCAACCTAAGTACATCACACACATCCAGGCCCGAGGCAGGATTCGAACCTGCGATCGTAGCGGTCGCTCGTTTCCAGACTGGAGCGCCTAGAACCGCACGGCCACTCCGGCCGGCAACTGGAAAAATCCTTGACAGGTTTTCCTAGGTATTTGGTACCGGATATATACACAAACGTCCCGCAGATCCCGACTGGCCGATGGTTTGTCGAAGCAGAACATATGTTGCAAGCATCAAGGATGTGTCCCATCGTGTTCATTTCAGGCGAATTTTCTTGCAAAGACATCACCGTCGGTTCACTGTCATACTCCTCATGCCGCTGTAACACGAATGTAGTGTTTTGACTCCTTATGGAAGACGCCATGGCTGTCAGGGGAAGTATGAAGGAGGAAGTGATGCAAGTGGTTGTTGGACAGTAATGCGTTGATGCCTATGATTGCTACCACAGGTACCGTGGAAGACTAGAAGAACGTCCTCAGCGGCCTGCGTTCATAGCGCGTACTTCGTATTTCGATCAGGCATTCACCTGTTTGACGGCTTATCCGTATACGACCATCGAACTCACATCTCAAGAACTGTGATTCATTCGACGAGGCGACACGCTTCCATTGATGTACTGTCCAGTCTCCATGATCTTGTGCCGGCTGCAATAGTAATTGTCTATGTCGTTGTGTTAGCATAAAAACAGGTAGGGATCGCCTGCTGCAGAATCCCATCTTTAACAATCTGCGCTTAACGTTGTGCTACTAAACAATTGCACTTGCACAAGCACTTTAGTCGTAATATCTGCCACAGATCACCACCTATTTTACACAGCGGGATTGCTACCGATCTCCAAGTGTTGTGACGCGTGAAAGTTCTACACGTTTCCGACCACATGTTTTATCGCCTCAAACCACTCACCATAGACATCCACGACAATAACAGCCAAGCAGTAGACTAACTTCACCGTTTGACAAGGTGGTCGTTCCCTAGTGATCGGGATATGAATTATCCCTTGGTGATAGTCGCTTCCATCAGTTTATATCCACATTTTCGATGCATACCTTTACTTTACAGTTTAATAAGTCACTGATGCAAAATACTAACGCGAATTCTTTACAGACGAATGGAAAAACTGGTAGAAGCCGACCTCGGGGAAGATCAGCTTGGATTCCGTAGAAATATTGGAACACGTGAGGCAAATCTGACCCTACGACTTATCTTAGAAGCTAGATTAAGGAAAGGCAAACCTACGTTTCTAGCATTTGTAGACTTAGAGAAAGCTTTTGAAAATGTTGAGTGGAATACTCTCTTTCAAATTCTGAAGGTGGCAAGGGTAAAATACAGGGAGCGAAAGGCTATTTACAATTTGTACAGAAACCAGATGGCAGTTATAAGAGTCGAGGGACATCAAAGGGAAGCAGTGGTAGGGAAGGGAGTGAGACAGGGTTGTAGCCTCTCCCCGTTGTTGTTCAATCTGTATATTGAGCAAGCAGTAAAGGAAACAAAAGAAAAATTCGGAGTAGGGATTTAAATCCGTGGAGAAAAGACCTGGGAGAGCAGTTGAATGGCATGGACAGTGTCTTGAAAGGAGGATATAAGATGAACATAAAAAAAACCAAAACGAGGGTAGTGGAATGTAGTCGAATTAAGTCGGGTGATGCCGAGGGAAATAGATTAGGAAATGAGACACTTAAAGTACTAAAGAAGTTTTGCTACTTGGGGAGCAAAATAACTGATGACGGTCGAAGTAGGGAGCATATAAAATGTAGACTGGCAATTGCAAGAGTCGAGGGACAAGAAAGGGAAGCAGTGGTTGGGAAGGGAGTGAGACACGGTTGTAGCCTCTCCCCGATGTTATTCAATCTGTATATTGAGCAAGCAATGAAGGAAACAAAAGAATAATTCGGAGTAGGGAAACTTTGAGGTTCGCCGATAACATCGTAATTCTGTCAGAGACAGCAAAGGACTTTGAAGAGCAGTTGAACGGAAGGGAGAGTGTCTTGAAAGGAGGATATAAGATGAACATCAACAAAAGCAAAACGAGGATGATGGAATGTAGTCGATTTAAGTCGCGTGATGGTGAGGGAATTAGATTAGGAAATGAGACACTTAAAGTAGTAAAGGTGTTTTGCTATTTGGTGAGCAAAATAACTGATGATGGTCGAAGTAGAGAGGATATAAAATGTTGACTGGCAATGGCAAAGAAAGCGTTACTGAAGAAGAGAAATTTGTTAACATCGTGTATAGATTTAAGTGGCAGGAAGTCGTTTTTGAAAGTATTTGTATGGAGCGTAGCCATGTACGGAAGTGAAACATGGACGACAACTAGTTTGGACAAGAACAGAATTAAAGCTTTCTAAATGTAGTGCTACAGAAGAATGCTGAAGATTAGATGGGTAGATCATATAACTAACGAGGGGGTATTAAATAGGACTGGGGAGAAGAGAAGTTTGTGGCACAAGTTGACTAGAGGAAGGGATCGGTTGGTAGGGAATGTTCTGAGGCATCAATGGAACACCAATTTATTATTGGATGGAAGCGTGGAGGGTAAAAATCGTAGAGGGAGACCAGGAGATGAGTACACTAATCAGATTCAGAAGGATATAAGTTGCGGTAGGTACTAGGAGATGAAGAAGCTTGCACAGGATAGAGTAGCATGGAGAGCTGCATCAGTCCAGTCTCAGGACTGAAGACCACAACAACAACAACAACAACACTTTTACTAGACCCTCACTGCGGTTGTATACTTTCCTTATCGCATCACATTCACGCAGCTTTACCGCGCGATGTTCTGTTTCGTAGTGCGTGTATTTTGGTAGTCTGTCTAGCCATTCGCTCTTGGCAAATGAGTGACCAACGATGGATTACACGGTAAAAGTTGAACTTTAGATCGCAATTCAGCGGCCGAATGTTACCTGGCAAATCATTATTTGTGTGTGTGTGTGTGTGTGTGTGTGTGTGTGTGTGTGTGTGTGTGTTGTCTTGTAGCATGCAACATCCTTCGTTTTTAAAAATGTCTTCTCGTGAAGAACAATGTGTCCGTACTAATTCTTCAGTCGAATGCTGTATATGGGGCGGTGCGGAAATCGCAGACTTTCGGGAAGTTATAATACACGGAATTATCATACGCTTCACTCTCTGGTCTGTGGACCTTGTGCGTGTGCAAAATAAGATGGATCCACAATGTATGTGCTTATGTCTGCATTGATTCAAACGGATGAAGCTTAGGGCCTCTTTGAATGTTATCAAACACGAGCAAAATATACTGTTCTGCAAAATTTAAGGGAGACCTAGATAATGTAATGTATTAATTACTCGATGAAAAGCGTGAGAGAGTTAATCTCCCATTTGTGCTCAAGAAGTTGGATGACAGCGTAAGGCTAGTGCGACTATGGTGCTAAATGGGGCCGCCCCCGCAAAGAGAGGTTGTAGAATTTGTAGGGAAAGAAACATAAATCAATTTGCTACAGAGAAGTTGGGAGCCGACGACTTCTGTTTTTTCTTTACTTGGTTCAAATGGTTGTGAGCACTACGGGACTTGACATCTGAGGTCATCAGTCCCCTAGAACTTTGAACTACTTAAACCTAACTAACCTAAGGACATCACACACATCCATGCCCGAGGTAGGATTCGAACCTGCGACCGTAGCGGTGACATGCTTCCAGACTGTAGCGCCTGGAACCGCTCGACCACCCCGGCCGGCTGAAAGTATGGGGAAAGACCGTGTTTGTCACTGGGGAACAGTTACGATGTACTACGATGGTGTTCTTCACGGCCCGGAGACTGCGTGTGGGCTACTTCACGTGAGAAAGGTGGAAGAATTGTGACGAGTGTTACCCAGAAATTAGGACTGAATTCTGGACATACCCTCATATGGCGAGAGATGGGGAGACATAATGCTTCTAGATACTGTCGTATGTGATGCCTTTAGTGCCTTACGATTATGGTGTTGGGAGGAAGAACGGACGAGGGCACTGAACGCTTGTGAAGATTATTGTGATAATATTCCCCATTCCAAAGTGTGTATTTTCACGGTTGTATGTATCAAAATATGCGACAGCATCGAACAGCGTCGGTGGATAAACTTTTGGAACTAGAGGACAATGGGAGAATGGACTGGACTGCCCGTTCCCCTGACATGAATCCTGTCGATGACTTCTGAGATGCTGAGAGGAAACGCACTTCAGAGCGTCCACGTGCCTCAGTGACAACCCAGCTGTTGCCGTTCACACTGGCGGAGCAGTCCAACGTCGAATCACCACAGCTCCTTAACAACCAGCACGGGAGCACGTTCAAGAGCATGCGCTGTCTCCCTTGGCGATCATATAGGTTATTACGAACATGGCTTGCCTTTTGAAACATCAGGAGAAGTACCATGAATACCAGTGATTCCAGTGTAATTAATGTCTTTGATTAAAAGTGTCATTCCTTTTCCATTTTATTGCCTTTTTTTCCCATTGCCTTCTGAACCATATTACAACAGTTCAATCTATGTATCGTCCAGATTTCATTGAAATTTGTTGCTTGGCTGCGCTACATTATGCGATAGTTATTGTCGTCCTTAAATTTTGGTCACCAGTGTGTTTTTCGTTATTTTCCTCCATCCTATAAACACTGCCCAAAAACTGTATATAGCAAAATCACCAACTACAGTCATTTCAACTCAAATTTTCTGTCGTATTTGTACTGTGTGACAGACCGGGGTTAGAACAATGAATTTCTCGTTATTAACAGAATCTTCTGTCTGTTCTTGATAGAACAACATTGTAGTAAATGAAAATCACCAGTTTGTTTTTGTTCTACAATATTACTTTTATTGTTACTGGTTTTCGGCTTACAAGGCCGTCTTCAGACATCTCATTAGACGATTAACGCGCAGCCGATTGCACCAGTAGGCATATTTCAGCAATACCTTCTTCATTGCTTCGGTTCTGGGAGAGTACGCCCAGTCACATACTCTGCTGTACTAGGTCTCGTGGATAGCACTGGCAAGTAGCAACATGACTAGGATTGGGTAGATTTCCAGAATGAATCTCTCACTTTTCAGCGAAGCTCTAAGACTTTATTTTACTGGAAGTAGTTTACAATATTTCGTCCTTGTTTGGTAGATTTTGTAAGTTTAAGAAGACTAGAAGATAACTGAGGTAGCCTGTAGTTTTGTAGCAGGTTTGTGGGAAAAAAAATGTCTTTACCAAAGTTATCGAAGGAATTTAAACAAAAAGGATATTTTTGAAACTTCCTGCGTAATTATCGTCTACTGGACCAAACTCGAAACCGGAACCTCACCTTACAAGTTCGAGATATGGTCAACCAGAAGCCTTTGGTGTATCAGGAAGACTCACAAGCAGAGCACCCTCTACTACTGTGTAAACGTCCCACGAGAACAAAACGTATTGAGACTTGTTTAATAAAAAATTTATGAAGTTTGGGATGGTCGTTTTCATGCTTCATGTGTTCCAGATATTGTAGTTAGTTGTAGAACTAGCAAGAAACAGAAAATATAACTCCGATTGGCATGTGAGGTATACGGACTTTTCAGTGCATAATGTCTTTAAAAACTCCGTAAGGGCAGATATTAGATGTCTCATATTCTGGAGCACAAGATTAGCCTCATATCGT
Organism: Schistocerca americana; assembly: GCF_021461395.2. Lineage (NCBI taxonomy): Eukaryota > Metazoa > Arthropoda > Insecta > Orthoptera > Acrididae > Schistocerca > Schistocerca americana. The sequence goes on along the minus strand of NC_060124.1, from coordinate 265,719,910 downwards.
AGGCTATCATCCTGAATAAACTAACCAGTGTAACTAGAGAAAGACGTTAACACTGGAAGTATGAATAGTTGCATCACAACCGTGGAAGAGAACTCCAAAACTAAACGAGCTTCCTGGACACACGTGGCACGTCTTCTCCGGCGAATCGGTCAGTAGCACCAGTGCAGTGTAGACAGAATAAGCAACCCTCATCCTAGAAACACCACTCAGCAGGGCATGAGCAGAACCAGGGGAAGCGTCATGGCGAGCCATAGTCCACCAAAAAACACAAGAAGCAACGGTAAGGTGTATAACAGACAATAAGGATTGGAAGGTAGGGAAACCTTTATACAAAAAGAAAACTAGGATGGCAGATATTAACAGCATTACAAGTAGATATTAAAATAACGTGACACAGTGTCACAATAACATGTAATAAGTTAAGCCACAGAGCGAGAATAAAACGATGCTGCGAAAGCCATAGCAAGAGAGTAACATAATTATTTGTGTCACAGTGGTTCTCTTCTCTCCAGAGGTCTGTTTAATTTTCCTGTAGGAAGGACCTATCTTATCTCTAGTGAGATAAGCCTCTACATCCTTACATTTGTCCTCTAGCCATCCCTGCTTAGCCATTTTGCACTTCCTGTCGATCACATTTTTGAGACGTTTGTATTCCTTTTTGCCTGCTTCATTTACTGCATTTTTATATTTTCTCCTTTCATCAATTAAATTCAATATTTATTCTGTTACCCAAGGATTTCTATTAGCCCTCGTCTTTTTACCTACTTGATCGTCTGCTGCCTTCACTACTTCATCCCTCAGAGCTACTCATTCTTCTTTCACTGTATTTCTTTCCCCCATTCCTGTCAATTGTTCCCTTGTGCTCTCCCTGAAACTCTCTACCACCTCTGGTTCTTTCAGTTTATCCAGGTCACATCTCCTTAAATTAGCACATTTTTGTAGTTTTTTTAGTTTTAATCTACAGTTCATAACCAATAGATCGTGGTCAGAGTCCACATCTGCTCCTGGAAATGTCTTACAATTTACAACCTGATTCCTAAATCTCTGTCTTACCATTATATAATCTATCTGATACCTTTTCGTATCTCCAGGGTTCTTCCATGTATACAACCTTCTTTTATGATTCTTGAACCAAGTATTACCTATGATTAAGTTATGCTCTGTGCAAGATTCTACCAGACGGCTTCCTCTTTCATTTCTTCCCCCCAATCCACGTTCACCTACTATGTTTCCTTCTCTCCCTTTTCCTACTGACGAATTCCAGTCACCCATGACTATTAAATTTTCGTCTCCCTTCACTACCTGAATAATTTCTTCTATCTCATCATACATTTCATCAATTTCTTCGTCATCTGCAGAGCTAGTTGGCATATAAACTTGTACTACTGTAGTAGGCGTGGGCTTTGTGTCTATCTTGGCCACAATCATGCGTTCACTATGCTGTTTGTAGTAGCTTACCCGCATTCCTATTTTTTTATTCAATATTAAACGTACTCCTGCATTACCCCTATTTGATTTAGTATTTATAACCCTGTATTCACCTGACCAAAAGTCTTGTTCCTCCTGCCACCGAACTTCACTAATTCCCACTGTATCTAACTTTAACCTATTTATTTCTCTTTTTAAATTTTCTAACCTGCCTGCCCGATTAAGGGATCTGACATTCCACGCTCCGATCCGTAGAACGCCAGTTTTCTTTCTCCTGATAACGACGACCTCTTGAGTAGTCCCCGCCTAGAGATCCGAATGGAGGACTATTTTACCCCGGAATATTTTACCCAAGAGGACGCCATCATCATTTAATCATACAGTAAAGCTGCATGCCCTCGGGAAAAATTACGGCTGTAGTGTCCCCTTGTATTCAGCCGTTCGCAGTACCAGCAAAGTAAGGCCGTTTTGGTTAATGTTAGAAGGCCAGATCAGTCAATCATGCAGACTGTTGCTCCTGCAACTACTGAAAAGTCTGCTGCCCCTCTTTAGGAACCACACGTTTGTCTGGCCTCTCAACAGATACCCCTCCGTTGTGGTTGCACCTACGGTACGGCCGTCTGTATCGCTGAGGCACGCAAGCCTCCACACCAAAGGCAAGGTCCGTGGTTACATCTACATCTACATTTATACTCCGCAAGCCATCCAACGGTGTGTGGCGGAGGGCACTTTACGTGCCACTGTCATTACCTCCCTTTCCTGTTCCAGTCGCGTATGGTTCGCGGGAAGAACGACTGTCTGAAAGCCTCCGTGCGTGCTCTAGTCTCTCTAATTTTACATTCGTGACCTCCTCGGGAGGTATAAGTAGGGGGAAGCAATATATTCGATACCTCATCCAGAAACGCACCCTCTCGAAACCTGGCGAGGAAGCTACATCGCGATGCAGAGCGCCTCTCTTGCAGAATCTTCCACTTGAGTTTGTTAAACATCTCCGTAACGCTATCACGGTTACTAAATAACCCTGTGACGAAACGCGTCGCTCTTCTTTCGATCTTCTCTATCTCCTCCGTCAACCCGATCTGGTACGGATCCCACACTGATGGGCAATACTCAACTATAGGTCGAACGAGTGTTTTGTAAGCCACCTCCTTTGTTGATGGACTAGATTTTCTAAGGACTCTCCCAATGAATCTCAACCTGGTACCCGCCTTACCAACAATTAATTTTTTATGATCATTCCACTTCAAATCGTTCCGCACGCATACTCCCAGATATTTTACAGAAGTAACTGCTACCAGTGTTTGTTCCTCTATCATATAATCATACAATAAAGGATCATTCTTTTTACGTATTCGCAATACATTATATTTGTCTATGTTAAGGGTCAGTTGCCACTCCCTGCATCAAATGCCTATCCGCTGCAGATCTTCCTGCATTTCGCTACAATTTTCTAATGCTGCAACATCTCTGTATACTACAGCATCATCCGCGAAAAGCCGCATGGAACTTCCGACACTATCTACTAGGTCATTTATATATATTGTGAAAAGCAATGGTCCCATAACACTCCCCTGCGGCACGCCAGAGGTTACTTAAACGTCTGTAGACGTCTCTCCATTGATAACAACATGCTGTGTTCTGTTTGCTAAAAACTCTTCAATCCAGCCACACAGTTGGTCTGATATTCCGTAGGCTCTTACTTTGTTTACCAGGCGACAGTGCGGAACTGTATCGAACGCCTTCCGGATGTCAAGAAAAATAGCATCTACCTGGGAGCCTGTATCTAATATTTTCTGGGTCTCATGAACAAATAAAGCGAGTTGGGTCTCACACGATCGCTGTATGTGGAATCCATCTTGATTCCTACAGAGTAGATTCTGGGTTTCCAGAAATGACATGATACGCGAGCATAAAACATGTTCTAAAATTCTACAACAGATCGATGTCAGAGATATAGTCCAATGGTTTTGCGCATCTGCTCGGCGACCCTCCTTGAAAACTGGAACTACCTGTGCTCTTTTCCAATCATTTGGAAACTTGAGGTGCACGGCTGTTAGAAGTGGGGCAAGTTGTTTCACGTGCTCTGTGTAGAATCATCAGGTCCAGTTGACTTTCCTCTGTTGAGTGATTTCAGTTGCTGTTCTATTCCGTGGGCACTTATTTCGATGTCAGCTATTTTCTCGTTCGTGCGAGGATTTAGAGAAGGAACCAGTGCGATCTTCCTCTGTGAAACAGCTCTGGAAAAAGGTGTTTAGTATTTCAGCTTTACGCGTGTCATTCTCTGTTTCAATGCCACCATCATCCCGGAGTGTCTGAATATGCTGTTTCGAGCCACTTACTGATTTAACGTAAGACCAGAACTTCCTAGGATTTTCTGTCAAGTCGGTACATAGAATTTTACTTTCGAATTCACTGAACGCTTCACGCATAGCCCTCCTTACGCTAACTTTGACATCGTTTAGCTTCTGTTTGTCTGAGAGGTTTTGGCTGCGTTTAAACTTGGAGTGAAACTCTCTTTGCTTTCGCAGTAGTTTCTTAACTTTGTTGTTGTACCACGATGGGTTTTTCCCGTCCCTCACAGTTTTACTCGGCATGTACCTGTCTAAAACGCATTTTACGATTGCCGTGAACTTTTTCCGTAAACACTCAACATTGTCAGTGTCGGAACAGAAATTTTCGTTTTGATCTGTTGGGTAGTCTGAAATCTGCCTCCTATTACTCTTTCTAAACGGATAAACCATCCTCCCTTTTTTTTATATTCCTATTAACTCCCATATTCAGGGATGCTGCAACGGCCTTATGGTCACTGATTCCCTGTTCTGCACTTAAAGAGTCGAAAAGTTCGGGTCTGTTTGTTATCAGTAGGCCCAAGATGTTATCTCCACGAGTCGGTCCTCTGTTTAATTGCTCGAGGTAATTTTCGGATAGTGCACTCAGTATAGTGTCACTCGATGCTCTGTCCCTACCACCCGTCCTAAACATCTGAGTGTCCCAGTCTATATCTGGTAAATTGAAATCTCCACCTAAGACAATAATACGCTGAGAAAATTTATGTGAAATGTATTCCAAATTTTATCTCATTTGTTCTGCCACTAATGCTGCTGAGTCGGGAGGTCGGTAAAAGGAGCCAATTATTAACCTAGCTCGGTTGTTGAGTGTAACCTCCACCCATAATAATTCACAGGAACTATGCACTTCTACTTTACTACAGGATAAACTACTACTAACAGCGACGAACACTCCACCACTGGTTGCATGCAATCTATCCTTTCTAAACACCGTCTGTACCTTTGTAAAAATTTCAGCTGAATTTATCTCTGGCTTCACCCAACTTTCTCCACCTATAACGATTTCAGCTTCGGTGATTTCTATCAGCGCTTGAAGTTCCGGTACTTTACCAACGCAGCTTCGACAGTTTACAATTACATACCGATTGCTGCTTGGTCCCCGCATGTCCTCACTTTGCTCCGCACCCGTTGAGGCTGTTGCCCTTTGTGTACTTGCCCAAGGCCATCTAACCTAAAAAACTGCCCAGCCCACGCCACACAACCCCTGCTACCCGTGTAGCCACTTGTTGCGTGTAGTGGACTCCTGACCTATCCAGCGGAACCCGTAACCCCACCACCCTATGGCGCAAGTCGAGGAATCTGTATCCCACACGGTCGCAGAACCGTCTCAGTCTCTGATTCAGACCCTCCACTCGGCTCTGTACCGAAGGTCCGCAGTCAGTCCTGTCGATGATGCTGCAGATGGTGAGCTCTGCTTTCATCTTAGAACTGGAACTTAGAACTACTTAAACCTAATTAACCTAAGGACATCACACACATCCATTCCCGAGGCAGGATTCGAACCTGCGACCGCAGCGGTCTCGCGGTTCCAGACTGAAGCGCCTAGAATCGCTCGGCCATATCGTCTGGCTGTAAATAGTTGCACCCGAGTTACCTTTATCATCCTTAACTAGAATGGCATCATTCCTGCCTTTTTCTGTTTCATACCCATCAAGATTCGGTGTTCTTGTGACGAGGATGTTTTGTGTATTCCTCCCTGGGTTATCTCACTCGCTTTGACCATTATACGGATAGATATGTCTCTTTCAATTGAGGCTCCGTCTAACCCCAAATTTACATCGGTTACGAGAAAGGCAGCCACCTTATTATCTAACCGTAGCGTTAATTGAAATTTTAAATCTTCGTTTAACAGCGTCAACTGTGATTGGTTGAGTGTAGTGTTTGTGAGATTAATAAATGGTTCATCAACAGGACACAATGCTGACGCTCATCGGAAGAGGTGGTGGAAGCTCTTCTATATATTTGTCTAACTTTCCTAAGCTTCTTACTGTGATCTTCAATAATCAGCTGGGCTGTTACCCCATACTTAAATCTACATAACTTATGAGACTGTCAAAAGTATGAACACCCTATGTCTTAACAGCTTTAAAGTAGAAATTAAATTTCCAACAGTACTTAGTCTGTCTTCAGCATTGTGCCACTTTAAAGCCTTCACGTCAGTAAAAAAGAAAAAAAAGTGAATTTATTGGAAGAGTGAAATTTTTTCCAAATCTACGAATATAATCAACGAACAAGTCGGTTCATAACATCAGAATATTCTGTTAAAGTGAAGCGAATCTTCGAATGATGGTTGCCATCTATATTACTCACTGATTATTTTATTTAAGCCTTAGCTTAGCTATTATTTAGTTAAATTTTTGCCCTTCACATTGTAACCCTTTTCTCCCTATAGCTGCTCAGGGCTTTGATACATGTGAGGCAGTCCAGTTGCGGCATGAGAGCACATGCTGACAGAGGTGTAAACAGACCACGTCTGTGTTCATGGGATGGTTCCTTCATGAATACGTCATCAGTATTACAGCTGGTTTTACGGTTTAGCGTTGTTTACAGCTTCGGTGGTTCATACTTTTACTAAAAACTTTTAGCAGTTTCTTTATTTTTGTTAGTGCTCATGCGTTTTCATAGGTGTATTAGCCTGCTCATTATATGAGTGTATTTTGCACTCTTGAGTTTTTTCTACTCGACGACTTGGCCTGTTTTATTAAGTCAGCTACCACTTGCACGCTTTAGTAGCTTTTTTTCTCGTACTGTCATTACCTTTCTACGTGATGCTTGTAGGTGATGTAACAAAGCACTGACAGTGGCTCTCTGGCTGTTACCTCCAAGTCCTTTGGCACCCTTATGCACGTTTGACGCCTCGGTCACGAGTAGGAAGAACTTTATCTCTGATGTAATGAAGCATTTACAGTTACTATCTGCCTGCTACATTTCTGCGGGACTATTAATTAATTTCGAAGTCACTGTAGCAAATAGCAAGAATTTTTATCGTTAATCTCAGTTAGGATGCAGTATTTTATGAGCTGAAATTTAGCCGACCGTTGTGGACGAGCGGTTCTAGGCGCTTCAGTCTGGAACCACGCGACCGCTGCGGTCGCAGGTTCGAATCCTGCCTCGGACACGGACGTATGTGATGTCCTTAGGTTAGTTAGGTTTAAGTACTTCTTAGTTCTGGGGGACTGATGACGTCAGATGTTAAGTCCCATAGTGCTCAGAGCCATTTGAACCATTTTTGAGCTGAAATTTATACCCTCTACCACCCCCTGAAACGTAGTTGTGGCTCAGTGCTCCATAGTCCTATCCATGTCTGTTAGCCTTTAGTTATTTTCAGTTTATTGATTTATTATTGTCTTTAATAGCAAGTTATACTTATACCAGTTTGGAATTTCCACATATTGTCTAATGATGCCTAGAACAAGCGAAACGCGTGCCAAATGACGAATTCAGTTGTAAATATACGAATAAATAAGTCTATCTTGTGCAGCCAAGTCTGCTTTTTATGTTCTAAAAATCTGTACCGTTTCATTGACCTGTGCCAATGCGATGTTCATGGAGTGGCGTGATCTGAATTACTCCTAAGTCTGTATTATGAAAACAGTAGCAATAGCCCTGCTGCTCTTAGGGAAACAGATGCATTAAAGGAATACGGAGAGGCCCTCTTTCTTTACAATGCTTGAAAAACTTTTGGGGGAAATCGAATCACTGGCCGCTTGCTCCAAACTGTGTTGGCACTAACATCACCAGATTTGAACCTGTATGATTTCTGGATGTAGGGTTTCATTAAGGGCACGGTTTATCAACAATAGACATGGCTTACCAGCAAGACGCTCACAATCTCTACTAAGTTTGCAGGTTGTCGTAGATGCAATTGGACGTCACATTACGAGACGTTTATGACCTGGAATGTAAGCACGGTACAAAATTAACAAATGTTACCATCACATGTGGAAACTGTGATTCTTTCAATCGTTTATTAGTTATTTCTTTCCCGCATGTAGTTACAAATGTTTCCACAAAATTTAATTGTCCTATGATCAATCGTTTTTCATGGGGAATGGGGGGGGGGGGGCCTCGAGTAGAGAAAGTTTAATTGTGCGCCTCCTGTAGACAGATTGGCAGAAAATAACTTCCAAAACTAATTCTGGAGTACAGCCACATGGGACAAGACAAAGTGGAAGAAGATGGAGTAGATGGCTGGACCTTGTTAACCGGAACAGATGAAATCACCTAATACTTGAAGGGATGAGAAGAACAAGATAATCACGAATTAAACTTCTATCTGATGCGTTCAAAGAGGGATACCACCGTAAAGGACACACACCCCCATGAATGTTACATTAAAACTGCTCCCCGTCTGACTGACAGCCGCGCGGGATTACCCGAGCGGTATAAGGCGCTGCAGTCATGGGCTGTGCGGCTGGTCCCGGCGGAGGTTCGAGTCCTCCCTCGGGCATGGGTGTGTGTGTTTGCCCTTAGGACAATTTAGGTTATTTAATGTGTAAGCTTAGGGACTGATGCCCTTAGCAGTTAAGTCCCATAAGATTTCACACACATTTGTACATTACGTCCGACCGACATATTTCACCTAGCAAGTCACAAGAAATATTATGAACACAGGTAACATTCAAGATGTCGTTGTCATGTTGCTCTCAGAGTGATTGCTCCTTAGTGAAGTGCACTACGTGTGGGAGGATACAACTTACAGATAAATAGAGGGTGCTCAGCTGATGGCGCGGCGGGCTTTCGCCTGGTAAGTTATTTGGGTAATTGCTCCGGCAAGTATTCGCACGCAGGCCCGCCGCCTCGGCGCTGCCCTCACCGCGACTTTATTGTCGGGCGCGCCACCGCCGCCGCCGCCGCCTGCCCTTTTCGCGAGGAACCCTTTCGAGGCTCGCCCTTCACGTCCCCCTCCCACCCCCCTCCTACCTCACTTTACCCCACCCACGCTCTGCGTACAATACAGTTCCTCGGAGAATTTCCTCAATAAAATTGCCTCTCCCCGTCGGGACGCCGGCGTCTCGGGCGCCGAGGTTCCACCCCCGCGTTCTATTCCCTGCCCCGTCCCCCTCCGCCCCCTCCGCCCCCTACAACCACCTCTCACAATGCAGAAGGCAACTGCACATGCACAGACGCACACACATGTACCGAGACTGGAACGGAGCACTCACATCTTTCCTCGGCGGCGCGGCGCGTGCATTGTAGATTCGCGGCTTACGGCCCGCTCCGCACTACATTACGGGATTTCTCACCGGGCATGACACGGTCTCCCCCTGCCCCTTCCCCCAGCCATTTTCTCACCGGCGCAGCCTCCGTGCCCTTCCACCAATCCCCGACCTCGGCTCGTTGGGTGCGCTGTAATCGCCGCGGTCTGCCGCACACAGCCGCAATGGGCTTACGCGGACCACTTGTTCTGAATCAGGGCGGCGGCGGAAGGGCGCTGCCCTTCTGTTCTCTACGCGCGACGCCCTCCGGATTGTCTTTCCCTTCGCTCGCAATTGCATTGTGCTCCAAAACGAGAAATGAAATCTCCAACGTAAGGATGATAGCCTACGCCCGTGTCTTTTAACGCCACTGCCGAGCTGGAACAGCAGGTATCACTGCGGTGGATCTCAAGAAGCGCTAGCGAATATTCCTGGCAAATTTTCGGCACGTCAGTCATTCGTGAAATCTTTCCGTGCTATTGCACACGAAACCACTTCGATTTGTTAACACATTTAGACAGCTTAAACATTCACAGTCTCTCTAGCATAATTTCGCAAGAATATTAAGTTAGCTAACGAAGAATCTGCAGTCATATGATTTGGTAACGAAATAGCTACCATTGAAATCCAGCATTTGAGATTATCAAGCCACTGTCCCTGCAACTTATTCTATTTCCCAAGGCACAAAGGAATTAGTGATATTAACTGCCATTGGGCATTAACTGAAATCAATGTAGAGGGCATCTGTGTGGTGTATGGCTGGAAAAAGCATTTAACTCTGTACCACACCTGCGCTTGTTGTCGAAAGTACGATTTCTTGGGATACTAGGTGAAATTTGTGACTGAGCTAAGGGAGGACGCCCAATGTTATCTTGAAATAAGAGTCATCGTCAGAAATTGCTCGTCAATGTTGTATAAGGTATTAGTCTTCAGTTATTTTAAAGTTTATATGTGTTAATAAAAAATGTTGGAACACGAGAGGCAATACTGACCCTACGACTTGTCTTAGGGGAAAGATTAAGGAAAGGCAAACTTACGTTTCTAGCATTTGTAGACTTAGAGAAAGCTTTTGACAATGTTGACTGGAATACTCTCTTTCAAGTTCTGAAGGTGGCAGTCGTAAAATACAGGGAGCGAAAGGCTATTTACAATTTGTACAGAAACCAGATGGCAGTTATAAGAGTCGAGGGACATGAAAGGGAAGCAGTGGTTGGGAAGGGAGTGAGACAGGGTTGTAGCCTCTACCCGGTGCTATTCAACCTGTATATTAGCAAGCAGTAAAGGAAGGAAAAGAAAAGTTCGGAGTAGGTATTAAAATCCATGGAGAGGAAATAAAAACTTTGAGGTTCGCCGATGACATTGTAATTCTGTCAGAGACAGCAATGGCCTTGGAAGAGCAGTTGAACGGAATGGAGATGGTCTTGAAAGGAGGATATAAGATGAACATCAACAAAAGCAAAACGAGCATAATGGGATGTAGAAGAATTAAGTCCGGTGATGCTGAGGGAATTAGATTAGGAAATGAGACACTTAAAGTAGTAAAGGAGTTTTGCTATTTGGGGAGCGAAATAACTGATGATGGTCGAAGTAGAGAGGATATAAAATGTAGACTGGCAATGGCAAGGAAAACGTTCTGAAGAAGAGAAATTTGTTAACATCGAATATAGATTTAAGTGTCAGGAAGTCGTTTCTGAAAGTATTTGTATGATTGTAACCATGTATGGAAGTGAAATATGGACTATAAATAGTTTGGACAAGAAGGGAATAGGAGCTTTTGAAATGTGGTGCTGCAGAAGAATTCTGAAGATTAGATGGGTAGATCACATAACTAATGAGGAGGTATTGAACAGAACTGGGGAGAAGAGGAGTTTGTGGCACAACTTGACGAGAAGAAGGGATCGGTTGGTAGAATATGTTCTGAGGCATCAAGGGATCACAAAATTAGCATTGGAGGGCAGCGTAGAGGCTAAAAATCGTAGAGACCAAGAGATGAATACACTAGCCAGATTCAGAAGGATGTAGGTTACAGTACGTACTGGGAAACGAAGAAGCTTGCACAGGATAGAGTAGCATAGAGAGCTGCATCAAACCAGTGTTAGGACTGAAGACCAGAACAACAACAACGACGAAAAATCTGCAATCATAGCCTTTAGTGACGAAATGGCTACCATTTTAATCAAGAATTTGATATTATCAAGCCACTATGTCTAAAACGTGTTTTATTTCTCAAGACACAAAGAAAAGAGTGATATCAGGTGCCCTTGGGCGTTGACTGAAATCAATGGAGAGGGCTTTTGTGTGTTGTGTGACTGGAAAAAGCATTTGACTCAGTACCACATCTGCACTTATTATCAAAAGTAAGATAGCATGGGATATTAGATGAAATTTTTGACTGAACACAGGACTTTTTGGTAGGGAGGACGCACCGTGTTATCTTGAAGAAAAGAGTGATAACAGCTGCCCTTGGGCGTTGACTGAAATCAATGGAGAGGGCTTTTGTGTGTTGTGTGACTGGAAAAAGCATTTGACTCAGTACCACATCTGCACTTATTATCAAAAGTAAGATAGCATGGGATATTAGGTGAAATTTTTGACTGAACACAGGACTTTTTGGTAGGGAGGACGCGCCATGTTATCTTGGATGGAGAGTCGTCGTCAGAAATTGCTAGTCAATATTATATGAAGTAATTGTCTTCAGTTATTTTAAAGTTTATTTGTGTTAATATTTGTTGTAAAAGTAACTTATTAGTGTATTTTCATTAATCTCAGTCTTTCTTCCTGCGTTTTTGACACGAGTGGTCTTATTCCTCAGTGTGCTTACTTCGTTCGTCCAAACCTCACGCCTCACTAGTGTGTTTGCATTTTGCGGCGTGCAGTTGCACCTGTAGCGGTTATGAAGCTAAGTACTGAGAAAAGTTATTTGTGCACTGTTATACAGTTGTTAAATTAAATTTCAGCGGTTTTTCGTGCTGTTTGTGGCGAAATAATGATTTAATAAACTTTTGGAAAGGCCGCTCGTGATTTTTTTTTTTTTTTTTTAGAGTTTCCTGTACGTTGGAGTCGTTTAGGAAATTTCGTGCTTTAATTTTCAGTTGAAGTTGCTTATTGTGTCTAGTGAAATAATACAGTAAAATTTTAATTCGGTGTTTTAACTTCGTTGAGTGTTCCAGTGGCTGCTTGAATGTATGGTTTTACCCATAAATTTTTGTGAAGTTTTGTTGGTTTTGTTATTAGCTCTGCTGTAGTAGTATTAATACAAGTAATTGCTTTATTAGTAGACACAGAATTTCGAGACCTCTGTTGTTAGTTCTATAAATAGTTCTACTGGTGTAACTGAACTTAGGTAACGTAGATGTATAGTTTTTTTTTTCAATAAACGTAAAATTTTCCCATGAGTGAGAAATGTGGGCTCTGTCGTAGGTTTTCGAGTAGTAGATTCCTCTGTGGGATTTGTTCAAGGTATTTTCATTGGGGGGAATGCTGTGGGGAAGCCAGTGGACACTCTAGAAGGATCCTCTCCTTAGAATGCAGATTCTGTACTAGAAATAAGTTGATAGATAAGCAAGAGCGTAAGATATGTGCCCTGCAGGTGCAGTTACATCGCGCAAAGGGGGAACTAGGTAGGTTGAGGAGGGTGAATGGTGGTGGGGAATGGTAACTCGCAGCTGGCAAGAAGGCAGATAGGAGGAGGTGGTGGTGTTCAGACAGTTATACTTTGCGTATATGCAATGGATTTGACCAACTGTCAGAGCTGAATGGAGAGGAGCCTCTTGTAGCTGTAGATGTAGGGAACAAGCAGCAGTCCTCAGCAGCTCGGAGGCCTAGGTCAGTTGAAAAGTCTAAAAAAAGAAGAAGGTTCTACTGCTAGGTAGTTGGCACGGTAGAGGTGTGGGTAGAAGGTGTAGCAAGTGTAAGGGAGTTTCTACCAGGTCACCAGCACTGTGTAGCATAGTGCAGGGTTGGCTCAGGTGACTCACAGATTAGGCGAGTTATGTAGGAATTTTACGAAGGGGATCAGGCAGTGATAGTGGGTGGAGCAGGGAACAGTCTTGATAGGAACGGGTAATATGATGTAGCAGGTGACCTGGTAAATATAGCTACTCAAACCGATGGCAGTAATGTGCATCTCGTGCAACTGTTTCAGTGGCATGATCGGCCTGATTGTAATGCGGCTGTTAGGCCCGTTAACATGAGGATGGGGATGGGGATGGTGCTGATGGCAGAGGGCATGGGTCACATTTCAGTGGTGCCAGTTGGGTCTATCGGTTGATCGGATTTCACTAGGCATGGCCTACGCCTCAATTGGTATGGGAAGCGGAGGATGGCAAATTGGTGACAGCGTAGTGGATGGGGGTGGGATCACTCATGGAAAAATTGCTGTAGTAGTTGATGTTAGAGCTGCAGCTGATAGGTATACCCGCTTAAACAAAGATCCTCTAACTAAGGGCTCACCTTCAGAGGACTTCACGTTTCCAAGTAGAGAAGGAATTAGCATGTTTTATCAAAATATATGAAGTATTAGAGATAAATTTAGTGAACTGCTTATAGACATTAACTCTGAAATTATTCGTATGGCAGAGCACCACTTAAATAATTTGGCAATTCAGAGCCTTCCTTTACCAGGATACAGATTAGCTGGCTGTTTTTCAATGAGTTCCTTGCAAGGTGGGGGAGTGGTTCAAAAATGTTTCAAATGGCTCTGAGATCATCAGTTCCCTAGAACTCAGAACTACTTATACCTAACTAACCCAAGGACATCACACACATCCATTCCCGAGGCAGGATTCGAACCTGCGACCATGGCTGGGGGAGTGGCTGTGTACGTAATAAGCAGTATTCCATTTGAGTCTGTAGACGTATCACGACACTGCTCTGAACAGGTATTTGAATGTTATGCAGGGGCAATTGAATTTAGTAAACTAAAATTTTAATTGCTGTTGTTTATAGGCCTCCTAGCTCTGACTTCAGAGCATTTCTGCGCAAGCTAGAGAGGGTTCTTGATTTACTTTGTAGAAAGTATCAGAAATTAGTTATACGAGGTGACCTCAACATAAATTTGGTGTATGATGGCGCAAGAAAAAGAATTTTGGTAGATCTCCTAAATTCATATGATCTGATGCAAACTGTGTTTTTTCCAACTAGGGTGCAGGGGAACAGTAGCGCTGCCATAGCTAATATTTTTATTAAGTCTTCATTACTAGATGGGCACTTCTGTTAGTAAAAGGGTGAATGGCCTTTCAGACCACGATGGACAAATTTTAACACTAAAAGGCTTACGTAGTCAAACAAATGTCACATATAATTACAAATTATGTATGGAAGTTAATCCAGCAGCAACAGAGAGTTTTTTAAACCTTTTCAAGAAACAAAGGTGTCAGGATGTTCGTAGTGCTGATAATGTAGATGATAAATACACTACTGGCCATTAAAATTGCTACACCAAGAAGAAATGCAGATGATAAACGGGTATTCATTGGACAAATATATTATACTAGAACTGACAAGTGTTCACCAATAGAAGTGACTGGCGTATTGTGACGAGCCAGTTGCTCGGCCACCATTGACCAGACGTTTACAAATGGGGAGAGATGTGGAGAATGTGCTGGCCAGGGCAGCAGTGGAACATTTTCTGTATCCAGAAAGGCCCATACAGGACCTGCAACATGCGGTCGTGCATTATACTGCTGAAATGTAGGGTTTCGCATGGGTCGATTGAAGGGTAGAGCTTCGGGTCATAACACATCTGAAATGTAACGTCCACTTTTCAATGTGCTGTCAATGCGAACAAGAGGTGACGGAGACGTGTAACCAATGGCAGCCCACACCATCACGCCGGGTGATAAGCCAGTATGGCGATGACGAATACGCGATTCCAATGTACATTCACCGCGATGTCGCCAAACACGGATGCGGCCATCAGGATGCTGTAAACAGAACCTGGATTCATCTGAAAAAATGACGTTTTGCCATTCGTGTACCCAGCTTCGTCGTTGAGTACACGATCGCAGGCGCTCCTGTCCGTGGTGCAGCGTCAAGGGTAACAGCAGCCATGGTCTCCGAGCTGGTAGTCCATGCTGCTGCAAACGTCGTCGAACTGTTCGTGTAGATGGTTGTTGTCTTGCAAACGTCCCTATTTGTTGACTCAGGGATCGAGACGTGGCTGCACGATCCGTTACAGCCATGCGAATTAAATACCTGTCATCTCGACTACTAGTGATACGAGGTCATTGGGATCCAGCACGGCGTTCCGTATTAACCTCCTGAACCCACCGACTCCATATTTTGCTAACAGTCATTGGATCTCGACCAACACGAGCAGCCATGTCGTGATATGATAAACCGCAATCGCGGTAGGTTACAATCTGACCTTTGTCAAAGTCGGAAACGTGATGGTACGCATTTCCGCTCCTTACACGAGCATCAGAATAACGTTTCACCAGGCAACGCCGGTCAACCGCTGTTTGTGTAAGAGAAATCAGTTGGAAAATGTCAGCACGTTGTAGGTGTCGCCACCGGTGCCAACCTTGTGTGAATGCTCTGAAGCGCTAATCATTTGCATATCACAGCATCTTCTTCCTGTCGGTTAAATTTCGCGTCTGTAGTACGTCATCTTCGTGGTGTAGCAATTTTAATGTCCAGTTGTGTATAATGCTTTCCTTAACCCAGTTCACATGCTCTTTGAGAGTTGATTTCCATTAGAACGTTCTAAACGGAGTACAGTTGCTTTCCATTAGAACGTTCGAAATGGGGTACTAACAGTAATAGGCAGCTTGGGTGGCTGACTAGTGGGACAAGGATATCATGTACAACAAAACAGGAATTATATCAAAATGCTAGAAGTAGTCACAATTTAGCTTCAGTAGCCCATTACAAACAGTATTAGGAAGGCAAAGAATTTGTTTTATGCAAATAGAATAGCTAATTCACAGGATAAATTTAGAAACATATGGTTAGTTGTGAAAAAGTGTCTGGTCAGCAGCAGAATGTCGACGATATAAAGTCAGTTCGTAGTAAAAATATTTCTGTGACTGATAAATCAAATATACGAGGGTCAGTCAAAAAGTAATGCCTCCTAATTTTTTTTCTACGTTTAATTGTCAGGAAATTTAAATGGAATTACATAGGTTGAAAACCACAACATTGAGGATCATTTTGTCATTTTTCAATGTAATCTCCGCCCATCTCTACAGTTTTGGTCCATCTTTGAACAAGGGCATGTATCCCAGCACGGTAAAAATCACAGCTCTGCTTCCTAAGCCATTGACGCACGGATGTTTTGACGGCCTCCTCATCTTCAAAATGAATCCCACGATGAGCTTCTTTTAGTGGCCCAAACAGCTGGAAGTCTGATGGTGCCAGGTCAGGGCTGTATGGGGGATGAGGCAAAACTTCCCATCAAATTTTGACAATCTCGTCAGAGGTGTGACGACTGGTGTGTGGTCTTGCATTGTCATGCAAAAGAAGAACATCTGCCATTGATTTTGTTGGGCGAACTCGCTGAAGACGTGCTTTAAGTTTGTTGAGGGTTGTGATGTATTGAACAGAATTTATTGTGCATCCCTGCTCCAAAAAATCAACCAGAATCACACCCTCTGTATCCCAGAAAACTGTTGCCATAACTTTCCCTGCCGATCGCACAGTTTTGAATTTTTTCTTCCTCGGCGAGCTTGTGTGACGCCACTCCATTGACTGCCTCTTTGATTCGGGTTCAAAAAAATGCACCCATGTTTCGTCCCCGGTCACAATTTTTTTCAGAAACTCATTTCCCTCCAAACGGAAGCGCTGCAAGTGTTGGGAGGCTATTGTTTTCCTTGCCTCTTTATCCTGATCGGTTAACATTCTTGAAACCCACCGTGCACAAACTTTTGAGTACCCCAATTGTTTAATAATCGTGATCACACTGCCTTTACTAAGAGAAATAATGCAACACACTTCATCTGCAGTCACCCGACGGTCACCACGAATGATGTCATCAACTTGCTGAATGTTGTGTGGAGTCACTGCACTCACCGGCCTGCCGCTCCGCTTTTCGTCAGTCAACGGTGTTTGCCCTTCAGCTTCCTTACAACGACGAACCCATCGTCTAACAGTGCTGACATCCACTGTCACAACACCATACACCTTCTTCAGTCTTTCATGAATGCGTATGGGCGTTTCACCTTCTGCATTCAAGAATTCAATCACACAACGCTGTCTCAAACGAACATCGATGTCGGCCATCTTACAAACTTCTGCTGTGCTGCCACCTGTTGACACAGAAAGTTACTACTGCAGTGGATTGCAGAAGAAGGTTTGAGGAATGGCGCCAAATTCAAATTTTTCACTTAACTTAATTTCTTTAAGTAGAAAAAAAATGGGAGGCATTACTTTTTGACCGACCCTCGTATATACAATATTTAACAATCATTTTCTGAGCACTGCAGCTGAGTTAAATAAAATTTAATTTGCTACAGGGAATCATATAACTTTCTTGGCAAATGCATTACAGAGATTGATGTCTGAAATACTCCTCTGTAATACGAACAAGGGGTGACTGAGTCAGTAACTAAATCACTGAAGAATAAGGACTCTCACGGTTATGATCGAGTGTTGCACCTGTTAGCCCTATATTTAGCCATACTTGTAATTTTTCCTTCAGGAATGGTCAGTTTCATGAACAGTTAAGGAACTTAGTAGTAAAGCAGCTTGATAAAAAGAGAGAAAGTGATAATGTAGATAATTTTAGATCTATTTCTGTGCCATCAGTGTTTCATAAAGTTATTGAAAAGGCTGTGTATGTAAGGAAAATTTATCATTTATACCACGTGATTTGCTAGCAAGTGTACAGTTTGGCTTTAGAAGTCGTTGAACAACTGAAAATGCTATATTCTCTTTCCTCTGTGAGGTACTGGATGGGTTAAACAAAAGGTGTTGATCGCTAGGCACATTTTTTTCTTTTTTTTTTATTTAACAAATGCGTTTGACTGTGTTGATCACAAAATATTGCTTCATAAGTTGGACCATTACAGAATACGGGGAGTAGCTCACAATTGGTTCATCTCTTACTTTAGCAACAGACAGCGAAAGGTCATTATTCACAATGTTGAGAATGGCTTTGATATGGGGACTGAGTGCGGTACAGTCAATTGGGGGTTGCCCAGGGATCAGTGTTGGGGCCACTCCTGTTCCTTATTTATACATATAAATGATATGACCTCTAGTATTACGGGTAACTCGAAAATATTTCTGTTTGCTGATGCACTAGCTTGGTAGTAAAGGATGTTGTGCGCAACATTGGCTCGGTTTCAGGTAGTCCAGTTCATGGCTTAAATTCAAGGCTTGTAGAAAATAAAATAACGCTTTATCACAGTAAGACTCTGTTTTTACAGTTTCTAACGCACAATTCAACAAAACCTGACATTTTAATTTCACAGAATGGGCATATGATCAGTGAAACTGAACAGTTCAAATTTCTAGGTGTTCAGATAGTAAACTGACTCGGAAATCTCACGTTCAGGATCTTCTTCGAACACTTCATGCTGCCATTTTTACTATTTTAACGGTATCAGAAGCGACTGATCGTTCGAGACGAAAAATAGTCTACTTCGCTTATTTTCATTCGCTTATGTCATATGGTATTATATTTTTGGGTAACATTTCCCGTTCTAAAAGGATATGTTTGGTTCAGAAACGGGCGGTTCGGGCAATAAGGGGTGTAAGTTCACGAACCTCTTGTCGACTACTTTTCATGAGCCTGGGTGTTTTGACATTGGCCTCTCAGTGTATATATTCCTTACTGCCATTTCTTGTTAACAATATTAGCTTATTCCCAAGAATAAGCAGCTTTCTCTCAGTTAATACTCGGCAGAAATCAACCCTTCATTTGGATCGAACTTCCTTAAATCTTGTGCAGAAAGATGTGCAGTATGCTGCTGCATCCATTTCTAATAAACTACCACTCGAATTCAAATATCTTAGCAGTAACTGACGCGCTTTCAAATCGAAACGGAAGAGATTCCTCATTGGTCACTCCCATTCTGCGGAGGAGTTCCTTAAAAAACTAAGCTGGAACTTGTAGTTGCATTGATGATTGCTTTTACATAAACTTATGAATTCACTTTTTTCGGGTTCATACATTTTTTTTTTTCTGTTTTTACTTTTATGTTACAATTTCATCTACTGACAGGTTCCATGACCTTGGAGATTTACTCCTCAACTTGGTCCTACGGAGCTTGATGTGTCAATAAACAAATAAAATAAAAATTACTTCAAATAAGCCCCAGGGAAGTGTCTTAGGACTCTTATCGTTCGTAGTATATATCAATGGCATCGCAGACAATATTAATAGCAACCTCGGACTTTTTGCAGATGATACAGTTCAGAAAATGGTTCAAATGGCTCTGAGCACTATGGGACTCAACATCTGTGGTCATAAGTCCTCTAGAACTTAGAACTACTTAAACCTAACTAACCTAAGGACATCACACACATCCATGCCCGAGGCAGGATTCGAACCTGCGACCGTAGCAGTCGCGCGGTTCCTGACTGAGCGCCTAGAACCGCTAGACCACCGCGGCCGGCCAATGATACAGTTGTCTACGATGAAGTACCGTCGGAAAGAGGCTGTATAAATATTCAGTCATATCTTGACACGGTTTCAAAGCGCTGTAAGGATTGGCAACTATCTTGAAATATTCAGAAATGTGGAAATGTGCACTTGACTAACTGAAAAAAACAGTGTCCAATGACTACAATATCAACGAGAAACTGTTGAAATCGGTCAACTTACACACATATCTGGATGTAGAACTTTGTAAGGATATAAAATGGAAAGATCACATATGTTCCGTTGTGAGTAAAACAGGTGATAGACTTCGGTTTATTGACAGACTACTGGAGAAGTGCAACCAGTCTACAAAGGAGATTGCTTACAATTATAAATCACTCGAGCGCCCGGTTCTAGAACATTGCTCATGTGTAAGGGACCCGGATGAAATAGGACTAACAGGGGATATTGAACGTATATAGAACGGCAGCACGGATAGTCATTGGTTTCTTTGATCCGTGGGAGAGTGTCACAGAGATATTGAAGGAACTTAACTGGAAAATTCTTGAAGATGGACGTAAACTATCCCGAGAAAATCTATTAAACTTTCAAAAAGCAGCTTTAAATTTGACTATAGACACGTACAACTGCCTACGTATCGTGGGGATATCTTTAGAATAATTACTACACGCACACGTATTCAGCCAACCATTCTTCCTGCCCTCCGTACCTGAATAGAGCGGGAAGGAAGCCTAATAATTGCTAAAGTAGGAAGTTCCCTCTGCCATGCGCCTCACGTTTCCAGAGTATAGGTGAAGATGTAGAAGTTGAATATTTGTTGCGGACCGCTATTCGCACACAGTTCTCCTGCTTACAACGCAGATGCGCTGAACTTTGCTTCATCCGGACACGGTGGTCATTGCAGCTGCACGGGGAGCCCTAGTACGTCTCCTGATAAAATCAAATTCTCAACTTATCCACGCACTACCGATGTAGTTCCCCTTGATTATTATCCTCATTAATGGCGGATATTAACCGATTCATGTAAGAGGTCGATACCGTTCCAAAATAACAGACATCTCACAGACACACACACACGCACACACACACACACACACACACACACACACACACACACAATATGTATATCCTATCTTAGTAAGAGGTGTTCAATAAGGCTGAAAACACGATACTCAGTTTCACGTAGGTTCAACATTTCTCTGTACGATTCAGAACTCGATAAAGGTTTTGAGCGCTGCTTGCATAATCACATTTCACTCGTAAAGAGCGTATGTAAATGATACGGTAAAAAATTTTAACTAACCATAACGTAAAGCTGTAGCTTACGCGTGAAATCTGTCAGTTTCATCAAACGCAGGAAATGGTACAACTCCGCTGTAACACGTAAGAGCCACTTATATTTCAATAAATTTTCAGTGTGAGTTCTCATACAATACGTGTGAATAATAATCCTTTAAGGTTTCCAAGTAAAGTAATAACTCAAACACTTGTCCTGCAAAATCTGTTCCTTGTTTTTGTATCCATTACAACCCTTTTTCTTCGTTATTATAGAATTATAATAATTTACCAAGAGGTTAGCAAATGAGAGTTCTGAGACTTGAAAACTCATTCAGAATTAAACTCATCACAAATAAACAAATTATATCAAAGTGACTGAGCTTGCGTTGGTGAGAATAACTCTCACTCTCAGACGAAACATCTTGATGGTTACTACATGACAGTAGCCGTGAGAGCTCGATAGATAGACGGAACAGAGTCTTTGAGCTTTATTTATCTGCTGCCACTAAACCATAAAGAAAACTGAGGTGTGCGTGTGTTTTTATAGTTATTATTATTATTTAAATCCATAGCGCATTAATTGTAAGATACGTCGAGGAGGTAGTACGAACATACGACGCGCGAACGAAAACTCGAGCATTTGCCAGCTGTCTCGTGAATAGCTCGATCCCTGTTCAAGCGAAGCACTAGTAAACAAACGTCGATTTGGAAGGTCCTAAGGCGCAACTAACTATGCAAGTATCAATATGAACCCTAATCAACGCAATGTGTGGGATTCACATTCTATCGCAAATACTAATAATCGGAAATGAAAGGAGAAGTTAGTAGTCATATAGAAGACCCGGGAATTGTACATGATTTTTCGCTGTATAAATAACATTTGTCTGCGTTCTTATGTTTACAGAGAATAATTCGGTGACCTTGTTTTATAGTAGTAAAAGTTCACTGATCCACCATAACAAAGTTGTTTAAGTGGGGCACTTTCTTTCAGTTTTGTTACTGACAACATCTAAGTGTATACACGGAATAATTTTGAGTAACTATTGGGGACTAGTTACATATCACCTAAATTGATCCGCACCGTTTTTATGTGCAAAGTTCTTTGTTTACAATACTTCAATGTCTTTTGGTTAAAGAACACCATAACTCAATCAAGAAGGTCTTGATTATTCGTGTGTGAACAATAATGTCCACGATTCTTTTCGTTTCATATTTGCCCACCGCATATTTAACCCACTGCCCATGCAGAAGTAATCGAGAAAAATAGGAGTATTTGAGGGAAAAAATCTTCAATTACGGCAAAAAAATAGATATGTTTTTCTTTTGTAATCTGTGAGTCTGTTTCTTCCTAAACACGATATTGAACTGCACAGTTTTTGCCCTCTACAGCTCCCTCTAGTACCATGGAAGTCATTCCCTCATGTCTTAGCAGATGTCCTATAATCCTACCCCTTCTCCTTATCAGTGTTTTCCACATATTCCTTTCCTCTCCGATTCTGCGTAGAACCTCCTCATTCCTTACCTTATCAGTCCACCTAATTTTCAACATTCGTCTATAACACCACATCTCAAATGCTTCGATTCTCTTCTGTTCCGGTTTTCCCACAGTCCATGTTTCACTACCATACAATGCTGTACTCCAGACGTACATCCTCAGAAATTTCTTCCCCAAATTAAGGCCGGTATTTGATATTAGTAGACTTCTCTGTGCCATAAATGCCTTTTTGCCATAGCGAGTCTGCTTTTGATGTCCTCCTTGCTCCGTCCGTCATTGGTTATTTTACTGCCTAGGTAGCAGAATTCCTTAACTTCATTGACTTCGTGACCATCAATCCTGATGTTAAGTTTCTCGCTGTTCTCATTTCTACTACTTCTCTTTACCTTCGTCTTTCTCCGATTTACTCTCAAACCATACTGTGTACTCATTAGACTGTTCATTCCGTTCAGCAGATCATTTAATTCTTCTTCACTTTCACTCAGGATAGCTTTGTCATCAGCGAATCGTATCATTGATATCCTTTCACCTTGTATTTTAACTCCACTCTTGAACCTTTCTTTTATTTCCATCATTGCTTCCTCGATGTACAGATTGAAGAGTAGGGGCGAAAGGCTACAGCCTTGTCTTACGCCCTTCTTAATACGAGCACTTCGTTCTTGATCGTCCACTCTTATTATTCCCTCTTGGTTGTTGTACATATTGTATATGACCCGTCTCTCCCTATAGCTTACCCCTACTTTTTTCAGAATCTCGAACAGCTTTCACCATTTTATTTTGTCGAACGCTTTTTCCTGGTCGACAAATCCTATGAAAGTGTCTTGAGTTTTCTTTAGCCTTGCTTCCATTATTAGCCGTAAGGTCAGAATTGCCTCTCTCGTTCCTTTACTTTTCCTAAAGCCAAACTGATCGTCACATAGCGCATTCTCAATTTTCTTTTCCATTCTTCTGTATATTATTCTTGTAAGCAGCTTCAATGCATGAGCTGTTAAGCTGATTGTGCGATAATTCTCGCACTTGTCAGCTCTTGCCGTCTTCGGAATTGTGTGGATGATGCATGTCCGAAAGTAAGATGGTATGTCGCCAGACTCATATATTCTACACACCAACGTGAATAGTCGTTTTGTTGCCACTTCCCCCAACGATTTTAAAAATTCTGATGGAATGTTATCTATCCCTTCTGCCTTATTTGACCGTAAGTCCTCCAAAGCTCTTTTAAATTCCGATTCTAATACTAGATCCCCTATCTCTTCTAAATCGACTCCTGTTTCTTCTTCTATCACATCATACAAACCTTCACCCTCATAGAGGCTTTCAATGTATTCTTTCCACCTATCTGCTCTCTCCTCTGCATTTAACAGAGGAATACCCGCTGCACTCTTAATGTTACCACCGTTGCTTTTAATGTCACCAAAGGTTGTTTTGACTTTTCTGTATGCTGAGTCTGTCCTTCCGACAATCATATCTTTTTCGACGTCTTCACATTTTTCCTGCAGCCATTTCGTCTTAGCTTCCCTGCACTTCCTATTTATTTCATTCCTCAGCAACTTGTATATCTGTATTCCTGATTTTCCAGGAACATGTTTGTACTTCCTCCTTTCATCAATCAACTGAAGTATTTCTTCTGTTACCCATGGTCTCTTCGCAGCTACATTCTTTTTACCTATGTTTTCCTTTCCAACTTCAGTGATGGCCCTTTTTAGAGATGTCCATCCCTCTTCAACTGTACTGCCTACTGCGCTATTCCTTATTGCTGTATCTATAGCGTTAGAGAACTTCAAACGTATCTCGTCATTCCTTAGTACTTCCGTACCCCACTTCTTTGCGTATTGATTCTTCCTGACTAATGTCTTGAACTTCAGTATACTCTTCATCACTACTATATTGTGATCTGAGTCTATATCTGCTCCTGGGTACGCCTTACAGTCCAGTATCTGATTTCTGAATCTCTGTCTGACCATGATGTAATCTAATTGAAATCTTCCCGTATCTCCCGGCCTTTTCCAAGTATACCTCCTCCTCTTGTGATTCTTCAACAGGGTATTCGCTATTACTAGCTGAAACTTGTTACAGAACTCAATTAGTCTTTCTCCTCTTTCATTCCTTGTCCCAAGCCCATATTCTCCTGTAACCTTTTCTTCTACTCCTCCCCTACAACTGCATTCCAGTCGCCCATGACTATTAGATTTTCGTCCCCCTTTACATACTGCATTACCCTTTCAATATCCTCATACTTTCTTTATCTGTTCATCTTCAGCTTGCGACGTCGGCATGTATACCTGAACTATCGTTGTCGGTGTTGGTCTGCTGTCGATTCTGATTATAACAACCCAGTCACTGAACTGTTCACAGTAACACACCCTCTGCCCTACCTTCCTATTCATAACGAATCCTACACCTCTTATACCATTTCCTGCTGCTGTTGATATTACCCGATAGTGATCTGGCCAGAAATCCTTGTCTTCCTTCCACTTCACTTCACTGACCCCTACTATATCTATATCGAGCCTTTGCATTTCCCTTTTCAGAATTTCTAGTTTCCCTACCACGCTCATGCTTCTGACATTCCACGCCCCGACTCGTAGAACGTTATCCTTTCGTTGATTATTCAATATTTTGCTCATGGTAATCTCCCCCTTGGCAGTCCCCTCCCGGAGATCCGAAAGGGGGACTATTCCGGAATCTATCGCCAATGGAGAGATCATCATGATACTTCTTCAATTTCAGGCCACATGTCCTGTGAATACACGTTACGTGTCTTAAATGCAGTGGTTTCCATCGCCTTCTGCATCCTCATGTCGTTGAACATTGCTGATTCTTCCCCCTTTAGGGGCAAATTCCCACCCCTATGACAAGAGACTGCCCTGAACCTCTATCCCCGCCTCCGCCCTCTTTGACAATGCCGTTGGCAGAGTGAGGCTGACGTCTTATGCCGGAAGTCTTCGGCCGCCAATGCTGATTATTTATCAAAATTTAGGTTGTGACGGGGATCGAACCCGGGACCGAAGACGTTTTGATAATGAATCAAAGACCTTACCCCTTTTTTTATATTTAAATCTCATTTTGTTCGCTTTTCTTCTTTGCATCATCTCGTGGTGGACGTCGTAAGACATCCGTTTAAGTTCTTTGTTGATCGATTAGCTCCGTTTTTTTATTACAGAGGGCTGCTAACCCTCTGACCGAATACGCTGAGCTACCGTGCCGGCTTCCCTAGACCACGGGTAGGCTATCTAGAATGTGATACAAATGTATTATTAAGGAAGAGCAACGCCCGTCTACATTTCACTGATCGGTTCACTAGCGACACTGCACAGCACTTGTAACAAACCGAGAATTTGACAAAATAGAGAAATGTCTTTAGTACTCAACGAAACATTCAGGTTACTTTCAACACCGTTTTAAGGTACTGTGTTTTTTTAAACAGACATTAAGCTCGTTTTCTTGATATTTTGTTTTTAAAATTAACTGTGCTGTTTTCTATTATTTTTGTTATAATATTTCAAATTGGCACATGTTACTGTCCGCGCCTGATAGGCGTCGCAACTCGTTTTGTTTACGTGGCAGCAAGTCGGCCGATTAGTCTCATGTTCCCAGCTCGGCACACGTGGCAAAAGCAACAACTTTTTACTTTTGCTTTTGACTACAGCACAGCTGCTCCTAATTCTGGCTGTTGCTTTCTAGCAATTTAATTTTACATAAGTAATCTTTTTTGCATCTTTAAAATTGGCATCTTGAGTAATGCGCTTTTTTTTGTCATATCTGATTGTCTACGTTTGTTTTACAGGATTTAGCAACATACCATTGTGATGAAGACACCCCTAGTAGGTGTCGAAACCTAGGTCAATGTACCTACCCCTTAAGTGCAATCTATTGGCTGTATAATCCTATGTTAAAACTACGCGGTTGCTGAGTAACAGCCATGTTCAAACCTGTAGTAATTCAGGCTACTTTTATTTTTAAGGGAGTACCCATATCATCATCGCAGTCACTCTTAACCATCATGCCCCTTTAGATCTACTCTCCATGCCACTCTCGGCCGATCGCACTTTCTCCTAGCCAGAGATGACCATTGTTCATTTTGGCAATCGACCTCTCTCCTTTCGTCGTAAATGTCACACGTGGAACACTTTACATCAGTTCTGTTTACGACTGCTTGTTTCATACCGATTATCTTCCTAATTTCCTTTTTTTCTACTCTCTGATCTGCAAATCTTGGCTGCGCTTGTTACTGCATCCATCTCTGCTGTATTCTCTTCCTCTACCCCATATGTTAATGTACATTAAACTACTGATTGCTTGACCCTTATCTTTCTGTCTTTTGATACTGTCCTGTTCCACAAAAAGCCACATAGCATCATAACTGCTCCTCTCTCCTGCTGTAACTTGCCTGCAACACTTGCTTCACAGTTTGCCGAGGTACGAATAATCTATAATAAGTATTTAAACTGCTTCACTGCCTTTAACAGTTCCTTAGGGCACTGCTATATTCCTCCCATCTCCTCTTCTACTAGGTATTCTGTTTTGCTAATATTTATTCTAAACCCCCACGTGTACAAATGCTTCCATTAACTGGTTCATCATAAGCGGATTCCTCCATGCCTTGTACTATCAGTAATTCCATGCCAAAAAGAACTTCCCAGACATTACCACAATTGAATCACCGTACTGAAAAGGAATTCCCATACATTCGCACAATTGCTTCGCCGAATCAATATTGAGCATGGACACGAAATTGCTCAGGTAAGATAAAAAAACGTCTTCTGATTAATTTAAAATGCTATAGTGTAGCAAAACAACAAAAATTTGTTTCGTGTTTTCCATACTGTGTTCATATTTGACGGCCAATAAACTGTTTCCCAACTTTTCAGTGGTCCCGCCATCATCTGTGTAAGTAGCACAAAATCTGAGGGATACCTTGCTGTAAAAAAAGTCAAAGATAACAGACGACCACAATATTTTACCTAAAGCCAAGAGTAAGTTTGTTAGAAGGCCGTCGAGAGCATTTAGAGGAACTTGGGAAACACCTGTAAGAAAAGGGTGAGAATCCAAATATTTGCAACGCTGGGGTTCCTGCAATGAGTATTGGAAAGTAACTAAAGAACTACTGTAGGTTATTTGTAGAAGACAGATATCGTTTCTTACAGTAAACAAAGGATATAAACTGGAGAGAATGAAGAAACTCATAAATAACACGTGATCAAGAACTTAAAAACGTGAAATATCTTAGGAACATACTGTTTGGAAAGACAAGACCTCCAGCAATACGGTACGGTGACTTGGTGAAAGTATACGCCTAATACTTAAGAGGAGACAGAATTCCTAGTGTTGTTGTTTTTGGGGCTGGAGACCAGACAGCGAGGTCATCGGTCTCATCGGATTAGGGAAGCACGGGGAAGGAAGTCGGCCGCGCCCTTTCAAAGGAACCATCCCGGCATTTGCCTGGAGTGATTTAGGGAAATCACGGAAAACCTAAATCAGGATGGCCGGACGCGGGATTGAACCGTCGTCCTTCCGAATGCGAGTCCAGTGTGCTAGCCACCGCACCACCTCGCTCGGTCAATTCCTAGTGAATGACGGATAGCTTTAATGTTCTACTATAATGTTCTGTTTACAAAATAACTGTAACTTGCAGGACTTTAATAACTGCTGAGGAATTAGTGTGATTCCGACCACACTAGTATGGTACCACATGTCGATACCAGCCTGCCTGCATATTACGGCAGCGGAATCGCATATTTTCGTCCGTTGCTGATACGGGTTGTGCAGGTTAGAGTGGACCCAGTGGAGCGCGCCCGCTGAGCCACATCGCCAGCAGCTGTGGAATATGAGCGCGTCTGCAGTCACGATATATGAAGGCCAGCGACAGCGGCTCTGCGGACCCTCTCTTGGAGCCAACACACTGTGACACCTGATTTTTTGTTCCATCGTTGTAATGAGTCTCCAAACGTTTATAAAAATGTAACTTAAGTAAATCTGTTGTTTGCTGTGTTTCTTGTTCACTGGTCATTTCTGCTCCTGTCGAGCTTTTCTTCGACGACAGTTGCCACAGCAACCTGTATCCCACCTCTCCTTACCACTGTGTATGAAGCTGTACACAACAGACGCGATTATACATTTTAACACCAAGAAAGATAGTAGTGACAGGATAGGAAGCGGGAGAGAACGTCGGATGTAAACTGGTCCGTTCATGCTTAGTTGGGATATGCGCTTTGAAGAATGCCATGGAGAACTAACCAGCTAAGGGCTTAGGGACTAACTTAGTCTTTTTGAAACTGCAAAACGCCAAACACACAGTTCCACGAAATGCATTGTTCACCAACATTAAAAGTGCAGATGCGTCATACACAAATATTAGACCTACATAGCATCTCTGTATAGATTAGCCTAGAAGGGTTAAAGCAGGAAATGTAGTTTCCCAGACGTTCTATTTTCAGTCTCAAAAAAGGTGTGGCAAGAATAGTGTCGATTTTTTTAAACTTCTTGCACAAGCCCTTAAAACGTGGAATTAAAAGTGCTGTGAAATGGGAAAGTTCAGGGAAGGGAAAACTTTCTACACTGTTCTCTTCGCTGACGATGAGATTACCTTAACTGCAGATAAGGAACAAGCAAACCAGAAGCTAAGAAAGACTGAAAAGCGAGCGCTGTTTCACCGTCTCTCTTTTTCAAAACCGCATGGATGTTCACTGCGGACGCCGAATCCAGCATACGAAACTAAAGCGATCCCGTGACTCTTTGACTCACTGGTAACCGTACTATTACCTTCCCGTTACCAAGGAGGTAGGCGACGCGTTTGTCTTTGCAGCAGTTTTTTTTCTCCTTCATCTCGTCATCGGCGTTCGGTATCTAACACCATTATACCCAGATGAAGACTAAATAACTGACGTAAGTACAGAACGTAAATGAATAAGAAAATTTCAAAAGATGCAGGTGCACCAAAGGACTTTTTAAGCTTATTATTATTTGCCATTTATGGAAAACGTTGAATAATAGCTGTGATTCGTTTCAAGAAGAAGAAAACATAGGAACAATATAGTAACACAGCAACAGTGCTGTTCTGAACAAATATAAACGTACACGTCTAACAAATCGACTTTGACATGCTGTGCAAAATTTTACCTGGTAATTTGTCTAACATAGTAGTTCTACCTCCATAATTTCAAAATAAAAGAAATAGCGACACAAATACTTCGACGGTTAAGTTGAATAACTGTACAAACTTAGTACGTATTTACACGGAAAGGCTGTTGACATGGCTACAACTGATACATTACTACTGCAAAGATATGTTAACAACTTATAGAAATTTAAAACTTACTTTACTAAAAGACGAGCAGCTCTTAGAAAGTAGAACCGCGGCCCTCATGGGAGTCTCTACTTCCTGCCTTTTTCCAGCAAATGCAATTGTCTTTCCCTTTCCCACTTTGCACATGCAAAGTAGATGTGACTTTCTATAGCGTTTGTGCAGGCACAGAGCACAGTTGCATTATCATATAAATACCACATTGCAGCGCGTGATACTGCTGCGTATTTTAATTTTAGTGGAACAATCGGTTTCAGTTGGTGACCATTTTCCAGCGCAAATAGTTGTCAATAGTTGCACTTGTGTTCTTTTCATGCCCCTGGAATTTGGAACAATAAATGGGCCACAAATTAAGTCCAGTTATATCACTAATTATTGAACATTTCTAAATTTAAGACTCCACCTGCACAACCGTTACCCTGAACGCCACTCCTTGACAATCCTACGGTATAAGATCGCAGACGAGAGTAACAAATTTTCTTATTTTATTAATCACTCTTGCGGAAAATGGTGAGAAACATATAATCATATGAGAAGATCGTCAGAATACTGTGTCTTAATTATAAATATAATGATGAAGGAGGAGACGAACATCGAAGCTTTTAGATCTATGATGATGGGTGCCTTGATGATAATCATATTAAAATGGCTGTGGAAAATGGTGATGAGATTACTTGTGGGGGAAAGAATCTCAGTCTACAAACCTACAGCTCATGCCAAAACAGGAATTTCCTCCAGAAGGACGCTGTTCTGTTTGTTCGAAGAAGGATGACAGAGAGACAACTGTTAACTGTGAAAAATGTAACATATTCCTTTGCAACTCACTCAAACTCCATTCATTTCCTTGTTGTAGGTAATGTATCAAATGAATTCTCTTTGAAATATTGTTACTCAGAATTTAGTGTAAAAGAATTTCTCGCATTAGGAGAGTGATTATACTTATTTTGCAGGTTGGGTATGCAGTCCGTCAGTATAGTGTTCGTGGGCGGTGAGGATAGGTACAGTGTTTCAAGGTTAACGGAAAGAAGTCAGCTACTGCCTTTATAACAATGTTTGCAAAGGAAGTGCTACAACGTGAAAGAAGAGATTATACAGTTTTCTGAGAAATTGATTAATTAAGTAACTACGTATCCGGTCGACCAGATTAAGGCTTTAAAGATCTCGCTTGCATCGGACCACGAACAAGATAGCAATTAAAAAAAAAAAAAAAAAAAAAAAGAGAGAAAAAGAAAAAAGAAAAAGAAAAAAAAAGAAATTAGAAAACAGTCTCAATATATACAACTGCTTAGTATGCATGCTGTCTCGATATACAGTAACCGTTTTTTCTGTACGGTCGCCTAAGTGCTATATGCATGCCATAAGCCTCTTGTCAAATTTTAATATTATTCGCAACAGAGTATATATGCCTGTCTCTGTTGCTGAATCTGACTGCATGTGAATGGAATCGGATTGCAACGAAAGTTACAAAGAGATTTTGCGACTTGCAAACAACATTGACTACCTTCTTCATCTGAAAAATTATACTGCAAGTTCTTTGTTACCTTAAGACGAGTTTAGTTGCGTTGGGGTGCCTCGATACATCCTTGAAATAAATTTGTATGGAAATGATTTATTGAATTAAAAGAGACCTACAGTGATTTCCTCTGCGTGAAGACTTATTATTACGACTGTTATGTTAGGATTCCATTGCTGTACACTGTTATTACCTATTATTCGGCATGCTTTCAACAATCAGATTTTGTCAAAGTAAAATTGTTTGAGTACTTTTATATTCAGTATTGTGCACTGTGATCTGCCCTCAATATCCTGTCCAGAAAATATAAATTATTTACCTAGATCTTGATGTATTCTAACCTCAATCGTCAGTGCTCATCACAGCGGCCATCACCAGCCTCCCCGTTACTCAGGTTCGCCTTCAACTGCCCTCCTAGGACGAACTGTATGGCGTATATCTTCCCGGATAACACCATGTTGTACAATCTGTAATTCATGTGTAAAGGTTTCTACTTATTAAAGCACATGAATGCAAATGATTTGACGATCAATGCAAAACTCATTCGATAACGTTTTCCGAGTGGAGCTTACATCTAATCAAAGCGCTCCATACTCTGTGGTTAATTTCCCTCTTACTTTAATAAAGACTTTCACTGTATGAAATGGAAGGTGACAGCGGACGTTTCTGTAGATCTGGTCACCTTACTATTCTTTTTAATAACAACAATAGTAATAATTTGCGCTAATTGTAATAAGTGGCAACACACTCTGGCTTTGCACGTGTAGCACTAAGTATTTACGGCTGGACAATTTGTCTGGTGTAACGGTGATTTATTTACAGGCCACTGCAAATATTTCCGATAAAAAATCAGAGGAGAACGTCAGATAACTGAATAACTCAGGACTCTGATTATTATTCTGTTCTACTTCGAAAAACAGAATGCATATTCTACAAATTGTAGGATGTGCACAATTAATAACTATCTGCCTTTCAAAACGTGTGGCCTATTGTAAAACTGTAGCAGATGACTGTCCAGTATAATCTGAAGATACGGAAGTAAAAATTCATATGTGTTTGGAGCTTCCTAGTCATGGTTCACCAAAATACCACTATGGACTGACATTAGACTGCACTGATCGCTAATATTTCGGTTTTTCATCCTGCAGTGTCTGAGACTATGCTACACCCGCGTGAACTCAGTGACTTCTGATCGCGGCATTGGCACTACTCAATAACTCGCATTCACTTGTAAACAGAGAAAGCTATCAGTGTGACTATCATTTTAAAGACGTTTTTGTGTACTTTTAGTTGTATTTAACTCTCAGTATTGTATGATCTAAAACACATTATATAGTAAGCTACCCATTGTCAATCTTTCATTATCAGATTTGTAAATCAAGTGGAGTTGGTTGGCAAATAGCGTCATTTTACAACGATTGCTACAAACTGTTGTTGTTGTTGTGGTCGTCAGCCCAGAGACTGGTTTGATGCAGCTCTCCATGCTACTCTACCCTGTGCAAGCTTCTTCAACTCCCGGTACCTACTGCAACCTACATCCTTCTGAGTCTGCTTAGTATATTCAACTCTTGGTCTCCCTCTACGATTTTTACCCTCAACGCTGCCCTCCAATACTAAAATAGTGATCCCATGTTGCCTCAGAACACATCCTACCAACCGATCCCTTCTTCTAGTGAAGCTGTGCCACAAATTTCTCCCCTCTCCAATTCTTATCAACACCTCCTCATGAGTTATGTGATCTACACATCTAATCTTCAGCAATCTTCTGAGCTCCATATTTGGAAAGTTTCTACTCTCTTCTTCTCCAAACGATTTATCGTCCATGTTTCACTTCCATACGTGGCTACACTCCATACAAATACTTTCAGAAACGACTTCCTGACATTTAAATCTACACCCGATGTTAACAAATTTCTTTACTTTAGAAACACATTCCTTGCCATTGCCAGTCAACATTTTATATCTTCTCTACTTGACCATCATCAGTTATTTTGCTCCTCAAATAGCAAAACTCCTTTACTACATTAAGTGTCTCATTTCCTGATCTACTTCCCTCAGCATCACCCGACTTATTTCGACTACATTCCATTATTTTCGTTTTGCTTTTTTTATGTTCATCTTATATCCTCCTTTCAAAACACTGTGCATTCCATTCAGCTGTTCTTCTATGTCTTTTGCTGTCTCTGGTAGAATTACAATGTCATCGGCGAACCGTAAAGTTTTATTTCGCCTCCATGGATTTTAAATCCTACACCAAATTTTTCTTTTGTCTCCTTTACTGCTTGCTCAGTATACGGATTGAATAACATCGTGGGGAAAGCTACAACCCTTTCTCACTCGCTTCCCAACCATTGCTTCCCTTTCATGGCCCTCGACTCTTATAACTGCCATCTGGTTTCTGTACAAATTGTAGATAGCCTTTCGCTCCCTGTATTTAGGTTTTATAGGAAGTTATATGGTTTATTAAGACATTAAAATGCCAAAGTACCATTCTACAATAGTCAGATTTTTTACCCACCTATTTTATTGAATATCACGTGGTAAACGTTATCGAACTCTGCTTTTGTACTTTTAACTGTATTTCACTCTCAGTAATGTACAGTCTGAAACACATGTGAAAGTAAGCTACCCATTATCAATCACTCACTATCATACTTGTAAATCAAGTTGACTTGGTTGACAATTGGCGTCATTTCACAACGATTGTTGGGAATTATGAGAAGTTAAATCGTTTATTAAGAAATTAAGATGCTAATTTACCATTCAGCAATAATCAGATGTTTTAGCCACCTATTTATTTGAATTTCAAGTGATAAACGTTACGGAAGAGAAAATCATTGGAAACGGAAAGTGGGCGTATTTTTGTTACAAAGAAAATAAAGATGTTA
Source organism: Schistocerca americana (assembly GCF_021461395.2). Taxonomy (NCBI): domain Eukaryota; kingdom Metazoa; phylum Arthropoda; class Insecta; order Orthoptera; family Acrididae; genus Schistocerca; species Schistocerca americana. The sequence goes on along the minus strand of NC_060124.1, from coordinate 265,685,916 downwards.
AGGAAAAATTAAATTCATAGAATGATGTGGAGTAGTGTTACGCACCACCAACTGTTTTTACAGTGTAAATACCGGGGAAGGGAATTTGTTCCGTTTCGCCGTTCTGACTCACTGCGTAGCGATTGAGCAGCGTGGACGCAACAAGGCACCAGCAAGCAGCTGGATGCGATTTGCCAGCTGCCAGCATCGTGGGTCCAGCAGTGCGGCTGCAGCGTAAACGTACCCTCTGGTTGCGTTTATAATACACCTCATCGCTCGCTGCTCGCTGGCGTGGCCTGAATATGATGATTCACACCCACTGCGTCTTGCCGGCCCATTTATTCTGCTGTATCGCCACTCACCCCAATGCCCGCTACGATCCTTGCCAGGCGATGATATCAAGCTGCAGCCATCGCCGTATGCACTGAAACTTGATCCGAAATTGGCTGCACCAACGCCACTCCAGCAGTTCCGCCTTTAATGCTGTTATCACTCTGGTCAGGTGGTGGGTAGCAAACGGTGAGGCTGCGACATTGGTGCAGCAATGCTACCGGCTAGCAGCAGGGTGCGATGGGAGAGCACCGAGGTGTCAGTAGCGAGAATGCAACATAAAAGTATCCTAAGGGTATAGGTGGACTGCCGGATCCCAACCTTCTACTAATGAGTACTGCGCGGTCGCTTCGTGTCCGATGCTGGTTGTAGGAGCCGGCCATTAACTAGCAGTCGTAAGGCGCCATCTCCCTCAGTTGCAGTCTCTAACAACCCTACCACAACAAAGGTCAAAAATTAATTATGATTGTAGTGTTGCTCACGCTGCTAAATATTGCATTTTCGGGCAACAACAAAGTTATATTATGTGGCAGGTGATATTAGAGCATAGTTAATAATGTCATTTCTTGATCTAATGGATAAACAAGGCACTCGTCTTTCCGTGTTTCCCACGCTAATCTCGTTGTGAACTCATGGCTCAATCGTCGAAGTAGTGATGGTTCCAAGCTCGGATGCAAAGAGGCCTAGGTGTTATTCTGCGATACTCAAAAGTTTTATAGATGTGTTTCATAAACCATTCTTGAAGATTAAACTTTTTCAAGTTAGGACAATGTAAAAAAGTAATCAGCACTCCGAATTTAATTTGCACTCCTTTTTTATTACTTTTGTTGCAATATCACTTAAGACGTTCCAAAACATCACTTCACAATATAAAACATACTTGAAAATATCTTTCTCACTGTTAAAGTTCACATATCATAAACTGACTACAATTGGCGTCTTTTTTAACATGACGACCAAACCTTGACTCTCTAATAGCCGCTTATGGGCCCAAAAGTCAGAGTTACAAGTACGTCAATGATCATAGTGACAGAAGAAAGAATACACATAAGAATAATATCATTGCAATATATACATATCGATGTATCGAAGTAACTCTACATTAATGAAATCAAATCTGAATGTTGACAGAGAAAAATGTTAACTATTTTACAGAAACACAGTAGAATATTGCTGGTTCGAGAGGTTGAGGTGAAGTGCCGTAATGGTTACGTAATTGAAGTACAATTACAAGGCGTAGCAGTAGCTCGCAGCTCCAGTCATTGTTGAGAGATGTCACCCAACAGCCAACTAACCACGGAACAGATAACATTCGTGCATCCTGAGAACTTTCCGACTCCAACACCAGTTGGTTACTAGTACCAAAATCCTTACACTAGTTCCTGGCAGTAGCTTTCACATATGGACAGAGGAATCAGGCAGGATCTGTAGTTCATGATAGTTCAGCCAATTTTAGTCAAATAAATGATATACACGAACACACAATATATTTACCTTGATATATTAGGAGGGAAAGGTACATGGTAAGTTACAACATGTATCACAGGCATAGATCTTGGTACTAATAATTTCGCGTGGCTGAAGACCTGGTGCGACTCTTTCAATTATACATCACTTGAGCGACTTGCGTCCCCTTGCCAGTTATCTAAACGGAAAAAAGGCTATCTAGAGATTAACAGGAAATCCGTAACATGTTTCGTTCCTCTCGAATCTCTGTGCCATTGAGACGTGATTTCTTGGTTAAAAATCAATGGTAAAATTCCATGATCCAACCGGCATTTGATGAAGCGACCTTTCGGTCGAACATACAAATTAATACGAGGCATATTCCGGAAGTGAGGTCCGATCAGTCACAAAATGGAAACCACAGTGAAAATCGAAAGTGTTTTATTTGCAACAGTTACCCACATCTTTCAGTAACGTCTCTAAATAGTCGCCGATCCGTCTGAGACGTTTATCGTAGCGTTGTACCAATTTTCCAATACCCTCGTCATAGAAGGCAGCCGCCTCCACTTTTCGTCGATTCTCTACGCTGATCTGCAGTTCGTTGTCTGTGCCCAAATGTTGACTTCATAGCCAGTGATTCATGTCAGCAGAGGCGAAAATCAGACGGAGCAAATTCCGGGCTGTATGGAGGGCGATCAAACATTTCCGATCGGAAACGCTGCGGGGGCGTTCCCATTACCCCTGCAGAGTGCGACCGAGAACCGTCGTGAAGTAGGAAATGCGTGACACTCGTGTTGTGTGGGCTGCATCAAATCAGGCGAAATCTCTCATAGGCACTCGTACTTGGCGGGCGAGTTTTCTGGGAATCTTGATGTGCTCACTGTGTGCTCAGAATACAAATGACACGTGTGATGCTATCAACGGTCGCACTAGAGACATGTGTCCAAGACACTTGTGAAAAGCATTATCGGATTTCCACTGCAGTTTCCATTTCGCGACCTATCGGACCTTACTTTCGGAATATGCCTTGCGTTGTAATTTAGTACATCTAAAGCCTTGTGTGATATGATTAGAAGCTAATCGGCTCATGAAAGACGAGCAGATTGAAATGACATATGATATAACAAAAATTCAGTACAGGACAGAAGTCAGGGGGGATGGAAAAGTGGAAAGGAGGGGGTGTTCAGTAGAGTTAGCTGCACACAAGTATGTGGACAAGGTAGGAGTTGTGATAGGAAGTGGACCATTAGGTGTGTTCGTAATTTTCGATTACTTTTGGTTACTTTCTTAACATGTGCTTTCAAATTTTCTGGGTCTTGATTAATTTCTATGTGTTCTATTTTGTCAGTTTGTGTCTGGACCGCCAGCCGAAGTGGCCACGCGGTTCTGGCGCTGCAGTCTGGAACCGCGAGACCCCTACGGTCGCAGGTTCGAATCCTGCCTCGGGCATGGATGTGTGTGATGTCCTTAGGTTAGTTAGGTCTAACTAGTTCTAAGTTCTAGGGGACTAATGACCTCAGCAGTTGAGTCCCATAGTGCTCAGAGCCATTTGAACCATTTTGTCTGGACTTCTTCTGTTAATTTATCCCAAATATTCTGGATTGAGTGAGTGTCTGTAGAAATTTTCGCCTCAAATCATTTTATGAATTGATTTTTTCCATGATACGTTTATTTTCATTGGAACAAAAATACGCCCAGTTTCCGTTTCCAATGATTTTTCTCTTCCATATCATTTATCACTTGACATTCAAATATATAGGTGGCTAAAAACATCTGGTTATTGTAGGATGGTAAATTAGCATCTTAATTTCTTAATAAATGATTTAATTTCTCATAATTCCTAACAATCGTTGTGAAATGACCCCATTTCTCAACCAAGATTTAGAAATCTGATAATGAATGATTGATAATGGGTAGCTTACTATCATATGTGTTTTATACCGTACATTACTGAGAGTGAAATACAGTTATAAGTACAAAAGCAGTGTTCTATAAGGTTTATCATTTGATATTCAATAAAACAGGTGGCTAAAAAATTAGATTATTGTAGAATGGTAATTTAGCATTTTAATTTCTTATTAAACCATTTAACTTCCTATAATTCAATACAGGGAGAGAAAGCCTATTTACAATTTGTACAGAAACCAGATAGCAGTTATAAGAGTCGAGGGGCATGAAAGGGAAGCAATGGTTGGAAAGGGAGTGAGACAGAGTTGAAGCCTATCCCCAACATTGTTCAATCTGTATATTGAGCAAGCAGTAAAGGAGACAAAAGAAAAATTCAGAGTAGGAATTAAAATCCATGGAGACGAAATAAAAACTTTGAGGTTCGCCGATGACATTGTAATTCTGTCAGAGACAGCATAAGACCTGGAATAGCAGTTGAATGGAATGGGCATGGTCTTGAAAGCAGGATATAAGATAAACATGAACAAAAACAAAACGAGGATAATGGAATGTAGTCGGAGTAAGTCGGGTGATGCAGAGGGAAGTGGATCAGGAAATGATCTACTGTGTGATTTTCAGCTGTCCCAGATATTTTGAGGAAACATGTTCAAATTTCGGGTTCCATACACTCAAAACGATGTTGAGGAAATGGCCGCGTTACATAGTGGCGTAGTTAAGGGAAAGGATAAACCGCGGAACGAAACGCAAGATTGGGTGCTTCCCAGAGGGGCAAACTTTGGATAAATGAGGCAGAGATTCGCGCGCTGGCGGACAATGCTCGCGGCTAAATACAGCGGTGCCGACACCGCCCGCTAACGCGCTGATTGGCGGGAGCCTTTATCTGCCGTGGCGTTGGAGGGCGAGGTGGGTCCGGCCGGCTTTGTCCCAGCGCAGCCGGACAATGGGGGCGGCCGCCAGCTATCGCTGCTGGGGAGGTCCGCCAGCAAGAAACACTGTGTCCCGCGCGAGACACGTCTGCTGCAGCTTTCAGGGGGAAAGAAGTCGTGGCGCGGGCGGCAAAAAGAAAAGTGTCGCTGCCGTCCGGTATTGTTGCGCCGGGTTACGTTATCTCTCACGTTAGACATTTCCTGAAGGGGCGCGGTAGCTCGAAAGAAATCTGTTATCGGACCACTGTAGTGATTTTGCCCCATCCTTCCGATCTTGGGTTCACTCTAATCGCTTTCTCTCCCTGTTGTATGTTTCTCTCAAACATACTCACACACACAGACAAAGTAGGCCGGAGAGGGCGAGCGGTTCTAGGCGCTTCAGTCTGGAACAGCGAGACCGCTACGGTCGCAGGTTCGAATCCTGCCTCGGGCATGGATGTGTGTGATGTCCTTAGGTTAGTTAGGTTTAAGTAGTTCTAAGTTCTAGGGGACTGATGGCCTCAGATGTTAAGTCCCATAGTGCCCAGAGCCATTTGAACAATTTGAACACAGACACACAAAACATCGATTACATCTGCGGCTACGTCTATATTTCGCTAGTCACATTAGGTGAATAGCGGAAGGTACTTTGTACGTCACTCTCCCTCCTCCGTCTTCTGCTCCAGCTGCGAATGATCTGCGGAAAGAATGATTGTTGGTAGGTAGCCCTGTGAGCCCGTACCGCTCTAAGTGGTCATAAGTTTGAGCAGAGTGGAATAAGCCTTCCTGAAAATTATGCAAAGAATTTTCGTTTGAACTTTTATACCCAAACTAAGAGTGGGAAATGGGCAAATGAGGTATAAAATTGACCACCGTAACGTCTCGCGTTTGAAAAAAAAAAGAAAGAGATTACTCGAAAGGAATCAGGGTAATCAAGAAAAACTTAATCAGTGATTAACAAATATTTAACGAACAGCTAGTGCTATCTCTCTCAATAAAGTACCAAGATGTACCGTTCACATGCTAGCTATAACGCGCATAAAAAGTTGCATCCAGTATCTGATTTCGGAATCTCTGCCTTACCATGATGTAATCTAACTGAAATACTCCCTTATCACCTGGCCTTTTCCAAGTGTACTTCCTCCTCTTGTGATTCTTGAACAGAGTATTCGCTATTACTAGCTGAAACCTATTACAGAACACAATTAGTCTGTCTCCTCTCTCATTCCTTTTCCAAAGTCTACATTCTCCTGTAGCATTTTCTTTTACTCCTTCCCACACAACTACAATCCAGTCCCTCATGACTACTAGTTTTTCGTCTACCTTTACTTACTGTATTACCCTTTCAATTTCTCTATCTCTTCGACTTCAGCTTGCGACATCGGCGTGTATTACTGAACTATCGTTGTCGCCATAGGCCAGATATCGATTCTTATAAGAACAACTTTATCACTGCACTTCACAGTAACACTGCCCTACCTTCCTGTTCATAACGAATCCTACCACCGTTATAGCATTTTCTGCTGCTGTTGATATTACCCTATACTATCTGATCAGATATCATTGTCTTCTTTGCATTGCACTTCACTGACACCTACTACATCTAGATTGAGCCTTTGCATTTCCATTTTCAGATTCTCTAGTTTTCCTACAACATTGAAGCTTCTGACATTCCACGTTATCCTTTCGTTGATTATTCAATCTCTTTCTAATAGTACCCTCCCCTTTGGCAGTCCCCTCCCAGAGATCCGAATGGGGGACTATTTGCCAATGGAGAGATCGTCATGACAGTTCATCAATTACAGGCCACATGTCTTGTGGATACACGTTACGTGTCTTTAATGCAGTGGTTTCCATTGCCTTCTGCATCCTCATGCCGTTGATCATTGCTGATTCTTCCGTCTTTAGGGTCATTTTCCCAATCCTAGGACAAGAGGGTGCCCTGAACCTCTGTCCGCTCCTCCACCCTCTTTGACAAGGGCTTTGGCGGAAAGAGGGCGACTTCTTATGCCGGAAGTCTTCGGCCGCCAATGCTCATTATTAAAGCTGTCATATGTTTCGTAAAATGAATGCTCTAGAAGTAATAAATAAAATAAATTAAAGAAATGTTTGACATACTGCTGAATGTTTAGTGAAAAGTTAAGACTAAAAATAAGAAAAAGATGGGTTAGAGGACAATTTTACATGCCTGTGAATGATGATCGAAATGATGTACGATGATTCAAATTATCGTCTGTTTTATTTCTCGCTTTTAGACAAATCGTTTGACAGTTTGTTTCAAAACATATTTTCAAGGTTTCCTAGCCAGATTTTCGTAAGATGAAGTATTATGTTGGGTGAAAATTCTCGGAACGTGCAGTCTCACAATTTTAATATTAAACTACACCATGATGGAGATCACTTCACATGTAACATCTGCCACTGGAGTTGCTTATCGTCTCCGTGAGACTTTCGCGCTTACTAAACATACCTGCAACGAAACGCGCTTCTCTTCTTGGAATCTTCTCCAATTCCACTCTTTATAATATTTGGTACTGATCCTAGACTGATGCGTAATAGGCAAGTACTGGTCCAATGAGTGTTTCGTGAGCTACATACTCTGTAGGTGGATTACACTTCCTGAGAACTCTTCCAAAGAAAATCTCAGTCTAGCTGCTTTTAGTTTTAATTTGTTGTTCCACTTTAACTCGTTCCGTACGCATGCACACGGGTATTCAATGGATGTGACTACTTCCATTGATCGTTCAGCAATCGTGTAATCATTTAGTGGTATTTCCGCCGATACACGTGCAATACATTACGTTTGTTTTTATTCAGGATCAACTGTTAATACCTTCACTCTTTGCTAACAACTACTCTATTTACTCACACAGCTGGTCTGCTCTTCCATATGCTCGTATTTTGTTAACTAGGTTTCAGTGTCTTACAGTATCGAGAATTCAACGAACAGTGCGTCAACCTGCGTCTCGTGGACGAATAAAGCGAAATGGGTTTCACACTATCGGTTTTCTCCTTTTTCTTACGAAATCCACGGTGATTCTTCCAGAGGAAAATTTCAGTCATAATATGAGAGCATAAACAATATTACAAAATTCTGTAACGTACTGACATAGCTGTCTACAAACATACGATGATCCGAAGTACCTTAGCAAATATCTGATATACTGAAGGAATATGTGAGTGACAGATCACACTACGCTACATTCTGAGGAAACTTTTTCACAGAAGCATAAGTAATATCGGGTGTCCCTCCAGGAAGCACAAAAGGACATTACTCTTAATATACACCAGCGGTGCATTACGTAAGATCAGCAACACTACAAGGCTATTCGCTGACGACCCGGAAATAATTCCCCTCGGTGTACTGAATAACAGTTCTGATTAAATGTGGAGAAATGTACGTTAAAGTAACGGAGCAATGTTATTTGATTAAAAGAGTGGTGGTGAACATCGTGAGCCCAACAAATCGTGTGGCTAGCGGAGATACTGAGGAGCGATGAGAAACGGGACTTAATTTTACTGTCCTTACGCCGCGTCTTCAAGGGCTTGGAACGTTATTGTGAATTTGGCAATGTCAGTAGTAGAGGGTGGCCGGATGTCCTTGTTACTGACGCTTTCCCCCCTGAGAAGAAATGTGTGTAACTCGTCTGTGTCTAGTGTTACCGCACATGAAAGTGTTTGAACGGTATCGAAATGTTTGCGTGTCGTGGAGCTGAGGCGCGACATTGGTATCACTTCAGTATTCCCCCGTCGGATGATGGAAATAGCCCAGAAACCACATCCAGGCTGACCGGCACACCAGTACTCGATGTTAACTATCGGTCGGATTCTATCTGAATTCCAGAAACGGCGTGCCAACGACCACGACCGTCCGGACATGCTTGCAATGAAAAGGGACCATTGCCTAAAATCAGTATTTGGGAATGCCAATGGAAATTTAAGTTTACTGGAAGAGTTGAGGGAAATTTCAGTGAATCTGGAAAGGAAATCTCGTACAAGACGCTAGTGCTACCAGCTCCAGAGTATTGTTCCAGTATTTGGAATTCTTACCTGGTAGACATGCCAGTAGACATCGAACGATGTAAGAGACGCGATGGAGATCGAAATAGAATGATGTAGCGCAAACGAAAATGCCGTAGAAAGGCCCCTAGAACTTAAATGGCAGTCTGTGGAAGAACGGCTATGTAATTCTACCGAAACACAATTGCGTAAATTTAGGGAACCTTTATTCGAAGAACAGTATGTGATCATTATACTGCCTCAATGCATATCTCACGTAAGGTAGGTCGGAAGAGAGATTACCTACAAAGCCGTAAAGACAGTGTATTTTTCCATCGTTCAGTACACGAATTACGTAGGAAAGACTATCGATACAATTGTTACCATAGCTCGCGGAGTATGAATACTTGCAATATTTCATCAACTGCAATAAATGCGCTTATATTATAGCCAGCAATACAGTTGTTTATAAATTTTGGGTCAAACTCACGAATAGGTGTCAATTTCACTGTTGATATTCGTTCTATTCTTGTTATTATATTGTCAAACGTAACACCTTTAAGAAGAAAACGGAAACGTCCGGAACTGAAAAGTGATCGTAAGATAGTCATACCATTGCCTTTGGCCACAGTTCACTGCAGTTTGCATGATTTCCTTTCTTTTTGATAATTAAAAACAATGGCCCCCAAATGGCATCAATTTCGTTTTCTGTAGTGTCCTTACAATCTCGAGCTCGGAAGTCCGTCTGTTGGAACGAGCTTCAATGTCTCCTGTCATGCTTTCAGTGATAAACAGATAAAATACATGTGTAAGTCCATTCTTAGCAGTTCCTTTTGACCCAGGTGAAATGCTGATGATGTTTTTACCACTTTTCCTGCAGTTAGGGGCTGACTAACACAGATACTTTCACTGCTTTTCCAACATTATATGGGTAATTACCTGCTCTAACATCACGTGCAGGAGTTTCCTGTCATCTTCCACGAACCACTGTTCAGATTCGCTGTTGTGGTCGTCAGCTTCTCTAACTCCTTATTCCATTTCAAAATCGGCATCAGAATCATCACCCGTCAACTCATTTTCCTAAGTTTCATCTATTACTAATAGGATCACTTCAGTATCCCTTTCAATATCGCGTTCCAGGTAGTAAACATATAAGACGGAAAAAATAGTTACATGATAAGGTGCATGGCGTCAGTCACGCAGATTAGTCCGAACTAAAGTTAACAACGGTGTTGCAGCTAAGCGACGGCGTGATCTGGTTTCAAACGAGGTCATACACACTCCATCTATGATGAAGGTTGTGTACTAGATTACATCGAAGCCGACTGCTATCATCAATCAGTGGACACTTTTAAAACTGAAATTTGCGGTGCGTGTACCGCAGGTGCCCACCGGAGTGTTAAATGTCGGAGTTAAAAGCCGGTGAGTTTTAGTAGTTTATATTTGATTTACTTTTTTTAATATTCAGTCCGCACAGTAGGGAGATAGTTGTCTGCCCTCGTAACATAACGACGAATAACTGAGCTATAAAACAAAGTATTCTTTAGTTCAAAACGAAAAAGGATGTGTCCCGACTTATCAATAAATATAATACCACCCTCTGAATGCCAAAAGGTAGACAGAATTAAAGGAAGAGAAATAATAAAAACCGATTTAAATGAGAGAATTATGCAAGTAAGCCAGGATGATTTACTACGTAATTATAATTGTCAACATTTGGGTAATAAACAAAGATATATAAAGTTTATCATTGATTCAAAAACTGTAAATGACAGTTTAAAAGAGGATATTAAATATTTTGCGAGGGAAAATTTCAACAATGTTGTGAGTTATACGAATCGATAAAACAATCTATTCAAAAGTTTTTCTTTTTCTTATTAAAACGACTAACGATTAAGTACAAAAATCTAGAATGCCCCAAGAAACAGAATATTTTAACAAGTATATGAAAGGAAGACAGTCTTCCAAACAGGCAAGCAATAAGCATCTTTCATAATTTTTTCATAATGTGAAGCCACAGTCCTAATATATTTCTTTAAAGTCAGTAGCGCCATTAGACTGTTTTTATTTGCAGTGTTACATTTACACGATCATGATTTCGGCTTTAAAGTGCCATTATCAAGTGTTTTAATGTTATACACTGCCTAAGATGGCATACTGTCGTATTTAAAATACACCATTAGACACTTTGTCTAAGGGTCAATATTTCTGGTAAAAGCTTACTGCTTTGTTTTATCACTGACAATATGTCTAATGGTGTATTTTAAATACGACAGTATGCCATCTTAGACCCTGTATAACATTAAAACACTTGATAATGGCACTTTCAAGCCGAAATAATGATCGTGTATACGTAACACTGCAAATAAAAAACAGTCTAATGGCGCTACTGACTTTAAAAAAATATATTAGGACTGTGGCTTCACATTATGAAAAAATTATGAAAGATGCTTATTGCTTGCCTGTTTGGAATCTGTTTGAATGATATACAAAAAGTAATTCAAATTTACCTAAAAGGAGTTCATTAAAAGGAAACAAAGACAAATCTGCTTGAAATGAAAGCACCACGCATCGGGTAATGTGGTCCAGACGTACGGCCCCGAAATTACTTAGGACAGGCCCGATACGCTGTTCACTATAGCCCTCCTTTCCTAAGCAATCCGTGGATACACACCCCGCAAGGCACAAACATACAATGATAGCCTGGTGAACAGAGAAAACCTTGAAGTAAAATGACTAAAAACTTAAGTCATCAAATTACACTCTGGAAGCGTAGAAGCCTGCCTTTGTGGCGGAGCGGTTCCAGGCTCTTCAGTCTGGAATCGCGCTGCTGCTACGGTCGCAGGTTCGAATCCTGCCTTGGGCGTGGATGTGTGTGATGTTCTTAGGCTAGTTAGGTTTAAGTAGTTCTATGTCTAGGGGACTGATGACCTCAGATGTTATGTCCCATAGTGCTCAGTGCCATTTGAAGCGTAGAAAAAGCATTTGTGATAACACTCTAAAAGATAAGGTGGCTGGCCTAGGGACCCATACCCTACCGATAGCTGATTGCAAAGAAGTTCAGCGGAAAACCGAGATTCAGCTTCAAATCACGCCAAGAGTCGGAAACGACAAATACTTAATCGTCGGGTGGGACGGTAAACATAGGTGGAATTCAGACATGAACGGTTGGCTGATGAATCTCATCTACGTTAAACACAAGCTTGGCCTGGAGGTATAGCCCACCAAAATAGACAGAACAAGATTTGTTCTGCATAAGCTCTCGGGCTCCAAGTAACTGAAGAAAGCGACTTGGCGATTTAGTGCAGAATGTACCAGGCAAAAAAAAGTTTTGAACGTCAGGAATAACAACACTTTGACCGTCAAGAAAATTTATATAACACCAGTCAGTCCAAAACCACCATAACTTAAAACACACAATCAAGTCACAACTCTATGAAAATGATTAATGTTTCCATGCGAGCGATACTCTCCTAAAATCACAGGAACAGGGAACAAGAGGCGGCCGCGGTGGCCGAGCGGTTCTGGGCGCATCAATCCGGAACCGCGCGACTGCTGCGGTCGCAGGTTCGAATCCTGCCTGGGTCATGGATGTGTGTTATGTGCTTAGGTTAGTTAGGTTTAAGCAGTTCTAAATCTAGGGCACTGATAACCACAGATGTTAAGTCCCATAGTGCTCAGAGCCATTTGAACCAGGGAACAACAACAGGAGTTCGGTACCAATGTAGCAATACACAAACCCGTGCAGTAACCGAACCATTTACCATTATCACGAGCCGGCCGGTGTGGCCGAGCGATTCTAGGTGCTTCAGTCTGGAACCGCACGACCGCTACGGTCGCAGGTTCGAATCCTGTCTCGGTCATGGATGTGTGACTGTCCTTAGGTTAGTTAGGTTTAAATAGTTCTAAGTTCTAGCAGACTGAGGACCTCAAAATTTAAGTCCCATAGTGCGCAGAGCCATATGAACCATTTTTATTAGCGAGTGCTCAGTTACGAAAATCTCTTAGTAATCCATGTTGCGGTCGGACGCTACGCAATGTGCTCTACCATTCTGATCGAACTGTTTGTGCTGCTTGGTGTCTAGTAGCGTCGGCATTCCGCCTTACCATCCAAGCCGTGGAGCTTCTTGTGTATAATGTTCCAAAACTGAGTTCAAATGGTTCAAATGGCTCTGAGCACTATGGGACTTAACGTCTGAGGTCATCAGTCCCCTAGACCTTAGAATTACTTAAACCTAACTAACCTAAGGACATCACACACATCCATGCCCGAGGCAGGATTTGAACCTGTGACGGTAGCGGTCACGCGGATCCAGACTGAAGTTTCTGGAACCGCTCGGCCACTCCGGCCGGCTAAAACTGAGTGTTGAGTTTGTTCCATACAATATTGTGGCTCTTGGACAGTATGATGTACCACAGTACGCTAACTCCATGAAACACTGGTGCGGAGGTTCGAATATCGGCATCCGAGAAGTGAAGTCAGACGCATCTAATGCACTTCGCTCCCTCGTTCGGGCCGATAAATCGGATCCGAACGCTACAATCAAGTGTGGCCCGCGTTGGCCGCTCTGCAGGACGGTCATTTCCACACTTCGCAGAGACCGTGAACTAGTAACTATCTGTAAGAAGAGTGATTCTTTTAAATGAATATAACTGGGGGAGGTTTTACAACTCTCTGTAAGTGTACTTACCATAGCACTTTGGGCGCGCAGTGGTTTCTATTTACTATAACAAGGTATTACATTCCTCATTTGATAAGGTGTTATACATTTGTTAGTAATTAAAGCTAATTGATGGGCTTTACGTGTAAATGTTCTGACTGGGACTTTATTATTGTATATGTTATTTCTTCACTATTTGACAATACAAAATAGCTATTTACAGTTCCCGTGTAAAGTTACAATTTTTAAGGTCTTGTCTTTCTCATTTAAAGAGTTGTTACACTTGCTTGGGTATTGAAAGTCCGCTGATGGGCTTCATCTACATATATTCTCACTTGAAGCTTATGACAATTGTTTTTTCTGTTCATTGACTTTAATAAATATTGTGAAAATAAAAGATGAATGCTCCCCTGCCCTAAGGTCCAGTCCTTCCTTTTAGTCCTTTGGGCGTTTTATGATGCCCCGAGGTAACACCGGTTTCAGTGGTTATCGATATGTTTAGACTTTAGAAGCGATCGAATTGCGTGGTCCTGTGATATCCTAATAGAAAATAAGTCAATACAGAGTTAGCGTATCTTTCCTACATTTTAAATTGTCACGACGTGTTCGTTAGTGCTGCGTGTGTTAGTGCAGGTACATCAGTTATCACGATCCTGGAACAGAATAAATCTCACATCGAAAGACCTCTTGCAGAGTTTTATCTGCCGTCACTGAAGGTGGTTTACTCACGTGCGTGAGAACCTGTACCGTAACACAAGGTAGATCACGAACTACCAGTAGTGGTGTAGGCGGAACTGCTGCATACGGTGTAGACGTTTCGTTCTCTAGATTCATTCGTAAAGTGACGTTATACGAGCAGTGAGCATTACACCGTACTAAGCTCGGCAGACGTGTTGGTTAACGATAACTGAATACATCTCACACAAGGATATGTACCTAGCGTGCCAGCGTGATTGCTCGGTAGTTTACTGACACTGCAACCATTGAAACCTTAGACGTTCATAGTGAGATATTAACCAGACCAGTAGTTTACTCGACTTTCAAGTGTTGTGTTACGTATGTTGTATCCTTCTTTCCAGCCAGATCTTCCTCATTTTCCATTATTCTTAGTCGGAGGAGTCTCCATAAGTATCCTTTACCCGTAACTCACTATATGAGAAAACACCTTTCTACACCTACAAATTGCTTTTATGTCTGCCACTGTCGTTAGTGTTATTGTCATTACTAATTTTATTGTCCTATTAGTGGTGGCAGCAGCAGCAGCGGCAGTGGTAGAATTACTGCCAGTGTTAACTTTAACTGTTCATAGTCCTATTTACTCTCAGTGCCACTATAGACACTCAAATCATTTTAATACTATTTTTCATAGTAAAATTATTGTTGCTTGGGTATCAATGATGTAAAAAGGTACTGTATGTGTGAAACCCTGGTCCGATGTGCTCTGATAGCCCTAATCAGATCAGGTTAAGAAAATAAATACATAAATGAAAAACAGTTCTATGTAACTCTAAAAGTTCTCGAAAAAACCGGCTTTGCTGTTTTCCGTCCTGCTTTAATACGCAAAGCAAGTACGATTATTCTCGACTGGCTGTATGTCTCTGTTCCAGAACATTTTCCGGCCGTATAGAGTTCGTATGTTCACTTCCCGGCGGAAGAAAATTTTTAAGCAGATTCATATTATAAAATACTAGCATATACTAGCATTTCCGTAATGCGTAAAATACACAAAGTTTGAAAAAAGTTGGTAGCACTGAAGACTGGAAATTGCTGGTTCGAGAGTCTTCTCAGTAATTTTATCGTTTTCTAGTTCAGTTCCAGTACCTACTCCATTTAAATACAAAAGATTCAAGAAATGTTAATTAACAGCTGTATAGTTGTTATTTTTATGAACAACGCATTTTTCTTATTTCCAATTACATCCTGCGTACAAAAATCCAGTTTTTATTGCTAATATAAAACATTATAGAACGATCTTTTGTAAAAGACTGTTTAAATTTAAAAAATTACGAACTGAATTTTTTCATCGTTACATGTTTTCCGCTTAACAGAAATGCTCATGGAACAAGCATCTTTGTCTAAAATTTTACGTTGTTCAGGAAACAAACGCCGACCACACATGTCGTAGGTGAACATTCCAGAAAAGAGCCACGCCGCTCATAAAAAAGATAATCTTTCTGCAGGATATTAAGGATACTCGGAAAAATTTACGGTCGACTTTCTCGAGATTCCTTGAGACTTGTTGTACCTGCTTTGTGAATTGACAGTTGAGTTCTGAACTTCGCGGACCATAAATTCTGTCCGTAGGACTCTAAACTTTAGCAGTAAAGTTTCTCATTACTTCTGTATCGTGTCATCAGTGACCTGACCACTTCTTCTGTGCTCCTGACGGTAACTTGACTCACAAACTCCAGTCCTGTATTTTAAGAGGGATAGTAAACTGAGAATACCGTACGTTTGAAAATTCAGGTAGGACTGATGAGACTTTTAGCTAAGAAATTTGGGTAGCCTGCAACGGGAGATTTCCATGTGAATCGAATTCCAAACGATGCACACAACTGCTTGCCAACTACTATAACTTGGAAACAACACATCTAATCGTGAGATCTCAATAATTTTCTCGTGGTCGTTAATTTTGAACGTTACTACTGAAACTGCATGGAATATGAAATTCTACTTTGAATGTCACGTCACTAAACACTCAAGAAAAATTGTTTGCCGTACTTGGATACTTTAATGGCAAGATTCAAAACAGTCTTCAGAGATGCCCTTTACGATATAAAATAATAGCTCCAAAACAGTGTTTACTATGCTATTAGACACGTCAACCTGTTACAAGGACAAAGTAATTATTAAGAATTCATACGTGTGGGCAAATCATCAGGTACAAGTATAGTTTGAGAAATGTGTGTCAGTTACGTATATCGATCCTTTTTGTATGCACCTCACAACAAACATGTTAGGTCATAATGTAAACCACTAATGTAACAATTCATAATAAATTAACAATAAATGGTTACACTTCATGCTTTAAGGGAAATGAAAGTATACATAAAGAACGACGTATCAGAAATGAGCAATTTTTAGGCCACAGAATTCAGTTGATGTGACGTACGTGTACAAAGGAACAAATAATTACCATTTCAGATAAATTGGTTGATTTATTCAAAAGGAAGTGCTTCACCAATTAGGCAAGTCAGTAACGCGTTGGCCCACCTATGGGTCTTATGCAAGCACTTATTGGACTTGGCATTCATAGAGTTGTTGTATGTACTGCTCAGGGACCTCGTGACAAATCCTGAGCTCGTCGAAATCCTGAGCTGGTTGCTACGCTAACGATCAGCAGATGGGAATTTGTTCTTATTGAAGATTTTTATTGAGGTACATTATGTTAATAAAACAACTGTTTATTCACTTATTTTCTTCTCAAATAAATAATTAAAACAATGAAAAGATGTTTTATTTCAGGTTTTACCCTCTTGTCTGCCTAAAAACGATGGTGATGTGAACATGAAATTGCTGCGTAAATGCCACGGCAAGCTCGCTCAAGTGAAATAAGGTCGCGCACCATCCGAGTGGATAAACAAAGTAAGCTAGAGTTTCTTCAGCCATTGGACCGACATACCGCGTGAGCTAAGAACGTTGTACTAGCCACTCGTAATTTTCATTTTCGGGTAGGTAAGACCACTTTATCTGCTTACTCAAATGATTTCTCGTTTAAACAGTTCACTCCAGTGAGGACCAGAATTAAACTTGGGGAACTGAATCGTAAAATCAAATCAATTGTTGACTCCCCCCACACGTATGTTGTACCTGCCAAAAATGTCGTGCTAATGTCGCCAGCTGCCCGATCGTTTACTCCGTGTGGTCGTGTGTTCTGGTTTTGCACCAACCGCCTCCTCGCTACTATACAGTTCCAATACGTCTGTCTCAACTACCACAACATTACAAGGGGGAAAAAAAAGAAACACACAACATTCCTCGTTACATATAACACATTCATTAGACTTTACCTTACATACAGTTCATTATCAATTCGATAAAATTTAATTTAAAATATGCTCCACAAAACTGGGACTATTACAGTATACAACGGCAACGAATGTGTATAGGGGCAATGGTAATCATTAAAGCTGCTATAGCAGATATGTCATAAACTGTTTTCTGAAGACGGAGATGTTATTCATTTCTCTAATGTAATGGGGGAGATTATTCGAGAGTCGGGTTGCTGCTACTGATAAGGACTTCGAGAAATTTGCTGCATGACAAAGTGGGACAGAAAGTAGTTTGTTGCCGTTGGAACAGGTAATTCTGCCATGTTGCTAAGACACGAGCGGTGAGGTGTGGAAAGATGTGGAGAACATGTGTACGTTCATAAGACAGTAGACAAGACAGAGAGTATGTAAGTCTATGCGTTTGTCTGTACTCAGCCAGGATACCTGTGCACATGACGGTGCAATGTGGCCAAGGAATCCAACATCATAGATGTAAGGGACGAAGGCATTTAAAACCAGTCCTGAGGCTCGTTGAGCTTTCCTAAGAAAGGCTTTGCAGGAGATCACTGAAATCACTAATTGGAAACATAACTGTCCAATTTAGATTTTCATCTACACTCCTGGAAATGGAAAAAGAACACATTGACACCGGTGTGTCAGACCCACCATACTTGCTCCGGACACTGCGAGAGGGCTGTACAAGCAATGATCACACGCACGGCACAGCGGACACACCAGGAACCGCGGTGTTGGCCGTCGAATGGCGCTAGCTGCGCAGCATTTGTGCGCCGCCGGCGTCAGTGTCAGCCAGTTTGCCGTGGCATACGGAGCTCCATCGCCGTCTTTAACACTGGTAGCATGCCGCGACAGCGTGGACGTGAACCGTATGTGCAGTTGACGGACTTTGAGCAAGGGCGTATAGTGGGCATGCGGGAGGCCGGGTGGACGTACCGCCGAATTGCTCAACACGTGGGGCGTGAGGTCTCCACAGTACATCGATGTTGTCGCCAGTGGTCGGCGGAAGGTGCACGTGCCCGTCGACCTGGGACCGGACCGCAGCGACGCACGGATGCACGCCAAGACCGTAGGATCCTACACAGTGCCGTAGGGGACCGCACCGCCACTTCCCAGCAAATTAGGGACACTGTTGCTCCTGGGGTATCGGTGAGGACCATTCGCAACCGTCTCCATGAAGCTGGGCTACGGTCCCGCACACCGTTAGGCCGTCTTCCGCTCACGCCCCAACATCATGCAGCCCACCTCCAGTGGTGTCGCAACAGGCGTGAATGGAGGGACGAATGGAGACATGTCGTCTTCAGCGATGAGAGTCGCTTCTGCCTTGGTGCCAATGATGGTCGTATGCGTGTTTGGCGCCGTGCAGGTGAGCGCCACAATCAGGACTGCATACGACCGAGGCACACAGGGCCAACACCCGGCATCATGGTGTGGGGAGCGATCTCCTACACTGGCCGTACACCACTGGTGATCGTCGAGGGGACACTGAATAGTGCACGGTACATCCAAACCGTCATCGAATCCATCGTTCTACCATTCCTAGACCGGCAAGGGAACTTGCTGTTCCAACAGGACAATGCACGTCCGCATGTATCCCGTGCCACCCAACGTGCTCTAGAAGGTGTAAGTCAACTACCCTGGCCAGCAAGATCTCCGGATCTGTCCCCCATTGAGCATGTTTGGGACTGGATGAAGCGGCGTCTCACGCAGTCTGCACGTCCAGCGCGAACGCTGGTCCAACTGAGGCGCCAGGTGGAAATGGCATGGCAAGCCGTTCCACAGGACTACATCCAGCATCTCTACGATCGTCTCCATGGGAGAATAGCAGCCTGCATTGCTGCGAAAGGTGGATATACACTGTACTAGTGCCGACATTGTGCATGCTCTGTTGCCTGTGTCTATGTGCCTGTGGTTCTGTCAGTGTGATCATGTGATGTATCTGACCCCAGGAATGTGTCAATAAAGTTTCCCCTTCCTGGGACAATGAATTCACGGTGTTCTTATTTCAATTTCCAGGAGTGTATTATTGGTTCAAATGGCTCTGAGCACTATGGGACTTAACTTCTGTGGTCATCAGTCCCCTAGAACTTAGAACTACTTAAACCTAACTAACCTAAGGACATCACACACATCCATGGCCGATGCAGGATTCGAAACTGCGACCGTAGCAGTCGCGCGGTTCCGGACTGAGCGCCTTAACCGCGAGACCACCGCGGCCGGCTTCATCTATTATTGCTCGATTAATATTTGTTCTGAGCTTGACATTCTATACATGTACAAAAACCCACTGTTGTGTGTTTTCTTCGTAGGCAGAACTGGAGCCATTAGGCAAAACAGTTATCTGCTTAGTCTCAATTCTAAAAACTGAGCAGAAAAGTAGATCAGGGATTAATCTCTCGTCTATGGGAAGGCTATTAAAGGAATAGAACAAGACGACGTTGAGAGGGACCTGACCGCGAATTCTTTTCCTCTTGTTATCCAAAGGAATTATCGTTTGATAATACTCGAGCTGCAGAACTTCGCCCGACAATCTCAGCAGGGTCGTAAACAATAGACTATTACGG
This sequence comes from Schistocerca americana, assembly GCF_021461395.2. Taxonomy (NCBI): domain Eukaryota; kingdom Metazoa; phylum Arthropoda; class Insecta; order Orthoptera; family Acrididae; genus Schistocerca; species Schistocerca americana. The sequence continues at coordinate 265,666,117 of NC_060124.1, read as the reverse complement.
CGCGTGACAAACAGCCTCAAACAAGTTAGCGAATTGCCTGCTCGTAGCTGAGAAGTCGTATTTAATCAACCGGCCATGGAAATCTCCACAGAACTTGTTTACCGAGACTGCCACACGCTACTAGGGCGACACAGCGGCTAGTCTGTGCTTCGCACAGATTGTGTCCCACCCCTGACGGCGAAGCAAAAACTGTCATTTTCGATATGAAACTAACATATCTTGTAAAGCCAAGGGAATGTTTCAGATCCATATCCGAAAGCGTACAAACAAAAGACTACCCCGGAAATTATTCTAAACTTAAAGCAAGTTGTTCATTGTAACCTCAGATTTCATATAACGTTAACTGAGCCGCACTCCGCCGACATAACCTGAACTTATCCGAGGCATTGCCTGTTGACTTTTGTCCCGGGATCTTTGGCCGACCCGCTTATCATCTTGTGTCTCAGATGGGCAAACCACAAGATGGAAAAGTACGCAGGGTCGGGTATACTCCCCATGTCATCTACATTGGGAGGACCGAAATATTCATCCATATTGGGATCATCGAATATTAGCGGCATCGCAGGCTGTGACAGGTAGAGAGACAGCCCGTTGTAATATTTGTACTGACACGGGCTGTTACCGTTCGATAGTTTGCAGTGACCTTAAATTGTTTACATAGAGGAATATACGAGGGTAAGCCCAAAAGTTAGGTCTCCTACTTTTTTAGGTACATAGACCCGTTTATTTCTACAATGGTTTACATCAGTTTATAGCTTGAACATTTAGCTATTTTTCGACATAATCACCATTTCTGTCGATGCATTTTTGTAGATACTATGGCAGTTTTTGTATGTTCTTGTCATACCAGCTCGCTGCCATGCTGTTCAGAAAGTTATGAACCTCTTCTTTCACCTCGCCGTCGGAGTTGAATCGCTTTCCTGCCAAATGTTCTTTTAACCTTGGGAACAGGTGATAGTCACTGGGTGCCAAGTCAGAACTATAGGGTGGGTGGGTGATTATGTTCCACTGAAACTGTTGCAGGAGAGCAACGGTTTTCCGATCGATGTGTGGACGAGCGTTGTCATGGTGAATGTGTACGCCATTGCTCTACATTCCTCTTCTTCGGTTCTGAATGGCCCGTTTGAGTTTTTTCGGAGTCTCACAGTACCTGTCAGCGGTAATTGTGGTTCCAGGGATTCAGCTCAGACGACGAGGTGAATGAAAGAAGAGGTTCATTACTTTCTAAAGAGCATGGCGGCGAGGTGCTATGACATGGGTATACAAAAACTGCCACAGCGTCTACAAAAATGCATCGACAGAAATAGTTATTATGTCGAAATACAGCTAAATGTTCAAGCTGTAAACTGATGTAAACCATTGTAGAAATAAACGGGTCTACGTACTTTTGGGTTTACCGTCTTATTATGTATACCAATAAAAATAAATATTCATTTAGAAATATTAGTTTATTATCTCAGACTACACACAACGGGATTGTCTACTGGCCTAAATAATATGGAACACATTATAATTTAAGAGTTAAAGTCATAGTGAGAAATGATAATTTGTTTTCGCCTTAATAACACATTAAATTAAACATTGTAACCATCCTTAAACGCAATACAGTGGTGATTCTACATTACTTAGATTCCATAGGTTTTTGGTCTATTTCCAAAGATAATATGTCGTACCGTATGTCAACTCAAAGGTCAGGGAAATTTCGTAACTAATGGGTCACTGGTTTGGAGATGTGGAGCTGGTAACCGATTGCCTTTACGACGACTTCCCAGGGGTTAAATCAAACGACCATCAGGAAAGACATAAAGTATGAAGGGGTGGAGATGGTCTTCATAATGTTCACTTTGTCCACGCACGTTATGGTGCCTTCGATTACTATTAGAGGACCCACAGAAGCCCAAATGAATGGCCCTGGCAGCATAAAACCGCTCCCACAAACCTGCGCTCCTGAAGCGGTGCATTTTCGGATGGATAAATGATGCTAGGAGGACATGGCTACAACTCTAGTGATCATTAATTAGTAATACTTTTACTTACATTTTTATCTTTTCCTTTTGTAAGAATTATGTGGAATAGCTGTGGTGATGAAAGGTACGTCCTTTGAAAAACGTTAATTTTAGTGCTTTTGCATTATGAAACGTGTATGATATCAGAGAATAACATTACCATAGTCATGTTCTCTGTTTAGTACGCACTTGAGATAAGACGCGCTCGTGCGCAAATTGTTATTGCTGCCGCTATTCTTTTGTTGTGCAGCCCTTATTCTTTAAATCATGGGACCCCGACTTCTTCTCCTCTTCCAGGCTTTCTATATAAGATTAACAACCGCAACCTACGTCCTCAATTATCTGCTGCATGTATTCCGAGCTATGACTTCCTCTACAGTTTTTACCACCTTCAGCTCCCTCTAGTACCGTGTAATAACCATTGAGATATAATAATTGTAGTTATCACGATGTCACAAACTTGAAGCCTACTTCCGCAAAGTTAGTATTCCCAAACATTAGCTTCCAGTTGACGTTGTTGTTGTTGTGGTCTTCAGTCCTGAGACTGGTTTGATGCAGCTCTCCATGCTACTCTATCCTGTGCAAGCTCCTTCATCTCCCAGTACCTACTGCAACCTACATCCTTCTGAATCTGCTTAGTGTATTCATCTCTTGGTCTCCCTCTACGATTTTTACCCTCCACGGTGCCCTCCAATGCTAAATTTGTGATCCCTTGATGCCTCAAAACATGTCCAACCAACCGATCCCTTCTTCTACTCGAGTTGTGCCACAAACTTCTCTTCTTCCCAATTCTATTCAATACCTCCTCATTAGTTACGTGATCTACCCGCCTTATCTTCAGCATTCTTCTGTAGCACCACATTTCGAAAGCTTCTATTCTCTTCTTGTCCAAACTAGTTATCGTCCATGTTTCACTTCCATACATGGCTACACTCCATACAAATACTTTCAGAAACGACTTCCTGACGCTTAAATCTATACTCGATGTTAACAAATTTCTCTTCTTCAGAAACGCTTTCCTCCCCATTGCCAGTCTACATTTTATATCCTCTCTACTTTGACCATCATCAGTTATTTTGCTCCCTAAATAGCAAAACTCCTTTACTACTTAAAGTGAAGCATTTCCTAATCTAATTCCCTCAGCATCACCTGATTTAGTTTGACTACATTATCCTCGCTTTGCTTTTGTTGATGTTCATCTTATATCCTCCTTTCAAGACACTGACCATTCCGTTCAACTGCTCTTCGAAGTCCTTTGCTGTCTCTGATAGAATTACAATGTCATCGGCAAACCTCAAAGTTTTTACTTCTTCTCCATGAATTTTAATACCTACTCCGAATTTTTCTTTTGTTTCCTTTACTGCTTGCTCAATATACAGATTGAATAACATCGGGGAGAGGCTACAACCCTGTCTCACTCCTTTCCCAACCACTGCTTCCCTTTCATGCCCCTCGACTCTTATAACTGCCATCTGGTTTCTGTAAAAATTGTAAATAGCCTTTCGTTCCCTGTATTTTACCCCTGCCACCTTCAGAATTTGAAAGAGAGTATTCCAGATAACATTGTCAAAAGCTTTCTCTAAGTCTACAAATGCTAGAAACGTAGGTTTGCCTTTTCTTAATCTTTCTTCTAAGGTAAGTCTTAAGGTTAGTAGTGCCTCACGTGTTCCAACATTTCTACGGAATCCAAACTGATCTTCCCCGAGGTCCGCTTCTACCAGTTTTTCCATTCGTCTGTAAAGAATTCGCGTTAGTATTTTGCAGCTGTGACTTATTAAACTGATAGTTCGGTAATCTTCACATATGTCGACACCTGCTTTCTTTGGGATTGGAATTATTATATTCTTCTTGAAGTCTGAGGGTATTTCGCCTTTCTCATACATCTTCCTCACCAGATGGTAGAGTTTTGTCATGAATGGCTCTCCCAAGGCCATCAGTAGTTCTAATGGAATGTTGTCTACTCCCGGGGCCTTGTTTCGACTCAGGTCTTTCAGTGCTCTGTCAAACTCTTCACGCAGTATCTTATCTCCCATTTCGTCTTCATCTAGATCCTCTTCCATTTCCATAATATTGTCCTCAAGTACATCGCCCTTGTATAAACCCTCTACATACTCCTTCCACCTTTCTGCCTTCCCTTCTTTGCTTAGAACTGGGTTGCCATCTGAGCTCTTGATATTCATACAAGTAGTTCTCTTCTCTCCAAAGGTCTCTTTAATTTTCCTGTAGGCAGTATCTATCTTACCCCTAGTGAGACAAGCCTCTACAGTTGACGTGTGTTTATGAAATATGCCAGCTAGAAATATTTATTGACGTATTAGTAGTACTTGTGATGGTCTATAGTGTAAAATAATTACATTTCATTTTTAAGTGGAATCGTTCAAGCGATATTTTCTTTTATATACATTAACTTTAGCTACAGTGCTTACTTTTACTGTGGTGGTTTTTTTCTGTAATATGACTTTACATTTCCTGTCATTGCAGCCCGAAGTACGCTCTGGCTGAACGCTCTGAGAAGGACATATTGCAAACAGTCCAGACAGCAAAATCTGTTCGCACCTTTTTGGGGAAGAGAACACAGAAGAAACAACAGTTTCATCATTCCGTATTAAGGGAGATGCTGGATTGCGATAGCACCCTCTCCAAATCACATACTTCGCTTTTTGGTTATTTATAACGTGCAACAAAATGGAAGGTACATCAACGAGACCAAATGTGCCCTTATTAATATGCCTTTAAGAGCAGAAAAATGTTTGAAAGTGTCTCCTTGACACTGTGTTATAACAGAGAGCACTGTAGTATTTACTGTTTACCCTGCAGATGACGAAGAAATTGAAGAAATAAATGATGAGATAAAAGATGTTATTCAGATAGTGAAGGGAGACGAAAATTTAATAGTCATGGGTGACTGCAATTCGATAGTAGGAAATGGAAGACAAGGAAACGTAGTAGGTGAAGATGGATTGAAGGGTAAGAAATGGAATAGGAAGCCGCCTGGTGGAATTTTGCATAGAGCACGACTTAATCATAACTAACTTTTGGTTCAAGAATCATAAAAGAAGGTTGTATGCATGGAATAAGCCTGGAGATACTGACAGGTTTCAGATACATTATATAATGGTAAGACAGAGATTTAGGAGCCAGGTTTCAAATTGTAAGACATTTCCAGGGGCAGATGTGGACTGTGACCACAATCTACTGGTTATGAACTGTTGATTAAAACTGAAGAAACTGCAAAAAGGTGGCAATTTAAGGAGATGGGACCTGGATAAACTGACTAAACCAGAAGTTGTACAGAGTTTCAGGGAGAGAATAAGGGAACACTTGACAAGAACGGGGGCAAGAAATACAGTAGAAGAAGAATGGGTAGCTCTGAGGGATGAAGTAGTGAAGGCAGCAGAGGATCAAGTAGGTAAAAAGACGAGGGCTAGTAGATATCCTTGGGTGAAACAATATTGAGTTTAATTGACGAGAGGAGAAACTATAAAAATGCAGTAAATGAAGCAGGGAAAAGAAAATACAAACGTCTCAAAAATAAGATCGAAAGGAAGTGCAAAATGGCTATGCAGGGATTGCGAGAGGACAAATGTAAGGATGTAGAGAGTTATCTCACGAGGGGTAAGATAGATAGTGCATACAGGAAAATTAAAGAGACCTTTGGAGAAAAGAGATTCACTTGTATGAATATCAAGAGCTCAGATGGAAACCCAGTTCTAAGCAACAAGGGGAAAGCAGAAAGGTGGAAGGAGTATGTAGAGGGTATATACAAGGGCGATGTACTTTGGGGGCAATGTTATGGAAATGGAAGAGGATGTAGATGAAGATGAAATGGGAGATATGGTACTGTGTGAAGAGTTTGATAGAGCACTGAAAGACCTTAGTCGAAACAAGGCCCCGGGAGTAGACAACATTCCATTATAACTACTGACAGCCTTGGGAGAGCCAGTCCAGACAAAACTCTACCATCTGGTGAGCAAGATGTATGAGACAGGCGAAATACCCTCAGATTTCAAGAAGAATATAATCATTCCTATCCCAAAGAAAGCAGGCGTTGACAGAAGTGAAAATTACCGAAATATCAGTTTAATAAGTCACGGCTGCAAAATACAAATGCGAATTCTTTACAGACGAATGGAAAAACTGGGAGAAGCCGACGTCGGGGATGTTCAGTTTGGATTGCGTAGAAATGCTGGAACACGTGAGGCAAAACTTACCCTATTACGTATTTTAGAAGCTAGATTAAGAAAAGGCAAACCTACGTTTCTAGCATTTGTAGACTTAGAGAAAGCTTTTGACAATGTTGACTGGAATACTCTCTTTCAAATTCTTAAGGTGGCAGGGGTAAAATACAGGGAGCAAAAGGCTATCTACAATTTGTACAGAAACCAGATGGCAGTTATAAGAGTCGAGGGACATGAAAGGGAAGCAGTGGTTGGGAAGGGAGTGAGACAGGGTTGTAGCCTCTCCCCGTTGTTGCTCAATCTGTATATTGAGCAAGCAGTAAAGGAAACTGTGGTGTCACCGCCAGACACCACACTTGCTAGGTGGTAGTTTTAAATCGGCCGCGGTCCATTAGTACATGTCGGACCCGCGTGTCGCCACTGTGTGATCGCAGACCGAGCGCCACCACAAGGCAGGTCCCGAGATACGGACTAGCATTCGCCCCAGTTGTACGGACGACGTAGCTATGGGATGCACACTGACGAAGCCTCGCTCATTTGCCGAGCAGATAGTTAGAATAGTCTTCCGCTAAGTCAATGGCTACGACCTAGCAAGGCGCCATTAGTAACATTGCATGTATCTAAAGAGTCTCACTTGTATCGCCACAATCTACAGATGTACCAAAAGGATGGATTGAAGTTAAGTATTCCAGAAGCTACGTACTTTTCTTTATAGCATTCATTATGTATCCTGTTTCAGACCTCAAGCCTTCCGGCTTTAGCTTAGCGCGTGCCTTACGGCTTCCTCTCATTGTGTCTACGCTGTCTTGTCTAGACACAACATTTTTTGGCGACGAGTCAACGGAAAGGGTCTTGTTCTTTCTAATTGCTTACATTTACTTGTGTGCATGGCTTCGCCAGATGTAATGTCCGAATTTTGTCGCTTGCAGAATCAGCAGGCGCAGGCGTTATTGGATGGCCTTGGACAGCTCATCCATGGTCAATGTGCAATGCAAAACGATGCGGCCGCCGCCGCTTCACCGCTACCGCAGCCACAACATGCAGTTGCACCCCCATTTCGTCCCTATGAACCAGCTCAGGAAACATGGACGGAGTGGTCACTCCCCTTTGGATTTCATCTCGCCGCCTACAGAATTCAAGGTAACGAGCGGCAGCCTCATTTATTGGCGTGTGTAGGGGTACAAACGTACCGTGTGATAGTGAAATTGTTTCCCCGATGCGACGTCCTACGAAGAAATTTTGTCTGCTTTAGATGCTTATTTCAAGGACACAGTTAATGTAGTTGCAAAAAGGTATACTTTCTTTCGTACAAAACGTACGGCCGGTCAAACTAATAGGGAGTGGGTTGCAACATTGCAAGGCCTTACAAGGGATTGTGCTTTTGAGTGTGAATGTGGACTCCCTTATTCAGATACTGTGGTACGTGATGCTATAGCACAGAACGTTTCTGATGTTCGCATACGGGAGCAAATTTTGAGACTAGTCAATCGCTCCCTTCAACAAGTGATAGACATATTGGATAGGCAAGACACACTTGACTTCGCTCAGGAAGCATTTGGAACTTTGCCAGCCGTCTGTAACATTAACCGGCCCACCGGGCGCGCTGCGCGGACCGGTGAACTGCCCTCGCGCACGTCCACGCAGCTGCCGCCACGCTCTAAACCAGGTGTGCCGCGCCAGCATACAAATGCAGTGAAATCATGCCCCCGGTGTGCTACTAGACATTCGCGTGACAATTGCCCGTCACGCCAAGCTATTTGTTTTTACTGTAATAAGAAAGGACATGTTCAAAGTGTTTGCCAGAAAAAGCTCAGATCAGACACTCTAAATCATTCCAGGCCCTTTGCTTCGCGCCGGAATCGAACCAAGGACACTCAGAATCGTGGACCCTCGCCCGTGGACATTCATGTAGTTAATTCCACTCCGTCCAGTGCCACTATCTCTAACAGTGACTGTGTTCGTCCCACAAATACTGTGCGTCGACGTCGCCGGAAATCGCGTCAAGTAGCAAGTGCTTCTGTACCAGTGTCAGTTCAAATTGCACAAGACAGTCGCTCTTGTCGTCGGCAGGACAATAAACTTTTTGTAGATTTGGACTTTAATGGGAAGGTCATACCATTCCAGCTCGATACCGGAGCTGCAGTTTCATTGCTCAATCACGACACGTACAAACAACTGGGCAAACCTCCGTTGCGTGCCGCAAATGTTCAGTTAAATAGTTATTCAGGTCAGAATATCCCTGTGTTAGGACAGTGCTCTCTTCTTGCAACATACAAGGGACACACGAAACTTGTGTCATTTTACGTTCTTCGTTCTTCTTCTTCGGTGAACTTGTTTGGTTTAGATTTATTTCAATTGTTTAACATGTCTATAGTAAATAAGGTCCTATCAGTGAATCAGACTGTGCCTTAAGACAGTGTTTCTCGTCTGTGTGAAGAATTTGCAGACATTTTTGCACCGGGCCTTGGTTGCGCTAAGAAATATGAAGCACATTTGGAACCGAAAGTAACCGCGCAACCAAAATCTTTCAGAGCGCGCAATGTTCCCCACGCATTGCGTGATGAGGTCGCAAGAACATTACACGATTTCGAATCACAAGGTGTGAGTGAATGTGCGCAATGCCTCTTCCATTTCAGCTCCGCTTCATCGCTTACGCCGTACAGGTGTTCCGTTCGTCTGGCCGACGGAATGCGACCGCGCCTTTCGCCAGTTTAAATTTGCGTTGCTTTCAAATACTTGCCTTACGCCATTCGATCCCCAGAAATCCCCTTTTGTTGATGGTAGATGCATCGGATTTCGGGATCGGTGCTGTGCTTGCGCACAGAGATGGGTCGCATGATCGCCCTATTGCCTTTGCGTCCAAATTGCTCTCGTCTGCCCATAGAAATTATTCACAGATAGAGAAAGAAGCTTTGGCTCTCGTGTTTGGTGTTACTAAGTTCCATGATTTCTTGTATGGTCGTCACTTTACCCTCATCACAGACCACAAACCTTTGACGTCGCTTTCTCATCCGAACAAGCCTGTACCTCCACGTACAGTGCAGAAATTCATTCGCTGGTCACTTTTCCTCTCGCAGTACCGCTACGATATCTTGTATCGGTCTACTGCTAAGCACGGAAACGCCAATGCGTTGTCCCGTTTGCCTGTTGCTGAGGATAGAGCATTCGATTCTTCCGAACTTGCTTGCATGTTCATTGATGCGGAAACCGATGACGTGGTCGAATCGTTTCCGATTGATTTTCGTCGTGTAGCTACAGCCACAGCTGCTGACCCTGTCCTTGCTACCGTTTTGCGTTTGGTTGCTACGCAATGGCCGTTGTCAAAGTCTCGGATCGAGGATCCGTTGGTTCGCCGATTTTTTTCTCACAAGGAGAGACATTTTGTTCGACGTGGTGTTTTGTTGTTGCGTTCTGATCATGATCATTCCAGAGTCGTGGGACCATGTTCGTTACTGTCCTCTGTCTTACGGCTTCTTCACCACGGGCATTGGGGTATAGTGCGAACGAAACAATTTGCTCGTCAGCACTGTACTTGGTTCGGAATCGATGCTGCGATTACGAATATGTGTTCTTCTTGCATGGCGTGTGCCGAACAACAATCCGCACCGCCGTGGAAAGTCTTTGCATGGCCGAAAGCCACTTCCCCTTGGCAACGCTTGCACATCGATTTTGCTGATCCATTCTGGAATGCTCGATGGTTGGTTCTGGTAGATGCCTTCAGTAATTTTCCTTTTGTTGTCCGGATGTCTTCCACGACGTCCTCTGCCACCATCCAAGCGTTGTCTGCTATCTTTTGCATTGAAGGTCTTCCGCAGACTATTGTTTCCGACAATGGCCCACAATTCATGTCCGCAGAATTTCAGTCATTCTGCCAGGCCAATGGTACTCAACATCTGACATCCGCGCCGTTTTCGCCTCAGTCAAACGGTGCCGCTGAACGATTGGTCCGGACATTCAAGTCACAGATGTTGAAGTTGAACGAGTCGCATTCTCGGGAGGACGCGTTGTTGCTCTTTTTGTCATCGTATCGCTCTCAGCCCCGAGATGGTCGCTCGCCGGCTGAGTTGCTCCACGGTCGTCCTCATCGAACCTTGATGTGTTTGCTGCATCCCCCACATCAGGTTCCTGTGCAGCGGCAGACTCCTGCTTTTGCTCCAGGCGACGTTGTATTCTATCGCACCTATCGAGGTTCACGGCGTTGGCTCGCAGGGCGCATTCTTCGCTGCCTCGGCCGCGCGATGTATTTGGTTTTGGGGCCCTCTGGTGAGGTGCGTCGGCATCTGAATCAGCTGCGCCTCTGTCGTCGCACGGGTTCTGCCGCTCCCCGCCTGCTTTCAGCGACGGTGCCGTCCGGTCAGCGCCCTGGGGACCCATCTACTGGCTCGCCTCATCTCCAGGTGTTACCAACGCGGCCTACCATTTTGCCCCATAGCGACGCGTCGCCGCCGCCGCCGCCGCCGATGGGTTTCCCGCCGGCGCCGGACGCAGTGGACGCTTCGCTGCCACCGCCAGGCGCCTCCCTGGGTCGCGCGCCACCGATCGCTTCCCGTGACCAGCTGTCCTCCGCCATGGAACTCTTGCCCGCTCCGGACCACATGATGTCATCGCGCGTCGGATACCCCGACGCAATGGAGGTCGACCCTTCGGCCCCTCCTGTCTCTTTACGGGCGCATACACCGCATGTTGACGTGCACCCTGGACTAGGTTTTCAGGCGTTACCTAGATCCCCTCGGACCGAATGGCCGGGTGCGGGTGGCACAGCCTCGCCTGTTGTTAGGCTCCCCACCTCATCGCATATGTCAACATGGGGTCCTCCCCACGGCGGGCGGAAGCCTTATAACACGACCGTTCGCCGATTTGCGGGGAAGGAATGTGGTGTCACCGCCAGACACCACACTTGCTTGGGTGGTAGTTTTAACTCGGCCGCGGTCCATTAGTACATGTCGGACCCGCGTGTCGCCACTGTGTGATCGCAGACCGAGCGCCACCACAAGGCAGGTCTCGAGATACAGACTAGCACTCGCCCTTGTACGGACGACGTAGCTAGCGACGCACACTGACGAAGCCTCGCTCATTTGCCGAGCAGATAGTTAGAATAGCCTTCAGCTAAGTCAATGGCTACGACCTAGCAAGGCGCCATTAGTAACATTGCATGTATCTAAAGAGTCTCACTTGTATCGCCACAATCTACAGATGTACCAAAAGGATGGATTAAAGTTAAGTATTCCAGAAGCTACGTACTTTTCTTTATAGCATTCATTACGTATCCTGTTTCAGACCTCACGCCTTCCGGCTTTAGCTTAGCGCGTGCCTTTTGGCTTCATCTCATTGTGTCTAGGCTGTCTTGTCTAGACACCACAGAAACAAAAGAAAAATTCAGAGTAGGAATTTAAATCCATGGAGAGAAAGACCTGGCAGTTGTATGGCATCGACAGTGTCTTGAAAGGAGGATATAAGATGAACATAAAAAAAAACAAAACGAGGATTATGGAATGTAGTCGAATTAAGCCGGGTGATGCTGAGGGAGTTAGATTAGGAAATGAGACACTTAAAGTACTAAAGAAGTTTTGCTGCTTGGGGAGCAAAATAACTGATGATGGTAGAAGTAGAGAGCATATAAAATGTTGACTGGCAATTGCAAAGAAAGCGTTTCTGAAGAAGAGAAATTTGTTAACATCTAGTATAGATTCAAGTGTCAGGAATTCGTTTCTGAAAGTATTTGTAAGGAGTGTGGCCTTGTATGGAAGTGAAACATGGGTGATAAATAGCTTGGATAAGAAGAGAATAGATGCCTTAGAAATGTGGTGCTACAGAAGAATGCTGAAGATTAGATGGGTAGATCACATAACTAATGAGGAGGTACCGAATAGGGTTGGGCAGAAGAGGAATTTGTGGCACAACTTGACTAGAAGAAGGGATCGGTTGGCAGGACAAGTTCTGAGGCATCAAGGGATCACCAATTTAGTATTGGAGGGCAGCGTGGAGGGTAAAAATCGTAGAGGGAGACCAAGAGATGATTACACTAAGCATATTCAGAAGGATGTAGGCTGCAGTACGTACTGGGTGATGAAGAAGCTTGCACAGGATAGAGTGGCATGGAGAGCTGCATCGAAGCAGTCTGAGGACTGAAGACCACAACAACAACCACCTTCTAGCTACCTTTTACATAAGGTCAGCCAGGTTAGTATCTAGAGTTCTATTGTACGAATGTCCTGAGGGGAGAGAGAGGATACAATAATTACAAAAATAACAAAAGAAGAATGCCGCGAAATGTGAATATCGTTTCACAACGCGGTTTATAGTGGTAAAAGAATTATGTCCTTTTTTAAGTCCGTGCAATGCACCTGCAGAACACGAGCATTGGGCTTATTAATAAGTGGTATAGTTCTTGCACGAGTGAATGGACGAAAGTTTATAATGCCAGGAGCGGCCGTGTGTCTGAATTTAGCAACTAACTGGCATAGTAATATTATAAATATTTTCTTGAAAATCAGGATCACGGCATAGCAATTGTCGAACATCTTTGCATGTACATCTCGGAGGTTTGCGAAAGGACCGATCGGAACAAATAGGGTACCACAAGTTATGAGCTGTTTAGATTCGGAAAGTCTCGGGAGGCAAAATGTTGCGCATACAAAAAAGATGTCAATTCGTTAAGATATAAAAATAAACGTTAACTGCGCAGAAAATAAATCCAGTTTTATAATTATAGCCTAATGGAGGTTATTTTCCCTCGTATTTAAAGCACAACAGGTAGCCATAAGTATATTTGGCTTACTTTTGACACGACGCCTGTACAAACTGCATACAGAAGGCTGCTCTCTAAAACGACATGCTCTAAATGTAACGACGTTGTACACTAACGATGTACGTGCTCAGCTGAACAGGAATACCTGTGTCATAGCAACTGCGTCGTAATTTTTAACGAGCTGTTTTCCGCGTTGCAAACACAGTTACTTCCCCTGTAATGGCTGTGTATCGACAATACGCTACATCCCACGCCGAAACGTCATGGGATCTTTAGCCAGAAAATGACTAATTTATGGTAAATTGTGGTATTGTGGTACACAAAGGACAGCACACGCGCATCGCTGGAAACATTTCATATTCAGCTCTGGGCTGCAAAAGAATGGATGAAAAGTTTCAGAGAAAACAAATAAGCAACAGCTCATTGCTGTTTGCGGCTGTGATGAAATCCTACTAAAATCTTTCTCACGTTATTCCAAAAAGTTGTTTGATAAGATTAGATTAGATTAGATTTATTTTCATTCCAAATGATCTGTAGTGAGGCGGTCCTCCAGGATGTAGAACATGTCAGAAAAACAACAGTACATGACAAATATTTACAGCTCAAACAAATAAGTTAATGTACCATTCCACAGGTACCAAGTGTAATGATCGTCACTTTTTAATGAACACTATATGAAAGAATCATTTTACAAATACTAATACACTGAATTTAAAAAAAATATATTTCATTTACTTATAAGGTAATAAACGTGTAATACAACTACTATAATACTTATTTGCAATGAACACATTACTGCACTGAAATGGTGCAGAAGTTAGATTGCACTTACACACGCATACACACACACACACACACACACACACACACACACACACACACACACACCACACACACACCACACACACATACACACTTATTTACAATGAACACATTACTGCACTGAAATTGTGCAGAAGTTATACTGTATATATATATATATATATGGAAATGGAAAAAAGAACACATTGACACCGGTGTGTCAGACCCACCATACTTGCTCCGGACACTGCGAGAGGGCTGTACAAGCAATAATCACACGCACGGCACAGCGGACACACCAGGAACCGCGGTGTTGGCCGTCGAATGGCGCTAGCTGCGCAGCATTTGTGCACCGCCGCCGTCAGTGTCAGCCAGTTTGCCGTGGCATACGGAGCTCCATCGCAGTCTTTAACACTGGTAGCATGCCGCGACAGCGTGGACGTGAACCGTATGTGCAGTTGACGGACTTTGAGCGAGGGCGTATAGTGGGCATGCGGGAGGCCGGGTGGACGTACCGCCGAATTGCTCAACACGTGGGGCGTGAGGTCTCCACAGTACATCGATGTTGTCGCCAGTGGTCGGCGGAAGGTGCACGTGCCCGTCGACCTGGGACCGGACCGCAGCGATGCACGGATGCACGCCAAGACCGTAGGATCCTACGCAGTGCCGTAGGGGACCGCACCGCCACTTCCCAGCAAATTAGGGACACTGTTGCTCCTGGGGTATCGGCGAGGACCATTCGCAACCGTCTCCATGAAGCTGGGCTACGGTCCCGCACACCGTTAGGCCGTCTTCCGCTCACGCCCCAACATCGTGCAGCCCGCCTCCAGTGGTGTCGCAACAGGCGCGAATGGAGGGACGAATGGAGACGTGTCGTCTTCAGCGATGAGAGTCGCTTCTGCCTTGGTGCCAATGATGGTCGTACGCGTGTTTGGCGCCGTGCAGGTGAGCGCAACAATCAGGACTGCATACGACCGAGGCACACAGGGCCAACACCCGGCATCATGGTGTGGGGAGCGATCTCCTACACTGGCCGTACACCACTGGTGATCGTCGAGGGGACACTGAATAGTGCACGGTACATCCAAACCGTCGTCGAACCCATCGTTCTACCATTCCTAGACCGGCAAGGGAACTTGCTGTTCCAACAGAACAATGCATGTCCGCATGTATCCCGTGCCACCCAACGTGCTCTAGAAGGTGTAAGTCAACTACCCTGGCCAGCAAGATCTCCGGATCTGTCCCCCATTGAGCATGTTTGGGACTGGATGAAGCGTCGTCTCACGCGGTCTGCACGTCCAGCACGAACGCTGGTCCAACTGAGGCGCCAGGTGGAAATGGCATGGCAAGGCGTTCCACAGGACTACATCCAGCATCTCTACGATCGTCTCCATGGGAGAATAGAAGCCTGCATTGCTGCGAAAGGTGGATATACACTGTACTAGTGCCGACATTGTGCATGCTCTGTTGCATGTGTCTATGTGCCTGTGGTTCTGTCAGTGTGATCATGTGATGTATCTGACCCCAGGAATGTGTCAATAAAGTTTCCCCTTCCTGGGACAATGAATTCACGGTGTTCTTATTTCAATTTCCAGGAGTATATACTCCATGGAGTAGAAGGAGTTGGCCACCAATAAATCCTTTAGGCTTCTCTTAAACTGAATTTCATTGGTTGTTAAGCTTTTTATGGCTGCTGGTAAGGTATTGAAAATATGTGTTGCTGTATAATGCAGACTTTTTTTGTACAAGACTAAGTGACTTTAAATCCTTGTGAATATTATTCTTATTTCTAGTATTGATTCCATGAATTGAGCTGTTGGTTTGAAAAGTGATATATTGTTAATGACACATTTCATTACAGAATAAATATATTGGGATGCTCCAGCTACGTGTAATCGTTATTTACCACTCTGCAGCAAGCATGGTTTGTTAATTTTTGTGAACAATGACCTACAAGGATCTCACCTATTTGAAGTCTATATCTACATTCACTTTTCTCAACTCCCTGTATGGTCTAAGGCGGAGGGCACCATTCTTATTCATTACATAATCCACACGCAAATGGTGCGAAGAAAATACGACTGTCCATATACCTCCATACGACTCTAATTTCCTTGTCTTCGTGTTCGTTGCGCAAAATGTACATTGGCAGCAATAGAATGGTTCTGCAGTAAGCTGCAAATACTTTCTCAAGAGTGTTTCGCTAGAAGAATCTAGGCTTTCATCCAGGGATTCCCACTTGTGATGAGGAAGTGTCTCCGTAATACTTTCTGGTTGTTCGAAACCACCAATGACAAATCTAGCAGCACACTTCTGAATTTCTTCAATGTCTTCTTTTATTCCGATCTGGTGTGGATCCAGAGCACTTGAGTAGTACTCAAGAATGGGTGGTCTGCTTTGTAGATTGGCTATATTTTCCTAAAACTGACGTAACGTACCAAAGACGATATTCGCCTTCCCTGCTATAGTCCTTCCATGCTCATTCCACTTCACATCGTTTTGCAGCGTTACGCCTAGATATTTGATTGATTTGACAATGTGAAGCAGTACACCACTAATGCTGTAATCGAATACTATTAGGAAGTTATTCCTATTCACCTACATTAACTCACATTTTTCAACATTTAGAGTAAACTGCAATTCATCACATCACGTACATATTCTGTCTAAGCCATCCTGTATCTTTCTATAGTCACTCAACAGTGATACTGCCTATTACATTAAAGCGTCATCGGCAAAGAGACACAGCTTGATGCTCAACCTTCCAGTCATTATTTGTGTACACAGAGAACAGGAGCAGTCGTATGACATTGCCCTGGAACGGTCCTATCAAAACCCACTGTCCCTGGTGAACACTCGTCGTCGATGATAGCGTGCTGAGTCCTATTTCTTAAGAAGTTTTCGAGCCACTGACATATCTGGGAATCCGTTCCGTATGCTTGGACCAGTGGAGTGGCAGTGAATCACCTAGTCAAACGCTTCCCGGATATCTAGGAATATGGAATCTTCCTGTTGTCCTCGATCCATGGTTCGAAGGGTGTAGTGCGAGAAAGGTGCAATCTGAGTTTGGCACGAGCGATGCTTTATAAATCCGGGCTGATTATGGATTGCAGCTTTTCCGGCCCTAGGAAATTTATTATATTCACACTTAGAATATTTTCAGGAATTCTGCGGCATACCGATATTAAGGATATGCGTCTGTAGTTACCCACCTATTTACGGCACTCACCTGCACTTTTATTTCACTCCCTTGTGAATTTCCTCTACAAATACAATCTGAGTAACATATTACTGCCGTGAATTCTCTGTAAACAGAATTGAGATTACGTCTGGAGTCGGCGATTTATTTGTTTCCAACTCTTTCTGTTGCTTCTGAGAGCCGGGGATGCTAATTCCTTGGTCTTCCAAAGTGGGCCTGAAGGACGGTCAAACTGTCGCAAATCTGCGTCAATTGTTTTTTAGATTTCCTGCTGGTCGACTAGACGCTACATAGACTAGCTTAGTAAATTTTACGTTTGACTGGAAATTTCTCCGGGTACCTTAGGATCTTTTGCTAAGGTATGACTGCGGTTGTTGTATCCTTCGCGCATTTGTCTTTTTTACAGACGCGCGAATTGCTACTAAGCTTTATCTCTTGGCAGCGACCACTTCTTTAATAATCACTTCGGTCTTCGTGCTAGTGCGTGAATCTTTCTTCACAATATCAGAATCGCAGTACAGTTTTGCATTTGGTTTAGGAGTGCTATCAGTGGATTTGGATGACGCATGATGACTAACAAAGTGAAATGCAAGTGTTGCCTCTGCAGTGATAACAAGGTATGCTTACTGCGCAGGCAAAGAAACACTTAATATCTGACGTACCGGAAACATTTTGTGAAGTTTTATGTTTCTTAGAAGCCAGGTGTGCTTCCAAACCTTGAACATCTACAAGAGAAAAATTCACTGTATTAATAATCATCCGCGAGAACTTGCTATTATAAATTAAAACTTTGTAAAAAATCGCCATAGCACTTTTACAGTCCAAATCAAACTCACGAAAGATAGGAAAGAAGGAAGTATTTTATATTATCACGTCTGTGTGCAGGAGTAGAACACGTCGCTGGAGGACAAAGAAGCTTTGGTTTTCGCTCGCTTCTTTTTGCCTTGGAACACTTACTCTTTAACGATACTTTAACGGCAATGCTTCATTGCATTGCATTTTCGTTTCAGCATTGCGGCTTCTGAGACTTGCACTGTGAATTAACTTAACTTTCCACTTCTCTAATCTTCGATAGCCAAAATGCAAAATGGGACGGTGGATGTAAAGCATTGCTTTGCCTTACCTAGGAGTGCAAATTGAAACTTGTAATAGAGATATTATTTTTCTTGCAAGAAATCACTGCTTTTCATTTCTTTAAAACTCCTGTGATGAAACACATATTCTGTATGAGAACCGTGTCATAGGAAATGACTATGAGGACAAAAATTAGAGAGCTAATATTGGTTTTAATTCACAGACGTGTACATGAGAAACGGTAAAGATAGGCCCTAAATCTCTTTCAGTTTTATCCTCAAACGAAAGCTCGGGAAGCGAGGGATTGCTCTTCTAGAACTTCATTTCACTTGTTACTTGTGAAACAGAAGTATGTGTATTTCGGGTCTGTGTATTGTCTCACTTGTTGAGTACTAATTATGAACTTTCTGGTAAATCCGCCTGCATTGATTTTAGATCTCTTTAAGCGACAACATATTAATTACGTTGCGTGAGTTTTATGTTACAGGATTGTGTATACATTGAGAGCAGAATGAGAGATAGCTATTCGCGCCATGTCGTTTAGATATTATGTTCATACAAAGTCGAACCTGTGAACTCTTTTTTACGATATGAGATTTAATACTTCTACCACTTTTTACGAGAAATCAGTACAATATCTTAACGATGGAAATGCTTTCGAGCAATAACGATGTACAATAGCGACCACGGCCTGATACATGGAAAAGAAAAGTAAAAAGCGACTGCCTACGAAAGTGAATGACGATAATACAATACAATACTATAATTGATTAGAATTTCATATTTGTGATAATTGGAACCGCATCGTTCAATCGCATTTGTGTCGTTTCTTTCCACAGATAAATCTTCCTTAATGCATCGCATACGTGTTACAGGCCTTCAATGCTACTTACCACTTTATATTCTGCCAGTAAAGAAGGACACGCTACAAAATGCTGGGTTACTTCATCTCACGTTCAGTGTTACTAATGCATGACTGTGGTCTTTGGCTGTAGCCACTGTAGCTATCTTCTCACAACGAATTGCATCTGTGGCTGACAGACAATTAAACATTCCTAATTTCCGAGTTGCCAGTAAATTTTCGAAGTATAGCTGCTTGTTTCTGAAAGGTAGGACATTTTGAGACGCCGGAAGAAGGTGTAGGGTCTGCCCGTGAATTTCCTGGCGTCTGGTAACCCTGCGAGGAGCCTTTCCTGGCGTAAATTCTATTATTCGACGTAATAAAATAGCATGCTCGCATCTTGTGGTTTCATGAGCAGAATCGTCGGGAGTTGCGGTAGTAAGACTTATAATGCTGGGCAGAGTACAAGCGTGTCTGAACACACATTGCACCCAACACCTCTAAAGAGGGGACTCTGCAGCCGACGAGCCACGAACGTGCAAGTGTTAACACTACGACAGCGGCAGTAGCGACTGAAATGGGCAGGTGACCTCCAGAACTGGAGCGCTGCTTGGTCTGATAGATCCCGGTACCTTCTTCGTCGTGCCTATGGGAGGGCACAAATCCGTCGTCTTCCAGGGGAACAGCTCCTTGCCACTCGTACCGCAGGAGGGAGACAAGCAAGTGGCTGCACCATTGTGCTCTGGGAAGGTGGTAGTGTGGTGAGAGCCACCCATAGAGTATATACAGGGTGTAAATTTTAAGTTGACAAACCAGAATAACTTGAAAAATAAGCTTCACACGAAAAAATGTGTACAATCCAAAGTTTATTATTTTCCATGGAGTAGCTGGCATTAGGTGGCCACTAGCCGGCACGGTAGCTCAGCGTGTTCGGTCAGAGGGTTACGTGCTCTCTGTAATAAAAAAACTGAGTTACTCGATTAACAACGAACTTCAATGGATGTTTTACGACGTCCGCCCTGAGCAGATGCAACGATCAAAAGCGAACAAAATGAGATTAAAAAAAAAAAAAAAAAAAAAAAAAAGGGAACAGTTCCTTGACACTTGTACCGCAGGAGGGAGACAAGCAAGTGGCTGCACCATTTAAAATTTCAAACGGAAACCCCTATTTTTTATTGCAGAATCATATTCTACATAAAAAACTACGTACATTCTGTCTTAACCATTTGTTTTGATTTTTGGTAGTTGACGCTGTATTTCAAGAAAATCGGTGTTCTCATTTTTGCGAGGAAAATGGTTAAAGATAAATAAAAAAAATTATTACTTCGTAAATTATGATTCGCTAAAGCTAAAACTCTCCCTCTCTCTCCAATGGGTGGGGTTTGAGACAGAGGAATTACAGTTTTACAAATGTTGACCAAATATTAATATTTTTCGCAGATTCAGATCAGTTTTCTTTGTTTCGTGGTCATGAGGCCACACAACTTTTAATTATCAAACAAATCATCTGACTAGCTAACTGACTAACCAAACATCCTACTTACCAACTAGTCAACACATTTTTTATTTAGCCGTAACCATTTTCAACGCAAAAATGATAACATAGATTTTCTTGAATTACAGCGCCTACTACGAAGAATCTAAACAAATGTTTAAGACAAAATGTACGTAGTTTTTTATGTAGAATCTGATTTTGCTAATCAAAACGGGGGTTTTCATTTGAAATTTTAAAGTTGCCTCCCACCCCACCCCCAGAGGGGTGGGGTGGTGGGCCAATTCTAGCACCAGCAGGTCCCCCTCGATAATAATCAGCTCTGCATTCTACACATTTTTTCGTGTGAAGCTTATTTTTCGATTCTTGTTCGTCAACTTAAAATTTACACCCTGTACGTCTATGGAATGAGTATAATCTACTAAGAATGTTCTCAACAAATTCACATGATTTTGTGATGGGGCTGGCATCCATGGGTCCAATGGTGCACGTGCACGGCACCATAACGACCAAGAAGCGTCATACACTCTTTGCAGACCACGTACACCCCTTCATGAAGATCCTAATTCCCGATGGCATGGCAGTTTTGAAGATGATAATCCTCCATGCTACAAGGCCAAGAGTGTGATTGAGTGGTTCGAGGAACACAGCGGCGAGTTCCAACTGATGTTGCGCTGTCCTCCCAACTCGTCAGCTCTGACCCCGGTCGAACACACCTGGGAAGTTACTAAATGGTTGCCAGAGTTCATCGGCACCCCTCCCCGGAATTTACGGGAATTAGGTGAGGTGTGTGTGCAGATGTAGTGCCAACTATCTCCAGCGACCGACCAAGGCCACGTTGCTTCCACGCCTCGATGCGTCGCCGCTGTTATCCGTGCCAAAGGTGGACATACCGGCCGTTTGGTAGGTGGTCATGATGTTCTGGCTGGTCAGTGTATACGTTATTGCACATCTGAGTATTAGTAACAGCTATGGTACAGTACAGTTGTTGCTAGGGATGTAAAGGGAAGAATGTGAAGGCAGGACCAGTTACTTTTCATTGGTGAATAAAACATACCTATAATTGTAAATGTAATATTGATATGAGGTACTTTATATGTTGAAGAAATATCGAAACGTGATATTATAAAATCATGAACTGTTGAGCAAACTTCTGTGAATTTTTGGCCATGTGCTTAAGAGACAAGTGCTACATAAATCTGCAAGTGTGTTCAAGTATACTGCCTGTCGTTGAATACATATTCTTACTACGTTCATATACAGATAAAATTTACACATGACCGTTTGATTTATATTCTCAAAATTATGCAGATTCTCAGACAGTTGTGGCTATCTAAGTATTTGCGCATGAGGCAGTTTCCAACATTTATGTGGTTTTTGTATTCCAGTTTACCGAAAAATTAAAAAGAGTCAAAATACGGTTACACAGAAAATCAAGAATTTCGCGTGATTCGCTTATTTGGTGCAATAGTCTCATAGTTCCAAATGCAATGTCTTTTTCGTGACAGTTCGGTGTTCATGTGGTTTTTGTATTCCACTTTACCGAAAAATTAAAAAGAGTCAAAATATTAAACCAGTTTCGACGATATGAGTAACTGCAGTACAAGACATAAAAAGTATTGTTGCCTGTTATTTATTTTATTCCTTCAACATTCGAGCTTTGATCTCCCGTTTTGTTGTGCACAGTGTATGATTTTGCTTTTCTGATGAGATAGTGAAATTTTTTAGATATTTTACTTCTGTGTAGAAAAAAGAGAAAGAAAACAGAAAACTAAGTAATGAAGAATTGAAAGTAATGGTGTAAATGGTGGTTTAAATTGTTTATTTTTTGTAAAAACTTCAAAGCTATCATGTGTTGTTTTTTCAAGACACTTTGATGCCCTGCAGAGTGTCATTGTAACATGATTAATTAAATCAGAGAATCGGCAATATTAAGTAGTGCAACAGAATACGTACAAACATACGGATGTCACACCTTCCAGTACCGAAAAAAACATAATCAAAGTGGAATCTAAGCTATCGCACTGTGGCGACAAAGCACAATAGCTTGCTCTTCACATCTTTAAGCTGACTTGATTTCCAGGTATCAGATTGATAAAAGTCTTTAAAAAAACGTATGCAAGGTCTTAAGGTACTTCTGAAGGTGATCTGTCTGCGCCAGCGAAGTAATAACACTCCAATTACGCTAAGCGCTATGTGGGCTAAATTGCTCCGTCCCAAAACCACGTGACTTGAGCTGCAGGAGACTTTACGGACAGATTACTCGTTCTGCGCATCCGAACGCTCACTCTGTAGATATTAATATCCTATGTTCCTACCTGACCGCAATGTCTGCTTCTACTGTAGGAGTCCTGCAGTTGCAGGAGAAATTCGTTCCAATTTGGATAAGAATTGATGCTGACTTTCAGGAGCCAGCCCCTTTCGAGGTTAATGATCTCGTGTCTCTAAAAGCACCGCAAATTGATATCATTAGCCGTTACCAAAAAGTAGGAAAGTGCGCTTGGACGCCACCTCACGAGTACTACGGACGAGAGAAGACAGGCTATTGAACATCTTATAAAAATTACTCTTAAGAGGGGAACTGAACTGTTTGTAACAAGCACTGTCTTTGGAGAACATTTAAGAAAACGCTCGGATTGGCTGAGGAGATTTTTGCCTGGTGTTCGAGGAAAACGGATTTGGAGTGTGTGTTTGGAAGGAATGCGGTCTTGGTGCTTTGGAGAGAGGGCTTGCAGCCTTCCAGATTTGGAGAGAACTTTTCATTCAACAGGACAGACTAATTTCCTTCGCGGTGGTACAGTGACTACTTCACCCGCAGTTGATTTCCTAGTGTGACGCGGAAGGATTCCGCAGCACGAAAGAAGCATGGGAACTGATAGGTTTTTCTAGGCGTGTCGTCTTAGGCGTTAACTGTGTGACCGAGGGCTTACTAAGGATTATGCAAATAAGTAATCGTGTGCCTCTCTGGCCACACATGAATAATCTTTGTGCGATCATGGTGGCTTGTCATCTTCATCCATGATTCGTGAGATGGTAATATTTTTCCTTTCACCTAAACCTCCCCTAGGATTTGCCAAATCATTAAATCAGTATGTCCAACGACCTTGGATTTTCATTGGTCGCTGTGTAATTCTGTTTTTCAATTCGTGTTCCTGTTGTTACTCATGGAGATTATAAAGATACATGCATATCAAATTCAATGTCAAGTAGTTAACTGTTGTTTCCGCATCCCGCTCTCCCCCACCCCCCACCCCTCTCTCACTCCACCATTTTTTCGCATCCTGTATCAATTAAGCGGCTATGATGGCCCCTGTCTGAAAAATGTATATATAAGTTCACACTCCTCATGCACTGGTTATTTAAATGAGATTTATGCAGTAAATTCCGTTGCACTACGAACTGAACTGGAGTAGTCCATACATTCTCCGAAGATTTTTCTCTGAAGATTTCGCGTAGCAACGCATGCCAGTGTTGTTGGTATACGGAGGGGACCTGCTTACTTCCCATAAGTAGTGCTATAGCTGCGAAACAAGACCATGGCATGCGAGATAAGAGTAGGTCCGATAAATGACACAGGGTTAAAATTCAGATATTACGGGAGCTGTCATCACTTACGTGGCCTCCCTGGGAAAAATCATTAACTCCCACATCACGGACTCCTTTCAAACAGTGAGTCGCTTTATTTTTAAGACACTTCTGCAACAGTTTCTAGCTTTGTCTTTCGACTTTTTAGCAAAAAGTCTTTTCCCGACACTTCATACTGTCGACTCATATTGACAACAACAATTTTAAAGATCAGCTGCGTAGTTCAGTCTTGAGATTGAAACTTTTAAGTATTCTGTGTCATATGGAGTGTACAGAAGTTTTAATTTATGTATGGCAACGGCATGCTGCAA
This sequence comes from Schistocerca americana, assembly GCF_021461395.2. Classification (NCBI taxonomy): domain Eukaryota; kingdom Metazoa; phylum Arthropoda; class Insecta; order Orthoptera; family Acrididae; genus Schistocerca; species Schistocerca americana. The sequence continues at coordinate 265,641,882 of NC_060124.1, read as the reverse complement.
AACCTGCTATTTCCTCCAGTTATTATCTGTTTCGAAACGAAAGCAACACTCTGTCCCAGCAGATTTTTACTAAGTTCCAGAATTAGCTGAGATAATGAACAACATTTTTTAAATGCCTTTCTCCAGTTCTGAGGTAGCAAATTACAATTTCAACTCTTCTAATTCAGGTGTGATTGTCTCTTACATGTTGCTTCAGGGATGACGCATTCTTGATTAGTATTAATGTACACAAAGCAATCTATAAACAAAGGTAGTAAATAAAAACACTGTGAAGAATGTCACTTGCAACAGGGACCAAAACGTTGGTAATTTTATATATTGACGATGCGGTCACAAACCCAGATAAACTGTATGCAATGCAAAGCAATCTGTTTTGAACGTGCACGCTTTGCTGGCCAGTTTAAACATGAACAACATCATTGTTGGTAATATTAATCTTTGTTTTCATCGTTGGAAAACACTAAAACAAAAAACATAAAAAGACCGATGAACAAAAGTCTTTGCAGTGGTCCCCTCAAGGACAAATAAGTTGAGCTGTCCTGTAGAGAATCGCACCAAGAAGGTCGAAAGGTAGTTTTAGAGCTATTCTTTTAGGTTTTTAAAATGACGCGGTCTACTATCCTAAAGGGTTTTGATGAACATATTTCTCGATACAGACGCCATGTTGCGGCAGCATCTGTGTTGTTAAATATGAATGAATTCGTTTCAAGAGCCACGGACGAGGAAGCAGACGTCCGTAGTTCTGCCTTACTAGGTAAAACAATTCCGTCCCCAAGTAATTTTACAGTATAATGAACCGAGAACTTGCATCGAGAAACTCCTATGGCCGTCCTAAAATATTCATGATTCACGTATTAAACACGATGGGAGGCAGCACGGAGAACGAAATACGTTGCGATATAAAATTACTGCCAGCCAAAATAAAATGGAGGCCAACTTTTGCGGGTAGACATATGAACGCCTTTGACCAACTTGTGCAGGATTAATTAATTTCTGATTACAACTGGTAACCAGACGTCAACATACTCGAAGTCATAGTCAAAAAATTTTTGAAGAATGCGGAGTCTCATCATGAGACAGACATGTTTAGACCATGAGTGTAGAAATTTAGAAAAGAAGCCTGATCTCTGTGGATAACAGTTGAGTTCTAAGATACTAGAAACAAAGCTTTAAGAGAAAATAAATGTAGAGCTCAGCGCTGCACCTGAAAATACATCTAAGAAAAACTAAGGGAAACGTGTAACGTATGTGTTTTTATTACTCATGATGCCAGTGGTCCGTTAGCTTTAGTGAACACTTTCCGTGCGTGCAGGACAACAGTATCATTTGGCATGAAAGATTTGCGTGTATGGCAGATAGTGTAATATCTGTCCGTTTCCTCTGTGTAATCGTCTGTCGCCACATTTCCTTGTATTATTTTCCATTATTTTAGGGACTATAAACCATTCTTTGCGCAACGAAATTACAGTTCCCTCCAGCGCTGTGGAGCAGACGCGCATGCATGAGATTCCATAACCACATGTGCACACATTTCTTACATTCGATGCAATGAAAAGTACTCATGTTACGATCATCACAATTCATTTTGCACATTGTGCATTACACCACTCAACACAAAACGGAATCTGGCGTTATGAAACTAACTTGTTTAAACTTAGTAATTGAAAATTGTTTTTGACGAAACGCCTCACAAGTAATGTTAAAGCAAGTTTCTTTTAAGATTCCAGTTATAGACTGTGGTATGGAATAGCACAGGATACCCTTTTTTTCAATATGAAAACAACTGTATAAATGACTTTCAGTTATTGATACCAGTTAATCTAAACATCATCACTCTTTGTAAACCAATGAAAAGAATGACTGTCAGTAACTCCCAGAATTTTTTCTCGTGTAACAATCACATACGAGTTGTAATCAAAGTAACTAAAATTCTTTTAGTTTCGAGGCCTTTATACATTCGATTTTTCAAAAAATGTATTTTGTTGGTACGCATGTTTCTCACGTATATTTGCATTTTCAGCTGTTTTGGAAACTTAGTTTATTGTTGACAGTCGATATGTTTACACGCGTTTCCCAGTGCTTGGCGAATTTTTACTTTCGAAAATGGTGGATCAAAGGATTTGCATTACTTTTTTCTTGGAAAACGGAATAAGGAGCAGCACTGCATTCGACATGTTGACTGTGACTATTGCCAAAACTATTATGTGTAAAACAGGAGTTCATGAGTCAAATAAACGTTTGAAAGACTGGAAAGATTTGAAAAATTCGTTCCCATTTGTGGGTTCTTCTCACTAATGTCTTTGTTTACAATGAGATAAGGCATCAGAAGTCCTGATTTAGGGGGAATTATTATTCAATCACTACAATAAAAACTATTAACCTAATAAAAAATTACAAAAATCCCTACATTTTAGTAGTAGTTCCTTTTACTTCGTATTGATGCCACTAATCTAGTCCCATCTAAATTATTATTTAGTATGTCATTTATTATATGTCGACTACTGTAATGAGTCTAAATTTTGTGGCACTTAAGTTACATTTTATTTAGTGATGGCTGCAAACTTATTCTTTCACAACTTATATTTTATTTCTGATCTCTATAGTTTTTATGTTTATTTTGTACAACATCAGTTATTGATTGCAAATATGTTTTCCGTGTTCACTGACTGACGACCATCTCTGTAGCGTTGTTCACGACGTTACTTAACGACATACATCTCATGCTGTCAATACATGAGTCTCTCCTCCATAAAAGTAGCATAAATTTATCTTTATCCAGCTGTTCACGATGTTCTGACGTGTAGTTAATCGCAATCTATAGTTGCCTTTAAAGTTACTCTTTGACTTCATTTCCATGACTGATTTAAGATCCACCTACCGGCCTTCGCTTACTTCTTTGATACCATAATCGCCACAGTCAGTTTGGTGTTGTTTCGACGAATAGACAACCGCACTGTCAAAATGCCAATGTGAAATGAGGTATGTATTATATTTAGTCTATGTGTTCATTGTCGTGAGTTTTTTACTAAAGTTTGATTTAACTGTAAGAAAGCCACTAATTAAAATATCTGTATCTGGAATACTTAGATGCATACTTACGTTCCTACGTACATATCTGCAATCTTTAATTTTCTTGTACACTTTATTCCATAGCTCCAGTCTGATGATGAAACTTTGAAACGCATAACACTAAATAAAAGAAATCTACGATTGTGACCTTCCTACATTTCAGAGTTGTGGCAAATTTGAATTGTCACCTGCTTCTGCCATGGACGTATTTCTTTACCAAGTGATAATATTATATTGTGCCATGCGCCCGCGTTTAATTTCGCGTAATTTCCGCGGATTTGGAATCCCTCTAGCCGCAACAGAACGTAGAGCGTCACTGTTGCCGGTAAAGGGAAGATCGGAGGGGAAGGTGGGAAAGGGTTGCGACGAACTAGAGAAAAGAGAGAGTATGACACGGTGGTGAAGAGCACAAGTGAGGCGGCCTCTTGTTGAGGCAGAGCGTCTGCAGTGGCCCGTTGGCAAGAGTGATGCCTTTGCTCATTGCGCTTTTGGCGCAGCCGAGTGTTGGTCGCTCGTTAAAAGCTACTAAGGCGGAACGCACGGTATTCGGCGTGTCCTCTGCTACTGAAGTTGCAAACAGTTTGTCTCCATTCTGGTGCCGGGCTGGAGTCGGGTCTGGCCTTTACGACTACTGGACGCGGTGGTGTCTGCTGGATGGACCCGTGGGTTTTCGACTACGAGTAACCTTCGTTACACCCTTCTGTCGGCGCTCTCTAAGCAAGCGTTTGTTAATGGGAGCTGGATTTTACGAGAAATCACAGTGACCAACCGATTAGTGTGCACGTCCCTTGGTGTCGTCTGGTGACAATTTTGACTCTGTATCCTGGTTGCACGTTGTTATATATATATATATATATATATATATATGTGTGTATGTGTGGGTGGGTGTTATTTACGAAGGTTTTGCCTGGTACTACTTGAGTCCAGTTCTGTCATTGTGTGTGGGCTTGTGGCTGTCACTGTTCTAAACATTTTAGTATCTAAGGGTATAGAATGAAGATGTAATTCTTCTGATTTACGAATTGGACTTTATAGTCAGTGAAAATTGTTGAATCTAGCTACCTTATTTCTGAGGCCGGTCTATAGTTACCTGTTGGCTGGTATCACGAGCTAGAGCTGTTGACGAAGTTGTTTGCGTAGGTTTCGGCGCGATTAACCACGCCTTCTTCGGAACACGATAAAGGAAGAGAAATCAGGGCTCGCACAGAAAAATTTTGGTGCTCGTTTTTCCCGCGTGCCGTTCGAGACTGGAACGGTAGAGAGACAGCATGAAGGTGGTTCATTGAACCCTCTGCGAAGCACTTTATTGTGAATAGCAGAGTAATCACGTAGATTTTAGATGTAAAACACACTAAAATTACAGACTACCTAAAGAGGCGTTCTGTATTAATGTTGGACCATGCCTCTATCGGCAGTTTGCAGCTTTAGTGTGTTCCGAAGAAGGCGTGGTTATCCGCGCCGAAAACTTGGTCAACATCCTGTTTCTATGTCAAATCGCGGCGGATTCTTTATAACCATTAAATTATTCGCGATTGCTGACGCGCTGCAACGCTAAAAGTTCCTAAATTGTTTCCATCTACAAAAATAACTAAAGAAGAATTTCTTCATTTGTCGTATATTTTTTACAAAATAATTAGCGAGTTGTCTCTGTGTTAACTATGATTTTGTTAAAGATTCTAGAGTACCATGACTGAAATTCTTAATGAAGGTTTCTAGTTATGTGGTAGCGGCAACCGCCGTCATATGTTGTAGGGAAGGAGGAAGTATTGCTACTGCCGTCGCCTCTGCCACCGCCTCTACCATTATAAATTTGAACCACCAGTGTCAGTCATTTTGGCTATTCCGATGGCAATAGCTAATGGTTGATATTTGTGACATAATCATTCGATCATATGTTTTGCTATTTGTAATGTAAACGCACTTTTTTTTACTTCATTTAATATTCTTTACTGAAAGGAAGTGATTGTATACTATGGCAGTTTGAGATGTTTGCCTTCAGTTGGTAATTGAAATTTAGTCTTTTCAGTGGATGTTTGCCTTTGAAAACAAATTCACTAGCGTTTTTAAAAGCGTTAATGAATTCAATAAGGCTCGTTAGCTTTCCACTCCACACCAGCTCCCTACCGCATTTCATGTATATCGGCATATATAATTGTGTGCAAAACTAATTGTTCTCATCTATTAATCTCCACTCCACAATTTTCCGTTCTTTTGAGTCACCCAGTAAAATAAGTGCTCCATTCTTTTGCTTAGACGTATACTAACAAGCATCTCCGACGGAAAAGATAAATCCCATGAAAGGAAGCTAAAAAGAAAAAATCCTCGTAAAAGAAAGAGTTGTAAGAATAGCATTACGTGCATTATCGAAAGGTATCCTTTTTCAGGGGCGCAAAGCTACTAAACAAGCTGTAACGCTAACAAAGGAGGTCTTCCAAGGCCAGCTCATTATCTGCCCTGCAGACGTCCTTACACAGATTTTGGTGCGTCTCTTTTGGTGACACGTCCCGTAACTAAGATCGCCGCTTATGTCGCCAGAAGATAGAATTGTATCTTGCCACTTGAGTAGGTGGGCAACTGTCACAGTTTTCTTAGACAACGAGCGTGTCACACCGTGGTACTCAGCGTCGTGGTGTATGCGTGTGACGAGTGCTGGTTCCAATCACTTCCAACATAGTACAGTTATCTCTGCCTTAATTTTAGTGACAATTTCAGTCTTTAACGTAGCATAAAGATTTACGGAAAACTAAATATCAGTCTTTAACGTAGCATAAAGATTTACGGAAAACTAAATATCAGTTTCAGTCTTTAACGTACCATAAAGATTTACTGAAAAACTAAATGTGAAAGTCTACCATATTTCTCACAGCATAGTTTATTCCTTACGAACTATGGAGCTATCCTCACGACCTCGAGTGGCTGACAAAAGGTCTTCATTGTGATGTCGACATCATAAGTAAGGGTAAGGCCCGTTTTACACCAGCGACGTTCTGGTCATATCTGACTCTTCGGATTGCGTGCACCCTTTGTGCCTGCGTGTGAGTTAGGGACCAATCACGACGCGAGTGTTTCCATAACGTCTGCTATCTATGGGCTATGCCTTTTGGGGAGCTCTAAATTTCCTAGTCTGCTGCACACTGTGCATGCGCCGAAACGGGGGCCTATGGCGGCTCTGCTAACATAGAGAGTTCACCAAATCCGGCCAAACTCGTTCCTGTTGTAGTAGTTTATATTGTGCTTTGTTTTCATGATACACTGAAAAATCACAGAATAATGTTCTCCTACAAGAGTGCAGAAATCAGAAGCGTATTTACGGTTTACAGAGAAAAATCGTGTATTAATGAAAATTATTGCAATAACGAAAACGTCAGCATTATTTTACGACAGAGAAATTTCGGTCGTTTGATGCTTAAGAAGAAATCAAGATACAAAAGATAAAGAAAAAGACGCTATTTACTGTGTTCCCAATATTGCTTAATGTGTTTGAAAGTATATATTTCATACGACGAATAATTGTATACATTCTGAAATTCTGTTCTTCCAGTTGTCAGTAGTGTAAAAAATTTACCACCGACATTTGTAGAGAGCTTCAACTGGAATTCGGCTTTGATCATTAATAAACTCTATTATTGTTGGAGGCTCCTATATTACGTTACTATACTTCGATTTTCTCATAAAAAGTCTAGTCCCTCATAACCTCCGTTTCACCGTTCAGATGCCAAACCGCGCAGTAGACAGTTCGCACCACACACTCAGTTTTGTCACTGGTGTGTAATCGAATAAGACCACTCGAAACAGACGAGGCTTAGTACAGGAGTAAGACATCTGAGGCGCTGAAGTATCAAATAGTCAGATGAGACTAGAAAGTTGGTCGTGTAAAAGGAGCTTTACTGTGGGAGTTCAACTGAATTCTCAGTGTCAATGTACGATACGGAAATATTACAAAAACATGCAGATTCTTTAAAGTTATGAAACATCTACGAATTTAGCTGGTGAATTAATCGATACTGCTGCAAAATATGGCAGTAATTAAACGCTTTACACTAGTTATAGCCCATTAAAGATCAGTACATCATAGCTGTCCCGATACTTGCGTCTGGAAAAATTAACTCTATAATAAACAGAAGGAAGCTACAAAAGTTAAGCGTGTACTGACGCAATCTCTTAAACGTAACAGTAACATGAGCTAGTTCATAGTGTTCCAGACTGTGTAAGTCATGGCAGCACAGGTATGCAGACGAGTCTCACGCCTGTGTTGGGGCATTGCTGAGAAAGTCCTGCAGCGTACTGAGACAAAGTCCACTGCAGCGGAGCGATGTCGTAATCAGAGTGCAGCAACAGTGGCAGTGACAAGATGGTGGCTTAACATATCTGGTTATTGTCTGCTCGAGGTGGATGCCCGAAGATAACTGACTTCTACGTCCTCTGCGGTCAGTTTCATCGTTACCTGCATAGTTCCCCAGACGCCGTACTTTCGTAACCACCAATCACATGGCGTAGTTACCGTCACTTGTGTCACGGCTGCGAAACTTATGATGTCCAGTGTCTCTAACCGTAGCAGCATCTTTGTCCATTAATGGAAAATCTAAAATATAAAGACATTTTAATTACAAAAGAAAAGGAGAAAGAGAAATATCGTATATTTATCTTAGAGGTTAGATACTTAGATAGCTTCATGATCCATTGATATTATGAGTCTTAGGATACTTCCTAAGCATGAATATGGGTGTCAACAAATGAGGCAGATTTTATTGTGTCACGTGGATCAAACAAGGAGCCAAGTTCACAGTTTCTTTATACGTCTTTATGAAAAGTCAGCGTATATTCCACGATGTCAGTGAATTATCTAATATAATATTGAAAATTTCAATAAATAACGCGCCTTAGGCTCGCACAGCTACGGGTTGATGTTACTTTGATGCACAACGAACAGCTTACGGTAGTCTACTGATGTCCTAAACGTGATGCTCTGCTTCAAAAAGTACTTCCACGAATGGAATACGCTATGGAAAATCCTGTAGGAATCAGTTTATTACTAAGTTTTCCGTTCAAAGACTATCTTAATGGCTGCTTCGAAATTAACAAGTAGTCTCTGTGACTACTATGATATTAAGAATCTTCTTGCACAATGCAGCAGTAATAGCTGAAGCTGGAGTGTACAGTGAAAGCAGACATGGTTACGTACCGAGGTAAGGAATATGTTGTACACCTTCGAACCACCAAACTGATATACTGAACAAGGTATTGCTCATCTCCCTAAGAACAGAGTTCACCTGCGGACAGAAATGAGCAGTTCAGAGCATACGGAGGCATCAAATGTAATTCCTGGTTGATTTTGCAGCATCATTTTTACGTTATCAATGGCAAGAGTTAAAGAACAAGAAGTGCAGTATTGACTTCAGACCGTCGGTAAAGACCAGGTAAATAAGCTACGTAGAATGTGTGTTTGACATACCTACGTTTGCTACGATTGAATAGGTCCAGTTATAGCGAAACTACGTTTGCGTAAGTATTGACAAAATATGGTCCTAAATGACTTTTCCGTTTGCTTCTCACTTTCAGCATCATTAACGCAAAATTCTTTTTTTTTTTTTTTTTTTTTTTTATTTTATTTTTTTTTTTTTTGTAGTGGCCAGACAACTATTTAGACATATGCGATGAAGACATGTGGTTCAGCTCCAATGTCCTTAGATCGAGAAAACATCTGATACACAAAACACTCATAATTTAAAACGATCCATATCTGCTTACTTGTACCGTTGAAACACAATTTTCGTATCATACGCGTTACGCCTTTGTTCACTGCAAGGCATCTTCAGTGGCTTGGAATATGTACAAATTTTACTATTTAGTTTACATTATGGGGCAATGTACCTATAGGTTATAAACAGTTCTCGTGGTTGGTTTTCGCTATGATGTAGTAATATTTTAAATTCTACTTACAGGTTGCATGGACGAGTTTCTACACATTACGTTCCTGTTCCATTTTTGGTGTTGTTTCTCTTCTTATAACTGCTACTTTGGGTTTTTTCCACATTTCACAGCATTTGGAACAGAACACTCGTTTTGAGCAATGTTTATATTTTTTTGCCGACTGTCGGATGTTAGTGCCAAGGATCGAATGTTATTGACAACTTTCGAGTGTAATTTTTGAAGTGTCTGTGATGTGTTTGTGTATGGGCGAGCGTGTACGTGTATGTGTATGTGTGTGTGTGCATGTCCGTGTGTGTGTGTGTGTGTGTGTGTGTGTGTGTGTGTGTGTGTGTGTGTGTGTGTGTAATACTTATTTTGGCGAGCTATTCTTTTCCCTGAAAACAGACATGTGGTAAATGTGCAAACACACGTCAGTACAGGCTCCATACTACACTTAATAAGAGACATGATAAGATAGAAATCGTCCCTCTCTCACAGGGAACCACGAGAAAGAGACTGCTCGCCAAAATAGGTATTATTTCACACCAAAATTGTGTTTCATTCAGTTGTAGTCAGACGGTCCAAAATGTAAAAAAATATCAATTTACCGTAATAAGGTTAGTTCTTATTTAATGACAACAACAAAAAAGTCACCCAATGAACATATTTTTCAGGTGACAGTTAACATTATGATGTTACAAGTTTTCAGGAGTAATAGATACAGGTAAATGTATAAGTTAAGGAACGGACCCTGGTCCTCAAATTACCGAGTCGAGTGTTATACTTGAAAATATGTCAGGTACCTGCGACGGAGGAATACATGTACCGGTACTGTTGTTGCTGAGATTGCAGGGTAGGCAACTTCTACAGGTGGAAGAAAGATTCAAAACAAGGAAAAAAAATCTTGGTAAACATGGGTTGTAAATGCGTACCTCAAGGGCTATGAATACTTATTCCTATTCGATACTTTGAAACACATCTCATCTACTACAAGCTCTTTGATTCCCACATTTTTGGAGGTAGTAGTAAGGACCAGCACAAGAAAAAATTATCTAGTAAATTGGGCTCTAAACTGCATACCTTAAGAGCTATTGGCGCATGTTCAGTAGAAGACATGTGTTGAACAGTAACAGAAAGGAACAAGTACCCGTAGCTCAGCCCCCGTTTACTGGACTTTTTTTGTTGCCTTCTTCCATACTATCAGCTAAGAAATTTGCCTAACCTAAAAGTGATAAATCTCCATGATCCCAGAAAGTTTGCAGAATCGTCACGGAATCATACTGTATGCTCGGAAAAATTCATGAAACAAAGCTCTCTTGTCATATCTATTACCACCGGTTTCGGTCATTGACAATCCTTTCAGTAAAAAAAATTACAATCCTCATATAATTCTCTGAATGTAGATAAAACTAAAATTATCTTAAATCAGAAATGCACATCATCAGAAATTACACAAATATCAGGTATTTTTAAGGGTGTGCCCGCAGCGAGAGCGACCTATGTAATAGCCACTTTACGCCACAACCGTTTATTTAGTCGACGCCTGACGCATAGCTCTCGGTACTTCAAGTTTCATAATACGTACGGTAATGGAGTGTCTACGACGATTTGGTCGCGGTCGGGGGTTCTCTACCGAAGACAGATGTGGGTGCAACAGAAGAAGCAATTTCAAGAATAGAAAAAGCCTTAAATTTATTATTTATTTCAACCCTCGCTACTATTAGTGTTGATCCCCGGCAGATGCGTCATATAAACCGACACGCCATCTTCCGTTGTGTTACCCTTCCACTTCCGCCTGGTTGGCGGTGTCGTATACCGTGCACCACCCCAGACGGTTCTGCTGTATGGAGGGGTGTCTCGCATTGCTGCCCTTAGCCAGCCAGCTGGTACTATCTCCTAAGATTGAACTTAGGCACGTGAGCTCATGCCTGGATTCCAGCTTGCTGTTCACGACAGGCAACCTCGTGCAACATGTTCGTGCAAGTTCATTAGTTTCCACCCAGTTATTAATACCTTACCTATCTTTGTCTGTCTCGTCCTAATGTTTTTCAGAGCAGTGTACATTTCCTTTATATGTTAGGACTTCCTGCCTCTGTTAGATACGGGTGCGGAAGGAGTAATATGGCGACGAGGTAGCGTTGTGCTCGTTACTCGTGTGGACGCCTGCCTACCTGATACCAGCACTGTCGCTAGAGCAGAACACGCCTTCATACGTGGCTGTGGGCGCACACATTAGCCGGCCTGCGTGCCGCCCGGACACAAAACGTGGAGGAGCGTCTCAGATACACGGCGCAGATAGCCGTGGCCGCCCATCAGATCCAGTTGTACATGCCCCATTAGTCCGGACGTAATGGCCTGGAACAGATAGCCGGACAGCGACAAAGATGCCCTCCCTTCGCTCAATGCACACATTTCCGAGCTGCGGCTTCGGACTGGTGTGTGTGTGTGTGTGTGTGTGTGTGTGTGCATTCGAATCCTAGCGCGTGCAGCCACTCACGAAACACACACACACACTCACACACACACACACACACACACACACACAACGACATCTCCACCGTTGATTCACGTAAACAAGTGCAGCGTACATGTTGGAGATAGTATTCGGAGAAACATTAAATTGTCTGAAATGGAAAATGCATGTTATCCAATTCGTGTTTTATCGTAAGGCAGCATATAAACAACGTACAGGGAAAGTTCCTCAGGGAATACTAGTAAAAATTTCCGTACCCCTATCAGTGGCTTGTAAAAAGATCTGCGCATGACAATTTATTCCAAAGTGGCTCACTTCAGTCAAAACGTATTTGAAGAAATAATTTTTGACTAAAGTAAGCCTCTTTGGAATAAATGGTCATGCGCTAAGCTGGTCATAATTTTAAACACCACGTATAATTGTAAGCTGTTACGATGTCTCACAGATAATATCCGTATCCGTAACAGTGCACCAATGAAGACGTCTGCTGACTGAGGCAACACGAATTCATATCATCCGCCAATAGTCCTGGTCAGTTCGTTTCACAGACCTTCGCGAGCGATGTCAATCATAAGTAGAATCTGTACGGAAGCTACAGCACATCGCTCATACCACGAATTCTCTTGATGACTACTACGTAGGGTCAAAAGAACTCGCTGGCCTTTAGGCCAGGGACCATCTGTACATCCAACAGAAGAATCGTCTTGTTGTCACTATCCTATAGTACAGGGTTAAAGTATGAATAATAAAAACTAAGTCCTGCTTAGGCAAATGGAGCAATCAGTTGGTTCTTTTTGCATTTGATGTGGTCTACTGTGGGCTTGAAGGGATTTGAGGGATTTTCGGAGGCACCTTAGTTCATGGGCGTTTCCTCCGGTAAATCCAAATAAGTGTTTTTATTACTATATTTTCGCCGTAGCCAGAGGACTAAAATACATCAGAGCATTCCAAGACGGTTAATCACAGCAGATGGCTGTAATTCCTAAGATTTCTATCTCGAAGAACTTGGAAAATTTTCCTGGTGTCTTTATCCGTTTCTTAGATACAGAGGTTCAGATTACCCTACTTCTATAAGTAAAATCAGGTGTGAGGTGAAATCAAACGAGTAAATAAATTTTATCTCAATATTCTCTTGGCATTTATCTAGAAGATTCATTACCCCGTTTTCAAAAATCTTTATCCGTTAGCCAAAAATCTCCAAAAACTCGAGTACAGGAATTAATTAGGATAAGTAACGTCTTAGAACGAAAGCTTCGTTCATATTATCCAATTTCATCTTGTATAGTGAATAAGTATTCACGATTATTAGTAATTTTCGTCCATCAGCCACGAAAGTTTTTTGTATGTCCATTCTTGTGACTGGAGTTGACTAAAGCCTGAAGATGGTACAATGAACCACCGAAACTCACAGCCACGAAACAAATGACATCGTAATGAGGGCTGTAGGTGTTTAATTTTCTTGCATATGAAAAATTTGGAAATGTAGGTGACTAGTAAGAGATCGGACTGACTCGTATCTTAGTCACCTCGGGATTGACTGGTACCTTCTTTTCATTGAGACTGAACCGCATCGTATTTTAACAAGGTGTTTACCTGGCATACCAATTAATGTTTTCACGGGTCTGATAGTGTATCTGGAGATGCTGGATTTCTGTCTCGCTTACCCAACCATTCTCAAAGGAGGTCTCAGAAGACTCTTGTTAAATCAGCTTTCAGTACTGGTATATTTACACAGAAGCATAATTTTGGTTCAACGCTGCCTCTGGCTTTTGTTACAGTGTTTTATATGTGACTTCCGATTTTTTATGTGAAAACTCTAAAAGATTTTGAAATAAAACAAACTTTCTAACATTCTATATATTTATTCTCCAAGTCTTTATATTTATTTCTTAACATAGTTCTACACACAACTGTGTTAACAAAAGGCCAGTTTGTTGATACTCTCATTGTAGACTGTTTGACTTTATTGATGGAGCTACAGTCTAACCTCCGCTTGCACCGGTTCATCACAGTGAGGTGCTCGAGGATATGTTTGGAAACAGCTGAAAATTGAATAACGCCAAATCGGTGCTGTAAGGATGATGAGCGATGTGAGTGATACCAGCGCTCGTGTGTGGTCTGGCAGGTGTCATGCAGGAGGAGAGAGTGGTCCGTGTGAGGACGACCTTACGTAACTGTGCTTTCAGCTGTCTGAGTGTCTCGCAGTAAGCCGACATAATTACTTTGCGCACCGACATGTTACACGCTACCAACCGAAGCGCTTTTGCTGTGCAGTCACAATCGAGCACTCAGTTTTAATCCTTCAAAAATTAGTAAAAAAAAAACACACGCTCTCAGAGAGAGAATAAAAATAACAACCAGAGAGCGAATAAAAAAAAGATTTGCAGACTCATTCCATAAATCTCCTACCGTGCTACATTCTCTCCCCACACCATTTCATCGTTTGTTGTTGACTGCAGTTCGATCCCTAGTATGTGTAACTTCTCTCTGCTTAGGATGAGCGTTTCAGCTCGACTTTGTTTCTGTTGATTGAGTAGGCCTTTCCTGGCGTATAACGTGAGTCCACACAAATTGCACAGCACTGTTGGCTTGTCTCTGTCACTCTGCTTCCAACAAGTTTACAGCGGTTGATATTGTGTTCTTCCACAAAGCGATCCACAGCACATTCTTCCCATGTTGTCTTCGTGATTTGTTTTAACTGGTCCTTCAAGCGATTCAGAGGTGCGTCTCGAGGTCCATTGCCTAAGCAGAGTTCCCCATAAAGGATTTGACGGGGAAGCCCGATATTACTCATGGCCTGGTAATGGCCTAACCATCTCACTCGATGAGCGATGATGGCTGTTCATATACGCTTTCTCGAAAATTACTGTCTTGGTCACAGCGTGCTCCCACTCAACGTTAAAGATCCCTTTTTGTTGGTGGAAGCGCTGAAGTGTTTCCATATCACGGCGGTAGTGTGATCAAAAGTTTCGCAGTCATACTGCAGGGCGGAAATGACAACAGCTCTTTACGTCGTGAATTTGATGCGCAGATTTACGTCTGTTAGCACGACTCTTCTGTGTTTTAAACTCCCATTTTCTGCATGACGAGCTCCAATTCGTAACATTGTGTTTCCGAGGTACGAAAAGTGAACAGTCTGCTTCAGTGTTATGACCAAAATGGAGATGATGAACTAGGGAGAGTTAATCATGAGTTGTAGCAGTACCTTAGGTTTTTCGGTATTGACGATAAGACCAAAGTGAGCACATACAGTTTTAAATCAGTTGACTGCCTGTTGTAGCTCTGCTGGTGTTAGACTACGAGATGCAGTGTCATGAGAATTGTGTGGTTCTGCGGCTCGAGAAACTTGGGTACGTCTTTGCGAACGAAGTCTCGCCAGGTTGAAGAGAACTCTATTAAAACGAAACTTCATCTCCATGCCTTAGTAGTTTTCAGATCATTCATACTGCAAAGCCGCCGTGTGAAGTGCATAGAGTGTTGGAACAAGCACGCAGCCTTGCTTCAAATGTATAATAACTATAAGATTTTTTTTTGTACTGTACAACACGTTAAGTACAATAAACTCACCACCCACTGCAGTAAGATACATCACACAAAATTAATTTTTAATTTTCCTTTGTGTACAAACAGATGCTAAAATTTAAATTTTATGTCCCAAACGTAAACATCTATAGCTACAAGTTGTTTTGGATCGACTGTTGTAGTACTAAAGAATTTGTCAAACATATTTCATACATTTGAAGAACGTGTATGACGTTTATTATTTTTATTTCTGCATTTATTACGTCCACGTGTAGCACTTATGTCAATTATAATAATCAGATCAAAATTACATTTTATACGTAAAACTGCCTTTACATATATCGACTTTATTAGAAAACAATGCCTTTGTATAGTTAAATACAGAGGGGTGCAAAAAATGTATCCACTGTTGAAAAGTCCATAACTGGCAAACTAATGGACGGAGTTATCTCATCTTTGGTAGTGTAATAGTTTGCAGTACCGGCAATCGCCATACAAGCGTGGTATTGGGTTGTTTTGTTTTGTCTGATGACAGTCGCCAGATAGTCAGTGTTTTGTTCTTAGTTGCACCTAGTTACTCGAGTATACATGGCTGACGCAAGGCTTACATTCAAGAAAGGAACTCAGTTTTGAAGTGATATTTTAAGTACGAAAACATTAATGAAGTTCAACGGCAATGGCGAAATGAGTATCAAACACAGCCACTGACATGTTTAACGATTCGTCGCATTCGAGACAAATTTGAAGCCGTAGAGGAGCTATGGAGTATCCACCACGTTCCCCAGAGCTAACTCCTCTGGACTTTTACTCGTGGGGAACACTAAAGGACATCGTTTATCGACAAAAGCCACGCACAGTCGATAAACTTCGAGAATCCATCGTTCATTCATGTGCAAATATCCAACTGAACACGTTGAAGTCAGTAGATCGTGCTGCAGTTTGGCGGCATCGTTTGTGTGTGGATGTTAATGGTGGACATTTTGAACACCTACAGTGATATCTTTAGTTGGACTTTAAGCTACACATTCACCAAAAATGAGACAACTCCGTCAATTAGTTTGCAAGTTATGGACCTTTAAACAGTGGATACATTTTTTGGACCCCTCTGTATATCTCTGATCACTCTGCTTTTGTCAGTTTTCAGTTGTGAAGAGTAGAGCGTGTAGTGAAACTTGTGGTTTCAAGATGGAAATGTTTTTCAGTAATGTTTGTGTTTGAAGTTTATGCATTTCGTGAACTGTTGTTGAAAATGGGTCATTAAAATAAAAAATAATAAGACATCAAAACCTTGCAATGTTCTATAAAATGGAAAAGAATACTTGAAAAATATCTTGCAGTATATCTTTTCCACTGTTAGTACATACCAACAATCACAATTATGGATACAGATATTTCTTAAGCGAGAATTTTCATGCCTGGAGACATACCAAATTATAATTATAAATAAGAGGATAATTATAAATAAGAAGATTCGATCAGTGGCAAACGCTCTATCCAAATTTTGAGAATCGTTTTATCAGAAAACCTTTAACAGTTACTGTCTTGTATTCTCTAGGTACAGTCATTTATTCGAGTAGACCACACCACTGTTCTTAGGAGGCTTCCTGAACATTACCAGATCTAATCAAACAATGGAAAATCCACGATGGAATTACGACAATACTATGCTACTCAGAAAATAGCGGAGATACTGAGTCGCTGATAGCCACATGAGAAAGACTGTTAACAAGCAAAATTTCAGCCAAAAGGCCTTCTTCAGAATCAGACAACATAGACACACACACACACACACACACACACACACACACACACACACACACACACACACACTTGGTCATGTTTATGTGAGTTGCGTTTGCTTGGATGTGTGTGTGTGTGTGTGTGTGTGTGTGTGTGTGTGTGTGTGTGTGTGTGTGTGTGCGTTGTCTATTTCTGAAGAAGACCTTTTGGCTGAGAGCTTAGTTGTTAACAGTCTTTTTGTTGTTCCTATCTGCGATACAACATCTCCGCTGTATGGTAAGCAGAAACTATCGTTTTGATAACACTGTTACCAAATACCATGTATGTTAGACCGTCCACATCAATAATCCTTTGGCGGCACACGGAAATGAGAAACAGTGATAAAAGCTCGTGGGCAATATGCTTCAAATTACGTTTTCCACGTCTGTCCATGTGTGTAAGAAAGAAATGCACTGAGAAAGAGAGACGAAAGATAAATGTCGGAGCATTTAGTATGCATCTAGCTTCCCCTGAAGTACAAAGCAGTGAATCTTCGTTGGCGCCACGCCTTCGTGATACCCGCACCAGATGCGCCTGCTTGCTATGCAGCTCGGTGCGGCGCCGGATGCTGGAGGAGTGTGACAACGCGGTCTCCACGTGTCGCGGCAACTGGAAGCTCCAGGGACGCAGCTGGAGGCTGGCGCTGTGGCCGTCGCGAGCAGACCGCGGCCTCACCGCAGATTCTCCCGGGGCTCAGCTCCCCACGAGACCCGAACGCGAGGGTGAGCCGTCCCGGCGCTCCTGCACCCTGCATAGTGGGGGAGCTCCAACACTCACTAGCTAATGTGCCCAGTTACCTAATGTGCAGTACCAAAGATCCACACCATGGACAGAGACCCCGAGAAAATGTCAGTGGAGGAAAAATAAATACCCGAGTATGTACACTACTGGCCATTAAAGTTGCTACACCACGAAGATGACGTGCTACAGACGCAGAAATTTAACCTACAGAAAGAAGATGCTCTGATGTGCAAATGATTAGCTTTTCAGAGCATTCACACAAGGTTGGCTCCGGTGGCAACACCTACAACGTGCTGACATGAGGAAAGTTTCCAACCGACTTCTCATACACAAACAGCAGTTGACCGGCGTTGCCTGGTGAAACGTTGTTCTGATGCCTCGTGTAAGGAGGAGAAATGCGTACCATCACGTTTCCGACTTTGATAAAGGTCGGATTGTAGCCTATCGCGATTGCGATTTATGGTATCGCGACATTGCTGCAGCGTTGGTCAGTATCCAATGGCTGTTAGCAGAATATGGAATCGGTGGGTTCAAGAGGGTATTACGGAACGCCGTGCTGGTTCCCAACGGCCTCGTATCACTAGCAGTCGAGATGACAGGCATCTTATCCGCATGGCTGTAACGGATCGTGCAGCCACGTCTCGATCCGTGAGTCAACAGATGGGGACGTTTGCAAGACAACAACATCTGCACGAACAGTTAGACGACGAGTGCAGCAGCATGGACTATCAGCTCGGACACCATGGCTGCGGTTACCCTTGACGCTGCATCACAAACAGGCGAGCCTGCGATAGTGTACTCAACGACGAACCTGGGTGCACGAATGGCAAAACGTCATTTTTTCGGATTAATCTAGGTTCTGTTTACAGCACCATGATGGTCGCATCCGTGTTTGGGGACATCGCGGTGAACGCACATTGGAAGCGTGTATTCGTCATCGCCATAGTGGCGTATGACTCTGCGTGATGGTATCGGGTGCCATTAGTTACACGTCTCGGTCACCTCTTGTTAGCACTGACGGCACTTTGAACAGTGGACCTTACATTTCAGATGTGTTACGACCCGTGGCTCTGTGCTTCATTCGATCCCTGCGAAACCCTATATTTCAGCAGGATAATGCACGAGCGCATGTTGTAGGTCCTGTACGGGCCTTTCAGGATACAGAAAATGTGCGACTGATGCCCTGACCAGCACATTCTCCACATCTCTCACCAATTGAAAACGTCTGGTCAATGGTGGCCGAGCAACTGGCTCATCACAATACGCCAGTCACTACTCTTGATGAACTGCATGGGCAGCTATACGTGTACACGTCATCCTAGCTCTGTTTGACTGAATGCCCAGGCGTATCAAGGCTGTCTTTACGGCCAGGGTACAGATTTCTCAGGATCTATGCACCCAAATTGCGTGAAAATGTAATCACAAGTCAATTCTAGTGTAGTATATTTGTCGAATGAACACCCGTTTATCATCCGCATTTCTTCTTGGTGTAGCACTATTAATGGCCAGTAATGGACATTTGGAGGCTTTCCATACGAACATACGGACAGTGGCGATACCGATACATAATAGAATCAAAGCGCTTGGACTGCAGAAAATCAAGCAGACTGATAACACAAGAAATGAAGCAGTTCTGCACAGACCATCAAGGATGAGCCAAAACATTATGACCAGTGCCCACCTTCACGTTGACTGTCGCCTGAAGGCGCTGGGAACACGTGGCACGGTAACAAAACTATATATCTGAGATGTCTTCCTTTCACTGCGCACGGCCTTTATTTCCAGTGATCTTCAGCGTTTGATGGTTAATAGAGAGACTAAATAAGCCACCAATTCGTTATAGGGTCTTATAGATATTCTAGCAGACTTGGAGCTTTGTTTAATTTTAACAACTTGAGCTGTTCCTCAATGGCTCCGGGGCAATGATATCTCACTTATCTTAGAAGAGGTAGGGAATTAAAATGGTGCATTACTCCAGGTTTTTCCTTTGTATAGGAATATTTGGAAATGACGTTCGATTTCCGATTTTGCTTTTCACCTGACTTTCGCTTCTTCTCTCGTCCATAACTGTTTATAAACGAACAAGGTATTTACAGGTCTTGTGAGAGATGTTTCGATGATATTCTGTAGTAGTAGACTGCTTCACACATTGCCCTTTATAATAGTTAAACTCTCATCATTCATCATGCCTCGATCTGTAGGCCAATACTTTGTTTTCCACTTGTTATGCAACGGTATCTGCTTCTTTGCAAGTTCCTGATCTTTACATTAGTTATATTTACCTAGAGAATCAATCGCCGTTCCTGTTCCCTTGAAACGTTGCTTTCACTGTATTTCGTGAATCAATGGAACACATAAAGTAAGAGAAGGAAACTAATCTGTGGATGCCTGACAAACGAACGATTCTTTCCTTGTTCGAAGACTGATTTATCAAAGAATATCACGCCTTAGTTATTAGTGTGCAGCCCGAAAGCATCGACTGGACACCGACCAGCTCGATGTGGAAGCGACATCATGAAGGCGCTGACCCGCACGCCAATGGAGAGTGCGAGGAGCGCCACACCTCCGGGACGACGTAGACATGGTGATGATGCCGGTTTATGGGGCGCTCAACATGGTGGTTAACAGCTCAAGTTCCAAATCTTTGAATTTTCAGTCTCGGCACTTGCCGAATAATGATGACATGACGAGGACAACACAGAAACTCATTCCCCGGGCGAAAGACATTGAGATCAGCGCTCCATGTCAACGCTCATTTAATCAGCCGCCCAGCGCTGGTCACTGACATCGAGAATATCAGTACTGAGTAGCAGGAATACTTTACGTAGCCTGATTTCTGAGAGTAGTAGTAGGCTGGCGATGTAAATGCATGTAGGAGACCCAGAAAGCGCAGGGAGATAAGTATTGTCTCATTCCGTAATACAAAGAAAGTTTCCATTAATTTGATAGTGTTCAGTACAGATGACTTTGGATTCCTGCCACCAGCCATCGCAACTTCTCCCCTTCCCTGCTCGTGTCTGTGCTGACTCGCATGGTAGCCGACACAACTCTTACCTCCTCACTACAATCGTGAATCTTTTTCCAATTACTTCCTTACGACGCTGCTTTTCAATACTACATACTATTTGACTCACTTGAGGATCAGAGTATGTGGCTGTTGGTACGACAGTCGATTTGAACTTCGATGTTCTAATAGAAATAAAGAACTCCGAACTTAAGAAAATGTTTCAGATCAATATGAAACTACATGATAGAGTTGTATAGGAAGATCATCTGTGAGTCATGCCACTCACTATTTGCTCTTAAGACGTGGAAAACGTAATTTGAAGTTAAAATTTTCTGGGTTATTAGGCCACGTCAAGTTTCATCTAAAATGTATGACGTTTCGACCCCTCTGCTGGGATCTTCCTCAGGATCTTTTGGTGTCCATTACTACAAGAACTCTGACAGAGACGAGTGTCGCGTGCAGTTATAAATGGGAGTTTTACGGCGTTCGTGCTGGAGAAGTGATAGTACTGATTAAAATTCGTATGATCACCATTGGTGGGCCATAGTCGTAGGCTAATATTCCCTCTCTGATGCAGAAGAAAGGGCGTTGATAGCTCATCTCCTGTCATTGGATAGAAAGGCACTATTCCACACTTATACTGAAGAAGGGTTATTGGTTGAAATGCCTGCTACCGCTACTGGTTGGTCGTCATCAGTGGCTAGATTCGAAACAGACAGAGCAAGAGAGGGGGAATATTTACCCAAAATATTATTGTCCGCCGAGGGGTTGAAACATCGAACATTTTAGAAGAAACATGAAGCGGCCTAATAACCAAGAAAATTTTAACTTCAGTGAGAACGGCCACGAAAGCCTGCAGACTTATATAAAACGTAATTTGTTTTGTTTATAGTCTCCCAGTAACTGTGTGAAACAACTGCCGTTTCACGATTCTAATTTCACACTTGTAGATATTATGTCTACAATGAAACGCTTATTAACAAATCGCTCAGTGATACGTGGTACTTGCTGGAATTAAGGAAAACGGGGAAGGGATGACCCACTAATATAGCTTTGTTTTCACACAACCTGTTTATTTAACAATATATAGTCGAAATATTTAACCATAAAATTTTCTATAATAAAATGAACAAATCTGCAAAATTCTTTTGACCTTAAACCTTCAGGTCAATACGCTTTTAATCTTTGCAAAATAAATCTGAAGTGATGAATGCAAAACAGCAAACAAAATGACAACGATTACAAGACGGCCGGACCTGCAGCCCACCCGTTAACGGGTAAAACAGCGGTGTTTACTACCGCGCTGGACAGAGTATGTTTTATTGAATGCGCCTCTGCAACACATGAAAACTATATAAGCACCATTGATGACAAGACTGATTCAATTACTCAAAACAAATTACTTAATTTTTTAATCTGAAAGCTGTATGTCGAGAGGCTCGGGGCTAAGATGCACACCTGTGCTTAAACAGATTAGCAAACATTATAACAATGATAAGGCTTACTTCAAAGCAACCAGCCTCTTAATTTCAATCGGCAACCAAGGTGCGAATGGATCTCAACCCGTCTCTTCTTATAACTTTATTTAGACGAAAGACCTGGTTTCAGTTGGCTGTTAATATTTTCGAAGTTAAACTGATTGTCAGTTATTAAGACCGCTCTGAAGGAACGTCTTAAAACGTTACTTGTGAATGCTTATAAGAACTCACTCGACGGAACCACAAGATCCAGCTAAAAAACACCAGTAATGACCAGGTCTTTGAAACACGGAAACGAACAGCTTAGTACAACAGGTTGTTCACATCATAACTGTGGTGTCACCGCCAGACATCACACTTGCTAGGTGGTAGTTTTAAACCGGCCACGGTCCGTTAGTACATGTCGGGCCCGCGTGTCGCCACTGTGTGATCGCAGACCGAGCGCCACCACAAGGCAGGTCCCGAGATACGGAATAGAACTCGCCCTAGTTGTACGGACGACTTTGCTAGCGACTACATGGACGAAGCATTGCTCATTGGCCGAGCCAATAGTTAGAATAGCCTTCAGCTAAGTCAATGGCTACGACCTAGCAAGGCGCCATTAGTAACATTGCATGTATCTAAAGAGTCTCACTTGTATCACCATAATCTCCAGATGTACCACAAGGATGGATTAAAGTTAAGTATTCCAGCAGCTACGTACTTTTCTTTATAGCATTCATTACGTATCCTGTTTCAAACCTCACGCCATCCTGTTTTAACTTAGCGCGTGCCTTTCGGCTTCCTCTCATTGTGTCTAGGCTGTCTTGTCTAGACACAACAGTTTTTGGCGACGAGGATGGGATCACTTTGCTTTCAAAGTCCACACAAAGTCTCAGTTTTCCGGAAGGTTTTGGCAAAATTACTAAGGGTGAGGCTCAGAGAGAAGCCTGCACACGTTCAATTACACCTTGTGTTTATTGTAGCTTGGGATGCACTTTTTCTTTAAACACATCTTATTGAATTGATAAGTAGCTCTAACAGTTATTAGTGTTGGGCTCAAATTTAATAAGGGAGTTTTGAGAAATTTGTACAGATTTAAACAAGAATAAAACCAGGAACAGCTACAGTCACACGGGGGAACGCGGGATCCCGCACGCAGGCCGACGCCTCCAACCACCGCACACCCCATACTTCGGCAAGGTTACGGAAAACGCGGCGTCACAACTACGAGATAACAACATACCAGTGGCCTTTCTTATACCACGTAACGCCGGAAAAGAGGTATAGGCACAAGGAACACTCTACCAGTAGAAAATACGGTACTAGTGATGTTGTGTCTAGTGTCAGTTCAAATTGCACAAGACAGTCGCTCTTGTCGTCAGCAGGACAATAAACATTTTGTAGATTTGGACATTCATGGCCACGTGATACCATTCCAGCTCGATACCGGAGCTGCAGTTTCATTGCTCAATCACGACACGTACAAACAACTGGGCAAGCCTCCGTTGCGTGCCGCAAATGTTAAGTTAAATAGTTATTCAGGTCAGAATATCCCTGTGTTAGGACAGTGCACTCTTCTTGCAACATACAAGGGACAAACAAAACTTGTGTCATTTTACGTTCTTCGTTCTTCTACTGCAGTGAACTTGTTTGGTTTAGATTTATTTCAATTGTTTAACTGGTCTATTGTAAATCAGGTCCTATCAGTGAATCAGACTGTGCCTTCCGCCAGTGTTTCTCGGCTATGTGAAGAATTGGTTCAAATGGCTCTGAGCACTATGGGACTCAACTGCTGAGGTCATTAGTCCCCTAGAACTTAGAACTAGTTAAACCTAACTAACCTAAGGACATCACACACATCCATGCCCGAGGCAGGATTCGAACCTGCGACCGTAGCGGTCTCGCGGTTCCAGACTGCAGCGCCAGAACCGCGCGGCCACTTCGGCCGGCTATGTGAAGAATTGCAGACATTTTTGCACCGGGCTTAGGTTGCGCTCAGAACTATGAAGCACATTTGGAACTGGAAGTCAACGCGCAACCGCAATTTTTCAGAGCGCGCAATGTTCCCCACGCATTGCGTGATGAGGTCACAAGAACATTACACGATTTAGAATCACAAGGTGTGAGTGAATGTGCGCAATGCCTCTTCCCCTTCAGCTCCGCTTCATCGCTTACGCCGTACATGTGTTCCGTTCGTCTGGACGACGGAATGCGAACGCGCCTTTCGCCAGTTGAAATCGGCGTTACTTTCTCATATTTGCCTTACGCCATTCGATCCCCAGAAGCCCCTTTTGTTGATGGTAGATGCATCGGATTTCGGGATCGGTGCTGTGCTTGCGCACAAAGATGGATCGCATGATCGCCCTATTGCCTTTGCGTCCAAATTGCTCTCGTCTGCGCAAAGAAATTATTCACAGATAGAGAAAGAAGCTTTGGCTCTCGTGTTTGGTGTTACTAAGTTCCATGATTTCTTGTATGGTCGTCACTTTACCCTCATCACAGACCACAAACCTTTGACGTCGCTTTTTCATCCGAACTAGCCTGTACCTCCGCGTACAGCGCAGAAATTCATTCGCTGGTTTATTTTCCTCTCGCAGTACCGCTACGATATCTTGTATCGGTCCACTGCTAAACACGGAAACGCCGATGCGTTGTCCCGTTTGCCTGTTGCTGAGGATAGAGCATTAGATTCTTCCGAACTTGCTTGCATGTTCATTGATTCGGAAACCGATGAAGTGGTCGAATCGTTTCCGATTGATTTTCGTCGCGTAGCTGCAGCTACAGCTGCTGACCCGGTCCTTGCTAACGTTTTGCGTTTTGTTGCTACGCAATAGCCTTTGTCCAAGTCTCGGATCGAGGATCCGTTGGTTCGCCGATTTTTTGCTCACAAGGAGAGACTTTTTGTTCGCCGTGGTGTTTTGTTGTTGCGTTCTGATAATGATCAGTCCAGAGTCGTGGTCCCACGTTCGTTACAGTCCTCTGTCTTACGGCTTCTTCACCAAGGACATTGGGGTATAGTGCGAACGAAACAACTTGCTCGTCAGCACTGTACTTGGTTCGGAATCGATGCTGCGATTACGAATATGTGTTCTTCTTGCATGGCGTGTGCCGAACAACAATCCGCACCGCCGCGGAAAGTCTTTGCATGGCCGAAAGCCACTTCCCCTTGGCAACGCTTGCACATCGATTTTGCTGGTCCATTCTGGAATGCTAGATGGTTGGTTGTGGTAGATGCCTTCAGTAATTTTCCTTTTGTTGTCCGGATGTCTTCCACGACGTCATCTCCCACCATCCAAGCGTTATCTGCTATCTTTTGCATTGAAGGAATTCCACAGACTATTGTTTCCGACAATGGCCCACAATTCATGTCCGCAGAATTTCAGTCATTCTGCCAGGCCAATGGTATTCAACATCTGACATCCGCGCCGTTTTCGCCTCAGTCAAACGGTGCCGCTGAACGATTGGTCCGGACTTTCAAGTCACAGATGTTGAAGTTGAAAGAGTCGCATTCTCTGGAGGTCGCGTTGTTGCTCTTTTTGTCTTCGTATCGCTCTCAGCCCCGAGATGGTTGCTCGCCGGCTGAGTTGCTCCACGGTCGTCCTCATCGAACTTTGATGTCTTTGCTGCATCCGCCGCATCAGGTTCCTGTGCAGCGGCGGACTTCTGCTTTTGCTCCAGGCGACGTTGTATTCTATCTCAACTATCGAGGTTCACGGCGTTGGCTCGCAGGGCGCATTCTTCGCTGCCTCGGCCGCGCGATGTATTTGGTTTTGGGGGCCTCTAGTGAGGTGCGTCGGCATCTCAATCAGCTGCGCCTCTGTCGTCGCACGGGTTCTGCCGCTCCCCGTCTGCTTTCAGCGACGGTGCCGTCCGGTCAGCGCCCTGGGGACCCATCTAATGGCTCGCCTCATCCCCAGGTGTTACCGACGATGCCTTCCATTTTGCCCCATGGCGACGCGCCGCCGCCGCCTCCGCCGCCGCCGCCTGTCCTCCAGCCGGCGCCGCCCGCAGTGGACGCTTCGCTGCAGCCGCCAAGCGCCTCCATGGGTCACGCGCTGCCGATCGCTTCCCGTGACCAGCTGTCCTCCACCATGGAACTCTTGCCCGCTCCGGACCACATGACGTCATCGCGCGTCGGATACCCCGACGCAATGGAGGTCGACCCTTCGGCCCCTCCTGTCTCTTTACGGGCGCATACACCGCATGTTGACGTGCACGCTGGACTAGGTTTTCAGGCGTTACCTAGATCCCCTCGGACCGAATGGCCGGGTGCGGGTGGCACAGCCTCGCCTGTTGTTAGGCTCCCCACCTCATCGCATACGTCAACATGGGATCCTCCCCACGGCGGGCGGAGGCCTTATCACACGACCGTTCGCCGATTTGCGGGGGAGGCATGTGGTGTCACCGCCAGACACCACACTTGCTAGGTGGTAGCTTTAAATCGGCTGCGGTCCATTAGTACATGTCGCCACTGTGTGATCGCAGACCGAGCGCCACCACAAGGCAGGTCTCGAGATACGGAATAGAACTCGCCCCAGTTGTACGGACGACTTTGCTAGCGACTACTTGGACGAAGCATTGCTCATTAGCCTAGCCAATAGTTAGAATAGCCTTCAGCTAAGTCAATGGCTACGACCTAGCAAGGCGCCATTAGTAACATTGCATGTAGCTAAAGAGTCTCACTTGTATCACCATAATCTCCAGATGTACCACAAGGATGGATTAAAGTTAAGTATTCCAGCAGCTACGTACTTTTCTTTATAGCATTAATTACGTATCCTGTTTCAGACCTCACGCCATCCTGTTTTAACTTAGCGCGTGCCTTTCGGCTTCCTCTCATTGTGTCTAGGCTGTCTTGTCTAGACACAACAATAACTAATGACATACAAATGCAATTACAATCAAAGAACTCAACCGGTTAAGAGATAAAACTAACCGCAAGATCCCTCTTTTGTCGCCGGCCGCTGTGACCGAGCGGTACTAGGCGCTTGAGTCTAGAACCGCGCTGCTGCTACGGTCGCAGGTTCGAATCCTGTCTCGGGCATTGATGTGTGTGATGTCCTTAGGTTAGTTATCTTTAAGTAGTTTTATAGTGTAGGGGACTGATGACCTCAGATGTTAAGTCCCATAGTGCTTAGAGCTATTTGTACCATTTGAACCCTCTTTTGTTTAACAGCAACCTGTGTCTTTGTACAATTGTTCCGGCTGTATTTACGACTAAAAGCTGATTGATTTGAACATTAACGATCGGATACAAAGCAGAAGGAAAGGCAATATATTAGCGGGACAAATTATCAAGCGAGAACTACTGTCTTAGTACAATACTAATCCCTATATTTACGACCAAACAGCTGACCAAGTAAAACTCTCAGGGTTAGGTACAAACCAGAAAATAATAAGGAGGGCAGCTAGACAATGAAACAAATCACCACGAGTACTGTAGAATGTTAGTCCCCTTTATCAGCAAGCAGTTCCATGGATTCGCGGTGCGCCCAGCGGTTACTGAGTTGTGCCGATGTGATGTCGTGTGACTGGGTCCTCCTGTCGAGTAGACCGTTCGCCAGGTGTAAGTCTTCCGATCTGACGCCACTTCGGCGACTTGCGCATCCATGGGGATGAAATGATGATGATTGGGACAACACAACACCCAGTCCCTGAAAGGAGAAAATCTGCGACCCGACCGGAAATCGAACCCGGGCCCTTAGGACTGACATTCTGTTGCGCTGACCACCCAGCTACCGGGGGCGGACAGTGGTGCCGATGGATGCAAGATAGAAGAGGGCAACTAGGCCACGAGCGGTCGTCCGGCACGAATGTCGCCAACCAACCGACGTAATGTCGATCTGCTGCTTGTAGTCGACGCTGACCCCGTAAAGTACTTCGTATCTTCGCTCTGCACAGACCTTCCTTGCGCCGCTCGTGACTTCGGCCGTTCGGACCTCGTGACTACCTTTTGTCGCAACACTACCGCCAATCCCCAAACTTCGTGCCTCGCTCTCGGGTCTTTTTATTTTTCTTCATTGTAATTTCATGTCCCTGCCTCATATGGGCAGGGAGGGCAGGCAGTGGCACAGTCCACCGGTCTTCAGCTGAATAAAGCGGGGTGGGGGGGAATAAAAGGGGGGCATAAAAACACAGTAAATGGAGATGATGGGAGTTAAAATGTGGGGACATGAACTGGGGGACAGTTAAAAAGTCGACATAAAGTTAAAAGAACACACCTGGCAATTCGTTGAACACTTCAAATCACTGCAATCAAACACAAGTTAAAAGTCGGCCACAGCAAAATAATCACACTGAGCGAGACACTAGAAACGATGGAACACTCACGAGGAATAAAAACCTCAGGGAGGGACCCTCCGAGGGACTGCAGGCCGGGGACGAGGGAAAAAGAAGGGGCTATAGGGATTTGTCTCTCGGGCCAACGACCCTCTAAGGACACAACCCCCAGATACCAACTCTTCCTCATGGATAATGACAACGGGGCCGCAAAAGGGATAGTCGATACTACCGTGAGCCAGTGGCGCCAGACAGAACAGTCTTCTAACACAATGGGCGCCACAGCTCACTTAGTAAAATTGTTTGGAGAAATCAACTAAAAGATTTGAAAATGAACGCATAAATTAAGCAGGTTTGAACGCCACTTTCACGGCAGAAGCAAATAATTGCATATCTGGTAATAAGGATGATTGGCTTGAGCGGCGCTCAACTGCGCGGTTATCAGAGCCCGTGCAAATTCACAACCTTTGCTTAGCCCAATCTCGCCACTTTTGATGAATGATGATGAAATGATGAGGACAACACGAACACTCAGTCATCTCGAGGCAGATGAAAACCCTGACCCCGGATGTAACGAATCAACACCGTGTAGGAAGAAGATTGTTATTTTAGTGTAGCTATTTCAGCCTTTGGAGGACGCTCCGCTAAGGATCGTGATCAAACTAAGGGGGAGTGCGAGCTTATTGAAAAAGATGGCATGAATCCAAAAACCGATTAATTTATTGAAAGAGAGACAAAGCAAAGTTTGGGTTTTGCTACGACTCCTTTGCGCCTGCAGAGAAAGGTTGTATGAAGGGAGGTTGAAGGTCATAAACAGACGGTCAGAGATCTTTTTCTATGTTTCCGTGAAGTCTACATTTTGTTTCAAAGTAGCCAACACAAAAAATCTGATTTCGCAAAGGTAGCTTATAGTAAATGGTAATAGTATACGACATGCACTTGTTTTCAGTGCTGAACATCATCCACCCTCGCCCAAATTCAAAGAGTGATTTACTAACAAATTGTCTTTTGATTTCGTCACTTGCCATGACCTCTATGCAGATTTCTTCTTAGGCCGTTAAGGGACCTTGCTGAGCATTTTGAAATGGATCCCTAATCCGCTCAAAATGTGCTACCAAGTTTTCGTCAGAAAAAAACTTTTTTAATGTTTATCCCAGTGTGGTTGATTAGTTTTCAGTGGTTACAAAACACCAGTCTTTATACGTTTTCTTTAGCCTTGTAGTTTTTAAGACATCCATTCAAAAACGGGTTTACATTTCTGCTTCACAGTTTCTGTTTCCTTTAAAAAGCGTTACTTAATCACTCGTTGCAGCTGACGGTATTTAAATGAAAAATTTGTCTACCAAGTAGCTCAGTTTCATAATAAACTAGCACGAAGATGCTTGGCTACCAGTCGCTGTTCCTCATCCGGAATTCTTCTTCCCTCTTCCGGCTTTCGTAGTACACTGGTGTTTATAGGCGTTTTCCATATGTGTCAAATATCTGCGGTTTTTAGCCACCTGCTACCATCGTGTTCCAGCCACCGTCATCTAGCCGTCTCTGTTGGGGTCTTCTTATACTTGTCTCCTGACAACATGGTCTCCATAGAATAATTCTGTGATCATGCAATCCTTTGGAGCTGCATGTCTGGTTCATTGGCACTTCAGACTTGTGATTCTCTCTCTAAGACGATTGTTGCTGTTATCCTTCTTCACACGTCTTGTGGAAAAGTTCTATTCCTGAGGCTGATTCATAGCATCTGTCGCTCCAGGGCTCGTGACAAATTTAATATACAGACTTGCCTTTGTCAGGGTCATAGTCCCCAGGCCCTAGGCTGTAACTGGGAATATGCTTATATTACAGCTTAGCATTAACATTATTTGTGACGTCTTTGTTGGTCAGATAAATCATAGTTTCTGGAATGCTGCCCAGCACAGTCGTATTCTGCGAGGAAGTTCTGCATTTTCATTTTTTCCGTAATCAAATATATGTTTTCATCAACAGCCACTACAGATTGGCTTCCAACTACAACTGGCTGCGCTCAGAATATTTTTATTTTATTCCCGTTCATTTCCAAGGAAATCTCTGCAGACGCAAACAAGTCTTTCTTCTTGCATCATAGTCTTCTAAGCGTTCACTTATGAGCACAACTTCAAAGCACAGATGCCATTGATTTTTTTATCCTATGTTGGCCCAGTCTACGACCTAAATGCATCTTCCAAGACAAGGGAAAATAGTTTCGGAGACATGGTGTCACTTTGGCGAACATCTTTGCTGACTGAGATCTCACTGGTGATAAAGTATGCATCCACCGTAACTACCATTGTTGTCTTCCATAGATGTATTTAGAGAGCTGTATGCACCGTGAATTCATTTTCAAAGCATGGTCCAAATGTCTCTGAGCACTATGGGACTCAACGTGGTAGGTCAGCATTCCCCTAGAGATTAGAACTGCTTAACCCTAACTAGCCTAAGGAAATCACACACACATCCATGCCGGAGGCAGGATTCGAACCTGCGACTGTAGCGGTCGCGCTGTTCCAGACTGAAGCGGAATTCATTTTGAAGGGCCTTGATGATTGGTCATGTCTTCATTACGTCGGGAGCTTTTGGATGGTCTATAAATCCCTGTAGTCAGTTGTTTTATCAAGCAGAGAAAAAAAAGAACTTCCCGAAAACCCGCTTGCTCATTAGGTTCATATAAATCCCCTTGTCATGCGCTTTGTTATAATTTTAGTTACCAACAGGAATATAGTTCAACAAGTTTGTCTTCTGGCCCTTCTTTAAGAGTATCGACAGTTTAGCATTTTGCCATTTTTTTTGGTGCTGTTCCAGAGTTGATACTCTTGTTAACTAGTATCCTCACGGCTTCCAGAAGGTTCCTTCCACGTAGTTACGCGTTTCTTTATTATCTTATCCTCTCCAAGGGCGTGTTTACTTGTAGCTGTTTAAGCGCTTCTTCCTTTGTATCACTCGGAGATTCTTGATCTTCCTCAGGCTGTAGTTATTAGTAGCAATATCTAACAATTTTAGTAATATTATATCTGTATAAAATGTCTATCGCCCCTTTTTTGTTCTTGAATTTTATAATTTTAGATATATCTGTGGACATAGTGTTCTTTAAAATATTCATGTGTATGCTGTTTTCAGTCGTCTGCATGATCAAATTATTATTAAATTTCATCAGATCATTTTCTCTTTTTTTTCAGGCAGTGTCTGTTCAGAGTTGTTTATTCTGTTATAATCCTGTCCCTCTTTCCTTCCTTCGTCCACCTTAATAACATTACCTGAAAGTTGGTAGTTCTTGTTAGATTTCTGGAGTAGGATTTCGCTTGTTGCAATTTGGTTACTTGATATAGTTTTCTCGCTGAGTTCGTTTATTTTTAAAGAATTTAGACCTTTAGTTGGACCAAGTTCCTCAGATATTTACTGAAATGATGCATTCCGTTTCCCTAAGTTATTCTTCGAGAATAATGTTGCGACCTTGCAACAAGATTCCTTATTCTTGGTAATTTGTAATGTTGCAACTTTATATCTTTAGCGTCAAGATACTCAAAACACACTGAAAAGCCCAAACATTATGATCAATACCCACCGTGACATTGGACACCGCCAGGTAGTATTGTGGGCATGCGGCAAGGTAACAAAAGTATATAAGCGGATCAGACACGGGCGGCGGATAACCGTAGCGAAGATATTCTCTGAAAATGGGAAAATCCATTGAGATAATCGACTTTGACAAAGGGAAAATTGTTATTACTTACAGCCTGCGATAGAAGCAAGGATGGCGAAATTTTCACGTGCTGCTGTCGTGAGCATCTATGGAAAGATGTAGGACAGTGAAACTATCACTAGACGCCAAAGGCTTGGAAGTCTACGACTCTTCACTTCACGTAGTGTCCGGAGGCTTGTCTGCCCTGTAAAGCAGGATAGAGAGCGATCTGAGGCATCTCTATCGAAAGAGCACAATGCTGGTGCACGCACATATGTCTCGGAGCATGTCGATAAACGTACATTGTTAAACATCGAGCTCCGGAGCCAACCTCTCCAATTTTTTCACAAGTTTATCCAATGACATCGTCAATTACGACTGCAGTGTGCATGGAACCATAGGGATTCGACCTTCGATCTGTGGCTCTTTGAGTGTATCGCATTTTTGCTACACGAGGTCGATGGTCGTCTCCATAAATTCCGTCATCGAGGTGAATGGAGTCCACGGACCCAGGCTGTTGGGACCGGTATTGTGCTGCTCGCCACCAATCTAACCTAGCGAGGCAGTGCCATGGTTTTCAAATACAACTCCCTTCATGCACATGATACTGCAGTTATTCTCTCCTAAATCACTTTCCTCAGTTTGTTTTAGCCTTACTGGAACGCGCGAGAGGGCGTCTGCAATCACACTCTTTCCTGCCAGACTGTATTCTACAGTGAACCGATACTCTTGCAGCAACAAGGTCCACCTCCCTAGCCTTCCCTATCCAGTTTTTGAGCTCATTAAAAATTCTAAAGACCGGTGATCAGTGAACACTCGTAGTTAGACCGAACAGGTGATAACGGAACATTCTGAACGCTCATTCGACTGCCAGCGCCTAGAGTTCCGTTACTGAACAATTTCGCTCACTACGAATGAGCACCCGGTTTTCCAGTACGTGGGGTCGTCTGCTCCACCTGTTAGAAACAAACTACTTATCGAACAGTTCGCCATTAAGCAAAAATCCTGATTAAAATCGCGATGTGAAAATGGGGTGCTTTATTTAACACTCTTTAAGGTGATAAATTCGTTATCTGCCTTTTGGTCTCATATCCAGATAGTATCTTTAACCTTCAGGGAACACAGACGTGGAGTGGATGATAGAATCCCGTTGATAAATTACGGAGCCCTAGATATCCCCTCAGTGTTTTTTTTTTTTTTGTTTTTTTTGTGGCAGTTGCTCATCCTGCAATAGCAAAGATTTCATCTGGATTGTGCCGGATCCCATTCGCAGACACAACATCTCCATGAGAATTTAATGTCTTTGAGTCCGGCCGGCCGAAGTGGCCCCGCGGTTCTGGCGCTGCGGTCTGGAACCGCAAGACCGCTACAGTCGCAGGTTCGAATCCTGCCTCGGGCATGGATGTGTGTGATGTCCTTAGGTTAGTTAGGTTTAACTAGTTCTAAGTTCTAGGGGACTAATGACCTCAGCAGTTGGATCCCATAGTGCTCAGAGCCTTTTGAACCATTCTCTGAGTCCGAATTGCGATTTTTCGCGCTTAACGGTTACCCCAGCGTACGCATAAACATCGAAAAGTCTCTTAAAAGACACCATAGTCGCCGTTGACTGTATAAAATATTTATTATTACTGTTGCAATTTCGGCCTTATGGCCATTTTCAAGTAACACTGCAAAAGATACATTATGTCAGAATATAAAACTATCTGAAATCAATTACCGTCATTCTAATAACCTATCACACGTACAAGTTCAGGTGCACTGACAACCTGTGGAGCTAAGCCAGTTGGCAAGAAAATGTATTTACTCGAATATTTTATGGACTCAACGGCGACTATGATGTCTTTTAAGAAATATTATATCACTGTGAATCCCAACCATGAGAAGTTAATCGAAAAGTCTTTTCGGAACCCAGCTGTGTTACTCCCAGGACTTTGCAGCCATTAAAATGTCAACAACACATATTGTTACTTGTCCTTTCAAATTGCCGAGTAGGCCGGCCAATGTGGCCGATCGGTTCTAGGCGCTTCAGTCCGAAACAGCGCGGCTGCTACGTTGGCAGGTCGGAATCCTGCCTCGAGCATGGATGTGTGTGATGTCCTTAGGTTAGTTAGGTTTAAGTAGTTACACGTCTAGGGGACTGACGACCTCAGATGTTAAGTCCCATAGTGCTTGGAGCCATTTGAATATGTAATTGCCGGGTAGTGTGTTGCTTAATCTTCTAAAGAACATTATGGAAGATACGTTTAGATCGAACGGAAGGTGGTGGAACTGGAAACAACTTTCATAATACAAAAACGCAGTATATCGCCAGCAGAACTGATCGAGGGAAATCTGTCGAAAGCTTGATCGGAGATCGATCAACTATAATATAACACCATGGAAGCGAAGGGGAAGCTAATCCAGGCACTATAGCCAGTCTGTTTCCGGCATTGTTACGGTATTTATTTGACAGGAGTCCAACACTAAACGGACAGAATTATCCCGCTTTGGCACCACCAATATGGCCGAATTGTATGAGCTTTTTTCCCGCTCATTAATTCCCTGCTTTAACACCTTTTGTAAATCTTTTCCTACACCCTCCTGATACGCAAGTGGATTAGGATACGGCTTCACGACAAAAAGGTTTGTGTACACGTACCCTGAGTCTGTCAATGAAACCGTTTACTGTCACTGGTGCTTCTACAAACACGCTTGCGTGTTCTATAATTATCTGACTCAAACCTTCCCTGACCGCGTCCGCATTTCCGGAACAGGAAATCCTCTCATTCAGAATACTGGCAAAAGCACTGTCCGCACGGAAACTGACCCATCCATCTGGTTAACGTTGAGCTCAACTTTGGGTGGCGATTGTGCAAAAGTGGGAAATTTCAGGCAACTCACTTCACAATCTTTGCGCCGCACATGCTCTAAAAACTTAAACTGACGGGGCTACCTTGAACCACTATCGTCATAAAACGTTCATAGAAGTCGATTATTGCATCATGCGCACACATAAAGTCCGTCCTCAGAATGACCGCCACCCTCATCAGCAGTACAATATAAAATTCCAACTC
This sequence comes from Schistocerca americana, assembly GCF_021461395.2. Lineage (NCBI taxonomy): Eukaryota > Metazoa > Arthropoda > Insecta > Orthoptera > Acrididae > Schistocerca > Schistocerca americana. The sequence continues at coordinate 265,606,898 of NC_060124.1, read as the reverse complement.
AAATTCATACCCTTGACATTGAAGAAAATCCGAGCTTGCTATTTGATCACCACGCTTTTCCCGTAAAACGCTCTCCTTAGTTTCACTCCTTGCACCGGAAGAACAGGCCAATCTCCGGTCTTGTCACATTCCCAGACTGTGCCCTCACCAATAATTGAATAAGGACTCCTTGTGTATAAAATGAAATTTGCTTGCAGCTCTCTAATTGAGATAGTGCCAACGGGCGTAATGGCTGGTAATGGCTGGCACTTCCCTGCACAGAGCCTCTCGTAATAAATCTTCCCGTACATCGTCGCTTTCCATGTACATGATACTCATATTACTGACGCTAGGAATCTCGTTCCATTCCGCACTGTCCAAATGACATATTTCTTGCCGCTCATTCTCATTACGAGGATTGTGCAGGCCTAATTTCCAACCCAGATCGTGCTGCCGCACCCACATTTCTATCCTAGTTAGGCTCTCTACGTAACTGGTCTCTGTCCTGATCTCTGTTTACATCGTTTCCAGCGTTTGCATGATAATTTGGCTGCACCGTCTCAATTTCAAAATGACGGTTGTCATACCGCTCATTTATCCAGTTATTCCCACGTGATTACCACTCGTTATTACTACTTCTGTTTCCGTCACGTCCTCAGACTCTTTCTTGCCCACGTCTCGCGTCTCCACCACAGAGTTCATCCGCGTAATCAGACGCGTATGTCTCTGAATCATATTCTAGTTCCTGCAGCATTCCTTTAAACGGTTCCACATCATACACTCCTGGAAATGGAAAAAAGAACACATTGACACCGGTGTGTCAGACCCACCATACTTGCTCCGGACACTACGAGAGGGCTGTACAAGCAATGATCACACGCACGGCACAGCGGACACACCAGGAACCGCGGTGTTGGCCGTCGAATGGCGCTAGCTGCGCAGCATTTGTGCACCGCCGCCGTCAGTGTCAGCCAGTTCGCCGTGGCATACGGAGCTCCATCGCAGTCTTTAACACTGGTAGCATGCCGCGACAGCGTGGACGTGAACCGTATGTGCAGTTGACGGACTTTGAGCGAGGGCGTATAGTGGGCATGCGGGAGGCCGGGTGGACGTACCGCCGAATTGCTCAACACGTGGGGCGTGAGGTCTCCACAGTACATCGATGTTGTCGCCAGTGGTCGGCGGAAGGTGCACGTGCCTGTCGACCTGGGACCGGACCGCAGCGACGCACGGATGCACGCCAAGACCGTAGGATTCTACGCAGTGCCGCAGGGGACCGCACCGCCACTTCCCAGCAAATTAGCGACACTGTTGCTCCTGAGGTATCGGCGAGGACCATTCGCAACCGTCTCCATGAAGCTGGGCTACGGTCCCGCACACCGTTAGGCCGTCTTCCGCTCACGCCCCAACATCGTGCAGCCCGCCTCCAGTGGTGTCGCGACAGGCGTGAATGGAGGGACGAATGGAGACGTGTCGTCTTCAGCGATGAGAGTCGCTTCTGCCTTGGTGCCAATGATGGTCGTATGCGTGTTTGGCGCCGTGCAGGTGAGCGCCACAATCAGGACTGCATACGACCGAGGCACACAGGGCCAACACCCGGCATCATGGTGTGGGGAGCGATCTCCTACACTGGCCGTACACTACTGGTGATCGTCGAGGGGACACTGAATAGTGCACGGTACATCCAAACCGTCATCGAACCCATCGTTCTACCATTCCTAGACCGGCAAGGGAACTTGCTGTTCCAACAGGACAATGCACGTCCGCATGTATCCCGTGCCACCCAACGTGCTCTAGAAGGTGTAAGTCAACTACCCTGGCCAGTAAGATCTCCGGATCTGTCCCCCATTGAGCATGTTGGGGACTGGATGAAGCGTCGTCTGACGCGGTCTGCACGTCCAGCACGAACGCTGGTCCAACTGAGGCGCCAGGTGGAAATGGCATGGCAAGCCGTTCCACAGGACTACATCCAGCATCTCTACGATCGTCTCCATGGGAGAATAGCAGCCTGCATTGCTGCGAAAGGTGGATATACACTGTACTAGTGCCGACATTGTGCATGCTCTGTTGCCTGTGTCTATGTGCCTGTGGTTCTGTCAGTGTGATCACGTGATGTATCTGACCCCAGGAATGTGTCAATAAAGTTTCCCCTTCCTGGGACAATGAATTCACGGTGTTCTTATTTCGATTTCCAGGAGTGTATTTTCACCTTGCGCCAATGATTATGTGGCGCATATGTGCGAGGAACTTCGTTAGACAAATCCGGATCAGCTCTGCTGGTCCGAACGAGCCATACAAGTATTGATTAACTTGCACCATGTGATCAAATTGATGAGCCGCAATGTGAAACCAGAGTTTCTCAAGGAGGGTGTCATAAATACTTATGCTTTACCCTGTACTGTGTCGCTTCTGGCCAGCAGGTCAAAATGAAAGCTTGTCTAAAATCACGGACCATGTCATAACTGCTCGCCCGCTAGGAAACCACACAAGAACTCAGTTTTATGGGTGCAGCGCCACGTTAGAGGTAGCGGAAACGCAAACTGTTCTGTCTAGTCGACGTGGTGGATTCCGTCACTTTCTCTTCGCGGAGATCGTTTCTGAGAATCTCTTGTCCGTCCCCATATGTATTCAGCGACATCGTTGCCGTTGCGGTTCCATCAGTCCTTATGCCCAAATCTCTCTCAGCGCTTCGTTTTCTAGTTGCTTTATGTCGTGCGGCCGCCCCTCGGCCAAGTTCCGCGCATGTTTCGAGAGCTGCAACACTTTCATTTAATTCATGGATCAATATTTATTAGGTATTGTCCATACTGAAACTCCAGCAGGACTGCATTTCTTCGCTGCTGCCCACAGCAGCCGTCAGAGTACTCTCGATATTCTCACTAATCCCTGCACCCGATTCGCTGTCTACCATTTTGACGACCTTCGCGAGGTCCTTTCTCAGGTCTTGCATTTCAGAAGTATTTTCGTGTTTGTTTCGCTCCAACTCTCGCTGGAGAGCGCAAATTACACCTTAGATCCTGATAATCTCCGGACACTGCGCGCTCGCTACCTCCATTTGGGACAACAGCCTTTCTCGGTCCCAATATGACTGAGTTTCGAAACCCTGGAAACCTCTGTCATCATGCGTGCCTGTTCTTCGACCACCTTGTTAAGTATTAACGGTTCATTTTCAAAGTGGCCGAGACGCTGCTCAACAGCGCTTACTACTTTGCGTATTTCAACCGCCATTTCATTTCTTTTAAGTTACATGTATGGGTCTGGTGTGACCAGACCCTAAATATAAAAGTCGAATCAGAACATTTCCAGCCATCTACATTTCCAGTTATTATTTTATTTGAGCAGCCAGTGTCGGCGCTACAATACGCCATCTTTAGACCCAATGGCCCATGAGTAGGAAGATTCCCACTTCGAGTCCGGTCAAAATTGGGACCAGCATTCAGTGACTGGTATCCATAGATTTTTGACAAAGCAATCTCTTCGATCTTCACTCGTCGACTCAAGCCGACAAGTGATGATTGAAAGGATTGCTATGTCGAGAGGAAAGCTACGAATACTAGTCACTGATTTCTGGTGCCTCCTTTGACATTAACAATTGGAAATTTAGACAGCTCAAAGGTGTTTTGATTCGACATTCTATATTAAGTATCTATGCGTGGAATTTAAAACTGATACAAAACTGAAGGACATTTGAATTTGAGTCAGTACAAACTATCTAGAATTTCCTTTTGAGTCGAAGAGCCTGGGAAGACAGCGCCTGCAGAAACAGCAGCAGCAGCGGCCCAGCAAGTCTCTAGGGTGGGGCGGGGGCCGCAAATGAGCGCCAGGCCGCGGGATTAGTGGTGAGCCCTGGCCGCGCCAGGACGGCGGCGCCTGACTGCCATTCAGAGCAGCAGCAGCAGCAGCAGCAGCAGGAACAGGGACCGGGGCAGTGCTAGCAGCTCCGGCAACGACGGGAGAAGAAGAAAAGGCGGGCCAGGCGCCGAGTCAGCAGCGTGGCGGATAGGGGGTGGGGGTAGCGGTCTGGACTCCCCACACGCTCCTCCTGACCGGTGGGGCCGGGGCTACTCCTCCACCAGAACCGTCGCTAACGATTACTCCTCTACTGCAGTAGCGATCCTCTTTAGTTTATTCATCTCACTTGCTAACTACAAATAATACGTTCCAAAAGAGTTGTTTTTCACCTCGCAACTTTTGTGCAACGTCCCTTCATACATTGGGTTCGTGCATAGGTATATAGCTATTTTCATGACATATACATATAAAAAAACGGGGCGAGACCGAAAAGAAACCGGACTCCGAGGGTGCTGCCACTCGTAGACGTAGTGCAGAGTTCACACGCTAGATGGTGTTAGTAGAGACCTTCATGAAACAGCTGTGCAGACGGCGCCAGTGTAGAGCTGAACGTGCAAGTGTGGTATTGTGTTTCTCTGACTGTTGGCGGGTTACCTCTGCGAAGTCGTTATGGCAACTTTAAAAGAACAAAGATTGTGTGTGAAATTTTGTTTCCTGCTTAAAAAAACGGCAACGGAGACACACCTAATGCTTCAGAAAGCTTTCCAGGAGGACGCTATGAGCTTCACACAGGTTTTCGAGTGGTCTGGGCGCTTTAAACGTGGTGAGATGTGTGTTGTGTTGGAGACCAAGCTCGTTCTGGACGCCCTTCAACATCGCGAATTGAGGAGAATACTGAAAAGGTCCGGCAAAAGATCAACGAGGGTCGTCGCCAAACGATCCACCAAATTTTAGCAGAGACAGGAATCAGTTGGAGCTCGTACCAGCGGATTTTGAGTGAGGATTTGCACATGAGACGTGTTGCTGCTAAATTTGTTCCGCGCCTTCTCACACAGGAGCAAAAAACCATCCGCATGAATGTGTGTCAGGACTTGAAAACAGAGATTGCACGTGATCCAAACTTCTTGAACACAGTTATTACAGGGGATGAGAGTTGGTGCTACGGGTATGACCCAGCAACCAAGCAAGCGTCAAGCCAGTGGAGGACTCCCAACTCTCCCAGACCAAAAGAAGTAAGGCAAGTGAGGTCAAATGTGAAGGCGATGATCATTGTCTTGTTTGATGTTCGTGAAATTGTGCATCGGGAATTCGTACCCCCTGGCGAGACTGTTAACCAACACTTTTACTTGGATGTTTTAAAGCGTCTGCGAGAGGATCCGAGGAGAAAACGCCCGCAACTTGGGCGATCAGCTGACTGGTTTCTGCATCACGACAACGCTCCAGCACACACGGCCTTACGAGTGACCCACTATTTGTCATCTCAGAGCTGGTGTGTCGTTCCCCACGCTCCGTATATTCGCTGGCCCTAGCCCCGTGCGACTTTTTTCTATTTCCACGAATGAAAAAAACACTAAAAGGGTAGCGTTATGACGATGTGAAGGCGGTTAAAACAGCTTCGAAAAGGGCACTGGACAATTTCAAACATGTAGAGTTCCAAACATGCTTCCAACAGTGGGAAAAGAGACTTGAGAAGTGCATCTCGTGTAATGGAGAGTATTTTGAAGGTGACTGAAGTAATTTTGTAAAACGGTTCATCAATAAATTTTTTATGACAAAAATCCGGTTTCTTTTGGGTCCCCCCTCGTACGTAAGTACCAGGTGATCAAAAAGTAAGTATAAATTTGAAAACTGCATAAATCACGGAATAATGTGGATACAGAGGTACAAATTGACACACATGCTTCGAATGAGACGGGGTTTTATTAGAACAAAAAAAAAATACATAAGTTCAAAAAATGTCCGACAGACGGCGCTTCATCTCATCAGAATAGCAGTAATTAGCATAACAAATTAAGACAAAGCAAAGATGATGTTCTTTACAGGAAATGCTCAATAAGTCCACCATCATTCCTCAACAATAGCTGTAGTCGAGGAATAATGTTGTGAACAGCACTGTAAAGCATGTCCGAAGTTATGGTGAGGCATTGGTCTCGGATTTTGTGTTTCAGCATCCCTAGAGATGTCAGTCGATCACGATACACTTGCGACTTCAGGTAACCCGAAACCCAATAATCGCACGGACTGAGGTCTGAGGACCTGGGAGGCCAAGCATGACGAAAGTAGCGGCTGAGCACATGATCATCACGAAACGACGCGCGCTGGAGATGTTTCACGTGTCTAGCAATTTGGGGTGGGGCGCCTGGTTCTAATAAAACCCCATGTCATTCCAAGCATGTGTGTCAATTTTTATCTCTCTATCTACATTATTCCGTGGATTATTAAGATTTCAGATTGATACTGATTTTTTGATCCCCCGGTATCAATCTATCTTATCTATTTACAACAGTGTACCAGCGCAGGAGTAACTTTTTGATTCCGCGACTGTAGAAATCACGTAGTTTTGATGCGAAGAACTCGCCAAGCCATGTTCGGAGAAAATTTTTCATCCGGAATGGAAGTTCCTTGAATGTTGTTCGCTAGAGAGCGGAAAGGTGAAAATCTGACGGCGCACTATCAGGCGAATAACGTTGGTACAGAACAACTTACCAATCCAAATCCTCTATAGGTTTTTCGTCAGCCTAGCAAGATGCAGGCGAGCGTTATCGTGTGGTAGTATTACTTCACGCAGTATTCTTGTTCGTTCTTCGATTGCGTGTGCATCACTTCTCAGTTGTTTACAATAATGTGAACAATGTTAGTTCCCCATTGCGTAGGCAATTCAGAGTACACCACAATGCCGTTGTTCAGTAAGGTGCAGAACATCATCCGTTGTGGATGCATGCAGTTCATTGTACGAAGAGTTTCTGCTTTGTTAACGCTCAAAAAACTCCTTTCATTTTTTCTTCGTAGCGTCAAAACACCATTTCTCACCACCAGTAACCATAAAGCATAGGAATGATCAGTGTTGTTTATGAGTCATCTGATTACAAATAAGCAGAGATGTACATGTGTTCACCATCCAACTTTCGTGATTTTGGCTTAGAGCATTCGCTACTCATACACCATACTTCTGAATCTTTCCCATTGCACGTAAATGTTGCTCGATGGTGGAATAATCGCATTTCGTCACATTTGCCAGTTCCCGAGTACAGTGACGTGAATCATAGTGGATTAATTCCTTTAAACGATCTTCATAAAAACCTGAAGATCTCCCTGAACGTGGAAAGTTATCCTTTCAACGAGAAAAACATTTTCTTCCTCTGCGCTATCCAGTGGCATTTTCCCCGTCCAAGGCGCAAATATTTCTGGCTGCCTTCGCTGCTGCCGCCCTTCTAATAATCTCAAACAGAAGAACATGTCGGAAATGTTTCGGTTTCTCCACTCGGCACTCACTTTTCTAGTGTCCACAGTTCCACTCACTATCCCCAAGTCACAAACTGGCAACATATAAACTCTTCTGACTGGTTCGATACGGCCCGCCACGAATTCCTCTTCCGTGCTAACCTCTTCATCTCAGAGTAGCACTTACAACCTACGTCCTCAATTATTTGCTGGATGTATACCAGTCTCTGTCTTCCTCTACAATTTTTGCCCTCTACTGCTCCGGGTAGTACAGCGAAAGTCATTCCCTCATCTCTTAACAATCGTCCTATCATCCTGTCCCTTCACCTTGTCAGTGTTTTCCAGATATTCCTTTCTTCTCCGATTCTGTGCAAAAACTCCTCGTTCATTACTCCATAAGTCCACCTAATTTTCAACATTCGCCTGCAGCACCATCCCTCAGATGCTTAAATTCTCTTCTGTTCCCGTTTTGCCACAGCCCATGTTTCACTACCATACAATGCTGCGCGCCACACGTACATTCTTGGAAATTTCTTCCTCAAATTAGGACCTATGTTTGATATTAGTAGACTTCTCATGTCCAGGAATGCCCAGTTGCCCTGGCTAGTCTGGTTTTGATGTCCTCCTTGTTCCGTCCATCATTGGTTATTTTGCTGCCTAGGTCGTAGAATTCCTTAGCTTCATTCACTTCGTGGGCATCAAACCTGATGTTAAATATCTCGCTATTCTCATTTCTGCTGCCTCTCATTACTTTCGTCTTTCTTCGATTTACTGTCAGTCCATAACCTGCACTCATTAGATTGTTCATCCCATTTAGCATATCATGTAATTCTTCCTCGCTTTCACGCAGGATAGCAATTTCATCAGCGAATCGTATCACTGATACCCTTTCACCTTGAAATTTAATTCCACACGTTAACCTTTCTTTTATTTCCGTCATTACTTCATCAATGTACAGAATGAGCAGCAGGAGGCAAAGACTGCATACATTTCTTACATCATTTTGACACCTATCGCTTCGTTCTTGGCCTCCACTCTTTTTACTCCCTCTTGGCTTTTGTAAATATTGAATACTATCCGTCTTTACCTATAGCTTTTTTCTCAGACTTACGAACATCTTGCAGCATTTTAAATTGTGATAACTTTTTTCAGGTCGACAAATCCAAAGAACTTGTCTTGATTTTTCTTTAGTCTTTCTTCCATTATCAACCGCAACGAAAGGTTTTCCTCTCTCGTGCCTTTACTTTTTTTAACGCCAAACTGATCGTCATTTAGCACGTCTTCAATTTCCCTTTCCATTCTTCTGTATATTATCCTCGTTAGCAAGTCGGATGCCTGAGATGTTAAGGTGACTGTGCGATAATTCTCGCACATATCAGCCCCTGGAGTGTTTGGAATTGTGGGTATCACATTTGACAGAAAAACAGATGGTATGTCACCAGAATCATACATTCTACACATCAACGTGAAGAGTCGTTTTGTTGACACTTCCGTCAATGATTTTAGATATTCTGTGGAATGTTGTCGATCCCTTTGCCTTATCTGATCTTAAGTCCTCCAAAGCTCTCCTAAATTTCGATTCTAATATTTGATCCCCTATCTCTTCTAAATCAACTCCTGTTCCTTCGTCTATCACATCAGACAGATCTTCCCCTCATAGATGCCACCAATGTTCTCTTTCCACCCACCCGCCCTCTCCTCTGTATTTAACAGTGGAATTCCCGTTGCACTTTTTGTGCAACCACAGTTGCTTTTAATGTCACCGAAGGTTGTATTGACTTTTCTATATGCTGAGTCAGTCCTTCTGACAATCGTTTCTTTTTCCATTTCTTCACAGTTTTCATGCACCCATTTCGTCCTAGCCTCCCTGAATTTAGTATTTATTTTATTCCTAAACGACTTGTGTTTCTGAACACCTAAATTTCCATGAACATTTTTGTACCTGCTTCTTTCCTCGATCAACTGAATTATTTCATCTGTTATCCATTGTTTCTCCGCAATTATCTTTTTTGTGCCTATGTTTTTCTTTCCAACATCCGTCATTGCCCTTTTTAGAGGTCCATTATTCTTCAACTCTACTGCCTACTCATTTTGCTATCGATTTTGGTAAGAACAACCCTATCACTGAACTGCATCTACAGCCTAGAGAACTTCAAGTGTGTCTCGTCGTTCCTTAGTACATCCGTATCCTACTTATTTGTGTTTTGATTTTTCCATAATAACCTCTGAACTTCGATTTACCCTTTATCACTACTATATTGTGATCTGAGTCCATATCTGCTCCTGTGTACGCCTTACAATTCAGCATGTGATTTCGGAATCTGTAACTGACCATGACGTAATATAGATGAAATATTCCTTTATCACTTTGCCTTTTCCAAGTATACCGTCACCTCCTGTGAACCTTAAACAGAGTATCCGCTATTACTAATTAAAATTTATCACAGAACTCAATTAGTGTTTCCCCTCTCTCCCTCCTAGCCGCAAGCCATACTAACCTGTATCGTTTTCTTCTGATCCTTCACCTACAACTGCATTTCAGCCCCCATGACTATTACATTTTTATCTCCCTTTATGTACTGTATTACCTCCTCAATATCCTCATATACTTTCTCTACCTCTTCTTCTTCAGTTGCGATGTGGGTCTATATGATTGAACTATCATTGCCGATATTCTTTTGCTATCGATTTTGATAAGAACAACCCTATCACTGAATTGTTCACACTCTTTGCCCTACCCTTCTATTCATAACGAATCCTACTCCAGTTATACTAGTTTCTGCTGCTGTTGATATTACTCTATACTCATCTGACCAGAAATCCTTGTGATCTTTCCATTTCACTTCACTGATACCTACTGTATCCAGATTGAGCCTTTGAAATTCACTTTTCAGATTTTCTAGCTCCCCTACCACATTAAACCTTATGATAGTCCAACCCCAGCAAGGCCAGACTGGTGGAACGCTATCCTTTTGTCGATTATTCACTCTCTTTCTCATGGCCACTTCCCCCTTGGCAGTCCCCTCCCAGAGATCCGAATGGGGGACTATTTCGGAATCTTTTGCCAATGGAGGGAACATCATGACACTTCTTCAATTACAGGCCACATATCCTGTGGATACATGTTACGTTTCATTAATGCAGTGGTTTCCATAGCTTTCTCCATCCACATGCCGTTGAGCATTCCAGATTCTTCCGCCTCTAGGGGTAGTTTCGCACCCCAAGAAGAAGACAATGCCCTGACACTCTGTCCGCTCCTCCGTTCTATTAAACAAGGCCGTTGGCAGAATGGTGTTGACTTTTTATCCCGTAATTTTTCGGCCGCCAATGCTAACTGTGAACTACCAATAAAAATGATAATCGGCAAATAAACCCATTGCAACCGGAACACTAACAAGCCAAACAGTAACTCTACGAATATAGTTATAATTTATGTTCAGCCACTAAAGGAAGTTCAGTGTCGGCTGTAATTATCGTTTGTCAGAGAAAATTTTTCGATACCCTAATTCGCTAATACCGATCCGATTTTTGCTGCAAAAAGTAGTTCCAGTTTTGGCCACTAGATGCAAACCTGGTGCTGCACACTGTTTGTAAGCCAGCTTGGCGTCCATGCTATCATCTTACAAGCCATAACGTCACTGAAGAGTGTGGATATCAACTAGATAGAGAGTGCGTTATTATTGAAACGGATGTATGTGGACGGCAGCAATTACAGTGCTTCATTGAGAGAGTATCGCCGACCAAAAAGTATGAGGAGAGGTTCCATCATATTAAATAGTTTAAAGAAGATTGTAATGAAATTCTAAATCGCGGTGTACCTTGCTATGGAATCTGGAAGAGAAAGGCGCTCTATCTTAAGGGATGTTGTCGAAGTGGTTGCTGTTGCTGTAACTGACCATGCAGCACGTGCTAGCGCTCGTACTGTGTCATGAGAATTTTCCATCCAATGATCAACAATACGGGAAGTTTTGCGATCTATTTTACTCTGGTACCAGTACAAGATCCAGACGGTGCAGCAACCACATGATAGCCCGTAATGTTCTGAATTTGCTCTTTGATTTCTGACGCTAATCAAAGTTTATGACATGGTTCAGTCCGTATTCTATGGAGTAATAAGACACTTTTTAAACTACAGCATGCAGTATATGCACAGAACTGCCGAATTTGTGCCTAGACAGTGTGTTTTTCACCAGCAGCCATTGTACTCGCTATATGTTATTGCGTGGTGTGGATCCACAAGCACCTTGATTCTCCCTTCGTTCTCCGGGAGAATACGCTCAGAGGGCCTACCAAGTGTATCGATACCTCCTAGTACAGCATCTGAATCTTGCGTTGTAAGAGCGCAACTGTGTGGAAACCACTGTTTCCACGCAATATGTGGTAACAACTCATTTCGCTCACCTATTCAACTACCTGCTTAATGCAACCTTCACTTAGCGTCTTATCTCCAGGTGTTTTCCAGATGTAAAGCCTGCAAGATCTCCTGATCTGAGTCCACGTGACTTTTGGCTCTGGGGATATCTAAAAGAACGCATCTACCAGGACACGTTCTGTCTCCAATTACTCTGAACTATGTACTGAAACTCGTTGCTCAGATTCGACTGGAATTATTGCGAGCAACCGTTGATCACTTCTTTGTGCGGATGAAGCATTTTTCTGACGTCTCCAGTGCTCATATTGAACAAATTATGTATGCGGCTGGTAATAATAAAATCAAAATTATACCTTTCTCGCTTGTTTGACGTTTTTGCCAACATCACGTTCCTAATACTTTACATACGGAAACATTTCTGTACATCTTCCTGGCAATCACAGCGCTACATTTTCACCAGATTTCTTCCGAGGTGAAGTCGTTTCCTCCACAGTGCATTCCAATATCTACGAAGTTTCGTTGCCATGCGATAATTATAGACCCTAATCGAACTCTGTCAGTTGCTGCGGAGCAGTTTTAAGTACCCGGTACGTAAAAAAAAAAAAAGTAACACTTACTATCGATCACGATATAACATTTGCGTCTGCTCACTTGCCTAGACCAGCGGAGCTGCGGAAGTCATAAACTGGAGCGGGAAAGTGTTGGTAGCACAAGACACGGGAACTGGAGACCGAGTAAATAGAGTGCCGATGTGCACTCACTGATGAAAACAATGAAGTACCCAGCAGACGTGCTCGGAGGGTATGCAAATGATTGGGCTGGAAATTCTCTGTGACAGTTTGACGGCCAGCCGCTCTAGCAGAGCGGTTCTAGGTGCTTCAGTCCGCAGCCGCGCTGCAGCTACGGTGGCCGGTTCGAATCCTGCCTCGGGTATGGATGTGTGTGATGTCCTTAGCGTAGTTAGGTTTAAGTAGTTCTACGTTCCAGGGGACAGATGACCTCAGATGTTAAGTCCCATAGTACTTAGAGCCATTCGACCCATTTTGAACAGGTTGACGGCCGGCTGCTCGGGTTTAGTGTGGTTACCTGTCCAGCAAGGGTGTTTAAAACGCTATAACAGTGTCAGATGTTGAGTGATGACTGAAGGACCCGCAGATACCGTAGACTCGTGTGAATTTGGAAGGGACCCTCCTTTTAGCTGGCTGGTCGAATTGTGCGATACACAGAGTTGTGGGCCATTCGGATATGATAGTCGCCCGATTTTGGACTGCATGGAAACGAGTAGGTTGGCATATTCGCTGTCACCTCTCCCATCGACCGAGTCTGGCTACCACCACGCCTTATTGTCCACCAGTTACATCATAACAGCTTCTCTGGCATGCCATCTGAAAAGAAGTAGTGGACTGCCTACGGTTTTCTTTGTTATCCCTCACCATTGGGGCAGTCTGCTATCAGCTGGACTAGGGGTGCGCAGGCTGCCATTAACATCGCAACAGAAACGGCTGCTTGTGCAGTGGTTACGTGACCGGTAAGCATCACCTACTAATGAATTGTGTTTAATTGTGTTCACCAATAGATCTCGGTCTTTCACTTCTCTTGATGAGCTTCATCGGTGATATGACGGCTACATGGCGATCGATCCCATCCTTCCTGTGTCTCAGAGAGGCAAAGCGGTCTTAATCCCGGCACCGTGGCTGGTTAACCATTGGGTATGACTTCAGGTCACGGCTCACGGTAGTTGTGGGACCTCTGTCGCCAAAATCGGACGCCCTACGTCTTCATGTGTTTCCTTTGCTGTGACCGTATTCTGACATTTTTCAGCCGGTCAATGCTCTCCCAAAAACGACATGTTCGTCAATGACTTGTCTGTATGATGTTAGGACCACGCATGTGGCTAGGCCGGGAGACGGGTCTACCTCCTGGGAGACTTCATAGTTGACGCTATTTCGGCGATGAAATTATGATGATAGCACCTAGCCCCGAGCGGATAGAGTCTCCGACCTGGGAAAGGAATCTGAGCACTTTGCATGGCAATCCGCAGCGCTGACCACTCCATAACACGGAATTTGTGATGTACTCCCATGGCCTGGAAGGTACAAAGATCTATCTGTCACACGTCTAATCCATTCTAGTCCCAACATCTAGGATATCACTGAGCAGTTACTACAGTTATGGGTCACTTGCCTCAGACAAGCATACAGGGATTTCACGACAACGTTCCCAACCGAGCAAGTGAATGCATCCAGGAGAGAGGAGGGGCAAAGTCATATAGATAATTAGTGTCATACTACCATACTCTCTCAAATTTGACTTTGTTTTGTAGAATCTGAAATAACATAGCCCCTGATCCCGTGCAGTTTTGTACGTCTCCTCGTCCATTTCTGGACCCTTAGATATTTTTGTCGGGCTGTGTGAATCGACAGGATAACAGAAAACAAAAAAAGCCAAAGTCGTCACGGCAGAAATCTGAAGTACCATGAGAGATATGCATGAGTGTAACCCCAGATGAGAATTCTTTTTTTTTTTTTTTTGTTGGTAAAAGAATTGTAAAGGCGCGTGATCGATGGCTTCATTTGCACACAACAAGTGATGGCTTCTTTTTTTATTATTATTTAATATCATTTTGTTGTTTTCGTTCGTTGCATCTGCTCGGGCCGGACGTCGGAAGACACCCATTTCATTTCGTCGTTGATCCATTAACTCAGTTTTTTTTATACAGAGGACAGCTAACCCTCTGAAAGAACACGCTGAGTTACCGTGTCGGCATTCAGTAGCGTGGGACTTCAAAGCTTCTACCCAGGAGCTACGCGGGGTTAACTCCTGTTCGTTAGAGGGCGCGCCGTTTACCCGCCTGTAACACCTCGTGTGGACGTCTCCCGAAGGTGATGATTCGGATTCCGCTAATATTCCTGCCTCCGAATCGAATTCGGAATCCCAGAACGTCAATGAAACTTCTTCCACAACACATTTATGGCCACAAGTCTTTTCCATGTATAGCCAGCTTTGTTTCTCTTTCCGGCTCCTTGGTTCTTCTAAAGGCCTTAGTTCAAATGGTTCAAATGCCTCTGAGCACTATGGGACTTAACCTCTAAGGTCATCGGTCCCCTAGAACTGAGAACTACTTAAACCTAACTAACCTATGGACATCACACACATCCATGCCCGAGGCAGGATTCGAACCTGCGACCGTAACAGCCGCGCGGTTCCAGACTGAAGCGCCTTTAACTGCTTGGCCACACCGGCCGGCAGAGGCCTTAGTTGTCAAATTATTCAAGAGAGAGGTAGAACAGTGACCCTCAAAAGCGTTTTTCTCGAATAACTCTAAAATCGTGGCCACAATCGAAAATTTATCCCACTACAAAACTGGACAATGTTAAATTTCTTACAAAATGGTCCTGTTCATTTTTATCAGCACATAGCCAGAGAGAGACTATGAAAACCTCACGTGTGACTTTTGAAGGCATTACAAGTTGCACAAAACCTGTCGATAGTGGCAGCTTAATCAGCTCGCATAAACTACTTACAGATGCAGTTTGCGCAATGTAAATATTTTTGCCATTTGTACACTACATCATCTAAAGATCAGCATTTCGGTAGCAGGAATTATCTCGATTTCTCGGTGTCTGCTGGCTCGTGTCTTGAAGTCCAGCAATGACACACACTTTCCTGCATCTCAACAATCTTTATTCAAAAAATACGCGGTCTGTGTGTAAGGCAGGTTACTTGATCCCGGCTCTGAATAAATTTATAATGGACCGGGTGCGTTTTCACAACCTTGCTCTTGAGGGAACACATGTCGATTTGGGGAACACATGATTTTAACCCACAAAACTAGAGAAAGACACGAAAAATGTAATATAGCAGCATATTATATCTACTACATAATACGTTTATTGCATGTGTAAAAGGAACCATGTATTACAGGCCACTTATGATGTTTCCCAAATAAATGTAGCGAATCGCGTATGGCAATAAATAAACTATCTTCAATTAGCTGTATAGACGGTACATACCTCCAAGAATTTAAAGCAACTAAGGGAAAGACGGGAAAAGGAAGGAACTACGATCATACAGCCATGTGAGGAATTTCCCGACAAGTTATACAACAGTTTCAAGAATATCCATCTCAGACTCCACAAGACGATCCAATACATTAATTCAATCAGACCGGGAAAATAAATAATGTACTTCGGACCTATGTTTATGTAAAGGTCGGAAACAACTATTTGGTAGCACAAAGAACGACATCATTCGCAGAAAATACTTGGCCAAGAAATTAAAACAAATACTAAGTTATTCATACTTAATAGATAGTTATATGACGTACATCTTGAGTCAGCATTTATTAACAACACAACAATGATGATCAACGTAATACAAAAAATTTAATACATCACAGCAAGAACAAAGCATTATACACAGAACAAACACAAACGAAAAATGAGAACACTCACTAACAAAAATTACCAGAAAGAAAAGCATGACAAAGCGCAAAACACCCACCACAACAAATTTTACCCACAATTAATATATCTCACTGATACAGAATTAAGAAAGAAAGAAACACAGCTATTAGAGAAAGGGACCAAAACACAACTTCAGTACAAAAATAGATAACCACTGCATAGAAGACCTGATTGTAGAAACAGGAAACATCCTGAAGAGGAAGAGAAAAAAGAGAATAACACAAAAAATATTGCGATAAAACAATAACTATTACAGAAAGAAATAGGTAACATAATCACCATGTCAAAGAAAGAACAAAACAGTAAACTCCAAACAGATACAGCACCACTAAGGAATTAAACGAAAAACTACAAGCTAACAACACCAAAGTCACAAGAGCTCATAAAGGGAACAGCACAGAACTGATCAATAAAGAACAATATATAGAAAAACCTCCTCTAACAATATCACAAAACTGAAATCTGATCCAACAGCACGCTTCCAGACATACATAAAACAACCTCAAAGACTTCAGACACATACACACAGAAGAACCCGAAAGCACCAACACCCAGAAGCCAGCCCGAGTTCCACAAACCTCACATTCCATTGAGGCCTGTTATTAATTTCATGAATGCACCGCCATACTATGTGGCAAAATATATGAACAAAATCATAATGTAACATTATGAAATGGAAAACAGCAGATCAGTGAAAAACAAAAACGAACTTGTTACACAAATAAAAGCCTTACGCTTCCCACAAACAATATAGAGAACATGTACACCTCAATACCCACTGCAGACACAATAAAACGAATTGAAGAAAACTTACTGACATACAACAAACTACCTGCAGACAATGTTAATTAAATAACTGGAGCCTTCAAAGCGATGACAACCCAAAATTACTTCCAGTTTGAAAAGGAATTTTACTTACAAGAAGGCAGGCTTCCAATGGGATCCCCAATTTCAGAAACACTGGAAAACATATTCACCAACTACGTGGAAAATACGATCTTTGATACAATCATCACAAAGTAAAGACACAAAAATTGTTTACTGGTACAGGTGTGTGGACGGGATAATGTGTATGGTAGATCAACGAACAGAGGAATTTGGTAAACTGCATACAGATATAAACAACATACATAAAAATATTCAGTTCACAATGGAAAAAGGAACACAAAATGAAATACATTTCTTGGACATAAAAATAAAGAGAGACAACAGTAAACACACATTTGACTCTTTAGAAAGCCAACAGCCACAGACATAATTATAGATGCTTCATACAACCACCCACAAAATCAAAAATTAGCGGCCCCATGACACTTGTTGAACAGGCTAAATAACATCCCACACGGCAAAGAAAACTATGAAAAAGAATTACAAACAGGACGACTCATAGCCACAAACAACGGTTACGTCACCCATACAGTGTAAAAACTCAAACAAAAAATTATGGCTTGATAACGACGAGGGTATTGAAACGTTAGGTTTACTCTGTTACCCAGCTGCTGGTCAGTTCCAAATTGTGAATAATGTCAAGCCAGCACGTAAGGTCCGCGGCTTTACAAAACGCATTGTACTGGCTGTCACGCATCCATTTTTGATCCTTTGGGATTAATCAGTCCCATTGTTATCACATTCAAAATCTTTCTGCAACGTCTGTGGTAGCTTCACTTAACATGGGACAAGCCCTTGCTTCAAGAGCTTAACTGCTTGTGGTAGACACTATACAGAGAGGTTCGTATGACAGATAATATTCGTGTTGATCGTAGAGTCATTACAGAAGGAAAACTTATCATCCAACTGCACGCATCTGGGAAGCTTCAGAGAAGACCTACGTCTTATATATGTGATTCCATGACCACCGTCCACTAATGGTCATGGAATCACATGTATCAAACTATTAAGCTCGAAAACATGTGTATCTCCATTGAAAAAGTATTCCTTACCTCGCCTAGAATTCTGTGGTGCGCTCTTGCTGTCGCGACTACTATAGCATGATTTTCGCTCGCTGGATATAGATATAGAACTGGCATAGCTAGCGTCTCCACTCACACGGTGGAAGACGTTAGTGGGGAACCGTGTCGCTGAGATACAAGAAGATACAGCAGCTGCCATGTGGAACCATGTATCTACAATGGAAAACCCAGCTGATTTGACTTCGCGAGTGTCTCCTGCAGATCTGCAAGAAAACAGACTGTGGTGGGAAGGACCAGCTTAGCTTAAGAAAGAAATCACTTCGTAGCCTGTGATAGACACCTCTAGTGATTCTGCAGTCCAGGAGCTGCCAGAAGAAAGAGGTAAAGTCCTCTGTCACATCATAAGAGCAATTAAAGACGGTATCATCTGTCGATTCTCAAAGTTGTCACGATTACAGCGGATAATGGCATACTGTCTTGGATTCATTAATAACTGCAAGACTCCAAATAAAATGAGAGTAACTGCTGAATTGCCATACAATGAGCTGCAGAAAGCTTTGCTGCGGTGTGTCAGGATAGCACGAGAAGATATATACGCAACGCAAATCTACCAGTTGAGACCATAAAGCTGGTGGATAAAAATAGCAAGCTCAAATCATTGCATCCTATCCTCGATGACATGAGACTGCTATGGGTTTGAGGCAGGCTACAAAATGCTGATTTGTCATATGAAGAGAAGCATCAACTCTTACAGCCACATAACCATCATTTTACACGACACACTAATAAACATCTTCGTCCTTCCCACGCTGTATGTCAACTGTTGCTTACGTCTCTCAGAAAGTAGTTCTGGATCCCTAAAGGACGAAATTCAGTCCGGCGAGCTCTGCATCAGTGCTCGACTTAACAGCGATGAAAGGCGAATCCAGCACAACAGCCCATGGGAGACCTGTCACGCCCACGTGTCGAAGCTGTGAGGCCTTTCTTCAGGCGTGGGACTGATTACATAGGACTGTTCGATGTGAAAACAGGTTCACGGGGATCCATATTAAATTAAAAGTTCTACGTTGCCCTCTTTGTGTACATGGATACACGAGCGCTGCATTTGGAGGTAGTTGGCAAGATGACGACTGATCGATTCCTGTCGGCCTTCAGAAGATTTTTTTCACGGCGGGGAGATGCCATAACCCGTACAGCGACAATTGAAAAAACTTCGTTGGAGCTAGACGGGATTTCCGCGAGTTACAAGCTGCTGTGAGCAGTCATTACCGGCAGATGCAGGTGAAAAGCTTCATGCGCGAAGAAGGCGTCGAGTGACAGTTTATTCTTTCTGCGTCACAAGATTATGGCAGAATATGGGAAACTGAATTGAAGTCCTTCAAGCACCACGTGCGGTGAAAGATGGGAACCATATGTCCAATTTCCGGAGAGCTGACAATCCTTACTCGCCAGATTGAGGCTTGCTTGAACTCTCGTCCTCTCACGCCACTATATTGTGAGCCTACTGATCCCCAAGCACCCCAGGTTATTTCATGATTGGAGCCTGAATTACAAGCAACCCTCAGCCAGATCCAGGTACAGTCAAAATGAGGTTGCTCACAAGGTGGGAACAACTGCAGCAACGCTTCCAGATCTTTTGGCGGCGCTTGTCATCTGACTACCTACATCATCTGCAGCAGCGGGCCAAATGGATGGACACTAGTCAGAATGTGCAGCCTGGTGCATTGGTCGTAGTACAAGATAACCTGCCACCCTTTTGTATTGTGCGTACCTTGCAGCAAGCTCAGTGTTTTACGTCATTTTTTATGTTTAAATGTATATTTGTTTATGTGATAGTGTTTCCAGGTACCAGTTACAAACTCTACCGACAGAATACATCATTGAAGGAGGCAAAGTTGCGAGTATTTATTTTTGTTATTTTCTATGAATTAGCAGGCCTTGTGTTAGTTTTAATACGCTGGGAAGAAATTAATGCTCCTTTGACGGCCGGTATGTTCGGTTGTTAAATTTGACTGAGTCTCTGGACAGTGCTGCCCTCTCTGGACATATTTGTACATAAGGGACAGTGGTCAGTGGGTCACTCCTCCAAAGGCTCCTAACGAGATATGGCAGTGGTGAATGCGCTGTGGTCGGGCGGCTGTCCTTAGCTCGTGGCCTTGCGCGACACGTAAACGGCAAAGGTGTATATTTTGGTTGTTAACTTACCTATGAATAATAAGTGGCTATCTCAACTCTCGTGTTTCGTTACAATCTAAATGGATTCGAATCATTATACAGTCCTCTTCAGTTCATGATCCTCCCGTACATTTATGTTTTCGTTTGCGGATGCTAACAAGGCCTGTGTGTGATACCAGTAGACTTCTCATGGATGGAATTCCCATTTGCTACTCCTAGACTACTTTCGTATGTTCTCCTTGCTCCGAATCACATGTGTTATTTTGCTTCAAAGGTAGCAGCATTCCCTAACATCGTGATCATCAATCTTGATGATAAGTTTCTCGCTTTTCTCATTTCTTCTACTTCTACTTGCTTTCGTCTGTCTTCAGTTTACTCTCAATCCACAATCTGTACTCATTAGACTCTCCATTCCATTCAGCAGATCCTGTAATTCTTCTTCATATTTACTGAGGATAGCAACGTTATCAGCGAATCTTACCATTGATATCCTTTCACCCTGAACTTTATTGCCACTCTTGAACCGTCCTTTTATTTTCATCAATGCTTTCTCGGTGTATAGATTGAACACTAGGAGCGAAAGACTGCATCCCTGTATTACACCATTTTTAAACGAAGCTCTTCGTTCTTCGTCTCCGACCCCTACAGTTCCCTCTTGGTTCTTGTAGTTACTGTATATCACCCGTCTTTCCCTATAGCTTACGCAAAATTTTCTCAGAATTTCGATTATCTTGCACCATTTGACACTGTCGAACGCATTTTTCAGGCTGAATAATCCTTGAAAGTCTTGATTTTTCTTCAGTCTTGCTTCCATTATCAGTGACAACGAATTCGTGCCTTTACCTCTCCCAAAGCCAAACTGATCACCATCCAACAGATCTCCAATTTTCTTTTCCATTCTCCTGTATATTATTCTTGTGAGCAACTTGGATGCATGAGCTGTTAGACTGTTACTACGATAATTCTCACACTCACCGTCTCTTTTAATTTTCGAAATTGTTTGGATGATAGAATCAGATAGTATGCCACCAAACTCATACATTCTACACACCAACGTGAATATTCGCTTTGTTGCCATTTCCCCCTTGATTTCAGAATTTCTGACGGTATGTTATCTATACCTTCTGACTTATTCGAACTTAAGTCTTCCAAAGCTCTTTCACATTCTGATTCTAACACTGGATCCCCTACCTCTTCAATATGGACTCCTCTTCCTTCTCCTATCACGTCATCAAACCAGTCTTCCCCCTCATAGAGGTCTTCAGTGTACTCTTTCTACCTGTCTGCTCTCTCCTCTGAATTTTGACAGTGAAATTCCCAGTGCACCCTTAATGTTACCAACCTTACTTTTAATATCACCGAAGATTGCTTCCACGTTCTTACAAATGTGTCAGTCCTTCCGACAATCATTTCTTTTTCGATTTCTTCTAACTTTTCCTGTCACCATTTAGCCTTAGTTTCCCTACACTTCCTATTTACTTCATTCCTCAGCGACTTATATATGTGTATTCCCGAATTTCGCTGAACGTTTTGTATTTCCTCCTTTCATCGATCAATTGAAGTATTTCCTGTCTTACTCAAGGTTTCTTCATAGTTACCTTTTTTCAACCTTTTTTCTTTCCAGTTTCTGTGATTGGTCTTTTTAGAGATGACCATACCTCTTCAACTGAACCGCCTCTTGCATTCGCTATCGCAGTATCTATTGCCTCAAAGAAATTCAATCGTATCTTCTCATTCCTTTGTTCTTCTATACTCCCCCCCCCCTCCCATCTATGTTTGCTGATTTTTCATGACTGGTATCATAAACTTAAGCCTACTCTTCATCACTACTAAATTGTGATCTGAGTTTATATCTGTTCCAGGATACAACTTACAATCCAACATATGATTACGGGATCTTTGCCTGCCCATGAGGTAAACTAACTGAATTCTTCCCGTGTCCCTCGTATCTCTTGTATTTGCTATTACTAGTTGAAATATATTGCAACACTCAATTAGTATTTCTCCTCACGCATTCCAAGCCCATATTCTAACATTAACCTTTCCTCTACTCCTTCCCCTACAACCGTATTGCAATCCTCAATAGTTACTACATTTTCATCTCCCTTTACGTACTGAATTGCCCGTTCAGTACCCTTGTGTATTCTTTCTATCTCTTCATCCTCGGCTTGCGACGTCGTGATGTGTATCTGAACTACTCTCGTAGGTGTTGCTTTGCTGTCGATGCTGTGAGAACAACCGTGTCACTGAACTATTCACCGTAACTCACTCGCTGTCCTACCTTCCTATTCATAAAGAATCCTAATCCCGTGATACTATTTTCTGCTGCTGTTGGCATTGCCCATGCTTACCTGACCAGAAATACATATTTTCTTTCCATTTCACTTCACTGACCACAACTAAATCTAGACTGAGTCTTAACGTTCCCTTTGCAGATTTTCTAGCTTCCCTACCACGTTCGACCTTTTGGAATTCCACGCCCCGACTCGTAGAACGTTATATTGTCGTTAGACATTCAGTCTAGCTCTCATGGCTGCCTACCCCTTGGCGGACCCTCCATACAACATCGTGATGAAGGTTGACACGACGGTCTGTCGGTGCCGATGAACGGGCGAGGACCTGTGGACAGAGTTTTCTTTTTTTTTTTTTTGAGACTCTACATACTGCGGGTTAAACGCCTCACGATGCCTTCGAAGATCCGCATCACTTCAAAAGAGATAAAACCACTACTAGTATGACTACTGTACTTATTTCCTGTCTGCCATTGCTCAATTACTGTGTTGTTCGGTCTACTGAAAACGTGAAACTTTATGAGCCACCATGAGGAACGGCGTTTGGCGAGATAAAAGACTCCAAATACCCATTGCATGCAGCTAGCTTCGCGACATTCCCTTGGAAACTAGTTGAATATGAGATATGCTTACTGACAGTATTCATCTCTTTCGCGAAGGAGCGTCGCACTCGTGTACAGTCCCGGTCGATTACGATCTTTTTATGATCATCGTTCTTATCTCTGTTACAGGGATTTGGGATGGGGGGGGGGGGGGGGGGTTGAGACTGATACACCATACATTGCGGTTAAATTGACCAGTCTGCGTTGGTGCACCAGCAAATTAGGCAACATCAGTAACGGTGTGGTCGTGGCGACGTCGAATCTCGAGAGGTACTATTTTCCGTTCGGTTCCCCTAAGTGTAATCAGTTTCACTACACTGATTCTACATGACTGATTAGCACACCGTCTGAAAGAATTACGTCAGTGGTGGAGGCTCATGTGACCGACCGGCACATTAGTTCAATACCATCTACAACGCTCCAGAGCGATGAGTATGCTCTTTTAAAGGAATTAATGGGCTTACAACTACGTATGTTACCACTCGTATATGTTTTCAACAATGTTGCAACATACCATTCGCGAAATTACTCTTACGTCTATAAACGCTCTAATGGGCTGTTTTCCAGGAAAGTACGGATGTCCGTAAGTACTACGCTGTCCTACGAGGGCATGCTGCAAAGTAATGCCTCCGGATTTTGTATGTGAAAACGCTTAGAGGTTTTTGTAATAAAATTAACCTTGTTAATATTTCAAATTTAATTTTAAAGGCAAGGCAGGAATGTAGCCACTGTACATAATTGTGGGCAGCAGTGGTGGCGGGAATGTACAGTCACAAAAGGCAGGCTCCGGACGGCCTCGAGGCACTACCGAGAGGGAAGACCACCAGTTTCGTCATATGGCTCTGGGGCACTGTACTGTATTTGCATGTGACAGCCACGTTTTGGTTAGGAGGCGGCCTGTTGAGGGCCTGCAACCAGACTGTCTGTGTGTTAGACACACTGGAACTACACATGGAGTTATGGTCCAGAGTGCGATTTCGTATGTCAGCAGGAGCACTCTCGTGGGTACCACACGCATGCCGACTGAAAATCTGTCCTGGTATGCTTGCATTCATGAATAACATTTCAAGTTGTGTTTTGCAACAGGATAACGCTCGCTCACGTACCACTGTTGTAACCCATCATCTTCTACTGAATCTCGACGTGTTGCCTTGGCGGGCTCGATCACTACAGCTGTCTCAATTCGAGCACAAATAGGACATCATCTGACTACAATTCCAGAATCATCCAAATACTGCATTTAGCGTCCCTTGTAATGTTGTTGTTTTAATTTGTTGTGATTGTGGTGCTGATATTCAAGACCATAAAAGTGGGTTAAAAGCTGTGAGCTATCTGAGGAAGTTAACTTGGCATTACTACGCAACTCTTTCACCAGGTATTCAGTCTAGCTTACCAATTTCCCAACCAGACTAACATTAATTATAATCTTTTAGTACTCATCTTACGATAACCGGAGATATATATATAAAAAGACAATTTAAATAAATCAGTTTATATTTGGACATTTATTTTAACATTGATCATTGTTCCATTAAAATGTCAGCACATCAAACTTGATTCATAACTAAACTGGTTCCTTATTTAGGATTGTGTAAATGTGAGTTTGTAATCTTACGGAACACATCAAATAGGGAGCCAAGATTGGGAGACTACATACAACACTGCATTCATAAAATAACACACGAAGAACGTTGAAACATATGCAAGAGGGAAATTAACCACAACCAACCGATTCAATTTTCACCCAAAGAAGTCAAGTTCATAGTGCAATCCTGTCCGTCATGATATTACCTCACACTGGTATACTAAATTCATACTAACTCTCTGTGAAATCTTCCTGAAAAGAATAGCTGAGGGCTACTTTGATGCTTACACCACATGCTTCACGTGGTCAACTTGGTTTACACAAAGAGTGTAACTCCACAATAATTTTGATAATTAAAATAAATTACATCGAAACGCAATTTACAAAAGAAAAACCTCAAACTGGTTACTATCGTCTTACTATTAATCTGATGGGTCAAACAATTGTATAAGCACGTGGTACTGGTCTCACAAAGTACACCCCACGTGGGTAGAACATAAAGAAAAGTTGCTATATTGCATAATATTGCCAAGACGAGACGTTATAATCTCACGCACATGCGCATTTAAGATTGATGATCTTAATTAGAGTTACTGATCAACACATGGTTCCACTTAACTCACAAAGTAGCGACAAAGCTACTACCGGAAGATATTCTGAACTTCACACTCGAATTACACTGCATTGCAATTTAAGATGACATTAGATAATTTAGAGCTAAATCTGAGATAATGGTGATTAAATTTTCAGTTAGGCTGAACTTAAGAAATCCATTGTCCTACGGGCTTAGCAGACACGTGCTTAGCTGGAGATCTTACCACTTCAGACGCTCACAACGGACAGACTGACCTGGGCCCCTACCGAGCGTGCTTAACAGATACCAACGGAAGTGACCAGAGAGGCAGCTTCCTATACCAACACGACAAGAGACGGACAAGAACATACTAAGAATAGAAACGTCTTTACTTTTAGAAAGCGTAGCTACTTGTTCCGATGTGGGTCCTACTGTTCTCTAGCAGACAGGCTTGTCTTCTAGCATCGAACATGCAACTAGAAACACATTTGCTCATTCATCCTCTCACTCAGAAGGGAAGGGGGATGACAGTATCTTATCATATACAGTATATAGAAGAAAGCGGATGTAGGTTCCGTATGAGACTGTGTGACATGAATTACGTATAAACTGTGTTTTAAAGTGTAATAGTGTGACAGATCGTTCTTGTTTATGTGTAAAAGTAACCCGTTCAATCGCCCAGTCTCCTCCCAGATAGTCGGAAACACCACAGTAAATTTAGAAGAGGAATTTATGCCGTAAATGACAACATATTTAAGAAATTAACTTGAATAGAATCCAACAGAGACCTTTCACCCTGGGTTGACTAATCATGGTACTCACCCCTACAGATTGATATTTGGCATTGATACAACACAAAGCATGTCCATTTGAATGCTTCAATTCAACATATTGACGGTTGCCCCGGTTATTGTGAGGGTTCTTAGGAAAGTAAGGAACGAAACCACAGTGAACATCCAAACTGTTTTCTTTGCACATTTAGCTACACCCTCCAGGTACAACTCGACATAGCCGCCGCTCCGATTTAGACATTTCTTAGAGCGTTGTACCAAATTTCCAACAGCATCGTCGTAGAAGGCAGCCGCCAGTGCTTTCCAATAATTCTCTATGCTGGTCTATAGCGCGTAGCCTGCGCCCCAGTGTTGTCTTCGTATCCAGCGTTTCATGTAAACAGCGATGATACTTAGGACGAGCCAATTAGGGCTGTGGTTTTGGTGGTCGAACACCTCCCGTCGAAACGGCTGCAGGTGCGTCTTCACTGCCCCTGCAGAGCGTTGCTGAGAATTGCCATGTAGAAGGAAGTGCATGGCAGATGTGTTAGGTGCGCTGCATTCATTAAGGCGAAGCCACTCGGCGGGCCCACCTACTTGAAGGGAGACACTGTTGTTCTAGGCGCCTTTACTCGCTCAAAGTACGCTTACAACTGAAAAGAGCGTCTTGATGCGATCACCGGGCATACGAAAGATACTGCCCAAAACGTCTGTGAAAAGCCTCGTCGGATTGTCACAGTGGTTTCCCTTTCCAGACCGATCATTCCACACATTCCGAATAGCCCTCGTAATATAGCAGTGTTTCACATTAGCAACGGCTGCTCACACTTACTTGAACCAGTAATTTCGAAGTGTTAATCAATTAAATATGTTCTCTAGACAAATGTATTCCCGAATTTTTAACACTCTAGATTAAATATTTTTAGATGTCATGATTTTTTTTCCGTCAGTGTACATCGGTGCCTGAGAACTGCGTGATCCCAAGAACAATGAAAGCACGAATTCTAAGAGTTCGCCATACACATGGTACACCCTCTTCTTTAGTTTGACAACGCCAGGCCACACACGAGCGCTGCGAGATCTGCAACAATCGGACGCGTTGGGTTAACTGTCATCGATCATCCTCGACACAATCCAGACTTGGCCCATTCAGATTTTTATCCGTTTCCTAAGCTTCAAGAGAACCTTCGAGGACTTCACTTTGATAGTGATGAACCTGTTCATGTACAGATGAAGTTGTGGTCCTGTCAACAAATTCGAACACTGTACAACGAAGGTATTAACCAACTGCTGTCTACTTGGAGAAATGCGTTCCTTGCCCTGGAGACTATGTTGAGAAACATATATGTCGACATGAAGACTAAAGATGTAAAATATTAATAAGGTTTGTTTTATTAAAAAAGTCTTAGGAAATTTGACGTAAAATGTTCGGAGGCGTTTCTTTCCACCACGACCTCGTAGAAAAAAAACTACTTTTCGTACGTCATTTAGACCAGCCGCTACAGTTGGATAGTCATGTTCGTCTTGTCCTCACTCCTACCGAATGGAGGCGCTCATATTCTCTGTCTCCTTTACTGGTCCTCCGAGCAACACTTCCGAAGTGTTGCACATAAGCCACCATAGAAATTTGTGATAAGTATTATTACACAAGAATAATTAAACTTATGTAAGCACATCAAACAACTAATGAAGCGTTTACTGAATAAAAAAGAAAATTATCGTATGCCGTTGATGGCTTGGACCCCATCAGGGAAACTTCGGGCTGCGGGTGCAGGTCTTATTTCAGATGACGCCACACTGGCCGACTTGCACGTCTGTGATGATGAAGAAAGGATGATGAGGGCAGCACAACACGCAGCCCATGAGCTGAGTAAATCTCCAATCCGGCCGGGAATCGAGCCCCAACCAGCTGCATTGTAGGCAAACACGTTACCACTCAGCTAAGTAGGTGGACGTTTACAGAACGTAATTAGAGAGAAAAGACTTTTACCGCTTATCCAAAACTAGGGACAGGTTGAAAGGCTACATGACGAAGTAACAAGAAGTAGTTAACTTGCTAATGGAGAGAAGTGTCAAATGATGTAAATATTATATCGACACCAGATCTTAACTAAAGGTTGCAGTGGATGTGGGTTCTTGTATTAGACCGATAAGATGAGGCTTACACATGACAAACTAGCTTGGGAAGCTGCATCAGACCATTCTCAACGACAACAGTACTAACTCATGAACCATTTGGACGAGGATTTTGTAAGCTGCTTATTTCCTGATTGAATAGTATTTCCTTAGGATCCAACTACATCGGATCGCTCCAGTAGATAATAGCAGACAGTTTGAGATTGTGACGATTCGAATTTTCCATCAATTTGATTTGCACTACATTGAAAGGTCTCTGTTGGATTCCCTCAAGTTAATATCTTAAATCTGTTGTCATTTACGGCATAAATTCCTCTTCTAAATTTTCTGTGGTGTTTCTGATTATCTGGGAGGAGACTGGGCGATGGAACGGGTTACTTTTACACGTAAACAAGAACGATCTGTCACACTACTACACTTTAAAACACAGTTTCTACGTAATTCATGTCACACAGTCTCATACGGAACTTACATCCGCTTTCTTTTATATACTGTATATGATAAGATACTGTCATCCCCCTTCCCTTCTGTGTGAGAGGATGAATGAGCAAATGTATTTCTAGTTGCATGCTTGATGGTGGCAGACAAGCCTGTCTGCCAGAGAACAGTAGGACCAACGTCGGAACAGGTAGCTACGCTTTCTAAAAGCAAAGACGTTTCTATTCTTAGTATGGTCCTGTCCTTCCCTTGTCGTGTTGGTATAGGAAGCTGCCTCTCTGGTCACTTCCGTTTGTATCTGTTAAGCACGCTCGGTAGGGGCCCAGGTCAGTCTGTCCGCAGCGAGAATCTGAAGTAGTAAGATCTCCACCTAAGCGCGTGTCTGCTAAGTCTGTATGACAATGGATTTCTTAAGTTCAGCCTAACTGAAAATTTAATCACCTTTAATTCAGGTTTAGCTCTAAAATATCTAATGTTATCTTATATTGCAATGCAGTCTAATTCGAGTGTGAAGTTCAGAATATTTTCCGGTAGTTGCTTTGTCACTACTTTGTTAGTAAAGTGGATCCACGTGTTAATCAGTAACTCTAACTAAGTTCATCAATCTTAAATGCGATTGTGCGTGAGATTATCACGTCTCGTCTTGACAATATTTTTCAATATAGCAACTTTTCTTTATGTTCAACCCACGTGGGGTGTACTTTGTGAGACCAGTACCACGTGCTTATACAATTGTTTGACCATCAGGTTAATAGTAAGACGATAGTAACCAGCTCGAGATTTTTTTTTGTAAATTGCGTTTCGATGTAATTTATTTTAATTATCAGAATTATTGTGGAGTTACACTCTTTGTGTAAACCAAGTTGACCACGTGAAGCATGTGGTGTAAGCATCAAATTAGCCCTCAGCTATTCTTTTCGGGAAGATTTCACAGAGAGGTAGTATGCATTTAGTATACCAGTGTGAGGTAATTTCATGACGGACAGGATTGTGCTGCAAACGTAACTTCTTTGGGTGAAAATTGAATCAGGTGGTTGTGGTTAATTACCTCTTGGGTATGTCTCAATGTTCTTCGTGTGTTATTTTATGAATGCAGTGTTGTATATAGTCTCCCAATCTTGGCCAAATATAAGCTGATTTATTTAAATTGTCTTTATATATATATATATATATATATATATATATATATATATATATATATATATATATATATATCCAGTTATCGTAAGATGAGTACTAAAAGATTATAATTAATGTTAGTCTGGTTGGGAATTTGGTAAGCTAGACTGGATACCTGGTGAAACACTTCCGCAGTAATGTAAGGTTAACTTCCTCAGATAGCTCACAGCTTTTAACCCACTTTTATGGTCTTGAATATCAGCACCGCTTTCAGAACAAATTAATGCAACAACATTACATATGGCGACCCTATTCTGTGATTCCGGTAGACTCTGGAAGCTCAGAAACGCTAGATTGCGATCGTTGTATAATCTTAATTTTTTCCCTGTAGCGCTCAAACAAGTTCTGCGTTGTTTCTGAGCCGACTTTCAAAAGAATCACGGTGTTGTTGAACGGCGTTGGGTTGTTTTTCTTCTTTTGTTTTCTATATTTGTGTGTTTTATATGTATGAGGTTTTTTTTTTCCTCGCTTGTAAATTGCACTGACTTTGATCAAAATCGAGCGAGGTGGCGCAGTGGTTAGACACTGGACTCGTATTTGGGAGGACGACGGTTTAATCCCGCGTCCGGCCATCCTGATTTAGGTTTTCCGTGATTTCCCTAAATCGCTCCGGGCAAATGCCTGGATGATTCCTTTCAAAGGGCATGGCTGACATCCTTCCCCGTCCTTCCCTAATCCGATGAGACCGATGACCTCGCTGTCTGGTCTCCTTCCCCAAAACAACTCAACCCTCGATCAAAGATATAAATTTGTTTTGCGTGTGAAAAAGTGCTTTCTTGGCTGGGTACCTTTCGTGTGATTGTCGTAATTTTTAGGGGATACATTTAGTCTGATTAGTGTGTTGCGTACCGGGTATAAATTGAACTAATGCAGACACGTAACCTAGCTAAAAGTAGGTGGTCCAACAACTTAAGCAACATGGAACAAGGGGATAATCTGATTTCGAATATTAACACGTCGGACGTTTCCGAAAATGCGATGGGGAATACTTCAGAGGAAAAGCAAAACAGGACGAATGGGCTCACAGCAGAGCCAGAAATTAATTTGCCTCCAACTAACCAAATTGATTTGGCAGAACCCATAAAAGCCTTATTGAATCAAATTAAAGAAAACGCAGAGAAATCAGAAAAATCGTTCCGAGAACAAAAAGAATCATCCGAAAAATCGATCCGAGAGCTACGCTACAAATGACGCAGAATTCTGAAAAATCGATCCGCGAGCTAGGCGAACAAATGACGCAGATATCTCAAAAATCTATCGGCAAGCTAGGCGAAAAAATAGACGAAAAGCTAATCCAGCAGATAAATAAAGTCGACAAGTCAATGCAGAGAGTGTCCGATGATACATCACATAGAATAAACAATCTGGCAAGTGAAATAAAAAGTGATATTATGAAAGAATTAGGCTGTACATTTGAACAAATCGATGATCGTCTGCAAGCCTTAGAACAGGGCAAGCGGAGTCGCGATGTGGAATCGAAAGAGAGTGAGAAACAGCTACTTAGGAATTTCCAAGCTCTGAGAGAAGAATGCCAAAGGGAATACCAGCAGGTACTCTTCAGGGTCCAGGAGGTGGATACGCATTGTCCCGCATCCGTTAGCAACACAGTAGCGGACAACAGCCAAGCGATTCATGCACTCGAACAGCAAGTAGAACAATTGAAGCAGACTGGGGCGGAGGACAACAGACAAATACATGATAAGATTGCGGCATTGGCGGACATCGTAGGCACGATGAAGGTGACAGAGAGCGATAACAATACTACACCGGTAGCGGTCGTAGAGACCGAAGATGTGCGTTCGCTTCTTAGATTTCAGAACGGAAATTTGGAAGTGAACAGGTGGCACAAAGCTGTAACAGGCGAATTACAAGAACGCGTGGCGCATCTGGAAAGCTGCATGGGCTGTGATTCCGAACTCGCCAATAGCACTAAAAATAGCTGTACGAACAGTGCAGAGAGGGACTCCGGCCACGAGGGAGATTTTGACGACAGGGAAGAATGTATTTTGAGGGGCAGACATGAGAAAAATTGAAACATTCCATGGCCTCGCGGGGAGGAAATGCAGGGATTTGATTTCAAACATTTCCTTACGGTGAGAAAGTTTGAGATATTTCGCAAAAAGGAATACATCCAATAGCATGGCTCAAGCAATTTGAGTTCTGCCTTCCCCCCGACTGGGCAAGTTCACATAAGGTAGAATATATGTGTGGCTATTTGGAATACGAACCAGCGATTCGCATGAGGTCGGCAGCGCGTCACTGCAACCCCACTCCGGAGTTTCGACAAGCCTTTCTGTCCGCCTATTGGTCGGAAGCGGCACAAGGTATGGTCAAGCATGGCATAATTATGCTGCCAAATTTGAACCAGTCTGGTTTCAGCAGCCCAGCACGCCTATTCGACCACATGCCGCAGGCAAATCAATTTCTATACAACCCATACGGGCCTGCGGAACTAATTAGGATATGCATCACCAAATTGCCAATGCACTTGCGCCACGTCATTCTTGCGGGACGATGCAAAGAGGACGTGGAAACGTTTCAGACACTTCTCCAACAGTGTGAATATAATACAGCAGAATGCCAGCCTAATCAGGCACAAAGTTATTACGGGGCACAGCAGAGCGATCGCAGTCGTGGCCGTAGTACTAATCAACGGCGAGACTGGTCGTCGCGACGCGAACGGAACAATAATCGGGACCGGCCGTATAGAAACTGGGGTAACAGTCGCGAACACAGGTGGAACAACGGAAATGATCGAGGACGTGGACAGGATCGTGAAGGCAACAGTTGGGGCAACCAGAATCGATACTACGGTGAACACGGTGGGAATAGGACTGTAGGAGGAGCACCTCATGATGTTGAAATTCGGCCGGCTAACCCTAGACATAATCCAGCAAATGGAAATGAACAAAACCGGCAATGACAAACGATCAGCGCAGAAGGCGCCCAATCGGAGCAAATGAGTGACCTGGCAAATGAGTGCATACGGTATATAGAGAGGGAAGATATTATAGAGGATTTGTTGCAAGAAACTACGAGTGCTAAAATTTCGGTAATAAATCCAGTCGTGACAGTTGCAGTAAGCGAAATATGTTTTAAGTGTGTCATTGACACTGGAGGCCCTTTCTCGATAGTGAGCGAGGCAGCATTTCAAAAATGCGAAGGGACTGTAACTTGGCCCGTTTTTCAAGTGCGAGGAATAAAGGTGAAGGGCGTAATCTACGGTAAGAGCGTAGATATCCGAAGGCAGACTCGGCTTAATTTTACCTGCCAGGGAAGGGAGTTTGAGTACAACTTCTTTGTGCTCCCAATGCTGAACGTGGCAATGATTTTAGGAAATGACTTTATGAATGCCCACCATGCAGTAATTGACATGGGTGGACGAGTAATGACAGTTCAAGTTGGGGATCAGCCAATTAATTTAGTATTTGATGAATGCATATTACGTGCCGAGTCAGAAATTAGTTGCCTAAAATTTCAAGCTCAAACCGAGTCGCAACCCAGACTGGAGCTACTCGTGAACTATGTAAGTGAGTCGCGCTCTACGTCTGGTGAGCGGCGGAAAGATGTTGTTTCTGCTGATGCACTGACAAGGGAACCTCCCCATCGCACCCCCTCAGATTTAGTTATAAGTTGGCCTTGAAAAACTTTACACAGATCAATCGAGAAAACAGGAAGAAGTTGTGTGGCACTATGAAAAAAATTAGCAAAATATACAAACTGAGTAGTCCATGTGCAAGGTAGGCAACATCAAGGAGCGCGTTAGCTTACGAGCGCCGTGGTCCCGTGGTTAGCGTGAGCAGCTGCGGAACGACAGGACCTGGGTTCTACTCTTCTCTCGAGTGAAAAGCTTAATTTTTTATTTTCAGATAATTATCAAAGTTCAGGCACTCACACATAATCAACTTCGCTCTCCAAAATTCCAGGACATGGTCAGATTTGCTTGGACATATACAGTATTTGACGGTGTACGCATGGAAACATTTGAAAACGTAAAAAACGTATGTTTTGACAGAGCACAGGGAAAACGGTGCGACTGTGAAACTGTTGCATTCATTTGATGCAGTTTCTGTGACAAATTCTTATGTTTTCATCACTTCCTTGGGAGTGATTATCACATCCACAAGAAAACCTAAATCGGACAAGGTAGAAGAATCTTTTTACCCATTCGCCAAGTGTGCCAGTTAGGTGGGTCGACAACATATTCCTGTCATGTGACGCACATCCCGTCACCGGTGTCGTAAAGAATATATCAGACGAGTTTTCCTGTGGAGGAATCGGTTGACCTGTGACCTTGCGATCAAATGTTTTCGGTTCCTATTGGAGAGGCACGTCCTTTCGTCTACTAATCACACGGTTTTGCGGTGCGGTCGCAAATCACAGACACTAAACCTATTACAGTTAACAGAGACGTCAATGAATGAACGGACAGATCATAACTTTGCGAAAATAAAGAAAGTAAAATTTTCACTTGAGGGAGGACTCGACCCAAGGACCTTTCGATCAGCAGTTGCTCATTCTAATCATGAGACCACGGCGCTCACCCGAGTACAATGTCCTTTATGTTGCCTATCTTCCACATGGGCTACTCAGTTTGTATATTTTGCTTATTTTTTCATAGTTCCACACAACTTCTTCCTGTTTTCTCTATTGATTTGTGTTCAGTTTTTCAAGGCCTATCCACTGTGTCAATTTATAACTAAATCTGAGGGGAGGTTCCCTTGTCAGAAAGAGCGTCGCGGGTGTCAGAACCACGGACAGGGAAAAGGAGAAATTGTATTGCCTACTTAGGAATCATGAACGGGTATTTTCTGAGACTCCGGAGACGATTAAGGGTTTTACTTACCAATTCAGAGTATGTAACCATCAGAAGTTTTCTGTTAGACCATACTCTATTCCCGCGGCGCATAAAGGCCAGGTGGAGAAGGAAATGAACAAGATGTTAGAACAAGGAATAATTGAGGGTAGTAAGCTCGTACAACTCACCCTTGCTTGTCGTACCAAAACGCGACAACTCATTTCGTTTGGTACTAGACTCGAGACAGATAACACAATTATTATGTCGGAAACGGACAGGCCTCAGAGCCTTGAGGCACTCTTATGACGTTTCCACGGGGTAAAGGTGCTATCATCTGTCGACCTCCGTTCGAGTTTTTGGCAAATCGTGCTACACCCATCTTGCAGATTATATACAGCGTTCCTCTGTTATGGAAATTGTTTCCAATTCCGGCGTCTCCCGTTCGGACTAAACGTCTCATCAGCTGCTTTTATAAGAGGATTAAATAGCATTTTGCCTGATGATTTGAAACAGCGAGTGACAATTTACGTGGATGACATAATAATCGCGGAAAAGTCGTGGGAGGATCATAATGACTTTCTGAACAGACTACTGGATGTTTTTGAGAAGGCAGGTGTAACAGTCAACTTAGATAAGTCACAGTTCGCACGAGAGAACATAAAATTCTTAGGCCATATTGTCTCAGCAAATGGAATACAACCTGTCCCGGAGAAAATTTCTGCGATAGCGGAGTGTGCAATGCCGACAAATAAAAAACAGTTGCGAGCATTCTTAGGCCCGTGTAATTTTTATAAGCGATTTATAAATTTTAGTGTACTTGGTACACCCCGTCTATGTGGACTAAAAGGGAAGAACGCTTTGTGGGTCTGGGATCCAGGGCACAGGATGAATTTTATAAATTGAAAACGGCCTTGGTAGAGGCTCCCATCCTCGTGCATCCCGACCTAACAAAAGAATTCTGTTTAATGACGGACAGTTCCCTGTCAGGGTTAGGTGCGGTACTGTTTCAAACGGAAGGAAATGATGGTATTACAACTTGGAAAACAATCTCGTTTGGGAGCAGGGTGCTCTCTCGATGTGAAAAAAATTATTCCGTGACAGAACTCGAAGCACTCGCGATAGTTTGGGCATTCTCAAAATTTAAGTATTTCTTATTTGGGAGGACCACCAGGGTGTACACTGACCATCGTGCACTCCAATTTCTAATGAGCACAAAAATCACGCTTGGGAGACTAGGACGCTGGGCACTATACTTACAGGAATACAATTTCACTGTAGAATACATTCCGGGACAGAAAAATGTAATTACTGACGCTTTATCGCGCATTCCTACAGGTTTGGTTCACACAGAAGAAGGGGAGCTCGGTGAAAATAATTTTAGCATCCTATACTTACAGAATGTAGCGTTAGAGAACTTTGTTACCACCTCTTTAGGGAGTATAGCGGACGAACAGGATAAGGACGAAATATTGAAACATATAAAGAAGAAGTGGGAGGACAACGAGAATGTAGGAATACGCCAGTACTACTAAGTGCGCAGTAGAATACTATTCAAGAAACGAGCCGCGGGCGACTCCAGATGGGTGTTGGTGATTCCGGAGGAACTCATAAACAAAATTATATGGTACATACATTTGAGTTATGGTGTCTTGGGAGCACAGAAATTTTGTGAAAAACTGAAGGAGACATGCTATTTTAATAACATGCTACGGCGTATTCGTTGTGTACTTAGAGTGTGCGAACCTTATCAGCGAGCAAAGGCGGCCACAGTGACGTATGCTCCATCATTGCACCCAATAATACCAAGCAAACTTGGTGACCTCGCGGCCGTGGATCTATTTGGGCAACTAATACGATCTAAAGCATGTTTTGCATATGTTTTCGTAGCGATGGAGCTAACCTTCAAGTTTGTGCGTCTGACTCCATTGAGGCGAGCCACAGGAAGGGCAGTGGCAACTGCATTTGCAAAGCAGTTTCTGCATGAAGTTGGGCGTGTGAAAAGGGTTATCTCGGATAATGGACCACAATTTAGATCGCAATACTGGCAGTGGATGCTTCGAAGGAGAAGAATTAAACCTATATATATATATATATATATATATATATATATATATATATATATATATATATCACCCCAGCTCGAAACCCAGTGAGCGTATTATGCGTGAATTAGAAAAATTATGGAGGTTATACTGCAGTCGTGACCACCGATCGTGGGACATACACCCAAAAGGATTTCAGAACATAATTAATGAGCTGCCTAATACGTCAACAAAGCTTCCGCCAATCACTGTGCTAAAAAACAAGGAGCCCCCGAGCAAAATCAAAGACGTGGTGCCTTGACCACTAGAGCCGAGACTACGCCGGAACGCAATTGTTGACTTAGCTTTACGCAACATCAAGCGTGCAGCAGAAGCCAGAGTCAAGGCGTATAAGAAAAACGTGAGAAAAACAGTGTTTCATGTAGGACAAAAAGTTCTTATCAGGTCACTCAAGCTGTGTAACAAACGGTCAGGTGTCTGCAAGATTTTTTTAATCTCTTGAACGGCCCGTATCGGATAAGGAAGAATCCCCATGAAAACGCCATAGCAGCTGAAACTCTTCGGTCGAAGAAATCAAAAGGGCTACACCATGTGTCAAACGTAAAACCATACATTGAGCAGAAAGGACAGTGAGGAGTAGAGAGGACGGTGAAGAGAAACAATTGATTAGTTTACATTTGTGGCAAATGCATTTTTAATAATATGTTGGTAAAATAATGATAAAGATGTTTCTATGTGATTGATTGAAGTGATGTTTTTAGTTTTTTTTCTTTCCTTGTGCAATTAGGATTTAAGTTGGTTCAAATGTAAAGATAAAAGGTTTCTTTGTGAACGAGTGAAATGCTGTTTATGGTTTTTTTGTGTAAATTGAAAAGAGTCGCTCCTGAGAGAAGCAAGATCTGTGTTGAATTAATGCAAACTCAGGGAAATATCCGATCTGTGGGTATTATGGGTCTGGTAAACCCAGGTCCCCAGCTGTTAGTAGCGTTGTTTTCGATCTTCTGCTTTCAGTGCTACTATCTATCTATTTCTATTCTATATCTGTCAGTATAAATGAGGATCTCTTACTATAGTATGCGTGCTGTATGAATATTTTAAGATAGGAGAACTCTGATAAAGGAATGAGTAAGTTTGGAATCTTGAAAACAGGATGCGATAATACGATTGTTTAACCAATGGCTTCCCAATATCCGCTAATATGTCAATATTGATGATTTATCTTTTTTGTTCCTTATAGCTGAGTACGTAAAGTGCTGTCTGTGGATTTCGTAAGTAAATTGATTCCCTTGAAGGTGAAAGAAGAGATGTGGTTTGTGTAGTTTACGTGGCCCTGAAATAGTATAATGGCAGTCAAATGACGAGCAGTTTTGTAGCAAATGGAGAATGGAACGGAAATATGGATCCTTTTTGTAGTCTTGACTGATGTTGAGCCAGAGCCCGAAAAATAATTCTGCTTTAATACTTGTCCTAGAAAAGTGACGTTTATGTGTTTTCCTGATGCTGTGAGCATTAAACCTTACTGTTTTCGCTGGTGCGGGATGCACTGCAGCCTATATGAGTTGAACTGAAGAAATGTCCCTCTTGAAGAAAGAGGAAGATTAAATAATTTTGATTATGGGACCGAAAGAAAGCTTGGTTTAAAGTAATAAGGATGAAGCGAAACATTTGTCATTTAAACTACAGGAGGATTCGGATCATTTGTGTCTGTTGTAAGTTCAATATGTTAAGATTAAACTGTTTTACAGAATAGAGGAGACCACAATTTTGCCATTCATGAGAAATGAATCAAGAATAACCACCACAGGCGAAATAACTGATTTGGAAGCGAAAGGTAACTTAAAGAAGGAACGAAATTGGAGCAAAATGGGTAAGAAAATGTAATATAATCTGTAGGATGAAAATATTTTTACCCATCTCAGAGTCATCTGCGTGATTAATTCTTGTGATAACTTAATTTTAGATGAAATTGTCTTACTGTTTTATGTATAAACATATGAGTATGATAAATGTATAATTGCGAGTCTCTTATCAGGTGTGTCAACTGGTATAAATGTTTTGGCGTGCAAATAACCATTGTTCTTTTTACTATGTATGTTTAAGGAAAGTTTCTCCATATTTATCATGTGACAAGACATATGCCGCGAGCGTCAAGACCAGGACGAATTAGAACAATGTTGTAGTGGTATAAACACTGTGTTGAGGTAGCACTGAAGTAGCTTGTTGGATTAATTAGTAGTGGATTGAAGTAGAATTTTGAGTAATACATGTTTATGGGTAGTTAGTTTGTAGTATAGACAACAGGTGTGCATGTGTGTGTGTAATTAACATGTGAACCCTATGCTGCCCTGACCTATACTTGCACTAAGCATAATCCTATTCATTTTAGTGAATTAATAAGTAGCATTTGATTTATTAAAACGCAAGTGAACCACGTTAGTGATGTGGATTTAGGTATTATGTTGTCAGTTCATTTAATTTTTATTTTTATACTGTGAATTCATTTCACATTTATTTTTTATATTGTCATGTCATTTAACTTTCATTTTTATATTGTCGATTCATCTACCTTTTTTATAATAAAGAAAATTAACTCTACATTTGTTCTTAAAAATTGTGAAAGACAATACTAAGTGGTATTATGTATGACATTTTGTAATCACATAACTTTGATGAACAATTTCTGTGAATGCAGTTGAGAACGTGAAAGCGAACCGGCGAAACTCTTACGAGACAGAGGGAGCAACGAGGAGGAGGGCTGGTTGTAAACAGGCAGGATTCCCAGCAGGACACACTGTCAACCGGGGCACTTCGAGAGCGCGGTCGACAACAAAAGAAGGGTACATGGCAAACACTTTCCCTTGCACCCGGAGCTAATGGCCGGCCACACCAGTGCGACCCTTCGTGGAGGCGATGACCTGAGATGGACGAGTGGTCCACCACGTGGAAATCCATCTGCTGGCAACGCACCACACGCACGCGACCGTGACGAGACGGCAGCAGTGAAACGACAGAAGATAGGGGATACAGTGGCGTGGAGCCTTTTGACAGGTACTGTCCAGAGAAACTTGCAGACGTCAACGACGACTATCAACATTTCCTGGCGGATGCCCACTGTCAAGCGACGGTAAATCATAGTTCGATGTTCTCTGGTAGCTAAGGGTGGCACAAAGAAGAGCCTGGCGTGTCAAACGTGGATACCGCACGAATTTGACAACACAAACATGGAACCAAATTGAGATGTACGTGACACGGGCCACAAAGAGAAACTTCATGAGAGGGCAGAGACGACGGGATTGCACGCAACAGATGGACAAAAATCTCTGCTGGCAGCTGCGGCGACGAACCCCTCCCCACCTCTTATATTGTGCCACGGAACAGTGGAACCACTGAGTGCGCCAGTGAACAGTGATTGTATGGTACTTAGTCCAATGCATATATATGTGTTCTTTCAGAGATACTTT
Source organism: Schistocerca americana (assembly GCF_021461395.2). Taxonomy (NCBI): domain Eukaryota; kingdom Metazoa; phylum Arthropoda; class Insecta; order Orthoptera; family Acrididae; genus Schistocerca; species Schistocerca americana. The sequence goes on along the minus strand of NC_060124.1, from coordinate 265,566,887 downwards.
GATCGTGTATTTTGCAGGGGTTCGATTTATTGGTGTTTTTTTATTAGAATGACTCTCGTATTTTGTAGGTGTTTTATTTATTGGTGTTTTTTTTAGATGTTGACTACTGTACTTTCAGAGCTGTTTTATTTCTCAATGTTTGTTTTTGTGTGTTGTATTAGATTTGTGATATTTTGTTTCGCAAATTCATTCCTGTGGCATTGCTTCGTTTATCAGTCAGATAGCTATTCATGCTCATTGGACTGTGATCGATTAGCCTTTGCATGGGGCATATTTATAGTGAGGAACCCCTTAAGGGTAAAAATTACATAATTAATTGTAGTTTCACTATAATGACACAATGATCACTGTTTGCTAACTAACTGAAGTGATTAAATTAGTGCCACACAGTTATTTTAATTCTACAAATTATTAGTTTTATAAGATATAGAATTTTTTTGCGATAACCACTTTGTAAAACATCTTTTTCTTTTATCTTTTTTTTTTTTGCTATTGCGGATTGTGCATTGTAATGTTGTGCTTTATAATACTGATGTTATTTTCATATTTATTTAATTGCTGTGGCACCTTTGCTATTTTCATAAATTTTACTTGTTAATAAACAGTGTTAAATTTTCCTGTGATCAGTTGGCTCTTGCAATGAGCAAATACTGGTGACCTCCATAAGGGTAACAACCAGAAATTGTTTTCATATTAACGGCACAGGGACCATTGTTGTTACTTGCTGACCGAATTAGGACTACACTATCTTTTAAATAGGTGTCACAGGTCGTTTTTTTCTCTTTGAAATTGGTACATTCTGAAGATGTGTTGCAATTATTGTGTTTTAGCTGGTAGCTGGTGACCTTTTGCCTTTTCTTTACATTTTTGGTTTACGTTGGGTGTGAGAAGCCTGCTTGGGAATGCCCAAGCATGGCCAGAAAATTCCCTGCACAGCCTTTTCCCAGAGTGTTGGGGTTAAGAAAGGTCTCTTTTGGATTCCTTTCATGTTAATTTCTTGAATCTGTTGCCATTTACGGCATAAATTCCTCTTCTAAATTTACTGTGGCGTTTCTGACTATCTGGGAGGAGACATCTTACTTTTACACATAAACAAGAACGATCTGTCACACTACTACACTTTAAAACACAGTTTATATGTAATTCATATCACACAGTCTCATATGGAACCTACATCCGCTTTCTTTTATATACTGTATTTGATAAGATACTGTCATCCCCCTTCCCTTCTGTGTGAGAGGATGAATGAGCAAATGTATTTCTAGATGCATGCTTCATGGTAGCAGACAAGCCTGTCTGCCAGAGAACAGTAGGACCATCGTCGGAACAGGTAGCTACGCTTTCTAAAAGCAGAGAGGTTTCTATTCTTAGTATGGTCCTGTCCGTCCCTTGTCATGTTGGTATAGCAAGCTGCCTCTCTGGTCACTTCCGTTTGTATCCGTTAAGCACGCTCGGTAAGGACCCAGGTCAGTCTGTCCGCAGCGAGCATCTGAAGTGGTAAGATCTCCAGCTAAGTGTGTGTCTGCTTAGTCCGTAGGACAATGGATTTCTTAAGTTCAGCCTAATTGAAAATTTAATCACCTTTGTTTCAGGTTTAGCTCCAAAATATCTAATGTTATCTTAAACTGAAATGCAGTGTAATTCGAGTGTGAAGTTCAGAATATTTTCCGGTAGTTGCTTTGTCACTACTTTCTGAGTAAAGTGGAACCACATGTTGATCCGAAACTCTACCTAAGATCATCAGTCTTAATTGCGAATGTGCGTGAGATTATCACGTCTCATCTTGACAATATTTTTCGATATAGCAACTTTTCTTTATGTTCAACCGACATGGGGTGTACTTTTTGAGACCAGTACCATGTGCTTATACAATTGTTTGACCCATCAGGTTAATAGTAAGATGATAGTAACCAGTTCGAGGTATCTCTTTTGTTAATTGCGTTTCGATGTAATTTAGTTTAATTATCAAAATTATTGTGGAGTTACACTCTTTGTGTAAACCAAGTTGAACACGTGAAGCATGTGGTGTAAGCATCAAAGTAGCCCTCAGCTATTCTTTCTAGGAAGATATCACAGAGAGGTAGTATGAATTTAGTATACCAGTGTGTGGTAATTTCATGACAGACAGGATTGCGCTACAAACGCGGTTGGTTGTGGTTAATTTCCTCTTGGGTATGTCTCAACATTCTTCGTGTGTTATTTTATGAATGCAGTGTTGTACGTAGTCTCCCAATCTTCTCTTCCTATTTGATGTGTTTTGTAAGATTACAAACTCACATTTTCACAATGCTAAGTAAGGCACCAGTTTAGTTATGAATCAAGTTTGATATGCTGAAATTTAATGGAACAATGATCAATGTTAAAATAAATGTCCAAATATAAACTGATTTATTTCTTTATATTTAAATTGTCTTTACATATATATATATATATATATATATATATATATATATATATATATATATATCACCAGTTATCATAAGATCAGTACTAAAATATTATAATTAATGTTAGTCTGGTTGGGAATTTGGTAAGCTAGACTGGATACCTGGTGAAACAGTTGTGCAGCAATGCAAGGGTAACTTCCTCAGATAGCTAACAGCTTTTAACCCACTTTTATGGTCTTGAATATCAGCACCGCTTTCAGAACAAAATAATGCAACCACATTACAACATCTGTTTGATATGAGTGTAAATTGCCAGTCAACAAACGATGACTTACATGTCTTAATTCGTATGGCACTGAGAAATCACTACCATTATTAAAAGGAGGAATGCTCGGAGACTCTTTGTTTAAGGATAGTATGTTAAGGGGAGCTGGAACGATCCGTCTCCTCCATGTTAATTTTAGCAAATAGAAGGAACACTTTCCTAAAACCATTAAACATATCAGTCTGAAATTTGGACTACATGTTCAGTGAATATTTCTCTACTAAGCTATAGTGCCATGTTGTGAAATATTTATTGGTTTTTGTTTCACAATTTTATAAGCTGATGCTTATTTTTTCTCTAACATTTTGCACTTTTTCTTCTATAACTTTTTAATTATATATTTTTTTTACAATTAGTTGTAAAAATGAAGGAAAAGACGTAAACAATATTGTGTATAAATTTAATTTATATACTGTTAGCAGTATATGAAAAGATGTTCCTCAAAGATGAAAATTTTAAGGTTATGGGAAATGGCTTCCAAAGTTTTTTAATACATTCCTGCTCCATATGATGGATTATCACCATCCTCTCATTTTTACAGTGTTGGTTTCCTTTTCACTGGTCTTTTCTCCCCTTTTTCTGCATATTGCAAGCTTTTGTCTCTTCTTCCTGCACCTCTCAGTCTTTCTTCATTAATTAAGCGCATTGTGGAATTGGTGTTGTGTCCTGGTTGGAAGCCTATACGTTTCAGCACATAATATTTGATAATTTTTCCTTCATTGTATGTTGCCACTGCATCATATACTCCAAAATTCAATGTTTTTATCTGTACACACATTCTTTTGGGAATCCTGGTCCAAATGAACTTATTTACACTACCATTTAGATTTTGTGTTTTCCCATGTAAACAGTTTACCAATAAACTTGGTTGTGATAAATCTCTGAATATGGGCTTAATTACACCAATTACAGCATTTGGCAAACTGTTTTTATGGGCATATTCCTTTCCTGATTGGTACTTACACCATGAGTCATCACCTGTGGGGCACAGTGCATGTTGTGGGTGCTCATTTGTTGATGCAGCATGAAAAAATAATGTCCATACTGCTCGCCTCTTATGTTCAATGCTTCTCGTATTTTGTCTGATTGCACACCCATAATACCTCTGCAATCTATCAATTGCTTCATCTGTCAATCTTCCTTTTCCTCCAAGGGTCTTACAATCACTAGGCTTCTGAGATCCTAATGTCTGCTTTAGTTTGTACGAGCAAGCCCCCATGCACTTCTGCACATGTCCAGTGCACTCCTGTATTTTAATGTGAATTTCATTGCCATAAGCTTTGATTTCCTCTACAGCTTTGTATCCCTTAGAATCACCATCTCCTAGATAGTTAGTGTATCGTACATTATACCACTCCGGTGATATGGAAAAAATTGCTTTCACTCCCTCTACTTCCATCACTCCACTCGTGCAGTGAAAATTTGCTGCACAGCTTTCACTAAGATCGTCCTTGCTATTGCCCTTACATCCACAATGTTTTGAGAGAAAAGCAGTATCAATTACTTTCCATCTGTCTCCACTGGTAGTTGTCACAACTCCATTTAGAGATTTATGACCTCTACGTTGCCGTGATCCATCTAAAGTAACAGTTAAATCTCTAAAATTCCCATTATCTGTCACAGTTTCTTCAACTGCTTTCTTAATTGTTTCTTGAGCAATATCTTCAGCAGAAAATCCCAGCAAACTTGGTTGGTGGTTTTGGCAAGTTCATAAATCCACACAATATCGCCGCTGCCTCACTTCCCTTGTCAATGCAACGAAAGCCATACACTAGCCTAACATTTATATCATACACCTTGTTTCCTCTATTAGAACTACGAGGAACGTAGTGGGGCAACATATGTGCCGCCCCACTTTCCATTGTAGCCAAATTTATTGAAGATGGCGGCGATGACGTCATCCAAGATGGTGGCATGTAGACTTGACAACAGTGCGTAACGTCATCCAAGATGGCCGATTTTGGCGGGGAAATAGGCCAATTGTGCTATGTCCACTAACCTAACCTCCAGAAAAAGTTGCGATAAATTTGAATTTTGGCGGGAAAATATACCACTTGTGCTATGTCCACTAACCTAAGCATCCAGAAGAAAAACTGGCGGGAAGTTTGAATTCCAGCAGGATAATACATGCAAAACCTTACTTTTCTTTATTATTAATTATTATCATTTATTAACATTTATTATCATCCATTATCATTTATTATCATTAGCCTACCTCCACGAGAAAATTCACCCCAAATTCACAATCCAAAACGATAACAGCTGCAAAACCATACTTTTCTTTATTATTATTCATTATCATTCATCATTTATTATCATTATTTATTATCATTTATTATTTATTACTCTATTCTATTATCATTTATTAATATTTATTATTATTGGTCTACCTCCACTAACATAGAAAATCCCACCATATTCAAATTCACACGCTATAATCTCTGGAAAACCGTACTTCTATTTATTATTATTATTATTATCATTTACTATTATTTATTAGCATTTATTATCATTTTGTATTATTTATTGAAGATGGTCGATTTTTGTGGCAAGAAAGCAAATTCCCTTACATAGATAGCAAAGAATCAGTCACAAATTCAAATTCAAACACGATAATCCGTCACGCCTACCATAAAAAAGAACCCAATTGGGCCATATGCACTAACCTAGGTCCACCTCTCCTACGAAGTTTAAATTATTCGCTGTCACTTATTGTTTCACTCCTAAGCTATGAAAATCGCGTCAAATAATAATAAAGTGCACTTTTACTAGCGTAAGGCATCTCCTGTAAATTCGCGGTAAAAGGACTGAAGACTTTATTTCAAACAGTACCGTCATCACTTGTTCTCCAACAGAGTTTGTACACATTCTAGAGGTCGCAGTCCATCCGCCACGAGGTCCCCAGTTCAACTGAATTAGTTCATATGGTCGCCGCCGACCCGCACCGGACCGCGCGCCACCGGCAAGAGAGCGGTCCCCTCACGTGACGGCCGTCTGATGCGCCCGCTGCCGGTCCAGCGGCCGCTCATGTCACAGCCTACTGCCGCCAACTCGCGTCGCACGGCCGCGCTGGTCCAGCGATGTAAACATGTCTCCGTGGACAGTGGAGTCCGCCCCCACCGACCAGTTGGCTCCTAAGCTGTTCGCTGGGAAGGTTGGAACCTGCCGATGCAGCCTTCATAACGGTCGGTCGGTTCATCCAGCGCCTGCTTGACAAACAATGCCCTGCCGCACGTTTATCGCCAAAGTTTGCTGGAGATTAAAATCCGCCTTGACGTCTCCACAAGTGGTCCAGCACATGCGCTCGCCACGACGTCCCTCGCTAAGTTAATTGATCAACCCACTCTCATTATTCAATCCACATTCGGCACTTACCTAATCGAAGATCGTCGCGAAAACACACTCCTGTACACGTGAGTCTTCGCGCGCGCCCTGCTTAGTACCTCCGCATGTGAATGTAACAAAGTTCCCATGACTACTTAATTAAATTGATCAATTAATTAACCTCACTGACGCGGATAACGTCCACGTCCACCTAGACCGGGAATCAATTTTCACCAGTGCCACGCCCATCTGGACTTGGAATGAAATAGTTAGAGTCCCTAGCGACCTCCACGGCCCTTACCGACCCATGTTCGCTGGCTAACATGTACTAATGTGTACTGCCGTTTACTAACGTGCACCAACCTACATCAACGTATATCACATTTTTTATATACAAATAAGCCAAGTTTGATTTCTGATGGTCAGTTCGTGTTTCGCTATCAACACAAGAAAATTGTGGCAAGCGAAGCCACTAACCTAAGTCACCTGTGATGATTCAAAATCGTCGGCCTGGCCTCTCTCACACACCACGAGCGCGAGACCGCCCACGTCACAGCCTGGACCTTTATACTCGCGCCCGACATACTCCTCTGTAAATATTCTAGCTAAACTATGGCCCGAATACTGTTGCTCAATCCACACGGTCTAGGACATAGCCAGAGCACACCCCGCAGTACCTAAGCCGAGAACATCGCTTGCCACACCTGCAGTTAACCGCTGAGAGACGGAGACATGCTGCAATCACATCCCTCGCGCTCTCGTAGCTACTCACCTCAGCAATTCGATCTAACAAAACGTCCAAGTAGAAAAAATAATAACCAACTCGAACTCTCTCATATTCTATATCGTCCCACAAATACTTAACGTACATTTTATTTAGGCATCGAGTACATCTATCACTCTCAAACAGTCGACGGGACGTTAAACACTAACCACCACCACTCTCAAACAAAAAACACCTGCCCGGACTTACCTGGTGTCATGTTGCACAGTCGACAGACACGCAAACCGCTCCTAACATCAGTGCACAATATCAAACTGCTCCTAAATAATGCAGTACACATAACTATAAACACCATCAGTACTCGTAATCTGTCCAAATAACGCACAGCAAAGTAACTCAACAGACGCGCGCAATCAACCTGTCCCACACTAAGTCACACTTCCGACAGCTCTCAGTTCACTCAAAGGTGTCTGTTCGACCCCTCAAACATGACTGAATGACAACCGCATTCACATCTAACACTTGACAAATTCATATCACGTAGACGCCGAACATGACTATCCAAGCCAGGCCGCGCGCGTCGACTGTCACCGTCCTAAATCAGTGCGGTCCAACACACATGTTGAGGCCGCATTCCATTGCTTGCCGGTCTATTTGTGACACATCTCCACCTTCACGTCTCTTCTCAGAATAGCCGAGAGCGAGTTCACACACACACCGTCCACACACCACACACAGGCCAGTGCTGCCCCCCCCCCTCGCAATCTAAAACGATCATCATACCATGAAAAAAAGAAGAGCCCAGTCAACCTCTCCGAAATTGTATGGAGCCCCCCAGAAATAGTTAACGCTCGCTTTCGTGTTTTCTCAGCTTACTTGTAAATTCAAATTCTTACCCTAACAGAACTTCAAGAAAATAATACTAAATGCGCTCCTAACGTCATACCCTTCCAGCTCTCAACATACGCAAAACGTCTCAATCCTCCTATGTCCCAGAACAACCGATTAATCATTCTTATTCCTTCTTATCGAATTTACAGGCCTAATTTCCTAAGGACCCGTTATCGAAGTAGCATCCTGCTTTTCGTTCTGAGGCTTCCTGTGCATACTTTTACGGAGATCGCTAAATTACCTCCGCAGCCCCCCACAATTTACACACACACACACACACACACACACACACACACACACAAGGTCATCCTCTCTACTCATCCCATAACATAAGCAATACTAACTTACAATCCGTTATATACACACCCTACACAATGTAAGCCACAGTAAATTTACAATACCGACTGTATGCCCCAAAGCTCTCCATTCCTAAAGAAGCGCTGTGAACCTGCTCTTTCTTTCTACACACGTGACACTCAACGGTAACCAGCCCTTCTACATCAACGGACAGAAGTCCCTCTCAGAATTGTTCCACAACTTCAGCGATCGCTTCCACTCAACACAAATGCGTTACTTTCTCTTCTTCCTTGCCTTCTCGCTTTTTTTCTAGAAACATCTCCACACTCATAGACTACAAGAACACACCAAAATTTTTCGAAGTACAGCATCCTGTAAACCACTGAGTAACTGTCCGCAGCTCGTGGTCGTGCGGTTGCGTTCTCGCTTTCCACTCCCGGGTTCCCTGGTTCGATTCCCGGCGGGGTCAGGGATTTTCTCTGCCTCGTGATGACTGGGTGTTGTGTGATGTCCTTAGGTTAGTTAGGTTTAAGTAGTTCTAAGTTCTAGGGGACTGATGACCATAGACGTTAAGTCTCATAGTGCTCAGAGGCATTTGCACCATTTGAACTGAGTAACTAGAAAAAAAAACAGACCAAAAAACGATATTCGCACTCTCGAATACCGAAGTCGTTGATGTCATATACTTACAGTTAAATGTTGCGACTGGCATTCGACAATGAGCTAAGTATCGGAAATACACTCTCTTGACCCCTGTTACTCTGGAAATATCTCTACCGTCCTTACGACTTCCGCTCTACCCATCACATAACATTAACAAAATTAACTCTACAATGCCATATATACAGACGCTACACAAAATATACCACATTAACTCTACAATACAGAATATACACCTTTGACACAAAATAGTTTAATTATCCAGTATATCTCTACAGCATACGAAAAAAATTTCCTATTCCTACAGCGTCTATATACCCCAACGCTCTCCAATCTTAGGAAAGCATCGTCAACCTGCTCTTTCTCTCTACAGACCCGACACTCAGAGCTAATCTTCCCTCTCACATCAACGGACCTTAGTCACCCTCAGAACTCCTTTTATAAATTCAGTATCATCACCTCCTTAGCACAAACGCCTTACTGTCTCTCTTTCCTTGTCTGTTCGCTTTTCTACAAACAACCTCACACTCATAGACTGCAAGAACACATGTACTTTCCCCATAATATTAGACGATTTCAGCTGTACTTCTTAATATCATCCACTAGGCTACACCCTACCGATCACTAGTTCATCATATTTCCCAAGATATAGACTTCAAATTAATTCTCTACAAACACCCAACTTCATCTGTGGGCAGCATGCTGTAAACCACTGACTAACTACACTCCTGGAAATGGAAAAAAGAACACATTGACACCGGTGTGTCAGACCCACCATACTTGCTCCGGACACTGCGAGAGGGCTGTACAAGCAATGATCACACGCACGGCACAGCGGACACACCAGGAACCGCGGTGTTGGCCGTCGAATGGCGCTAGCTGCGCAGCATTTGTGCACCGCCGCCGTCAGTGTCAGCCAGTTTGCCGTGGCATACGGAGCTCCATCGCAGTCTTTAACACTGGTAGCATGCCGCGACAGCGTGGACGTGAACCGTATGTGCAGTTGACGGACTTTGAGCGAGGGCGTATAGTGGGCATGCGGGAGGCCGGGTGGACGTACCGCCGAATTGCTCAACACGTGGGGCGCGAGGTCTCCACAGTACATCGATGTTGTCGCCAGTGGTCGGCGGAAGGTGCACGTGCCCGTCGACCTGGGACCGGACCGCAGCGACGCACGGATGCACGCCAAGACCGTAGGATCCTACGCAGTGCCGTAGGGGACCGCACCGCCACTTCCCAGCAAATTAGGGACACTGTTGCTCCTGGGGTATCGGCGAGGACCATTCGCAACCGTCTCCATGAAGCTGGGCTACGGTCCCGCACACCGTTAGGCTGTCTTCCGCTCACGCCCCAACATCGTGCAGCCCGCCTCCAGTGGTGTCGCGACAGGCGTGAATGGAGGGACGAATGGAGACGTGTCGTCTTCAGCGATGAGAGTCGCTTCTGCCTTGGTACCAATGATGGTCGTATGCGTGTTTGGCGCCGTGCAGGTGAGCGCCACAATCAGGACTGCATACGACCGAGGCACACAGGGCCAACACCCGGCATCATGGTGTGGGGAGCGATCTCCTACACTGGCCGTACACCACTGGTGATCGTCGAGGGGACACTGAATAGTGCACGGTACATCCAAACCGTCATCGAACCCATCGTTCTACCATTCCTAGACCGGCAAGGGAACTTGCTGTTCCAACAGGACAATGCACGTCCGCATGTATCCCGTGCCACCCAACGTGCTCTAGAAGGTGTAAGTCAACTACCCTGGCCAGCAAGATCTCCGGATCTGTCCCCCATTGAGCATGTTTGGGACTGGATGAAGCATCGTCTCATGCGGTCTGCACGTCCAGCACGAACGCTGGTCCAACTGAGGCGCCAGGTGGAAATGGCATAGCAAGCCGTTCCACAGGACTACATCCAGCATCTCTACGATCGTCTCCATGGGAGAATAGCAGCCTGCATTGCTGCGAAAGGTGGATATACACTGTACTAGTGCCGACATTGTGCATGCTCTGTTGCCTGTGTCTATGTGCCTGTGGTTCTGTCAGTGTGATCATGTGATGTATGTGACCCCAGGAATGTGTCAATAAAGTTTCCCTTTCCTGGGACAATGAATTCACGGTGTTCTTATTTCAATTTCGAGGAGTGTACATCTCCAGACTCGCATATTAGGAGATCAAAAATGTTTTTAATATTATATTATAAAATTCACCTCGTACGCGTCGATATTAAGCACAGTCCTAGTACTTTAGCGCGCCATAGACCTCTGACTAGCTAGAATTCCTGCCCTGCACAGACATTAACATGGACTGATGCACGGCCTCTCACAGAAAACTATACCTTGCAGCTTGTAAATCATATTCTTACAGTCGATAGCATAACATTGAATGATTTTAAATAAAGGACAGCCACAGCGCAAGGAAACTAGAAGAGCCTGGTGGCGTTGTTGCGACTTTCCAAACTACCCCCCCGAAAGTGATTGACGGCCTCTGCATTTAAACTCAAATGTACGCAGTGACCCAATAGTTGATAACTCTCCCTTCCATCCCTAGTGATTTTTCATTTTGCGCACAAGTACGGGATCACCGTTTTCGGTTTTAGCAACCCCAGAAGTTGCGGTCCATCAACAAAAATTTGTTCCCCAACTGATACAAGCATTGTCGCTGAATCATTATGTGGTACCCAATGCACGAATGGAATGGATAAGATACCACGGATCTACTGTAATATTATCCATCACAACTGATATCGCGAAAAAATTTACAGCAAGTCCGACACTGGCCAATCATGTGACAGCATGTTTTCCTAATTTCAGTATCATAGCTAAATCATACCTCGTCTATTTTGCAAGTATCATTTAGAGTATTGATAGATGACTGCTCAGTACGTCCATTCACACTTAATTCTCGAACACATAAAAACGATCCAATTATACCAGACAACGCTGTACATATTTCTGAGACCTTGCACATAGTACTCGATCAATCTCTTTGCGTACGGCGGTCACAGTGCAATCTCGCCTCCTACGTTAAAAGACCGTCCTCACCTCGGCATTGACCAGCCTACCCCGAAACATCGCTACCCAATTAATCCTCAACCGAGCAGACGAAAATAGCTACGCTTCACCGGTCTTGATTGAATAGAGCTTCCCTGGTCCTAACCCCTCGAAGTACGCCACATTTCTCGAGATGTAACCAAGTCCTGGGGCTTAGCACACCATATCGATCTATAGTAATAGATCTCAAAGTGCCTTAATTTAATAGCATACAGTTAAGAAGAGCAAGAACGGAGTGATATTTATACGCAACGTAGTCGACACATTGTTACGTAAATCATCTAATGTATCATGTGTAAAGTATTGCAGCTCCATACGACTAGAATGCAGAACGTGACGTGACTAAAGCTTCCAGATAGAACACTGGAAAAAAATCGACCTTCAGCAACTTGTCTTTCTCTAGAATAAATGAGTCAACGTTTAAATCGTACGTAGTTACAGCTCTGCCTCAGTCGATCATCCCGTACACTCTCTGTTACCCTTTAATACAGAGGTGAGTAAGTTTAGACATGAATCAATCTCTGTCCTCCTCAAAAGCATCAAATACAGTAATCAACTCGCGTGTATCACTGCCACCTCAGTAGACATACACTATAATCCGAAGTCAACGAGAAAAAATTGACTACCTTCCTTATTCCGCTCGCTTCGATGTCATCGTTTTCCTACATTCCTCTTGTTGCAGTATACTTGATTCCATGTACAACATTTTCCATGCCAATCCAATTTGTGTGAAGTTATTTTAAATTCCAGTCCTCTTTCTTTGCAAACGTGGCATAATGCGTTATGTTTCATAATATTAGGGACCAAGGAAATGTTAATTATTTCATTCACATCATTACTGTCACTTCAATAGTCTTCAAATTTTTCTTTGCTGTCACAAAGTTTCTTGCTGGAAGAAGTTCTAGCACATAGATTTTGATTAGTCGGTGAAGCGGTCTGCGCAGCATCTCCCTCTGAAACAACAAAAGATTTCTTATTCCACTCATTGTGCCTTTTCTTAAACACTCGATTGCAGAAACGGGGCATATTGATATCCACAAACCAAATACGCAAAACAAGTACGAGCAAATTTCGTCAAATACTCAAAATTGAGCAGCTAAACAACAAAAAGCAAACTTCACAAGTCAACACACACGGCGTAGAGTTTATGTTTACCGATATGAACAGTCACTTTTCACAGAGATAAAACCTTGCAACGTAAGAAAACAAAATACTATCTAATTCCGCAACGATTCCCTGCTTGCGGGCAGTGAACGGTGCTGTTAGAGGTGACACACCAAGTCGCTACAACGGTTTACGCGGTGCGTCAACTTTGCAGCGATTAAAAACACACTTAGAATTCACTTAGAAGGGTGCAACTTTATTTGTATTGTTCAGGAAACTCCAAATAATTTTATAATGAGAAAAACAAAAAAAACCTTTATTTTTGTCATTTTCATCGTTCCGGCTCCCCTTCATTGTTACAGGACAATTTTTGGTGTACACGATCGTACTTTTTTGGTATAAAACATGATGTGTGAATTCTACGGAAGTGACGACATCTGTATATCCGATAGCCATCCCTGATAGCATCAATGACCTGCACTATATCTCGGTAGATTCAAAAGCATCATTATTCCAGCAGTATGTGAAAAGCTGCCACTACAAAGGCGGCAAACTCTGAAAGTCTGCTGTTAGGTACATTTCATGCGTTTTATTCATACTCGCTTCGATGGGCACTTCTCTATCCCGAAGATCTGTAGTGTTTACGGAGACGTCTATAAGGCGCAATTTATGCACATTTGAGTAGCTTATGAGGTCCATTGTAAGGATTGTGGTTTCAGTTTCATAGACGTTTAGGTCTTGTTTAACTCCCTTTTAATTATTCCGTAGTGCTATCCGAAAGTTCTTGCCACTACGAAACTAGAAAAGCATGCCAGTAAACTACTATGTCTCCCACGTGGAGATATCTGATAAGAAATAATAATAAAACATAAGTATAAAAAAATAACGGTATATTACGACCACGATAGAGAGATTTAATAACAAAGGAGAATCCTTTTAAACAAAAAATAACACAATTTCTCAGACACTATCAGGCATGCTCCTGGAACACACAATGAATAAACGTAGTGCGACGTGAAGTCTTTGTCATCGATAATTCCTAAAGACGGAGGCTTAAGTACGTCCCGGGATCTCACTGGAAAGTCGAAGAGCCCACTGCTGTGGCTTCTATTCGGGCTCCGACTGACTGGCTGTTAAGATCCGGCGCATGAATTGGCCGAGGGCTCCGATGGAGCGGCCAGACGAGGTGTTGGCTTGCGCCGTCTTATATAGCAGGGGCGCTGAGAAATTCGTACCGATCCAGTTCGGGACACGTGACACGGAGGAGAAAATAGGTCGCTGGCACGGAGGACCTCCGGTAGCGCTTGTCCTGCCGTCCGTCGTCCCTGTTGTCATCGACTCAGCCCGGGGAGGCAACGCTTTGTTCTTGTGCAGTCCTGTAAAGCTTCAGTGTCTGAGGGGTTGCCGATAGCTATAGGCGAACGGCAGGTACATGGCATATACCGGTACATGTAGATGCGGGTCATATTTTATATAAAGGGATAATGTTTCGGAACATTAAAAACCGGGGTCGTATTCTGTTACGAATTCGCAGGTTAAAGTGAAAGACAGTTCAAAAGTTCCAACTGTTTTCCGTAATCGGTATACGAAAGGCCAGATACTCGTAACCCACCATGGCCAGATTCCTTAACTACGTTGAACGAATTTAGCTGATTCTCTATTTTCTTGTCACTCAATATTCATCATCTCAGGGTTCGTGCGACAGTTGAAAAGTCCCGTAGGCTGATTCCCTTGCGTGAAGTGGAAAGAATATCGGCGAATGTATGGTAATGAAACATGGTCTGTGGGAAAACTGGCACAGAATGTAATCAAAGCTTTTGAGATGCGGTGCCACTGAAGAATGTAGGAAGCTAATTGAATATATGGAAGACAATGAGAATGGAACTTACAAATCAATAAATTAATAAATAAAAACGAAATCATATCGTATCTGTACTCCTCTATTCATCTACCACTATTCGTTTGATTTGTGTTGAACACAAATGTTGATGCCTGCGTTTTCCACTGCTTTAGAAGTGATAGTAATAACATCTATTGGATTCTTTTTCATTTCATATGTGAATTAGGACAAAGTAGCGAAGCGTTTTTACTCCATAAGCCACACAGTCGTGTTACTTTTCAACATTTACCTGCAGATACACTCGGCTGAACGCCGATCTGGGCGTTGCTACGAATGTACTGAGATCCTCTGCACGTAGTAGATCGCTCATTGCTCCTGGCTGACTAATTCTGACAGAGAACACGGGTGTAAAGTTGAAGCACTGTACTCACCTACATACCGGTAATCGAATGAATAGAGAAAATCCGTACAAAACTCACTTGCAGTGGAGATTCTTAGAGACATTTGGCTACACAATATACTTTGTACCAAAACATAAGTAATACCAAAACATAAGTAACAGCTCAGGACTGTACAGATGAAAACTATACCTGCAAATATTTTCACTGGACAAGCTTGTCGTGTAAGTAGATGAGGGAACTAGGAAACCAACATGTGTACTGCCAGAAGGCAGACCATTAAGAAAAGAGATATCTCTTTTTGTTAGCGATTATTGCCGGAAAAAAAATGCACTTAAATCGAGGTTAAACCTCGTCCTCTTTGTATTTTGTATTGCTCGCATTGAATACATGTTCGTATGTTGGTATACAATTAACACTATACCAAAATAATTGAAGTGTGTCCAATATTTTGGAGAACTTGAGAGTGAGTACCTGACAAGCAGGATTAGACTTGTGGATCTGAGAAAACCTCTCAGTAACTAGTTTCACCACGTACCACTATTCAGTTTCAAATGCACAGAATCAAGGACGTGGCTATTTGGCTAGCGTCCAAGATAAAAGATATAGTAGGCTGCTTTGAATTCTAGGAAGCCGAAGGTGTTTTACAAGCCTGTGGGTATTCAAGTGTCAAAGGACGTATCTCAATACAAGAGGAGCTTTCGTCTTAATAAGAAGGTTTCTTTTCAGTACTTGTAAGGAAATCCTCAGTGAACCTACGAGCATCTTTCGCACGTCAGAGACAGATAAATACTGTTCAATGGAAAATAACAAACTGACAGAAAACTCGAGTATTTTCAGAAAGTTAAACAACACGCGAATACGTGAATTAGGTTATTTAAGGGAAACGTTTGCATTTCTACGTGTTTGGAAGAAACACGTATCGCGTGAAACGTTATCCCTCTAAAGGACAACGCGAAGTGTTCAGTGTGACGACAGATTACCAGTCTTCACATGTATCTAGGACCCCATCAGACAAATTTTCGCATCTAATAAATTACTGTATGAAATTAATAGTTCCAACTATTCGTTGATATTTGCTGTCAGTCTCCCCAGTTGCTGCGGCAATGCTGCTTATCCAGTTGTTAGCAGCATCTATTACTGTTCTTTGTAATGTAAGTATCCGAACTGGCAAGACAAAACATGTCTGGGAAGAGTTGACAAAAGAGGATCATTCAGTTCTATCGAAAGGAGGCAGCTTTGCAGTGCCGGCCGGTGTGGCCGAGCGGCTCTAGGCACTTCAGTCTGGAACCGCGCGACCGCTACGGTCACAGGTTCGAATCCTGCCTCGGGCATGGATGTGTGTCATGTCCTTAGGTTAGTTAGGTTTAAGTAGTTCTAAGTTCTAGGGGACTGATGACCTCAGACGTTAAGTCCCAAAGTGCACAGGGCCATTTGAGCCAGCTCTGCCGTCACGCCACTAAAGGTTCCTACGGAGGACATTATAGCGAATGGGGAGGCAGGAATCCGTTTGTTATCATCGCATTCCGCGGATGAAATTGGGACTGAAACAGCCTGAATATTACGCGAAGCGAAACCATCTACCAACAATTTGTCTCTAGCCGAAAAGCGGGCACTGAGGGAGATCAATGCGGATATGAGCATTATTGTACTTGCAGCTGATAGAGGAAATGCTACGGTTTTGCTGAACACCGAAGATTATCACAAGAAGATTAGTGATATTTGGATCGCACTACTTATTAGAAAGCTTCAGAAAGGTCCTACAACCAAAATTTTGAGAAATACCAATCAACTGGTAAAACTATCTTCTCTTTCTTCGGATCATAAGAAACAACTCTACAAAACGGAAGCTAATCCACCCAGAATATATGGTCACCCAAAGGTACATAAACCACAGATCCCGATGAAAGCGATTGTGAGTGCTATGGGATCTCCAACACAAGAGGTGGCCAGGTATCTCGCCTGCTTGCTGCAACCATACATTGGCAGAACGGACAGTTACATTAAAAGCTAGGCGCATGTCATTGAAAAACTGAGGGAGATTAACGTCAGTCCAAGTGATATTCTTGAGAGCTTCGATGTAGTGTCATTGTTTATCATGGTGCCTGTAAACGAAGCTATTTCATATACAGCAGGTATTTTTTCGACTGACATGGTGGCCTTATTTAAACATTGCCTGACGACAACTTATTTCCAGTACAACAACGAGTTTTACGAACAGATCGATGGTGTGGCGATGGGAAGCCCTCTCAACCCAGCTGTTCCCAATTTATTTATGGAGATCTTCGAACAGCGAGCGCTGCAGACTGCCAGTAAAAAGCTAGCTAAATGGTACCGCTATACTGATGACACATTTGTGGTGTGGACTCATGGCGAAGAGGAGCTGGATGTCTTCTTGGTGCATGTGAACAGTATTAACCCGAAGACACAGTTTACGACGGAGAAACGATCAACTCAATTTCCTTGATGTGTCGGTAACTAAACGGGTGAATGGGACGCTGGGCCACAAGGTGTATAGAAAGAACACTCACACGGATCGATACCTCCACACGGAATCAAACCATTATCCTAGGCAAAAAAGAGATGTCATGAAAACCTTGGTGGACAGAGCCAACAAAATCTGCGAGCCGGCTTACTTGCAAGATGAATTAAATCATTTACGGTTAGCCTTCATGAGAAACGGATATACCAGAAAGGAAATTGATCGAACCCTCCATCAAAGAAGAAAAGAGGCCAGAAGTCCAGAGCAATAACGATCACCTACTGGAAAACTTTCCTACTGTTCATTAATAAAGTCACGGTCCGTATCGGGAAAGTTCTGGTCAGGTATGGGATCGAAACAATCTTCAGCCCTACCAAGCAGATAAAGGAATATTTAAGAACTGCAAAAGAAGCCTGACACCCCCTAGCAACACCTGAGGTGTACAAAATTCCATGCAGTAGTGGACAAGTATATACTAGAACAACGAAAAGAAGTGTAAACACCCACTTAGCCGAACATAAAAGAAACTATCGCTTAGGACACATCGAAAAATCGGCCGCAGCTGAGCATGTTTTTCGAGATGGGAACCACGAAATTAAATTTAATGAGATAAGCGTTCTAGCACGAACATCCCATTATAGAGGCAATAGAGATTCACAAACACCATAATAATTTTAATAGAAAAAAGGAAGTTTTGAAGTTGGACAAAATATGGATGTCGACGTTGCGCCAACAGGATGACAATCGATTACTCTTAATTGAGAATGATGACGCCTCCAAAGATAGGCATACCGTCGGCATCACGTGACGGATGGTGGTGCCCTCTATGCGCTCTATAAATGCGAGAATACCTGGAGCCTGAGTGGCAGTAGCCTGACGACCTCAGAAGATGTCGACGGCAGATGGAGACGAAACGTTAGGTGGAAATTTTCTACATCGGCCCCGGGCTCTCAGTCCGGAAGTTTGAACTGAAGAAAAATAAGTCAGTTCTTGTTGTCTGTTCTCATTTGTACTCACTGAATTACCTATTGACGATAATATTTGAGTGTGCCGATATTAATGAATGTAATACGAACTCAAGAGTAAGCAAGAATTTAACTGAAATGTTTAAGAATCCGTACCTATTTTATTTATTTTCATTGTTTATGTGTTATTAGAACTTTTCTCGTATAATTTGACTTTTATTACCAATCACATATATTTCATCAAATTAAATCGGGTGATGCTGAGGGAATTGGATTAGGAAATGAGGCACTTAAATTAGTAAAGGAGTTTTGCTATTTAGGGAGTAAAATAACTGATGATGGTCGAAGTAGAGAGGATATAAAATGTAGACTGGCAATGGCAAGGAAATCGTTTCTGAAGAAGAGAAATTTGTTAACATCGAGTATAGATTTAAGTGTCAGGAAGTCGTTTCTGAAAGTATTTGTATGGAGTGTAGCCATGTATGGAAGTGAAACATGGACGATAACTAGATTGGACAAGAAGAGAATGGAAGCTTTCGAAATGTGGTGCTACAGAAGAATGCTGAAGATAAGGTGGGTAGATCACGTAACTAATGAGGAGGTATTGAATAGGATTGGGAAGAAGAGACGTTTGTGGCACAACTTGGCTAGAAGAAGGGATCGGTTGGTAGGGCACGTTTTGAGGCATCAAGGGATCACAAATTTAGCATTGGAGGGCAGCGTGGAGAGTAAAAATCGTAGAGGGAGACCAAGAGATGAATACACTAAACAGATTCAGAAGGATGTAGGTTGCAGTAGGTACTGGGAGATGAAGAAGCTTGCACAGGATAGAGTAGCATGGAGAGCTGCATCAAACCAGTCTCAGGACTCAAGACCACAACAACAACAACATATTTCATCTAATTGTATTATGCGTATTCAGTGATTCTTATGTCACCTGTGTCTTATATATAGTCTTCGGCGCTTTTGTAAACGCTTTTGACTCAAAGAGCTTTCTTTCTCGTCCTTGTCGGACTGTGTTACGGAAACTGTGGCTCCCAATGATGCAAAAGCAAACTGGAAGATGCGTCAGTGAAGTTTTAATTTGCCCCCTATATATAACTACTTTTATAAAATATTCAATTTCTCTGCATGTCAAATCCATCACTGAGCTTGGCCTGGAGAATCCTCCATATGACGTAGCGACAACCTCATTGCAATCGTCACCGGTAATTGTGCTGAACCATTAGAGAGGAGGGCCCTGGACCATGTAATGTAAGCAAAGCATTGTATGAACAAACTCTTACGGTGCCCGAAAAGGAGATTTGTGACATGGCACCGGGTGGGCCATCATCAATGGATGGCACGCCACTGGTAGCCTTCGGAATTTCTTGAGCGTAATTGCGGGAAAACTCCATTTTATAAGAGAATGCGGCTTTTATCTTTGTCAGCGTTTAGATAATCGTGAACACCATAATTCCCGATGATAATCTCGTCAGAGCTCTTAAGCTCTTATGGCCTAAAAACTCGAAGAATATGAGCCACAATGATAAGCTACTGTTAGCGAGATGTCAACCACGGCACTGTTCAGCCCAGACTCCTTGCCCGTCACAAATGACGAGTTGCCACTTGCGCGCTAATCACATTTTTTTCCACTCTACTAGGCTACTTCCGTAGTTGACGGGCTTCCCCACATCTTTTATTTCTACCCCACGTCCCCTGACTATGGGCCATTATATTATATAACAATCATTCCAGTAGTTATTTACATCCACAAGCATAATTCAAACAACGTCACTCAAAAGCTTACGTAACTAAAATATTAATGCTCAGTCAAGGAACTTCCATGATAGATAAAACACTGTGTATGAAACACTACAAATTGACATAGAAATATCGATACAGATACAAAATAGGTCGAAAATAGATGTTACTAGGAATGTATTAAGAGTGTTTCATTCTTGCCTTAATGCACCATGAGTAACTTTTCTATTTGATTTTGTTTTGCAAAGAGCCATTTATTTGTATCACTTCACGTTATATATATCAACAGAAACTGAAACTGACACATTCAATTACGTATATTTCGATAGTGATGTTAGGCGCTTTAAGGTATCACTTTTTTATGAAATTCACTTCTAGGTGCAGAGTTGTCTACAGCTTCAATGATTCATAAGATTTTAAGCATTATTAATTTGACACAATAAATGTCACTCATATTGACGCAGGACCATTCAGTCTGAAGAGTATTAACTTACCGATCTGAATTCATGCATAGATATGTTTGTGATTTTATATTTGCATCTGTTTAATGAAAGTGTGACTGTGTGTATACAAATGTGGAATTAATTTGCTCGTCACAAGAAAAAGTAGACGTGACATTTAGCCAAGTGTAGATTTAACGAAGGCAGTTGGTATATTACTTATTTACTTAGACGAAATAGCAGCAGGCTTTGGGTTAGTTTTTCGACTGTTGAGTATTGACAGTGACGACAACACTCCTTCATATCTGTATTAGTGAAGGAGTAACATTCAAGCCTGCTTCAGAGGTAATCTGGTGTTATTCAGTCAGTCATTATTTTTTATTGTGTAAGCGCTGTAGAATCTAAGCTACTCGAATGATAACATCACACTCTCTGATAAATGCCAGCCACACAATCCCGAAGATAGAATTGCAAGAAAAGTGCGAGATCCATCACACAATCCGATTAACAGTTCGTGCATCCAAAAATAAAGTGTAGGTGAAGTTAGCCATTACACAGTAAGTTCAAGAATAGAAAGGGAACAATTAAAATGGAAGACGAAGAACAAGTTTCCGACATTAAAAAATTTCTAAAACAGAGATGGAGTGTTTAGAACTTCCTGTTCAGTCTACACTTTGATGACTCAATGACGAAAGTGAAGGAAATATCAAACATTAGCTTCAGTGACGACATTTCTACGCTCAGTGAAAGTGTAAAAAAATTACGGGATCTGTTGAATGGAATTAACAGTCTAATGACTGCAGCATACCTGTGTAGAGCTCATCGACTAAAGACGAAACGAATCCGAGGTAGCAAAGGTGAGAGTAGCATAAAACTAAAAATAGGAAGTTAAGGAATACTGCTGCCTTGGAAAGAAAATGACACTTCGCAAACTAAGCAAGAGGGCATATAAAGTAGACCTGCACAGCCAAAGAGTGTGTTCCTGGCCAAAATAAGTCTGCTAGTATAAAAGGCAGGGCCTACGGTGTAAGAGGTTTCTGTAAATGTACGTGTGGAGCACAGCACTGTAAGGTAGCAAATCACGGACAGTGGGAAAACTGGGAAAGAAAGGATTCGAAACGGCTGAGATGTGGCGCTATGGAAAGTTGTTGAAAATTATTTGGAATGATAAGATAAGAAACGAAGTTCTCCACTCAATCGATGAAGAAGGGAACATACGGAAAATATTGACCATAAGGAACGACAGCATGATCAGACATGTATTAAGACATCAGGGTGTAGCGTCAGTGGTACTAGATGGAGCAGTTATGGGTAAATAGTTTGGGCAATACACAAACTGGTATACATCTCACATATATGTGCAAGTGATACTCCCAGACGAAGATAATAGTGCAGGACAGGAATATTCGTGATGGGTTGCAGATGACAGCTAGAAAAAAACTAGAGAGAGAGAGAGAGATAGAAAGACAACTGGCTGACAGATGTGACCTGCAGTAACTTTTACTATCTGCAGGAACGATGTACTCTACGTCGAAATATATTGAAGACAACAGTGAAGTGAAACATGGTAGCCCCTGGCCAAATCTAACAATTTGAAATCACAGCTGTACATCGGAGCGTGGGTCTGCTCCTGTGAACTGCTTCTGTAACATAGGCCGAGAGTGAAGGAAGTGAGTAGGAGCAGGAGAGGTGAAGCACTTCGGTACTGCGTGTAACTCTAACACTTTTAATAGAGTCAAAAACACAAGTAAATATCAAATGCATACATAACTTTGGATGGGATGAGCACGGAGGTGTGAAGCCGTAGTCCATGTCCAATTCGGTGAAGTTAGGATGACTGTGCTATATAATCTCAAAGCTAACAAATACTCGTTGGTATCCAAACTTTAATCGAACGTAACTAATACAAAGTCTCAAAGGTGGCCCACTCGGTAGTGGAAGCGATATTTCCAGGCCGTCTGCTATTGACGAATTAGGCCTAAATCAAGACGGCACTCCCTGAGCTCCACAGAGCTCCACAGAGTGGACAAGAGGGCGCTGTGGGCGGGGTGGTTAGTCTTCTTTCGTAGTACCAGCTTACGAGAGCGAGCACCTAAATTGTGGCATCGTAACTATCGTCGCCACACTTTCTGTCTTTCATTGATTAATGTGTTCAACAAGTAAATGGTCGTAGCGTCTAGATCTTAATCTGAGAACATCTACACTCCTGGAAATTGAAATAAGAACACCGTGAATTCATTGTCCCAGGAAGGGGAAACTTTATTGACACATTCCTGGGGTCACATACATCACATGATCACACTAGCAGAACCACAGGCACATAGACACAGGCAACAGAGCATGCACAATGTCGGCACTAGTACAGTGTATATCCACCTTTCGCAGCAATGCAGGCTGCTATTCTCCCATGAAGACGATCGTAGAGATGCTGGATGTAGTCCTGTGGAACGGCTTGCCATGCCATTTCCACCTGGCGCCTCAGTTGGACCAGCGTTCGTACTGGACGTGCAGACCGCGTGAGACGACGCTTCATCCAGTTCCAAACATGCTCAATGGGGGACAAATCCGGAGATCTTGCTGGCCAGGGTAGTTGACTTACACCTTCTAGAGCACGTTGGATGGCACGGTATACATGCGGACGTGCATTGTCCTGTTGGAACAGCAAGTTCCCTTGCCGGTGTAGGAATGGTAGAACGATGGGCTCGATGACGGTTTGGATGTACCGTGCACTATTCAATGTCCCCTCGACGATCACCAGTGGTGTACGGCCAGTGTAGGAGATCGCTCCCCACACCATGATGCCGGGTGTCGGCCCTGTGTGCCTCGGTCGTATGCAGTCCTGTTTGTGGCGCTCACCTGCACGGCGCCAAACACGCATACGACCATCATTGGCACCAAAGCAGAAGCGACTCTCATCGCTGAAGACGACACGTCTCCATTCGTTCCTCCATTCACGCCTGTCGCGACACCACTGGAGGCGGGCTGCACGATGTTGGGGCGTGAGCGGAAGACGGCCTAACGGTGTGCGGGACCGTAGCCCAGCTTCATGGAGACGGTTGCGAATGGTCCTCGCCGATACTCCAGGAGCAACAGTGTCCCTAATTTGCTGGGAAGTGGCGGTGCGGTCCCCTACGGCACTGCGTAGGATCCTACGGTCTTGGCGTGCATCCATGCGTCGCTGCGGTCCGGTCCCAGGTCGACGGGCACGTACACCTTCCGCCGACCACTGGCGACAACATCGATGTACTGTGGAGACCTAACGCCCCACGTGTTGAGCAATTCGGTGGTACGTCCACCCGGCCTCCCGCATGCCCACTATACGCCCTCGCTCAAAGTCCGTCAACTGCACATACGGTTCACGTCCTCGCTGTCGCGGTATGCTACCAGTGTTAAAGACTGCGATGGAGCTCCGTATGCCACGGCAAACTGGCTGACACTGACGGCGGCGGTGCACAAATGCTGCGCAGCTAGCGCCATTCGACGACCAACACCGCGGTTCCTGGTGTGTCCGCTGTGCCGTGCGTGTGATCATTGCTTGTACAGCCCTCTCGCAGTGTCCGGAGCAAGTATGGTGGGTCTTACACACCGGTGTCAATGTGTTCTTTTTTCCATTTCCAGGAGTGTATTTTTCGAGCCAGTGAGTATTCATTTAAGTAAAATATTTAAGCTTCTTATGGACATGCGGAAGGGTGGAGTCTTCAACAAATGCCGTTTTTTCGACACAGACATTATTTATCTCTTTATTTATTGTTGCTTACAATTTCTACACCCATGGGCAGACATTTAACACTTGTCTTAGTTACTCAAACTTAAATACAACTGTAATAAAACATTGTGAGTTAACGAGAATTTCACTCTCATTTAAGTATATGGCCGAAAGAGTCAGCCTTCAGGAATTGTGAAACGAACCGTATCGTACAGGACCGGATTCCACGAAGGGCGCAATTTCACCACCTCATGGCGAAACTCACAGGCGTTTGTTGTCTATTGTGGCCTAAGTGCTGTAATGTGCGAGTGAGACAGACGAGAACCTACGTCATATAGACACCCAAAAGAAGCCATGTGCGGACCTAAGATCGGACATACAGGTGAACATTTAAGGAATCTATTTAATTCTGTAGTAATGCAGGAAATCAAGCCACAGTAATTTTAATCCCCTATCCTCAATAAATTTTCATGTAGATCCCACTAAAACTTGAATATTTATTATATCTATAACTGTTTAGGATTCACTGTTAAAGTGAAATTCACAAGTTTTGTAACAAAGACCTGAATGCTATAATCTGAACGCTTTAGCCCATCTTAACGATCGACATTTCATATAGAAGTGCATCATTAAAACGACAAATGTTGCTTATATCGACTCTGTAACTTTATTTATTTAAATGATATAGTATACTTAAATTATCAGTATTTTTATTTAGGCATCTGATCATCATATACTCCACACAAAACACATTGAACGATAACAGCATAACACCTTATTGAATCATTAGGTAGCAGAATATTTCGTGCATAATAGTTTATTATATAATGGATGTTATTATTACTCTATTTAGAACGTGAAAGTGGTCAAGCGTTGATTATTTATGTATGTTAAAATGCAAAGTAATGTGGAATTAGCTGTAGCCAATCAGATGGACAGCTTCAGGAAATGGAACTGCCCTAGTCAGTTGAGTGACCATGTTCGGCGGCAGGAAAACGCGGCTGGAGACGGGCAGAGAGGGACAGTGCTGGTTTAGACACCAAAGGGATAGTGCTGGTGGAGACACGAAAACGGCCGGTCGGTCTTTAGGTACCTAGGAAGTGAAACGACTTAGAAAATTTAGCGTGGTGTGGTATTGCGGGACAGTCTCTGAGCGGTGAGCAGCCGCGAGCCTGGTATGAACTCTAACTTTTCGTATGGAATATCGGACTTGTGTTTCACGAAGAGATCGTGAATGATCGAACTGTGTCAAATTGATATGCGTCGAGTGTAATAGTAATTCTAAATACGACCACTTTCGCTATTAGTTTGCTTTCTGAATAAACATTATACTAACCAAATCGCAACTGTGTAGTCTGCATCATTTATGGGCGTTAATTTAGTTCCCGATATTATTATTACTGTTATTATATGTTAGCCTTGTATTTCGCAAACTTACCATCAGCCAGACAGTTTAACCAAAGGGTCATAAATGTTTAGTTTAGGGCGTGTAATGCGACACTTGCGGCTCAACCACTAGACGAGTTTGATCCAAGACATTTCGACGAAGAGCAACCCCATTTGAGCCCGAACATTCTTTGGGATGTTAGCTCGCAACTGGGGGCACGTCCGGGATAGGAACTTGGAATGTGTTAGTTGAGGGATAAGAATCTTGCAAAGTGAGGGAACAGGATTGGAGTCTGTAAAGTGATAGTTGTGGAATATGAACACTGGAAAGTTTAGAATTGGATTTGAATTCAGCAAAGTGTTTCCAAAAGCATTATCTGAACTGCGATAGGCAAGAGTTAAATGTGAGATCTGTTCAGGTCTGAATATCAAGTTTCTTTAATAGTTGTGACATTAAAATTGTAACTTAACGACGCTCTGTGACCTAGGTCGCAATTCTGTGGCAGATTAGGCAGTTTGCGTGGGTGCTCTGAGCTAATAATTTTGCAAAATTTGTGTGCACCGAGTTTTAGCAGTGGTTAGGAGTGATAAAAAAGTAACACGGAAGAAGAGGCTACATCGAAACCATGTGGTTCCAGCCAGCAGCGGCATCTTCACCGGCGATTCATCGCGTAGCGGCCGTTGCAGTACCTCAGCAGAGGCTACGAAATCTTCAGCGTCGGCTTCGACTTCAACATCGGCAGCAATGCCAGTACAGAAGGATCCAGCACGAAAAAGCTAAGTACTTTGGTTGATAGCGAGATTATGAATGATTCTGTAGTTCAATCGCCAATAATAGACGTCGCTAACATTAAGCAGTTGACCATTTTATGTGGGACCGAAAATAAAAGCGAGCTGCGTAGCCCAAAGTCGGAGAGGAAGAGCGTGATCAGCGGTGAATTTAGTAGGGTAAATAATCCGAAATCAGGCAAGGGAGATGAATTTGGGGAAGAGTTGATGTCGCAATTAATGCAAATGGTAAGAGATTTGGGAGCCCAAATTAATTCTGTTAAAACCGATATGGAATCAAAAATTGATTCTGTTAGAACCGATATGGATGACGTAAATCTAAAACTTGTCTCTGTTAAAACCGATATGGTGGACGTAATTTAAATATTGATTCGGTTCAATCCGAAATAGCTTCAGTTAGTAGACGACGGGAAATATCACCCAGTAAATTCTCTAGCAGCATGCAGGCACGGCTTTATAAGGGGTATGTCCAACGAAGCGAAGATAAAATTCGTGAAAAGATAATTGGAAGGTGAGCTGCAATCGTGGACAAATATACACAGTTATTCGTTCACTACCTATGAAATATTTGAAAGCAGTTTCCTGAACAAGTTCTGAAGAGAAGCGAAGCAAACGTCACACCAAAATTAGTTTCTCAACGGGCCAACATTTAAATGCGGGAACAGGTCGATACGAGAATTTTGTAAAAGTGAACTTGCGAGATTAATGCATGTGAAACGTCCGCTGGGAGTGCTTACCTAAATTACGTTTTTGGAAAGGTGGTTACCGGAAAATTTGCAGTGGGATCTAGTGCACAGTCCTAGCAACTCAACAGACGAATTTTTGGACTTTGTAGAAAAATTAGAACGGGCGTTGAAATTTAAACCGCAAAGTAAGCAGACATATAGTTTTCAGAGTGGAAATCATAACTACACTCAGAGTAATTACTATGAAAGGCATCCGGGAAGTTATCAACGGAACGCAAACAAAAGTTTTGATAAGGGAAGCGGTAACAGGAGCACATCCAATGATAGATTTCAAAGGGGTAATGGGAGCGGATACTTTCGTGACGGGGACTGACACGAAGAACGTAGATTTGAGGGACCGACATCTGGCGAATTGAACTAGCGTAATGGAGGAACTTGAAATAAAGTTTCGCCGCATCTCAGGTCCCGAGATGGCAAAATAAACCGGCTATGAATAAGATGCAAGTAAACGGAAATGTGATAGGTGTTAATAAATCGGCAGAAAGACGTCCGAATTTTGAAATGAAATTAGTAAGAGATGAGAACCAAATAGGTAAATTTCCAAAATGGATCGTAGGTGAAAGGAATAATCCTAAGATAATGAGAGATAACGATAAAGACGATGATTTGTTCTATGAATACGAGACGAAAGAGCGCGTGAATTTTAATACAGTGAAAGATTCTAAGTGCCTAAAGGGGGCTGAGGTGCAGCCGAATTTGGTAGAGTTAGATGGGGTATACATAATTCTAAAGAGATACTAACCAGCTGTAACGATTTTAGTGATGAAGGTAATGACGTTCCAAGTGATATTGTGACGGCGAAAGTTGTTAAGGAGGTTAATAAGGGCGGCGTAGCATTAGTCTCGTCAGCTGTTGATGAATTTGTGTGGGTGTTGTAGCTGCTGGTAATGATACTTGAGAGGAAGGGATCTCTGCGTATCTTTCTGCTAATGAAGGTAAACCCGAGAGTATGGATGGATCTGTGGATCTTGAAAGTTTATTTGAGAATGAATGTTGATCTGAATTTGATGTGCGATATGAAATTAATGTGTGCAGGAATGTGTAGGAGAGGAAAAGGTATTGTCCTCAGGTTTAAATCAAAACGCAGCGGAATTTAATGGTACTGTTGATTCTGAAATTGCACGACTCTGCAGCTATAATTTATGTTATGTAACGGCAGAGGATGGTGAAACTATGAATGGTTGTTGTATTGGTGAATTGTCGACGGAGGTAAATGAGGTTTTATGTAGCGAGTTGTATGATGTATCAGCGGCTGTCGAAAGTGCTGTTTGTGAAGGTGTCTGTAACGACGTGGAAGTAAAAAGTAATGCTTTGTTTCATGATAATGATGTTGAGGATACTAATGTCCATAATTTTAAGGGCGAATATGATTATTTTGATTCTCATATAGTAACTGATAATTGGACAGTATGGTATCTTAAGTAGGAATGTGATATTACTGTAACTGATTGGCGATGGTACGGTAGAACATTACGATCGCTACTGCCTCATTTGTGGACTCGAAAGAAGCTTAAGATAGCGAGAGATCTAGAAGGGAGAATAAATGAAATTTGGGCGAAAGAAGCATTTAATAAATTATTTTGGGACGAGTACAAAATTGAGGGGTGGATCAAACAGGATATGTGTACTCTAGAAATGGAAGAGAAGATTATTTGGATGTGTAATTTGCTACTACAAACAGCATAGTGAACGCATTATTGTGGCCAAGATATACACGAAGCCCACGACTACTGCAGTAGTACAAGTTTATATGCCAACTAGCTCTGCAGATGACGAAGAAATTGATGAAATGTATGATGAGATAAAAGAAATTATTCAGGTAGTGAAGGGAGACGAAAATTTAATAGTCATGGGTGACTGGAATTCAAGAGTAGGAAAAGGGAGAGAAGGAAACATAGTAGGTGAATATGGATTGGGGCTAAGAAATGAAAGAGGAAGCCACCTGGTAGAATTCTCCGCAGAGCGTAACTTAATCATAGCTAACACTTGGTTTAAGAATCACGAAAGAAGGTTGTATACATGGAAGAATCCTGGAGATACTAAAAGGTATCAGACAGATTATATAATGATAAGACAGTGATTGAGGAACCAGGTTTTAAATTGTAAGACATATCCAGGGGCAGATGAGGACTCTGACAACAAATTCCTGGTTATGAACTGTAGATTAAAACTGAAGAAACTGCAAAAAGGTGGGAATTTAAGGAGATGGGACCAGGATGAACTGACTACAGCAGAAGAGGTACAGAGTATCAGGGACAGCATAAGGGAACAATCGACAAGAGTGGTGGAAACAAATACAGTTGAAGAAGAATGGGTAGCTTTGAGGGATGAAATAGTGAAGGCAGCTGACGAACAAATAGGTAAAAAGACGAGGGTTAGTAGAAACCCATGGGTAACAGAAGAAATATTGAAATTAACTGATGAAAGGAGAAAATATAAAAATGCAGTAAATGAAGCAGGCAAAAAGGAATACAAACGTCTCAAAAATGATATCGACAGTGAGTGCAAAATGGCTAAGCAGGGATGGCTAGAGGACAAATATAAGGATTTAGAGGCTTATCTCACTAGGGGTGAGATAGATACTGCATACAGGAAAATTAAAGAAACCTTTGGAGAAAAGAGAACCACTTGCATGAATATCAAGAGCTATGTTGGATACCCAGGTCTAAGTAAGGAAGGGAAAGCAGAAAGGTGGAAGGAGTCTATACAAGGGCGATGTACTTGAGGACAATAGTATGGAAATGGAAGAGACTGTAGATGAAGATGAAATGTGAGATATGATACAGCGTGAAGAGTTTCACAGAACACTGAAAGACCACAGTCGAAACAAGGCCCCCGGAGTAGACAACATTCCGTTAGAACTGCTGACAGCCTTGGGAGAGCCAGTCCTGACAAAGCTCTACCATCTGGTGAGCAAGATGTATGAGACAGGCGAAATACCCTCAGACTTCAAGAAGAATATAATAATTCCAATCCCAAAGAAAGCAGGTGTTGACAGATGTGAAAATTACCGAACAATCAGTTTAATAAGCCACAGCTGCAAAATACTAACGCGAATTCTTTACAGACGAATGGAAAAAATCAGAGAAGCCGACCTCGGGGACGATCAGTTTGGATTCCGTAGAAATGTTGGAACACGTTAGGCAATACTGACCTAACGACTTATCTTAGAAGAAAGATTAAGGAAAGGGAAACCTACGTTTCTAGCATTTGTAGACTTAGAGAAAGCTTTTGACAATGTTGATTGGAATACTCTCTTTCAAATGCTGAAGGTGGCAGGGGTAAAATACAGACAGCGAAAAGTGTAGTGGGACGCGAAATTGAAGCGTCACCCATCCACCAGTGTCAGCCCAGTTTTCAGGTGAATATACGTTTAATTTAGTGTTTTGTTAATCTATTTTGTAATATTTGTAATGTTTGTGAATTATCTAAAGTTTTGTATTTGTTTTTATGTTTCATGTACGGAGAGGGCGGCGCAACGAACGGAGACAGAATCTTCACTGCCGGGACGAGAGAGAAAATTGCTGACCACTATACGTCGCGGGTCGACAGCGAAAGAGCAACAGAAGACCCTGAAACCGAGCTGTGGCGTCGTGCTTCTAAAAACTGAAAAAATACGAATTTGTAATGTTTCTATAACAATGACGTCACAGAAAGTTTAATTATGTTGTAAATGTTCAGTCCTATCTTGTCAAGGCTCATGTTCACGTCTGTATGTAGTATATATGAAGATAATAAACTAGTGTATACTACAGAAGTTTAAATACATGTTCCGAGGAAGACGTTTCACTGATTTATTTGGCAAGATAATTAATTTTTGACAACGTTTATCGCGAGTTTGAGTCTTAACAGTTTATTCAATGTGGTTTTAATATTTATTAAAGCAGAAACTTGCGTTAATATAATTTCTGAGTAGAAACAAACGACATCTAAATTGAAAAACGTTTGCGCAAACCAATGCGACTGAGTGACGTAATTCTGCGCATACGACTCAAATGATGATGTTTTAAGTACAGTTTCGTTCAAGAACCATTCAGAGACAACTTTAAAAAGAATTTAAATAATTTTGAAGTGTTTTGTAACTGACGTAGGTTGACGAAGTCTGCACATGGTCATATGTCAAGAGAAAAACATTTATACAAAATTACGTCGTTACACTACACCGTGGCGACCTTATAAACAGGACTTGTGTGCATCTAAGGCACACAGGTACGAGACAATTAAAACATCAAGAGTCCTTCGGAAGTCAACGCGAGTCTTCGTGGAGCCTTCACCAGCCAGCGGCGACTTCGCAGGTATGGGCAACTGACGGAGCGCAGCCAAGCAGTACGGTCACACAGTTATTCCACGAGAAGGCGCATCTGTTGGGCAGCAGCTGAACGCTGCAAACCCCGACAATTTTTTTCTCCATAAACTAACAGGCCCAGTGCGTCAGCTGGGGGGGGGGGGGGGGGGGCGTTCCTCCGGCTGATATTAGAGGTGTTGCTGAGGGCTTCGCGTGTCTACGGTGCGGCCGGGCGTGTTTGCAGCCAGTGATGTCTCCGGTGTTCGACTCAGCATCCTGCCAGTTGCGGGAGCGGGGCCGCAGCATCTCAGCGGCTGCATCGACGGCTGTTACTTCCGAAGCCCATAGCAGCACACTGATCACCGAGAACTACAAACTACAATATTAGTCTCCGGTGAGTCTGTTTTAAGTTGGAAGTGGAGTGTTGTACATAGGGAGTGTGCTTTTAATAGGATTGTTGATTACAAGTCTGCGTGTGTAACTAGTTAATATCTTACAATAATGTCGGGAAGTGAAATGTCAGACGAAGAGCAATGTGTGTCCGATAGGAGCATGAGATCCCTTTTTAGGGCGATCGCTAAATTAAAAGAATCCAACGAAGAATCTACGGCTAGATTAAAGGGGGAACTTAAAGGGGAGCCAACAAAATCTACAGACAGGTTACAGGAACATCTTAATGAAACCGGTGGAGAATTAAGTGATAAAATAGAGGCTTCTAAATTTGAAATGCAGGAAAAACTAGTAGGACTTAGTAATAAGATTGCTGGTAATTGTAAAAGGTTAGAAGAACATATCCAGGAATCGCGTGAGGGAAAAGCTCGCATGCGAAATGATATTACTGACTTAAACAAAAGACTAGATAATGTCAATGTCTTAGTTGTAAATGAAATAGAGAAAAATAACGATAAGTTACGAGATGAATTTTGTACGCAAACAGAAACTGTTCGTAGAGAATTATTAGAATCTATTAAAGAGGTTTCTACCAAACCTGTAGAGATTTCTTCAATAGATAATGTATAATTAGAGACATTAACTCATCGAGTAGAAAAAGATCATACTGAAAGAGAAAACATGAAATTTTTAATTACTGAAATATGCAGTAACCTTGAGACTTCCAAAGATAATAATATTGACGAAGGTTAACAGCGTTCACATCGTGAACACAGTGAAGAATCGATATTAGCTAACCGTGTATCCAGTATAGAAATGCGAATACAGGAAATTATTAAACGGTTATCGGAATTCGATAATAATGAGAACATTTCAAGCAGTAGAAGTAATAAAGTAATCAGAGACAACAGTCGCATCGTGTTTGCTAGCTCGGACGACCAAAATACATATAAAGAAATCACGGCAAGCAAATCCGACGCAACTCCGTCTCTGCAATCTAAACAAAATCCAACTATGTTTCTCGCAGAACGTTGGGATGATATAACGACAAATTCAAATGTAGCAAGTCGATTTCCTGTATTCAAACCAGGAAGCGAACTTCACCCTACAATCTTTACAAAAGCTTTTGAAACTTCATTATCTCCTAAATGGAGTAATGAAAAATGGATTCAATTTGTAATAGGACATTTAGAAACAGAGGCTGCGGAATGGGCAGTACTGAGTAGAACTGAATTTAGGGACTGGGATGATTTTGTTAAGTAGTTTAAACAAAATTATCGGTCAAGAGGAAAACAACAACACTTAACTTTAGAATTGTTAGACCGTCCTCCTTATTGTAAACGATGTGGAGGTTATAGGAATTATTTCCAATGGCATTTAAACCGTGCTAAATGAATTGAAGAACTAATTATTGAAAGTCGTCTAATACGAGTCCTAATTAGTAGGTTACCGTATTATGTAAAGGAAAGAATGACAGAAAGGGAATGGTCACAACCTCGCGAATTATTAGGATATTTAGAACAATTAGATATACTTAATAGAGAATGGGAAGAAATTTAGATTTGGTAGAAATGACAATTCCCGAAAGAATAACAACAAACATATCCGGTTTTGTTATATAAAACGTCAATCATAAGATAAAGAGAGCCAACAAAATAATAACTCTAAGATTTGGAACTTACACAACTACGATAATGAGATAAATCACCCTCAAGTAATTAATGAAGGTCAAGTTGTAGGTGACGTTATCATAGAAAGTCAGGATTATCACCTATAGAAATTTTATGCAAACGAATTATAGGTGAGCTTTTACTAGCTGCTCTCCTTGGCCACCAGTAAATGAGATCCAACAATGCATTCCAAGTGACAAAATTAGCGAACATATTGTTAAAAATGCTGAACGGAGAATTAAAAGTTATAATCACCATGCTATAGAACCCTCATTTCAGGTAGGAGACCTTGTATTAGTACGATCTCATCCTAAAAGTTCGAAGATCAATAAGGAATGTAGAAAATTCTTCTTTATCTTTGAAGGATCATATGTTGTTCATAAGATTGTACATCCCAAAGCGTTACTTTTTATGGAACCTTCATCAGGTGTAATTAAAGGATTATATAGTGTCGATCAAATTAAAGCCTTCATTCCTAAATAAGTTAATATTTAGTATATGTTACATACGGACGAGCGTTCATAGTTTATTCATGTGAAGTTTTTCGTGATTTTTACGTGTTATTTAAAAGAAATAACAGGAAGTGTAAACAAGTGTTCCACAATAATCTACTGGTACTTCCAAAATGGAAAGATAACTAAAAAGGGTTTTATATGGAAGAAATTTTTTTTATTAGGTCAGAAGGAATTTTGTATATTTTATATTACTCGGATAGTAGGAACCAAATAATTTTAGGGACCATGGGCGTCCAGAGTTGTATGGCTCACGAGAACATAGCAGAGTGCCTTAGTAGACATTTGTAATAGTGTTAATATAGAACACACCACACGGGGCTCTCTCGCTTATTTCTCCTAAAGAAATTACCATTACCCAACAAAGTGTCCAGAGGTAAAGAAAGCCGTGCCAAGATTCTGAAGAAAGTTTTGCTTGATTTCATCCTGACCTCATGCATATATAAAGCATTATGGAAAAGAACGACGTAAAGTATATAGTACTATTAGTTACTGTGAGAAACTTTTTATTAATATATATTTATGAAAGAATATCTCTGGTAAATGAATAAAACTGAAAATAACCCATCACAATTTGGACGCTCTGTCCTAATGTAACAACGTTAAAGAACGTGCTAAACTATTATTAGCAACTATTAAATGAAAAGGAGTAATCTCCATATATTCAGTTATGAACAACAATAATAGCATGATTAAAAGTAAATGACAAATAGTCACAACAATATCGTCATAAAAGGACTGAATCTATCTAGGAGCAAGGACTTTAGATTACGGAATATGTGAGAAAGATGTATAATATTAATAGTTAATATTGTATATATAAGAAGTTTTATTTTAGGTTAAAACTTACGTCGTTACACTACAAAGGCTATTTACAATTTGTACAGAAAGCAGATGGCAGTTATAAGAGTCGAGGAGTATGAAAGGGAAGCAGTGGTTGGGAAGGGAGTGAGGCAGGGTTGTAGCCTATCCCCGAAGTTATTCAATCTGTATATTGAGCAAGCAATTAAGGAAACTAAAGGAAAGTTCGGAGTAGGTATTAAAATCCATGGAGAAGAAATAAAGACATTGAGGTTTTTCCGATGACATTGTAATTCTGTCAGAGACAGCAAAGGACTTGGAAGAGTAGTGGAACGGAATGGACAGTGTCTTGTAAGGAGGGTATAAGATGAACATCAACAAAAGCTAGACGAGGATAATGGAATGTAGTCGAATGAAGTCGGGTGACGCTGAGGGAATTAGATTAAGAAATGAGACACTTAAAGTAGTAAAGGACTTTTGCTATTTCGGGAGCAAAATAACTGATAGTGGTTGAAGTAGAGAGGATATAAAATGTAGACTAGCAAGGAAAGCGTTTCTGAAGAAGAAAAATTTGTTAACATCGAGTATAGATTTAAATGTCAGGAAGTCGTTTCTGAAAGTATTTGTATGGAGTGTAGCCATATACGGAAGTCAAACGTGGACGATACAGAGTTTAGACAAGAAGAGAATAGAAGCTTTCGAAATGTGGGGCTACAGAAGAATGCTGAAGATTAGATGGGTAGATCACATAACTAATGAGGAGGTATTAAATAGAATTGGGGAGAAGAGGAGCTTGTTGCACAACTTGACTAGATGAAGGGATCGGTTGGTAGGACATGTTCTGAGACTTCGAGGGATCACCTTTTAGTATTGGAGAGCAGCGTGGAGGGTAAAAATCGTAGAGCGAGACCAAGAGATGAATACACTAAGCAGATTCAGAAAGATGTAGGCTGCAGTAGGTACTGGGAGACGAAGAAGCTTGCACTGGATAGACTAGTACGGAGAGCTGCTACAAACCAGTCTGAGGATTGAAGACCACAACAACAACAACATTTTGCAATGTTTTATTTCTTAGTTTATTGTCCCTTATTTGTTATTTCGTCGCATAAAGATATGTTACTGTATTTTATTTATTGTTTGGCACAGCGTCTATGCAGTTATAAAGAGATAGTTTAGACGCACATTTGGTGCGTCGAGGTGGGAGAACTCAATTATTTGGTGAACGGTACCAAGTCAAAAAATCAGTGCACAGTATGCATATAAATCGGGTTTTTTCCAGGTGTAAAGGGGATTTATTTATGTGTGTGTACGCGTTAGGCTTACGTTTCGGATAGTTTTATGTTTGTTGTAATTTCCAAATTATAAGTAAGGTCTGGCCAATTTGGGTGCATGGATGTCGGAGAAATTTGGAAAATGAGATTTAATAATGCTTACCTAGGAAGACAAATTTATGTTTACTGAGTCTTTCAAGCGCTGTACCTCTAATCGACGTAAAAGATCGACCGAGATTCTAACTTTATTTGCACACAAACCTACTAGTGGGCTCAACAGAGTAGAATGGTGATTTTGAGTCGGAGAACAACTATTGCTGACAATAGATATAAGAGGAATCGTTTCCGTATGCATTTTCGGAAGGCAATATAATTCACTTCGTGTTAGTTCCTTGTCAGGGAAGATATTACACTTCAGTGTACAACGATCTATTGTTGCACTGTGCTTTGTTAAACAGCAGGCACTCACTAGCGAAGTGTCGAGAGTTGTTGAAGACGTCCTTCGGTTAAATTCCTGTAAGTTGTTTCAACATTTTATACGCTTGGAGAAGCTTAAGTTTCAAGAACTTAACATGTACCTTTCTAGGTACCGTTATTAGTTTGAATAACTGCTTCAACCATGCCAGAAAAGAATATAATTTTTTTATTTACTAATTTTCCGTACATGTCCGTACAGCCATCTCTACACTGTAAATATTATTCCACAGTTTGTCTTGACAGTGCAGAGTAAGCATTAGGCTAAGTTGTATCTTGCTATGAAACTATATACGCTTAACGATACCAATAAATAAGTCATCACTTATAATAATTTACCTCTTTTCAATATTTCACTCAAAAATTTGGGAAATATCTTCTTAAATACTAAAGCAATGTGTGGTAGAACCTTTGCCCTATGAAAGGTAGCGGCTTTTTCATAAGATTAATCTGAAACGACGTCAAATACTGGATACACTTGTTATGATCTGCTCTTAGATTTTTATTTCTTCTGTACTTAGAGACTGTGGATAGTCTCAGTTTCAATAAAATTAAAGGTTTAATCCTTTTTCCTGTGTTGTTCTCAAACGCCTTTTTTATCAGACAAAGACATTCACCTGTCGTTGGTTGTACAATTCGAACTTCAGATGTACTGGGTGATGAAAAAGTCAGTATAAATTTGAAAACTGATTAATTCACGGAATAATGTAAATACAGAGGTACAAATTGACACACATTCTTGGAATGATAAGGGGTTTTATTACAACCACAAAAAACAAAAGTTCAAAAAATGTCCGACAGATAGCACTTCATCTCATCAGAATAGCAATAATTAGCATAACAAAGTAAGACAACGCCAACATGATGTTCTTCACTGGAAATGCTCAATATGTACACCATCATTCCTAAACAATGGCTGTAGTTGAGGAATAATGTTGTGAACAGCACTGTAAAGCATGTCCGGAGCTATGGTGAGGCATTAGCGTCGGATGTTGTCTTTCAGCATCCCTAGAGATGTCGGTCGTTCACGATACACTTGCGACTTCAGGTAACCCCAAAGCCAATAATCGCACAGACTGAGGTCTGGGGACCGGGGAGGCCAAGCGTGACGAAAGTGGCGGCTGAGTACACGATCATCAACCAAACGACGAGCGAAAGAGATCTTCCACGCGTCTAGCAATATGGGGTGGTTCTAATCAACCCCATGTCATTCCAAGCATGTCTGCCAATTTTTACCTCTCTATCTACATTATTACATGGTTGATTGCGTTTTCAAATTTATACTGACTTTTTGATCACCGGGTATATTTATTCCAGGCATATTCCGATGTTTATTCAACAGTGCGTCACCAGTAGTCTGTCATTACACTGTAATTACCAGCCTTTCTTATTGGGCACATTATGTGTTATCTCTATATATAAAAGACAATACCCCGACAGACTGACTCACTCATTCATTATCGCACAGCCCAAACGAAAGAAACTTAAAATTTCCAGTGATTGTTGATCTTACATGGTAGACGTCGTTTGAGGAGAACTTTTAGGAATTCCACCCCTAAGGGCATGAACTAGGGGATGAAAGTATTTTGAAAAATGCCGCTATTAAGGCTACACCTATGAAAATCGAAATTTGGTTTCTGCGTTGGAAATAAAGAAACATAACTATTTTAGGAAATTTAACCCCTATTGTGGTGAAATATGGGTTGAAAGGTTTCTTCGAAATCAATCGTTATTAAAAACCTACTG
Organism: Schistocerca americana; assembly: GCF_021461395.2. Classification (NCBI taxonomy): domain Eukaryota; kingdom Metazoa; phylum Arthropoda; class Insecta; order Orthoptera; family Acrididae; genus Schistocerca; species Schistocerca americana. Next base: position 265,528,479 of record NC_060124.1, on the reverse strand, counting down.
AAGTTTTTTTAAAGCTACATTTACGATAATTGGTATATGTCTTCTTCGTTACAAATAAAAATAGTGTCCCAGTGTTTTTCAGAATTTATCCCTGAAGAGGGTGTAGTAGCATATGAAATGTTTTACGAAATTATTTCATTCTAAAGTAATATTTAAAGTTAAATTTACGAAAGTACGTATTTCACTCGTCGGTTGGAATTAAGAAAATAACTGTTTCAGAGCTTTTTGAAAAACTCCCAAGGGGGGGGGGGTGAAAAAAGGGGACGAAAGTTTTTTGGTAATACTTCACTGTTGAATCATTTTTTAAGCTAAATTAATGACTGCCATATTTGGCACGATATCATTTGTATGTGGTGTGTCGTATTTGCACATTTCCACTTTAACAAAATATAGTCAGGAAATTATTTGTCGTGGCTGTTTAGGAAGTATAATAAATATAGCCCTTCTAAGTGAAAATATATGTAGTTTACGTGCAGACAATAGAAGATGTTTCGTGTTTCCGCCACTAATACAAATGTGCAGATCCACACTAGACACAGAGGATGCAGCAGCCAGTGGCGGCCTCGCACGCTCTCCGTGTTGCATGCGTAGCCCTCGGGCAAAGTTGTGCGGGCCGCGGACGCTCCAGGCGCGCCGCCGCCGCCGCCGCCCCCGCCCGCCGAACACAAAGCCCGGCGCACAATTAATGGCCTGCAGGGCGCACAGTAGTCGCCCCCGGCGCCAGAGCCACTTGCGGTCGCGTCCACTGTGCGGCCGCCGCCCCCACAATAGCGGCGCGCGCAGTGCCACGCCACGCCGGCCCATCCCCCCCATCCCAGCACTGTCTGTTACGCTCGCCGTCACTCCACTAACGCCGCACTACAGCCACGCTCGCTGCTCTGGCACAATGACGATACTTAAACAGAGTCACAACAGCTGCCATAATTCCTGAACTTTCAGAGCAAGGAATTTGCCGATACTGAAGAACTGAGGAGCATCCTGCCGGTCGTACTTCAGCTTGACGTGCGTAGCGGCTACGTACGTTCTTTTCTGGTTCCTTTCGTTTTACTGGTGACCCTCTCCAGAATGAGATTTTCACTCTGCAGAGGAGAGTTATGAAAAGTCCTCTTCGAAAAATTTGTGAATTACTGTGCTGATAAGCCTCTTACATTATTTGATTTTCAAACAGCTGAGCAGAACTGAACGTACTCAGACATTTCCCTCTATACCTATTCTGCTGAACACTAAACTGACACACAATATTCATAGCGCAACGTAATCTGACTTTCAAAAATCCGTGCCAGAGAATGGCCCTGACTAACAATAACCTATACCTTTCATGAATCACTTACCTCACTACAATCTTCGTTACTCGGACTACTGCAATACAGCGTGCGCCAACAGTGCCAGCTGAATAAAAGAATCTAACTACTGAAGGCACTAACTACTGATAGGCATAGTTAGCAATTGAAAGATTTTGATGGAGAACAAACAATGTATTCACATTTTAGTTTCGTCCGCCTACGCTCAATGGAGCACGTTATCATGATTTCATACGGGATACTCTACCTGTGCTGCTAGAACATGTGCCTTTACAAGAACGACACAACATGTGGTTCATGCACGATGGAGCTCCTGCACATTTCAGTAGAAGTGTTTGTACTCTTGTCAACAACAGATTCGGTGACCGATAGATTGGTAGAGGCGGACCAATTCCATGGCCTCCACGCACTCCTAACCTCAACCCTCTTGACTTTCATTTATGGGGGCATTTGAAAGCTCTTGTCTACGCAACCCCGGTACCAAATGTAGAGACTCTTCGTGCTCGTATTGTGGACGGCTGTGATACAATACGCCATTCTCCAGGGCTGCATTAGAGCATCAGGGATTCCATGTAACGGAGGGTGGATGCATGTGAGGGCTAACGGAGGACATTTTGAACATTTCCTGTAACAAAGTGTTTGAAGTCACGCTGGTACGTTCTGTTGCTGTGTGTTTCCATTCCATGATTAATGTGACTTGATGAGAAGTAATAAAATGAGCTCTAACATAATTTCTTTCTTTGTCTGTGAGGAATGTTTCCTGAAAGTTTGGCCGTACCTTTTTTTAACACCCTATATATATATATATATATATATATATATATATATATATATATATTACTTCGTGATATCCAGTATCACAAATTTACTCTTTCTGGCGGACACACGTCCAGATTGTCCGCTCTTAAAATTCCGCCATCTCTCTCCCCACATCCACCACTGCTGGCGGCTCACCTCCAACTGCGCAACTCTACACGCTGTTCACATCCAACTGCCCAACACTACAATAGAAAATATTTCAACAATGCAAAGCAGCCAAGACTGCACACAGCACAGTCATTGATTTTCATACAGAGCGCTACGTGGCGTTACCAACATAAAAACCTAAACAGCCTACTTACACCCCAACCCCAACACTGTATGTTACCTTCGCCGTCACACTAACGCCGTACTATAGCCACGCTCGCTCCCCCGGCACGATGACGACACTTAAACACAGTCACAACTGCTACCATCATTCTTGAACTTTCAGAGCAAGGAATGTGCCGATACTGAAGAATTGAGGAGCATCCTGCAGGTCGTGCTTCAGCTTGACGTGCGTAACGGCTACGTACGTTTTTTTCTCGTTCCTTTACTTTTACTGGTAACCTTCTCCAGAAGAAGATTTTCACTCTACAGAGGAGTGTGCGCTGGTATGAAACTTTCTCGCTGATTAAAACTGTGTGCCGGACCGAGACTCGTACTCAGGACCTTTGCCTTTCGCGGGCAAGTGCTCTACCATCTAAGCTACCCAAACACGACTCACAACACTCCCCACAGCTTCAATTCTGCCAGTACCTCGCCTCCTACCTTCCAAACTTCGTAGAAGCTCTTCTACAAACCTTGCAGAACTAGCACTTCTCTGGATGAAAGGATATTGCGGAGACATGGCTTAGCTGTGGGGACGGGTCGTGAGTCGTGCTTTGGTAGCTCAGATTATAGAGCACTTGCCCGCGATACGCAAACATCCCGAGTTCGAGTCTCGGTCCGGCAAACAGATTTAATCCGCCAGAAGGTTTGGTAACCCTCTCCTTAGTAAAGAAAGGGGGATCACTACGAATATACGTCGGTGAACAAAGTGAGATTCTACAGTTAGTTCTTCTATCTTTTGTGTAAACAAGAGGTGGAGCGACCGCTGTGGACTCTGACAAGGGACCAAGCCTACTCACCACCAATTTCGTCCAAATTTATTGAGTGTGCGGGCGTTCGACAGATTTGAAAGTGGCTGAAATGGGGAGCTCCAGATGAGCAATCGTTTGGAATATGAAAAAAAAAATTGGGCAGGTGCGAGATGAAGTCACACAGTGAGGGTTCCCAATAAACGTAATTATTTATACCGTCAGTTAACACATTCGCGAATGGAAAATCTGTACGATTATTGCCTATTACGGACACTGATATTGGAAAGATATTGGTTTCGAGAATTGAAAAATTTTCGATAATATTTTGATTTTAAGTTTAATGTTGGATAAACTTTAAGTAACGAAATTTTTTTTGTTATACCATTAGAAAATAAAACGTTTCGAATATTTCATGTCTTACTTGTACTGTTAAAACTTGTTTCTTGCCGATTTCATTATTCTGGGTCAAAGGGCAGTACCCTACCAAATTTGATGACTGAATTTAAGATTATCGAAATACATGAGACAAACAGCCGTTACCTTTCGACTGCACTGACTTACAAGGTTACATTTGGAACTCCGTCAAGGGACTATAGGCCTTAAAATATGAGGTACATTCCAACTTCATATGTATACTCTTTCCTGAGAGAAAGGGGTCTTAACGCACGGACGGACAGACAGTCAGGTAAAAAATGACGAAAATATTTATGTTTCGTGTACATACTTACAAGTGCATTTTTAAAAATTTTTCCTTTAGCTCCCATCTTCTTCGTGGCTCGTGGTCTCGCGTTCTCGCGTCCCCAGCACGCGGTCCTGGGTACGATTTCCGGCAGGGTCAGGGATTTTCACTGGGTATTGGTGTGTCGTCTTAGTCATCATTATCATTCATCCCCATTACGTTCGGTGGAAGGCAACGGTAAACCACCTCCATTAGGACCTGCCCTAGTACGGCGGTGCGCGTCACCAACGTCGGTCCTCTACGCTCTGTCAAGAAGCAAGGGACTCCATTTCCATTTTCCAGTTGTAATGTGAAACGTTACATCTTGCAAGCTTTCATGATTCTAAGCCGACGGGAAGTACCATATATGTGAGTTAGCGAGTACCGAAATATGTGACCCTAAATGGCCGCGTACTAGGATTGCATTGACTCAGAAGCTTCGATTTTGTACACCGCCATGGAACCGCAGACTTTATTGTGTGGCATAAACTTCAACTTGATACTTCTACACGTTCCTAAGCGGAAGGGATTTTAACAGTGGAACAGACAGACAGAAAGACGGACTTGCGTACATTAAAGAAGTCCTGCAAGGGTTCCGATTTTTCCGATTGAAGTACGGAATCCTAAAAATTGCATTTTTTGGGCGCGTCGTGCCAGGCACGAGCTGTTTATGTTACCTTAGGTTATAAGCAGAGGATGGCACAGGGGAATGAGCAAAAAACAGGAATCCAAGGGTCTATGGTTTTTTTTTTTAATTTTCAGTTTTTTCGTTTCACTGTAATTAAACCTAAATACTGGTTAATGTATTGTAATTACTAATATTTTCATAAAACGCATGAAAAGGAAAGGGAAGGGGAAAAGAAATTTGGGATTACAAATGAACTTCCGGGAAGAGATTGTAAGGCATACAGGAGAACTTCACATATATAGTTAGATCTTTTCATTGTTTTATTGTTTATGATTTGATCTCCTGAACCATATTCATCTTATAAAGCGAGGATATGGTGATTTTCTCAGCATCCTGCACACATTATCAACGCAAAATTTTTACAATCAAATCCCTCATTCTCTTTAGAAAGACAACTTTAGGTTACATTAATGTAGGATTGTGTTCAATAATACAATTTGGCAACAAACCATGCATAGCACACATACTTCCGCCACATACTGGAGAAGAATCCTGTCTCATAAGACCTTACCACTGCAGAATTACAATGTCATAGGCAAGCCTTAAAAGTTTTATTTCTTCACCTTGAAATAACATAATGGTCGAAGTAAAGAGGATATAAAATGTAGACTGGCACATTCAAGAGAAGCGATTCTGAAGAAGAGAATGTTGTTAACACAGAATACACACAACAAAAAAGGTTTACATCACCCCAGTTCACAGAACTCCAGAAGATAGACGTTGAGTGTGGATATTGTATCACTGTGACAGTCCCTTTGACTGTTCAGAGCTGTCAGTAAACCCACCCAAACATGTAAACAACCCTGCATGAGCAGCCCCTACTAGACAGATGGGGTCAGGCAGCCGATGAATTCCAGTCATTCCACCAGGCCGCCCAAAGGGTGGCTGCTACTGCAGTGGAAGACCGCTACCTACGGATTAAGGCTTGGAGGAACCCTGACAGCAATGCCATCACGTTGAATAATGTTTTTCGTGCAGCCACAGGAAGTCGTGTTACGGCCCAAACTGTGAGCAATAGGCTGCATGATGCGCAACTTCACTCTTGACGTCCACGGCTAGGTATATCTTTGCAACCACGACACCATGCAGCGCGGTACAGATGGGCCCAACAACATGCCGAATGGACTGCTCAGGACAGTCAACTAGTTCTCTTCATGAATGAGTGTCGCATATACCTTCAACCAGACAATCGTTGTAGACGCGTTTGGTGGCAACCCGGTCTGACTGAACGCCTTAGGCACACTGTCCAGCGAGTGCAACAAGGTGCAGATTCCCTGCTGTTTTGGGGTGACATTATGTTGGGCCGACGGACGCTGCTGGTGATCATGAAAGGCGCCGTAACGGCTGTACGATACGTGAATGCCATCCTCCGACCAACAGTGCAACCATATCGGCAGCATATTGGCGAGGCGTTCGTCTTCACGGATGACAATTCGCACCTGCATCGTACACATCTTGTGAATGACTTCCTTCATGACATCGCTCGACTAGACTGACCAGCATATTGTCCAAATATGCACCCTATCGAACAAGCCTGAGATGGATTGAATAGGGCTGTTTATGGACGTGACCCACTAGACACTCTGAGGTATCTGCGGCGAATCACTATTGAGGATTGCGAAACTATGCACCAACAGTGCCTTGATGAACTTGTGGATGATATGTCACGACTAATACAGGCATGCATCAATGCGAGAGGACATGCTACTGGGTATTAGAGGTACATGTGTGTACAGCAATCTGGACAACCAACTCTGAAGGTCACGCTATAAGGTAGTACAACATGCAATGTGTGCTTTTTACGAGCAATAAATAGGGCGGAAATGATTTTTGCACAGGTTCCGGGACTCCCAGAACAGGTGTGAATCAAAACATTTTTCATTTGTGTAGCTTTATATGGTAGGAAGTCTTTGATGAAGATATTTGTCTGGAATGATGCCATGTACGGAAGTGAAATATGGACGATAAACAGTTTTCTACTTGAGTCGCTACAGAAGAGTGTTGAAGATTAGATAGTTACATCAAGTAAATAATCAAGAGGTACTGAATAGAATTTGGGAGACAAGAGTTAAGTGATGTAACTTGACCAAAAGAATGGATATGTTTATAGGACACATTCTGATACATTAAGGGATCATCAATTTAGTAACGGAGGAGCGTGTGGGGAGTAAATTCCGTAGAGGGACACCAAGAGATGAATACAGTAAGCAGAATCAGAAGGATCTAAGTTGCAATAGTTATTCTGAGATGAAGACGCTCGCAAAAGACAAAGTAGCATGGAGAACTGCATCAAACCAGTTTCCGGACTGAAGGACACAACAACAACCGCTCATCGACCGTCCCTTGAATACTCAGACCAAAACTTTTCTTTGACGTTTATGAAAACATTAATAAATGCAGTAAACTCGCACTATTTCGGTTTATTTGCATTAGACGTAATGGAAAAACTGAAAATCATAACAAAGGTTTCAGCAAGAGGACTGAACCCGGTGACAAACAGATTATTTGTTTTTACTCCTTTCGTTGGGGCAATCGCTGCCTTGAAGCTACACTATCATAAATGTTGCATACCTAGAACGACCACCGCAAAATATGTTAATTTTTCTACGTGCTTGGCCATCTGAAGTTCCCAGTCTGTTTCTTTAGTCTCTGGCCAACTCCTGCGTCCACCATACATTGTGAGGAAAGCGATGATGATGATTAGGCACGGTCCTCATGAGATTTGAAGGGAGGCGCCTGACACAGTCACAATATTTGCTTCCTGATCAAGAGACAATACAAACTGCAAGAGGGCTCTAGGCGTTGCCAGAAGTGAAGGAAGTCTATTTGTGTTTGTTAATAGTGGTCGCAAGAAGTGAGAATCGAATCCAGACCTTAGGTACACCAAGACAGCCCATCCAACAAACAAACTAACTCCACATCTAGTTGGGTCATGAATTTGTCGAAATTTATAAGTTGCTATACTGCATGGGAATTCTGATTTCCTGGAGGTGGATTTCACTCCGTTCAGTACACTCATTTTCTTCTTCAACGGCATCGTCTTACAGCAGCTTCCTCAGTTATCCAATGGGTACGTCCGAATAGGTTTGTAATCACTGAAATAAAATCATACAGCTGCCATCTGCACGAACTGAGAACACTGTAGGATGCTGAAGTTTCCACAAGAACTTCAACTTTCAAATGGGGCTGTTCTGGTGCTTCTTTCGTACACAACCGCGAGGAAAAGTTCGCACAATGTGAATGCAAAACGAAAATAGTGAAACCATCCCTTCATTTAATTGTTAAAACACATTTCCACTGTCTGAAGAAATTGCTGTTCTGATGGAAGCTCAGGTGACCAAAACATGGGGCAGCGATATGCACATGCAATATACAGATGGCGCTAGTATCGTGTACACAAGGTATAAAAGAGCGGTGCATTGGCGGAGCTGCTGCTTGTACTCAGGTGATTCACGTGAAAGGATTCCCGACGTCATTGTGGCCGCACAGTGGGAATAAACAAACTCCCCACGCGGAATGGTAGTTAGAGCAAGACGCATGGGACATTCCACTTCAGAAATCGTTAGGAAATTCAATATTCCGAGATCGACAGTGTCAAGATTTTGCCGAGAATATCAAATTCAGGCAGCACCTTTCACCAAGAGCAACGAGGTGGCATACAGCCTTTACTTAACGACCGAGAGCACTGCTACCAGACAAACAACACTGCGTGGAATAACCACAGAAAGCGATGTGGAACGTACGACGAACGTATTTGTTAAGATGGTGTGGGGAAATTTGGCGTTAATGTTCTACGACAGCAGGCGGCCGACGCGAATGCCTTTGCTACCAGCATGACAAAATGGTTCAAATGGCCCTGAGCACTAAGGGACTTAATATCTGAGGTCATCAGTACCTTAGAACATAGAACTACTTAAACCTAACTAACCTAAGGACATCACACACATCCATGCCCGAGGCAGCATTCGAACCAGCGACTGTAGCAGTCGCACAGTTCCAAACTGTAGCGCCAAGAACCGCTCGGCCACAGCGGCCCGCTCAGCACGACATCGCCTGCAACGCCTCCCCTGGGCTCATGACCATATCGGTTAGACCCTAGACGAATGGAAAACAGTGGACTGGTAAGTTGTGACGGGATTTCAGTTGGTAAGAGCTAATGGCAGAGTTGTATGTGTGTCCCAAGCCCCACGAAGTGAGGGACCCAAGTAGTCAACAAGGCACCCTACAAGCTCATGGTAGCTCCATAATCCTATGATGTGTGTTTACGCCGATCATTGGCAGGAAATGGGTACGTTCAGCTAGTTATGACCATTTCTGCGATTCAGTGATTTCATATTCCCAAACATAGATGCAGTTTTTTTGGAGCACAGTGCCCCTTCTCACCACGTTAAGATAAAAATCATGTGACACAATACTGTGTAAATGATGCTCTAATAATAGTCAGCGCCGCAAATGGATAATCAAATAAAATTTTAACTACAAGGGGATTGCTGTTATTGGCTTCCAAGTAACGTTGTGAAAAGAAAGGTCGTTAGTTTCACATAATGCTCCCATTTGACATCGTGCGGCAATGTAAACTCACAATAGTTAATCACAGCGATATGCCCTATGCTTACACCATTCTGTAGATGATTTAATATCTTCCACAGCAAGTTGTCACCATGTTTTGGAAGCTATATTCAAGAAAACAGGCTATTACGCCATTATGTACGCCATGCCCAGCCCCTCCAACTATACAATGGATTTCTCATAAATACTTATCCTTGACGCAGTCCGCCCCTGGTAGCAGAGTGGTCAGCGCGACGGAATACCATAACTAACGGCCCGGGTTCGATTCCCGGCTGGGTCGGAGATTTTCTCCGCCCAAGAACTCGGTGTTGTGTTGTCCTAATCATCATCATTTCATCCCCATCGACATGCAAGTCGCCGAAGTGGCGTCAACTCGAAAGATTTGCACCAGGCGAAAGGTCTACCCGACGGGAGGTCCTAGCCACACGGCATTTCCCTCCTTGATGGAAAATAATGTTCTGTTATCTGAATATTTCTCCACTTCCGCTTTCGTGAGGGAATATTGCAAAGTAGGCTTTTCCGTGGTAGATCAACGAAACTGGTTAATATCAATGCTTGAAATATTTGACTGGCCAGTCAAGAAACCCTAGCTTATTGTAAAGACTTCAAACAGCACTTGAGCAAATTAACTTGACTCCAGATGTTATGTTGTTACTTATCCACGTTGCGTTTGTAAAAATAGAATAAAACCAAAAAGACACATAGTGTCTTCACAGTTGATATTATAGTGGACATATCTGAAAAACTCACTGTGGTGTTGAAAGGCAGGAAAGAAACAGTTCTACATTTTATGGGAGAGAACGCAAGTAAATATTTCGTGATCAAAGAGTAATTTATTGTTTCCAGAAGTTTTCCTGTGTAGAGTTTTGCTAAATGAGAAACTTACTCCTAATACTGTAAGTATCATATGAAAAGTCCCCTTTTGAAAAATTGTACATGACTGTGCTTAAACTGACACACAACTTTTTTTTTTTTTTTTTTTTTTTTTTTTTTTTAGCGCAACGCAATCTGACTTTCAGTAATGCCTACAAGAGAATGGCCCTGACTAACATTAACCTATACCTTTCACAAATCACTTACCTCACAAAAATCTTCGTTACTCGAACTACTGCAATACAGCGAGCGCCACTACTTCCAGCTAAATAAAAGATTCAAACTACGGAAGTCACTAACTACTGATAGGCATAGTTAGCAAATGAAAGGTTTTGATAGAGAACAAACAATGTATTTACCTTAATAGTGTTGAAAAATCATAATATACATAGCAATTCATGATATCCAGTATTACAAATTTCAAAACTCCGCCATCCCTCTCCCCACATCCACCACTGCTGGCGGCTCACCTCCAACTGCGCAACGCTACGCGCTGTTAACAGCCAACTGTCCAACACTACAATGGCAGACAACAATGCAAACTACCCATAGACTGCGCACAGCATAGCCAGTGATTTTCATATAGAACGGTACGTGGCGTTACCAATAAGAAAACATAAACAGCCTACTTACAATACGTGTCACTGAGGGCCCCTCAGTGTCTCTTTGGAGACCTACATATGTAGCTCGAGGCCATGGTCGCCTATGTCAATGATACCCCGGTATGACACCGTATGCGACCGCACTGCTGCAGTGTCCAAGGACTATCGGTATGCTTCCCATTCATATTTCCAAACTTCCACAGTTTTCTAACCGAGATGTACACTGATAGGTATTAGCAGTAGTTCGATGTGAAAAAACTGCTGTAAACTGTATAATTGAACAGAGCTTGCATTGAGACCATATTTACCTCACAAATACGGTTTTTCGTGCAATGATTTCTTTACACGCTTTACATCATAATTAACGATTTTATATTATGGGTTACTCAGTGTAAAACAGTTCGCACTGGAGTTAACTCTTGTAATACTGCTTCTAAAGTACCATGAAATGAGAATTTCTAACAAAATGGCTTCTAGTTACCATCTGAATAAACTGACTTAACGAATGTAAGTCTCAATTCCTGTGCTGTAAACGAGATTAAGATACCAGAGTTCATTGTTATGGTAAGTATGTTAAATCAGATTACATTTTGAAAGCTAATTCTACCTTCTGGTGTTAACTGAAATGAGTTACCACGAAGGTTATGTAACTTACGCTAAATTGAATTATCAGCTAATTGCAATGTTTTTTTCAATGCTTAGAACTTTGATGGCTGGTAATTATTTAAATTAACAGGGGTTTCATCCTCATTCATGTGCATTTTACGTGGACACGCGTCGTCAGAAAACAGCAACTGAGGATAGACTGGTGTCAAGTTCCTGTCACACACATGTAGAAACCAGTTATGACGAAGCATTTCTCTTGTTGTCTTTTGCAGAAGGAGTCAACTTGCATTTGATTACTATATTGCCTCGTTAAACAAATAAACTGTCATCTGGTGGACTACAATTCCACTCACTATAATGAGGCAGCTTCCATCTGCTGTAGTAACCCACGCAATGTGCCTTTCAGGAAAATACTGTCGAAACTTAACTGCTGGCTGCCATCCAAGTTTTACAGTCCCACAGAAATGACTAAGATTTGTTTACCACAGGAATGATTACTTCCAAATATTTTGCTTAAGAGATTCCGTCTTCGGCAATCTTCATGACACAGTTATACCTTCATTACAGAATTATGCCCATAAATATATAATAATAACATTATATGAATCAGACAATATTCTACTTACATATCAGATTTACAAAGCTCTACAATATTACATGCACACACACCTGCGACCCCCCCCCCCCCCACCACACCACACACACACACACACACACACTACATATATGATTGTCACTTTACTTGTAAATTACAATAATTTCTCTCCTCTTTCACTTTGTGAGGAAAGTGACATTGTTTCTGCCTTATTTGTTACTACAGCATTGCCTTGATGTAGCCGCCATCAGTAGATCACTAGCTCTATGGTATCACACTTGTTTACTGATGCGAAATCAGCTGTTGCTATAGGTAATAACATCGGTGGAAACGCGTTACATGTAAACTCGCTTGTTTCCCTCGTCCCTAATACTGGTGAAAATAAGCAGAACTAAATTCAGCAATCGTAGCAAACGAAATCTTTAAAAAACCTCTGAGTTCCCATTGCAGTGAGCGAATTCTATCTGCTTTGGGACGGTAGTGGTAAACCATAAGAACACCCTTCATCAGAACCTGTTGATCTTCCTGAATGGGGCGACTAATTGATCTCTAGTAACCTGTTTCCTTGTGTGTGCAGAATCGTGGCATTACTTTACATCTGGATGTACTGATATACAGGGCAATGTTCTCTAACTGTCACTTGTGGTAAACATCCTCTACAGTCAGACGACTGTACCGAAAAGACCTTAGGGGACCCGCAGAAGTGTTACTTCATGGCGAGTGCTTATATATCAGACGTGTCACAATTCAAATCAATCTTTTTTTTTTTTTTTTTTTGATGCATTCGGAGCACAGTGCAGTTTCAAACGGACTGTAAGAAAACGAAAAAAGAACAGAATAAAACAGCTTCAGATGTGATATCATATAATTTTGCAGATCATTAAGTATACTAAAAAGAAAGGAAATGAAGAGTAAATGACGAGGAAAGTAATACACGAAAAATACTGTCCAGCGTAATGGATAGAGTGATAACATCAGAGTTGAAACGTCACGGACTGATCTCCAGGGTGAACAAACAGGAAGCGCCATAGAGAATGTGAGACATGGCTACATATCCACCAAATAATTGCTGACATTGGTTGTATATTCAATTGCTAATTGGGCTGTTCCACAAATAAGTGGAAGTTATGGTGGGTTTGTGTGCCAACTTTCATCTCTCAGAACCCGAAAAAGGAAATATACCGATTCACGAACTCAGTAACAATAAAAAATATAGTTTTAAAGACCTGAACGGTTTAAGACACTATTTTCTGTATAAAATAAATACACTGCGTGGTGTAATATGCAGTACTGTCTCTTCAGCGTGAGATGATTCCTGCAGGAAGCTCGCTTTCTGTGACTTCTAAAATAAAAATGTATTTTCCGCAACCCATGTCTAACAAGAGAAGAAATTGATGACAGAATTTGTTGTCTGCTGAAAGAAGAATTCTCAAAATATATTTATCATATACGTGTTGTATGGCAGAGTAATTCCACGTAGATAACCGAGAAATTCCTAGCTTGGCATGCCTGTAGAGCTCCAAGTATTTCTGCTTGACTGGGTGGAATTTTGCAGAAATCAACAAAAAATGTCGACCTGCAAAACGGACCTTATGTTTAAACCAGTTTTCAGATTTTATTTTCGCCTATTGCAGAGAGCATGCATTGTAGTTCACAGCCTTATCATCTGCCTACAGAAAATAGGTCCATGGTTCGTAGTTTAGGGTGTACCATACAATCTCGTTACTACTCAGCGAACTTTGACATGTCATGGTATACTGCGCTGTGCAGATCTGTTTAGTTCTGCTGAACAGTTTCTGCCTAAGCGGCTTCTGATGCTACCTAAATTCAGTGCAAATTAGCGGGAGGTTTTTGTATTCGCGACTGAAGCTATCATTTGTTTTCCATGCTAACTGAAGTACAATTTATCACGAATACAATTCAGCTGCTTAAATTTTCACTACATTGAACGCTTTTTATCGGTCTACTTCTGTCGGAGTGTGACTGTGCATTATTTAACAAAGCAAAGATTATTTATTTTTGTTCTGAAAACAGCCAGGTGGATTTTTACGCTTCATTTGTAGAGAAAGAAAGGTAATATACAATACGTACAAGAATAAAGAGGGAATAGTACGATTGGAAGACCAAGAACGATGTGTACGGATGAGAAAGTGTGTAGGAAGGAATCTAATCTTTCGCCACTACTGTTCAATTTTTACATCGATGAATCAACGGTGGAAATAAAGGAACGTTGAACAGAGGGATGAAAATTCAAGGTGAAGTGTTATCAAAAAAATGGCTCTGAGCGCTATGGGACTCAACTGCTGAGGTCATCAGTCCCCTAGAACTTAGAACCACTCAAACCCAACCAACCTAAGGACATCACACACATCCATGCCCGAGGCAGGATTCTAACCTGCGACCGTAGCGGTCTCGCGGTTCCAGACTGCAGCGCCAGAACCGCGCGGCCACTTCGGCCGGCGAAATGTCATCAGTGAGAAGATTTGCTAATGACATTGTTATGCACAGTAAGAGTGAACACGAATTACCGGATCTGCGGAATAGAATGAACAGTCTAATGAGTACAGAAAATGGATTGAGAGTACAGTGAAAAAAGGCCGTAGTAATAAAGACTAAACATCAGAATTGATGATCATGAAGTAGATGAAGCTAAGGTATTCTGCTACCTAGTGAGCAAAGTAACCTGTGACGGACGGCACAGACCGAGCGAGGTGGCGCAGTGGTTAGACACTGGACTCGCATTCGGGAGGACGACGGTTCAATCCCGCGTCCGGCCATCCTGATTTAGGTTTTCCGTGATTTCCCTTAATCGCTCCAGGCAAATGCCGGGATGGTTCCTTTCAAAGGGCACGGCCGACTTCCTTCCCCGTCCTTCCCTAATCCGATGAGACCGGTGACCTCGCTGTCTGGTCTCCTTCCCCAAAACCAACCGACCAACCAACGGACGGCACACGGAGGATGTGAAAACCTAACTAGCACATGCCAAAATGGCATTCCTGTACGAAAGAATTCTATTAGTGTTGTGACTGACAATTCGCAAATTTTCACAAACGCAACTTTTATTGATTTAAGTTCACAAGGTTGATACCTGAACATTCAAACGAAAGGTAACAATAACGAAAAAAGTCTCCTAATGGAGGCAAACAAAAGTTCACTTCTAATTTTCCACAAAGGTTCGTGGTAACACATTCACACACTACAAACAGTCCAATTCCGAGACGAAGACGTTATTTGCAATGGTCGCAGTACACGAAGTCGACATCCAGCGTGAACTGAACTTCAGTTTTTTTTTTTCCTTTATTGCATTCAATTCCCCATCGGGGCGGGCTGGCAGCAGCATATGCGCTGCTCTTCAGCCGAAAGACAGAGAACAAACAATAGAAGACATTTAAAAATATACAAAGGAGAAAATATTGCAAACATGGATATAAAAAAGGGGGAACATCATGGAAGGCAATAGACAAAAAAAGGGGCTACTGTAAAATTGAGATAAAAACCGTAAAAAAGTAGCGCACACAAAAAACCACACACAGGGACAATTAAAAGAACGCAAGGCACTTTATGACGGGAGCATAAAAGTATCGACGGATGGCATAGCACAGAACAAACACTGACAGCGAACCTCAGGGCAGCACACAATTAAAATCACACCTCTCGACGCACAGGAGAAACAGCACTAAACACAACACTGACGTGGCACACTGACAATGATCAAAACGGAGGATCTGCCAGGCGCAAGGCGATGAGGGAGACCGGAAGAAGGGAGGTAGGGAGGGGAAGAGAGAGGGGGAGATGGGCGGGGGGAGGGGCACTGAAGAGGAACGTCAGGGCTGGTTCTAGCCCCTATATAGTTGTCTCCAGCCAAGCAGGTTTTGGCGTAGCGATACTTCCTGCAGGCCGTGGCTCGAGCTCTCCCTTCAGGAAGTTGTGCTCGGAATGTCTGTTTCCATTATCTAGTATGTAAGTAGCCGGTGTTTACCATGGTGCTTTTGGTACGCCTTGGGCATAGTCAACCTCGTCTTGTGTGGTGTAATATGGGTTGCCGGCCCTCAGGGGCTACCATGGCTCCGGTACAACAATTAGAATCAAACATAGGCCTAATTTCAGGAAGAAATTTCAGAGAATGTACATTTGGAGCATAACACTTTATGGATATGAGCAATGAACAGGAGGAAAAACTGCAACAGAAAAGAATCGAAGCCTTTGAGATGTCTTGATACAGAACAAAGCTGAAAACTAGCTCCTTCTCAGAGTTGTAAGGGAAGAATATATGGAAAACACTGACAAGAAGACGCGACAGAATAATAGCACATCTGTTTAAGACATCAGGGAATAATTTCCGTGGAATTAGAGAGAGCTGTAACGGTTGAAAACTCTGGAGGAATACAGAGACCATAATACATCCAGGAAGGATGTAGACTATAGGTCTCACTTTAAGATTAAGACTTTGTCACGGGAGAGTAGTCCACGGCGTGCCTCATGTAACCAATCAGATGACTCAGAAGAAAGGGGATAGGATGTCGACATTACCAGGGAAATTGTTCAGTGATGATCTAACGTTTAACTCACTTTAGTTAGTTTTGCACCGTATTCGTTTCCTCGTTGCTTCAGTATCCGAAACTTCTCGTTTCTTATATCCAAATTTTCAGCGTATTCCCGTAGCAATTCATCTCATACACACTAGTTTTGTTCGTTTCCAGTTTTCCAGCTACTCGCCTATTATATTGAGTGTGTAGATCATAGACGGCGATAACAGAATACCGCGTTATCACCAACAGGTGGAGAGTCGAAGCTTTCATTTATTTTCTAATAGCTGTTCCTCCAAGATATTTGGAACGAGACTTTTTTTAAAAATAAGCTACAGTGCGTACATTTACGAAATATAATCCAACAACATTGCATTTCTTAAGTGCTTCAATCTATTTTATATGTGAAAAATCATATAGCTAAGCTATGAATTAACCGCGGATCAGTAACGTTTGTGTTATGCTTGCAAATACTCTGCTTCGCCCAGCCGTGGTCGCTAGCGTGATTTCGTTGCGAACAAGGCTGCAACAACAAAAGTCTGTTGCCGCAGCTCCTGGGAAGGCATAAATATCCACGTAATCTCCACGGACTCGCGTAGCCAGCGTCCTGCAATTAGTATCGCGTAATCAAAAACAAACAGCAGCAGTTATCCAGTTATAGAATGATGCATCACCTGAAACTAGTACTAAAGCCCGAGCGTGACTAAATGGAGTTTACCTTTAAATGGCTCTGCGAGTGTATAAATTGTATTTTATGTTGCTGCTTTTTTGTGGCTCAGAATTCTGACTCCGGTACAGGTGCACCGCTACTCCGAAGTTGTTAAAATGAAATAAATGGATCGAGAATCCTCCATCTTCGTTCAAACGTAATATCGAAATACGGAAATTAGGGAAAAGTCTGACATATTAAATGTGTGAAATTATTTTAAAAAAAATGGCTCTGAGCACTATGGGACTTAACTGCTAAGGTCATCAGTCCCCTAGAACTTAGAACTACTTAAACCTGACTAACCTGAGGACATCACACACATCCATGCCCGAGGTATGATTCGAACCTGCAACCGTAGCGGTCGCGCGGTTCCAGACTTTAGCGCCTAGAATCGCTCGCCCACCCCGGCCGGCTGTGTGAAATTATCATCAATCTAACAAGTAGCATTTCTAATTCAAAGAAAGAATTTCTCAGTTTCATCGTACTAAATGAGGCGTTTGCATATTCAGTGTGTTGTATTTGTGACAACTTGATGTGACGTGGAGGGTATCAGCAGGTATATTTACTCCTTTGAATATAAAGAAAGTGAAATGCACAGAGAAATAAAAACTCCTTTTATTTAATGCGAGAGTCGGACGTAATGCAATGGGAAACTAGAAATAGCGAAGGTAGCGTCCAAAGAAAGACAGAAGACATACGAGCGCAGACAAATGTAAACCAGGTAGATAGAAAACAAGTTAGTAAGTTGCTTATTATTTCAAAGATAATCGCCATGACTGCATGGAGCTCCGATGTTTCGGCAAGCGATTTCCATATTATTGGAGCCCTTTAGAAAGACATTCGTGGGGTGTTTGTATTTATGACAAAGAGGTGCATGGATGGGTACATCATGGCTCCGTAGAGAACAGCAAACACTTTCACTTGAAGCCATTGGCCGACCAGTCTGATAGTGAAACAAATGTATTGACAGTTATATCAACTACTTTTGACACAATAAAGAGTTAACTTACTTTTTTCCGTGTGTGTAGTTTTTATCTGACTATCTGTTACACATAAGATGATGATAAATTACTTCAGTTGGTTTCCGAGACGTTAAGTCAATATCAGGACAATTAATACGCAAGGCAGATTTCAATTATTTACAGTTTCTTCCTTTCAGTGTAAGAGTAATGCTTATTTAGTTGTGAATATCGTTATAACTTTCAAACTGTAGGTACCCCTTCACAATGAAATACAACGATGATTATACTGTTGAATCAACATATTTAGACCACCTGCTTAACAGCTTGTATGTCCGTCATTGGAAATAAATAAATCACATATCAGCGTGTCCGGGGTTGGACAGTTTACTGGTAGGTTTGTGCGGGTATATGCATCAGATGTCTACGGAAAGGTGATGTAATTCTTGTAAACAACCGGCCGCTGATTTCCATGCGCGGTGACGCGATAGCTTCCGTGATGGGCTCCGCAGGATTTATTTCAGCCGAATCTGGTCACCGAGACATCAGCATGTGTTCAATGTAGTGTTCCTAAAACCATTGCAGCATGGTTGTCGCTCCGAAATACGGACAATTATACTCCTAAAAGGTGAGATCGCCGTCGGGGAAAACATCGAGCATGAAGGGATACCGATGTTTCGCAGCTATCAACGCTCCAGGAGAATGTCTCCTGCACCATTATACCGCTCCCAACAGCCTGCGACCATGGTGCGCTGCACATTTCAAGCCGCCGTTCACCACGATGCCGGCGGTTGTGGAGACGACCATCGACCTAGTGTAACAGAAATAATGTGACTCTCCCGAAGAGCCAACACGTTTTCATTGATCGACGGTCGAATCATGACGGTCCCACACCCGCTGCCATCGTAACTGTCGATTTCGTTGGGTCAACATGTGAATACGTAGGTGTGCTCTTCTGCGGAGCTCCATGTTGACCAATGTACGAAGAACGGTGTGCTCTGAAACACTTTTGCATGCACCCACGCCTAGCGAGGTGGCGCAGTGGTTAGCGCACTGGATTTGCATTCGGCAGGACAACGGTTCAATTCCCCGTCCGGCCGTCCTGACTTAGGTTTTCCGTGATTTCCCTAAATCGCTTCAGGCAAATGCTGGGATGGTTCTTCTGAAAGGGTACCGCCGCCTCACTTCCCGATCCATCCCTACTCCGATGGGACTCATTAATTCGCTGTTCGCTGTTTGGTCCGCTTCTAAAAAAAAAAAAAAAAAAAACAACCAACCAACCATTCACCCACAGTGTGCTTTTCCGCAGCGATGCCACAGACCAACGCTTTACAGACCAGGCAAGCCTCCGTACCCCACGTTCTGCGAAGAGTCGTGGACGTCTAACCATTGAGCGCCTAGTGGTAGTTTCACTGTTCTTCTACCTCTTTCCGGAGAAGCTCACGACTGTAGCACGTCAACATATGATCAGGTTCGCCGATTTCGAGATTTCTTTCACAGGCTCTGTGTATTTGCCCTTCGTCAAAGTCGCTTATCTCAATGTATTACCCCATTTTCTAACCATTTCTTAGCTTGGGCGATCCCCCGTCCGCTCCGCTTACATATATTTTTTTTCCGGCGTCACGTGCTCGCAATGTCACCAGGCTAACTTCGCGGTGGTCAGTAGTCATGTTTTGGCTGATCAGCGTACATTGTGAAACTGTTGTTAGTACGTCCAAGTTTCTGAATAGTTGCCTACATGAAGTTCGAAAATGAGCGCACACACACACGACACAGTTCTGAGGAACGAATACTTTGTATCTATATGTAAAAATCCAACGAAATTCTGCTACATTTTTAAGGAGAAGAAACTAGTTACTACTTTATGTCCCTTGAATGAGATTTGTGCTTAATCAGATGTTATAGCATTAGTCTATAAATATTCAGTGAACAGAATCAAGCCGAAAGGTCATACAGCTACAAAGATAAGTATTTAACAGAGGACGTGTAGTGTTCAAATGTTTCTAAATATTTGTTATGGTCTCGGCCACTCATATACGTTATCAGCGCGCTTATTACAGTGCTATGTAATCAACGCTTAAAATGTAAACAACGAGTGGACAATATCTTTATTAACGGGACACGTTATTACCCCAGAAGACATACAGATCTACTAACGCCATAATAAGAAAGCTTAGTTGAGCCGTGGTAAAAACAGCTGTTTTGAAGAGAGCGCCGCAGCGCGTAGTGTGAAGCAGTCGCCCTCCGTTTCTGGCGGTGGCGCCGCTGTGGCAGTCGCAGCTTTGGTGTCTCCCTCTGGTGGGAAAGGGGAAAGGTTGCCTAATCACGTGCATTTAATGGGCGCTATGAGCTCGCCAGTCGTCAGTTGGTCAGCCGGGTCAGTGTGGGGCAGTCAGTGTCTGTCTGTCATCCGGAGTGTGTTAGGCCGCCAGACTGCTCGAGTTTGTTCAGGCAATGGTCATTGGCGGTTGAATCGATCGGTTGGTCGGTCGCGCGCTGGGACACGACATGACTTGTCCGTCTTGAGCGTCGGCGCATGTGAGGTCACCACGTGAGTCCAGTGGGCCGCGCCGTATAGCGAGGGGTAGTGGCGTCGCGGCCAACACGAGGGCAACAGGAGTCAACCCACGACATCGGTCTGGCCGGCGCGAGCTGCGACGCCGTGAGACGGGAGATCGGCGCGCCTTCCTGCGTCCGTTGAAGCGGCTGGCAGCGGACGGTTCGGGAGCGCGTTTTGGGTATGCTGCGCCAGGTCTTCGCCAGACATCGCAGTTTATTAGAAGTTAAGTGATTCGCGATGTGTTGTTTCATTTACTTGTTAAATTTTACTTGTTTTCTTGGTCAGTCTCTCGTCCCCACCTTGCTCGTCTGTCTCTCGTCCGCATTTGTTAGGCACTTAGTGTCTGTCTGTCTGTCTGTCGGTCTGCCGTACGTTAATAGCTGCCTCTGTCGGATTCGGTGTTAACGAAATTATTGCTTGAAGTGTAACGGCCGAATTCCTGAAATATGTTTTTATCTTGCCTGTCATCTTGAGAGGCGGTATATGTGTAATGTAAAGCATGTTTGTATATTTTATGTAAGACTGAATTTCATGGGATTTTATTTAAATGCTCATTTTAGTATATAAAGTTGCCACCCTTACACCGTAAGAGTGTTTTCTTTTGTTTTAAAATCAACTTGCACCTTCGGTGGCAAGTTAATTTTTTTAATGTTATTGTTTTGTACCATTACCATCCCCCCTACGGGGTGCATAGTTTATGTGCTTGTGTGAGTTGTTACAATTTTTAGTTTAAAGTTATCTGGTGTGTTGCAGATTTGCACCATTGTAGTCTTTCAGAGGTTGTGAGCGGTCGTGACAACGGCCGTGTCAAAATGCAGCAGCAGGGTTCTCAGCCCGAAAGCTCATACTGTCAAGATTTGTTCTTTCTGCCTCTGAATAAAATTGAAACTTGATATTTTGAGGGTGCTTTCTGATTACAATTTTAAATCTGTTTAAAGAAAAGAGCTTTTAGGGAAAAAAATTAAATTTGTTTAAAGAAATTTACTTTGTTTTCATCAGTTATCCACTGGAAATTACTTCCACGCTCACATGGTGTGATTAAATGTGTTAATGTTCTTGATGAATCGTTAGTAAATGAAGTAAATTTTTAAGAAAAGGTTTTGAAAGTAAATTCACGGGTCATTAGTATGTAAAATAATTTCCACATCCGTCCCTTCGTCTGATAGGACACAGAAAAGTTATGTAACGACGTTGATATCAAAATCTTTTACACTATCAGCTAACGTGTAATCTGCGCAATAAAAGTAGAAATACATCTGGCCACATTTGGGAGAAGGAAGCCATGCATCATAGGACGGTACTGCCTTTGCATTATTATTTAAACATATCTCAGGGGGCAGTAGAAAGTTAGTCAGAACACTGCTTTGTCGCACTTATTAAAACTCAAACAATATTGCAATCGAGACTGAAGGAAACAGGATTAAAAAGTCAACGATCACAGCTAAAATTCACCCACGTAGGGGAAACGATAAAATAAGTATCACTAGCCCTTTCTTCCATTATTGTGCATGCGATCTACAACTTCAGAGATATACCACTAAAATCGAAGGAACGTAGGAAACGCCACAAATAAGTAGCTGTGCGGAAGACTTCTCGCCGTGCATAATATGCTAATTATTTCTGTTATGAATAATGATCTGGTACATTGTTAACCAAAAGCATACCGCTGTCTTCCAGGGAAGAATCGCAAGACAGATGACAACTGGAAACCCATTCATGAATGAAACAACGTAATACTTGAGTAGCATGGGAAACTTACGGATTTTGGAAAAAGAACCTTTTAGTTTCTGCTTACGTGCGAAGCTCCAGAAGTAGGAAGCACCAGCAGTTTTGCGTTATCAAGAATGGAATTGACGTTTCTAACTATCAGCGATAAGAGACATATACAGGGTGTTTCCGGAGTAATACTAAATATTTTGCGAGGTAGTAGTGTATGGTAATTCGAGAAAAACATTCCACGTAACACGTGGTTATTAAGATACAGCTGCCAGAATGTAAGCCAAACAAAAACTCACAGAACGTTATGAGTAAAGACCAATGTTTACATTCATATTTAGTTTTCACATATCTCAACTCTGACAACTGCACATTCAAATTCTATTGCGAACGCCGACTGTAGCTGTTATGAAGTCTTCTTGAAGTTCTTTTATGAGGGATGAAATATTCAAAATCCGATCAATGAATTCGTAGTTGTGTTTATTTTTCTTTTTACACTTAGCCTTTGAACCAAAGGGAAAAATCTGAGGGGGTTATGTTCCGGGAAACGTCGCGGTTGAGAAGTGTGACCACATCTGCGATTCCATCTTCCGGTAGATGAAATTAGTTGATGAGTAAATGAAATTAGTTGATGAATCACCTCATGGCATATACAAGCCTCCACCACGCTGGAGTAACACACTCATCATGGAAGCCAAAGGAACTTCTTCCAGTAAGGCTAGAACCTGGATTTAGAGAAATTTTGGCTAACGGGATCCGATGACATAAGAGGCAGAATCCACTGATTGTCTACAACGGCACACCACCCACGCACAGAGAGGCACTGCTGAAAATGTGTCTCCACAAAGCCATGTGGGCTTTCGTCAGTTCACTGCGAGTGTTATCAATAAATTGAAGAGTGGATGGGGCTTCATTACTAAAAAATATTTGCAGGATTAGTCGGAGATTTGCAATTAGCCAGCGACCAAATTCCAGCGGTCTATCTTTCTTTCCTTTTCGAAGGCGCTAAATCCCTCTAGTCTAAATGATAAACGTAGAGGCCGTGCATATGTACGCATGTAACTAATATGAAGAACAACCAGTGTTCTAAGTGGCATTTTTCTCACAAAACGCGTTTTCAGCGCAATTGTGTTCCGGCTTAAACCTGATCCCGGTGAAAAACTATGGAGAAAATGTTTCAAAAATGCTTTAGTAGTTGGCGCACTGTCTTTGTGCGAGGCTGTGTTCGCTTTTGGAGTTTTGTTGAATACAACACTAATAGTTAAAAACCTAATGTTTTCCTGTAATTGTATTATCACGAAGAAAACAGTGCCTCAGTGTTAATGACATTTGTACCAAAAACTTTTTTCCTGTTAATTTGTTGAAAGCTGACAATATTTTTTTCCCGTGGCTGTGGACAAATTTCAAGTAGAATCTTGAAAAGGAAAACGGTATTAATGACGCTACTTATTTACGCAAATAGCACTGTTGAGGACTTAGAACATTCAGATGCCTCTTCAGACAGCCTTTCACGGTTAAGAGTACATTCTCCAGGGAATGGTGTACAACGCGTGTAAGAATATTGGTCGGACAAATATCCTCACGGTCGTGGGCCGGAGGCGATAGTCGCACTCTTCCAATGACAGTTTCTAAGGCGACAGAAATTATCGCTGTATGCGAATGAAGGGCCATCTCAACCTGTCCCCACCCAAATATTGCGAAGCTAATTACTTGCAGTTGACATTTGGAGTCAGGTACCTCACGAAAAGCCATTGCTCACAGCTGCACATGAAACAGGGCGCTCTGAAGGGCGTTGATTGCACCGACGACCCAATGAGTCGTTTAAGTCTCCGTGTGTGGAGGGACGGAGGGTGTTTTTCGTGCCATGGTTTGGGGTCACTCGTTCAGGCTTTTTCGTACCATGGCTTGGGGCCACTCATTCCGGCTACTGCTGAGATGAACCAGGATCGTTATTCCAACAACGTCGGTGACCTTTGTTGCCAACTTTTCTATATATACATCTACATATCAACATCTACTCATATACAGCGATAGCCACCAAGGGGTGTGTGGCGGACGGCTCTATTCTCGCCAAAGTCGTGTTTTCCCCCCACTGTTCCACTCGCTGATCGCGGTAGGAAAAAACAACTGTATGAAAGCCTCAGTACGAGCTCTAATTTCCCTTACCTTTGAATGGTGATCATTGCATGATTTGAAAGTTGTTGGTAATAATATATGCTCTACATCTTCGGTGATGATCGTATTTTGGAAATCAGTTCAAAATTGGCTCTGAGGACTATCGGACTTAACTTCTGAGGTCATCAGCCCCCTAGAATTTAGAATTACTTAAACCTACCTAACCTAAGGACATCACACACATCCATGCCCGAGGCAGGATTCGAACCCGCGACCGAAGCAGTCGCACTGTTTCAGACTGTAGCGCCTAGAACCGCTCGGCTACTCAGGCCGGCTGGAAATTAGTGAGCAACCCCTTCCGTTCAGCGCATCGTCCGCCTGCAAGTGTGTCCGACTTTAAACTTTCTATGAGATCTGTAATTCTCGCGATGCCTAAATGTATCAGTCACGAATCTTCCCACTCTTCTTTGGACCTTCTATATCTCTTGAATCGGACCCAACTGGTGAGGGTCCCAAACAGACGATCATTACTCTAAGACTGGACGAACTAAACTATTGTGATTTCCTTTGTTGAAGGACTGCATCGCTTCAGGGTTCTACCAATAAACCGCAATCTAGAGTTCGTCTTACCCGTCACTTGTGTAATCTGATCGCTGCATTTGAGATCATTTCGAGTAGTGACACCCAAATACTTGACGGATGCTACCGCTTCCAAACACTGGGCACTTATTTTGTACTTTCACATTATGGGCATTTTCACTTTCTTATACGCAGTAGGTTACCCTCACTAATATTGAGAGATAACTGCCAGTCATTACACAAATCCCCACTGATTTGTTCACAACTTTCCTGTGATACTACTTTCCTGTAGACTACAGCATCATCGGCTAACAGTGTAATGCCACTATCAATACCATCAACCAAATAGTTTATGTAAATCGTAAAAAGCAGCGGACCTATCACGCTGGCCTGGGGCACACCTGATCTTACTCTTATTTCTGTTGAAGGTATCCCGTTCAGGACGACATTCTGCTCCCTGCCTGTTAGAAAACTTTCTGTCCGACCGCATATGTCATCGGATAGACCGTAAGTGACAGTGCGGAACTGACTCGAAAGCCTATCGAAAGTCGAAGAATATGACATCAACCTGGGAGACGGTATCTAGAGCCTGTTGTATATTATGCACAAAGTGGCCAGCTGTGTCTCGCATGACCGCTGTTTCCTAAAACCGTGCTGGTTTCTGCAGATGAGCTTCTCAGAGTCTAGAAAGGTCATTATGTCTGAACACAAAATATGTTCCATGATTCTACAACAATTCGATGTCGTTGAAATTAGCCGGTAATTATGTTCATCCGATTTTATACCCGTTTTATAGATTGCTATGACCTGGGCCTTCTTCCAGACCCGTTGAACTTTCCGCTGTTCCAAAGATCTCTGATAGATGATGGATAAGAATGGTGATACACTTGTAACAAAGTCAACATACAATCTTACGGGGTTACTGTCTGGGGCACATGCCTTCCTGGCGTCGAAGAATCTGAACTGTTTTACAATCACAGATACACTAAACACTACTGAGATACACTATATCTTCATGAGTCTGCTGTTGCCACTACCATCTTCCGAGATGACAACTGCCGTAAACACACACTTACGTTCGTCGTTTGTCGGACGCTCTTTTAGACTGTCGCAACTCAATGGAATCGCGCATTATCGCACAAAAGATGGCGCCTAATATTTGTAACAGAGGGGAAAACAAATTAATCGTGATAACGTCAATTTGGAAGTTCTACGGGCATTAATTATCTGCACTGAAAACCCAAAGAAACTGGTACACCTGCCTAATATCGTGTAGGGCCCCCGCGAGCACACAGAAGTGGCATGGACTCGACTAATATCTACAGTAGTGCTGAAGGGAAATGACACCATGAATTTTGCAGGGCTGCCCATTAATCCGTAAGTGTACGAGGGGTGGGGATCTCTTCTGAACAGCATGTTGCAAGGCATCCCAGATGTGGACAGTAATGTTCATGTCTGTGGAATTTGGTATCCAGAGGAAGAGGTTAAACTCAGACGAGGGTTCCTGGAGCCACTGCATAGGACTTGTGGACGTGTGGGGTATCGCATTGTCCCGCTGCAACTGCCCAAGTCCGTCGGGATTCACAATGGACAAGAATGGACGCAGGTGATCAGACCGAATACATACGTACGTGACACCTGTCAGAGCCGTATTGCATTACATTACAGAATCTCCACCACCTTGAACAATCCCCTGGTGACATGCAGGGTCAATGGATTCGTGAGGTTGTCTCACGTCCGTCCGCTCGATACAATATGTAACGAGACTCGTCCGATCAGCCAACATATTTCCACTCGTCAACAGTCCAATTTTGATGTTGACGGGCCCAGGCGAGGCGTAAACCTCTGTGTTGTGCAGACATCAAGGGTACACAGGTGGGACTTTGTCTCCGAAAGCCCATATCGATGAATTGTCTTTGAATGTTTAGGAAGATGACAGCGTTGAAATCTGCAGCAATCTGCGGAAGGGTTGCACTTCAGTCACACTGAACGATTCTCTTTAGTCGTCGTTGGTCCCGTTCTTACAGGATGTTGTTTCGGCAGCAGCGATGTCGGCGATTTGATGTTTTATCGGATTTCTAATATTCGCAGCGCACTCATGAAATGGTCTTACGGTAAAATCACCACTTCATCGCTACCTCAGTAATGCTGTGTTCCATCGCTCCTGCGCCGACTACGACACCACGTTGAAACTCATTTAAATCTTGATAACCTGCCATTGTAGCCGCAGTAATCGATCTAATAACTGCGCCAGACACTTGTTTTGTTATACAGGCGTTACCAACAGCAGCTCCGTATTCTGCCTGTTTACATATGTCTGCATTTAAATACAAATGTCTATACTAGTTTCTTTGGCGTATCAGTGTATGTGTGGCTTTAGCTGTATTAGTTACGCCTGAAGAAGACTGTGGACTCCTTCTCGCCGAATTGAGACCATTATCAAGACTGGAGGCAGTGATACACGGTTAAACTGTATCTTCTGCAGGTGACTAATTTTTCCACAAACAATAATATTTAGAGATTCATATTTGTTGTAATTATCAGTCTTTCCGTCACCTCCAGATCGATTATGTGTTATCGTCGGTGATGACCACGCAACATCATTTCCTAAATAACTGACAATGATACTTCCTGGCAGATTAAAATTATATGCTGGACCGAGACTCGAACTCGGGACCTTTGCCTTTCGCGGGCAAGTGCTCTAAAATTGTAAAATTTTGAGGAGGAGTCGTGAGTCGTACTTGGGTACCTCGGTTGGTAGAGCCCTTGCTCACGAAAGTCAAAGTCACGAGTTCGGGCCTCGGTCCGGCACACAGTTTTAACCTGCCAGGAAATTTCCGATAAGCGCACACTCGGCTGCAGAGTGATAATTTCATTTTGGAAACTGCCAATGATAATTGACAACTACATTAAAATTTCAATACTGCATGTTGATTTGAATGTTGCATCTAAAATGTCTGAAATCCGTCAGTATGATATTAGTGTGATTGTATAGCGGAGTGACCAGAAATTAATTTTTTATAATTGACCCTTGAAATTAGACTTTTGTTAAGTATATATGTACTCTGTAGCTGACAAAAAATCTCTTTTTGCAGTAATGGCTTCCCTGGCTACCCGTTATTGCAACTCTGTGACAAAGAGATTGGCTCAGGAGGGGTAGGCCGCATCAAACCAAAAGACTGAAGACCAACACAAAAAGAAAATCACAACTGGATATCAGTGATCCCGAGTGGTCACTAATAACGGCAATAATACATGTGCGGGATGATGTGTAAAGGATTCTGCAGTATGGCTGTGAGCAAGAAGTCTTGAAAGCTTCCTTAAGAGACGCTTTCTTTATTGTTAGTTGTCTCACATGCAACTCTGAGAAGATAGCGCCCCAGGGAGTGCTACGAACTTGGCATTCATCCCTTGTTGGCTGCAGAATTTCCACATTGTGCTACAACATGTACACACACACACACACACACACACACACACACACACACACACACACACACACACAATTACCTGTGCTGTGTCACAATGTCACAAACCAGTTGAAGAATCTCCTCGTATCTCTTCCGTTGACGAAATCTTTCTGTGTCTGCTCCAAGCCATGTTTGATGTGTGGAACTCCCCACTGAGTCAGGCTTTCTGCATCCTCGATTCAACTGTTCGACGTCATTGCTGCTTGTTACTGCTGGGAAGTAACAATTATCTGTGTCCGCACTGCTGCGGTCTGTTACGGACCCCCGTTTGACAGCTGTGGATGAGCGATCGAGCTGCTTCGAGAGAGAGCAACCATTTGTAAAGCTTCATCGTTAGGGTGACTGGCAAAGAATGGGTTGTATCATTGAAAAACTGCTGGTCCTTTCATTATTTACATTCTTCCACATGAAGTAATATATGTAGCACAGTATGTCTGTAGGAATATCCCCATCACCGGAAGTTTCCTTATAACCACGGCCAATCTCGAAGCTGAGAATAACGTAGTTCATCCAGTGCAGTGTTCTCCACAACTGCACGGATGGACCTGCTCCACGCCAACGATTCCTAATGTCGTTAAGGAATGTAGATCTCATGATGAACTCTTAGAGGGTCGAAACCGGTCACCTAAGAACACAAAAGTTAACAACTTAAATACGATCACGATTCCGTTTATTAAGTAAGTTGAGAATTTTTACTAATCACCAGAGCCATGTGACGATAATTAAAACAAGGTACAGATTTATATGTAACTTGGAAAAATGTGAGTTACATAAATTTAATGGACGATAAAAAATTCCATGAGACAGAGTGATTAATACACTTATCTAAAGATTCTGTGAACAGAAGCTCACAAATTTGGATAAAGACAATGCGGAATGTAAAATGCAACAACAAGCCGTTGCACAAAGGCTGACTGGGCAGTCGGCACGACGAAAGTTGAGATGGAGACAGGGTATACTAAATGTCTGGTGCTACTTGACACATTCGACGAGCTACATGTTTCGTATTTTAAAACCAAAATAGACCAAATGAACGAAATACAGACAACGGCTGAAACAGGTAACAGTAGTTACGGTGACATTCACCGGGTATAATGACAATCAGTCTGGCATGAAATGAGGAAGTAATCTCATCCGGAATGGAAGAGCCCCGCAGATATATTTACGAAAACACAAACAGTACAAACCGAAGGATAGAGCAACTAACTGTAGAAACAGTAATAAACGAACAGCTGGTTCAATCAACAACGATAATTAGCGAACTTTAGCGCGAGTGTGATCTAGTAATATCAGTGGTAGTAAACGCGCAAAAAGGAATATTGGAACCATACATAATTAATCCAGCGCAAGTCATGCGCTACATAAAGGTGATAAAACAGTTCAGAATTGTTGGGAAAGATGTGTTCTTGTCAGGACATACACTGAGTTATGTCCTGAAAGTAGCGCTCCTGGCAAATCAACAGACTACTACCACTACACACTACAGGAGAGTCGATTCCTCAGCACATTTATACAAGTTTATAGCCCTAGAAAGAGACTCAGTTATCATAGACAAACAAAACGACAGTATACCTTGTTAGGGAGAGAACGACTACAGTGAAATACATCAACAAATTTTTGCGTTACGATCGGCATGCAACCACGAAACCACTGAAACAACCCATACGAGAAATTTCAACAGTCTGTTTACATAAATTTTTCTCTTTAAGTGAGTGTATTTAGACGGTTGTAAGAAATAAATTAATTGTTATTTGGACAATAAAATTTTCCTGATTACTTATAGCGCCAGGATCAGAAGGCTTACCGATTTATGGAATGACGAAGACCAGTAGATAAATTAATCAAAGTTACATGTGAATTGAAGTTTATAGAAAAATGCAAAGACTGTGAAACGCCTGCGTTCATTCGGTCTGAATAGATAAGTAAGCTGAATTTAACGGGTGAAGATATCGTGCCTGAATTGGATAGTACATCGATTTTTGTGTCATAGACCAGGAGTAACGGGATATTCTTTATTTTAAATTTTCCCAGTGGGAGGTGTCATGGTCTACGACAAGAGGAGCCACTCAAATATATGCGTAGGCTTCCGCGCCGTTGTCACTGACAATAACATTCTTCTGGGCTGCTGACCGCACTGTCAATACATAAAATGGTCCGACGTTTCAGTCCACTCAGCACAAAGTCCTGAGGAAGCCCACTTGCAATAGTCGCCGAAACAACGGATAATATTTTATATTGACAATGCGGTCAACAGCCAGGAAGAATTTTATTGACCAGAGCAGCCTGTGTTAATGTAGGAGAAACCGAGAGGCGAGGCCAAATGCACTAACTTACGCAGTGGACAAACGGACTGAACACAAACGCTACTTCTCTGGGTCCCTCCGTAGAAACGACTGTGTCGTTCGCCCAGGCGGTACCGATTAAGGCAGTGGTTACCTTAAGCGACGGGTCTCTTGACGTCACATCGAAGATACCAGTGACACAATTTGTATCAGGCCTACTGTAAATACGTGGTAGCTATATCACACTCTTGCGAAATCATAGCTCAGCGGTTTCCTGTGCTTGGAAAAACCGAGCGAAAGCCTTCGAGCGTACACCTTTATCACTAATTACACGTAAGAAAGCAAGGAACTCTCCCTCGAGGCCACACATGGAGAAAAGCACACTTAAGATGCTTCCGCGATGCTGTCGGAAACCCGTCACGCGCGACTGGCCAGCTGGACTACCCCTCTCATGATAGACGGAGAACAGAAGTCCTGGCCTATAAATCCTATGTTAAAAAAGAAAGAATCGGAGAGTTCCCTCAGCGATAGTCACATGGACGGTGAACACCTGTGATGACCGATTTCCGGGTGTGATACAGAACTTCGTATCTTCGTTTCTCGCCTCCGTGGAGTTACTAGTGGTAGAATTATATTGCACGTAGGACTTGAATCGTTTGCGCAGTCTCTGTGGACTACCTGTGTACTATTTGCACAAAGGCTTAAAGACAGAAAATACACAACTAATGTGCGTCACTGTTGGTTTCTTTGTATTTATTTTCTCCTCACGCTTTTTTCACAGCGTAATCCAGTAGGGTGTCCCTACCATAGGGCACGTAGGATCTTCATTTTTGGCATTCTACCTTACCGCAGCTGGGTCTTGTCCGTTAGCATCACGCAAAGGTGACCCAGATCATCAGTTATGATACTCTACACATTAGAGGTGCATGAGAGTTCTTCAGTATTTTCACGGAGTTGACATGTAATTCTGGAATTCGCTATTTTAGTGGTAGAGAGCTGTCGGATGCTTTTCTTAATACTGATATGACGTACAATATACACTGTCTGAAAAATGTATCAGTACACTTACTCGTGGGATTTGTTTAACCTACTCTATTATTATGGCTTAAATTCTACTGGTAACCCCTTCAATGTGGTGTCTGAACGTCTTTGGAGGAATGGTCATTGTATTAACGTCGTAACTTTGTTCAGGCCGGTATCTATGAAGAATGTTGTCGTCCACGACCTCTTGCCTGACACGCGCTGTTTGTCACAGTGTGTGTACTGTCATTCTGATACAATCATCGTTTCCGAGCTGCACCTTTGCTTTACAGAGTACACAGTGCTGTAAAATATTTTCATGTCGTTCCGAATTTGGCTATTTCTTAAGAGCAATAAGGGGACCATACCATGACCACTCAAAATACACACTTACCGTAACACCAGCTACTCCGTACTTCACTGTTGGCACCATAAATGATGGCCGGTAACGTTTTATGGGCATTCGATAAACCCAAGCCGTTCCACTGGACTGTCGCAGCGTATAGCGTGATTTACCATTGCAAATCACTTGTTTCCAGCCATCGGCCGTCCATTGGCTTTGCTCTTTATATCACATTAAGTGTCGCGTAGCACTAAGTACAGAAATGTGTGGCTCAAGAGGAGCTGCTCCATCATCGCATACCATTCTCTTTAAGTTCCTGTGCTCATTGTGACAGATGCATGCTGGTAGCACTTTTGAACTCACGAGTAACTCCTTCCGCTTTTTTCTTCCTATATTTTTACAACCTTTCTTCGTAATCCTCGATATTACCTGTCGGACAGTAGGCCGATTTGAGCTCTGCCCGTTCTCGTTTTCACTTCACAGTTATATTACCGACAGCCGAACTGGCCAGCTTTAGAGGGGTTAAATCGTCACTGTAGGATCTGTTACTCAGGTGACACCCGATGACTACACCTATTATTCAAGTTGTTCCAAAAATCAGATGTCACCTCGGTACTATTCAGTACCTCCCCATTAATTACGTGATCTACCTACCTAATCTTTAGCATTCTTCTGTAGCACCACGTTTCAAATGTTATACTCTGTTCTTTTGTAGATTATTTATCGTCCAGATTTCTCTACGAAACATGGCTACATGCCATACAAGTGCTTTCAGAAAAGACTTCCTAACACTCAGATCTCTACTCGTCATTAACAAATGTCTCTTCTTCAGAAACGCTTTCTTGCCATTGCTAGTATACATTCTATTATCCTCTCTTAGTCGGCCATCATCAGTTACTTTGATGCCTTAAATGGCAAAACTCGTCTACTACTTCAAGTGCTTTGTTTCCTAATCTATTTCCTCCAGCATCACCTGATATAATTCGACTACAGTCCATTAGCCTTGTTTTGATTTTATTGATGTTCATCTAATATCCTCCTTTCAAGACCCTATTAATTTCGTTCAACTTCTCTTCCTAGGCCTTTGCTGCCTCTGGCGGTATTACAGTGTCATCAGCAAACCTCAAAGTTTCAATTTCTTCTCCCTGAACTTTTGATTCCTACTCCTAGTTTCCGTTTGTTTCCCTTACTGCTTGTTCAATGTAAAGACTGAATAATTTTGGGGATAGGCTACAAACCTGTCTCACTCCCTTGCTAAACATCTCCGTAATGCTGTCACGCTTACCAAATAACCCTGTGACGAAACGCGCCGCTCTTCTTTGGGTCTTCTCTATCTCCTCTGTCAACCCGACCTGGTACGGATCCCACACTGATGAGCAATACTCAAGTATAGGTCGAACGAATGTTTTATAAGGCACCTCCTTTGTTGATGGGCTACATTTTCTAAGGACTCTCCCAGTGAATCTCAACCTGGTACCCGCCTTAAAAACAAATAATTATATATGATCATTCCACTTCAAATCGTTCTGCACGCATACTCCCAGGTATTTTGCAGAAGTAACTGCTACCAGTGATTGTTCCGCTATCATATAATCATACAATAAAGGATCCTTCTTTCTATGTATTCGCAATACATTACATTTGTCTATGTTAAGGGTCAGTTGTACGATAAGTCGTAGACTCAATATTGTCTCGTGTGTTCCCATGTTTCTCTGAAATCCAAACACATCCTCCCCGAAGTCCTCTTCTACCTTGACTATAGAAATCAAACTGCAACATTACACTAAATGAAACAAATGAACAGTCCAATTGAGAAAGTCTGATCTCCACAGCTGCGATTGTCAAAAGTCTGAAAATTATAAGAGATGGAAAGAACATAAAATATTACTGAATGTTCGTTTCTCATTTGATTTCAATTCAAGACTGGACTGCATTCGCAGAAAATAAAATAAAATTTTTGCTTTGGTTTGTCGTGCATCTGGAAACTCGATCTAGGACACTGCGTGCGCGGCGCAGTAAACGCTTCTGCAGCCGGGGCTTATTTATGGGGAAGATGGACGAACGTGACCTCTGACAGCGCACGATAATGGCCCGTTTATTCGCCGTGAAGCACACAGGTCGTTCTTGTCACGCTGGGAGGGGTCGGCGCTTTCATTTAATGGTCCGGGCTAAATCACGCGGGCCTGTCCTCGGCCGGGCCCGCTCCCTGCATGATTAATGCGAGGCGCCCGCCTCTCCGTTTTATCGTAGCAGCCGCCGGCTGCCGCTACTGCTAGCTGCTGCGCCTCTAGAGGCGGCGACGCTGCGATGTCCCTTGATAAGAATGGGCCTCTGCCACAGTCACAGAGTCACGTACGTCCGCAGTAAAATCTCAGCACTACGCGAAAAAAAAGAAAAATACATTTCTGTGCGACAGTCATTCGGTTCTTCAGAGTAGATGCGAGTTTCAGACAGTGACATTACACTGGCGGGAAAGAAATCGCCACACTAACTAACGCAGAGACAGCAAAGGACTTGGAAGAGCAGTTGAACGGTTCAATGGTTCTAATGGCTCTGAGCACTATGGGACTTAACATCTGTGGTCATCAGTCCAATAGAACTTAGAACTACTTAAACCTAACTAACCTATGGACATCACACACATCGACGCCCGAGGCAGAATTCGAATCTGCGACCGTAGCAGTCACGCGGTTCCGGACGCAGTTGAACAGAATGGACAGTGTCTTGAAAGGAGGGTATTAGATGAAAATCAACAAAAGCAAATCGAGGCTAATGGAATGTACTCGAATTAAGTCGGATGCTGCTGAGGGAATTATATTAGGAAATTAGACACTTAATGTAGTAAAGGAGTTTTGCTAGTTGGGCAGCAACATAACTGATGAAGGTCGAAGTAGAGAGGATATCAAATGTAGACTGGCAATGGCAAGGAAAGCGTTTCTGAAGAAGAAAAAATTGTTAACATCGAGTATAGATTTAAATGTCAGGAAGTCGTTTCTGAAAGTATTTGTATGGAGTGTAGCCATGTATGGAAGTGAAACGTGGACGATAAATAGCCTAGACAAGAAGAGAATAGAAGCTTTCGAAATGTGGTGCTACAGAAGAATGCTGAAGATTAGATGGATAGATCACATAACTAATGAGGAGGTATTGAATAGAATTGGGGAGAAGAGGAGCTTGTGGCACAACTTGACTAGAAGAAGGGATCGGTTGGTAGGACATGTTCTGAGACATCGAGGGATCACCAATTTAGTATTGGAGGGCAGCGTGGAGGGTAAAAATCGTAGAGGGAGACCAAGAGATGAATACACTAAGCAGATTTAGAAGGATGTAGGCTGCAGTAGGTACTGGGAGATGAAGAAGCTTGCACAGGATAGAGTAGCATGCAGAGCTGCATCAAACCAGTCTCAGGACTGAAGACCACAACAACAACATTGAAATTTCGGGAATACATGTGTCAAGGTAACATATTTAAGTGATTAACATTGCAAGATCACAGCGTAACGTAAGTTTGAGGAAACCCACTGAAAATGTGAAATGCTGCTACGTTAACAACTGGTGTAACTGCTGCCAGAATGCAAGCGCAAACATCCACAAATTTTCTCTTAAAGGTGACCTATGTCAGTTTTTGCGGTGGAGTTCCATGCCTGTTGCAGTTGGTCGGCAAATGCAGTTTGTGTTGACGCTTAAGTTGTCGTCCGACTGTGTCCCTAATGTGGTCGACAGGACACACGTGGTCGGGGAGACCATACACTGTAGATCCTGTCGGGTTTCAATAGCGGTATTTGGGCGAGGATTTTCCTGTTGCAAAATACATCCTGGAATGCTGATTATGAATAGCAGTACGACAGGTCGAATAACCAGACTGACGTACAAATTTGCAGTCAGGGTGCGTGAGGTAACCATTAGAGTGCTGCTCCCGTCACAAGAAATCGTACCCCAGGTGTACATTTACATCTACATCTACATTTATACTCCGCAAGCCACCCAACGGTGTGTGGCGGAGGGCACTTTACGTGCCACTGTCATTACCTCCCTTTGCTGTTCCAGTCGTGTATGGTTCGCGGGAAGAACGACTGCCGGAAAGCCTCCGTGCGAACTCGAATCTCTCTAATTTTACATTCGTGATCTCCTCGGGAGGTATAAGTAGGGGGAAGCAATATATTCGATACCTCATCCAGAAACGCACCCTCTCGAAACCTGGACAGCAGGCAACACCGCGATGCAGAGCGCCTCTCTTGCAGAGTCTGCCACTTGAGTTTGCTAAACATCTCCGCAACGCTATCACGCTTAGTAAATAACCTGTGACGAAACGCGCCGCTCATCTTTGGATCTTCTCTATCTCCTCCGTCAACCCGAGCTGGTACGGATCCCACACTGATGAGCAATACTCAAGTATAGGTCGAACGAGTGTTTAGTAAGCCACCTCCTTTGTTGATGGGCTACATTTTCTAAGGACTCTCCCAATGAATCTTAGCCTGGCACCCGCCTTACCAACAATTGATTTTATATGATCATTCAAATCGTTCCGTACGCATACCCCCAGATATTTTACAGTAGTAACTGCTACCAGTGTTTGTTCTGCTATCACATAATCATACAATAAAGGATCCTTCTTTCTATGTATTCGCAATACATTACATTTGTCTATGTTAAGAGTCAGTTGCCACTCCCTGCACCAAGTGCCTATCCGCTGCAGATCTTCCTGCATTTCGCTGCAATTTTGTAATGCTGCAACTTCTCTGTATACTACATCATGATCCGCGAAAATCCGCATGGAACTTCCGACACTACCTAGTATCTATTCACTGTGTCTAGCACACGGACAGATTGGTGGCATGCGCTCACCTGGGCTCCTTCTGACCAACACACGGCTATAGCTGGCGCCCATCCAGAACCAGCTTCCATCGGCAAACACAACAGACATCCACCATGCCCTCCAACGAGCTCTCGCTTGACACTACTGAAGTCTTCACAAAGTGCCTCACTGTAATGTCAACTGCTGCTCGAATTGCTGCTGCAGACGCAGTGCAATGCGCCACTGCCTCACGCACATCACTATGGACTTTATTCTCGGTAGCGCCACGTGGCAGCTCAGAGCCCTGTCTTCTTGCGTCCGCGCATTCCCGTGTATACGACTGTCAGCAATCATGTACAGTGGCTACATTCCTACCAGTCATCTTGGAATATCGCAGAAGGAACATCCTGCTTCTCGTATCCCAATTAAACGACTTGTTTCAAAGTCAGTGAGTTGTTGGTAATGGTGCCTTTGTTGCCGTAAAGTTATTTTTGAGCAACAGCAACTCACCTAAGTCCAATCTTAAAGATAACTAGCGCTCATGACCTTCACTGAGTGTATTTAAGGCAAGCCTGATCTGAATCCTCATAGCGGCGCTACGAGCATCACCTACGCTACTGGCACGAAATTTGAGTAGACATTATACTTCAGATGTAGAAACACTCCTATCAACAGTCGTTTATCTTGCATAAATCCTTGGTATTGCAATGACTTTTCCGTCACTGTGTTTCCTTTTGGAAGAGAGATGTTTCCGGACAAGTGTGTACCACAATATACCGGAACAAGTACTAAAGGTTTAGGTGGTAGAACACAGTCGTTAGTATCTCTCTGATTTAGATACGGTCATCCCTTGTCGCCTTCCTTATTTATTCTGTATGCTGAAGAAAGGTAGACACAATTTCAGTTACTCTTATGTGTTTATTGGTTTCCAGTCTATTTATTTATTTAACCGTATCGGATTAGGGTCCTCTCTCACGTCAGCCCAGGGTTTCACACATGTACTCTGTACATTACAATTACGTAACAAATAACAAATAGAAATAAAATGATTAGTTTTTATGTAGAGGCAATGTGAAAAAACAGTATAGGCTAAAACTAATAAAGTTAATACTGACGGCACGGATACTGCTGCTGCTGCCACTAATAGTGTTAATGATAATAACAGTAATAATATTAATAGTAACAACAGTAATATTAATGAAAGGTATGAAAAGTATAGACGTACGAAATTGATACTTTGTGATATAGATAGTTCTGGGGAAGGGAAATGTCAGTATACTGCACCAACTAAGAATATTAGGGTGTGAGGAATACCTGAAGGGAAACTAAGATGCTATGGCATAATCACTGCGTATGCAGAGTATGGTAGTAGCAATTGTTGCTCCAGTCCGTATGTCATTAACTATCCTTTGAAAGCGGAGATGTTATTCAGATTTCTAATATAATGAGGGTGATTATTGAAGATTCGGGGTTTCTGCTACTGAGAAGGACTTTGAGATATAGCTTTGCTCTCAGTTTCTGTCCGAAAGTAGCGGCTGTTGTATTACGTTGCTCCTAACATCCTACTATTAGCCATGTATCGCATAATATGCGGCGTGAGGGTGCTCACGTTGCTATGAAGTCCAGATGAGAAAATTTCAGGTCCTTTTCAACCCTGTACCGGAGTTGGGCAGGGGTGCCTTTTATCACAAGTTGTATTTAATCTTCGTATATCCATAATTGAAACGAACGACTTGGGACGTCAGCTAGTATAATATATGTTAAAAAATGACGAAATTCCTCCAGCTATATTAAGGTGTTGGTTTTATTGGCAACTAGTTTCGATGATGTTACATCATCATCTTCAAGCCCATACTTGTTGACAGCAACCGTATGTGTCTAACACTAGTAGTCAGTAGTGTCATAGGCGTGTTCCATGCGGAAGGCAGGTAGTAACTGATATGAAGTTAGAACTTGTGGTTCACAGATCGTAACTAAGAGAACTTCTATTTAACGTCTGTGATGAGTATAATCTAACAAAAAAAAAAAGAGAGAGAGAAAAGACGCACCACGAATGAATTGTGGGAATGGGGTGGAAACTGGTACATTTGATGTACACGTACAGACAAATAGATATATACAATTTCAGAACAATTTGATTATTACTCAAGAGAGAGGGCTTCAGAAATCGAGCAAGTCAATTACGGCTTGCTCCGCGTCTGGCCACAACGCAGGCACTTATCCGGCTCTACATTCATTGATAGAGTTCTTCGATGTCGTCCTGAGGGATATCGTGCCAAATTCTCCCAATCGGCGCGTTAAAACGCCAAAATCACGAGCTGGTTGGAGGACCCTGCCCACGACGCTCCAAACGTTCTCAGTTGGAGAGGGATCCGTAGACCATTCTGACGAGGTACGATTTCGGCAACCTGACCTGATTATTCAGTGCGGAAGGCGATCTACAATTTTTTACTGTAGCCTTCTTTGCAAAACCAATTTATTTGCCGAGATCGCATCGTTAACACAATTACCGGATTACTAGTTACGTGTTGTTATCCTCAGAGCCACAAAACTGGGCAGTGGTGTTTGCGTGGTATAGTGCTTACACCACTCGTGACATGAGGGCTATACAATATGTATAATACAGTAGAGACATTGTACGATATAGCTGCCACTGCCTGGTTTTATGGATCTGAGGAAGGTAACACATATTGCCGAGACTAGTAACCCAGTGACAGTGATAACATAGTGATCTGGCTGAATAGATTGGTTTTCAGAAGAACACTACAGTACAAGGTGGGTTTTGCCAAACACGAAGACAACCAATAGAAACTCTCTTCCTGTGCAGTCTGGCATTATCTTGCTAAAATGTAAGCCCAGGATGGCTTGCCACGGAAGGTACCAAAATGGGGCGCATAATATCGTCGAATTACCACTCTGCTGTAAGGGTGCCAAAGAGATCCAGTTATGAAATGAAGTGTCACCCCAGTTCATCACTCCTGGTTCTCGGACCGTACGGCAGGCATCAGTGAGGTTGGCACCCCACTGCTGTCCGAGGCGCCTCCAGACACGTTTTCGCTCGTCGTCGGTGCTCAGTTCAAAGCAGAACTAGCAGAACTCTTTACTGAAGGCATTTCTACTCCAGTCAAGGAGAGTCGTGTCCTAATGTTCCCAACATTACTGAAATAGGGCTCGTTGGCATACAGTGGTCGCAAAGGCTTTATAGCATTGTATCGACATGTCCCTTATTTCTTGTCAGCTGCATGGTGAAATTGCGCAGCACCGTCGCACAATCATCCAGCCGCCACCAAAGTTTACAATTTAGTATTTTCCGTCGATGCCTGTATGATTTAAAATTCGCCGATGACAACACTATGTGTACAGACTCACAACTAGAAATCAAGTAACTACGCGATAGAGTTTAGGAAGAGAGTGAGAAATTTGGGTACTCATTGAATAAGCAAAACAGCAAGTTTATACTGACAAAGGTATGGCACTACGAGATACTGATGGAATATCACAATGTGAGGATTGATCACTCTATCTACCCGAACTCAGCAGTTCAGGAAAACGCTGGCTTGACACAGGGAATACGGCGCAGAATTCTTCTGGGTAGGAACGCTCAGCTGAAACTGACACCGATTTGGAAATACGGATCCTCAACCAGACTGAGACTGCTAAAATCTCTGGTGTTTCCAATTTCACTTTATGGGTCTCAAAGCACGAAAACTGAAGGAGACCGCAAAAGAATCGATGCTGGTGCATGTGAACGATAGGAGAACAACCAGTAAAATATTATCATGAAGGTAAAATTGAAGGGAAGGTCTTGATAGAAAGGCTACAGAGATTATAGATGGACCAGGTAAATTAGAAGAGAGATCGTACGCTGGATCACCTGGCGAGTTGCAGGAGACCAGGAAGTTTGAAGAAAGACCGTTAAGAGGATCCTGTAGCTGTTGTAACGAGAGATCCTCCCCTAGCATTACTTTCCCTCATCAGCAGTTGTCGATAACAGTATTATTTTTTGACAGGTCAGTATTATCCCAGCTGCTCTTCTGTAAACTGTCATATAATTTTATACGCAGTGTATTATATTTCAAGCTGAAATTTATGAAATGGAATTACTTTATAAAATATTTTAGTGTTGGTGTTATAATCGATAAGCAGTGGCTGTGACTGCAGAGAGAACTTTTTTTGAGAAATATTTGAAATTACCAATTATTGGATCACTTAAAATTTCTATTTTCCATTACACAATCTTGTTCTGTTTATAATGTTTATTTTGGGATTCATTTATGAAATAATAATCGAAATTAAAAATGTAACGGTAACTAGTAGAAACTCCTTTCTTAAGAAAAATTGTAAACCCTTAGGAATATTGTTATTTCCGCTGAGTGAGAGAGTCTTAAGCTAGTGTCTGATGTATTTTTGTGCGAACAGTGTCATTTAGGGTTTGTTAATGTGAGAAATCAGAATACTGTTTGATATGCTAAAATGTGAGAAAATAGATTTACG